>NC_138777.1:42624390-43824390 GCF_965119305.1 Pelophylax lessonae | reverse complement strand
AAGTCCCAACATCCTTAGCAGCTGTCGGCTTGTAGTTTTCAATGAACAACCACGGCGTTGTGGAGCGCGGTGGTAGTTCATGGAGTCTTACTGTCAGATTGCAACTGTTTGCCCATTGTACAGGCACACAGATACACTGACAGTCTGCAGGAGTCCTGCAAGGCGCCACCGATCTGCTGATTGCTGGTCCAATGCTTTACAGGCTCCAGAAACAAAAAATAATAAATGCACATTTTTTCACCTGTAATACAATGTGCATTTATTAATTTTTGTTAAAAAGGTAAACTTTCTAAACAAAGGGCCAGTTTACTGTCCTTCAGACTTTGGGAGGGGAGCAGACTGTGGCCATTGGAAGTAGAAAAGGTCAAAAGTAAGAGGGAATAAATAATGCCCTATCTTTGGTGTCAGTGGGAGGAATAGTGCCCCATCATTGGTGTCATCGGGAGGAATTCTGCCCCATCATTGGTGTCATCGGGAGGAAGGAATTGTGCCCCAACATTGGTGTCACCGGGAGGAATTGTGCCTCTTCATTTGTGTCAATGGGGTGGGGGAATTATGCCTCATTGTTGATATCAGTGGATCAAAATAGGGCCCCGAAGGCCTGGAAAAAAGCAAGCCCCCCCCCCCCCCCCCCCCGGGCCAGTTTAGAGATTACTGCTTTAAGCTTTGAGCTGGTTTCTAAGCACAGCTGCACCAGATTTTTGCACTCTCCAGTTTTAGTAAATCAACCCAAGTGTCCTTTGAATAGAGCACACAGGATTTTAAAGCACAGGCTGGGGATGAAGAGAGAAAATCTCACCTAAATGCACAAAGTATGGTCTGCACCACTTCTGTTATCTAAAAGGCCCCTGAAGATGTCATATGATGACGAAACGCATAGGGAGGAGTCGATGCCGTGTGAGGTTGGTACATGCTGGGGTATGGTGGCCATCTTGTTGGCTTGAAACACTGGATAGATATACTCAGATATGCTGGCGTTTTATAACTAATATGTGAGTGGATCTTTTATCTATAATAAATTAGATTTTCACGTCTTCACCATGAGGAGTGTTTCATTTGAGATGTTCTGTTCGCGGAGAGGATCACTAGAGGAGTATTGCAGGATTCCACTATCACCTTTGCCTGATGTATGTAGCACCGCTTCCATACAAATCTGTAAAGAAAAGCGCACGCAACCTCGGGCAATAACGCTTTAATAAAGGACAATAACACAGTACATTGGAATTGCACTCACACTTTTCCTTTAAGACAATCGCTTTACAGCATTCCAACAGGAGCTACTCGCTCCTCCCGTCCCTCCAGATGGTGACTCTGGTGACGGGAGGAGCGAGTAGCTCCTGTTGGAATGCTGTAAAGCGATTGTCTTAAAGGAAAAGTGTGAGTGCAATTCCAATGTACTGTGTTATTGTCCTTTATTAAAGCGTTATTGCCCGAGGTTGCGTGCGCTTTTCTTTACAGATTTGAATTGTTTTGATCCGCCCCCCCCAGTGGAGTGAGAGAGGAGCAGCAGCAACCAGGACATTTCAGCCAAAAAAACATACAAACAAAGGAGGTGAACACATGGACAGCGCCATGGGCTGGTGAAGTACTCCTCTTTGTACTTGTTGCATATCAGCATGTGCAGGATCTGTCCTTTTTGATTGAGCACCGCTTCCATAGACCTTTGTAGTGAGGGTCTATGATATATGGTAAGCGGCTGTGTGATTGGGTGTCGGTGGTGGTCCTCACATTGAAGACACGCTCTCTCTGGATGTGGACGTTTTTGGTATTTGAATAGTGCTGCACTACTTTTTACTGTTAATATTATTATATTGCTTATTTCACAATATTGTGTCAGCGGCTTCTTCGCAACCTTTTAAATACTATATTTTATTACCAGGGGCGGCAGATATAATATAATTTTAATTGTTATCTAAAAGGAAATGGATTTAATCCACTCTCACTGCTGGCATTGGAACGTCCCGAGTCCAAACCGTCCTCCACCACCCACCAGAAAGTATGTGACACGTATTCTGCCCCCAGTGATAGAGCACCTTTTTCCATAAAGCACCATTTTCAGCTTGCCTTGTGTCCCAGACATACTTTTATACAGCCACATGCTCAATTACAACTGGCACCTATAAGGCTGCAAGTTCCCATCAGGGACAGAACTTCTAGTGTGACACAGCCCCAGGAGGGAATTTACCCCGACTTTTCACTTTACTTCCGTTGTATCTCTGTAACAGGAAGCAAAGGAAAATCTCTGCGATGGTACACCAACAGCAAAAACAGCCCTGGTGGGGGTCTTACCTGTTCCCTACTCTAGTAAATAATAAAAAAAGTAAACAGGTTTGGCTATAAATATACTTCCAGCCTTCCGAGGAGGGGAAGGGCAATTCTGTGGTTTTTTTAATTTTTGTTTTTTGTGGTCAGCACTTCTTCCTTATAACACCAGAGTCCTTGGTTTTGATCAGGGAGTGTTTACAGCAGCCTTTATCAACATTTTTACCCCCTAAAATCAGGGGTCAGTGGGAAGAATGCTCCCTACATGGGTGGTCAGTGGGAAGAATGCTCCCTACATGGGTGGTCAGTGGGAAGAATGCTCCCTACATGGGTGGTCAGTGGGAAGAATGCAAATATTAGTGGTCACTGGGGAGAATACCCCTTAAAATGGTGGTAAGTACGAAAAATTCTATTTACATTGGTGGTTCTTAGTTTTGATCAGGGGTAAGGGGTATTCTTCCCACTGACCATCAAATCTAAGGGGAGAATGCTCCCTAGATTTGTGATCAGTGGGAAGAATGTCCCTTATCCTGGTGGTCCGTGGGTAGAATGTTCCCTAGGTTGGGTCAGTGGGAAGATAACCTTATGCATTGGTTGTCATTGGGACGATAACCCTGTGCATTGGTGGCCAGCGGGAAGATAACCCTGTGCATTGGTGGCCAGCGGGAAGATAACCCTGTGCATTGGTGGCCAGCGGAAAGATAACCCTGTGCATTGGTGGCCAGCGGAAAGATAACCCTGTGCATTGGTGGTCAGCGGAAAGATAACCCTGTGCATTGGTGGTCAGCGGAAAGATAACCCTGTGCATTGGTGGTCAGCGGAAAGATAACCCTGTGCATTGGTGGTCAGCGGAAAGAAAACCCTGTGCATTGGTGGTCAGCGGAAAGATAACCCTGTGCATTGGTGGTCAGCGGTAAGATAACCCTGTGCATTGGTGGCCAGCGGGAAGATAACCCTGTGCATTGGTGGTCAGCGGGAAGATAACCCTGTGCATTGGTGGTCAGCGGGAAGATAACCCTGTGCATTGGTGGTCAGCGGGAAGATAAACCTGTGCATTGGTGGTCAGCGGGAAGATAACCCTATACCTTGGTGGTCAGTGGGAAAATAACCCTATACCTTGGTGGTCAGTGGGAAAATAACACATACATTGGTGGTCAGTGGGAAAATAACCCATACATTGGTGGTCAGTGGGAAAATAACCCTATACATTGGTGGTCAGTGGGAAAATAACCCTATACATTGGAGGTCAGTGGGAAAATAACCCTATACATTGGTGGTCAGTGGGAAAATAACCCATACATTGGTGGTCAGTGGGAAAATAACCCTATACATTGGTGGTCAGTGGGAAAATAACTCTATACATTGGTGGTCAGCGGGAAGATAACCCTATACCTTGGTGGTCAGTGGGAAAATAACCCATACATTGGTGGTCAGTGGGAAAATAACCCTATACCTTGGTGGTCAGTGGGAAAATAACACATACATTGGTGGTCAGTGGGAAAATAACCCATACATTGGTGGTCAGTGGGAAAATAACCCTATACATTGGTGGTCAGTGGGAAAATAACCCTATACATTGGAGGTCAGTGGGAAAATAACCCTATACATTGGTGGTCAGTGGGAAAATAACCCATACATTGGTGGTCAGTGGGAAAATAACCCTATACATTGGTGGTCAGTGGGAAAATAACCCTATACCTTGGTGGTCAGTGGGAAAATAACCCTATACATTGGAGGTCAGTGGGAAAATAACCCATACATTGGTGGTCAGTGGGAAAATAACCCATACATTGGTGGTCAGTGGGAAAATAACCCTATACCTTGGTGGTCAGTGGGAAAATAACCCTATGTCTTAGTGGTCAGTGGGAGAATAACCCTATACCTTGGTGGTCAGTGGGAAAATAACCCTATACCTTGGTGGTCAGTGGGAAAATAATCCTATATATTGGTGGTCAGTGGCAAAATAACCCTATACATTGGTGGTCAGTGGCAAGATAACCCTATACCTTGGTGGTCAGTGGGAAAATAACCCTATACATTGGGGGTCAGTGTGAAAATAACCCTATACATTGGTGGGTCAGTGGGAAAATAACCCTATAGATTGGTGGGTCAGTAGAAAGAATACCCCTTATAGTGGTGGTCAGAATGTCACACTTACAGACAGCTAAAAAAGTAATTGGTGTCATGCTGCGAAATATGCAGGCACCATCAGATGGAAGGTCTAACAGCCAAGGATCCCCCAGCAACATCCGTGGTAACTCTGGTTGAGAATGGCTGGTCAGAGAGATACATTTACAAATATGTATATGCAATACAATACAAAATGTGAAAGTCCCATTACTGGAAATATAATACAGATCCCCTTCAAACAGAACTCACAGAGCCTGATTTAATCAAAATGAAGAACGACCCTCAAAGCGCAGTAAGCTACAGCACCCGAACAGAAGCCATCTTCCACCGATTCCGGCTGCTCTGATTTCAAGTGAAATCTAATTAGGTCTCTACACACAGCGCTCTTTGCGTTTCCTTATTAAACAAGCCCAAACCTTATTAAAGCCAAACCGAGAAAAGGGCACTTGGACAGCAGTTCAGGGATGAGATGAAGAAATGTGTTTCCAAGTCAATCTGTCGGTGACTGTCAGGCCAAGTTCTGTGCAGACGCAGCCATTTTCAGGGATCATCACTGGTATCTAGGCACAGAGATTTAGGACTGGCCATACAGGCTACAATCTGAATGTACAATCTTCTTTACATGTGTGTAGATGGTTAGATACAAATCAAAGAATGTCTTCACCCTAAATAAAAATGTACTGCCTTCTTCCCCCGTCCCTCTCTCACATTTGGATATTTTCAATGAAACATTTCTGTCTTTCTCGCCTAGGCAAGAATGACATTCACCTCCAGGTTTTGAGTGTTCGCAAATGTGCTGCAGGGTCTTCGGGTTCAAGCAAAGTCATGTGACTTCTGTTTATGCAGAAGATTGTATATCTCAACATTTGGCATGCCTGGGCATGCGTGAAAACCCTGTATGCTCAGATGTGTCGCAGGGCAGAGCCTCTCAGCACATCTGTGCATGCACGAGACTAAGGCAATCCATAGATGATTCGATTTTCTTTGGAAGGAAAGAAATTTGCTTGATTCCCCCATCAACAGAGTCAGTGTTGATGAGGGATTCCCTCATCATTGTGTTCTTCTGGTAGGGAGCCTTCCCCTATAGCCGCCAGCAGTAATTGCATGTGAAAAATCTCACGGGCTGGTTGTACCCAAGTTGATAGATGGATCCAGGGGTGTAACTACAGGGGTTGCAATTGCAAATGGGCCCCATGCTCCAGGGAGCCTGTGCGGCTCCCCTGTACACCTGGATAGGAGGGGCGGTGGGGGGGCATGTAGAGAAATTTTTGTCCTCCTTTTTCCTCCTGTAGCTGCAGGAGGAAAATGGGGAAGATTGGTTCCTCTGTATGCTGCCCCACCACTCCTCCTATCCAGTTCACTTGTGTTCTGCTGTCTCTGGGCCCCTGTGTACTCCCCTGCCCCCCCTACTGTGCTGCCCCCCCCCCTGCCCACTGTGCTCCCTTCCCTCTCCTGCTGGCTGCTGCAGCGGATGTGTCACAATAGAGAACCCGGAAGGGTCGGTAAATATGTAATCTACCAGCTCCTTCCTTTTCTGAATGGACAGAGTCATAGTCAGTGACATTGTAAAAAAATAAAATAAAATGATAAAAAATAATACAATTAAAATACCAAAAAATAAAAAACTACTGACACCAGTGGGTGAACTTCCAGGATCGCAAAGGTCACAATTACAGGCCCTGGCATTCCACCACTGTGGGGAGGCCCCAGGATGGCAGAACTTGTGAAAGGGTCCTGCAACGAGAGTAAAGGGCCCCAGGATCAGTGGGAAGAGCCGCAGGCTTGAAGAAAAGGGCCCCAGCTAGGGGTCCGGGGGGCCCTTCATGGTTTCTTGCACCGGGGCCCTGAAGGTTCTAGTTACGCCTCTGGATGGATCAACTTGGGTACCACCGGCCTGCTCATAGATGGATCAAATTTTGGCTGGTTACCAAGATTTGAGACAGGCTTAACATGGATAGCGGCATCGGGGGGGGGGGGGGGGGAATGGAGTTGCAAAAGCTAAAGGGTATTGAAGTTCCTCTTTAAATACAAGTCCAGGCAGGCCCTCACATGGCATAATTTGGTAAATCTACATGAGATTGTACAGAGATTCTACAATCAGATTGGTACTTATATGGCCAGCTTAATAGAAACCTTTCAAAAAAGATACTTTATCTTATTTTTGAAAGTTCCATGACTGTCATCGTCATCCTGGTTTCACTATTTAGTGAGTTACTGACCCAGAACCAGCATGTGTACTTCTGGTGCCCCGATGTCTACCGTGTCCATCTCTGTTTCGGGTTAGTGATCATGCAAGCATTTCATAAATAAGGCCGCATTAATAACTGCCATGCTTCTGTCCTGATACTTTAAAAGAGATGAATATGCAGACTGTCATTGCCGACTTTCTTCTGGAAATTCTAGTTGCCTGGCTGTTATGGTAGTCCTCTGGTCTCAGTAGTTTCTTTATCCCTGACAAGGAACCAGTACACAGTTTACTTGCATACTTGTTCCTGATCTGTGATCCTATTGAGGCCAGAAGGTTAGAATGACAGCCAGATGACATTTTCAGCAATGGCAGCCTCCTATGTTTCTCTAATAACAGGTCACCTTTATACGCAATCCTACACAGCTCTCTGCTAAAAAAAACAAGACTAAACGATCGGCCGTCTTTTGTCTGGTGCTGTCCTGTCGGCTGAAAAGTGCTAAAGACTGCACACAAATTTTGTTGGCCAACAACAGCCGACTGCAGAAGTGATGTCATGTGATGATTAACTTTCCGTGTCTTTTTTTTTCTCAGAGCATGCCCAGTCTTGCTAATCGGCTGTTTGTCGGCCGAATTCTGTACTGACTTGCGAACAATCGGCCGTTCTGGTGACGGCCTACAAAAATTTTATAGCCTGCACACCCGATTCTGTTCGGCCGACAAGTCGTTGTCGGTTGTCGGAAGCATTATACTAACAAGCTGACAATCGGCCGATCGTTCGGCGGCCAAATATTTACGGCCGACAATCGCTACGTGTGTACGGGGCTTTAGGCACCAAAAAGGCATCTTTACAACAACTACTTTTTCACATTGACAATCTTTTTTTTTTATTCTTCTTTAATGTTCTAGTTGGCAATACAACACTGCAATCTTAGATTTCACAGATTAAAAGAGATTCTATTTTTGCATAGGGAAGGGGTTTAGACCCCTGTTGGGTTTTTTTTTGCCATCGGAGTTTCATTAGGAAGACTTGCCTTCACTTTCTATCCTGCAGACACAAGAGGAAGTGAGTGAAAATCTCCCCAAAGTGAGGGAAAGATTTGAACGATTTCCCCTCCATTCCTGTTCTGATGGCAAGTCAAATTTTTTTGATTTACCCCTCACTTTCGTTCCCGGTGACATTGGTGACAATTTATATCAGAGATTGTGAATCTCACTAACGGGGGACACAGACAGCAACAAATAGGGGATGTTGCTTACATTGGAAAGATATCTTCTCATTTTCTGCTGACTCTACAGGACAGGAAGTGAGGGTAAATCTCCCTAAAAAGATACAGGTGAAAAAAAAAATATGACAGCTGTTAACCCTCGCCTACGCTATGCAAAATGAAAATAATTGCCTTTACATATACTTGAAGACCTTTGTTTTTTTTTTCAATGTCTATGACCAATCAAGGGATTTCTTTACTTTCTGTCCCTGACACACAGCCACCAGAACAGATATATCTCCACTGGGATTCCCCTCACCTTCTGATCCAGTGACAACTTAAAAAAGAAGTACAGCCAAGGCTCGTTTGGCTGTATGTACTTCTATGGATCACAAAGTGCAGTTAGTTCTGCACTCCTGTGACCCATTTTCAACAGACAGCGGGCCAAATCCCGCTGTCGGCTGACCTCACAGAGCAAGTCCAGGATTGGGACCATATGGTCGGGATCTACCCACGTGCCTGGACCAGCACCCAGCCCAGCCTGTCAGCGAGCCG
Source organism: Pelophylax lessonae (assembly GCF_965119305.1). Classification (NCBI taxonomy): domain Eukaryota; kingdom Metazoa; phylum Chordata; class Amphibia; order Anura; family Ranidae; genus Pelophylax; species Pelophylax lessonae. The sequence continues at coordinate 43,816,050 of NC_138777.1, read as the reverse complement.
CTAAGAGCCTGAGCCGGCTGCTCCCACCCTCTTCATAGCCCAGCGCTCCAGTGAGCACAGGGGGGCAGAGCAGAGAGCTCTGAGAACCGAGCAATCGGTGGTCTTTGATCACTTGGGTTCTCAGTCTTAGAGTCGGCAGGAGACCAATACTGCATCCAGTATTAGGTAAGTATAATTCAAAAAAAAAAACTTTAACATACCTCTCTTTTAAAATTTTGGATTTTCTATCACCTTCTGTACTGGAGGCAGTGGTCACCAGGCTCAACAGTGAGGTTGAATCTACCCAGCGGTAACACAGACAGCAGTGAAAATCTAAAAAGGGTTTAAAGCATGGGTGTCCAACCTTTTGGCTTCTCTGGGCCACATTGAGTGTAGAGAAATTTTCTCGGGCCGCATATAATATATATACTATAGTTAAGGTATATAAGTAATAAAATGCTGCCGTGCCCTTCCCACGCCGCCGTGCCCCCCGCACTAATTTAACACAACTACAGGATGATCAAATGAAATGTAATCAGTATACAGAGGTTTACTTCTTCTGAGAGATAATAAAGGAACACTCTAACCACAATGACCACTTCAGTGATTTGAAGTGGTCATGGTGGTAGGAGTCAGAAACACTGCACATGCTCCCCTCCCCTCTGAGGCAGCCTCTGCCTACTGTTAGTTGGAAGCTGCTGTGGCCGTGCCCCCGACCCGACTTCCTTCCTCCCCAGCAAAAAAGAAAAAATTGTCAGGGAGCAGTGGGCCGCATTGCCTGCGGTTCCGGGCCGCACGCGGCCCTCTGGCCACAGGTTGGACATGCCTGGTTTAAAGGCTAGCCAAACATGTATAGATTTCACTCATTCACACTAAATAGGATGGATGAAAAGGATCTCCCCTGCCAGACATTGTATTCAGACAGCCACAGCATCCACAGCTGTAAGAATACCCAAACAGTGACTGGATGCAATCACGGTTTGGGTGCCAATTCTCTACCTGGTTCCTTTGTCAAAAGTCGACTGAAAAAGTGACTTGTCGAGCCAGATGGTGCCAATAGGGCCACCAACACATTGTGTCCGATTCAGCAGGAATCCATGTATCTAAGACTTAACCCCATTTAAAACTAAAAAAACCAAAAAAAAAACAAAAAGGTTGGATTCACATACACCTTCAGTATCAGATATGTAAGTTTCCATCTCCTCACCTGCGCCTGAAGAAGCGGAGCCCGCTGAAGGTCTTGACACTGTGTCTCCGAGCGATGACAGATCGGTCAGGTTCGGGGGTCTGGTCTGAGGCGCTGGAGGCCGCCGAGCTGGTGTTGGCAAGTTCCGCTTCGCCGTCCATCCCCTGTCACCTGCCCCCTTATATCCAGGCAGCCCGGGGCTTCCTCAAGCCATCTTCCCAAAGGAAAGGACCCACGGCTCAGTCTTCCCTCTGCGCTCTGCATATACCACTGGAGGTGCGAACAAGACACACGAGGCTGCAAGCATTGCAAACACTATGCAAACATCACCGGCAATATATTCAAACCATAAACTAATCTGCACACCCACAGGAGGATCCTACCAAGACGACAAACACTTTACAAAGAGCATGTCCCGAACTGACATAGTGCAGCAATCCTACATACACGTGTACACTTACCGACTTTTCTCTGTGAGCAAATAAGGAGCTCAGACACGTATTAGTCCGAGCCCTCTACATCATTCGTCTGGATACTATGAATTCATCGCCAAACGCATGTGATTGAACTAACGAAGAACCCCCAAATCTCAAATATTTGATGCTAGGCACCTCCGGTCACTCTCAGACCTCCACCTGTCTATGATGCTCAATTACAATTATTGATTTTGGGAAACTGAAACATTTTCATTTGCAATGCCTACCGACCACAATGAACTAACTTCTGAATGACCAATGCCGCCGACCACAAATGTGATCGACCTAATGAAAGACTGCCAAATATCAACGTTTGTGACGCTAGACACCTCTGGTTACTCTCAGTCCTTCGCCACGACTACGATGCTTAATTACAATTATTGCTTTTAGGAAAATTGAAATGATTTAATTTGCAAAACTTACCGAACACATCGACTTCGCTATACAAGTCAACTTCCAAAAAAAGACCGCCGTATCTCAAACTGTTGATACCAGGTAGTGTGATCTAACAAAAAAAAAAAAAAAAAAGACCGCCAAATCTCCAATATTTAATGCTAGGAACCTCAAGTCACTCTTAGACCTCCGCTCAGCTAGGATGCTTATACCTCAAAAAGTATTTGTTTTTGGAAATCAAAATTACTTTTTTGCAACCGCCAACGGCAATAGGTGTGCAATGCCATCCAACAGATCTATTTTCTATAGCAGACACCTCTCCTCACCCACAGACAGGGTGCCAAGCAAAGACTAATTTATTAGAATAGAAGCTAGCTGTAGGACTTCACACCCTCCAATCGCACAATCAATAACCATACAAGACTCAGCAGCAGTGATTGCACCCACAGATCTCACCAGCAGCAGACTACACGCTCTAAAAGCCACAGTGACAGCTCTCGCAGAGGATCCATGAGCCCAGGGATCAGATCTGAGGACAGACTTTCACCTGTTGCAGATCACACAGCCAGCTTACTCCTGTCTGGGTCCAGCAGTCATCAGGCAAGGCCAGCACACAATGACAGGCAGAAATACAATGCTTAGAAAGCCCAGTGATTGCAGCCTTTCCTTCCTGTCAGCCATACATACACATTTCCTGCTATAGACTGTCACTTCCCAGCTCACAATAACATGACTCTTCCCCACCAGGAAGTGTGTGCAGGCACTGTGTCCCCTGCCAGGACCCCACACATAGGTGGCCGAAGCAGTGCCTGCTCACAGGGAGGCACAGAGAGGGTCAGGGGGAGACACCTGTTGACAGTTTGCGGCATTGCACTCAGTTTAGAATGAATGGATTAAAAAATAAAAAAATACCCATTGCTGTAGCGAAGTCTTTTCACACCATCAGTTCAGTCACGAAGAAAAAACAGATGAATATGGATTTACGTTACGTTATTTTGCACGTCCGTCTTTAGTTCGGTTTACAGCTGCTTTTACAACGCTCCACTGAAAAAATGCATTAAAAACGCAGTGCGTTTTCTAGGTGCCTGACTCCCAGTATGCAGCTGTTAACCACTTTAAGACCTGAAGATTTTCCTGCTTAATGACCAGGCCCGATTTTGCGATTCGGCACTGCGTTACTTTAATGGACAATTGCGCAGTCGTGCGACGCTGTACCCAAATAAAATTGACGTTCTTTTTTCCCCACAAATAGAGCTTTCTTTTGGTGGTATTTGATCACCTGTGCGATTTTTAATTTTTTGCGCTATAAACAAAAAAAGAGCAACAATTTTGAAAAAATAATATTTTTCACATTTTTATATGAAATTCTCTCAAAAAAAAAAAAATTGTAAAAATCAATTTTTTTTTAACATTTTAGGCCAATTTGTTTTCTACTACATATTCTTGGTAAAAAAAAAATGGCGACAATTTTGAAAAAAAAAACAATATTTTTCACATTCTGCTATATAACATTCCCCCCAAAAAAATGTAAAAATCAAATTTTTTTAACAAATTTAAGCCAATTTGTTTTCTGCTACATATTTTTGTTAAAAAAAAATCACAATAAGCGTATTTTGATTGGTTTGTGCAAATGTTATTGCGTCTACAAACTGCGGGAAAGATTTATGTCATTTTTATAGTTTTTTTTTTTTTTTTTTTTACTAGTAATGGCGGCAAACTGCGTTTTTTTTTTTGCGGGACTGTGACATTGCAGCGGACAGATCGGACCCCTAACTGACATTTTTTACACTTTTTGGGGTACCAGTGACATTACTACAGTAATCAGTGCTAAAAATATGCACTGTTACTGTAATAATGGCATTGGCAGGGAAGGGGTTAATACTCTTGGTGATCAAGGGGTTAATGTAAGCCTAGGGGAGTGATTCTAACTGTGGGGGGGTTGGGCTTGTGAGATGATCACAGAGACATGCGATCCTATATAGCAGGATCACATAGCCTCTGTGATCAATGCAGGGAGAAGGGCGGACGGCTGTGTTTACATCAGCCGTCCGTCCTTCTCTGTCAGCGGGGGGGGGGGGGGGGGGGGAGATCGCCAGTGTCAGGTGGCAATTGGAGCCGCCTGACACACGCACTGGCTCCCCGGCTGATGAACGGGGGCGGGAGCGCACCGTCCCCTAGCCTCCTGAGAGCGAGCAACGTAGAGCTACGTCGCTTTGACCAGGAGCGGCTGCCTGCCACAGTAAATCTGCGGCTGGCGGTCGTCAAGTGGTTAAACATGCGACTCAAATATAAAACGCACCAAAAATGCAACCGCTAGGCATTTTTTCTACATTTTCCATTCATTTCAAAAGGAAGCTGCGTTTTCGGTGCGGTTGTGTAAAGCGCACCGAAGATGCAGCATACATGACTTTTCAAAATGGACCGCACCTGCAGCACAGTGGTGTGAAAAGTTGCATAGGATTTAAAAGGGAAATATGTTTATTGCATTTTTTGGGGTGTGAAAGGGCCCTACATCGGTTTTTGCATGGAATTTTTTTGTCCATCTGCATTTTTTGTTTGTCGTTGAAGAAACTTTCCTGGTGCCTCCATGGCAGCATACAAATGGTTGGTTGCTCTGCCCACGACCAACCCACAGGACCCCTTTAACTCTATAAAAGAAAGAGCTGACCTATGCCATTCACGCGAGCTTGGACTGATAACATAGAATTGACCCCAGACAAGGCATAGATTCTGACCAGATTATAAAGGCTCTTGATGAGTTAAAGTTGGCATCAGATTTTATAGCTGAGGCAGCCATTGATACCTTGAAATGTTCCGCCAGAGCCATGTTATATTCAGTCACTGCCAGAAGAGCACTTTGGCTAAAACCATGGTCGACGGATCCCTCCTCTCGGCAAACGTGGTGCCACATACCCTAAGATGGAAAAGCCCTATTTAGTGAGAAGCTGGATACCGCAAATAATAGGGTTACAGGGGGCAAGAGTGGCCTGATCCCTCAGGATAGGCATAGAAGGAAAAAATTTGCAACAAGAGCGGCATTTCAGCAGAAGGCCAGGGACTCCTGAACATATCATCTAGGAAGAGAATATAGAAGGGGCTGGAAGGGCTCCCAAGTACCCTTTTTGAAGATGGGAAAGCAGAAGGCTACAGCCTCTGCGCACAAAAATCAGAAGCCCTTTTGACTTCTTGCCCACCCAAGCTGGGCCAGTGGGTGCCCGTCTCAGGGCATTTACTCAGGTTTGGGTGGAAACCCTGTTCAGATCAGTGGGATACTTCCACAATCCTTCAAGGGCATTTTTGGAGGTTCAAGCACCAATCGCCCCGCTCTTCGCTTCTGCCTACCAGGATTCCAGACATGCTCAGGAACACTCATCCTCTTCTCAAGGTGGATCGTACGTCTGATTTAAAAGGCTTATCAGGCTAGTGGTCTTCCGGTTCCTAAGGCAATTAATGCTCACTCGACATGGGGGATAGCCTCTTCTTGGGCAGCCCTAGCACAGGTCTTTCCAGAAACTATTTGTCGTGTGGCAAGTTGGTCTTCATTTAACACCTTCATGGGCAATTAGAATCTGGACCCAGTCACACTGACTTCCCCCAAATTTTGGGAAAAAAAAACTACATGGGAAAAAAAAAAAAACTTTACAATTTTCAGTTTTGTAAACCCAAATAAACTATATTTTTTTGCAGCAACCCTCCCTATGAGCGAGTTATTTACCATATGTATGCTGCCATGGAGGCACCAGAAAAACGGAATACTGAATACTTACCTTTCCGTAATTTTCCTTTCCTGGTGCCGATCCATGGCAGCATACGCCCTCCCTTTCCGCAATCTACATTTTTAGACTAGCTACAAGAATGGCGGGGGGGGGGGGCAGCTCTTTCTTTTATAGAATTAAAGGGGTCCTGTGGGTTGGTAGTGGGTGGAGCAACCAAGAATATGTGTGCTGCCACGGATAGGCACCAGGAAAAGAAAAATTACGGAAAGGTAAGTATTCAATTTTCCGTTATTTAGGAGCGGTAACATGGAAAAAAAAATTAATAAAAAAAAAACATATAACAATCATAACAATGTATTGTGCATCAATAATAAATACACTAAAAATGTATCCATTTATAAGTGTGTAAACCACCAATAAAACATCAAAAATTTGCTCAAAAAATCCAGACGCGAGTCCAATTCAAAAATGCCATTGGCCAATCCACCACTGTTGCTGAGAAGCATATTAGAAAAGTTCATATAGTGATAAATCAGTGAACTAAAACTGCCACCTGCATATAGCCGCTCACCTTATGCACTGACCAAAAGGTCAAAATGAGTCTTTAAAATAGACAATCGGGTCCTCAAATTCTGATCTTTTCCATCAAAAACACTTTGCCTCCCTAGATCCACACTTCGCTTCCACCGATCTCTCTGGGAGTTTTAAGCTGGATCCATGCCTTCCATTTCATGTATCACTATGGGAGGCAGCCACCACTCCAAACTTTCCACTTTAGGCTGGGTTCGCACTTGATTGCATGCAGCTCACAACAGGGGTCCAGTATCCCTGTTAGTTCTCCGTTTCAGGGACAAATCAGGCCTGCATTTTTGCCTGAATTTGGACCCGAAACGGAGCCAAAGACGCACAGGACCTCGGTGCAATTCGCTCCGTGGCCACCCCCGGAGATGTGTGTACTGCCTCCAATTGAGAGATGGTCACACTCTCCTTTCATGCGAATTGGATGCGGTGAAACCCATACTTACAGTCCTGGACTCCCGACACACTCAGCTTTCTAAGCTGAGCGTGCCAGGAGTCCGGGATTGTAAAGTGGAAAGTTTGGAGTGGTGGCTGCCTCCTCTAGTGATACCTGAAATGGGAGGCAAGGATTCAGCTTAAAACCCTGGAACCAGTGGAAGCAAAATGTGGATCTAGGGAGGCAAAGTGTTTTTCATTGAAGTTATCAGGATTTGAGAACCCAATTTTCTATTTTGAAGGCGCATTTTGACCTTTTGGTCAATTCATAAGGTGGCGGCTATTTCATCTGCAGTTGGCAGTTTTGGTTCACTAATTTATCACTATATGAACTTTTTTGATATACTTCTCAGCAACAGTGGTGGACTGAGCACTTGCATTTTTACATTGGACCCACTTCTGGATTTTTTTAGCATATTGTTGATGTTTTATTGGTGGTTTACACACTTATAACTGGATACTTTTTTAGTGTATGTATGATATATGCACAATACATTGTTATGATTCTTGTTATGTTACACAGTATGTTTCCTTTAGTGCACCATTTTTTTTTTCACATTACTGCTTGTTTTTTAATGTTTTAGTTTACTAGTAAATGGTTGCAGCTGTTCATCTTCTAAAAAGGTGACAATTAGCCCACGATCACATTGGTCTGATTTGACATATCAAATCGCATCTGAAATCGGAGCCAATTGCCAGCAATGTCACCATCAGAATCAGCGTGACGCCGACTTTGCGGAGCCATATCGGTTCCCAAAATTATTTCTGCACTACTTTTGGCAACTTCGGTTGGCGATTTCAAAAGACATCTGTGCAGGAACTTGCACCAATGTCTGTGAAATCGCCCCCGAAGTAGGACTGAAAATGCCGGTTTGAAATTGTGCAAGTTCAGCTGAATTCACACGATTTCAATCCCGCCTCAGTGTGAACCTACACTAATTGTCACCATATCAAATACTGTACATATTGATTTTTTTGGTTTTGGTTTTGCTGTGTTTAATCAGTTTGTGTGAGTGAGAATAGTTTATTTATATTCTCATCTGACCAGACTTCTGAGGTTGAGCACCCCACCCCCCCACACACACCTGTACTCTATCAGTGTCCACTATCAAGTAGTAATTCTTTTTTAATATACATGTCGCTTGGTCCATAGCTGCACCGGCTTTAGATATACATGTTCAGGGTTTGCTCCCCCAATTTTTTGCTTGTTTATTATGTATTCGGTCTGACCAGACTTCTAAGGTTGAGCTACCCCCCCCCCCCCCCCCACACACACACACACACACACACACACACACACACACACACACACACACACACACACACACACACACACACACACACACACACACACACACACACACACACACACACACACACACACACACACACACCTGTACTTTATCAGTGTCCACTATCAAGTAGATATAGGAGGAGTCCCTTGTAGTGCATTAGCACATCCATCCCAGCAAGGAGTGTTGTCTCCAAGGGTTAGAGAGGCTGGATTCACCCCTTTTCTATGGATAGTGTAGGACCCACTGATAATGGGGTACTTTGACACAGTGGTGGGCTTGAGCACGATATGGCCATATGGTGGGACTAAATCCCCATTTTTATTTATGGATTGTCTCCATATTTGATAGTCATTTCTTTTGCATGTGTGCGCTATTCTTTTTTAATATACATGTTGCTTGGTCCATAGCTGCACTGGCTTTAGATATACATGTTCAGGGTTTGCTCCCCCAATTTTTTGCTTGTTTATTATATATTCTCATCACTTTTTTCATCTTGAAGTACATAGCAGCGCACACGTACCTTAGGCTCCTTTCACCCGGGCAGTGCGCCCGACGGAGTCCGTTCTGCTCAGCGGGGGATCAATCCACCGATCCCCTCAGAGCAGGGGAATGACAGCTCAGTCTCCGCTCTATGTGAAGAGATGGAGTTGTCAGATCCCCGCTGTCCTCTATGGGAGATCGGATGAGAACATACTGACTGTCCATTCTCATCCGATCCTATCCGATTCTCCAGACGGATGGAAAATAGGGTCTCCATCCGCCCGGATTTCACGGACAGGATCGGATAGCAGTGGGTGTCAGCGGAGATGTCTCCGCTGACATCCACCGCTCCATAGGGATGCATGGAGCATCTGATCTGGTCCGCCTGAAAAACTGACAGGCGGATCTGATCAGAAAGCCCGTATGAAAGGGGCCTTACACATATATTAATGGGCAGTGATGAGCTCAGACATATTCAGATGCAAATCCATACCTGGTTAAAGCCCCGTACACACAATTAGAATATCGTACAAACAATACAACTTTCGAAGAGATTGTATGATAGTCTGATCATTAGTACACAGCTTTTGTCTGATTTTCCAAAGGGACATACACGGAAATGTTTCTCATATGAAACCAGATCGTATGATTTTTGTTTATTCAGTACAGTAATAATACAATACTAATACATTACATCATTTCCGAATTTTTATTCTGTTACACAAGATTTTTTGCACTTCAGTAACCAATTTGTCTTCAATATGGACACTAGCATGCAAAAAAAAAAAAAAAAAACAGACGATCAATCGTCCAATAATCTCATTGTGTGTATTTGGCTTTAGTTATCCCACTGAAAAGCTGTCATAGCCAATCATAGGTGGAGGAGGCATCCCCATTCCTTAGCCTATATAAGTACGCCAATTGCGTACTTGTGGCTGTGGGGCAGGGGATGCCTCCACCGCTTATGGTTGGCTATCGACTTTGCCTGCAGGATAGCTCCGGTGGGTTCAAACTTGCGTCCGAACATGTCTGAGCTCATCCCTAGTCATGGGTGACAACAATAGAAGGCTGCATTCACACCTGAGCAGAGCAATTTTAGGAATTTTTATTTGTTTCAGTTTCTCAGACGGACCTGATCCTGATCGGATGCACCATGCATCCCTATAGGGCAGCGGGTGTCAGTGGAGACATGTCCGCTGACACCCGCTGCTATCTGATCTGATCCGGTCTGTGAAATCCGGACGCACGGAAACCCTATTTTCCATCCGTCTGGAGGAACAGACAGGCGGTCCGTTCTCATCCGTTCTCCCTATAGAGGACAGCGGGGATCTGACAGCTCCTTCTCTGCACACAGAGCGGAGACGACGCTGTCATCCGCCCGCTCAGCGGGGATCGGCGGATCAATCCCCCCGCTGAGCAGAACAAACTCTGTGCGCCCGTGTGAAAGGAGCCTATATGTGTATTTAAGCTTCAGGCTTTTTGTTTTAACCAATAGAAAGCATTTTTTGCTGGAAAATGAGCGACAAAACGCTGTGAAAATGCTCATGTCATGAATTTTCAGGCGTTCCCATTAAAATATGTGGGGCCAAGATACCGAAAACAATACTTTTCAGTGCGATTTGCATCAATACAAAATGAACTGACGCAAATCACACTGCGAAGTTTTGCATGCGATTTGATCAGGTATGTGGTGCGATTCCTGTCTAAATTGCATGTGATTTCCCCCACCCCTGTGTGCGTATAGAAAGGGGAAAGCACCATCTAATGGGCCGTTTATAAAATGTTAGAACTCAGTCCATATCATATCAAATGCAAAATCTTCATAGGTGTCCCGATCCCACCGAGGATAGCAAATCACGGCCACTGGAGTTGCTCACAGGGCTGGAGATGTAAAGGAAGTCCACCACCCAAGCTGACATCACTTCCACCCTATACCCACGGGGTACCAGAGCTTCTCCTCCAGCCCTGTGAGCACCTCCAGCGCCCGTGGTTTTCTATCATGGGCAGGACCAGGACACCTATGAAGATTTTGCATTTGACCAGATATTTAATGTGAGTAAATTTTTAATAAACTGCCCACTAGATGGCGCTTTTCCCTTTCTGTACACACACACACACACACACACACACACACACACACACACACACACACACACACACACACGGAAATCGCATGCAATTCAGACAGGAATCACACCACATTCCTGTTCAAATCGCATGTGATTCTTTGCAGTGCGATTTGCGCCAATTTATTTTTTATTTACGCAAATCGCACCGTAAAGTATTGGTACTCGGTATCGGTGAGTACTTGACCGGAAGTATCGGTACTCGTACTCTCCGATCTGCCTGTCAGTTTTTCAGGCGGACCTGATCGCATGCTCCATGCATCCCTAAGGGGCAGCGGGTGTCAGCGAAGGAACCACTAGAGATACCGCCCAGTCCCATCCAGGCACAGCAGCTGTCAACCAGTCAGAGTTTGACAGGCTGGCTGGGGCATCTGTGCCTACCGCCCGCAACTAAACCCCAGTGCCCCATGTACCAGGGATAAATGTCCAGTGTGCTTGGGGACAAAGAAACTACTCAGAGGTGATAAAAGTATAGATAAAACTATAGATAAAACTAGCTGGGTGTGACTGTATGCGTTTTTATGCCGGTACTTGTGCAAAATGTACACGTGTATGACTCTGGATGTAGACTGTCTGCGTTTACACACGTTTACATACATACTCACAATAAATACGCAGCAATACTGATCACGGGTGCAGAATGTCAGGGCCAAAAAAGAAAAAGAAAATGTAGAAGTGGCCCTATGGGATTGTTACCCCATCACCTATTTGTGTTTTAACCACTTCAGCTCCGGAAGATTTACCCCCCTTCATGACCAGGACATTTTTTGCGATATGGCACTGCATTGCTTTACCTGCGATGCTGTACCCAAATTAGGGATCGATCGATTATCGGCACCACCGATAACCTGAGGTTACCGATATTGCCGATATTTTGGGAAAGTGCTTGTACCGGAGTGATGCCTGCAGCTAGAGGCATCACCCCGGTACCGGCGTCCACAGCTGACAGTTGGCTGTCTTGTAATGACAACCGATGCGGCTGAAAAGCCGCTCGGCTGTCATTACAAGGAGCGGGAGGGGACGTCCCCCCCCTCGCCGCCTTCCGCGGCTCGCCCTGGTCTCCCGTGCCACTGGGAGTCCTGGGCATCCTACCTCCACAGTCGCCAAAGAGAAGACCCGATCAAAGCCGCATTCGGCTCTGATCAGATCTCCATGTAAAAAATGTCATGACATCACTTCCAGGTACTTGTGGCAAATTAAAAAAACTGACAGCATTCAAAACAGCCAAACTTGGTGTTTTGAATGCTTTTCAGTGCCGAGGAGGGGTTTGGTGTATTTTAGACCCCCAGATCCCTCCACTAGGAGTACCTGTGAAGAAAAAAGAAAACATTTTTTTACATGTCCGAAAATATCGACAGATATCGGCCAATACCGATATTCGATGACCTAAATATCTGTATCGGCATTAAAAAAACCATATTGGTTGATCACTAACCCACATACAAAAGCTTTCTTTTGGTGGTATTTGATCACCTCTGCGGTTTATATTTTTTGCGCTATAAACCAAAAACTACGGACAATTTTGAAATAAAAAAAAACAATATTTTTGACTTCCTGCTATAAAACATATCCAATAAAATAAATAATTTCTTCATCAATTTAGGCCAAAATGTATTCTGCTACATACTTTTGGTAAAAAAAAAAAAAAAGTGTATACTGATTGGTTTGCGCAAAAGTTATAGCATCTACAAACTATGGGATATTTTTATGGAATGTTATTTATTTTTTATTAGTAACAGCAGCAATAGCTGACTTATAGCATGACTGCGATATTTCGGTGGACAAACCAGGACGCTGAGACTTTTTTGGGAACCAGTGACACCAATACAGTGATCAGTGCCAAAAAATATGCACTGTCACTGTACTAATGACACTGGCTAACATGGGGTTAACATTAGGGGGCGATCAAAGTGTTAAATGTGTGCCTAAGGTCCCTTTCCCACTTGTGCGACCTGAAAGTTGTGCGAATGTGACACGATTTAGACGTAACTTGCTATATTAAGCACTATTGCATCTTGCATTTATTCCACACATATTTTGGATTTATATTGTTCATCATTTATTTTTCCTAATTGTTTTGCGCTGCACTTTTTTGTTTTTATTCCACGGTTTTGACGTAACTTGAAGCAATGCCTGTGTAATCTTGAGGTCTATAGACCTCAAGTCACATCAGAGTCGGACCAAAGTAGTGCAGGGACTTCTTTAACCACTTGCCGACCGCCACATATACTGCGGCGGTCATCCCCGTGCAGGCAAAGTGACGTATGGGTACGTCACTCGCCTGCAAGCCAATAGGGGGCGAGGGCGCGCCGCCGGAGGCGTGCTCTTGCTTGCTCACTGTGATCCCCGCGCTTGTGACCGGCGGACCCGATGTCCGTCGGTCACTCGCGATCGTCCGTTACAGAGGGAGAAAGGTAGGCGGCTAATGTAAACAAAGCCGCCTGTCATTCTTCCTTGTGTAAGTGCAGAGATCATACGGTCCTGCTATGTAGGATCGTATATCTCTGTAGTTACACAACAAGCCACACCCCTTCACAGTTAGAAGCACGCCCCTAGGGACACACTTAACCCCTCCTTCTCCAATAAAGTTAACCCCTTCCCTGCCAGTGTCATTTTTACAGTAACAGTGTATATTTTTTTTAGAACTGATTACTGTAGTAATGTCACTGGTACCCCCAAAAGTGTCAAAAATGTCAGTCAAGGGTCCGATCTGTCCGCCGTAATGTCGCAGTCCCGCAAAAAAAAAAAAAAATAATCGCAGATCGCCGCCAATAAAAATCACAAAAATCTTTCCCTTAGTTAGTAAACGCAATAACTTGTGCGCAAACCAATCAAAATACGCTTATTGCGATTTTTTTACCAAACATATGTAGCAGAAAACAAATTGGCCTAAAATGTTAAAACATTTTGAGTTTTACATTTTTTGGGGGGGGAATTTCATATAAAAAAATGTGAAAAATTTTTGCAAAATTTTTTTGTTTATAGCGCATGATCAAAAAATCGCACAGGTGATCAAATACCACCAAAAGAAAGCTCTGTTTGTGGGAAAAAAAAGAACGTCAAATTAGTTTGGGTACAGCGTCGCACGACCGTGCAATTGTCCGTTAAAGTCACGCAGTGCCGAATCGCAAAATAGGGCCTGGTCAGGAAGGGGGGTAAAATCTTCTGGGGCTTAAGTGGTTAAAGTTGCTGCGAAACTTGAAGTCGCACAGATATGAATGGAACTCATTGGAAATCATTGGATACTACTTGTCATGTGACTTTGCATTCCCAAGTTGCACAATTGTGAAAGGGGCCTAACGTGTGTCAGGCTCGATCCACATCTACATCCACATCCACATTGCTTTTGAGCATTTCTACAGTGCTTTTTGCTGTGCTTTCTGCCTTTTTTTTTTTCTACTGTGATTAGCGTTTTGCATTTTTCATCCTTTTTTTGGGAAAATTCCCACAATAATAATAACAGTAAAAAAACGCAGAAAGCACCGCAAAAAGAACTGTACTAATGACACTGGCAGGGATGGGGGTTAACATTAGGGGCGATCAAAGGGTTAAATGTCTGCCTAAGGTCCCTTTTCACACTTGTGCGACCTGAAAGTCGTGCAACTGACACGATTTCGACGTAACTTGAAGCAATGCCTGTGTAATCTTGTAAAATTTGTTTTTGGGGCAGATTTAAAAATGCAAATTGTGGTAAAAAAAAAACGCACTAAATGCTTTTCTGCAGCTTCTCCATTGAAGTCTATTGAACCAAAAATCTATTTTGAAAAAAAAAAAAAAAACAGCCTCTTCAATGAAGTCCATTGAATCAAAAAAGTACCTTTTTGTGTTTAAAAAAAGTCCCTGACCCTTTCCTAAAATGCAGAGACACAAACATGCACTGATGTGAACGTGTTCCATAGGAACCCATGTTAAAAAACATGTCCTGCGTTTCTTCAAAAAGCATGAAAAAAACGCATTGATGTGAATGGAGCCTTTTACCGAGCAATGTGCTTCACAGGAAGAAAACAAAGTCAGAAGAGAGCCCTGTGCTTGTTTACCTACACAGGGCTCTCCTCAGTAATCTCCAGGGCCGATCGGCGGGATAAATAAATGTTACTCTTATTAGATGGCAATGATGAATATTAGGTATATAATTCTCTATGGCAACTTTGCTGGTTCTTTCTGTTTTGTGTTTCAGGTGACAAGCTGCCTGCTGTTGCTAGGGAGATTTACCTCAGCTGCTGAGCACTGGATTGGTGACAAAGCTTTTGGAGGGAAACATCTAGCCAATGAGTGTAACCTTCCACTTCCTTGTCACTGGGCGGAGTCAGCATTTACCTCAGGTCTGTCAGCTGGACTCCCCTCTGGATTATGTTCTGGGAGGAGTCAGCATTTACCTCAGGTCTGTCAGCTGGACTCCCCTCTGGATTATGTTCTGGGCGGAGTCAGCATTTACCTCAGGTCTGTCAGCTGGACTCCCCTCTGGATTATGTTCAGCCTTCTTTATGGATCTTTTGACCCATGAGGGTCCTTATGAGGGACCTTTTGATGCCAAGAATGGATATTTTATTCCATGAACTCCTTCCAATGGCTGACTTCCCTGGAGGAAGGACTGGCTCAGTCATTTTAGTCCTTTATTTTTTATCCCCCCCCCCCCTCAGTTTTCACAGGTGATGGCTTCCTCATCATTTCCATCTGTGGGCTCTGTGCCTGTATCTTGCCTCTTATTCCTGAAGTGTCAGGGCTACCCTGTATACTGGGTGGTAACCTACCTTGAGGTCAGTCAGGGGACTTTTTATCTACCTGTAGGCAGACCAGGACCTGCGGCAGGAGCAGCATCAGGACCGTCACCTGTACCCTGGGAGGACTGAAGCACTGCGGTGCAGCATGGTCAACATGTCTACCATGCAACGGTACCTCATTCTACAAGGGACCACCATGAAGGTTAGCAGAATGGACCAGAATTACCTGAGTATCACCACTGGGACCGGGTGGCCATTAGGACTTGTGGGGGACCAGCAGAGAAGGACAGAAGTGTCAGTGTGCAGCCTGCGGTGCAGCATGGTCAAAATTTCTACCATACAACGGTACCTCATTCTCCAAGGACCACCAGGCAGATGAAGGTTAGCAGAATGGACCAGAATTACCTGAGCATCACCGCCGGGACCAGGTGGCCATTAGGACTTGTTGGGGACCAGCAGAGGAGGACGGAAGTGTCAGTGTGCAGGCTGTGGTACAGCATGGTCAAGATTTCTACAATGCAACCGTACCGTATTCTCCAAGGGACCACCAGGCAGATGAAGAAGGTCAGGAGAATGGACCAGAAGTCCATGAGCATCACCGCTGGGACCGGGTGGCCATTAGGACTTGTAGGGGACCAGCAGAGGAGGACAGAAGTGTCAGTGCGCTGGCTGTGGTACAGCATGGTCAAGATTTCTACCATGCAACCGTACCGTATTCTCCAAGGGACCACCAGGC
Source organism: Pelophylax lessonae (assembly GCF_965119305.1). NCBI lineage: Eukaryota > Metazoa > Chordata > Amphibia > Anura > Ranidae > Pelophylax > Pelophylax lessonae. The sequence continues at coordinate 43,799,928 of NC_138777.1, read as the reverse complement.
AGATGAAGGTTAGCAGAATGGACCAGAATTACCTGAGCATCACCACTGGGACCGGGTGGCTATTAGGACTTGTTGGGGACCAGCAGAGGAGGACAAAAGTGTCGTTCTGCAGGCTGAAAGGGGATGCAGGATGCAGGACAAGTAGGGCCTAGTCCTCTTCAGAAGCCCACAGCCCCAGTGTTCCTTCCACTGGGAGTCAGGTAGGCGGTGGGTCTGAAGCTGCTACCATGGTTTCTTCAACCTCTCTAATAGGACCACCATCATCATCATCATCACAGGCTGGGGGTGAGTACAGGCTCTGAGGGCCGGGAATCTACACAGACTGCACTCTATCCTGACTGTACTGTCTGCTTCTGTCCACCTTTGTGTCAGTGTGCTCCCTGCTAAGTGTGCGCTATCTGTCAGACTTTAGCCTTCGTTCACATTGAATGCGGCTTTGAAATTGTAAGACTTCATCTGAAATTGCACGATTTCAAAGCCGCATATCAGTGCGACTTGGAAGATATTTGTGCGGCTTCATGCACAGATGTCTATGCAAGTTGCACCTGAAATCTCCAAAAGTAGAGCAGGAACTACTTTTTCAAATTGATGCAGCACCGCAAAGTCGGCGCTGCACCGATTTGGACAGTGCCATTGTTGACAATGGGGTGGGACTTGTTAGGCCATTTGACCTGTACAAATATCCTTCAAATTACCCATTTTTGGAAAGTAGACAGTCCAAGGTATTTAGTAATAGCAGGACTTTTTTTTTTCTCAGGAAATAGGTAAATGAACTCAATTCTGAAAAAAAAAAAAAAGCCAATATTTTCCACTTTCTGCTCTATAACATTCCCAGAAAACAATTTTTTAAATCAAATTTTTTCATTCTTTTTAGGCCAATTTGTATTATGTTACATATTTTTGGTAATAAGCATATTTTGATTGGTTTGAGCAAAAGTTATCGCGTCTACAATGTAGGGGAAAGATTTGTCATTCTTATTTTTTTTTTTTTTTTTACTAGTAATGGCGACCATCTGCGGTTTTTAGCAGGACTGCGACATTGCGGCGGACAGATCGGACCCCTAACTGAGTTTTTTTACACTTTTGGGGGGACCAGTGACATTACTACAGTAATCAGTGCTAAAAATATGCACTGTTACTGTAATAATGACATTGGCAGGGAAGAAGTTAACCTAGGGGTGATCAAGGGGTTAAATGTAAGCCTAGGGGAGTGTTTACTAACTGTGGGGGGTTGGGCTTTTGAAATGACCATAGAGACCTGTGATCCTATATAGAAGGATCACAGGCGCTCTGTGATCATTCCAGAGAGAAGAACAGTTGGCTGTGCTTACAGCTGCCCATCCTTCTCTCTCAGCAGGGAGCGAACTGTGCCCCTGGCTAGTGGGGGTGGGAGGGCCATGTCAGCGGCGCACGCTCGCCAGCTGGCACCAGGTGCCCGACCGACGTAGTACTACGTCGGTTCGCGCAGGAGGGGCTGCCTGCTGCAGTGAAACTGCGCGGGCGGTCCGGAAGTGGTTAAGTAGTGTGAAGATTCAGTGGTGACGCATTGGAAGGTTTTTGCTGTCGCTACATGATTCCCTTCTGTGGCTCAGCCACAGGGACCTGCATCCTCCAGTGCTCCTCCGCCTAACTCAGTTCAGGGATCTGCTTTTCCTTTAGTAAATCGCAGTGCATTTCTTTTACATTGCTGCAGAAATCTTCTCTGAAAAACGCTGTTGTCTGGCTCATTTGTTAGTTAACCTCCTTAGCGGTAATCCCGAGCGTGACTCGGGGTTGGTTTTTCATATCAGGAGCGGTAACCCCGAGTCACGCTCGGGGTGGATTGCAGAGAGCGCAGCGGTGTTCTCTTACCTTATCCTGGCGATCCAGCGATGATCTCTCATTGCTGTGACCGCCAGCCGAGAGTCCCGCCGCTCCTCCGTCGGTCTCCGTCGCACTGATCACTTCCTAGTTCCGTTCCCTGCAGCAGCAATGCTGCATGGGAGCGGAACTAGGGAGGGAAATTCAAAAAAAAAAAAAAAACAAAAAAAAACGTTACACAAAACACATTTTACATTATATATATATATATATATATATATATACACATGCATATATATATATATATATATATATATGCATATATATATATATATATATATATATATATATATATATATATATATATACACACCGGTATATGTATATATATATATATATATATATATATATATATATATATATATATGCACACACACATATATCTATATATAATATATAATGCATGAATTATAATCTAATCAATAATATAATTTTATTATATATATTATATATTAAATAATAAAATAATATTATTGATTCGATTATAATTCACGTGTTTGTGTTTCAAATTTATCACATCTGGGATGTCTACTAGACTCTTGTTTTGGTCAGGTTTAAGTCAGTAATTACTAAGAATTGTAGGCCTATAATACATAACGCCAAATTTCCATGAAAAGAATTGTACCACTTTTGGTATGTAATTCCTGACATAATCATACCACCAGGGAGGTTAAGGCACTGATGTTGGAGAGAAGGCCTGGCTTGCAGTCTCTGCTCCTAATTCATCCCAAAGGTGTTCTATCAAGTTGAGGTCAGGAAAACAGTCAAGTTCCCTCCACTCCAAACTCGCTCATCCACGTCTTTATGGACCTTGCTCTGTGCATTGGTCCAAATCATTTGGTTGAAGGGGGATTATGGTGCGGGCTTGTTTTTCAGGGGTTGGGCTTTGCCCCTTAGTTCCAGTAAGGAAAACTCTTAAGGCGTCAGCATTACAAGACATATGTATAGAACACCTTTGGGATGAATTAGAGCGGAGACTGCGAGCCAGACCTTCTCTTCCACATCAGTGCCTGACCTCACAAATTAACTTCTGGAAGAATGGTCAAACATTCCCATAGACACACTCCTAAACCTTGTGGACAGCATTCCTAGAAGAGTAAAAGCTGCAAAGGGTGGGCCAACTCAATATTGAACCCTACGGACTAAGACTGGGATGCCATCAAGGTTAATGTGCGTGTAAAGGCAGGTGTCCCAATACTTTTGACAACATACTGTAAGTCCAGGAGATGTCATGCAGCTCCTTGGACTTAAAGCGGAGTTCCACCCTAAGTTTACACTTCACATCATTCTTACCTATATCCCTTTCTAAAATCGAATTGGCTATTTTTTTTTTTTTTTTTTATGTTCACTTACCTTACTTTTAAATGAAAAATATCTTCCCTTCCTCCCACTTCCTCCTTATGCGGTCGCGGCCGCCCACGTCATTTCCTGCTTTACATTGACTCCTGGGAGATGAGCGTCATCAATCCCAGGAGTCAATGCGCGTCATTCTCTTCATATGGATGAGAACAGCGATATAGGCATGCGCAATGACGCGGAACCTGCTGTGGGATGACGTGCCTGCCCTGGAGGTGACGAGGGTATAGCATTCTGGGACTTGCCAAATCCAGGTAGAGGGACACTGCGGCTTCAGCTGCCCACACCGCAGATGGCAGCGCTGGACAAGAACTTCACAAGGTAAGTAATTCATGCTGCAGGTACACTAAACAGGGGACAGTTTAGAGGATATCATTGTTTAAACGCACAAACAATGACTATTCTAGGGGTATTTTTATGTTAAAAAATAATAATTTGTCCGGAACTCCGCTTTAACTCATAGTGTGCTCTCACTTATTACAAAGTGGTGGAATTTCTGGAATTCAGCTTTAGGATAAGATCTGTCATGACAAGACAGCACTCTATGACAGCCTGATAAGTGCACTGTCCAGCCGCAGCAGCTAGCTGTAGAAAGGTTTAGGGCAGTATGTGCCCAGAGATGAATGCCTGGAATGCAAACTTCTTGAGTTCATTCAGGCATTTATCCCCGGGCATATACTGCCCTAAACGTTTGTAAAGCTAGGTTTTGTAAAGATAGGTTTCATAAAGTTTTGCAGGATGCTGGCAGTGCCGGGAGCCCCATGTACGAGAGCTAAACACCTAGTGTGCATGGGCTCAAAGAATGTGCTCCCAACACTGGCTAACAGCGGGCCAATCCCATATCAAATGTAAAAAATAATCCTGTAAAGTTGAGTGTTAGGACAGGTAATGGTGGGATGTGGAGGAAAATTCCACACTTCTATTTGGGCATAGGAGGCCTGTTCTTTGCAATCAGCAGTTTTACCCATTTGATGATATTTCACCTTCAACATTTTATGTCACATAAACTTTTCAAGTCTCTTTCCCAGTTATTTATAAAGAGATGATATGATACTATGTGGGTGTAATAAAACAGAGCTATCACTAAAATTCACACTTCACATAAATCATCAGCATTTACTAAATTAAAAATTGGGGGCTGATATAAAAAAAAAGTGTTGCAACAGGAAAATGTATTTCTGCTTTTAGCAACCAGTGAGAATCTAGCCTTGTTGTATTTTCTACCCTGGGCTGTGAGAAAAAAAAAAAACATAAAAAGTTGGTTGCTTTGGGGAACGAGAAATGTATCCTAACCACCTGACCTCCGGAAGATTTACCCACCTTCATGAACAGGCTATTTTTTTAAATACTTTGACAATTGCGGGGTCATGCAACACTGTACCCAAACAAAATATAATAATAATAATAATAATAATACAAAATAAAAATAATATAATAATAATATATAATATAATAAAAATAAATATAATAATGATAATAATAAAATAATAATAATAAATATATCCTAATATAAAATACTAATAATAAATATGCCTTTTTTTTCCCCCCAAAAATAGAGCTTTCTTTTGGTTGTATTTGATCACCACTGCTTTTTTTTCTTTTTTGCGCTATAAACAAACAAAAAAAAACATACATTTTGAGAAAAAAAAAACAATATTTTTTACTTTCCTATAAAACATATCCATTAAAAAATTCTTCATAAATTTAGGCAAATATATTCTACTACATATTTTTGATTAAAAAAAATCATATTAGGCACATATTAAATGATTTTTGCAAATGTTATAGCGTCTACAAACTATGGTATATATACTGGAATTTTTATTTATTTTACTAGTAATGGCGGTGATCTTATAGGACTGCGAAATTGCGGCGGACATTTGGACACTAACTGACACTTTTTTGGGAACCAGTGACACTAATAAAAGCGATCAGTGCTAAAAATATGCACTGTCACTGTATTAATTAAACTGGTTGGGAAGGGGTTAAACATCTAGGGCGATCAAAGGGTTAAATGTGTGCCTAGCTAGTGTTTTGGTGTGCTATGTGAGGTGTTTTTACTAAGGAAAGTGATGATTTTATTCTCTGCTTTGCGGGGAAAGAAAATCCATTACTTTCCCACTGACAGGACAGGATTCTACCTGTTTACATAGGCAGGGTTCTGTCCTGAGTAAATTCATGATGATTGGAGGGTTCCGGCGGTAATGCTTTGGCCGAAACCCGCTGATTGACATCTGCTGTGTTTAATCACAGCACAGCCGGGTCGCCGGCGACGTCCCCCCTACCCAGGAATGCCAGGTCATGTACCTAGAATGTGATCTGGCACAGCAGAGCCGCCTTGCCCCCATATATCTGTTATACAGTCAGCAAGCGGTTAAAGATCGTTTTTCAGGCATTGGCTTTAAGGGGACCCTTTATAAAAAATACAAAGTACTACTAATAAAAAGTCTAACCGTCCAAAAACACTAAGAGCCTGTGCCGACGGGCTTTTTCTTGCATCAAACAGGTTTTGCATTCCTATACAAGTCTATGGTAATGCAAAACCCACTTGAACCTGGTCAACTGCAAGTCAGAGGTAGGTCAACTTAAATGCAGGTCAGAGGAAGATAAACCGTAGATCAGACAGGATTTGCATTCCTATTTAAGTCTATTTCACAAAGAGTCAGCACAAAAATGGCCCTTAAGTAGTTTAAATGGCAGAGACGCCCGATGTGGTTGTTTAAAGGATAGGCATAGGTCGTTTGCTTTGGTAAAACATCCAAATACTTTATTTCATTAAATAAAACTTGTTTCGTGGCTCTAAATTGCCACTTCCTCAGTTCAAAGTGATGAGATTTGTGTCTAGTATCAGCTGGTAGTGAAATCCACTTGGGAAATATTCTTTATTGGCCACTAGGTGGAATGAGGAGTTTGTGGCAATGATGTCATCTAGGTGGATCACACACAGCTGGCTTGCTTTTAAAAAGTCTATGGTAATGCAAAACGTGCTTGATGAAGGTCACTTACTCATATCTCCCAACCATCCCTGATTCGCCGGGACCGTCCCGGAAAATGGTCCGTGTCCCAGAGTCCTGGTCCGAGCTGAGTCCCAAAATGCCCACAGCGGTGCGGGCAGCTTGGTTCCCACATGCAGCGGGCAAAACATGCCAGCCGGTATCTCTCCCGGCTGCCTCTGACAAGTCACACTCAGACCAGTGCAAAGCTGAGTGCACTAAACCCACCCCTCCTCCTTCCTGTGTTTTCCTTTACACAAAGGAGGGGGCAGGGAGCAGCACACCACGAGCACAGCTGATCTGAGGTCTGTGATTATTTCTATATATACACAGAGGAGGGAGGCATGGGGAAGAGGAGGGGGGTGGATGGATGGATATAGCTGGGATGGGTGAGAGGGGGGATGGATGGAGCTGGGATGGATGGAGCTGGGATGGGTGAAGGGGGGGAATAGAGCTGGAATGGGTGAGGGGGATGGGGGAGGATAGAGCTGGGATGGGTTAGGAGGGGATGGGTGGAGCTGGGATAAGTGAGGGGGATGGATGGAGCTGGGATGGGTGAGGGGGATGGATGGAGCTAGTATATGTGAAGGGGGATGGATGGAGCTGGGATAGGTGAGGGGGACATGGATGGAGCTGGGATAGGTGAGGGGGACATGGATGGAGCTGGGATGGGTGAAGGGGGGGAAGGATGGAGCTGGGATGGGTGAAGGGGGGAAGGATGGAGCTGGGATGGGTGAAGGGGGAAGGATGGAGCTGGGATGGGTGAAGGGGAAAGGATGGAGCTGGGATAGGTGTGGGGGGATAGATCGAGCCGAGATGAGATCAGGGAACGGATAAAGCCGAGATAAGATCGGGGGAATGGATGAAGCCGGGATGGGATTGGGGGGGGGGATGGGGCCGAGATGAGATCAGGGAACGGATGGAGCCAGGATGAGATCGGGAATGAAGAGAGTTGGGATGGGATTAGGGGATGGAGCCGGGATTGGATTGAGGTGGTGGATGGAGCCGGAATGGAATTGGGGTGGTGGATGGAGCCTGGATGGGATCGGGGGGAATAGATGGAGCTGCCTCTTGCATTCTGTACATTACACACTCCTGTCCCCTGTATTCTGTACATTACATACTCCTGTCCCTGCATTCTGTACATAACATACTCCAGTCCCTTGCATTCTGTACATTACATACTCCAGTCCCTTGCATTCTGTACATTACATACTCCTGTACCCTGCATTCTGTATATTACATACTTCTGCACTATATACACAATGCTGTACATTATATACTACTCACCAAAGTCTTCATTGTCTCAACAGTTGCTGGTTGCTTTGCAGTCCCTGACTATTTTAATGAAGTTCTTCTTTAAGGTAGACTCAGACAAAGCAATCCAAGCATATTTTATAGGTTCAAGGAAGCCTGGGTTTTGTTTAACCACATCCTTTAAGCCCCTCCTACTGCTAAGCAATTGATCACGCCCACATTTTACCACGCTGCGCTACGCACATCGCAGGTCTTATCCATTCTCCAGTGTCCCTCATTTTGAAATTCAAATGTTGGGAGGTATGCTTACTGTTTAGAAGAATGTCAAGTGCAGGTTTAATGCACTGGTCAATGGGTCCTGAATGATTTCAGGAGTATCTTACACTGATGTCAAACTGATGCCACACAAGCCCAAAGCCTGTCAACACAGGCCCCAAAATGGCTGTTAAAATGGATATATCCACTGTATACCGAAAAGGTACTCCATGCTGTTTCCTGCATTTTATGTCCCATTCATGATGCATGCCATAATGTAGAGCCTGATATATTAAGGTTCTGACTGCTTAATGTTGCAAAGAGGTTTGTGATTGGAGGAAAAGCAGGTCACATAACTTTGAAAGGTCTTGATATTCTACATTTTTTCCGTTCCATTTATTTAATAGCATCTTGCTTGCTTCGAAAAACATTTGTAAAGCTCACTTCTGTACTTTATTAGGGCTCTTTCACACGGGCGATCCGATCAGATCCGCCTGTCAGTTTTTTAGGCGGATCTGATCGGATCCTCCATGCAGCTCTATGGGGCAGCAGATGTCAGCGGAGACACCTCCGCTGACACCCGCTGCCATCCGTATCCGATCCTGTCCGTGAAATCTGGACGGATGGAAACCCTATTTTTCCATCCGTTCAGGGATCGGATCGGATGAGAGCGGACAGGAGGTCCGCTCTCATCCGATCCCCCATAGAGAGCAGCGGGAGCTGTACACCTCCCTCTCCGCTCTGCAAGCGGAGACGGAGCTGTCATCTGCCGGCTCAGCGGGGATCAGCGGATCGATCCCCGCTGAGCAGCATGGATCCGCCTACGGAGGCGGACCGTGTGAAAGAGCCCTTAATGTTCACTGCTTTAAACATTGGGCCCAAAGTTACACTTAAAAGGTACTCGCTTTCAGACACATTACATAGGTGCAAGTTACCTCACTGCGGGATCCTAGAAAAGCTAATACAGAGCAGAGAAAACTTGTATAGAAGTAATTTAACAACAGTTCACAACAACCCTGTGGGATGCCTGCCCAGCCGGGCACACTCACGATTTCCAACGAGGTGAAGGTGACAGGCTGGGTTGAGAGAATCTATTACGAAAGTAAAATGCGGCCTGGCCATCCGGTGCCCAAGCAAAAATATGTCCATGGAATTGCGACCCTACTCTTCAAGAACCTTTCCCTTACTATTATTACTGTTCCTAGCAGGCAGGTTACCTGTCCATACTCTACCAACTTACATAAAACATGAGAGGCAGGGTCTTAAAAAGGGTCTGCCTGGCCCAAGATAGCTGCTGGAGTCACATAGGGCAGCAGCAATGACCCAAGAAACCATAGAGGAACTGTGTTCCTCTTGACTTCCTCTCCAGCTGCGGTGAGTAGGTGTGAGGAGCACCACCTGCAGTGGAGAAAGTAGACTGCACCTGCCGACAAGCTCTTCACAGACAAAGTTTTGTACGCCCGTGTGAATGAGGCATTAGATGTAAAATATTTTTTTTTATCTGTCAGATAACATCATCTATTTCATATTACAGTTTAATTTTAAATGATGAAGTGGATATTTAAACCTTATGTTAATTTTTTGTCTGTAAAAGATGGAATTTTATTCAAACCTGTATAATGCCATACGCATGAAACACCAGTCCAAAAAAAAAAAGAAAGAAAATGTAAATGCTTTCATTCTACCAATTCAGAGCTTTTCAGAACAAAGGCAAGAAACTGACATTTCATTATAATGGCACAGGCAGACTAAAATGCTGTATTGTGAAACGCGATGTGTCTACTACAGACTCTTATCGGAGGAGAAAGAATGTCTTTTTCCAACTGGGTACTAACATTAATGCAGAATTCTGTTAAAGTAGAACAATAGACAAACTTCTCATTTTGGATAGAGCAAGAGAGGGTCTCAACCCATGCCAGATTTTTTTTTTCCTCCCATCTGTGTCCTGAGATTTCCCTTCACTTCCTGTCCCATAACCAAACAGGAAGTAGGAGGAAATCCCTGAAAATTAAGGGAATCCATTGGGGCTCCCCAGGTCACCAGCACTAATGTCTCCATTGGAAGATTTCCCTCTCTATTACTTTTCTGGGGACAACCCAAAATTTGGGATTTTCTTTTACTTTCACTTTCAATGATAATGGTAATTAGGACAAATGGAGAGGATGAGTCTCTGAAAACTGACAGTTCTGACCTCTCTGCACTCTATCCAAAACGAAAAAAAAAAAGTCTTGCCTTTAGTTATACTTTAAGCATTATGTTCATTTACAGTATACTACACATACCATAATCACAGCCAACTGGTTGAAAAACATGTGAAAAACCAGACTGTTTATGAAATCCCCATTCCTCTAACCTACCTGTCCCCATACAGGTCCATGTTCCACCTATGTCTTCTATGCTGTGTAACTTCTTTACCTTGAAATCTCTAAGGCCCCTTTCACACATACGGTCCGTTTGTCCCTTTTTCATGCATCCATTGACGGATGAAAAACGGACATCAATGCATCTCTATGTAAAAACGGATGACAACAGATGATCATCCGTTAATATCTGTTTTCATCCGCTTACGTCAATGTCCATTTTTTGGACGGATGAGTGCCCTATTTTCATCCGTCAAAAAAACGGATCGGCCAAAAAAGGGATGTAAACGGACAAACGGTCCGTTTTTCATCCGTTTTTGCATTGGTAGTGGATGTAAAATAAATGGATGAAAAATGGATGAAGAGCATATGAAAAACTGATACATTTTGATGTGACTGAACTGATGAACTGAAAGGGGCCTTAGGCTTCATTCACATAATGGCGAATTGCAGCCAAATATATGCCCATATTTAACTCAATGCCTCAAAACCTAAATACCTAAAACCTCAATGCTGTGTGGCTTGTATGCCTAAGGCTCCATGTACACGGGACGTTGTTAAAAGTCCCTTTGAATGCTGGAACTTTTAGGACGTTTGAAACGTCCGTTCGGTCGCGTTTGTACCCACGTTTAGCGGGCGTTTAGTGGCGTTTGCGGGCGTTTGCGTTTAGAAGCGTTCCTAGAGGTCAAAAAAATTATTCCCCTTTAAAATGGAAAAACGCGAACGCTAAACGCGGGTCATCGCGTTCAGACGTGTTCAGACGCGTTCGGACGCGTTTGTGCGTTTGAAACGCCGGGAAACACACGTTCGAACGCAAATAATTGCGTTCTAAAAAAAGTCCCTGACCGCAACTGCCTGCAAATGACTGTAAACGACCTGGTGTACATGGACAGATAAGATAAAATGTAGATGGGTTCAGGGGCTTCTGAAAAAAACACCCAACTGCTCCTAAATGGCCATTTCCAGCGTCCCGTGTACATGGAGCCTAAGGGTCCTTTCACACAGGCGATCAGATCAGATCCGCCTGTCAGTTTTTCAGGTCGGACCTGATCGGATGCTCCATGCATCCCTATGGGGCAGCGAGTGTAAGCAGAGACATCTCCGCTGCTATCTGTTTCAGATCCTATTCATGAAATCTGGACGGATGGAAACCCTATTTTCCATCCATCCAGCGGAACGGATCGGATGAGAAAGGACAAGCGGTCCATTCTCATCCGATTCCCCCATAGAGGACAGCGGGGAACTGACAGCTCCGTCTCTGCACACAGAGCGGAGACGGAGCTGTCATCCGCCTGCTCAGCAGGGATTGGCAGATCGATCCCCCGCTGAGCAGAGAACGGACCTCTTTGGACGCTGACCGTGTGAAAGGGCCCTAAAGCCTAGTACACACGCAACGGATTTCCGCCGACCGGTCGTCCATCTTTTGTCCAGAGTGGTGTTTTGTTGGTTGGAATGTGCCTAGACTGCACACGAATTTTCCCGCACGACAGACTTCTACTTCAGAAGTGATGTCATGTGTTGGGTTGCTTTCTTTGTGTTCTTTCTTCTCTGAGCATGCCCAGTCTTGCTCATAAGATTTTTCCCTGTCGAAATCTGTACTGACTGCACGAAAATCGGACGTGTTTTGACGGCAGACAAAAATTTTATAGCCTGCACACCAGATTTTTTTCGGCCGAAAAGTCGGAAGTCGGTTGTCAGAAGCATTATACTAACAAGCCGAAAATCGGCAGATCGGTTGTCGGACGAAAATTCCCGGCCGAATTTCGACTTGTGTGTACGGGCCTTAAGGCTCCATTCACACCTGAGCGATTTTCTACTTGAAGCTTGCAGCTCTAAAACGCTCAACAAGCCATATCCCGTTCATTTCAATGGCCCCTGTTCACACCTGAGCATTCTGTTGCCTGAAGCAAAATGCCTGTCGCTCAACAAAGTACATGTGCTTTTTTTTTGGCAGATTACAAGTATTTTTGGCCCCATAGACTTTAATAGAAACACCTGATTTGAGAGTTTTATGAGTGTTTCCTGCTCAAATAGCAACTCCCCGCCCCTAATTTCTACTCCCTCTCCTTCCCCTAGAGCACAGGTGTCAAACACAAGGCCCGCGGCCCGAATGCGGCCCCCCAGGCCATTTCATGTGGCCCTCGCACCTCTCCTGCAGCTGCAGCACCCCCCTTGTCTCTGCCCCCACCTCGTCTTAGTAGTCTGCAGCAGAGAGGAGAGCAGAACTCCTCCTACAGATCCTGCACCTCTCTGTGCAGCCACAACACCACCTTGTCTCTGCCTTCCCTGGTCTCAGCATTCAGCAGACTCTGTTTACTGACTCCAGCCCTCCTCTTGACCTCCTCCAGACCTTGCACTTTATTCTTCCCAGATCCACCCGAATCTTCTTCCTGGCAGTAGCACAAGGTAAGGGGGTGCATTGTGATGTAAGGAAGGGTGGGTGACTCTTGACTTATGATGGTGGGGGGCTCTTGACATCTCATGTAAGGGTGTGTGGGGTGCTCTGGACATCTAATCCTACAGATATAACCGGCCCTTTGAGGGCAACCATAATGCTGATGCGGCCCACGACGAAACTGAGTTTGACACCGCTGCCTTAGAGCTTTCTTTTGGCTAAACAAAAGTGTCTAAGAGCCGGTTCACACTGAGACGATCCAACTTTGGGGGGCGACCTGTGAAGTTGCGTGCACCGCGACTTACAGAGACTTCACATAATGGAAGTCTATGCAAGTCGCTACCAGGTCGCCCCAAAGTAGTACAGGACCCTTTTCTAAGTCGGAGCGACTTGTGTCGCTCCTATTAGAACGGGTCCTGTACTACTCAATGGACCGCGACCTACCGCGACTTGTCAGGCTGATAAGTCGCTTGACAAGTCGCGCTAGTCTGAATGGGCTCTTAAGCTGTAAAACACTTGTAATACACTATAAAAAAACACTTTAAAAATGCTTGTAAAAGCTGCAAAAATGCTTTAAAAAAACATGCCTGAAAAACGCCAGTAAATCGCTACACTCAGGTGTGAATGGAGCCTTTAAACTTTCAGATTCTCTAAAGCTACAATAATCCATCTTGAAGAGTTTCAACTCTGCCTACTGAAACATGTTGACCTGTGTCTGAACCCTGAGGTGACCTTAATACTGCTATACATTGCATGAAATATGTTATTGTTTTAGCTGCAGGTAAAATAAGTTCTAAGGCCCCTTTCACACTTGTATGACCTGAAAGTCACGCGACAGACCTTTGATAGATCTGCATAACCCTGAGGTCTATGGACCTCAAGTCGCACCACAGTCAGACCAAAGTAGTGCAGGGACTACTTTGAAGTCGCACAGATATAAACAGTTCTCATTGGAAATCATAGGGTAGGACTTGTAATGCAACTTTGCAATCCCAAGTCGCAAGACAGGTCAAACAAGTGTGAAAGGGGCCTAAACTGAAATCTGCATCGGTCCATGCTGAGATGGCCTGATAAGTTTCTCTCAACTCCATGAATACAAATGGGAGAATAGGAATACCAGAAATGTTGCCCATTGCAGGCAGTTGGCTTTTTAATTAAGGATTCTGAAGGAGCAGCAACTTCACTTATTTCAAGTGTTTATAGAGAAGGCACAGGGATGAACGGTGGTCAGCTTTATATATTTTGGTTTTTCATGTGTGTCATATGACCTTTATCTCCTCAAAAAAAAAAACATATATAAATAAATAAAGCATGAGACGTACTTAGTTTGGCAGTTTAGTTATGTCTATTAAGCTTGACCCAACTTGGCCTAAAATATTGAAGGCAACAACAGTGCTGAGATTCGAGCAGTAATCTGTGTTGGGCTTCAAAGTGATCCCTATGCCTCGTACAGTTCATTACATCCTAGGGCCACCCTTTGTTCCTGGAGTCTCTACCTAGATAGCAAACAAATGAGTTGCAAATTTGAAAATGACCTTCTAAGCTATTGCTAGACTTGCCAGGTTTCACAAGTTTGTTGCACAATTGCACCAAGTCCGCATTGCATGACTCCAGATCAACTTCTGTACAAACATTTCGTGAGTCTGCTGCAAGTTCTGGTTTAATTATCTTGTGCAATAGTCATCCCACCACAGTGACTTGCAGAGCTCTTGCTGTAGACCAGCCATGTCCAACCTGCGGCCCAGAACCGCAGGCAATGCGGCCCACTGCCCCCTGACAATTTTTAAATTTTTTTTGCTGGGGACGAAGGAAGGCAAGTCGGGGCATGGCCACAGCGGCTTCCAACTAACTGTAGGCAGCGGCTACAGTTAGCCGGAAGGGATCATCCTCTAGTTGTGTTAAATTAGTGCTGGGGGGGGAGCGCGGCAGTGCGGGAAGGGCGCGGAGGTGTTTTATCACTTATATACCTTAACTAGAGTATATATTTTATATGCGGCCCGAGAAAGTTTCTCTACACTCAATGTGGCCCAGAGAAGCCAAAAGGTTGGACACCCATGCTGTAGAGCAGGGGTGGGGAACCTCCGGCCCGCGGGCCGCATGCGGCCCGCACGATCGTTCTGTCCGGCCCCCCGTGCCGCTGTGTCAGAAGGAGCCGATGGCTCCATTCTGACACTGTGAATCTCCGAAAAGGCTGGACCCGAGACACAGAGCAGTGCGCCTCGAGCCCGCCCATTTGTGTGACAATAGCTAATGAAAATTCACTACTGTCTCACAGATCCTCCTCCTCCTCGGCCAATGCCATTGGCCGAGGAGGAGGCGGGACACGGGAGGACTCGAAGAGACGCGGGGACTGAAGAGGAAGCCGCCGCTAAAACAGGTAAGTGAAGTGCACTGGGGCTTGGTACGCTGTTCAGGCTGTGGGCACTCCGCACTGAAAGGGGGCAGGCTGTGGGCACTCCGCACTAAAAGGGGGCAGGCTGTGGGCACTCCGCACTAAAAGGGGGCAGGCTGTGGGCACTCCGCACTAAAAGGGGGCAGGCTGTGGGCACTCCGCACTAAAAGGGGGCAGGCTGTGGGCACTCCGCACTAAAAGGGGGCAGGCTGTGGGCACTCCGTGCTAAAAGGGGGCAGGCTGTGGGCACTCCGCGCTAAAAGGGGGCAGGCTGTGGGCACTCCACGCTGAAAGGGGGCACGCTGTGGGCACTCCCCAATGAAAGGGGGCACGCTGTGGGCACTCCCCAATGAAAGGGGGCACGCTGTGGGCACTCCACAATGAAAGGGGGCACGCTGTGGGCACTCCGCAATGAAAGGGGGCACGCTTTGGGCACTCCGCAATGAAAGGGGGCACGCTGTGGGCACTCCGCAATGAAAGGGGGCACGCTGTGGGCACTCCGCAATGAAAGGGGGCACGCTGTGGGCACTCCGCAATGAAAGGGGGCACGCTGTGGGCACTCTGCAATGAAAGGGGGCACGCTGTGGGCACTCTGCAATGAAAGGGGGCACGCTGTGGGCACTCCGCAATGAAAGGGGGCACGCTGTGGGCACTCCGCAATGAAAGGGGGCACGCTGTGGGCACTCTGCATTGAAAGGGGGCATGCTGTGGTCAGTCTGCATTGAAAGGGGGGCACGCTGTGGTCAGTCTGCATTGAAAGGGGGGCACGCTGTGGTCAGTCTGCATTGAAAGGGGGCACACTATACCTTGATTACTGAAGGCCCCTTTCACGCTTTTGTGACCTCAAAGTCACGCAATTTTTTACAGCGTTTTTTGGCCATTACAGGAATGTGGCCAGACCACCCAAATAGCCCCAGCGTGGGGGGGGGGGGGATGAGGGACTTGATATGGGGAGGTGCCTGCTGGAAGTAGGGGAACCCGGGGGTCCAACCGTCCCAAGGAGGGGCCCACGTCCACCCCAAAACCGTCCAGGGGACAGCTACTCACAATACCAGCAACCAGGTGGTCACCGCTCCAGACAGAACCCCTCTCCATCAAAATGGGGGGCTGTCGGCCAGGAGGAACGCTGTGACTGAGGCCGAGACCCGGTTGTATGCGCTCTCGCAAGGTATTTAACTCGAAGGCAAGCCCCCGTCCAGTTGGCTATGTAGCCGCTGACCTAGCGCGGAGCTGAGGTCTGCGCACGCTCGCTGGCCAGACTAGGGTGACCGCTGGATCTAGATTATCCAGCCCATCGCCGAGTCCAGCAGTTGATTGTAGATCTCACAGGAAAAAAATCCAGGAGAAAACATTTTCTATCTATTTACCAGGACCAGAGATCCCAGCAAGGAAATAGGTCCTTACTCCTGACTAGGCAGAAAAAAACTGAGTGGCTATAGCAGGGAGAAGGAGTATAACACCTGGGACTGCACATGAGTGTAGCCAGAATTCTTTTCTGCCTAGTGTCCTACTCCTGTAGGGAGTATAACCCAATGGATATGAAGATCAGGAGCTCTGTCCGTCAATGAACGAAAGAGATATTATTTTACTTCATTTTGGCAATTAGTGACCCTTCTTAAAACACTTTTCAGATTTAATGAACAAAAAATTACTCCTGAAAACAAAATTCGGCCCAAATTCTGATGCAGCGTTGCATAGAAACCAGGTTTAAGCCTAGGTTCACACCGAGCTCGGGTTTGAAATCGTACGAGTTCAGCTGAACGGCATTTCAGTCCAACTTCAGGGGCGATTTGACAGACATCTGTGCGGGTTCCTGCACAGATGTCTATTGAAATCGCCCCCCGATGTCGCAAAAAATAGTGCAGGAACTACTTTTGGGAATCAGTGCGGCGCCGCAAAGTCAGCTTCGCACCGATTCAGATGGTGCCCTTGCCGGCAATAGGCTCCAATTTGACATGTTAAGTTGCATGTTAAATTGGCCCAATGTGAATGCGGGCTTATTATCAAAGCCTAAGGCCCCTTTCGCACAGGCGCACCGTCCGACGGAGTCCGTTCTGCTCAGCAGGGGATCGATCAGCCGATCCCTGCTGAGCAGGCACAGCTCCGTCTCCGCGCTATGTGCAGAGACGGCTGTCAGATCCCCGCTGTCCTCTATGGGGAGATCGGATGAGAATGGACCGCCTGTCTGTTCTCATCTGAGCCTCCAGATGGATGGAAAATAGGGTTTCCATCCGTCCAGATTTCATGGACAGGATCGGAGCGGGTGTCAGCGGAGATGTCTCCGCTGACACCCGCTGCCCCATAGGGATGCATGGAGCATCCGATCAGGTCCCCTTGAAAAACTGACAGGCGGATCGGGGTGGATCGCCCATGTGAAAGGGGCCTTAATGAACAAACTGAAGTTAAAAGCTGATTGCTTACCATGCACAGCTGCACCAGATTCTGAGTGCTCCAGTTTTAGTATATCTCTCTCAAACACGTGTCTTATAAAACAAGGACAGCCCAAGATGGTGCAATCTTAGCCAAATCTCTGACCCCAAAGCAGATAACTGTCACAAGAAATAACACTCTAGTCCTGACCATTTACTAACCTTTGATCATTCTCTGGTGGAATTTGTGGCACATCCCAGGAGTGTCTCTTCCACATGGGAACTCTTTTCTTTCTTCTCCTTAATAAATGCTTGGTATGGTTTACCATCAAAGCCTTCAGAACCTGAGTGATGCACAGCAATGGCCCTCCATGTAACTGGTGTGTTGATAACTACCATCAATTCCTTAAATATCACTTCTGAAAGCTACTTTCACTCTTGCTATCCACCACGGATAACCTAAACCACATCTTTTTTGTGCTTTTCGTACACATCTCACTTCTGTCTCTACCGCTTAGTTTTGAAGCATTCTAACTTCTAAAGTTGTTGAAGGTTTATTTCTTCCTCCGTGTAGGTCCCTCCAGTTAGCACTGTGATGTAGCTCATTTGAAACCACTTTTTGCCAGTTTTGTGTTTTGTTACAGCTATATCCTTCTTGGGGCCCACCCTCCTGATTGCTCTGTCCTGTTTCCCTTTTTCTTCACAGCTGTGCCCTCTACTCCTTGCAACATCAAACCTTTTCCTCTCTGATCATGTCCATCCTCTTTGCGGTTCTGTTCTCTTTTCCTTGTTGCTCTATCTTTTCCTCCATGCAGCGCCGTCCACTTCACTTTGCCCTTTGCTCGCTGCCCTGGGGCCGTAGCATGTGTCTTCCCCCACTCTGCTCACAACTCACTTTTCTCGTAAAATGATATTTTTGTAGATCCTTCCTGTTTTTAAATACTTCCTTCTTGAATTTGTCTTGTTTCTGACTGCTGCTCCTCCAGAGCACAGGGTGATGCACACAGAGATAGGAGGCTTGCAGGATGACAGGATGTTGGTGTCATATCTGAATTCAGCACTGGGACAAGGAGACAGCAAACGCTTAAAGTGGTTGTAAACCCACTATAAAGACTTTTACCGATAGGTAAGCCTATATTAAGGCTTACCTATAGGTGCTATAAATATCTCCTAAACATGCACCGTTTAGGAGATATTTACAGTGCATGCAGCTGATGACGTCCTGTGCCGTTCCTTCAGAGCCCTGTGCAGTGAACGGCGGGGGGCTTCGTTTTTAGGTAAGTACTTCATAATGAGCTAGTATGCGGTGCATACTAGCTCATTATGCCTTTGTCTTTAGAGGTTTTTTTTTTCAGAGGGTTTACTTCCTCTTTAAGTGTAAACCTTAAAAGTGACACTAAACTTTAAATATTCAAGTATATAATATATTTAGGTATGTCTTTTCAATTAAAACATGTCTACTGCTCTCAGCCAATTTCAAATCTAAAAATTCCCTTTCATGCTGCTGTGAGTCCGACTTCGGGTCCTTTCACAAGATCCGTCTTCTAATGAGCTCCGTTCTCTGCTCAGCAGGGATCGATGCGCCGATCCCCGCTGAGCAGGCGGATGAGAGCTTGGTCTCCGCGGGAGGTGTCAGAGCCCCACTGCTCTCTATGGGGGAATCGGATGAGAGCGGACCACCTGTCCGCTCTCATCCGATCCTATCCAATCCGATCCCCTGGACAGATGGAAAATATGGTTTCCATCCGTACGGATTTCACGGACAGGATCAGATGCGGATGGCAGCGGGTGTCAGCGGACATGTCTCCGCTGACATCCGCTGCCCCATAGGGATGCATGGAGGATCCGATCAGATCCGCCTAAAAAACTGACAGGCGGATCTGATCGGACCGTTTGTGTGAAAGGACCCTTCCTGTTAGAGGGTGGCTACATTCATTCTTCATGGTCTTACTGTGTGTAGGAACGTAGTCACCCTCTCTTGCTCGCTATTAGGGTGATCACAACTAACGTGTGCTGCTTGTTCCAAACATATGGAAGTGAGGGGGGGGGGGGGGAGAGAGAGGTTGGGGAGCTTATGGAGAATGTTACAAGGAGGTCAAAAAAACACATCAAGAAACCATTTCAAACAAAACAAACAAGCGCACACACACACACACCACAGGTTGAACTGGATGTACTGGTTTCTTTTTTCAGATTTACCGACTATGTAACTATGGCCATTACATAGTGGATGTGTATGGATTATACATTGCTCAAAAAAATGAAAGGAACAGTTTGAAAATACATCTGATCTCAAGGGGGAAAAATATCATGCTGGATATCTATACTAATATAGACTGGTTAATGTGTTAGGAACGAAAGGATGCCACATTATTTGATGGAAATGAAAATTATCAACCTACAGAGGGCTAAATTCAAAGACACCCCGAAAATCAAAGTGAAAAAATGATGCAACAGACTAGTCCAGTTTGCTGAAATTTGCTGAAAAATGGTATTCAGTGGTTGGCACAAACAACAAAAACATAAGCTCTCTATAGGCTGAAAAGAGGAGGGCAGGGCTTCACTGAGCTCCTAAACAGATTGAGGTGCAACCTGGTGGCATCGAATGGACCGTAAAATAATATCCCAGAGGTAATCTGTTGGATTTAAGTCAGACAAGAATGGGGGTCATTCAATGGTATAAATTCCTTCATCCTCAAGGAACTGGCTGCCTACTCTCGCCACATGAGGCCTTGTCATGCACCAGGAGGAACTCAGGACCCACTGCACCAGTGTAGGGTCTGACAATGGGTCAGAAGATTTCATCCTGATACCTAATAGCAGTCAGGGTGCCATTGTCTAGCCTGTAGAGGTCTGTGCGTCCCTCTATGGATATTCCTCCACATATCAACACTGACCCACCACCAAACTGGTCATGCTGAACGATGTTACAGGCAGCATAACGTTTTCCAGGGCTTCTCCAGACCCTTTCACATCTATCACATGTGCTCAGAGTAAACCTGCTCTCATCTGTGAAAATCACAGGGCGCCAGTGGCGGACCTGCCAATTCTGGTGTTCAATGGAAAATGTCTATCGAGCTCCACAGTGCCGGGCAGTGAGCACAGGGCCAACTAGAGGACGTTGGGCCCTCCGACCACCCTCATTAGTCTGTTTCTGATTGTTTGGTCAGAGGCATTCACACCAGTGGCCTGCTGGAGGTCATTTTGTAGGGTGTGGATTGAAGTCTGGATCACTGGCAGTATCATCACTACTCTTTGCCTGTTCGCCATCTTCCGATACTTGACCTTCTGACTCAATAAATTTCTTCACAAATGAGGAATTACGCACTTTTGTGTGTCCATCTAAATCCTCTAAAACCACTTGAGTACCTCTTTTCTCCTTTACAACATAAGGCTCAGGTTCAAAGGACGGAGCCAGTTTGTTAAACCGATCACTTTGAAGCAACACCTTATCACCCTGTTGAAGGCCACTAGGTTGACAATGGCGGCGGTGGTGTGCATACTGTTCAGCCCGGATCTTCCTTTCCTCATCAATATGCCGAAAAGATTTCTGACTTGTAGGAGGACCCCCAATGTCTGGCAATTTTGTCCTGAATTTGCGACCACAAAGAAGTTCCGCAGGACTAACGTCAGTGACAGTATGCGGAGTTGTGCGATAAGCCAAAAGAAAACGCCACAGTTCCTTTTTCCAGTCTCTTCTCTCTAAATGAGCAATCCGCAAAGCTTTCAGCAAGGTTCGATTCTGGCGTTCCACTTCCCCGTTAGCCTGTGGCCAGTATGGAGTTGTACGATGATGTTCAATAGCATTTGATTTCAGATAATCCTGAAATTCCTGAGAAGTAAATTGGGCACCATTATCACTCGCAATCCGTTTAGGCAACCCATGAGATGCAAAAATGCTCTCCAACCCCTCAATTACAGTTGATGATGTAGCTTTAGTGAGAACTACCACCTCTTGCCACCTTGAATAATAGTCCACAACAACTAAAAGATGGTGTCCAGATGGAATGTCGCACAGATCAATAGCTAAATCTTCCCATGGTCCCTCAGGTAGAACAGTGTGAGTTACTGGTTCTGGTTTAGGTTTGCTGCCCACCAACTGACATGCTCGACATGAAGAAACCAAACGTTCCACATCCTTGTCAATTCCTGGCCACCAGACTTTCTCACGTAATCTTTGTTTGGTGCGTACAATGCCTTGATGGCCCTCATGGGCTAAATGTAATGTACGTTTCCGTAAATCTTTAGGCATCACAATACGATTGCCACGTAGAACTAGTTGTCCTGCAATACTCAGCTCTTGTTTGATTCTGTGATAGCTTGGGTCACAATCCACCCAAACCCCTTGTCTTACACATTTTCTCAACCGAGCAATTTCCGGATCCACAGATGATAATTCTTCAACCTCCCGCGGTGTCAATGCCTGAGGCATGGCGTTAGTAGCCACAAAACGAATGTACTCTTCTGCCAGGTTATGAACAGGTGCAGAAGACTGAGGCAATCTGGAAAGTGCATCTGCCGCATTAGTCGGTCCAGGTCTGTACCGCACTGTAAAGCGATATGGTAACAATCTGAGAACCCATCTCTCAATTCTGGCGGATGGTTTTGAGCGTGGCGAATATATCACTTCCAGAGGCTTGTGGTCTGTGATGATTTCAAAATCAAGGCCGTAGAGATAGGTGTGAAACCTTTCACATCCCCAAACAACAGCCAAAGCTTCTTTCTCGGTCTGAGAATAACGTCTCTCTACATCAGTGAGGGATCTGCTTGCATACTGAATAGGCCTGTAATCGCCTGTGCATTGTCTCTGAACCAAGATGGCGCCTAACCCCACAGGGCTAGCATCGACAATAACTTGGATGTGTGCAGTAGGATTGAAATAAGCCAAAGTTGTGGCGCAAGTCAGCCGTCTCTTAAGTTCATCAAATGCACCTTGTTCCAAAAAGCCCCACTTCCAAGGGACTGCTTTGCGAGTCAACACTCTCAAAGGTTCACTGACAGTCGCCATATCTGGAATAAACTTGGCACAGTAATTCACTAGCCCAAGAAAACTGCGTACTTCTGCAGGGTTTTCAGGATTTCTGGCATCAGACACAGCTTTAATTTTACAGTCCTCCGGACCAATGCCCCTGTCAGACAGCACATGGCCCATAAAAGTCATTTTATTCATTTGAAATGTGCATTTCTTCTCATTTAATGTTAACCCTTTCTCCTTCAAGCGATTTAGCACTGCACGGAGACGTTTGTCGTGCTCCTGTGTGTTTGTTCCCCACACAATTATATCATCAGAAATGTTATGCGTGCCTTCACAACCATGTAGCACTTGCTGAATCACATGTTGATAGGCCTCCGGTGCGGACGATACGCCAAACATCAACCTCTTGTATCTAAAAAGACCTTTATGGCTTGCAAATGTAGTTATGACTCTAGATGCATGGGTCAATTCAATCTGATGATAACCCCATTTCAAATCCAGTTTACTGAAGACACTTGCCCCATTCATTGCATGCAGAACATCTTCAATAGTGGGAATTGGATGTCTCTCTCTCTGCACAGCTTGGTTAGCACATCTCATGTCCACACAAATCCGAATATCTGTGCCCTTTGGTACAACAACTAACGGCGATACCCACGGAGTGGGCCCTTCAACAGGTTCAATAATGTCAAGGTCTAGCAGCTCTGCCAGTTTGTGCTCAACAGGTGATCTCAGGCTATAAGGAAGTCTGCGTACTGGCTGTGCAATAGGCTTTACATGTGGATCAATGTGAAGCTCCAACTGAAAATCCTTTAATTTTCCAAACCCAGAGAAGCAATCTTTAAATTCCTCTTTCAATGCAGAAATAGCAGGAGACACCATATTCACTCTTGCGCTGCCTACATCACGGCCAATCTGTAACACCCCTAGTGCCATTGCGGTTTGACGACCAAGCAGAGGCGACCCTGTGCCATCTACAACATAGAATTCGGTCTGCAATGGAGGACCAGTCTCATGTGTTTGAACAGAGGTATAAAATTTGCCTTTAAGTTGCAGTGGTGTACTGGAGCCATAAGTATAAATCTGTTTAGTGGTGTTACACAATTTAAGGTGATTTTCTCTGCCATTAAGACTGTGCCAAGAAGCCAAGTCCATAACATTGCATGTAGCTCCAGAGTCAATCAACACTGACACATCTGTATTTCCAATCTTAATGGTTAATGTCCCGGCTTGCAGAGAACACAGGGAGAATATAAATTCACAGTCAGGAGCACTCTCTTTATCCTCAGCTATAACATTTACTTGTGCAGATTGTCCTTTGGTTTTGTTATCTCTGGTTGTACTTCTACACACAGCTGCAAAATGACCTGTCTTTCCACAAGCAAAGCACATTTTATTCTGTACCACAGTGCAGTCCTGACTTGTGTGTCCCGCCCTGCCACATTTATTGCAGGTGATATGTAAAGTCCTCTTTGGAAAACTCTCTTTCCTACTCCAGATATTCCTATTATTATAGGTAGGTTTGGAGACTGTATTGACAGATGCAGTGTTCTTGGTTTCAATATGCAGAGCCTGGAGCTCAGACAGTTCAATGGCTCTTGCAATCTCCTGCAGACTAGTAAGTGTGAGACTAGGTTCTCTCAATAATCTCCTCCTGAGGTGCACAGATGTGCATTTCTCTATGACCTGATCTCTGATTATCTCCTCAGTTACAGTCCCAAAATCACAAGACTTTGCCAGATATTTCAGCCTAGTCACATAACTGTCTGTAGTTTCTCCCAGTTCTTGCACAGCCTGTCTAAACTTATATCTTTCATAGGGAATATTTTTCTTTGGCTCAAAGTACTCACTCAGTCTATTCATGGCTTTCTCATAGTCTGAATCTTCCCCTGTTGCTCCCAGGGTTTCAAAAATGTCCTGAACTTGAGGTCCAGCTAGATGCAGCAGCATGGCTCTCTTCTGAGCAGGTGCAGTCACTCCTGTGGCTATAACATAGAGCTGAAATCCCTTCTTCCACTTGTCCCAGCGCTGTGAGAGACTAGTGTGGTCTCCAGACACATCAAACGGTCCGATAGCCGGTAAATCCAAAAAGCTAGCCATCCTCGTCGCCAAAATGTAGTGTATTAACACAGACAAGCTGTACAAGTTGCTTCTTTATTCACTGCACATCAGCATACAACTAACTTCAACCACACCCAGCTCCCAGACATATACATAATTGTAACATTTTGCAGACAGCAACTTAACCCGTTGCTTACCATACTACAGGGCTCTGCCAGTACTCATCCTGTTTTTGCACAAAGGAGCAGATACCGGTACTGCCAATGGATTCAGGACCTTCTACAGCCCTGTCCAGCTCTCCTAGAGGAACTGCCTGCTTCCTGGAATCTACTCCATGCTCTTAAAACTGTCCTGGGAGACACAACAAACCTTTTGGCAATGGCACGTATTGATATGCCATCCTGGAGGAGTTGGACTGCCTGTGCAACCTCTATAGGGTTCAAGTATTGCCTTATTCTACCAGTAGTGACACTGACCCTGGCCAAATGCAAAACTAGTGAAAAACAGTCAGAAAAGATGAGTAGGGAAAAAAATGTTAGTGGCCTCCACCTGTAAAACTATTTCTGTTTTGGAGGTTGTCTCATTGTTGCCCATCTAGTGCACCTGTTAAATTCATTTACACTAAAGCAGCTGAAACTGAATACCAACCCCTCTGCTACCTAACTGACCAGACCAATATGCCAGGAGTTTAATTGAATTGATGCTATACTCTGATTAAACAGTTTTCGTTTTTATTTGTTTTTCATTTTTTTTGAGCATTGTATTTGGAGAAGAAGGTAATTTTAAAGCACTATTGAACCCAAAAATGTAATATGTTGGAACTTAGGTGTGGTGTCAGCACTAGTTTTCTTTTTTAGACTTTTATCCTTTATTTTCACCTGTTGATCAGACCAGTAAACCTGTTATTTTTCAACTTCCTTTAACAGACCAAGCGGTTCAGTAAAAGTTGCAGTTAGAGAACTGATTCAAACCATTTTAAAAGAAAAGTTCAGGAATCCAAAAAAATTAACAATCATACTCACCTAGATGGCTGCAGCACTGATCCCAACTGCAGCTGCCCCCCCCCCCCCCCGCTAGATCTACACCAAGAACAGAGTGATCAAAACAGCTGATCACTCAGTTCTTGGAATTCAGTTTGCAGAGAGCGGTGACTGTCAGTCACTAGCTCTCTGCTCTTCCCTTCCAGTGCTCACTGGAGTGCTGGGTTGTGGAGGGGACAAAAGCGACTGGCTCAGTCTCCCAGCAGCACGCTGAGAGGCTGAGCAAGCTGCTGGTCCAGGCATCAAGGTGGATCCTGGCTATAAATTTGGGACCTTCCAGGGCCTGGACCGGCTGAGTGACGTCAGCCAACAGTGAGCGTTTGTCTGCTGGTGGCTGAAAAATAGCTTTGGCCATACTTCTCCTTTAACACTCACAGGGGTGCTTACAATGATCAGCTTTTATTTACTTATGTAAAACCTTTTATTCCAAAAGGAAAATGTTGCTGCAACTGTTTAAAAATGTTAGCTTGCTTTTACACTGCTTTGTAAAAACCCTTTTATGTTTTTGCTGGGTTTCCGGTCCGTTTTGCACCAGAAAAAAAGACATGTGATTCCATAAACCGCAGCCAGCGTGTTGAACTAAAAAAAAAAAAAACCTGACAAATCCCCACATCCACACAAGCAATGATCATGATAAGACACAAGTTGGTCACTTTTCTGGGGGCACACATTTCTCAGCTCTCCATGGATGAATATGTGCTGCATGTGGCTGCTAAAGCCCACCCTCTTTGTTGCCACACATCTGCATTACGTGAGCAGCAAGCATAGGCGTGTGCACAGGGTGTGCCTGGACACACCCTAACCACCCCTTGTGCATACCTCTCAAGTGCCCTGGGTAGGGCGGGACCATACAGAGATTTCAATTAAATCCCTGTCCCGCCAAGCCATCCCAATTCACAGAGCCGTTACGGCACTCGGCTCCTGTCAGGGTAGCAGGAAACCAGACCACATGTGGATACAGGTAAAATAAAGCAGTTTATTGGAGCAAACAACAATAAACGTACAGCAAGAGTGAGGAAGTGAGCGCAGGAACAAGCCGGGTTTAGTCCAGAAGTGGGGTAGTCTGCAGATGCGGGGTCGAGAGCCAGGGGAGTCGTCAGCCAAGCCAGGTCATACACGGAGAACAGAAGACTACTAGCAGAGATGCACCTTGGAGCACAAACACAAGGGCAAGGACTGCAACCCATCAGATGCTAGATATAGTCAGGTGTGCAACATCATCACTGTGTGACATCCAGGCAGCAGGCAAGTGATGATGCAATCAGAGTTGAACATGTCCAAGATGGCTGCCAAGAGGAGGCAAGGTAAGACCTTGACAGGTCCTAGCTTTTGTGTCTCCCCTGCAGCGGCACTTGTCACAGGCAGCTACAGAAGAAACAATGCTTGTTTATTCCGGGAAGGGGGCAGGTAGTAAAGGGCCAGTGCATGGAGGCAGGGTTGTGACATAAAGAGTATTTGCTTATGTTTGTTCTCCCTGAGACTCTTCACAGTACTCAGGGTAGTGCAGATTTTGCTCTTCTCCCCTTCTCCTATTCCATGGTCCAGTGGGTGGGGCTATGAGTATTTGTAATTTAGCTCCGCCTACTAGATCAGGGAATAGGAGGAGGAGGAGAAGAGTTGGAGCTGCAGTATCCTGAGTACTGTGAAGAGTCCAGGGAGAAGGAGAACAGAAGTAAACAGTGCAGAGGTGAGACAGACAGTCACCTACTACTGCACTCTGTATCACTGCTGACCTTTGCCTTACTTAGCACTAACCTCTGAACTCCATCTCATTTACTATTAACCTCTGAACTCCCCATCACTTATTACTGACCTCTGAACACTTCATTACTTAGCACTGACCTCTGAACTCCGCCTCACATAGCACTGACCTCTGAACTCCGCCTCACATAGCACTGACCTCTGAACTCCGCCTCACATAGCACTGACCTCTGAACTCCGCCTCACATAGCACTGACCTCTGAACTCCGCCTCACATAGCACTGACCTCTGAACTCCGCCTTACATAACACTGACCTCTGCTTAACTTAGCAATGACCTCTGAACCCCACCTCACTTAGCACTGACCTCTGAACTCTGCCTCACTTAGCTTTGACTTCTGCCTTACTTAGTACTGACCCCTAACCTCTGGCTCACTTAGCACTGACCTCTGAACTCCTCACTTAGTAGTGACCTCTAAACTCCTCCTAACTTGGTAGTGGCCTCTGAACTCCTCCTCACTTAGTACTGACATTTAAACTCTGCCTCCCTTAGTACTGACTTCTGAACTCTCCATCACTTAGTACTAACCTCTGAACTCTGCCTCACTTAGCTCTGACCTCTAAACTCCGCCTCACTTAGCACTGAACTCCGCCTTACTTAGCACTGACCTCTGAACTCTCCATCACTTAGCTCTGATCTGTGCCTCACTTAATACTAACCCCTAACCTCTGCCTCACTTAGTACTGACCTCTGAACTTTGCCTCACTTAGCACTGATTTGTGCCTCACTTAATACTGACCCCCTAACCCCCGCCTCACTTAATACTGACCTTTGAGCCCTCCATCACTTAGTACTGACCTCTGAAATCTCCATCCCTCAGTACTGACCTCTGAACTCTCCATCACTTTGGACTGACCTCTGAATGCTCCATCATTTAGCTCTGACCTCTGCCTCACTTAGCACTGGCCTCTGAACTCTGCCTCACCAAGCATTGACCTTTGAACTCTGTAGTAAGTCACACAGTGCTCAGAAGCGGCTCAGAGGTCAGTAGTAAGTGAAGTAGAGTTCCAGAGCTAGTAGTAAACAGGGCTTTTTTTCAGCTGGAATGTGTCGGAACGGCGTTCCACCACCTCTGGCAGCCCTCTCTTCCCAGCCTGTCACTTAATACAGAAGCCGATAGAAGAAGTTCTCCTCACTTCCTCCACCGAAATTCTGTGTGCTAGCTCCGGCACCCTCCCCACATTTCTCGGAGTCCAAATACTGCAACTGTCGGCATTTTTTTATTAGGGATTCTGGAGGAAGCTTCTGTTCCTGCCAGCTTGTGTGTGTTAGATCTGTGTAGCACCGAGCCGAGTGAAGCAATCTAAAACTCCTCCTTGGCCCTGTGCTACACAGATCTGACAGGGGGAGCTGCATAGAGGAGACTGCACTAGGCTGGAAAAAAAAGCCCACCCTGCCTAATAGAACAGAGCAAGGTGCACCACTGCAATTGCGAAGAGGTGAGAGAGCTTCTGAGGGAAGGGGATGGAAAAAATTTTACAGAATTAAATAAAATAAAAATTATTATTATTTTTTTTAACATACTGTCACCGGTACTAAAAAAATGTGTACTTTAATGGTACAAAATAAAAAATGATTCTAAGTTATTGCACTGCCCCGTCTCACATTAGCCACATAGTTCTAAAGCTGAAGTGGCACCATAAAAAGGTACTTTTCATCTGTCACAAAAAATTCCCATAATTGGAGCAATATGTTTACTTCCTATGATTGCCTGCTAGTGGTCATAATGTAGTATTTTCGTGATTGGTGTATTTCAGGAAAAATAATGCATTTTGGACACTAGATGGCGATGGTAATCATAAAAAGTATTATTCGTGACTGTATTATTCGATTATCCGTGTAAGTCCTGGTTAACACTGGGACAACTTGTCAGGCGACTTAGCTGCCTGACAAATCGCACTCCATTCAGTGCAATGGAACCGTTCTAATCGGAGCAACTCAAGTCGCTCTGACTTAGAAAAAGGTTCCTGCACTACTTTGGGGGCGACTTGCATTGACTTCTATTAGAGAAGTCGTTTGCAAGCCCCGCTGCACGGGGCTGCTTCAGAATTGGGCGACTTTGAAGCCGCCCCAGTGTGAACTAAGCCTTATGGGCCATACACACTATAAGATTTTCTGAAGACTTTTTCCTTTAGACTTACCAAAACCATATAATATGAGGTCAAACCTAAACAATTTCAATTTGTATGCAATCTGGCAGGCCCTTGCACTACATAGAAAAGGTAAATCTGAAGGAAATCTACCAACAAAAGTTGGATAGTGTGTATCCAGCTTTAGAGTTACTGGAAAGTCAAGAACTTACGCTTTCCTTAACAGAGAATGCTTTTTTCTAATTTTTATTTTTATTTTTAAATTATTGTGACAGAGTCACATCAATAGTAACCCGTTAAACATTAGAAAGGGAACCTAGACCGGTATAAAAAAAGAAAGGAAGCCTATACCAGTATAGAAAAAAAAAAAAAGAACTGGAGCCTATAGCACCATCCACAAAATTACACTGCAGGCAATTTATTAAAAAAAACAGACACGAAAAGGGACGCTGCGGCTTCAGCTGCCCACACCTGAGATGGCAGCGCTGGGGAAAAACTTTTCAAGGTAAGTATTTCTTCTTACCGGTAAGTGCGACCCAGGACAGTTTCAGAGGCTATCCATTATGGAATGTACTAGCCCTGACTGTCCCGGGGGTATTTTTAGCTCAAATTGACCCCCGAGGCCGGAACTCCGCTTTAAATGGATGTAGGGGAAAGATATCTATAGGTAAACGGGTACAACTTATGTAGGAAGATTTGTTTAATCTCTGTGGCCCAGTCACTTCGCTGGGTTTATGTAAGGGTTTTCAACCACTATGAATAGTTTCTCACTGTGTTTTTCTGTCCCCTTGTAATTTCCTCTGTGGGCTTCCGAACCTCTCATTTCCCCCCCTCACTTATTTTGTTGGGAACAAGCAGTGCACATTAGTTGTTGTCATGTGCACTGCTCTATTCTGAAAAAAAGGAATTTGTACAGTTAAGACTACATACTTGAATTAAAATATATTTTTAACCATCAGTTAGTGTTACTTAAGGTCACAGGAGCACTTATGGTGCCACTATATTAAAGCTGGACACCAGGCAAATTGCTAAAGAAAGGAAAATACATATGGAGGAAATACATATGGGAGCTGTGTATTTCTGTCTATCCAGTCCCAAAAATGTACACAGGTCTGCAACACAGCACAGGCATGGTACCTTACACTTCATCTTCTGCAGTTCAGTAATACTTACAGATCTTGTCCACATCCACACCCCTCATCTCTCTGCCAATCTGCTATCTCCTCCCATAAGCATGGTTCTTCTCCCAACACATTGCACAGATTGCAGTGGCGGCTGGTGCTCAAAATTTTGGGGGGGGGGGGGGGGGGCGCAAAAAGAAAAATGTAATAGGTATTGCTTCGCGTCAAAAAACGCAGTAAAAAATTGCGTGACTTTGAAGTCATGGTACAGGCATGGCACAGGTGATGGTATAGGCATGGCATAGGTGATGGTATAGGCATGGCACAGGTGATGGTATAGGCATGGCACAGGTGATGGTACAGGCATGGCACAGGTGATGGTATAGGCATGGCATAGGTGATGGTATAGGCATGGCACAGATATGGTATAGGCATGTCACAGGTCATGGTACAGGAGATGGTATATGCCCCCTTTCAATGCAGTGACCAGCGTACATGCCCCCTTTCAATGCAGAGACCAGTGTACATGCCCCCTTCAATGCAGAGTTCAGCGTGCGTGCCCCCTTCAATGCAATGAACATTGTGCTGTGCCCCCTTCAATGCAATGAACACTGTGCTATGCCCCCTTCAATGCAATAAACACTGTGCTGTGCCCCCACAATGCAGAGTTCAGCGTGCATGCCCCCTTCAATGCAACTGTGCTGTGCCCCCTTCAATGCAATGAACAATGTGCTGTGCCCCCTTCAATGCAATAAACACTGTGCTGTGCCCCCTTCAATGCAATAAACACTGTTCTGTGCCCCCTTCAATGCAATGAACACTGTGCTATGCCCCCTTCAATGCAATGAACACTGTGCTGTGCCCCAACAATGCAAAGTTCAGCGTGCATGCCCCCTTCAATGCAATAAACACTGTGCTGTGCCCCCTTAAATGCAATAAACACTGTGCTGTGCCCCCTTCAATGCAATAAACACTGTGCTGTGCCCCCGTCAATGCAATGAACACTGTGCTGTGCCCCCTTCAATGCAATAAACACTGTTCTGTGCCCCCTTCAATGCAATAAACACTGTGCTGTGCCCCCTTCAATGCAATAAACACTGTGATGTGCCCCCTTCAATGCAATAAACACTGTGCTGTGCCCCCTTCAATGCAATGAACACTGTGCTGTGCCCCCTTCAATGCAATAAACACTGTTCTGTGCCCCCTTCAATGTAATGAACACTGTGCTATGCCCCCTTCAATGCAATAAACACTGTGCTGTGCCCCCTTCAATGCAATAAACACTGTGCTGTGCCCCCTTGAATGCAATAAACACTGTGCTGTGCCCCCTTCAATGCAATGAACACTGTGCTATGCCCCCTTCAATGCAATAAACACCGTGCTGTGCCCCCTTCAATGCAATAAACACTGTGCTATGCCCCCTTCAATGCAATGAACACTGTGCTATGCCCCCTTCAATGCAATGAACACTGTGCTGTGCCCCCACAATGCAATGAACACTGTGCTGTGCCCCCTTCAATGCAATAAACACTGTGCTGTGCCCCCTTCAATGCAATAAACACTGTGCCCCCTTCAATGCAATGAACTCTGTGCTGTGCCCCAACAATGCAGAGTTCAGCGTGCATGCCTCCTTCAATGCAACTGTGCTGTGCCCCCTTCAATGCAATGAACACTGTGCTGTGCCCCCACAATGCAGAGTTCAGCGTGCATGCCCCCTTCAATGCAACTGTGCTGTGCCCCCTTCAATGCAATAAACACTGTGCAGAGTTCAGCGTGCGTGCCCCCTTCAATGCAACTGTTCCGTGCCCCCATCAATGCAGAGTTCAGCGTGCGAGCCCCTTTCAATGCAGAGCGCCACAGCATTGTCCCCAATCACTGCAGAGCGCCACAGCATTGTCCCCAATCACTGCAGAGCGCCACAGCATTGTCCCCAATGATTGCAGAGTGCGCCACAGCATTGTCCCCCAATTATTGCAGAGCGCCAAAGCATTGTCCCCCAATTATTGCAGAGCGCCAAAGCATTGTCCCCCAATTATTGCAGAGTGCCACAGCATTGTCCCCCAATGATTGCAGAGCGCCACAGCATTGTCCCCCAATGATTGCAGAGCGCCACAGCATTGTCCCCCAATGATTGCAGAGTGCCACAGAATTGTCCCCCAATGATTGCAGAGCGCCACAGCATTGTCCCCCAATGATTGCAGAGCGCCATAGCA
Organism: Pelophylax lessonae; assembly: GCF_965119305.1. Taxonomy (NCBI): domain Eukaryota; kingdom Metazoa; phylum Chordata; class Amphibia; order Anura; family Ranidae; genus Pelophylax; species Pelophylax lessonae. Next base: position 43,767,430 of record NC_138777.1, on the reverse strand, counting down.
TTGTCCCCAATGATTGCAGAGCGCCATAGCATTGTCCCCAATGATTGCAGAGTGCCACAGCATTGTCCCCCAATGATTGCAGAGCGCCACAGCATTGTCCCCCAATGATTGCAGAGCGCCACAGCATTGTCCCCCAATTATTGCAGAGCGCCACAGCATTGTCCCCCAATGATTGCAGAGCGCCACAGCATTGTCCCCCAATGATTGCAGAGCGCCACAGCATTGTCCCCCAATGATTGCAGAGCGCCACAGCATTGTCCCCCAATTATTGCAGAGTGCCCACAGCATTGTACCCCAATCGATGCAGAGACCAGCGTGCGTGCTCCCTTCAAACTTACCTGGTGGCGGCTCAGCTTCTTCCTCTTCTGCGGCGGGTCCTTCTCCCTCGTCTCGGCGGCGGGAACCGGCGGGCGGCCTGCTCCCTTCAAACTTACCTGGCGGCGGCGTGGCTCAGCTTCTTCCTCCTCTTCTGCGGCGGGTCCTTCTCCCTCATCTCGGCGGCGGGAACCGGCGGGCGGCCTCTCCTTTTCTCTGAGCGGCGGTGACGGTGAGTGACTGATGCACGCACCGGCACCGCCCCCATTGCGACGTCAGCGATATCCTGGATGATGATTGGTCCAGGCTGTAGACTGGACCAATCACAGCCAGGATATCAGAAAGTGGGGGTGTCCAATCACTGCCTGATTGGCACCCTGTACCGCTTCTCTCTCCCCCTTTGTGAGCTCTAATGCCCCATACACACGTGCAGATTATCTGCAGACTTTTGTCTGCAGACTTACCTTTTCTATGTAGTGCAAGGGCCTGCCGGATTGCATACAAATTGAAAGTGTTTAGGTTTGACCTCATATTATATGGTTTTGGTAAGTCTGCAGACAAAAGTCTGCAGATAATCTGCACGTGTGTATGGGGCATAAGTTGCTGACAACAAGTCAAATTCAGGTACTTTCATTACTTGAATATAAAAAGAAAACATTTACAAGCCTCACTGTGGGCTGCTTTGAAATTTATCCATGCAGTAGGTAAGACCTTCTATTACGACCTTCTAATTTCAGAGTAATTTTAGTAATAAAGTGAGCATATATAAATAAATATCGTACATTGACATCTGTGATATTTTGATGTTACAGTTTGAAAGAAGCTGGACACCAGCAGTAGGAAGGTGGCGAAGGCCATGTTGGTACACCCTACACTGCTTAGAGCTAAACCTTTAGGCTTTCAAAATTAAACATCTAAACTGCATCATAGGTGTTGTAGCAGGGTTTCCCCTTATACATGTTGTAAAAGACTGCTGCTTGACATTTTTCAGGAACTTGGCTCCCTCTAGTGGTGCTGAGGTTATACTGCAGGCGCTCTGTAATTTCTGGGAGACTGAAGACTACATTACCCACGCTGCAGTTGTGATACCAGAGTGCACTGCCTCACCGTGCAGCCTTCTGGGGGATGTTATATAAAGGAGGGGAGGAGCCGGGCCCGCTCTCTTGGGACGCCGATCTGAAGCCAGCAGGGGACCAGCACGGAGGGCTGTTGCCGTACTGAGAGGCCATAAACACTTGGGCCTACAGTGATTGAAAAGTGGATCATCTGATTCCTGGCAGACGATCTACTCTGGAAGTCCATCGTTGTTCGCAAAGTTAGGATCCGTCCAGCGCCACCAACCGGCGAGGTTGGTGACCGGGACAAGAGACTGTTGTAGCAGCGGAAAGCGCCTGGGAACAAGACTGGTTGGTGAGAAGGGCACCTGCCCACAAATTGATTCCCTGTTGGGAGAAAGTGTCTCCGGGTGGTACTATATATATAGCTAATGTTCTGCCACATACTCGAGGCCTAGTGTACCTTCATAGAAATCACCAAGTGAATACCAGTGCATAAAACGCCAGGATACAACACCTGCAACACTAGTGAGCCGCCCATCCCTGTGAGACAAGACACTAGGCGTATGTTTGGAGCCTTTAACTTTACTGTGTTCCCTCCTAGAACTGCCGATCACTTCTCTTGGATTATAAATTGATGTGCACCTACATTTGCTAGCGAAGACATCCATCTGGGAAAAGAAACTGTGTGTGTGGGGTCCGGATAGGTCTGGCCTGTATGGTAAAGTGATTGGATGTGTACAAAGAGTAACTTTAAGGGAAGGACTCCTGTGTGTCATTTAACTACACAAGTAGACCTGTGTAGTTGTATTAATTACATGACTTACCAATGTTATTAAATTCCATTTCATTAGATGTCTCCTGCAGTGTGTTGTGAAGTCCATTTGTATTCTAATGTATGCTGTTCTAATTGCACCCCAGTAAAGTTGTTTTAGCTAAATGTAAACTTTGGTGTCACACCTGGGCCACAGGGAACTACTGGAGAAAGGTAACCAGATATTTATTCTCATTTAAAGTGATATCTGCCAATTTTTGCTCCTTAATAGTCCTCTGGTGTCATTAACTCATTTTGTGTCAGTTGTGCCTAGGGAGGGTTCGAGCCAAGTTTGAGGGTTGGTAGGCAGGACGTAGACCCAAGAACTTAACCAGCAGCTCCTTTCGGGGTGGTGCTACACGTGGGGGCTTGTCCGGGATTTCTACGGTCCTGCAACAGTTCCCTCTCAGTGACAAAATCCCTGTTCGCACAGAAATGGACCCTGCCGCTGCAGCCCGGTGTTGCAGAGAAGAAAATGTCCTTATCGGCCATGGTCTGGTGATTGGAATCAAAGGAGAGAACTGGACAGAGGAGCAACTACTCTCAGTTCTGAGAACATACTCCAAGGACAGGAAACTTTGGGTGATGGACATGAGGACAGATACCACCAATCAACGCACCTACGTGTTGTGTGAATGGAAGAAGGGGGTCCCAGATCACTTCAAGGGCACCAGCATAAAAACTATAGATCAAGTAGAGTTATTCCTGATACATCCAGAAGGTTCAGAGGAAGACCCTATACCCACTACTACAGAGGGACTGAGCACAAAAGAAAGTACCCAAAAGGAGGGATCCAGTGCACCATCTTTGATTGCCCTTAGCTCAGAACTATGCGCTGTCCTCGGGGAAATAGTAGCCAAATGTAACAAGGATCCTCCAAACTATCTGATGACTGGATACAGGAAGCTCAGGACTTTTTCTGGGAAGCAACCTGTACCTTCAGTGGAAGATGGATTCGAGGAATGGCTAGATAAAGCTACTCAGGCCCTGGAGGAGTGGGAGATACCATAACAGCATAAGAAGCAGCGAATCACAGAGAGTTTGAAGGGGCCTGCATTGGAGGCCGTACACAACCTCAAGCTAAGCAAGAAGGATTGTACTGCACAAGACTATCTGGATATTCTACAAGATGTGTTTGGCCGGACAGAAAAGGTTACTGAACTTCTTTACCAGCTGGAGCACTGTTACCAGAAGGAAGGAGAAAAACTGTCTGAATTAATCCGGCGTCTGGATAGGATCATACATCAGATTCTGTTAAAAAAAGGGTTGGATCCCCGGAAGGTGGATGAGACTCGAGCACAACAGGTGCTGAGGGGAGCTCAACCTCTAGACCCTATTGCTATACTGTTGCGAACTCGCCAGGACAGTGGCATTCTGGAGTACCCTGATCTGATCAGGATGGTCCGGGAAGAAGAGGTCATGTTGGATAACAAAAGGAAGAGCCAAGAATGGGAAACAACCGCCCGAGTTAGAGTGATAAGTGCAGAAGAAGGCGACTCACAAGTTGAGCTCTTAAAGACTCAGGTGTCACAGCTAATAGAAATGGTATCCATCCTGAACAGTCAGGCATCTGCTCTATACAATAGAAACACAGAAGAGAAGCCTGCTAAACACCCTAGTTCCAGTGTTGAACCAGAACAGAAACCTAGGAGGCCGATAACCTGCTTCACTTGTGGAGGGGTAGGGCATGTCAAAGGAGTATGTCCCAGTCCAGAGGAGGCTGCCTTCAAACACAGCAAGCCGGCGGAAAACTTCAGAGGGCTCCGGTGAAGGAGTCAACCGGGCGCCCAACAGTTTTAACGGACTCCAAGAGATCCCTTAAATCTCACACCAGGCCCAGGAGGAGATGAGGCCCAGTAGAAACTCAAAAAGGAAAAGTACGGGTGCACGTAGCTGAGCCCGGCAGAAGGGCTACTCTAAAATAATTTCCTGTCAAGCTAGTGGGGCCTTCCCCTGTAGTCTCAATCCAAGTGGAAGGAATTTATACAAAGGCTTTACTGGACACAGGAGCCCAGGTGACTCTCCTGTATAGGGATTTCTACGATAGACACCTCAAACATCTGCCCCTGCAGAGGCTGGAAGACCTGGAGATATGGGGTATTGGAACACAAAGTTTTCCCTATGACGGGTATCTGCCAATCAAGCTAACTTTTGACCCCTCCTTGGCCGGGAAAGCTGAAACCTTCGATACTTTAGCAGTGGTATGCCCTCGCCCACCAGGGGCCAATAAGAGTTCCCTCATTATAGGGACCAACACTGACCTAGTCAGGCGATTGCTGACACAACTAGTCCAGGGACAGGATGCCCCAACTCTGAAAGTTCATCCCATGTTTAGGCAGGCCTATCACCGTCTAGGACTGGAACAGAAGGCCCCTGCCGAAGGAGTTGGAAAGATCAGGAAGCTGGATAAAACAGAGAAGGTGTTGCAGCCGGGAGAGGTGACCTGCTTGAGGGCTTCTGTCAAGCTCACTTGGAAGCAGCCAGGCCCTTTCATGGTTCTTGAATCAGGCCCATCGGAGGCACAGAAAGGGATAGAAGTGATCCACGAAGTGATCCCATTGAAGGCATTACAGAAAAGTCATGGAAAGGTTTTGGTGAGTGTCAGAAATACTGCTACTACTCCGGTGAAGGTGCCGGCCAGGGTGCTGTTGGGCGACCCAGTTGCCCCATCGGATTTAAAGAGGGAAGACGGGGGCGAAATCACCATAGAGGAGCTCTGCTTTGGAAATACAGCCCTCCCACTGGAATGGAAGAAGAGAGCCAGGGTCCAACTGATTCGATGGAAAGGAATATTCTCTAGAGATGAATTCGATGTGGGGTGTGCAAAGAGTGCCACCCATAAGATCCGCCTACATGAAGATAAACTCTTTCGGGAGAGAGTCCGTCGGGTTCCCTTGGGTGACTTAGAAGATCTACGGGAGCAGTTGGGGGAACTCAAGAGAACAGGGATTATCCGAGAATCCAGGAGCCCGTACGCTTCTCCAATAGTGGTAGTCCGGAAGAAAACTGGGTCCCTGAGGCTCTGTATTGACTACCGAACACTGAACAGAAGGACCATTCCAGACCAGTATACCACCCCCTGGATTGAAGACGCTTTACAAAGTTTGTCAGGGGCCAAGTGGTTCAGTGTGATGGACTTGAAAAGTGGATACTACCAGATCCCCATGCACCCGGAGGATAGGGAGAAGACAGCCTTCATCACCCCCGTGGGGTTCTTTGAGTTTAACCGCATGCCTCAAGGGTTGTCAGGAGCCCCAGCCACTTTTCAAAGATTGATGGAGAGAACTGTTGGGGATATGAAGCTGATAGAGGTACTGGTATACTTAGACGATGTTATTGTGTTCGGCAGAACCCTAGAAGAGCATGAAGAGAGGTTGGAAAAGGTCCTAAAGAGGTTATATGAAGAAGGCCTGAAACTTTCTCCAGAGAAGTGCCAGTTTTACCAGTCCTTGGTCCATTACCTGGGTCACATTGTGTCTGCAGAAGGAGTGTCCACCGACCCAGAGAAGCTGGATGCTGTTACTTCCTGGCCGAGGCCCACAAATGCGACTGAGCTCCGATCATTCCTGGGTTTCTGCTCCTATTACAGGAGATTTGGGGAAGGGTTTGCCAAAATTGCCCGACCCCTCAATGAATTGCTCAGAACCGAAGGGGAAAATGATGTTCCAGAACTAGTCAAACCAGTGAAACCCGCCACGTGGCCTAGAAAGCCTAAGGAATCTATTCAGGATCAGTGGACCTCAAAATGTGAGGAAGCCTTCATTCAGTTGAAGAAGAGCCTGACCACTGCCCCTGTGTTGGCCTACGCAGACCCCTCAAAACCCTACGAACTACATGTCGATGCCAGCAGAGATGGGCTAGGTGGGGTGTTGTACCAGGAGCATGACGGTCACCTGCGGCCCGTTGCTTATGTGAGTAGAAGTCTGATACCTTCCGAGAGGAATTACCCCACACACAAGCTTGAATTCCTGGCCTTGAAGTGGGCTGTAGTAGACAAACTGAGAGATTACTTATATGGAGCAGAATTCATAGTCAAAACGGATAATAATCCACTTACCTACCTGCTGACCACTGCCAAACTGGATGCTACTGGACATAGGTGGTTAGCCGCTCTCTCTAGCTTTATGTTCAGTTAAAAATACCGACCAGGAGTTGTGAATAGGGATGCAGACGCCCTCTCCAGAAGGTCTCATGCCCCCAACGATCCTACTGAAGAATGGGCCCACTTGACCTCGGAGGGAGTGCGCGCCCTATGACAGGGAACGGAATTTCGATCCAGTGGAGGATCAAGAGCCGAAGAGATTGGGGTCTCAGCTGCTGGAGTACCCAGGTGTTATTGCAGGGTGACCCAGGTTGAAGAAGGTTTGCCTAGGCTATCAAAAGACTTGAGGAAGGAACAGTTAAAAGACCCTTTGGGAAAACTTTTGCTGAAGGCCATGGAGACTCAGCGCCCTGAGCTGCTTCTAACCGACTCCCCTCGGGAAGCACGATTGTTGCATAAAGAATGGGACCGGCTACAGATACGCCAAGGGGTGGTCTACCGAAGGGGCCCCTCTGATGATCTGGAAGAGAAGTGGCAACTGTTTCTACCAGCTAAATACAGGGAAGGAGTCTTGGCTAGGGATGATCGAACTTTTGAAAAGTTCGGTTCGACCAGAACACCCGAACTTCACGAAAGTTCGGTTCGGATTTCAGAACCCCATTGAAATCAATGGGACCCGAACTTCGGTAATCAAAAAACACCATTTTGAAGCCCCAAAACCCAATAAATGCCCCTAAAAAGTGCCTAGGGTTCTGGGTCATGCCCCATTAACTATTAATCACACAAAAAAAAGTTCTTAAAAATTGTCATTTTTGATAAAAAAGCCAATTATTGAAAAATTAAAAAAAAAAAAAAAAAGAGAGATTTTTTGATTTTTACTTTGGATTTAGTATCTGGGGGGTCTAAAAGGTGTGCATGTGAAGTTTCAGCTCTGTAGCATGTCCAGAACCATGAAAAAAAGAGATAATTTTTCAGTAGAACAGGGATGTGGTTCGGGAGCCTCCTTTAACTTTAACACCTATATGATCTTTTTTTCTGGTTCTGGACATGCTACAGAGCTGAAACTTCACAGGTACACCTTTTAGACCCCCCAGACACAAAATCACACAAAAAAAGTTCTTAAAAATTGTCATTTTTGATAAAAAAGCCAATTATTGAAAAATTATAAAAAAAAAAAAAAAGAGATTTTTTTATTTTTACTTTGGATTTCAGATCTGGGGGGTCTAAAAAGTGTACATGTGAAGTTTCAGCTCTGTAGCATGTCCAGAACCATAAAAAAAAAGATCGTTTGTATTAGAAAACTTTAAGCACAGGAATATGGCTTCTCTGCTGTAACACCTTGCCGGTTTAATAGAAGGCATTTTTTTGGGTTCTGAAATCTGAGATCTGAAATCCAAAGTAAAAATAAAAAAATCTCTTTTTTTTTTTTTTTATATATAATTTTTCAATCATTGGCTTTTTTATCAAAAATGACAATTTTTAAGAACTTTTTTTGTGTGATTTTGTGTCTGGGGGGTCTAAAAGGTGTACCTGTGAAGTTTCAGCTCTGTAGCATGTCCAGAACCCCAAAAAAAGATCATATAAGTGTAAAAGAGGGGTCCCACCATCCCTGCTCTACTGAAAAATGATCTTTTTTCTGGTTCTGGACATGCTACAGAGCTGAAACTTCACAGGTACACTTTTTAGACCCCCCAGACACTAAATCCAAAAAAAGTCATGCCTGCCTCCAAAAATGCCCGATAAATGCAAGAAAAAGCGCCGTAGAGAAGCCGTATACCTGTTCTAATAAAAATTATAAGAAAATGCTAATTTTTGGGGGGTTCTGGACATGCTACAGAGCTGAAACTTCACATGTACACTTTTTAGACCCCCCAGATACTAAATCCAGATCTGAAATCCAAAGTAAAAATCAAAAAATCTCTTTTTATTTTTTTTATTTTTTTTTTAATAATTTTTCAATCATTGGCTTTTTTATCAAAAATGACAATTTTTAAGAACTTTTTTTTGTGTGATTTTGTGTCTGGGGGGTCTAAAAGGTGTACCTGTGAAGTTTCAGCTCTGTAGCATGTCCAGAACCATAAAAAAAAAGATTGTTTGTATTAGAAAACTTTAAGCACAGGAATATGGCTTCTCTGCTGTAACACCTTGCCGGTTTAATAGCAGGCATTTTTTTGGGTTCTTTGCAGTCAGGAAAAACATCTGAACTTGTGTATAGTGGTACTGTGCACAAGTTCTAATGTTTTGCCTGCCTCCAAAACCCCCCAAAAAATGCCAGCAAAAACACACCTGGGCATTTTTTTTTTTTGACGCTAGCGTTTTTTTGGCATTTTTTGGGGTTCTTTTGAGGCAGGCAAAACATCTGAACATGTGTATAGGGGGTATATATAGGCATATATGTCTGAATATATACCCCTAGACATATATAGGTGTGATAGTAGCAGAAATATATTACTGTAAATGATTTCATTAGCGCAAGCATTTATTTCTGCTACTATCACACCTATATATGTCTAGGGGTATATATTCAGACATATATGTCTATATATACCCCCTATACACATGTTCAGATGTCATGTCTGACATCAAACATGTCCTCAAAAAAACACTGGCAGTGGCAGCCCCTGCAGCATAAAAAATGCTTGCTGGTGAGAAGCCACATACCTGTCCCGAAGCAACTCAGAGAAATGATCATTTCTCTATAGCGGTCACCCTGCTATGGAAGGGTTTTGTCACCCTGCCATAGCAGTCACTGTCAGTTAACCCTACACTACACTACACTACGGTCCCCTGACACTTAACACTTTCCCTACAGAAACTAAATTTTTGAAGCTAACTTAAGTGTAAAGGAGCACTCTAACTACACAAGATATCCCTTTCCTCACACTAAAAATAGCTAAATGACACTTTTAAAGTAAAATTAACAGAACTGCTTCCACTCTCTTCCATGTCCAGTATAACAATGCTGGGAATATGGCGGGGGCGATCTTATATACTGGGGGGCATATTCACTAATGATTGGTCTAGGGACCCCCTAGTCACTCCAATCACATTCCTAGCATTCTCCTGCCCCCTCAATTGGCTTTTGCTAATGGTTCTGGTCCAATCACGGGCTTTTAAAGCCCATTTCCTGAAGCATTGCATTTTGGGCGGTTCTGGTTGCCGAATTCCGAACTTTTTGGGCAAAAAGTTCTAAATTCGGCCGAACCTCGAACACCCAATGTTCGGGCCGAACCGATGGTGGACCCGAACCGTTCGATAATCCCTAGTCTTGGCTGCTCTCCATGACAATCATGGTCATCTGGGGCCTGAAAGGACTTTCCAACTTGTGAGAGACAGGTTTTACTGGCCCTGTATGCGGGGTGAAGTTGAAGGATACTGTCATTTTTGTGCTCGCTGCATCCAGAGGAAAACTTTGCCACGTCAAGCAGCACCAATGGGCCATCTGCAAAGTCGGGCGCCTATGGAACTGGTGTGCATTGATTTCCTTTGCCTAGAGCCTGACTTGAGTGGTCAAGGGAATGTCCTTGTGGTAACAGATAATTTTACCAGATATGCCCAAGCGTTTCCAAAAAAAGACCAGAAAGCCACAACAGTGGCCAAAGTATTAGTGGAGAAAAAATTCTTTGTGCACTATGGTTTACTGCAACGCCTCCATTCAGATCAGGGAAGAGACTTTGAAAGCCGGCTGATTAAGAAGTTGTTAGACTTGTTAGGCATCCAAAAGACTAGGACTAGTCCCTACCACCCACAAGGGGATGCTCAGCCTGAACGGTTTAACCGGACTCTTTTGAACATGTTGGGGACCCTGAGCTCAGAAAAGAAACAGCACTGGAGTAAACATGTAGCTGCCATCATACATGCCTACAATAGTACTGTCAGTGATGTTACAGGATTCTCCCCATACCGATTAATGTTCGGGCGGGAGGCTCGGCTGCCAGTGGACTTGGCTTTCGGCATATCACCTGTTCACACCTCAGCAGCATCTCACAAGGGGTATGTGGACCGGTTAAGGAAGAGTCTAAAAACGGCCTACGAAAAAGCCCAAGTCTCATCTAATCAACGGGAGCTGAGAAATAAAAGAAACTTTGACCTTAAAGTTAGGATCCAGGATTTGCAGCCAGAGGATAAAGTGTTGTTGAGGAACTTGGGTATCTCTGGGAAACACAAGTTGGCTGACCGTTGGAAATCCCAGCCCTATGTCAACTGTAAGCAGCTGCCAAACCTTCCTGTGTGTCAGATTAGGCCGGAAGGGAGAGTGGGCCCACTGAAGACTTGGCATAGGAACCACCTATTACCTCTCTCAGAAGCAGTTCACCTACCTCCTGTCCCAGTCTCACATGAAGCCCCTTCAACTTCTCAAGGGCACAGGCCAGTCACCAGATCTCAAACAGCATTTCCAGATGGAGGGGATGGAGATTCCGCAAGTGTGGATATGGAAGATGATGAGGAGATACCTAGCTGGATGTGGTCATCGCAATCACTAGCACCCACGACAATTTGCCTGTCTTCACCTGATATGGTTGACCGTGTGGCCCTTCGGCCTGAAGCTCCTGAATTCATGCCATTCAATGAGCTCACTGAAGAAGTAGCTGATGATTGGGACTCTTCGTCAATTCCAGACCTGGAAGAGGAAGTTTCATCTTCATTCGAGGAAGAAACAGCTGCTTCTGAAATCACAGGGTTCAGCTCGCATGACCAAGAGGAGGAAGCCCCTGGAGAATCCCAACAAACACCAGGTTCCAGTACTTTTGTGACTGTGACCCCCAAGGAACAGAGAGAAAAAAGAGTTATTCGCCCTCCTAAAAGATTGACTTATGATCAGTTGGGCGAATGCTCGAAAGAGGCCGTCCTTGCTTCAAAGAGAACTACTGATCAGCCTAGTTCTTCCACCTGAGGATTTGGTGGGCGACAACCCTGGCTCACCCCCTGGCACATCTGTACAAACCACTCAAGTGTCGGGGGTTTGTGGACAGAACACCCTTTCCACCCCCGACAATTGGTGGGAGGTTCCGCTGTCGGCCCTGTGTTTTAATGTGCAGTTGTTGGGTTTGAACTCTGCTTCTGATAAGGGACATGGTTTACCGTTGTGCATGAGTTAATTGTTTTTTTTTTTTACAACGTATGTGACAGGATACATGCTGTCGTTATCTTTGGGGACCAAAGTTTTCAAGTGGGGGGAGTGTGTAGCAGGGTTTCCCCTTATACAAGTTGTAAAAGACTGCTGCTTGACATTTTTCAGGAACTTGGCTCCCTCTAGTGGTGCTGAGGTTATACTGCAGGCCCTCTGTAATTTCTGGAAGACTGAAGACTACATTACCCACGCTGCAGTTGTGATACCAGAGTGCACTGCCTCACCGTGCAGCCTTCTGGGGGATGTTATATAAAGGAGGGGAGGAGCTGGGCCCGCTCTTTTGGGACGCCGATCTGAAGCCAGCAGGGGACCAGCACGGAGGGCTGTTGCCGTACTGAGAGGCCATAACACTTGGGCCTACAGTGATTGAAAAGTGGATCATCTGATTCCTGGCAGACGATCTACTCTGGAAGTCCATCGTTGTTCGCAAAGTTAGGATCCGTCCAGCGTCAACACCCGGCGAGGTTGGTGACCGGGAGAAGAGACTGTTGTAGCAGCGGAAACGCCTGGGAACAAGACTGGTGAGAAGGGCACCTGCCCACAAATTGATTCCCTGTTGGGAGAAAGTGTCTCCGGGTGGTACTATATCAATAGCTAATGTTCTGCCACATACTCGAGGCCAAGTGTACCTTCATTGAAATCACCAAGTGAGTACCAGTGCATAAAACGCCAGGATACAACACCTGCAACACTAATGAGCCGCCCATCCCTGTGAGACAAGACACTAGGCGTATGTTTGGAGCCTTTAACTTTACTGTGTCCCTCCTAGAACTGCCGTTCACTTCTCTTGGATTATAAATTGATGTGCACCTACATTTGCTAGCGAAGACATCCATCTGGGAAAAGAAACTGTGTGTGTGGGGTCCGGATAGGTCTGGCCTGTATGGTAAAGTGATTGGACGTGTACAAAGAGTAACTTTAAGGGAAGGGCTCCTGTGTGTCATTTAACTACACAAGTAGACCTGTGTAGTTGTATTAATTACATGACTTACCAATGTTATTAAATTCCATTTCATTAAAGGTCTCCTGCAGTGTGTTGTGAAGTCCATTTGTATTCTAATGTATGCTGTTCTAATTGCACCCCAGTAAAGTTGTTTTAGCTAAACGTAAACTTTGGTGTCGCACCTGGGCCACAGGGAGCTACTGGAGAAAGATAACTAGATATTTATTCTCATTTAAAGTGATATCTGCCAATTTTTGCTCCTTAATAGTCCTCTGGTGTCATTAACTCATTTAGTGTCAGTTCTGCCTAGGGAGGGTTCGAGCCATGTTTGAGAGTTGGTAGGCAGGACGTAGACCCAAGAACTTAACCAGCAGCTCCTTCGGGGGGTGGTGCTACAGTGTCAATATACTATATTTATTTATATTTGCTCACTTTATTGCTAAATTTACTCTGAAATTCAAGACGTAGCTGGGTGTAGTAAGTTGTCCGCTGCCACCTTCTGACTGCAGGTGTTCTGTCAGATTAGCAAACCTAGTAGCGGTGGAACGCATGGGCAACTCATGGAACGTCACTTCTGTTACCAAATGTATTCTGATGGGTTTGCTATTTTGACAGAACACCTGCCCTGCACTTACGCCCACTATGCTTCCAGAACACTGTAGAAAACAGGGAGGAGTAGCAGAACAGCAGCCTGTGAAACACTGAACAGCCCTAAGCAATCAACCCTTGCTCCACTGTCTACAGAGGAACTAAACTAAATTTAACTAGCAGCCTATTCTGAACTAGGAGGGTGTTATACCTTCTCACTAGGGAGAATTCTGACCAACTTAGAATGAATTGTGGCCTTGTCTCTTTGTTGGATAAACCCTGCCGCTGTCTTATTAGCAACTTTACCCCCAGCCTCAAAATTCAACCTAAAAACAATCAATTTATTACATGGATCAATGAACAATCTGCTCTAGTGTAGCCCTCAAACATACGAGAAAAAACATAATACCCAGGTCCTTTATAGAGAGCCTCCTCTGGAGCCTTTTTTCTCTTCATTAATTGGGTACACAATGTGCTCTTTTCCCCCGTTGATATTTAAATGACAAGTCAGCCACACAGCTTTCAGAGTTTATATTTAGCTGCCTGATAAACATAATTCATTAGCACGATCCCTTTGAGAGCAAGAGGGAAGAAATATGACTGATTAGAAGCAGGTAGAAATTTAGGTTTGAAAGAGGTAGGTAGGAACAGCCGCTGCGGAATTGACGAAAATGAGCTGGCAAGAAAGAGGAGAGTAAAGGGCTGCTTGAGAAGAAACACTTGAATTTCAGGAATCGAGAAACACAATTTGTGTACAATCCCCAAAGGTCTTAAAGTGAAAATGTAATCAGGTTACTCATGGCAAAGTAACAAAGTTGCTGTACAATAGGATCCATAAAATACAAACTACCTTCACTACACCCCATTTTGAATGACAAAATTCAGCATTGGTGTGTAGGCAAGGGTTAGTACCCCTTTTAGGCAAACGCCCTCCCTGTGTGGGTACAGTATGTGGGGCTAGTTTCTCCCTCTATAATCAGGGGCCAAAAGAACTGTAGTGCAGAGATTGATGGAAAAAATAAGGTTGCAGCCCAAGTAAGTTTACCCTTAGGGTAGGCCCCATATAGAACTCATCTGAGGGAACTGGAGACACTGGTTGGAGTTAAAGTTACATTTCAGCTGTAAAGTGTTGCAGAAGCATGTAGGCAGGTGCAGTGTGTACTCCACTCTGTAGGTGGTGCTTGATCTGAGCAGCAATACAGAAGTTGGGAAAATTGAGAAGAACTTGATTCCTGTATGACTACCTGGGTCATCAGCAGAGAAGCTGTCAGATTGAATGCAGGTGCCCTGTTTGACCCCCACAGCCATCTTGGGTGATGGCAGTGCTCATTTATGGGAAGTGGGAGCAGGAACAATCCGGGGTCAAGTCCAGAAGCGGGGATCGAGTCGAGAAACGGGTTGTCAGGCGATGCCGGGTCAAGAGCCAGGAGAGTCGTCAGCCAAGCCAGGTCATACACTGATGTAAACTTCATCCATTTTTTTCTTTGAAAAAACTTGACTTGACTGATGAAACAAAGGATCCCCATGTGTTAAAGGGGCCTTGGACTACTGGGAGCAAGTGCTGTGAGTAGGCCACAAAGAGAAGAGTTTGCTGAGCAATTGTAGTGCGCCGGGGGGGGGGGGGACATTCTGACTATGTTAGTCATGAATCACTGTGGGACCTGTGTGCAGAAGGGTTACCAAGTGGCTGTGGGTGACGCCGTTGTGAGAGGTTGTGTTGGCGGGAGGGTGGCTGTGTTGCCGGGAGGGTAGCTGCGGCGTTGTGCTTGCCAGGGACTGATTTGTTATGCTGTGCAGAGCTGCAGCAGAGGACACCAGGAGACAGAGTGTGTAGCCAAGTGTTGTCCAGAGACTAACTGCAGATATCTTCACAGACAGTGAAACAAAGCAGAGCAACCAGAAGAGGTTCACCAGCAGAGTGCAGGCTTGAGAGGTAGTTCCAGAGCTGTGGGATGTCTTACTCAGAAGTTGCAGCCTAAGTATTGCAAGGGCTGTCATCTGGATGCCAGAGTGGTGAAAAGCCACCATTGTGTGTTTATTAGCCACCGACTCTGCTTACACATTTATTGCCCTTTTTATGCTCAGCCTAGGATCATTTTAGATCACATGTGTCAAACACAAGGCCCACAGGATAAATCTGGTCCACGAGGCCATTTCAGGTGGCCTTTACACCTCTTCTGCAGCTGCAGCACCCCCTTGTCCCAGCAGTTGGCAGCAGAGAGGATAGAAATACTCCACCAGATCCTGCGCTTCTCCATGCACCCGCAGCACCCCATCTTCCCTGGTCTCAGAATTCAGTAGTATCCAGCAGCTGACTCCAGCACTGCTCTGCTACTCCTCCAGACCCTGCACTTTCTGCTTCCCAGCTCTACCCCCCCCCCCCAGCTTCTTTCCGGCAGCAGCACAAGGTAAGAAGGGGGTGGACTGTGATTTAAAGGGATGGTGGAGTACTCTTGACTTCTGATTATTGGGGGTCTTGACATCTTATTTAAGGGGAGTGGGGTACTCTGGACATCTAGTCTTACAGATACAACTGGCACTTTGAGGGCAACAATAATGCTGATGAAGCCCATAATGGAATTTGAGTTTGACACCCCTGTCCTTTTCTCATTGAAATACAAATATTTCCTTTCTGTAAGAGCACACCAGCAGGGCACTCAGTGCTCCATCTCTGAAAAACTTTATGTTGTGTACCCCACTGGCAAGTGGACTAGTTAGTGCTCCTTGCTTGTAGATAGGATATTTGTTACTCTTAGCACTCTCACACTGGAATTTGTTCTTTCAGATTTATTCCTATGCATCCGTGATCCGCCTAATCAACCTTTTTTCTAAAAAGCTTTTGCCAAATCCCACTTTTTTTTAACACAGACTGTCTGTGTGTTGGGTTCAGCCATGGTGGGTCATCATTGGCTGAGGACAGAAGAACCCAATTATCAAGAAGTGACACCAGGGGTAATGCTACAACTGTATGTTACCATTGCAGCACAGCAATCCCGGGACTTAATGAAGTCTCAGGACATGCGTAGATTAGAGAAAACTTTGCAAAATCCTGTCCAAAAAAAACCCCGAAATGTGTTAAAGCAGGCCTATTTTTTCAGCTGCTTTAAAGATGGAGTCTGCTTTAAAGATGGAGTCTAGGGCAGATAATGTATATAAAATGCACAAATTAACTTTGCTCCATTGTCAGTGATACATTATTACAGGAAGTACCTGACATTGACTTGGTATCAGCCTCTATACAGCAGAGCTCAGAGTTGGGGAGGAAGAAGCAGCATAGAAAACAATCAGATGTGCTGTATTTCTCATTTTCTTATAAAGGGCACGTGGATAGAAAGGAGAGGGCAGAGTGACCTGTAAATATTATATACCTGCAGCAGAGAAAGGTCAGATCTCCCCTTTTTGCCAGACAAGGCTGTGCTGTGTGTCAGAGCTGTGTAAATGTCTGAATCACATAAACAGAAATACAAATCCTTTTGGCAGGTAAACCAGCTCTCCCACATGTATTTCATCTGTGCATTGAGCTGTCTGAATAGAAAATATCATTAAGTGCATTGAAAACAAATTACTTACAGCTAACAGGCTGCAAACATGCAAAATGATAAAAAAAGATGAAGCTGGTAGGGGTGAGATGAATAGTCATCCTGTGTTTATCTCACAGGTAATGAAGTTGATTAGTGATTGCAGAGATCTCTGCTAGGATACCAGATAAGAGGCAGAAAATCTGGGGCAAGTACACACAAACAAGAAATTACAAGGACAGACTTATCATAAATAAACATGTGGCACTATTCTTTTCACTCTCTGTGGCTACTGGGGTATGATGGCGCCACCTGTATAGTATTTAGTCACAGAATCTTTATAATCTGTGTGATCAGGACAGGATTTCTAATATCATTCAGTGAACCTGTAGTCTATGGGCGCTCACAGTAATAGGTACATAAGAAATAGCAAATGCCTTTTAGGTGGAAGTCTCTCTTCCAGGGCCAACTGCCTCACAGCTTCTGTTGATAACAGTGACATGATGGTCCCTAATGTCCTGATCCAAGATTTTTATCTCAGCAGGGCCTCCAAATGTAGCGCTTTTCTTTTCACTCTCTGTGGCAGTGCTTTAAGTGGCCCAAAAGAGGTGCCAGTACTCTATTATAGCCTATAAATTTTGTCGCCCCCCCACCCCACATTAGGGTCCCCACAGAGCACACCCCCCCCCCCCCCCTGGCCTGGGCTGGGACTCCGGAGCAGGGGGACTCACTGGTGGTGACTGGTCTGGCTCTGGAGTGGGAAATATTCTTGGGGGGGCAATTGAGGGGGCGCCGATGTCCAAAATGAGCGTACTGGTACGCTAAGGCGCACAGAGAGGTTGCGGTATGCTCAAGAGACATATTTGGAAGTGGTGGTACTGAGTACCAGTGCATACTGGCCCACTTAAAGCACTGCTCTGTTGCTACTGGGGTATGATGGCGCCACCTGTATAGTATTTAGGAGCAAAGTCCTTATAATCTATTTTATCAGTACAGGATTTCTAACAAGCGCTAGTGCCTCCACTAAATTGGGGCTTGTGAATAGCAAGTGAAATCCCAATTGAGAAATGTATCATCCACATAGACAGTAATCCACACAGCATTGTATTTGAAAGTCCATGTATTGAAGAAATAACATTCAGTGAACCATCCAACATGAGGTATTTTTCAAACCGGAACATGAAATCATTAACAGTCTCTATGTATGTCTTAGTGAGGGGAGGCTGCAGCAACTTAGTCTGTGCTCTCTCAAAAGGAATCCACTGTTCTCACTCAACAAGTGCTCTCTGCTTTCCACACCTACCCAAGAATTCTTGCCATACCTCTGCCCCTCTTGATGACCTTATCCTCCTTGTAGAGAGAGCATAGCAGCCATATTGGAAAAGGGCAAAACAAACAATGCATAACAGGAGTATACACTTGGAAAATGGGCAAAGAAATGTTCACATCACTACAAACATATCACCCACACAGTACATGTTAGGGCCAACTATAGACATCAGATGCTGATTGTTCTCACGTCTATGATCCATACAGTAATAAATATGGTACAGATGGCTGTTCTACAAACATGCACATTTTGCATCTGGAGAAAATGCATTTTTTTTGTGCATGGCAGATCACTCCTGTTCTGTTTCAAATGCTGCTTTAGGGATTGACTTACCTCCTTAGACCCAGTCTATCTGGACAGTACTGTATGGTCATCTGCTCTCTCAACAAACCACAGACAGCTTCACTCTTCAATAGGACAGAAATGAAATCAAACACAATCTTACTTCAGCTAATTGCAGTACAGAGGATGCTTTTCCAGTCTTTAGAAGTGTAGCACTTACCCTTGAAGGGGACACTGAGGATAAACCCAGGTCTCTCACAATGGTACTGAGGCTGCTAGGCACAAGCACAGTTGCATGAACACCAACCATTCAATCTCATTCTATGGGGTGTCTTTTTCAAAGTTTATTGCTGAAGAACTTGAACAGGAGAGGGGTTGAGGGTCACAGGATACCTCAAAGCGGAATTAGAAATGAATGGAAGGACAATTTTTAGCTACACAGACTACAGTCCCAAAACAGGTCTTACTCACAAAATCTCAGGAGCTGTCTATCACCCAGCATTCACAGGTAGATCCTCAGTGAGGCAGATAAAAAATCCTTTACCACACCAGGTCTTTAGGGAAAATGCCCTCATTCGCAATCTTCTCAAACCCTCAGCTCAACTCCCACCAGATGATAATCCCTTGCCTTATATGACCCAAGGAAGAACTTGAGTCTTCCCTGGAAAGCGAAGAACACTCTGCTCAGGCCTCTCAAACATTTATAACCTCCCCAGCCATCTTCTGCATGCCTCATTTCAGAGAATGGCTGGAGCATGATAAATATTCATAAATGCTTTTTGAATCTCCCTGCCCTACATTCTGGAAGCTTCTTCTAGAAGCAAGTGAGAGAAATCAAACATTCAGAGAAGTCAAACAACCAACTCAGGAAACCCTGAACAGACAAAACACTCTTCTGAACCACCCATTATTACAGTGAAGCCAAAAAATAAATTTAACCTAGCAGCCTAGCTAGAAGAGGGTGTAGCAGAAGATTTACTAAAACTGGAGAGTGCAAAATCTGGTGCAGCTCTGCATAGTAGCCAATCAGCCTCTAACTATAGCTTGTTTAATTAAACTTTGACAAAACAAAAAACCTGGAAGCTGATTCGTTTCTGGAACTGGATTGGTTCCTGTCTCTGTAATTAACTAACACTGACTGAACATAGAGAAGTTGGGGGGTTCTAGCTTAAGACTAAATTAACTACCCGTGAGGAGGGGAATGTAAAGGAAAGTACCAAAATCACATTAGTAAACAAGTTGCAGCAGCTCCAAACCGCCACTAGATGTCAGTATACTACACAAAAAATCATAACCTTATGCAGTTCAATACAAGACATAAAAAATACATAAATGTGAGGCAGAGCAACTCCAATACAACTTTCGGGGTTCTAAGGGGTAAGATAAAATCAGACAACCACCTCACCATCCGAAAATACTCAACCACAAAATGTCTGCCAAGGCAAATCCCATAAAGATCTAAGATCAATGTTTGATCCAACCATAGTCCGGCACAAGTTGAACAAGCCAAGGGACCCACTATGATAACTATAATACTTACCCTACAATGATCCTTCTGTCTTCTTCACTATGATAACTATGATACTTACCCTACAATGATCCTTCGGTCTTCTTCACTATGATAACTATGATACTTACCCTACAATGATCCTCATGTCTTCTTCAATAAAGGGTGAAAAACTGGTTTCTGCTCAAAGGGAGATTCTCCAACTATTTACAAATCTTCTGACTTCCTGAGTACAGAAATTGACAAATAACAGCAAGGGATGTTGTTCAACTGACTGTACTGTGACACTTTTCTTTAATACCTGTGAGCTCCTTATAAATAGCTCACAATTTGTCATACAGACAAACATACTGTAGGCAAATTATATTTTGTAAATATTTATTGCTGTTCCCCTCAGGCATAATGAAAAGGGGCAATCCCCAAATTCTGTTGGCTATTACTGTGACTTTTTACCGTTGCAATTAAAGACATACAAGGCTTATTCAACACCAATGGTGTTGTCATCCTTTGAACTTTTCTATGTGTACTTTGGAGACCCTTTTGGCCCCAGTGCCCTATAGAAGGCCTATAGAATTTTTTTTTTTTGCATATTAATTCTAACTGATTTTTGCAACTGTGGGTGGGGTAGAAATAAGTCATGTGCCTACATACTTTGTGGTAAAAGATGTCCATATTTTTCATCTCAGAAAATTGGGCAGTATGACAGGAAGGGAAAGTCTAGCTGTCTTTGTGGTCAGAGGGCCCACGCATAAGGGATTTTTCAAGAAAAGCAAACAAAAGAGGGTGCCTTAATCTAAATGTAAAATGCAAATATACGTGACATTAAAAAAATATAATTTTTGTAAGAACTTACCGTAAAATTCTTTTCTCTGAGTCCTCTGACAGTCGCCGTCCACTCATACAGTCTTCACTTATGGGTATTGGTCTTATCCACAGGAGCAAGCTAGGCATAAGATTTTGTTATAAACATTCACAAAACACTTTGCATAGACACACCTATAGGGGGCTGTCCCTCTGGTCCAATACCCCCTGCTAGCAGCATTCCCAAATCAGTTTGGTAGCAAGCAGTAGATAGTCCAAGAACCCCAAAAAAGAGGGGTGGGGGCGGCAACTGTCAGAGGACTCTGACATCTCTTACATCCTCTGACAGTCGCCGCCCACTCATACAGTCTTCACTTATGGGATGTCCCAAAGCAGTGTAGACATGAGGGGTGGGAAGCGCAACCGTCACAAAGGCAACGCAGCACCCAGGTCAGAGAAAAGAACCTTATCTGAACCAGAAAGGTAAAACGCTGGGTAACAGAAAGGCTCAACAGGAGCGAACAAACCCAGGAAAGCAAATTAACAAAGGGGAACAACCCCAACAGGCGGGGACAGGCTAAACGCCAAGTCACCCTCAAGGCACTGCCGCACACAGAACTTTGCGGCCAAAGGAGGCATCTGCCGATGCCAAAACATTAAGTTTGTAAAATTTGGAAAAGGTGTGTACGGACGACCAAGTCGCCGCTTTGCACACCTGGGCCACCGACGACTGATGGCGGAAGGCCCAAGACACACTCACCGCTCTGGTAGAGTGCGCCTTGACAGGGAAGGGCGGCACCCGTTCCCTAATTGAATAAGCCTGTACTATCGTCTGTCTGATCCATTTAGAAATGGTTGCCGCAGACGCAGCCATACCCTTTCGAGGGCCCTCAGGAAGGACAAAAAGAGAATCTGACTTTCTGAAGGATTCAGTAGACGACAGGTACACCCTGATCGCCCGGACTACATCCAAGGAATGCAAAGCAAACTCCTTAGGATGCTTAGGATTCGCACACAGCAAAGGCAAGACAATGTCCTCGTTAAGATGAAAATCGGATACCACCTTTGGAAGGAAAGATTGGTGAGGTCGCAAGACCACCTTATCCCTATGAAAAACTGATTTGGGAATGCTGCTAGCAGGAGGGTATTGGACCAGAGGGACAGCCCCCTATAGGTGTGTCTATGCAAAGTGTTATGTGAATGTTTATAACAAAATCTTATGCCTAGCTTGCTCCTCTGGATAAGATCAATACCCATAAGTGAAGACTGTATGAGTGGGCGGCGACTGTCAGAGGACGTAAGAGAAAACAAAGATTGCACTCAGTATATATTAGTAATGTGCATGTCATCCTTTCCTTTCAAAGAGTTGCAGAGATCAGCAGGCAAACTATGGTCCATTTCATATTTTTTGGTCCCTTGGCATACTACTTTGACTCACTAGTGTGTGCTTAGCCACTTGGCTATGGCAGATCCAACACAGTGCATTGGATTCTCTTCTGCATTCAATAGTCTAAATAAACAGTGGCTAAATGGTTAGCATTTCTGCCTAGCAGCACTGGGCTTATTGGATCACAATCCCAACCACGGGACTGCCTGCCTGCAGTGTGCATGTTCTCTCTGTGCCTGCTTGGGTTTTCTCCCACACTCCAAAGACTTGCTGGTAGGTTAATTGACTCTAGAATGTGTCTAAATGTGTCTTAGGGACCTTAAATTGTAAGCTCGGGCAGGGACTGATGTGAATGTTCAATACACTGTATTCATAAAGTGCTACATAAATTGATGGCACTGTATGAGTTACCTGTAATAAATAAGCACTTATTGCTTCATTTTCTCCATTTCCATTTGAAGTTACTTTCTGTACTGAATTTCAAGTCAACCTTTTATCCATATTCCGTTTTAAGCCTAGCTTACCCTCTGTAGGCAAGGAGGGGAGCCACTGCACACATCGTAAGGCCTCGCACACTGTGGTTTCAGGCCAGGTTCCTAGGACTGGTTCTGTTCCACAGCGGGTGATGGGGATCCATCTGCTCAGCAGGGTTCATTAAGTGCCAGACTCTGTCACTGCCCACCACCACTCTCACTTCTGAGATGGCTGCTCTTCCTTCCTGTCACTTGATTCACTTCTTCATCCAAAGGATTAACCTGAAGTTGTATATATTGTTCTCCAAGTATGTTCACTGTAAATTCACTTCACATGAATCAGACTAAACGTTTCACACAACAAATAACTTCTTAACTTTTGCTTTGACATCCTTTACAAACAGTTCTTCGCCCGCTCTCTGCTGAAAATGGGTCACAGGGGTGCAAAACGAACTGCACTCCTGCGATCCATAGGAGAAGTACAGCCAAATGAGCTTTGGCTGTACTTCTCTTTTAATACTTTCCAGCAAAACAGGTGTTAACTCATGGCAACATCCACATTGCAGAACATTAAGATATCCCCTTTCTTATGTGCTGTGATGCTCATACAGTACCTTCCAGTACAATTGTGTCCCCACAAGGTAGAGTATAGAAAGCTCAGTCCTCTGATCCTTGCCAGGGTCCCGCTGTGGGGTAACTCCATACATATGTAGCAGGATTCCCAGCCATTTTGCTGGATATGGGTCCCCCTGGGTCACCGGGTGCAACAAAAGTACCTTTGTGCATGTTCCTCCAAGTGTGAGCGCTGAAACGATGACCAGTCCAGTATATTTGTTTTTTTTTTGTATTTATTGAGAACTTGGATGGGAGAAGGGAATGAGTGGGATACTCCTTTGGCTCAACTATGCACAATTTGCTAGGGACAATTGAAAATGTCGATTGGCGCTGACTTGACTCTGGTTGACGCTGGTTAACGCTGGCTTACTGCCTGTTAACTCCAAATTGACCTTGGACTGCTTTCTTACTTAGAGAAGTCCTCTTTGAGCTCCCTTAGGGCTCTTTCACGCGGACGTTCCGTATGTCCGTAAATCACCCCATCCGTTTGCGGAGGATATACAGACATAATGAATGTCTATGGGATTGCGGATGTCAGCGGATGACCATCCGCTGACATCCGATTTTCGTCCTTTCGGTTCTGTTCCATTTTTTGGAACGGAACAGAACCCTATTTTTGTTCCATTTAAAAAACGGAATGGATGCAAAATCGGATGTCAGCGGTGTCATCCACTGACATCCGCAATGCCCATAGACATATATTATGTCCGTATATCATCCGCAAACGGATGGGATGATATGCGGACACAAGTGTCACCCGTGACCGTGAAAAAAAAAAAAAAGTGCCGGAGCAGATCGCAATACGCTCCGCTCCGTGTGAAAGAGCCCTTAAGCACTCCTTGCTGAGGTAGCTACTTGTACTGCTGTTGTGCTGCTAAACACTTCAGGGCCCACACCGGCACCCTCTTTCTCTCACTTATCTTCAGGGCTTAGACACTGGCACCCTCTTTCTCTAAATCTTCTCCACAGGTTGGCTGGCTCCCGGATCCCTGTGACCTTCTGGAGTGGTCCCCTCTCCTAGGCAGACCCCTGGGCGGTTTTGAGTACTCACAACACTTTTTCCCCGAAACTTTTGCCCAGCAGCTCCACTCGGTCCACAGCACACTGGATCCCTCTCTGCAGCTCAGCTCAACCTTCATCCTCTAGGCCGACTGCCTAGGACACCCTCACTCACCCTGACAGGAGGAGAGACAACCGTCACCCTCCTCCTGGGACTCTGCTTCCTGCCAAAGACGCCCTGTCACATGCTCCCCTCAGACTTATAGCCCATCCCAGGGTGCATTGCGGTAAACTCCGCCCACTGAGATAGCCACAAGCCCTGGTGTGCTATTGGCTAGGTTCCTCCACTGTCCAACAAGAGCCCTCATTGGACACAGTGGGAAGACTCCCCAGGCACAACAGGTCACACCTGGAAGCATGTGACAGCCTAACTAAATGATCTGGCCCCCCAGATATGCAGACAGAGCCACCCATATGCTTCTTCCTAGCACCTACCTTGGAGGGTGCTACACATATATTGTACATACTGCACACTAACTGACCACAAGGCCTGACCTCCTTCTGCATTTATCATCTCCCGAAAGGGAATTGATACATGCAGGGCAAGGCACACCACAGCACATTTTGTTAACCCCTGTGATACAAAACATAAACTCTTTAAGTGCAAAATACAGTTAACATTTAGACACCTGCCTACAGCACAAGTAAAGTAAATTCTGAGCATTCAAATTTAGTAGTCCTATAACACAGTTCACATGGGAGATGCACAAGAGATCCAGTACCAAACTATCCTCTCTAGTATGCATGTAGCGCCACCACTTAAGACTTCTTAGTGGCTGTGATACAACTACCTCAGCATGTTTCCATCCCCTCTATCAGGTTGTTAAGCCAGTTCCTGCTAGAAGGCTAACTTCTAAACTGGGCTGTAAGGGAGGTACACTAACTAAGTAAGATTTGTAAACCTTCACTTTGTAAAAAAAACATGTAGTTTAAAATAGAAATGAAAGGAATAAACAATTGTGTGTATATATATATATATATATATATATATATAAAATATATGATAAAGACCTTTTTTCCCCTTTTTATAAGTGATCACATTCCCTCTGTTTTGCATCAGAGCTGGGGAGGAGAAACAGCAGTACAATGAGCTTCCCAGTGAATGGCTGTTGGGGGGGGGGGGAAGGGGGGCATATCAGGACAAGTCTGGTCATTGGAGGAGAGCACACACAGCTAGAGAACTGACCAAGGTGTGTTCTCCTGCTTAGTGTGGTCAGGTTTTATTATGAAAGCAGAGGGACTGGCAGGAACACCAGAAATTTTACACAAGAGAAAGCAATACAAATAGAACACGATACTTCTTCATACAAGTACATGGTACAGCAGGCACATATCAGGAATATCACATGTTCAGTTTACATATTCTTTAATGTGACAGGAAGTCAGGTAAATCTGTGGGTGTTGTCACAGACTGGAGATACATTTCTGCCTTGTTTAGACAATTCACCAATTACTATCAGGTGTCGGCTGCAGAGATAGCCAGAAAGGTTTAAGGACGTTGGAAAGCTTCAGCTATTCAGAATGAGGCAGTTAAGGGTTCTATAAGTTATCCAGAGGATGACTACTGATTGCTGCATCCTGAGGCTTTGTGCGTCAGGCTCCGTTCACATGTAGGCGTTTTGGGGCGTTTTTGGGGAGTTTTTCTGCTCTAGGATCAGCTCTCAAAACGCCCAACAAGACAAATCCTATTCATTTCAATGGCCCCTGTTCACATCTGAGCGTTTTGACGCTGTGAGCAAAACGCCCAACACTCAAAAAAGTACATGAGCTTCTTTTTGGGCAGATTACAGGCATTTTCCATTGGTCTCTATTCAATCTAAAAACGCCTGCACAAAAATCGCGGTAAAAATCGCGGTAAAATTGCGGCAAAAATCACGGTAAGATCGCTGTAAAAACGCGCGAAAAACGCTACGCTCAGGTGTGAATGTAGCCTTAAGGAGAGCAGTGAGCTGAGAGACTTCTGAAGGTGAGGTGGTGTTGACTTTTTCTGTGTGAAAAGAAAACAAATAGACTATTGGTTTTCTGCTGTATGACCAGCAGTGTCTGCCCAGCAGTAGGTTGGGACAGACACCATAGGTAGGTTCCTGTGTTGTGAAGGTAGACGCCCCAAGTGGCCAGGGTTTATTTTATGTTTGTTTTGATTCATGCTGTTTGGATGCTTGCACTTTTTTCCAGAAAATTGGAAGAATAAACCATAGACCGTTGTTTTCAACCACTCCTCAGCTGTCTCTCTGTGTAACGAACCCACCCAAAGGGTCACCCACACCCGCTACAAAGCCAACCCCTTACATAAACTTAGAGCTCACTTCTATACTGCTTTAGTTCTGTCACGGTAACATTGACTTCAAAAGCCCAGCGGCATTGCAAAACTTCCGGTTTGGGTCCATGGACTGCATTGCGACTTCTTGTTTCTGGAAACGAGTGATTGCTTTTACCACATGTAAGTATACTACTATGGTACTAGTTTAGGGCAACAACATTAGACGTACAGCAAGAGTGAGGAGCGAAATCAGAAACAGCCGGGGTCAAGACCAGAAGTGGGTAGTCATCCAAGCCGGGATCGAGTCTAGAAGCGGGTAGTCATCCAAGTCGGGGTCAAGTCCAGTAGCGGGTAGTCTGCCGATGCCAGATCGTCTGCTGATGCAGGGTCGTCTGCCGATGCGGGGTCAAGATCCAGGAGAGTCGTCAGCCAAGCCAGGTCATACACGGAGGAACAAAGGGAACAGAAGACTGCTAGCAGAGATGCAACTTGGAGCACAAACACAAGGGCAAGGACTGCAAGCTATCAGGTGATATATATATAGTCAGCTGTGCAACATCATCACTGAGTGACGCCCAGGCAGCAGGCAAGTCATGATGCAAACAAAGTTTATAAGAGACAGCAGTCTGCACATGTTCAAGATGGCTGCCAATAGGAGGCAAGGTAAGACCTTGACAAAATATTAATGGCTGTGTGTTGAGTTATTTTTAGGGGACAGCAATTTTACACTGTTATACGAGCTGTATACTGACTGCTTTACATTGTAGCAAAGTGTAATTTCTTCAGTGTTGTCCCATGAAAAGATATAAAATATTTACAAAAATGTAAAGGGTAGTACTAACTTTTGTGAGATATAACTATATATAAAATATCCATACCTGCATAGCACCCATTTGAGCTATGGGCGTTGAAATTTAGTTTTTAGCTTCCCTGTAGGCAGGTACCACTAATGGATTAGTTAGGTGGAAGTAATTGAGCCTGTAACAACAGAGCCCAGAGCAGGCCTGTCTCCCAGGGGACCATGGGACATAGTGGGTGGGAGAATGAATACCCCAGCCTGAATGTTAATATATCCCCCAGCCAATCTCTGGTGTATTTGGCAGGTGACCAACAGGGGGCTGAGTGGAGTATAAATAGGCTGGAAACCAGAGCAGAGGTCTCTTGTTCCTGGGGGAGTAAGACCCAACCTGGGGGCTGTGGCATCCCTGGGAAACTTACCTGGAACTGCAAGCACCCTATTGTGGGGTCCCAGCTACTCTTTGGCTGGGGGACCTCTGTTCTATCCTACTAGAGCATTTGCAGAAAGCCTCCTGAGGATCCAGGACCCAGGCTGCTGTGCACAGAGTTGATTGACCTTGCAACTGGCTGTACAGTGATCAGGAAATAAAGAGTACCATCCTTCTGGATCTAAACACTTTCTTTGGCCTTTCTGGGAGATCGGCAATTACCAGTTGTACATTCAGGACTGTATTCCTGTTGAGGAGTCCCTGTTTTGTACAGTACTGTTCACCGATACACTTCAAGAGGGGTACCTTCACCCTGAAGTCTTAGTGCAGAGATAGTGTCCTCATTTTCAAGTTTACAGTTACTGGAGTATCCCTAGGCTCAACCTCACCCTTTCCAAGTTCCACCCAAAAAATGAAAAAAAAAAAAAAAAAAAGAGCTGAACAGCATATTTATTGACTCAATTGTCATGTGCCTGGCAGCCAAGTGCCTATCAGGGAATGGAAATCGGGATCAAACTGCCAGACCAATCCCATCTGTGCACTAGACATGGAATTCATCTTTAAAGAATCAGTCCAACTAAAAGTGATATAAAGTAAAAGTTGTAGGCTGGCAGGCTTTTGTAAGTTCATGATTTCTTTGGATATTGCAACAACAGAAATATCTCCTTGCCATAATTCTTGACTCTGTTCCTTTTTTTACCTTGTCATACCTGCTGTTTGAGCCTCTAGCAGTCTTAAAGAGAGACAACCAACCATCCGCCATTGTATGAACCATGTGAGCAGAGCTTGCATTAGCTCTGTATGAGATGTGAATGGTGGGAACCCTGTTTAGATTTTGCAGCAGCGTCTTAATGCTTTTAGTTCTCACTCTGAGTACAGGTACACTATAATGACTACATACAAGAGAATAAAGAGCCATGTCACTTATATGCTATAACTGATCCCGCTCTTGTGTTATAATTGCCTCCCCGCCTTCCTTCAAAGAGCAGATCTCAGAGCAGCATTGAGCTGTGCCATTCTCAGCGGGCTCAAAAGAAAGATGTTAAGTATACTTACAGATGATTAACACGGCATGAGCCTGGCACACCAAACCAATCTTTCATTGTGTCTGTTACCCCTTTTGAATTTAAGTCTGTTGACAGATGTGTGTGTGTACTCTGTAACGTTAGCAGCATTGTGTATATCTATCCATGCAGAGAGAGCAAGCTCACCCTTTGAATGCCAAGCTGGCTTTCCATGGGTAAAACACAAAGTTTTATCACAGATGGAAAAACATGAAATGTTGTTGAATAAAATAGAGAATTACAACCAGAAATGGGCTGCCTTTAGCGTGCTAACTGCTGTGGACCCCCAAGTTGCAACAGGACATTTTTTTTAACACTGGTGTGCCTGGAAAAAAGGCGTATAGATCAGCTTTAAACTGAACTGGCTGAATTCTGAACTATGTATGGTTGACTTAATGGGAGAAGACTGCCTGGGCAATTTGAGGCAAACTTGCATGGCAAAGTCTGCTTTAAAGTAGACTTTGCATTAGGCAATTCTGTCACCAAAAAAGAAAAAAAAAATAGCTCTGCAGCTGGCAGCCCAGTGCATGCAACCCCAATGCAAGCTTCTGACACACCTGGAAGTGTTGAATGCTAAAGCCTCGTACACATGATCAGATCAACAGACTCATTTTTGGCCATTTTTTTTTTTGTAGTCTCATATCGGAAGGGAAAAGGTTACTTTCATACGAAAATTCTCGGAGGACAGAATTCAAATTCAGAAGTGATGTAGAGCGTTGAATTGTTTGGTATGTATTCTTTTGTTTCCGAACATGCCTAGTCTTGCTCTTACAATTTTTTTCAGATGAAAACTGTACTTAATAAATGAAAATCAGACGTTGTGTTCACATATGATAAAAATTTTAAAGCCTGCACATTCAGCTTTGTGTCCCAAAAATCGCAATACAATTCCCAGGGCAAACACTGAACCCGAATAACCTTTTCTAAAAATCGTAATCGGCTGCCAAAAGTACTGTACTAACGTTTTGAAATTTGGCAGATAATTTGTCGGAAAAACTTCAGATTTCCTTATCGTGTGTACGGGCCTTTAAGAATGTAGGTGTACAAGAGGGTGAAGATTGAGGTCAATGGCGGCGGAAGTGATAAGGTTCGTACACACTATCAGAAAATCAGGCAAGAAATTGCATCCCAAGAACTTTTGTATGATTTTTGTATAGTGTGTACACAACTTTCTGCAGCCTATTCTGACCTTCTGAACAAAAATTTTGGGACAAGCTCCAAATTTAAAAGTTTCAAAATTTTTCTCGTACGGGAACAAAACGAACGACTTTCTCTTAATGTGTGCCATTTTCGTACGATTTTTGTAAGAGAAAAATCAGTAACGAAAGACCGTGTATGATCAGAAACAATAAACAACAACAGAAAAGCCTTTGTCGAACGAGAATTTTCGTACAAATTTTTTTTCATCAGTTCCGATTTACTGTGAAAGTAGGGTTAGTTTTGGGTTAGGGGAGGTTTGGTGTTGGGGAGATGAGTGAGATTGGAGTGCTCTACATTGTCCACTGCATGTCTGTGGCCTGAGCAGGATCCAGAGTGTTGAGTCGCCATGTGTGACCAGATGGTAAACTGCATTATAACTGGGACTGGTGAGCTGCTGTTTTGGAGATTTAATATCTGCTGCTAGAAAGAGTGAGCCATTTAGGAAATGACCATACTGCCATATATTAGCCTTATTGCTGCCTGCAGGCTGGACTGAGAGATCCTCATGTTCACCAATGATACAACTGCTAGCTGGCTGAAGCTTTAGGACTAAAGACTGTCCCTTTACAGTTGCTACACAGAGACCTTCACCTATTGCTAATGTTAAGAGGTTCCTCTTAGGGGACACTATATTGGATATATTATTATTATTTACATTGCAGTTGGTGTTTCTATGCACTGCTTATTTCTGATTATGCTGATTTATGAGTTGGTTCCAGTCTAGTGGTACAAAACTCTAACCTAATTCACTTCGGCCTAGAAGTGTGTCTGCATCTTTCCACTGTGTGCTCATTTATGCTCAAACCCCCATTTACTCTGACCCTTACCATTACGTTTATTTACCACTAAATAGTCTTGTGTCTATTTCCTCATTCTAATTCACAGTCAAGTTAAAGGTATCCACACTTGTGTTACCTATAAGTGCTTGCAGTAGCTTTTACTCAACCAGGTGTGCCAGGGGGGTTTAGGTTGTTTATGAAGTCAAGGCACAGAACAGAGAACCCAAGTTACCAAGTGGCTCATTTAGGGATAGCGTTACACACAATAGAGTATAGGCTGTCTGCAGTTAAAGCAAGCTATTTATAAGCAGTATATATGTAGGGTACCTTAGTAACAGAATATTGACAAGGCATAAAGACCTATTTGTCTAGCTAGCTCGCTTTATTCTTTGAGGGCTTAGTCTCAGGGGACTACTGATTGTATTATCAATGATTCTCTAATCCTATCATTTTTCCATTACATCTTTATCCTCCTTGTTCTTACTATTCTCAGTTATTATTGTACTCAGTTATTATAGTAGCTTATCCTCCAGCTATTTTTTTTTTAATATTTGAATTACCATATTCCCATTATTGTTAAGTGTTAAGTGAAAGAAAAGCCTAATTATAACTTTTGTTAAAAATGGTGCCCCCCCCCCCTCCTCCTACCTATTCTGCCTAATCTGTATGAAGGTTTAGCACCCTCTAGACTTTGGGGGTGGGGGGGGGGGTGTAGTCTGTCAGTGTGAGTAGAAAATGTTCCAGTGTCAATGGGCGTAAACAATGTCCCATTATTGGTATTAATGGGAGAGATAGTGCCCCAAGGGCTGGATATAAGCAGGAAAAGGGCCACATTCAGACCCAGGCCACAGTTTGGAGACCACTGCTCTAGTGTGTGCTACTATTCGAGTAGGCAAACTATACTTTGATTCATGTTACCTGGTGAGTCTGTAATTGGGTCAGGGTTACAAAAGTTCTCGGCTCGATGACTTGTCCTGGCAGCTCTCTGGTACCTCCCCCCTGTTTCTAGAATATTGGAGAATGTTCTGGAACTAGTGGGTGGAGGCTAGGGGGGCTGCCTTTATGGACCCTCAGCCAATCCCCAGGAGTGGGCCTAGCTGCGGAATGAGAAACCCATAAATAGACATGGGCCATGCCAGCAGGGGGTTGCTGGTAATTGGGTGGGGACCCAATTACCAGCAACCCCTACGGGATTAGTGCTACAAAAAGATCTGCGTACTTAACTATTTTTTATCCATCCGGTCTGGTCACATGATCTTGCAGCACTGTGTAAGACAGTGCTTGACCACAGCTGTGAATTCCAGGAGGCGTGATGCCACACATAGGC
This sequence comes from Pelophylax lessonae, assembly GCF_965119305.1. Lineage (NCBI taxonomy): Eukaryota > Metazoa > Chordata > Amphibia > Anura > Ranidae > Pelophylax > Pelophylax lessonae. Next base: position 43,735,714 of record NC_138777.1, on the reverse strand, counting down.
TAACATGGCCCAGCAGTTGTCGGCACTCCTCTTCTCTGTAACAGCCACTTACTGACACAGTGGAGCTAGAACTGCGGGATCAAGTGATGGGACTGGAGGAGATTTAAAAATAGGTAAGTACACATCTCTTTTTTTTTTTTTTAACAGGTTGGGTATGATAGTTAGGAGGCGGGGGATACATTTTTTGCAGCCCTGGTACGAGGCACACTATAAACTACAGCTGCACAGACCAGGCTGTCACTGACAGTGTCACACATGCTACAACTATTCTCTTTTCTTTTTGCCTGCCACTGAGGAGAGGAGGGGAGAGAGAGACAAAACACTGAACATTTCCAGGACTGTGTTCAGCCACAAAGAGAGCCAGAGGAAAGCTCCCCCACAACAAGGGACAGCAGAGGAAGATGTAATGCCATGCAAACTGGGAGAGGACAAAGCCTTTTAGGAGGACAAAGGACTTGTGGGAGATGTAGTCCCAAGAGAGACTGAGATTGTGCTGCAGTTTTGTTCTCAAACTCAGATCCCAGCATTTCCAGACCCCTGCAGAGAAGGAAGAAAATGGAAGGACCGTTCCTGGGCTCAAGGCAGCCATTTGGAGGACATTGTAGAGCACACATTGTGTGGCAGGCTGCTGATGGGGTGATATACTGCAGTGTCGGGGATGCAGAAAGGCAGAGTTACTGACATCTTCTTCTTGGAACACCACTGTTACATCTGGTGTCGCCACCTAGTCATAGGGAGGACAACACAGAAGATGACATTGCTGAGTCTCGGACGGAGAACTAGAGGTGGCAAGTTATCATTCTGTGTGTCTGTTACAAAGAGCCACTAGGAAAACCTGTGGAGGACTAAACTGCTCTCACCCGTAGGAGGTGTGTAGGTAGTAATTAGTCAGCCACATGGAAGAAAATTGGCTTGGAAACATGTTTTACACAAACTATCATGCATCAAACAATTAATAAAGTGTAAAAGAAAAATAAACAGTCCTTAATGGACTGAAAAAAAATCTAAAAAGTGCAACATTCAAAAACTCAAAACAGCAGGTAGTAGACAAAATAAAAAAAAAGTGAAAAGTGTAAGATCCAAAAACCAGCTCTCGGGATACTGAGCAAAGGGAGTGCTGCTGCTGGTTAGCTGTGTGGGGGAGCACTGCAATCTTTGTGAAGCAAGACAAAAGGAAAAGAGGGCACATCTCATAGTGCAGTAACATAGACAATTATATATTATATAATGTGGATATAGGACAATAAAATGATGCACTCACAAACAAATGGGAAAGGGGTTGCGGTACGAGGCAGGATGCTGATCTGAAGTCTGTATGAGGGACATCTGGCTCCCCGCCGTTGTCACAGGCTGGGGAGAGGTGATGGCTGCTACTGGAGGATCTGACGCTGCAAAGAGAGAGGGAAGAAACCGCCAGGGTCCAGGAACCACACTGGGATGCCACCTGCTCTACACCACCATGCTCCCCTATTAACAGGTATTTCAAAGCAATTCAGTTTCTTTGTCAACCTGTCAAACTACCCGCTATAAATAAGACCGACCTGGGAGGCGGGCCTAGCCTCACACTTGCAGTGATCACAGGTAAAAGGGAAAATACAAGGCTGGCAAGTGCCGTTAATCCTGGGAAAGGCAAAAGGATGTATTCATAAATAAAAACCAATTCATGTGTATGTAAACAAAATATATAGAGATAAAACCAGTAAAATACATATAATGGCTAATCAAAACAGGTAAGTGATATAAATAAAATATCATGATTAGATAAGAGGTAGTCACTAGGCAAACCCACCTCTCCGTAAAACATCTCTTGTTTAGACACTACCCACTTTTCTAGCCCTCAAGGGCATGTACCTTTCTGGGACTATCAGCACCTGCCAGCCTTGTATTTTACATTTTACCTGTGATTACTGCAGGTGCGAGGCTAGGTCTGCCTTATGCCTGGGTCATGTCTGGGTCAGTCTTTTTTATAGCCGGTAGAATATTAGCATGCATAAGGAAGGGGATATACTCCAGAGATAAAGCTATAAACTTGCCACTTTATAAAACCCTGGTTCGGCCACCTGGAGTATTCTGTCCAGTTCTGGTCGCCAATCCTGGAAAGGATGTGCTGAAACTGGAGAGAGTCCAAAGAAGGGCAACTAAACTAATTAGGGGATTGGATGACCTTAATTATGAGGAGCGATTACAAGCGCTTAATTTATTCTCCTTGGAGAGGAGACACCTGAGAGGGGACATGATAGCGATCTACAAGTACATCCATGGCGATCCTAGCATAGGTAGAAAACTATTTAGTTCCAAGAAGTGCAAGAAGACACGTGGCCACACAATGAGATTAGAGGAGAGGCGGTTTAATCTTATGCTGTGTAAGGGGTTCTTCACTGTAAGGGTGGTGAGAATGTGGAACTCTCTTCCACAACTGGTGGTAGCTGCAGGGAGTATGGATACTTTTAAAAGACTCTTGGACGTGCATCTCACAGATCACAACATTCAAGGTTATGGGAAATGAGCAGGCCACTGACACACACATACCTATGCAGGTTGAACTGGATGGACTGATGTCTTTATTTAACCTCAACTACTATAGTGGGTAGTTTGAGTATTTGACAGGTTGACAAAGAAGCTGAATTGCTTTAAAACGTGTTGCTGTAAACAGGGGAGCATGGTGGTGTAGAGCAGGTGGCATCCCAGTGTGGTTCCTGAACCCTGGCTGCTTCTTCCTTCTCTCCTTGCAGCGTCAGATCCTCCAGGAGCAGCTGTAGTGGTGTGCCCTTTTATCCAGATGCAGGTGCAAGTCCCTTTAACTCAATTTCCCACAATCCCCTGGGCTCCCAGAATCCCCTGAGTTCCTGGACACGCCCAGGGAGTATAAATGCCAGCTCCGCCCAGCTTCCTGGGCTCAGAGAGATCCTGCCTGATGGGACAGCAGTGACTGGGCAAGTGAGCTGTCTCCAGGTGCTGGGTCCTCATTTGATCATTCTGGTATGTGGGCCACCAGCAGTGAGCACAAGAGCACGCAGCATCTATCCAAGCCCCAGTCACTGGAGAGGACTCTGTTACAGTCCATGTGGAGAAGCTGTCCAAGCAGTGGGGTGGTCCTATCTACAGCCCCCAAAGCCTCCTGACCGAAGTCAGCATCAGCAGTGCCAGTGTGAAGTCTGTGCCAGCAGGTAATCCCCTCAGCTCACAGTCTGCTGAATGAACGATTAATATCTTGGAACACGTGAGAATCTTCAACTCTCTATCCTATCAGTAAACTGAACTCAGAGCACTCTGTTGCCATCTAGTGGCCACTAGTAGAACTGCTATAGAATTGTTTTCATATGTTTTATGCCTGTTTCCCCCTTCCTCATATTGCTGTTTTGTACTGCAAACCCCTGTCCACATGATCTCCTGTGTAATCTACGTTGCTTTTCATTGTTAAGTAAAGTAGAAATTGCATGTCACCACTGGTCTGATCATTTGGCTGATACCGTTACATAACACAGCCATTGCCTCTCCTCAGCCTGTGGCAACGGCAGAGAGCCAGATGTTCCTCACACAGACTTCAGATCAGCTCCAGCATCTTGCCTTGTACCACATTCTCTTTCCCATTTGTTTGTATGTTAATCATTTTATTGCCCTCTATCCACATTAAATCATTCTCTAAGTTACTGCACTATGAGATGTGAGCTCTTTTTTCTTTTGTCTTGTTCCTGTGTCAGTGAAAGGCTGCTGGCCATACCCTCTCCACACTATTCATAGGAACAGTATTGCCACTTGGGGCACTGTTTAGGCACTTACACTCGGATATATGGGGCACATATTTGAGTGCTCCAATGCCAGATTTGGGCCTCAACACACTAGCTATAGGCAGAGGGTTTGCCAGAGACAACTCATTTTTCATTGTCCCCTTACTCAGGGCCCCCTACAGTATAGGGACCAGGGGCAGGTTTCATTGTTGTTTATTAGTATATTACCCCAGTGTAAATGAGCGGTTGTGTCCATTAGCAGAGCGGCCTCCTCACGAATAAATATGCTTCTTTGGGATGGAACATTGGAATATGTGGTCTGTCCAACAGTGTGGGCATACATGGGCACAGCCAATTCCCAGGTAGACACAGGGGCCAAAAAGGGGAGAGAAAAATTCAGATCCCACCAACATGATTAGGTGGTGAAAATTCACCACGAGCAGCCTGAAAGTCCTTACAGATTGATTAGGTATGCAAGGAAATTACTTCTAAAATCTGATTATTATTACCGATAATGGGCCCAAAGTACATAATAATTAAACTCAAGGTCCCAGCAGATGCAAGTGACAGTGAAAAAATCTTGACCCTAGCAGAGTCAAAGATTGCTAAAGTGAATCCTCTCAGATGTTGCTTAGTAGACAATTACCAGAACACTCTGAAATTCACTTGCATAAAAGATAAAGGTTAATTCAGACCCCAGCGCTCACATCAAGCCCTGTCAAATTATATGTAATATTAGGCATAAGGGTATCTCACATCATGTACGGTAAAGATTGCCATCATCCCAATAGTAAGCAATAATAATAAAAAGATTTCTCCTCTCGATGGGATTTTGTAGGCAATGAACGAAAGAAAGGGATAAAAAAATTCATCAATTTTATTGAACAGTTTTACAAAAATACATAATAAAAATACAAAGCAGAGCAAAAAAGCTCCTAGCATTGGTAATAGTAACACACGGCATAGCTGAGGGAAAATCCATCCAAAAGTTAATTGCCTACAAAATCCCATTTCCATTAGAAAATATAGTTTGGCATGAGTTATAAATGTAAAAATCTGTAGCCTAGAAGAGAAAAATATTTATTTACAATATCCTAAAATATATTTATTTACAATATCCTAATTATCTTGAGTAACCTCTGTTGGTGTATTTTGATTTTAACTTATCATATCTGGAGAGACAGCAACCCACGGATAGAGATTTGTGAACTATCTTTTGTTTGAATATTGTTTTTAGGTTAATGATTTTAATCTAGGAAAAAATGATGTTTGTAGCACCCTCCTAGGTAGGTGCTAGTGAGAAAGTATAGTTTTGAGCCGTCTACCTACCAGAGGGGCTGCATGTAAATCTCTATTTTTCTCTGCCTACCAGAAAGCAGGATCTGTTAGTGAGGTCTGCTCATAGTGCAACTCCTTTTGTCTAGAGAGTGTTTCACACTGATCCAATAGGTAGGCATGTTGGACAGTGGGAGGAAACCTGACGAATGGGTGCATGGGCTTTTGAAATTTCTGACGATTGGCAGAGAGAAAGTTGCCTCGGTGCATGTTGGGAGCAAGTCTTACGTTGGGGAGCGGCTGCCTCCTCCTCTGTAGAGGCGCCATGAGGCCTCAGGGTGTCGTCCTGAGGGCCAGAAGAGTAGCGGAGAGGAGCTGAACCCATAGGTCCAGGGAAGCTGGCTGAGAGGGGAGACACTGGAGGTCCTGTTTCTTCAGTATCGTGAGTACAGGAGCTTGTGTCAAGGGGCCTGACCTGAGGGGGGCCACCCATGCTCCTAGGATAGTCAGTGGATGGGTGTCAGCAGAGAGGGGATGCTAGTGAGAGTGTCCTGAGAATAAGATATCAATCACCAAGTCGTCTTGTCAGAAAGTAAAGAGAGCAAGAGACTTAACCCCATCTACACTTGTGGCAGTGTGGATTAGCAGCCTGGCTGTTCCTGATCGCTAAAAAAGTTCAGAAGATAGAAGTCCTCATTTATGTAAATAGTTCAGTTGGAGTATCCCACTATTCCCTTGTCCTATCCCAATTATAAAATAAACAACAAAAATCTAACACCCCTAGACTGTTTATTTCTTGGAAGAGCCAACAGGAGTAATGAGGGATTCGAGAACTACTTATAACTGTGTGTTGGTAACCAGGGGAGCCCACAAAGTTAATATCCAGCAGTCTCCGCGGGGGCAGTGCTACATGTTTTAAAAAAAATAGAAGAAAATGTCTGTTTTACTGGCATCCTTTCACCCCAGGTACAAATAGCTTAAAGTTTGTGTGAACCCTCACTTTGTAAAACAAAAATAAATGAAAGACAAAACATTTGTGTATTCATATAAAAACTTTATAAATACCCTTTTTTCTATTTTAATAAGTGATCACATAATCTCTGTTCTCAGCTGCATAAGGAGCTCAGAGAGGTAGGGGAGGAAAAACAGCAGTACAATGGTCTTCTCAGTGAATGGCTATACCGGGAGGGTGCATGTCAGCACAAGCCTAATCATTGGAGGAGAGCAGGCTGAGTTCCCAGCATAGCGACGAAACCAACCAACCACCCTGTGCTCTTATGCCTAGTGTGGTTAGTTTTTATTGGGAAAGCAGAGGGACTGGCAGGAACACCAGGGATTTCACGCAAAGGAAGCAATACAAAGAGAAAAGGATACATTTTTACACAAGTACATGGTACAGCAGGCACATATCAGGAAAATTAAATGTTGGGGTAACATATTCTTTAAAGCTCCACTCTAAGCAGAAAAAAAAAATACCCTTGCAGTGCCCCCTCCTTTCCCAACTCAGGGTTAAATGCGTGTTAAGTCTAGGGGTAGAGGAATAAGCTGTAATATTTATTTTATTCCATATTCTGGCAGACTTCCTCCATGCTGGTCCACCTGAAGCCTCTTCTTTTGGCATTCTGGCCGACGGTTACATGCTGACATCATCTAGTACAATGCAGAGCCAATAGTCCTGCATTGTATGTAAGGATGGCCAGCGTCCGCACATAACCCGGTGAATCAGAGAGAGGGAAGCACTGGAGACTTTACTCTTCTTTTTCTGTCTACAAAGATCTATCATACCAATATTTTTTTATTATCATTTCTAGACAAATAGATGTTTGATTAGAGTTTTCACCTTTCTTTTGACCACTACAGGGTCATAATTACATATGATGACTCCCTGTAGCAAAACCATAAGGGGCCCCCTGCCTCAAAAATCTCAATCTCAAAGGCTATTTCCCTAGTGATACAGAATACTATGTGCTTGCATATAAATCATGTAGGGGGTGAACACACGAATACACAATCATTTTATCCAAATTGATTATCCAAATGTTATTTGCATGAATAACCATGCAGCCAGACTGCTCTGGGCCCCAGAACAGTCTCATGGAAGTTGGCAGCACCCAATGGCCAGCGAGGATGCTCATCTAAAGGGATGTTGGGAATGTGTTCTTTCATATATTATTCAGGAAGAGCAGTAAGCCCTAAAATAATGCCCACAAATGACAGAGACCAGAAAATTAATGACAGCAGGCAAAATGAATAGCTGTTAATGTTAAAGGTGGGCCAGTGACAGTACACAGCAGGAGGAGAGGGGATTGATCATGGTTGAATTCAGGAAAAGAAGGCAGGCAAGTAGTTGCCGCAGCTTTACAGGTTTATATTGTGGCGATGCATGTTTGCAGGGAATTGAGTGTAATTAGTTACAACACAGGAAAAGGTAGGTCTGGACATCAGAAAAAAAACAAAAAAACTTTCTATGGGGTCTTTTTTACAGTTAAGCATAAAAAAAAAAAAAAAAAAAAAACAGAACGCTACTGTCTTGGCATATCATATCTAGCTGTGGAGGGGGTGGGGCACTGAGACAGCATGGAATGATATGGAATCAGGTCAAGAACAGACAACAAATTATTCTGGTAGGAAATCCGCAAACATACATATACAGTATATTAGCTGTCCTTCCACCGTCAGTATTGGTCACAAAATGTTCAAAACTTGATATTTAGAGATTGCAAAAAGAATCTAATTTAGGGCTTGATGTGATGAAAAGTCTGCTGTAGGTGAAACAGTTGGTTGCCATGGCAATCCATCAGCATCCTTGATGTATTTTAAACCTGGGCTGTAAAAATAACATTGGAAGTGAATCAGTTGCTCTGGGCAACCGCGCATGTTATCTCAATCATTGCTTTGTCATCATCCGCTCCTAAAGCCTTCATGATCAAACATGAATAAAATATTATAGGTTGCTGACATTGGAGTGTGGCTCCTAAAGGCTCACCCACATGCGCAGTAGTCCTTGCTGCCCCTCTGTAAAGCAATCCGCATTGGATCGAATTTCAGAGGCATTTGGCAAACGGTGAGGAGGTGATATGTGACCCCCTCGCCACCTGATTTGACTCTGTAAATGCCACACTACCACACTGCAATCTCATGCATTTCAGCAAGGAATTGCAGATTTGCATGGGTTATGTACTAAATGCGACACGCTGTCTAGTTCTTGCAACAGAATCATGGCAGCAGCATGTTTTCTGGTCTGCATGTCTGTGTTCGGGTGGCAATCAGGATGGGGGGCAGTAAACCTGTATCTCAACCACCTGGGTTTTACCATCCCCTTGCTGCACGTGTAAACAGTACCCTTAGGGTCCTTTCACACGAACAATCCGATCAGATCCGCCTGTCAGTTTTTTAGGCGGATCTGATCGGATCCTCCATGCATCCCTATGGGGCAGCGGGTGTCAGCGGAGACATGTCCGCTGACACCCGCTGCTATCCGATTCCGATCCTGTCCGTGAAATCCGGACGGATGGAAACCCTATTTTCCATCCCTCCAGCGGATCGGATGGGATCGGATGAAAATGGACAGGTTGTTCGTTCGTTCTTATCCGATTCCCCCATAGAGAACAGCGGGGATCTGACAGCTCCGTCTCTGCACACAGAGCGGTGACAGAGCTGTCACCCGCCTGATCAGCGGGGATCGGCGGTTTGATCACCTGCTGAGCAGCACGGAGTCCGCCTTTGGAAGCGGACCGTGTGAAAGAGCCTTACAGTATTTCTTTAGACCAGTGGTTCTCAACCAGGGTTCCTTCAGAGGTTGCTGGGGGTTCCTTGAGCAATGAGCAATTTCTGCCTCTCAGATAAGTTCATTGATCTGTTTAGCTATCTGGAAGAAGGTAATTCTTCCCAGTGTCCACAAGTGTAAGGAGCATTCATCCCACTCACCATCACACTAATGTATCATGAGTTGTAAATTTAGTAATTTTTATCAGGGGTTCCCTGAGACCTGAACATTATTTCAAGGGTTCCTCTGTATTGAAAAGGTTGAGGAAGGCTGCTTTAGACCACAGATTAGCAACCAGTAGATCGTTGACAGGTGAATGGTAGATCATGGTCTGGGCTTGGGGACCCACCATTCCAGACCATCAAACAGAGTGCAATGCAGAGGTACTACTTGTAAAGTTGGATCTGTAGTAGGGAGCAAGAGCCACATAAGCCGATGCCTCCTCTGTAGTCCTGGATCCTTTCCCATGAGGAGTGATACCAACTGCACTCCACCTCTTATCCCAGGTAGTCATCTCCAGAGTGGTGCCAGCAGCAGGAAAGAAGAGATCTTCAGGTCTGTGTGAAGCAATACACTGGGCATAATAGTATAGGGCTGCTTTCACACTGATGTGCTGCGGTTTATCCTGCGGCTTTGCTGCGCTTAGCCATAGAATTGTATTTATCCTGCGGGTTTTGTGCACTTTCCGAAAGCACACCACACCCGCAGAATATAATAGAAGTCTATGGCAAAGTGCAGCTAACCCAGGAAAGTTGCAGATGCAGGTAAACTGCATTACATCAGTGTGAAAGCAGCCTTATAGGGGGCTCAGAACAGTAAGGGTTCATTTACATTTGCAGTTTGGGAGGTGGTAAAACCCCATAGTTAACAACTGCTCCAACTGCACCCCCTTTAGTTGCAGTGGCCAGGGGTTTACACATGTGTGCAGTCCCAGCAGGAGTAATACTCTTTGTCATGGACGGTGGGTGTAGCACCTGTCAAGCATGACCCATTCAAGTGATTGTGGCCACTCTGCAAGTGCCCCGCAACCTTGTGCAGTACAGCAAACAAAGGGTTAAAGCAGGCAGTATTGTGTTGCTTTCTCACCACCTGCTTTAACCCCTTGGACCAGCATGCAGTTGCAGAGTGGCCCCATTTACCTTAATGGGTCCTGATTGGCAGGCAGTAGCACCCACCAAAAGCAACAGATTCCAGCTGCTGCATGTGTCCACCTTTGGCTGCTGTCTCAAAGGGGGGTGGAGGGGATTGGGGGCAGTAAAACCACTTTTCAACCGCAGGGTTTTACACCCCCCACAACTTTACATGTGAACAAACACCAAGGTTGGCGCTGCCAAATGGAACTAAGAGCTCATTCACAAGTGCAGCAGGCACTGCTGCTCCCCTAAAAAGTGATCCGCTTGTGTTTGACAAGTGGTGAGGAGGCGATATGTTGCCTCCTCACCACCTGATTTAAACCCACGATTGCCGTGTAATGCACGCGATTCCGACACAGTAGTGTGTCAACTAGAGGATTAAACCAAGTGCGAGGAGGTGACACTGTGCCCGGTGATTTCTGACTTCTCCCATGTTATTCAGGTAGATCTCCAATTCTTTAATGTTGCCTACCTCTGCTTTGCCAAAGGTTGCCAAAGATTAGAATGGTTTTACAGCTTTTGATTATGATGTGAGTATGCAGGAAGATGGGTTCAGATGGCTAATAAAATGTGTATGACATTTTAGAAGGTACAGTTGTTTTAAAATTGCATGGTTAGAGATCAGATAAAAAAAAATTGTCTCAGACTGAATTCCAATTTTTGTTTAAAAGTGTTTTCATCATTTTAAAATGTATTAAAGCTATAATGCCACTCTTCTGGTGGCAGTTTCCATAGGAACTACCTGCGTCTTTTAATCAGGCAAGAATTACTGACATGTGCCGCAGATTCAGGTAGATCTTACAACCATCACTTTAAAAGAGAAGTTGCGGTTTTATTTATTTTTTTAAATCATACTTCCCTAGGTGGATGCTGCATCTGCCCCCCCCCCCCCGCTGGTTTTAAGGCTGAGAACCGAGCAATCAAATACCGCTGAAAGCTCAGTTCTCAGTGCTTCGTAAGCAGAGAGCTGTGAGACTGTCAGTCACCAGGTCTCTGCACTCACTGGAGTGCTGGGCTGTGGAGGGGACGGGAGCGGCTGGCTCGGGCTCTCAGTGGCTTCCCCGTGACTAAGCTCCGGGGAGGGGAGCGAAACGCGTTGGAGGTGTGGCCTGGTGGAAGCCCAGGTTGAGGTTACCAATCTCACCACCCTCATTACAGGACTCTGTGGGTGTGTGGAATTAGGGGTTTCTTCCTTATTTCCCCTCAGACTGAACTAGGTGCTGGTCCAGGTTCAGTTTAGAGAACTGAAGGTAATTAAAGTGGATTTTCACCACCCCCCCCCCCATGTTTTTAAAACCCCTACTTACCGGGTGGTGAGTTCTGCACATTTCAGATACTCACCCACCCACCCAGAGGATCAAGTGTTGTCAAGCTAAAACCCTCTTCTCTTCTGGCAGCTGTTAGCCACCATGTTGTGGTGTGGTGTGACGATATTGAGAGGCGGCTCGCTATTCCAGGGTTTAGCTGGTTTGCCTTCCCAATGAATCCCTGTTAGGCCCGCCCCCTCCTCCTTTACTGAGTGAAAGGCTTGGCCTCCTGGGATATGTGATGTGTTTATTTGCCTAGATGAATGACTAGCAAGCAGGGACAGGGCCGGACAATTTACTAAAAAAAGAAAAAAAAAGCTCTATTTGTGCAGAGGAGCAAAAGAGGGGTGGAGAGGAGGGATCATTTATTTGAAGGTGAAGATCCACTTCAAGACCAGCACTGAGCTGGCATACATAGTAGCGATCAACCAATATTGCTTTTTCATTGCCGATACTGATACCGATTTTTTGGTCATAGCATATCGGTATTGGCCAATATGGGCCGATGTTTTCATACACTTAAAAGAAATTTTTTTATTTTTTATTTTTTTTCTTTGACAGGTACTCTGGTGGAGGGATCTGGGGGTCTAAAATACCCCAAACCCCTCCTCTGCACCTAAAAGCATTCAAAACGCCAAGTTTGGCTGTTTTGAATGCTGTAATTTTTTTAAATCTGGCGCCAGTACCCGGAAGTGATGTCATGACATCACTTCCGGTTTTTTTTTTGTTTTTAACAGTAATCAATTCCGGGTTTTTACATGGAGACCTGATCAGAGCCGAATGCAACTTTGATCGGGTCTTCGGCGGCCGTGCAGGCTGGTTGCGGGAGAACCGGGCGAGCCGCGGGAGGGGGGGACGTCCCCTCCCGCTCCTTGTAATGACGCCCGAGCGGCTTCTCAGCTATGGACACCGGTACCGGGGTGATGCCTTTAGCTGCAGACATCACTCCGGTACATGCACTTTCCTGAATTATCGGCAATATTGGTCACCTTGGTGGCCGATTCCGATATATCGAGGTAAGTGCACTTTCCTGAATTATCGGCAATATTGGTCACCTTGGTGGCCGATTCCGATATATCGAGGTAAGTGCATATCGGCCCTCAATATATATCGGCTTTGCCGATAATCGGTCGATGCCTAATACAAAGGCCCCTGCACAGGGCTCTATCCCTGGCCCCATTTAGCTGTCAATTGGGAAATTCTCCAGCAAAAAGGTAATGTAAACAAAGGGGCTGGCTGGGATACTGGTGATATCATTACCAAAATAGGGCTATGCACATATTTGGGTAATGACTGGTCACTGGGTGGGCAGAGCCTGATGAAGAACTGTTTTACTTTTGGTTCAAAGCGCACAGCAGTGGGCAGAATCAGATGCCACTATTGGACTAAATAGTAGCTATACGTCCACCCATTGCCATGTGCTGTCAATCAAAGTAAAGTGGACCTAAAAGAGAACCAGTCTCTCACCCTTAGTACAGAACTCTTCAGCCATGCACCTATATGTGCGCCGTGCACAATGGCCAGCGCGAGGGCAGATATGCTCCAAGAAAGGAGTGAGCAAGGACAGGTACATGAATTGGGTGCAAGCATCTATGAGACCCATTATAAATACCCCTGAGTGTTGTCAGAATGTGTACAGTAACTATTATGTCTATTAATAAATCTTTCTCCAGTGCGATCCCTATGCAAATTCATTTTCTGGACAATTTATATCAGCCATTCTCCACCAGGGTTCCTCCAGAGGTTGCTAGGGGTTTCTTGAGCTATGGTAGTTTTATCCCCCACCATAGGAGTGCGCACAGGGTGTGCCGAATATGCCTGGGCACACCCTAATCACCCTGCTTCGCGAGCCGTCCCCCCTCCCCTTACAGAGCTGCTGGCTTCCCTCCTCTTCTCTCCTGCCGGCTGCTGCTGCAGGCACAACGGGGCATGTTTCAGGATGGAGAGCAGGGGAAGGGGCCAGTAAATATGTAATTTAAAGGCCCCTTTCTTTTCACAGTGAGTGAGTGAGTGAGTGATTGGTTCCAATCACTGATTCATACCTGAAGCATTTTAAACTTTGTCTACTATGTTTTCAGTCCAAAAACCCCCAAAAAATGGCAGCAAAAACACACCTGGGCATTTTTTTTTTGACGCTAGCGTTTTTTTTGGCATTTTTTTGGGTTCTTTTGAGGCAGGCAAAACATCTGAACTTGTCTATAGTGGTATATATACACACATACTTATATGTTTATACACACCTTGACATATATAGATGTGATAGTAGCAGAAATATATGCTTGCGCTAATGAAATCATTTACACTAATATATTTCTGCTACTATCACACCTATATATGTCTAGGTGTGTATAAACATATAAGTATGTGTGTATATATACCACTATAGACAAGTTCAGATGTTTTGCCTGCCTCAAAAGAACCCAAAAAAATGCCAAAAACAACGCTAGCGTCAAAAAAAAAATACCCAGGTGTGTTTTTGCTGCCATTTTTTGGGGGTTTTTGGAGGCAGGCAAAACATCAGAACTTGTGCACAGTACCAATATACACAAGTTCAGATGTTTTTCCTGACTGCAAAGAACCCCACAAAAATTGCCTGCTATTAATTTAATGCAAAGAACCCCAAAAAATTGCCTGCTATTAATTTAATAGCAGGCATTTTTTTGGGTTCTTTGCAGTCAGGAAAAACATCTGAACTTGTGTATAGTGGTACTGTGCACAAGTTCAGATGTTTTGCCTGCCTCCAAAAACCCCCAAAAAATGGCAGCAAAAACACACCTGGGCATTTTTTTTTTTGACGCTAGCGGTTTTTTGGCATTTTTTTGGGTTCTTTTGAGGCAGGCAAAACATCTGAACATGTGTATAGGGGGTATATATACACATATATGTCTGAATATATACCCCTAGACCTATATAGGTGTGATAGTAGCAGAAATATATTACTGTAAATGATTTCATTAGCGCAAGCATTTATTTCTGCTACTATCACACCTATATATGTCTAGGGGTATATATTCAGACATATATGTGTATATATACCCCCTATACACATGTTCAGATGTCATGTCTGACATCAAACATGTCCTCAAAAAAGCACTGACAGTGGCAGCCCCTGCAGCATAAAAAATGCTTGCTGGTGAGAAGCCATAATGGTGTCCCGAAGCAATTCAGAGAAATTATCATTTCTCTATTGCGGTCACCCTGACATGGAAGGGTTTGGTCACCCTGCCATGGCAGTCACTGTCAGTTCACCCTACACTACATTACGGTCACCCTGGTATGGGTTTGGTCAGTCGGTCACCCTGCCATGGCAGTCAGTAAACCCTACACTACATTACGGTCACCCTGGTATGGAAGGATTTGGTCAGTCGGTCAGCCTGCCATGGCAGTCAGTTCCCCCTACACTACATTACGGTCACCCTGGCACTTCATACTTTCCCTACAGAAACTAAATTTTTGAAGCTAACTTAAGTGTAAAGGAGCACTCTAACTACACTAGATATCCCTTTCCTCACACTAAAAATAGCTAAATGACACTTTTTAAGTAAAATTAACAGAACTGCTTCCACTCTCTTCCATGTCCAGTATAACAATGCTAGGAATTTGGCGGGGGCGATCTTATATACTGGGGGGCGTATTCACTAATGATTGGTCTAGGGACCCCCTAGTCACTCCAATCACATTCCTAGCATTCTCCTGCCCCCTCAATTGGCTTTTGCTAATGGTTCTGGTCCAATCACGGGCTTTTAAAGCCCATTTCCTGAAGCATTGCATTTTGGGCGGTTCTGGTTGCAGAATTCCGAACTTTTTGGGCAAAAAGTTCTAAATTCGGCCGAACCTCGAACACCCAATGTTCGGGCCGAACCGATAGTCGACCCGAACCGTTCGATCATCCCTACTAACCACCAGTATAAGAGGACACATTTGTGCAGGTTGGGAATGCATGTATAAATGTGATGGATCAGAGGTCTCAATGCTGAATTACCAAATAGGTAGAGTATTAACTTCTCGCTATTTAAGGGCCAAGCGATAACAGATAAAAATAATATTGATTTGATCTTATAAAAAAAAAAAATAAAAGAATTACAATGAAACTTTCCTAAGTGGTTTACAAAAGACAGAAAAAATAAATCACCTCAAAGAACTGAAAACTTTACATTATAGACTCTATGGAGAAAATACTGTATTCAAATGTAATGTACCCAATAACAACTTAAAGTGGATAAACCATAGACATCAGGCTCACGTTATAGTTTGTCTCTTAAAAGTTAATCTTCAGCTGTCAGTTTGTAAAAAAAATTATGGTGAAACCTACGTCTGTATAATGAATAGTAGT
Source organism: Pelophylax lessonae (assembly GCF_965119305.1). Taxonomy (NCBI): domain Eukaryota; kingdom Metazoa; phylum Chordata; class Amphibia; order Anura; family Ranidae; genus Pelophylax; species Pelophylax lessonae. The sequence continues at coordinate 43,720,172 of NC_138777.1, read as the reverse complement.
GATGGTCGTCTCCATCTGGTGGCCAACATGCACACTACTTCAATGTTATCCGACTAGAGCACGGGCATGAGAAACCTCCAGAAACCTGCAAGGGGGGCCCCAAGGTTTTGACTGCCTAGGGGCCTCTACAGAGTTTAATCTGGCACTGGGAAGTCTAGGAAATGGAAGTTTGTTTACATCTGTTCACCCACAGATCTAATATGGGTCCAGAAAGCTCAATTTTTACTTGCTGTTCCTTATTTGATTATTATTATACAGGATTTATATAGCACTAACAGTTTACACAGCGCTTTACAATGTAGAAGGGGGACAGTACAATTACAATACAGTTAATTACAGAGGAATAGGAGGGCCCTGCTTGTGGTGCTTACAATCTAAAGGGAGCGGGAGGTGGTACAAAAGGTAATAGCTGTGGGGGATGATCTGACAGAGGTGACTCGGGTACAGTTCTTAGGTAGAGGTGGGGTAGGCTTCCCTGAATAAGGGAGTTTTCAGGGATTACCTAAAGGCAGACAGGGTAGGAGCTAAATGGACATACTGGGGTAGGGAGTTCCAGAGGATAGGAGAGGCTCTGGAGAAGTCCTGGAGCCGAGCATATGAGGATGTGACAAGGACATTAGAAAGCAAAAGGTCTTGGTAGGAGAGGAGAAAATGATTTGGGCGATATCTGCAGATGAGGTTGGTGATGTAGCTGGGGGCAATGTTATGATTGGCCTTGTATAATGTGGTTAGTATTTCGAATTTTATATGGGGTAGGTGAAGCCAGTAAAGGGATTGGCAGAGAGGAGCAGCAGTCACAGATCGGTTAGTAAGGTGTATTAGTCTAGCAGCAGCATTCATAATAGACTGAAGGGGGCATAGCCTTTATAAAGGTAGGCCAGTGAGGAGGGAGTTGCAGTAGTCAAGGTGGGAAATAACCAAAGAGCGAATAAGTTGTTTTGTTGCATTGTTAGTCAGGAAGGGGCGAATTCTGGAGATGTTGCGGAGGTTAAAGCGTAACTCCACTTTTGCTGAGAAAAAAACATTCCCCTCTGGGTGATCTCTGTACATTGCAAGGATTATAACAACCTCTGTTGAAGATTCCTAACTTTTGTTATCCTGAAGAAATGACTGTTTGTTCCTCTGTGCTGAGTGGGTCTAATGGAAGTGGTTTCATAATTATCAATCAGCTTCTGCAGCTGCAGAGCACTAATGAGGAAATCTGCTGGGCCTGCGTCCCTTTAGACGTGTTCCTATTGGGAGTATCTCACCAAAAATTACATTTTTGTTGCAGGGGATGCCAGAAATCTGACTTGTATCCAAGAAAAATTAGTGAGCCAATCACACAAGCAGGAAATGATGTTTCTGGGGGTGTGGTCAGTGTACATTATGTGTACAGAACACCTCCAGGTAGCCATATTGCATTGCATTTTCAGAAAATAAAAGCAGCTGCAGATTGAAAAGGAAAGGTCATTTTTTAACAACCTTCAATTACAATATGATTTGTGTCGCTATGTTATATATTCTTTATTTGCTAGGGTGTCGTCAGCATAGGAGGTGGTATTGGAAGCCATGGGAGGTTATCAACTGGCCCAGGGAAGAGGTATAGGGAGAGAATAGGAGGGGCCCAATTTGATCATTTTATTTACAGATTTGTATATGTTCCTTCTAGTGGTCATTGTTGAGGTGATATGATTAGCCTGATATAAGTTAATTTGTCCTTACGGAGCAATCAGTAAAATCTCATAATAACTTTAACATGTTAATGTAATATCAAAAGTGGTTTCCATTCTTTATGAATCTGCTGCATTCATTAAAATAATAATTGATAATCCTGCTATGAAGGTTCTCATATAAGCACTTTCTGTTATAGGGTGAAAACATTCTGTCCCGGTCTGCCAATTGTGCTTCTGTGTTGTCATCCTGTCACACGTGTTTTCGATGGAGACTATAAATGGGCCTTTTAACACACATTATACCAGTCATGGTCTACAGATGTCACCATTGGGAAACCCACCCTGGGAAATCCCATGCAGCCATTGCTAGAATGCATATAGACAGGAAGGCTGCAGGATATCAGCAGCACTGAAATGTATCAAAATATTAAAAAAAAAAGATGAAAAAATATTTTATGCAGAAAAGAATGGTGATTCCTTATGATACAATTCGCTTTAGCATACCAGATCTCATTCAGTTAGAGTTTACACTTAATTTTACATTTTTACTACCCCCAGTAGATTACCCAATGGGTCCTTATACCACTTCACCAGGCTGTTGAAAATCATTATTACCAGTCCTATAAGGTTCCAGCATGACTTCAATAGAGGTCAATAGCTTGTTTTTGCTTTACACATGAATAGTAAGGCACTGAACAGGTGAAGGAAAATCATATTGATTTTATCATATTTGTTTATACAGTATATAAATTGTGAACAAATACACAAGCTAATTAACTAGCGAGATTTTTGCTGGTTTTTTTTTTTTGTACAATCAAAACATAAAATCAAGGTCCAGTTATTGACAACTCATGTTTTCTGACGCTTTTTAAAAATAATTTAGAGATCCAAAGAAAACATATAAGTGAAAAACATCATACAATTCACCCTATACCTATCACATACAAGACTCCTATATGTTAAGATATCTTACATATATGTTTCTTTTTAATATTGTTAAATAGATCCTTATAAATTTGTATGATTTTAATCTATATTGGTGCCGTTAAAGTCTATTTTTGTAGTCACTTAAAGTTTTAAGGTATTGTCAGGATGTGGCACCCGTAGTACCTTACAAACACCCACTGCAGCCACCCTGTGATGGTGCATTAATCCTATTATCCAAAATTTAGAGATCCAGATTATACCTCTATGATTTGTTTCCATTACCTCTAGTAAGGGAGACCGGACCTATAGAAGTACATCAAGATAGGAGCAATGAAAGGCAGTCACTGTGCAGTACTACTAAGCAGGGCACAGACCCTGCCTATGTAAGGGAAAAATATACTTTAGCTGCACTTCTGTACATCAGGGACACAGGCAGTGCTAGTTTACTGGGCCCAGGCCCTTTGGGTCAGCAGGGATGGCCTGGGCCTGGTGTGGCATTTGCAACGACTTACTGATGTGCGTTCGGTGAATTCTCTATAAAACTGCCTACAGTGGAGTAGGAGATGTCCCAGGAGCTAATAAAGAGAAATGATTCCTCTACACCTCCAGTAAACCCCATCTGTGCCAGTATAGGTGATGCTCTGGGGGCCAACTTTAGCCAATGGCTACCTTTCAGCTGAAGCAGCACAAAACTCCTATATGGATGGATAAGAAAAATCGGGCTGCCCTACACACTCCCTCCCAGAGAAGCAGTTCTGCTAAATCGCTATGGCTAATGGCACTGGCTCCTGAGGATGCCCCACCATGTCCATTCAAACAATGGCCCTCTCAGGTAGGCTGTATGGGGCCCCATGATTCTAATGGTGGCCCTGATGTACATATGTAAAAAAAAATATATAGGAATGAGATTTTAAAGCATCTACATGCAATCATAAGATTAATAGCATGTGGCTGAGCGCATTCACACGTGCAAATGAAAAAAGCATTTAATAGACTTAATAGAACATTTAATTGACTTAAATGAATTAGAAGGTAAATGATCACTCACCTGTATGACAGCTGTTTCTTCATATAAAGTGGAATCAGAATGTCTGCTGTTCCTTCAGAAGGGACTCTTGAAGTGTTAATCTGTGACATGGCAGAAGTACTGGCTTTCACCTCTTCTCCTTCAGATACACCATGCAAGCTGGTTACTCGTCCATCCCCCGATCTACTGGGGTTCTGATCCTGCCATCCCTCCGCCATGCTGCCCGTTGGCCTCTGTAGTCCTCCCCCCAGAAACTCCGTCAAAGCCTGGCACTGCTCTGTGCAAAACGACAGCAAGTTTTATCAAGGAAACTGAGCTGTTGCAGGGAGAAGGAAGAGACGAGAAGGAAAAGGTCGAGTAGAAAGCTTTTGATTTACAAAATAAATATTTTCCACCTATGTTCACTTCCAATGTCCAATCAAGTTCAGGAAAAAATAATCTATTTTCTTTTTTTAAATTCTAATGAAGCTGATTGGGTGTTTAAAGTGAACACAGACCAGGATGAGAATTATTCAACCCCAAAGAGGAATAAAAGGGAAATAGGTTTTGGTAAGATGCAGATCTAGAGTGAGAAGGGAGATAAAGAACAGGAAAGAGAAGGGGAGAGGAAAAAAGAGAGAGGAAAAGAGATAGAGAGAGGGAAAGAAGATGAGAAAAGGAAATATGAGAGAGAGAGAGAGAGAGAGAAGGATGAGCAAAAGGGAAAAAAAGCAAAAAACAAGGAAGCAACAGAAGCAAGAAAAAGAAAATTGGATTCTGATCAGCTGAGAGGAAAGCAGGTATGGCTGTAAAAAAAAAAGCTAAATGCACAAAGTCCAAAGGTGCACAGAGACATACCGGAGGCAGGAGAGGTAGAGGGAAAAGCAGAGATGAAGAGAGAGGGGGTGGAGTTCAAAGCTGGAATGAGGAAAGAGGGATACGGATGGAATGATACCCCGGAGACCATGCTGCAGATCTAGGACTGGGTAAAAGTAAGAGGGATATGGATTAAAGGATACCCTTCAGACCATGCTGTGAATCTAAAAGAGGGTAAAAGTAAGTGGGATACAGATGGAAGGATACCCAGGAGACAACACTGCAGATACAGAAGGGAGAGAAAGTAACAGGGATACAGGTAAAAGGATACCCAGGAAACCAGGCTCTGGGTCAAGAAGAGGGTAAAAATAAAGGGATATGGGTGGGAGGATACCCAGAAGACCAAGCTACAGATCTAAAAGAGGGTAAAAGAAAGATGGATACAGATGAAAGGATACTCAGGAGAATACAATTAACATCTAGAAGAGGGTAAAAGTAAGAGGGATATAAATGGAAGGATACCAGAAGACCAAGCTGCAGATCTAGAAGAGGGTAAAAGTAAGAGGGATTCAGATGAAAGGATACCAAAGAGACAAGGCTGTGGATCAAGAAGAGGGTAACAATAAAGGGAAATGAGTGGAAGGATACTCAGGAGACCAGATTTCACATCTAGAGAGGTATACCAATTGAAGGGTACCTTGGAGACCACACTGTGGATCTAGAAGAGAACAAAAGTAAGAGGGATACAGATGAAAGGATACTCAGGAGACCACAGTTTTTATCTAGAAGAGGTTAAAAGTAAGAGGGATATGATATGGATGGAAGGATATCCAGAAGACTAAGCTGCGGATCTAGAAAAGGATAAAAGTAAGAGGGATACAGATGAAAGGATAATCAGGAAATTACACTTCGCATCTAAAAGAGGGTAAAAGTAGGACGGATATGGATGGAAGGATACCCAGGAGACCAGGCTGCAGATGGAGGAGAGGGTAAAAGTCAGAGGGATATGGATGGAAGAATACCCAGAAAACCAAGCTGCAGATCTAGAGGAGGGTAAAAGTAAGAGGGATAAAGATTAAAGGATACTCAAGAGACCACACTTCACATCTAGACTAAGCTGAGGACCTAGAAAAGGATAAAAGTAAGAGGAATACAAATGAAAGGATACTCAGGAAATTACACGTCGCATCTAGAAGAGGGTAAAAGTAAGAATGATATGGATGGAAGGATACCCAGAAGACCAAGCTGCAGATCTAGAAGAGGGTAAAAGTAAGAAGGATATGGATGGAAGGATACCCAGAAGACCAAGCTGCAGATCTAGAAGAGGGTAAAAGAAAGAGGGATATGGATGGAAGGATACCCAGAAGACTAAGCTGTGGATCTAGAAGAGGGTAAAAGTAAGAGGGATACAGAAGGAAGGATACACAGGAGACTACCTACTGGATCTACATAGAAGAGGGTAAACGTAAGAGGGATACGAACAGAAGGATACCCAGGGGACCACACTGTGGATCTAGAACAGGGTAAGAGTGATAAAAAGTGAGGGGATGGCAGCTGTAAGATGGCAGAGAGAGGCACAAGTCAAGACTGGGACTGTGTAAGTTCACAGCGAGAGATGTGGCGGAGATCAACGGGTGTATGACATCTGGGGTAAATTGAAAGGACAGAGTGCAAGACAGACAGGCAATGTGTGAGAATGGAGGGTGAGAGGGCCTGGCTGTGGCAGAGCAGTGATTGAGCCAGACTATGACAGGGTGCATTGCGAAGGAGGAGGAGGAGACCCACTAATATAATAATATTCATCGTGTCACCTTAGAGACACTAATTAACCCTGCACAGCTATAACAGCAAATGTGAAGGAGGAAGAAAAGGGCAAGACACATCACTGGCTTCTGTGTTTTATGCCACTTCAGAGCACTCACATACAAGGACACAGTATGTAACAGCTTAAACCTCACATTGAGACTTGGTTATTGTACATTAAGTGAGTTAAAGGGTCAATTCAACCATAAGTGCTATTTCAGCTTTCAGTAGATACTGGCAGGCTAAATCACTCACTACAATGACACCTGTCATTGACTGTGGTCCTGAGATCACTGCATGTTGATTTCTAGGTTGGCCTGCCCCCCCTTCAATGAGTGAGAAGGGACCTCCTATCTTCTTGATGTTTTTCTTTTTTTTTTCAGAATGCAGCAGCGGGCAGTCTGGAGCCAAGGGGGGAAATGCATCTTGTTGCTGGAGCCTTTGAGAGATATTAGAAGCCAGTGGATGATTTAGCCCACCCACTAGAAATACAGTATATGGGTAGAATGCCCTTTTAAAGAGATGCCTAAAAGGTCATAAAAATAGGGATGGGTCGGGAATAAGCACTTTATATATAGAGAGAATTTATATATATATATATATATATATATATATATATATATATATTAGTGAGAGAGAGAGAGAGAGTTTGCATGACAGACTGAGGGTAGAGTGTACTGTGACTGACAATAGAAAATATGCTCTGGGATGGAGATGGAGCGCTGTTCTGTAGGCAGAATTTTGTATGTTGGATCTAGGAGAGAATTTATCAAAAATCTGTGAAAAAACAATGAATCTGGGACAAGTGGCTGTGTGATGGATGGGGACAGAAGGTTATGAGAGGGATCAGGGAAAGAAGGTTGTGTGATGGATCGGGGACAGAGGGCTGTGTGATGGATCAGGGACATAGGGCTATGTAAAGGATCAGGGACAGCAGGCTGTGTGATGGATCAGGGACAGAGGGCTGTGTTATGGATCAGGATCAGAAGACTGTGTGATGGATAGGGGACAGATGGCTTGCATGAGGGATCAGGGTTAGAAGAATGTGTGATGGATCGGGGACAGAGGGCTATGTGATAGATTGGGGACAGAGGGCTATGTTATGGATCAGGGACAGTGGGTTATGTAATAGATCAGGGACAGTGGGTTGTGTGATGGGTCAAGACAGAGGACTGTGCGGTAGATCAGGTACAGAAGACTGTGTGACGGAGTAGGGACAGAATACTATGTGATGGAGCAGGGACAGAAGACTGTGTGATGGAGCAGGGACAGAAGACTGTGCGATGGATCAGGGACAGAAGACTGTGTGATGGAGCAGGGACAGAAGACTGTGTGATGGAGCAGGGACAGGAGACTGTGCGATGGATCAGGGACAGAAGACTGTGTGATGGAGCAGGGACAGAAGACTGTGTGATGGAGCAGGGGCAGAAGACTGTGTAATAGGGCAGGGACAGAAGACTGTGATGGATTGGGGACAAAGGGCTATGAGATTTATCAGGGACAGCAGGTTGTGTGATGGTTTGGGGACAGTATGAAGAATGAGGGACAGACAGCTGTGTGATAGATCGGGGACAAAGGGCTATGAGATGGATCAGGGACAGCAGGTTGTGTGATGGTTCGGGGGCAGAGGACTGTGTGATGGATCAGGGACAGACAACTGTGTGATGGATCAGGGACAGACAGCTGTGTGATGGATCAGGGACAGACAGCTGTGTGATGGATCAGGGTCAGAAGGCTGAGTTGATGGATCAAGGATAGGGCCTTTATCAACTGGCTTTAGGCTTCTGCCAAGGTCATTAGTTTAACATCAATTTGATATACTTCTGAGATCATTCAGAATTCATTGACGGGTGCATTTGACCAATAGTTGACTTCCTTCTGACCTGCATTTCACCTGCTTCAAGTGGGTTTTGCATTCCTTTAGACTTAAATGAGTATGAAAATCAAGCTTGCAAAAAACCAAACCCTTAAAATGAAACGTGAAGGATGAATGATGAAAAAATCGGCGATGATAAACCAAGGGCAGAGTGCAGTATAAGTGATTGATTAAATATTTACTGTATGATGGATCAATAATAGAGTGCACTGTGAATGATCAGGGACAGAGTGCAAGTTATTGATAAAGTGCTGCATGATAGATAGCTTTGAGATGGGTTAGTGCTGTGTGGTGAATCAGGGAAAGAGTGCTGTGTGATGGATCAGGGGCAGAGGGCTGTGTGATGGATCAGGGGCAGAGGGCTGTGTGATGGATCAGGGACAGAGGGCTGTGTGATGGATCAGGGGTAGAGTGCTGTGTGATGGATCAGGGGCAGAGGGCTGTGTGATGAATCAGGGGTAGAGTGCTGTGTGCTGGATAAGGAGCAGAGCGCTGTGTAATGGATTAGGAGCAGTGTGCAGTGTGATGGATCAGGGGCAGAGTGCAATGTGATGGATCAGGGACAGAGGGTCTGTGTAATGGATCAGGGGCAGCTTCCGGTGTGATAGATCAGGGGCAGAGTGCAGTGATATCAATCAAGGGCAGACTGCAATATGATGGATCAGGAGCAGGGTGCTGTGTGAAGGGGCAGGGGCAGAGCACAGTGTGATGGATCAGGAGCAGAGCGCTGTGTGATGGATCAGGAGCAGAGTGCTGTGTGATGGATCAGGGGCAGAGTGTTGTGTGATGGATCAGGGGCAGAGTGCTGTGTGATGGATCAGGGGCAGAGTGCTGTGTGATGGATCAGGAGCAGAGTGCTGTGTGATGGATCAGGAGCAGTGTGATGGACCAGGAGCAGCATGATGGATTGAGGGCAGAGTGCTGTGTGATTGGTCGAGGGCAGAGTGCTGTGTGATGGATCAGGGGCAGAGTACTGTGTGATGGATCATGGGCAGAGTGCTGTGTGATGAATCAGGGGCAGAGTGTAATGTGTAGGATCAGGGGCAGAGTGCAATGTGAGGGATCAGGGGCAGAGTGTCTGCATAATGGATCAGGGACAGAGGGGCTGCGTGAGGGATCAGGGGCAGAGACCAGTGTGATGGATCAGGGGAAGATTGCAGTATTATGGATCAAGGGCAAAGTGCAATGTGATGGATCAGGAGCAGAGTGCTGTGTGAAGGATCAGGAGCAGAGTGCTGTGTGAAGGATCAGGAGCAGAGTGCTGTGTGATGGATCAGGAGCAGAGTGCTGTGTGAAGGATCAGGAGCAGAGTGCTGTGTGATGAATCGGGGCAGAGTGCTGTGTGCTGGATCAGGAGCAGAGTGCTGTGTGCTGGATCAGGAGCAGAGTGCTGTGTGAAGGATCAGGAGCAGAGTGCTGTGTGATGAATCGGGGCAGAGTGCTGTGTGCTGGATCAGGAGCAGAGTGCTGTGTGATGGATGAGGGGCAGAGTGCTGTGTGATGGATCAGGGGCAGAGGGCTGTGTGATGGATCAGGGGAAGAGGGCTGTGTGATGGATCAGGGGAAGAGGGCTGTGTGATGGATCAGGGACAGAGGGTCTGTGTAATGGATCAGGGGCAGAGTCCGGTGTGATAGATCAGGGGCAGAGTGCAGTGATATCGATCAAGGGCAGACTGCAATGTGATGGATCAGGAGCAGGGTGCTGTGTGAAGGGGCAGGGGCAGAGCACAGTGTGATGGATCAGGAGCAGAGTGCTGTGTGATGGATCAGGAGCAGAGTGCTGTGTGAAGGATCAGGAGCAGAGTGCTGTGTGATGGATCAGGAGCAGAGTGCTGTGTGAAGGATCAGGAGCAGAGTGCTGTGTGATGAATCGGGGCAGAGTGCTGTGTGATGAATCGGGGCAGAGTGCTGTGTGCTGGATCAGGAGCAGAGTGCTGTGTGCTGGATCAGGAGCAGAGTGCTGTGTGAAGGATCAGGAGCAGAGTGCTGTGTGATGAATCGGGGCAGAGTGCTGTGTGCTGGATCAGGGGCAGAGGGCTGTGTGATGGATCAGGGGCAGAGGGCTGTGTGATGGATCAGGGACAGAGGGTCTGTGTAATGGATCAGGGGCAGAGTCCGGTGTGATAGATCAGGGGCAGAGTGCAGTGATATCGATCAAGGGCAGACTGCAATGTGATGGATCAGGAGCAGGGTGCTGTGTGAAGGGGCAGGGGCAGAGCACAGTGTGATGGATCAGGAGCAGAGTGCTGTGTGATGGATCAGGAGCAGAGTGCTGTGTGATGGATCAGGAGCAGAGTGCTGTGTGATGGATCAGGGGCAGAGTGCTGTGTGATGGATCAGGGGCAGAGTGCTGTGTGATGGATCAGGGGCAGAGTGCTGTGTGATGGATCAGGAGCAGTGTGATGGACCAGGAGCAGCATGATGGATTGAGGGCAGAGTGCTGTGTGTTTGGTCGAGGGCAGATTGCAGTATTATGGATCAAGGGCAAAGTGCAATGTGATGGATCAGGAGCAGAGTGCTGTGTGATGGATCAGGAGCAGAGTGCTGTGTGAAGGATCAGGAGCAGAGTGCTGTGTGATGGATCGGGGCAGAGTGCTGTGTGCTGGATCAGGAGCAGAGTGATGTGTGCTGGATCAGGAGCAGAGTGATGTGTGCTGGATCAGGAGCAGAGTGATGTGTGCTGGATCAGGAGCAGAATGCTGGGTGATGGATTAGGAGCAGAGTGCTGTGTGCTGGATCAGGAGCAGAGTGCTGTGTGATGGATTAGGAGCAATGTGATGGATTAGGGACAAAGGGTCTGTGTAATGGATCAGGGGTAGAGTCCGGTGTGATAGATCATGGGGCAGAGTGCAGTAATATCGATCAAGGGCAGAGTGCAATGTGATGGATCAGGAGTAGAGTGCTGTGTGAAGGGGCAGGGGTAGAGCACAGTGTGATTGATCAGGGGCAGAGCACAGTGTGATTGATCAGGGGCAGAGTGCTGTGTGATGGATTAGGAGCAGTGTGCAGTGTGATTGACCAGGAGCAGCATGATGTTATCGAGGGCAGAGTGCTGTGTGATGGATCGAGGGCAGAGTAATGTGTGATGGAGCAGGGGCAGAATGCAGAAATATGGATCAAGGGCAGAGTGCAATGTAATGGATCAGGAGCAAAGTGCTATGTAAAGGGGCAGAGTGCTGTGTGATGGATCAGGAGCAAAGTGCTGTGTGATGGATCAGGGGCAGAGTGCTGTGTGATGGATCATGAGCAGAGTGCTATGTGAAGGGGCAGAGTGCTGTGTGATGGATCAGGAGCAGAATGCTGTGTGATGGATCAGGGGTAGAGTGTAGTGTGATGGATCCAGGGTAGAGTGCAGTGTGATGGAGCAGTGTGCAGTGTGATGGATCAGGGGTAGAGCGCAGTGTGATGGATCAGGGGTAGAGCGCAGTGTGATGGATCAGGGGCAGAGTGCAGTGTGATGGATTAGGAGCAGTGTGCAGTGTGATGGATCAGGGGTAGAGTGCAGTGTGATGGATCAGGGGTAGAGCGCAGTGTGATGGATCACGGGTAGAGTGCAGTGTGATGGATCAGGGGTAGAGTGCAGTGTGATGGATTAGGAGCAGTGTGCAGTGTGATGGATCAGGGGTAGAGTGCAGTGTGATGGATCAGGGGTAGAGTGCAGTGTGATGGATCAGGGATAGAGTGCAGTGTGATGGATTAGGAGCAGTGTGCAGTGTGATGGATCAGGGGTAGAGCGCAGTGTGATGGATCAGGGGTGAAGTGCAGTGTGATGGATCAGGGGCAGAGTGCTGTGTGATGGATCAGGGGCAGAATGCTGTGTGATGGATCAGGAGCAAAGTGCTGTGTGATGGATCAGGAGCAGAGTGCTGTGTGAAGGGGCAGAGTGCAGTGTGATGGATTAGGAGCAGAGTGCAGTGTGATGGATTATGAGCAGTGTGCAGTGTGATGGATCAGGAGCAGAGTGCAGTGTGATGGATTATGAGCAGTGTGCAGTGTGATGGATCAGGAGCAGAGTGCAGTGTGATGGATTATGAGCAGTGTGCAGTGTGATGGATCAGGAGCAGAGTGCAGTGTGATGGATTATGAGCAGTGTGCAGTGTGATGGATCAGGGGCAGAGTGCAGTGTGATGGATTATGAGCAGTGTGCAGTGTGATAGATCAGGAGCAGAGTGCAGTGTGATGGATTATGAGCAGTGTGCAGTGTGATGGATCAGGGGCAGAGTGCAGTGTGATGGATCAGGGGCAGAGTGCAGTGTGATGGATTAGGAGCAGTGTGCAGTGTGATGGATCAGGGGTAGAGTGCAGTGTGATGGATTAGGAGCAGTGTGCAGTGTGATGGATCAGGGATAGAGCACAGTGTGATGGATCAGGGGTAGAGCGCAGTGTGATGGATTAGAAGCAGTGTGCAGTGTGATGGATCAGGGGTAGAGCGCAGTGTGATGGATCAGGGGCAGAGTGCTGTGTGATGGATCAGGGGCAGAATGCAGAAATATGGATCAAGGGCAGAGTGCAGTGTGATGGATCAGGGGCAGAGTGCTGTGTAATGGATCAGGGGCAGAGTGCTGTGTGATGGATCAGGAGCAAAGTGCTGTGTGATGGATCAGGGGCAGAGGGCTATGTGATGGATCAGGGGCAGAGTGCTGTGTGATGGATCAGGGGTAGAGTGCAGTGTGATGGATTAGGAGCAGTGTGCAGTGTGATGGATCAGGGGTAGAGCACAGTGTGATGGATCAGGGGTAGAGCGCAGTGTGATGGATCAGGGGTGAAGTGCAGTGTGATGGATCAGGGGCAGAGTGCTGTGTGATGGATCAGGGGCAGAATGCAGAAATATGGATCAAGGGCAGAGTGCAATGTAATGGATCAGGAGCAGAGGGCTGTGTGATGGATCAGGGGCAGAGTGCTGTGTGATGGATCAGGGGCAGAGTGCAGTGTGATGGATCAGGGGAAGAGCGCAGTGTGATGGATTAGGAGCAGAGTGCAGTGTGATGGATTAGGAGCAGAGTGCAGTGTGATGGATCAGGGGCAGAGTGCAGTGTGATGGATCAGGGGTAGAGTGCAGTGTGATTGATCAGGGGCAGAGGGCTGTGTGATGGATCAGGGGCAGAGGGCTGTGTGATGGATCAGGGGCAGAGTGCAGTGTAATGGATCAGGTCAGAGTGCTGTGTGTTGTATGATTGATTGCTGTTGGACAAATCGATATGTCAGTGCAATTTGATATACTTGGAAGTGATTTTTGCTTTTGGATTAGAAGAAGAGACAGGTGTTATTGATAAGCTACATTGTTTAATGTAATGAATCAATAACTAAAAGATGCATCGCCAACAAGGTGCTTTCTGATAGATCACAATGAGACTGTAGTGCAAACAGCATGTTTTTATTTTCTTTATGTGAAAATAGAAGCTTTGTAAGATGATTTCATTTGAATAGACCAGCCAGAGACAATGTGCTGCTAAACCACATAAAACAGATTGGATAGATTTTCATATCCCACAATGCACCTGACATGTCCCCATAGTGTAGATTTCATTCAAATGTGATAGTTGATTTGTAATCTACAATGGTGTATCTGTGCATTGAGTAATATCAGTGCTGTAAATTAAAGGTGTCAGTTATAGAGGATGTGGGCGCCAAGTTACAAAGCGCTATTACTCTTTAGTAAGCGGCCCTTGCACAGCGCACACTGAGGCTCCTAGCACGAAGCTTGGTGGATGCTGGGCGACACTGGCTCCTGCAGCCACTGATGCGATGCTTGATCTCATTAGGTGAATGTGATCTGTCAGCGGCAGGAAGGATGATTTTGAATTACTGGAGTCACTGCTCAATGACTTTTCCACGTCTGGGAACATCTGCAGCTGACTTATTAACTCTTCTGTGTCCCAGATAAGTCAGGTCTTACTCAGAGCCATCCCCTCAGCCTCTCCATCCCTGGGCTTAATTAAAGCAATATTCACATCAAAACCAAACATTTTGAATATTGCAGTTTAATAATCCTTAAAATATTCTGGGCGCATTGATTTTCTTTTTTAGGATTTTTTTTTTTATTCTCACCTAGTGATTCAGCCAGTAACATACTTCCAGTCTTAGGTTGTCTCCATTCCACTGGAGGAGCAATGGAGTCACCCTTCAATAGCAGCATTGTCAATCTGGGCAGAGGGCTGTGGTAAATCAAATTTAGATGGACTTGACTAGCTAATTCAAGCTGAACTCCAGCTTGAACTCCACTGTTTAAACAGTTACAGCAACAGATTTTTTCCTTTTGGGGTAAAGGTTTTACATAAATGAATAAAAGCTGACCATTGTTAACACCCCTGTCAGAGTTAAACCCCAAATGTCATTTTTGCTGGACAGCTTGGTCTGTTGAGAGAAGTTAAAAAAATAATAGAATTACTGGCGAGAAAAAAAAGGCTTAAAAAAGAATATAGCCACCACATCTAAGAACAGGTTAGCTGCAATATAATACATTTGGGGGGGTTAATACCTCTTTAACCGCTTTACAACCACCCGCCGCAACCTCTGTAACTATACGTTGGTCGCGCGCAGGAGGCTAGGGGGTGAGCTCCCACCCCTACTCTCCAGCGGGGAAGCCGATGCACGGAGCAGGCGGCTATGATTGCCGCCTGACACCTGCGATCGTTCCCCGCTGAAAGAGAGAAGGAAACACAGCTGACCGTTCTTCTCCCTGGAATGATCATAGAGCCCCTATGATCCTTTTATATAGGAACACAGGTCTCTATGGTCATTTCACAAGCCACCCCCCCCCCCCCCCACAGTTAGAATCACTCTCCTAGTGTCATTACAGTAACAGTGCATATTTTTAGCACTGATTACTGTAGTAATGTCACTGGTCCCCCCAAAAGTGTCAAAAATGTCAGTCAGGGGTCCGATCTGTCTGCCGCAATCCCACAAAAAATCGCAGATTGCTGCCATTACTAGTAAAAAAAAAAAACAATAAAAATGACATAAATCTTTCCCGTAGTTAGTAGACGCAATAACTTTTGAGCAAACCAATCAAAATGTGTTTATTGAGATTTTCATACCATAAATATTTAGCAGAAAACAAATTGGCCTAAAATGTAAAAAAATTTTGATTTTTGCATTTTTTTTGGGAATGTTATGTAGCACAATGTGAAAAATATTGTTTTTTCTTTCATAATTGTCACTTTTTTTGTGTGTATAGCGGAAAAAAATAAAATTGCACAGGTGATCAAATTCCACCAAAAGAAAGCTCTATTTATGGGAAAAAAAGGACGTAAATTTCGTTTGGGTGCAGCGTCGCACGACCGCACAATTGTCAGTTAAAGTCACGCAGTGCCAAGTTGAAAAAAGTGGCCTGGTCATTAGTGGGCAAATCCTTGCGGTCTTAAAGTGGTTAATAAGGCAATACCAACCTACTGCAGAAAGTAGTAACCAACAGCAAACAATGAAGTAAACACTTGCTGAAAATAACAAACAGATTGCTGACTTCTCAAAATGCTAGCTGCCTGGCTTGCTTTGCCTTTAATACCTTCTGAGTCACTGACCCGGAACGAGCATGCAGATCAGGAAAACCAGAGTGATGTTTGAAAGCACAATCTGAACATTTGCTCAGAAGGCAGTATTTATTCCAGGGACTCAGAGAACACTAAAACTATTTAAATGGCATGACAGCCAAACAACTAAAATTTTCAGATGGAAAGGACATCCATGGCGGCCACAATACTCCCTCAAGTTTTAATATAAGAGGCCCTGAACGGGCAAAGTGACATAGTCAATTTAACTCCCACCCTCTACCCACTTATACTTATCTTCAGAGTGCTCCCTAGTTTCTCCATTCCTCATTCTCATGAAGAAATATCCAGTGAAAGCTCTGTGCTGGAGCTTACACAGGTTGATGTTGTTGCTCCATCAAGTGACAACCTGTGGGCCTAGTGATTGGATGCTCACAAACCAGCAAAACAGATTCAGGAGGCCCCGCATACACAAAGCTGTTTTACATTCTTAATATCAATCACACACTTTTAAAATGCATGATCACCTCATTCTGAGGTCACACATGTACACACACAGGCAGTCATAGCCAGGGGAGGACTGGGCCGTGGGGGCAATTGCCCCCTGGGCCGCGGGGGCAATTGCCCCCTGGGCCGCTCTGATGTCCTGTAAAAAGGCTGCACCGCTTCTGCCAAAGACATGCCTAAAGGAATCCTGGGAAGAGAAGTAAAATGTCCCCACCACTGACCTGAGCCTGAGTGTGGGATAAAGACAAGGACAGAGCGCAGACCTCCCCCCCCCCCCCCCCAGCATGAATGGTGTAACTGTGCCTGAGCAGAGGCCAGTTCCATGCCCCACTGGAGATTCTCCTACCCTGGCCAGCCCCAACCATGCTGTCCAGCTCCCCCCAACCGCCCCCTGTAGGCCAGGTTGGGAGTCCGGATTCAGCCGGTGAGTAGAAAGTACCTGGAGCAGGGCTTCAGCCTGGAATGGGGTCAGGAGGAAGGGAAGAGGGAGAGTGGGAGGGGGGCTGATTCGCTGCACCATGGGCCTCTGCTTTGTATTTGTCCCCTAGGCCAAAAGTTGCCAGTCTGCCCCTGGGCATAGCACTGGATGGGTGGTTCACATGAGCTGCCAAAAATGTGTTTTTAAAAATGATACAATATACCAATATACATGGCCAGCAAAGTATTACTTCCCTAGATACATTTAATGAAAGAAAGTAATTTGTTATTATATATTTTATGTTAGGCCCCTTTCACACAGCGGACCGTTCAGATCCACCTGTCAGTTTTTCAGGCGGATCTGAACGGATGCCCCATACATCTCTATGGGGCAGTGGATGTCAGCGGAGACATGTCCGCTGACATCTGATCCGATCCTGTCCTTTAAATCCGGACAGATGGAAACCCTCTTTTCCATTCGTCTGGTAGGTAGGATCGGATGAGTCTGTTCTCATCCGATTCCCCCATAGAGGACAGCGGGGATCTGATACCTCTATCTCTGTCTGGAGACAGAGCTGTCATCCGCCTGCTCAACGGGGATCGGCAGATCGATCCCCGCTGAGAAAAACGGAGTCTGCCGACAGAGCGGACATGTGTGAAAGGGGCCTTATTGTTTATTTTGTGTTGTTTAACTTTTTATATTGTTTTATATTATTTTTGTATAGAGGGGGGTCCAGAGCAGTTGTCACTTTTGCCATCTATAAATCCGGCACTGACGGACACTACTACATTAATTTGCAGTGGTGCGGTGGAGGAAGGAGCAGTAGGGGAGTAGTAGGCTTTAAAGGCAATCTGTTGCTAAAATGTGTCAATAAAATAATTATCTACAAAATAGTAAATATTCACCTCTCTAGCTGCCCATGCCACTGATATTCAGGGAAATTGTCCCCTGAAGTCTGTTCAGACACCAATACTTCCAGCAGAGTGATTTTTGGACAACTGAAATGTTCAGTGGTTTCTTCTGCTGACCTCTGTCACTAATGTCTCCTGCCTTGACATAGGGTTTGGTAGAAGGAGCTACTGAGCATAGCAGGAAACCAGGAGACCACCACTCTCAGAAGTGTCAGATTGTAAAGTGGCATCATTGGTATTAATGTCCCCTACAGTAACATATATACAGATATACTGTGGCAGGCTGGCTCGGCTGTGCGAATCGCCGTAATCATAGGCCGCTCCTCGGAAGCGAGCTTGGGGGGCACGCGCGCACCGATTCACAAGACGGAAAGCTGATCTGCAGGGCCAGCGGCCGCGATTATCGCCGCGATCAGTCCCCGGGAAGACAGAGTGCCTGCCATTGTAAACACGGGTTATCATCACAGGGCTCCTGTGTTCCTCCTATTTAGGAACACAGTTCCCGGTGTTGATCCAATAAGCCCATCCCCCTCAGTTAGAAAACAACCCCTAGGATCACATTTAACCCTTTGATCGCCCCTGGGTTAACCCCTTCCCTGCCAGTGTCATTATTACAGTAACAGTGCATATTTGTAGCACTGATTACTGTAGTAAGGTCACTGGTCCCCCCCAAAAGTGTAAAAAATGTCAGTTAGTCTAATCTGTCCGCCGCAATGTCGCAGTCTCGCTATAAATCGATGATCGCCGCCATTACTAGTAAAAAAATAAAAAATAAAAATGACATAAATCTTCCCCCTAGTTTGTAGACGCGATAACTTTTGCGCAAACCAATCAAAATACGCTTATTGGGATTTTTTTTACCAAAAATATGTAGCAGAATACAAATTTGCCTAAAATGATAAAAATATTTGATTTTTAAATATTTTTTTTGGGGAATGTTATATAGCAGAAAGTGAAAAATATTGTTTTGCAAGTCAAAAAATAATTTTAGGGGAGCAAAGTAAACAATTAAAATATGTAACTTTTCAATGCTTTTACTTCTATTCTTTTAAACTGGTGACAGGGACTCTTTAAAGATACTGTGGCACTCTCTTTAAATAGGAAAAGTGACAGGGTCTCTTTAATCTTTCTGACCACTTTGAGCTGATAGTGAGCTTTAACATTGCTATGTTTATTGCATCATGAACAGTCACTGCCCTCCTCAGGCTGATCTGGAGGGATGTGATGGGAATCGTAGTCCATCACATGCTGGAGGGCCCCACATTGTCTTTCTTAGCTAGATCACCTGCGTAATTGCTGCTCTTCCCCTTAGCAGCCTCCTTCATAATACATAGCACTCTGTCCCTTGGTTCTTCATTTTTAGCTATGTTGACCTCTTTCATTCTCGCCTTGCGCTCCCCTCCCCACGTTTAGTGACTCACACAGGAGACGTAATGCTGATGCTAATTTTTTTTTATTCTTATGATTTTGCTTGACTGAAGCAGGCACAGAGCAGAGATGAGAGGAAGAAGCGTATAAATTGATGTAAGGAGCCTCCAGTGCGTAAAAAGCTTGCGTTTTAAGGAACCAATCTTTTCCAGAGATCCAAGTTGGTGTCTGTACAGGGGACAGAGAGGGCTGAGAGAGGGCTCTAGGGGCAGAGCAGGGGGGGTAGTGTTCCAACGTTGAGAGTCAGAAGTCATTTACTGGCAACATATAGGGGGGAGGGCAACTATTTTGGTAAACCTTTCCTTTAAAGTTTCTTGATGATGTCATCCAAAGAAGGAGGCAGGAGAACTTAGCAGATACACACTGCTTGGTGTACTGAAGAAGCAGCAGTCAATCTCTTCCTCCATACTTGGTGCCTCGGGCACACGCCAGGCAGCTGTGACAGCACCATGATTACTGAGTCTCTGCACACGTTACCAGAATGCCATGGTGCTGCCGCCATATATATGTACTGGGCTGTAGTAGAGTTGTGCCGGGATTACAATGTATTTGTCAGTCTCTGATTCCAGAAATCCCGGAGTCTTTTTTTTCTCCTTCTCCCCCCATTTGTAGTGCTCAGCTCTCGATCCCTCTCCCTTTGAATCCAACCCTACAAGAACTTGGAACCTGTGTCCCTGTAAAAGAAAACATAAAAGACTGTTAATTGTGACCTTGTAAATAATGTATGCACTACGTACAACCATCATTAAAGTGGGGCTGATTTATGAAAACTGGGACAAAGAAACAAGTATATTTTGCACACAGTAAGTAACCAGTGGGATTTTAGCGACCAATTTGAACATGAAAACGCATCTTCTTGGTTACTGTGGGCAACTCTTTTGCCTATTTCCAAACCTTGTTGGGGAGTACATTGTGTGTAGCCTGGACACAAGGATGAGGTATGATTTCAGAAGACCATAAGTACTTGTGTAGGAAGGCAAAGGCAATGCTTTCAGTTGCCTTCAGCTTCCCTTTGAGAACATATTGAGTTGCTCCTGACCTCTTTCTGAGCTGCTTTTGCATTCCTTTTGACTTGTAGAGGGAGAAACATAGTTCTGACACAAAAAATGCCATGAACACAAACTCCTCAGAGTTCAATGGCTTTCTCTTCTAAATTGTATCACTTTTCTTCCACACATGGGTGGTTAGCATGACTGATAAGAAGAGTAGTCTTAAGTCAATAATAGTCCACATCCCCCAAAATATGGACCCTGCCCAAAATAGGACACCAGAATAATCTCTTTGTTGGGAGGGCAAGACCACAGCTTTAAGGTTAAAAACAATTACTTTATTCCAATATTAAAGGAGAAGTATAGACAAAGCTTTATAAGCTGTACTTTTCCTATGGATCCCAGGAGTGCAGTTTGTTCTGCACTCCTGTGACCCATTTTTTGCTAAAGTCCGCTGTTGGCTGATGCAACAGAGCCAGTCCAGGCTCTGGAAAGATTCTGACTAAATGGTCAGGATCCACCGAGAAGCCTGGACCGGCTGCTGGCTCCGTCTCTCAGTGAGCTGCTGAGAGTCTGAGCCAGCTGCTCCCACCCCCTCCACAGCCCAGTGCTCCAGTGAGTGACAGTTAACAGCGCTCTGCAGGCTGAAGAGTGAGAGCTGAGCGTTCAGCCATGTTTAATTGCTCTATTCTCGGACCGATGCTGCATCCACCTAGGTGAGTATAATTTTTTTTTTAATGCATGCCATACTGATGTTTAATAGGAACAGTTAGAATAAACTGAGTACCCGTTTATTATACCAACCTAAATGCCTATCTCAGCCTTTTTCAACCTTTTTAACACAGAGGAACCCTTGCAATAATGTTCCAATATCCTGTATATACTGTATATATTTACAGCTCACAGTATATTAGTGTGATGGCCATGGGGAAAATTGTTTCTTACATTTGTGGTTAATGGAAAGAATCCTCTTCTTACTGATAGCTAAGGCAATCATTGGTGTTAGTGGTAACCTATCTGAGAGGAAGAAATTGATCTTCGCACAATGAACCTCTAGCAACCTCTAGAGCAGGGGTGTTAAACTCAATTTCATTGCAGGCGGCATCAGCATTATGATTGTCCTCAAAGGGCCAGTTGTATCTGTAAAGACTAGCTGTCCAGAGCATCCCTCCCCCAATCTCCCTTACATTACAGTGCATCCCCTTATCTTGTGCTGCTGTTGGAAAGAAGCTAGGGGTTGAGCTGCAAAGCAGAAAGTGCAGGGTCTGGAGGAGGTCCAGAGGAGGACTGGAATCTGCTGAATGCTGAGACCAGGAAAGATGGAGACAAGGTGTGTGCTGCGGCTGGGGAGGGGGGCGGAGAAAAGCTTCTCCATACCTGCATGGAGAAGTGCAGGACCTTGAGGAGGAGTTCTGTCCTCCTTCCTGCTGCTGACTGCTGAGACAAGGTGGAGGTCGAAACAAGGGGATTGCCTCAGTTGCAAGGGCCACATAAAATGATCTGGAGGGCTGTATTCAGCCCCTGGGCCTTGTGTTTGACACATTTGTTCTAGAGTAACCCTAGGGTTCCACAGAGCCCTGGTTTGCAAAGACTTTCTTAACCACAAGTTCCATGCGGTCAACCCACTAATCAAAACCAACAGAAGGTGTGAAACATGGACCAGTTGAATGATAGATAAAATCTGCCAATAAAGCTGTAACAACAAGTATAATAGGGAGGGCAGTGGCAACCTTCCAGGTGTCTGACACAGCTTCAGATCAATACTTCCCTCACACACGCTTAATTGTTACCATGATTACCACCATTTACAGACGTCAGTGAAAAGTGACCCCACAGTGCTACATAATTTATAAGACCACCCTTTACATTCTCATCCTATGGGCAGTTATGGCTGCCTTTCTCTATTTCACTATAGATGAAAGGGGCCCTCAAGGCTGAAAATCACCATTGTTGCTTTGCCCTATATACTGTACTGTAAAAGGAGTTCATTAAGCTCCTTAAACATATTTCAATAAAAGGAAAAATATTAGAGATATATCATATTGACAGCTAAGTGGTTAGAAGTTTTGCCTTGGTGGGCTCCCATGCTCAATTTTCAAGGACACTATTTTATATGTACTTTTTGTTTACTGTGTCCTCGGGGTTTGGGCTTGTATCAATGGACAAATGCAGCTTGCTTCTAGATGCATTATGCTGTCATTTGACATCAATTTGAGACATTTTTGAGATTACCATTACAGGCTGCATCAACCTGTTTAGAGCTGCTTTTGCATTCTCTTTGATTTGTATGGGTGAGAAAAGCAGTTCTGAAGAAAACAAAAGCCTTTCCACACAGGCCCTTGATTAATAATTTTCACAATGCTGAACTCACACTCAGATGCAGATTTATAACTCCTACATGAGGGGATACACTCTGCAACCCATTCATTAAATGCATGCCATGGTGTGAAGCCTGTGATGCACCACAGAGTTCTCTCTCCTTAGCGGAGCAGAGAGAAAGCAGGCTCTCCTCCCAGCTTTTTTTCCCCACACAATTTTTATTCAGTTATTTTGCTCACTGCTGGCTTTGGGCTCCCTAAAACCCCATACACACAGGCCAAATGCTGGCCAACATCTGCAGGTTTAATAAAAATTGTCCGACATTCAGCCCGTGCGCAAGGCTTCTGTCGGACGAGCATGGTAGAAAACCAGCAGCCGACCGGTTCCTGATCAGGGCCAATGGCGGAGAGCGCTGATCAGCTCAGCGGGGGAGATCGCTGTACTAATGGCAGATTATTAGTACAGCAGCTCCAACCGCAGCTGACAGTTTTTTTTCCTTCAACCCATAGGGTTGAAACAAAAACAACTCATTGTGTGTACCGTGCTGTAGCGTGTGTGCTCTGTGTCCAGAGCAATCAATCAGATGTAAACTTTTAACCTCATTTTACAATGCTGGTATGAACTGATGACTGATGGCTCCCATGAGTTGCAAAAGATTGTCTCACCCAGTTCCTCCCCTCTGAGGACCCCATCCATTGTCCCATTGGATGAAGAGATGAGAACAATGATGATATACTGACATAGGCACACTGAGGCTAACCCCATCCAAAGACCATTCGCTGCTCATAGACGAGTGCTCACCCCTCTTCTTGTCTTGTGAACTCTCCATGTGTCCGGTTCTTGCGGTCTGTTTCTGCAAGGTATTTGTCCCTTTCGTGAGCCGTGTTTTTGAGATGTTTGCTGAAAACTGCTGAATCGGCAGACCAGCTTCCCCTTCTGTGAATTCCCAGACCTGGGCTGGGACCCTCTTCTGAAGCTCCGGTCCCTTCGTCGTAAGACAAGAGATTTCGGGAGCGGACTGCAAGACAAAAACACAATGCACAGATCTGTTATTCGCCAAACATAAAACAATAGCATACATTAAGATAGACAGATCTGTCAAATCCAGACATACAATTTTGGTTGGTTCAGCATATATTTAACAGCTGACTTAAACATCAATGTGACATTGTCTGTGTTTTTGGCCCAGTGCATCCCCTGACCTCATATACAGTGGGTACGGAAAGTATTCAGACCCCCTTAAATGTTTCACTCTTTGTTATATTGCAGCCATTTGCTAAAATCATTTAAGTTCATTCTTCTTCCTCATGAATGTACACATAGCACCCCATACTGACAGAAAAACACAGAATTGTTGACATTGTTTCAGATTTATTAAAAAAGAAAAACTGAAATATCACATGGTCCTAAGTATTCAGACCCTTTGCTCAGTATTTAGTAGAAGCCCCCTTTTGATCTAATACAGCCAGGAGTCTTTTTGGGAAAGATGCAACAAGTCTTTCACACCTGGATTTGGGGATCCTCTGCCATTCCTCCTTGCAGATCCTCTCCAGTTCTGTCAGGTTGGATGGTAAAAGTTGGTGGACAGCCATTTTTAGGTCTCTCCAGAGATGCTCAATTGGGTTTAAGTCAGGGCTCTGGCTGGGCCATTCAAGAACAGTCACGGAGTTGTTGTGAAGTCACTCCTTCGTTATTTTAGCTGTGTGCTTAGGGTCATTGTCTTGTTGGAAGGTAAACCTTCGGCCCAGTCTGAGGTGCAGAGCACTCTGGAGAAGGTTTTTGTCCAGGATATCCCTGTACTTGGCCGCATTCATCTTTCCCTCGATTGCAACCAGTCGTCCTGTCCCTGCAGCTGAAAAACACCCCCACAGCATGATGCTGCCACCACCATGCTTCACTGTTGGGACTGTATTGGACAGGTGATGAGCAGTGCCTGGTTTTCTCCACACATACCGCTTAGAATTAAGGCCAAAAAGTTCTATTTTGGTCTCATCAGACCAGAGAATCTTATTTCTCACCATCTTGGAGTCCTTCAGGTGTTTTTTAGCAAAATCCATGCGGGCTTTCATATGTCTTACACTGAGGAGAGGCTTTCGTCGGGCCACTCTGCCATAAAGCCCCGACTGGTGGAGGGCTGCAGTGATGGTTGACTTTCTACAACTTTCTCCCATCTCCTGACTGCATCTCTGGAGCTCAGCCACAGTGATCTTTGGGTTCTTCTTTACCTCTCTCATCACCAAGGCTCTTCTCCCCCGATAGCTCAGTTTGGCCGGAAGGCCAGCTCTAGGAAGGGTTCTGGTCGTCCCAAACCACTTCCATTTGAGGATTATGGAGGCCACTGTGCTCTTAGGAACCTTAAGTGCAGCAGAAATCTTTTTGTAACCTTGGCCAGATCTGTGCCTTGCCACAATTCTGTCTCTGAGCTCTTCAGGCAGTTCCTTTGACCTCATGATTCTCATTTGCTCTGACATGCATTGTGATCTGGAAGGTCTTATATAGACAGGTGTGTGGCTTTCCTAATCAAGTCCAATCAGTATAATCAAACACAGATGGACTCAAATGAAGGTGTAGAACCATCTCAAGGATGATCAGAAGAAATGGAAAGCACCTGAGTTAAATATATGAGTGTCACAGCAAAGGGTCTGAATACTTAGGACCATGTGATATTTCAGTTTTTCTTTTTTAATAAATCTGCAACAATGTCAACAATTCTGTGTTTTTCTGTCAGTATGGGGTGCTATGTGTACATTCATGAGGAAGAAGAATGAACTTAAATGATTTTAGCAAATGGCTGCAATATAACAAAGAGTGAAAAAATTAAGGGGGTCTGAATACTTTCCGTACCCACTGTACCTGCACTCCTTCTCCTCTCCTGGCTCCTCAGCAGTGGCCAATAATTCCTGGTACATCTACATACAGAGAAGGATGCGACCTTCTATTCTGTGATGGCACCTAGGCCTAGCAGCTAAATGCTAGAGCTGAGCCTTGTCACATGACAGGGAAGTAAATTCACTACTCCCCCCAGGTGGGCTCCAAAGCCTATTTCAGCATTGGCTGTAGAGGAGCAAGGAACCACCAGAGAGTGCTGGTATGATAAGAATATGGGGGCAGGGAAATACCCATTGCAGCCCTGCATGAGCAAGGTGATGGTGTTTCTTTAAATAAACATAAGGTAAGAGAGCATAAATATCCTTAACTGGCACATAGACAGCAATTAAATCATGGTCGAGGTTCTAACCCTTCAAGACTTTATTCAATCCTAAAAAGAAAAAGTTTGGGCTAATGAAGAACTTGAAGCCAGCATAGGAATTGAAACAGGACCCTGGGACTCAATCAATTTTAAAAGTGCAAGTGTACAAGGTCTTGTTTCTTTAGAAAGCAGCCGCAACCTCATTAGAAAAGTCTTTCCCATGCTAGCAGCTGCAGAGAAGGCCCTCTGCTCTCATTAAGAGGAAGCAGCAGTCTCAGTTAGAGGTCCGACAGGTTCCCTCTTGAGTCAGACCTCTAGCTCTGAAAAGGTCATGCTCAACACTGATTGGAGAGCTCTGGCTCTGACTCAACACGGAGCATGTTGGACCTCTGCAATGAGACCACTGCTTCCACACAGAGAGCAAGAGTCCCACTCTGTAGAATGCTGGCAGGGGACAGACTTTTCTACTTGGGCTGTAACTGCTTTTAAAGGAAACAAACTGTTGGACTTTACACACCTTTTGTTTTGATGCACCTGAAATGCATTTAGCCAATTTTAAATTAAAGTTCAATTGGGCTCCAGGCTGCATTTACACTTGAGCGTAGCGTTTTCGCACGGGTTTTTTTACCGCAATTTTACCGCGATTTTAACAGCGATTTTCAGGCGTTTTTGGAGGCAGGCATTGACATCTATCAAAAATGCTGGTAATCAGCCCAAAAAGAAGCTCATGTATTTTTTTCAGCTACAGGCGTTTTGCAAAACGCTCAGATGTGGACAGGGGTCATTTAAATGAATGGGGTTTTACTTGTTGGGCGTTTTGGAACGTTTTTTTTTAGCGTTTTTGGAGCTGAAAAATGCTCAAAATTGCCCAGGTGTGAATGGAGCCTTAGGGAATTAAAAATTCCATGTGGATACATTTTCACTTTTCCAGACATTTATATTGCATTCTCTAGTAGAAGGTTTAGACCAACCATTCTCAACTAGGGTTATGTGGAATCCTAGGGTCCCTTCAGTGTTTCTTTTTTTGAGGTTCGTTGAGCTATGGCTGATTGACCTCTTATCTGACATTGCCTACATAGTTCTGGGTCCAACACAACTTTTGGCAGTCAGTGGCATGACACCAACGATTTGTCTGTACAGAAAGCATTATTCCTGCTGGCCACCAATGTAAGAGACATTCTTTTCACTGACTCTGATGAATACATTTTAGAAGGGTTTCCCAAGACAGAAATGATTTTAAAGGTTCCTTTGGGGTAAAACGTTTAAGAAAGGCTGACTTGGCTTGACTAATGCTGGCCATACTTGTAATAAGATTGCTGAGTGAACCAGTTGTTTCAGTTGGATCCAGCATATGTCCACTTTTTTCCACTAGTATTTCGATCCTTATTAACTGACCAATATTGACTAAAAAATGGTAAAGACTTGATAGGTTGGAAATTACAATCATTTCAGCAACTGATCACTCAAGAAATCATTTGTCCCAGCATCATAGCAATCTACCATGACTCAAACAAAGCCCTATTTGAAGAATAAAACAATAATTTCACAGTGACAGGTGCTGACATTCTGATTTATTTTGTCATCAATAGTGATCAAATATTTTTTGGTTGTATTCAACAATCAATTTCATCCTGCGATCAATTAAATGATCTAACTACATTCAAACTGTTGAAGTTTGAGGCAAGTCTGGTCAGCACAAATAAAGAAGATGTCTAATGTTCATGATACGTTGACATCAGCCCAAAGTCACAACTCTGTCCTGCTGCTGATGAAGGTAAGGTAAGTGAAAAGGGTGTTCATGTGGCTGTCTTACTCTGGCTGAGGGTATACAAGTCAGGTGCCAAAGGAGGGGCCGATTTCACTGTCTGAGACCCTGAAGAGAATTCTGGAAAGGATGGAATCATGGACCCCAAGGCAAGAATAAAACACAGTACCACAACCTGCAGAGAGGAGAAAGATATCAGAGGGACAGAACATACACTAAAAATATTAGTTAGTTAGTTGTGAAGTAGGCAGAGACGGCTTATATCTCAGATAAGGCAAGTCAGTGATGTAGAGATGTAGGGGAGGTTAGTTTATAGGTGTGACATGCTTGGGAGACTTGCAAAGCTGTTCCTATACTATATACTCATGAGAAAAATGTATCTATGAAGTTCATATGTCAATGGACTGAAAAACAACCCCAAGTCTAGGCAACTTTGAATGATTTTGCCCTTCAGTGAGAACATTTCTTCCTGGATCACACAAAAGTGGAACAAATTTTTTTTTTACCAAGAAAGCTTTATTTTATACACTGTATCTTCTGCAATAAATGTTTCTTGCCTACTTGCTGGCGAACTGTTTTAGGCCCCTTTCACACGGGCGATCCAATCTGATCCGTCTGTCAGTTTTTCAGGCGGACCTGATCGGATGCTCCATGCATCCCTATGGGGCAGCGGGTGTCAGGGGAGTCATCTCCGCTGACACCTGCTGCTATCCGATCCTGTCCATGAAATCCAGACGGATGGAAACCCTATTTTTCATCCGTCTGGAGGATCGTTTTGGATGGGATGAGAACGGACAGGCGGTCTGTTCTCATCCGATCTCCCCATAGAGGTCAGCAGGGACCTGACAGTTCTGTCTCTGCACACAGAGCGGAGACGGAGCTGTCATCCGCCTGCTCAGCAGGGATCGGCAGATCGATCCCCTGCTGAGCAGAACGGATTCCGTCGGGCGGTGTGACCGTGTGAAAGGGGCCTTAGAGTGTACAACCTCAATATGCTCTGGTTCCACAATGAGTTATGCATGGGAGTTCCCTCATCCCAGGCAGACCAATCAAGATGGCTGAGGATGCTCAATTGCCTGAGGGAAGGTAAGTACTAGTTCCACTTTAATAATAACCTTGGTTCCTGATAGCTCTAATGGCATAGTCCACCTTTGTGGCTATTTTGCTCACATGCTACAGCCTAAAGCAGGGGGTCAGCAACCAGTAAATCGTGATTTACCAATAGATCGCGGCCAGGTGACTGGAAAATTCCGGTCTCGGCTTGCTGACCCACTATTCCAGGGCATCAAACAGAGTGCAATGCAGAGGGATTACTTGTAAAGTTGGAGCTGTATTAGGGAGCATAAGCCGCATAAGCCAATGCCTCCTCTGTAGTGCAGGATCCTGTCCCATGCGGAGTGTTACCAACTGCACTCCACCTCTTATTCCGGCCAGCAGTCTCCAGTGGGGAGCCAGCAACAGGAAAGAAGAGATCTTCAGGTCAGTGTGAAGTAAAACACTGGCTATAAATCTATAAGGCTGCTTTCACACTGATGCGCTGTGGTTTACCCATACCATGGGTGCAGTGCAGCGTTCATGCAGCTTTCCTGTGGGTTTGCTGTGCTTAGCCATAGACCTCTATTATATCCTGTGGCTTTCTGAATGCAGGAGTTTTTGGTGCGTTTTCAGAAAGTGCACCACACCTGCACAATATAATAGAAATCTATTGCAAAGCGCAGCAAACCCAGGAAAGTTGCTGCAATGCACCCATGGTGTAGGTAAACCGCAGCACATCAGTGTGAAAGCACTTTTAGGGGGCTCAGAACAGTAAGGGCTCATTTACATTTGTAGTTTGGGTGGTGGTAAAGTCATGATTTTACCACCCCTGCCCCAACCGCACCCCCTTTAGCTGTAGTGGCCAGGGGTGTACACATGTCGCAGCTGCAGCAAGAGTTCTATGCCTTGTCATGGGTGTAGCACCTGCCAAGCATGACCCATTCAAGTGAATGGGCCTGCTGTGCAAATGCCCTGAAATATTGTGCAATACAGCAAACAAGGGGTTAAAGCAGGCACCATTATGTTGGTTTCTCACCACCTGCTTTAACCCCTTGGACCCCACAGAAGCATTCAGCTGCGGGGCACTTGCAGAGTTGCCCCCGTTTGAAAGGGTCCTGTCTGGCAGGCGGTAGCACCCGCCAAAAGCAACAGGGGGGGTTTAATTCCTGTTGTGACATGTGTACATCTTCAGCTGCTGCCTCAGCAACAAAAGGGGGTGGGGATTGGGGGTGGTAAAACCACGACTCAACCGCAAGGTTTTAAACCTCCCCCCCGCTCAACTTTACGCGTAAACATGTCCTAAGAGTGCTGCTGCCAAATGCAACTAAGGGTTCATTAACAAGTGCAGCAGGCACTGCTACTCCTCTGAAAAGCGATCTAAGTGTGTTTGACAGGTGGTGAGGAGAAGCCTTCTCACCACCTGATTTAAACCGATGATTCCCGTGCAATGCACGTGATTGCAACATGGTAGTACGGCAATTAGAGGTTTGAATCAGGTGTGAGGAGGCAACACTGGGAAACACTGATCTTTGACTTCTCCCATGTTGTTCCGGTAGATCTCCACCTCTTTAAGGTTGCCTTCCCCTACCCTAAAGTGTATTTTTCTCTGGTTTTGGATAATGTGGTGGGGAACAATTAGAACTCCTGTCTGGTTTCTACTGCTTTCTGAGGTCTATTGGAACTGGGGTCCATCCTGTCTTGATAACAAGACCAAACCAAGAATTGAGGGATAATCTGAAACAAGGACACATTCAGAAATAACAATCTGACAGGGGCTCTGGCCTCCTTCAACAGTTTCTGTGTGAGCCTGGGTTCACACTTATGCGATTTCAGACATTGCATATGATTCGCACCGCATTGCTGTGCACATCACATGCAAATTCAGACATGCAGTTTGTATGGCTGAAATCCGATTTGAACCAAAATGGTGCAGGACCCTTTTTTGTCCGAACTGGAATAGGATCCCATGGGTGTTCAGATCCATGCGAT
This sequence comes from Pelophylax lessonae, assembly GCF_965119305.1. Taxonomy (NCBI): domain Eukaryota; kingdom Metazoa; phylum Chordata; class Amphibia; order Anura; family Ranidae; genus Pelophylax; species Pelophylax lessonae. Next base: position 43,690,051 of record NC_138777.1, on the reverse strand, counting down.
CTGATTCCGTGTTATTCCACAGTTCGCACTGCACTCTGCGAACTGATTACCTTCATACTGACACCCTCAGCGGTTTGCAGAGTGCAGTGTGAACTGCCTGTGAGTATGATGCGGTGTGGGAACCCGCACAGGAATTGCGTTTTTTCCTGTCTAGTAAAATGTTGTCAGATGGACAACAAGTGATAGGGAACCTCTCTAATGAACCCTGTAATTGCAGAACGGTTGCACTTAAAACTTGTCGTGGATGACCATTGGATCCTCCCTGCCCTTCCTAACAATTTCTGGATTGGATCTGCGATTCGCCAAACTCAGGCAGCCGGCAGACAAAACACTAATCAGCCTAACTGAACTGGCAATCTGTCCCATAACAAATCTCCCAAACTCAGGCAGCCGGCAGACAAAACATTAATCAGCCTAACTGGACTGGGACTGGCAATCTGTCCCATAACAAATCTGCCTTTTTCACAGCATAGCTGAAGAATGTGCCTGCTGAAAGCCAATGTTTACAAGGAGATTGAAATTAAAATTTGGTGTGGCTACCCTTTGGCTTCAAACCAGCACCAATTCTTACACTTGCACACACTTTACACTTGCAGAAAGTCAAGGATTTTGTAGGATTAGTCAGGTGTATGATTAATCAAATATACCTAGCAGGTTCTAATGATTATTAATTTCATATGTAGGTTTAAACACAGTCATTAACTGAAACAGCTGAGTAAAGGCTTAAAACTGGGTGTGGAACAGCCAAACTCTGCTACGAAGGTGAGGTTGTGGAGGACAGTTTCGTGTCACAGATTATACACAATGGCAAGACTTAGCACACTAGCTAGGTATACAGCATCAGCAAGATCTCTCCCTGGAAAAGATTTCAAAGCAGACTGGGGTTACAAGATTTGCTGTTCAATCTCTTTGAAGAAGCACAAAGAAATGGGCAGCGTTGAGGACCGTAGACACAGTGGTCGGCTAAGTAAAGGTAATGCAGCAGATGAAAGACACATCATGCTTACTTCCCTTCAACATCAGAAGATGTCTGCCAGTGTCATCAACACAGAACTGGTGGAAACCAGTGGGACCCAGGTACACCCATCTACTGTCTGGACAAGTCTGGCCAGACGTGGTCTTCGTGAAAGAATTGTGGCCAAAAATTCATACCTCCGACATGGAAACAAGACTCAACTATGCACAGAAACATAGAGACTGGGGTGCAGAAAATGGCAGCAGGTGCTCTGAACTGAAGAGTCAAAATGTGAAATGTTTGGCTGCAGCAGGGGGCCATTTTTTTTTGCCAAAGGGCTGGAAAATGGTACAATAATGAGTGTCTGCAGGCAACAGTGAGGCATGGTGGAGGTTCCTTGCAAATTTAAGGACTGCATTTCTACAGAGTTTGAGATTTGGTCATGAACAATGGTATCCTCCATGCTGAGAAATACAGGCAGATACTTCTCCATCATGTCATGCCATCAGGGAGGCATGTGATTGGACCCAAATTTATTCTGTAACAGGACAATGACCCCAAATATACAGCCAATGTCATTAAGAACTATCTTCAGTGTAAAGAAGAGCAAGGAGTCCTGGAAGTGATGGGTTGGCCCCCACAGAGCCCTAATCTCAACATCATGGAGTCTGTCTGGGATTACATGAAGAAGCATAAAGGATTTGAGGCAGCCGACATCCACAGAAGATCTGTGGTTGGTTCTCCAAGATATTTGGAACAATCTACCTGCTGAGTTCCTTCAAGAACTGTGTGCACAAGGACTATGTGTACCTAGAAGAATTGATGCTGCTTTGAAGGCAAAGGGTCGTCACACCAAATATTGATTTGATTTGGATTTCTCTTCTGTTCATTCACTTTCCATTTTGTTTAAGGCTCATTTCACACTATCCGTTCGTCGGACGGATTCCGTTTTTCTCATCGGAGGATCGAGCCGCTGATCCCCCGCTGAGCAGGAGGATGACAGCTGTGTCTCCACGCTGTGTGCGGAGACACAGCTGTCAGTTCCCCATGCATCTCTATGGGGGAAATCGGATGTGAACGGACCGTCGGTCCGTTCTCATCCGATCCGATCCGCTGGACGGATGGAAAATAGGGTTTCCATCCGTCCAGATTTGACGGATCGGATGGGATGTCAGCGGACATGTCTCCGCTGACATCCGATCCCCCATAGAGATGCATGGGGGGACCGTTCAGATCCGCCAAAAAAACGGACAGGCGGATCTGAACGATCCGCCTGTGTGAAAGGGGCCTTAGTGTCAATAAACCCAGGAGCCTGCATTCACTATATCTGATCTCCCACAGTATACAGAATATGGAAATGCAATAGTTTTAGTAAATTTAAAACCTTTTCTCATCAGCAGTTAGAGCAGTCTTGTGACACGTTAATTGATCAAAATAAACTATTAACACTTCTATTAATGAAAGTAGTTTTCATTTACAGTATTTTTTCATGCCTGCCTAAAACTTTTGCACAGTACTGTATATACAGTACATCCGGAAAATATTTACAGCTTCCACATTTTATGTTACAGCCTTATTCCAAAATGGATTAAATTCATTATTTCCTCAAAATTGTACAAACAATACCCCATAATGACAACGTGAAAGAAGTTTGTTTGAAATCTTTGCAAATGTATTAAAAATAAAAAACGAAAAAAAAATCCCATGTACATCATAAAAAGTATTCACAGCCTTTGCCATGACACTCAAAATTGAGCTCAGGTGCATCCTGCTTCCACTGATCATCCTTGAGATGTTTCTACAACTTGATTGGAGTCCACCTGTGGTAAATTCAGTTGACATGATTTGGAAAGGCACACACCTGTCTATATAAGGTTCCACAGTTAACAGTGCACGTCAGAGCACAAAACAAACCATGAAGTCCAAGGCATTGTCTGGAGATGGCTGAGACAGGATTGTATCGAGACACAGAACTAAGGAAGGGTACAGAAAACGGCCAAACTGAGAGATCGGGGGAGAAGGGCCTTAGTCAGGGAGGTGACCAAGAACCCTGATGGTCCCTCTGACAGAGCTCCAGCGTTTCTCTGTGGAGAGAGGAGAACCTTCCAGAAGAACAATCATCTTTGCAGCACTCCAACAATCAGGCCTGTATGGTAAAGTGGCCAGACGGAAGCCACGCCTCAATAAAAGGCACATGACAGCCCACCTGGCATTTGTCAAAATGCACCTGAAGGACTCTCAGACCATGAGAAACAAAATCCTCTGGTCTGATGAAACGATTGAACTCTTTGGCCTGAATGGCAAGCATCATGTCTGGAGGAAACCAGGCACCGCTCATCACCTGGCCAATACCATCCCTACAGTAAAGCATGGTGGTGGCAGCATCATGCTGTGGGGATGTTTTTCAGTGGCAGAAACTGGGAGACTAGTCAGGATCAAGGGAAAGATGAATGCAGCAATGGACAAAGACATCCTTGGTGAAAACTTTTCCAGGGCGCTCTGGACCCCAGACTGGAGCAAATGTTTGTCTTCCAACAGGACAATGACCCTAAACGCACAGCCAAGATAACAAAGGAGTGGCTACGGGACAAATCTGTGAATGTCCTTGAGTGGCGCTGCCAGAGCCCAGACTTGAACATCTCTGGAGAGATCTGAAAATGGCTGTGCACTGACGCTCCCCATCCAACCTGATGAAGCTGGAGAGGTCCTGCAAAGTAAAATGGGAGAAACTGCCCGAAAATAGGTGTGCCAAGCTTGTAGCATCATACTCAAAAAGACTTGAGGCTGTAATTGGTGCCAAAGGTGTTTCAGCAAAGTATTGACCAAAGGCTGTGAAGACTTATGTACATGGGATTTTTTCCTTTTTTATTTTAAAAAATTTGCAAAGATTTCAAACAATCTTCTTTCACGTTGTCATTACGGGGTATTGTTTTTCGAATTTTGAGGAAAATAATGAATTTAATCCAATTTGAAATAAGGCTGTAAAATAACAAAATGTGGAAAAAGTGAAGCGCTGTGCATACTTTCCGGATGCACTGTATATCAATAAAGAAAAAAGTTGTGATAGCGCTGCCCAATAATGAACAATCAATCAATCAATTGTCCACTATTAGGCAGCGCTATCACAACTTTTTCTTTACTAATTGCACTGTATGTGGGAACACATTTAGTGATAGCAGTAGCCTCATATTATATGTAGGAATAAGTGGCAGCCCACAACAACTTTATTTATTTTCTGACATATATATATATATATTTGTTTAAAGCACTAGTGTAACACATGCAATGGAATTGCTTTGTGTGTTCCACTCTGGATTAATTTATATTTTTTAACCACTTGCCGAGCAGCTACCGTACCTGTGCGTCGGTTTACGGGAGCGATCCTGTGGGCGCGCGCAGGGCCAGCAGCCGCGATTGCCGCCAAGCACCCGCGATCGCTCCCCGTGAAGAGAACGGTGGTCTGCTGTTGTAAACACCTGCTATTTAGGAACACAGGTCTCTGTGTTGATATTACAAGCCCACCCCCCCCCCACAGTTAGAAAACACCCCCTAGGCTCACACTTAACCCTTTGATCGCCCCTGGGTTAACCATTTTATAACCATATTTTTAGCACTGATTACTGTAGTAATGTCACTGGTTGCCCCAAAAGTGTCAGAAAGGTCAGTAAGGGGTCCGATCTGTCCGCCGCAATGTCGCAGTCCCGCTAAAAATCGCTGATCGCCGCAATTACTAGTAAAATAAATAAATAAAATGACACAAATCTTTCCCCTAGTTTTTAGACGTGATAACTTTTGCGCAAACCATTTAAAATACGCTTATCTGGATTTTTTTATCAAAAATATATAGCAGAATACAAATTGGCCTAAATGAATGAAAACATTTTGTTTTTTATTAATTTTTGTTGGGAATGTTAAATAGCACAACATGAAAAATATTGTTTTTTTTTTTTTTCCAGAATTGTCGCTGTTTTTTTGTTTATAGCTCAAAAAATAAAAATTGCTTAGGTGATCAAATACCACCAAAAGAAAGTTCTATTTGTGGGCAAAAAAAGAACATCAATTTGGGTTCAATTTTCGGGTACAGCATCACACGACCGCACAATTGCCGTTAAAATAAAGCAGTGCCAAATCGCAAAAAATGGCCTGGTCATTAAGGGGGAAAATCTTCCAGTCCAGAAGTGGTTAAATAAATAAAAAAAATAAAAAACAGTTGCCGGCCCAATTACACTAGTCAAATTGTTCACACACAGCGCAGTGTCACAGATATTAAAGAAGGAGCAGTAACTGAAACACCAATAAAGCCACTCTGCATGCTGGGACAGCGGACAGTAAGTTTTACTCCTGGCAACCCAGCAGGAATGAGGTTAGGCGTGCCGCCCTGAGTCCCAAAACTGATTCCGACCACACTTCTGTTTGCATGAAGTTTATATGTTTTTCTTGTATTTGTGTGGATTTCCATCAGCTACATGGATTTCCTCCCACAAGCTAAAAATATACCAGCAGGTTAATTGGTTTCTGCTTAAATTAGATGTGTGGTGCTTGTATGACTGTGGCAAGAATACTACATGGTTATAGATGCCAACATTTTAAAATAATTTCCCAGGGCGTACATAAAGGGTGACTCAAAACACAGATACCATGTCTGTTATGTGCAATGCAGTGCGTTGCTGTTTATTCAAAACAGCACACCAATGCTCATATACAATAATAACAAACAGGGCTATGCTATGGTGCACTGCATGCATTGTGGTGCATTATGTTGCCAATAATAAAACATTTTAAAAAAATATAATTAAAAAGAAAAAACATAGCGCAGATAAGTTAATTCATGCAATGAATTATGGTGTGTTAAGTGTAGGGATCGACCGATTATCGGCAAAGCCGATATATCGAGGGCCGATATGCACTCTCCCCGATATGTCGGAATCGGCCCCAGAGGTTACCGATATTGCCGATATTTCGGAAAGTGCTGTACCGGAGTGATGCCTGCAGCTAGAGACATCACCCTGGTAACGGCGTCCGACGGTCGGCTGTCTTGTAATGACATCTGATGTGGCTGAGAAGCCGCTCGGCTGTCATTACAGGGAGCGGGAGGGGACGTCCTCTCGCCGCCTTCCGTGGCTCGACCGGGTTTCCCGTCCCACCGGGAGACCCGAGCAACCCGCCTGCACGGCCGCCGAAGATCCGATCAAAGCTGCATTCGGCTCTGACCGGGTCTCTTTGGAAAAACCCGAAAGTTATGTCATAAGTGACATCACTTCCGGGTACTGTCTGGCGCCAGATTTGAAAAAAATGACAGCATTCAAAACAGCCAAACTTGGCGTTTTGAATGCTTTTAAGTGCAGAAGAGGGGTTTGGGGTCTTTTAAACCCCCAGATCCCTCCACAAAAGTACCTGTCAAAAAAAGAAAATAATATTTTTTTTAAATGTACAAAAATATCGGCCGATACCGATATGCATTGGCTAAAATATCGGTATCAGCAACAAAAAACCGATATCGGTCGATCACTAGTTAAGAGCCATTCAAATTGCTGTCCTAACATATATGCATTAACACACACCAAGGTAAGAAAGAACCCTTATAGATGGAGCCCGGTAAGAATCTAAGACTGGATTCTAAGATCTTTTGGGGCCTCCATTCATAGGTTCTGTTCCCACCACCTTAAAGTTTTGGTATTCCTGTCCACTTTGCGTGCATATGCAATTTTTGATTTTGCGCATAGCTCCCTTTTAAAAAAAAAAGTGAAAATTTGGTATACACACCATGAACCCACTTTGTGCCAGTAGTTTAGAGTGGCGGTATACTGGTGATGGTATTGAGCCAACATGGATCAAAATTCGGCATCCTGAAAAGGCGGTCCTGACCCATACTAGATAGGGGTGTATATAATAATGTGGCCAGCGAGCTTTCTCAATTCATTGTAGGCACAAAATGACAACTTTTGTATGAACACAATTTATCCCTTAAAGCAGAGATTCCCAAACTATGGCCCTCCAGTTGTTCAGGAACTACAATTCCCATCATGCCTAGTCATGTATGTGAATGTCAGAGTTTTACAATGCCTCATGGGATGTGTAGTTCTGCAACAGCTGCAGGGCCGTAGTGTGGGAATCCCTGCCTTAAAGTGTTATTAAACCCAGGAGCCTGCATTCACTATATCTGGTTTCCCACAGTACACAGAACATGGAAATTCAATTATTTTAGTAATTCTAAACCACTAAATTCCTTTACCTCAGCAGTATATAGCAATTGCATGACTTCTATCAGTGTCTGGCCAAGCAACGGTTAAAGCTTGTAATACAGTATATACTCGAGTATAAGTCGACCCGAGTATAAGCGGAGGCCCCTACTTTTACCACAAAAAGATGGGAAAAATGATTGACTCGAGTATAAGCCTAGGGTGAGAATGCAGGGCGGCGGGCATGGTACAGGAGAATGCAGGGTGACTGGCATGGTACAGGAGAATGCAGGGTGGCAGGCATGGTACAGGAGAATGCAGGGTGACTGGCATGGTACAGGAGAATGCAGGGTGACTGGCATGGTACAGGAGAATCCTGGGTGGCTGGCATGGTACAGGAGAATGCAGGGTGGCAGGCATGGTACAGGAGAATGCAGGGTGACTGGCATGGTACAGGAGAATGCAGGGTGACTGGCATGGTACAGGAGAATGCAGGGTGGCTGGCATGGTACAGGAGAATGCAGGGTGGCTGGCATGGTACAGGAGAATGCAGGGTGACTGGCATGGTACAGGAGAATGCAGGGTGACTGGCATGGTACAGGAGAATCCTGGGTGGCTGGCATGGTACAGGAGAATGCAGGGTGACTGGCATGGTACAAGAGGATCCGGGGTTGTGGGCATACTACAGGAGATGCAGTGCTGTGGGCATGGTACAGGTGGACCATGCCCGCAGCACTGCATCCCTTATAGTATGCCCAGAGCCCTGCATAATGGCAGGTAGTGCAGCTGTTTCACTTACCTGTTCCAGAGGCGCCTTCATTTTAAAAATGGCGCCGCCCAACGCCGACACGTCATTGCGCACGCGCCACCGCCGCTCGTATACTTTCGGCTATTCCTGGCCTGTCCCGAGCCGCGGCGGCACATGCGCGGTGACATGTATGCGCCGGGCGGCGCCATTTTTAAAGCTTAAGCACAGCGGAGTGGCCAGGGACTTTTTTTTTTTTTCTTGACTCGAGTATAAGCCGAGGGGGACGTTTTCAGCACAAAAAAATGTGCTGAAAAACTCGGCTTATACTCGAGTATATACGGTAGGTGTTTTCATTCTCCGCTGACTGTTCTATAAGGCTACATGACCCCTGACCCTCTGTCTGCACAGTTCCGATTGGCCCTGTCCTAATCACATGCACCCTCCCAAAAAAAAAAAAAAACTCTCTAGCAATACACACCAAACTAAGCATGTGCAGTGTGCCTCCTAGGGCTCTGAGCTATCAGCAGATGGATTGGGGACAGTAAAAGAAGGAGAGGATCAGAAGACAGGATCAAACAGCCTTTTTACACAATGTGGAGGATTAACCCCCTAGATTCCACTGTGATTATACCAAGCATGCTTTACTGCATATACAGATTGATTTTACTGTTGTGGATTTAATAACACTTTATTGTCATCTATGGATGCATCAATTCTTCTGTCAGACTGTCAGAAATATTTGTCTGTCGCTGTCAAGGAAGACAAGATAGTAGGGCACATACCATTAGGCACGTTCCTGTCTGTGTTGCAGCAAGTTTGCAGGGTCGTGGCACTTTCCCCGTCACCAAGGCTTGCAGCTTTTGTAGCTGCTGTAGGAGAGACCTAAGGAAAATAATTAAATGTAAATATTTATCAGTCCATTCAAAGGCATACTTTGTTTAGTCCTTTGTGATCTCCAGCATTCACTAAATCTTATGGATCAGATAGACTTTCATGCTTACAGTATTATTATGAATCACATAGTTACTGCAATTCACAGAATAAACACTAGGTGGTGACAAAATCTCACATCAGAACAAACTGGACCTAACTTTTTTGAAATTCTTGAATTTAATTCCCACATGGCCCATTTTGCATTATAAAGATTTCCACTGTTCAATTGTTCAACTTTAATTTCGGTAGCAGTGATAAACACGCTTGCCAGCATTTAAACAGCTGCCAGGTAAAGTTTGCTGCCCAGATGACATATTTAAGCCCACTGCATACAATGCAAGGGTCATAGAGGGCTATATTCCCAGTTATGAATTATTAAAGCTGAACTCTAATATATTTACAAAAAAATAATTTAGATATGGATTTGTTAAATCCAGTAAAAATATTTTCACTTAGATTTAGCCAAAGTACATAAACTGATGTAATCCTCTGCACAGCAGTGCTCCGAGAGAGGGAAGGGCATCAGTATGAGCCAATCAGGGTTCACACATGCAGATAAAGAGGGGAGCAGTGTCCTTGAGTGTCCAATTAAAGGTTTGGGATATTTGGGAGTTGGAGATATTACCATGCTTAGTAATTATAAATTTGGCTATTAGTAGATGTAGGATCTTTCAAATTTTTTTTTTTTTAATTCAGTTATTGTTTTTGCCAGTACTACCTTCAGTGGCCAGACATTCTATTCCATTTAAATTTGAACTGCAGGCAAACAGCTAAATTCACAGTTGAATTAAATATATGTAAATTGTGCCAAAGGATTTGTAATTCTGTTCAACCAATCTAGTGATAGAGACACCTCTGCCAGGCAGCACAGTAAACTTGTGGACCTCACTGCACACAAGTTAAAGCAGAAGTGAAGGGGGATTGGAGTGTGCAAGTATGATTATGCTCTTCTCCACCGCTCTGAGAACCAAAGTTTTTGACAGAAGAGACTTATAAGTCTCTGCTACAAAAAGACCCTACCCTGGTGGTACTTTTTTGGTTTTCAGGGTTTAAACAATACAACCAGGTCCAGGAACTGCACCAGCCTGTGACACGACAATGAAGTACAGTACACTAAGGTCATCCCTCTGCTCTTGCCTCCTGTAAGCTTGTTTAGCCTGTAAGACTGACAACAAGAGCCCTGATTGGCTCAGAAAACTGCCCCTAGGTGGCAAGAAAGCTGGCCGGATTAGATGTGGCTTGAATTGGACTTGTCACAATAAGTGGTGACAGTGTTTCTGAGAATGCCAAGAAGGGCACAGCTGGAGGTAATGTGTGAATGGTAAGATGTTGGAGAAATCAGTTACAAAAGAAAGAGCTGTGCCTACAGACAAAGCATACTGTAGGTGCCCTGGCTAGGTTGTGTCCAGCTCAACGAATACCCAAAATGGGGATCAAAACAGTGCTGTGTTGGACACTGGCATTTGGCAAGTGAAAGCATCTCACCTGTTGGCATTTTCCAAACTCTCCACCTTTTTCCACAGCTCACTGTTCTGTGATGTGAAGGATTCTACCCTAAAGAAGACAGAATAAAAACAGAAAGGTATACTCATTGGTGCACTAGAACAATAAGGGACAGCCCACCCAGGATGGATTTTAAGTTATGTGAGGTTTCTGGCAAGTTGAATCACATATGCTGGATATTTATATCTGTTGAGATGTCCAAGGATGAGTTATCCTTGCCAGGATATCCAGTTTGGTTCAACAACCACAGCCATTACAAAGCCATGGTGGAGCCATGCTCTTCCAATGGATTATAATAATTGGGAAGTCCAGGTAGGCGAGGACAACACCTTTGTTATGGATTTGTGGGAGGGGCAGAGGCCCAAAAATTTGTGGGTGAAATTAGATACACAATAGACACAATAACAATCTAATAACACACTAACAATAAAAACGACACAGTAAAAATAATGTTATAAGAATAGGCTACTGGTTGACATAACACAATAACAAATTTAGAGGGACAAAACAAAGAAATGTCAGAGAAAGAAGGACTGAAAGAAGCGATGTACACACATTTCACAACTCACTTCTTTTCCAGACACTCTACATATTCTTTCTTCTTCCTCCGGCTTTCTTGGGCTGAGATCTGAGGAGCAGACACAAAAAGGACCCAAAATCACACCTCATGTCATTGCTGTAAGCCCCAGTCTATACATCCTTTCCCATAACTTCCCATCTACACATCCTTTCCCGTAACCTCCCAACTACACACACCCTTCCATCTAACCTTCCCTCTAACCTCCCATCTACATGTCCTACCCTCTAACCTTCCATCTATGATTCCGTCTCTGCAGCCTCCCATCAACACATCCTTTCCTGTAACCTCCCATCAACACATCCTTTCCCATAACCTCCCATCTACACATCCTTTCCTGTAACCTCCCATCTTCACATCCTTTTCCGTAACCTCCCATCTACACATCCTTTCCTGTAACCTCCTATCTACACATCCTTTCCTGTAACCTCCCATCTACACATCCTTTCCCATAACCTCCCATCTTCACATCCTTTCCTGTAACCTCCCATCTTCACATCCTTTTCCGTAACCTCCCATCTACACATCCTTTCCTGTAACCTCCCATCTACACATCCTTTCCTGTAACCTCCCATCTTCACATCCTTTCCTGTAACCTCCCATCTACACATCCTTTCCTGTAACCTCCCATCTTCACATCCTTTTCCATAACCTCCCATCAACACATCTTTTCCTGTAGCCTCCCATCTACACATCCTTTCCTGTAACCTCCCATCTACACATCCTTTCCTGTAACCTCCCATCTTCACATCCTTTTCCATAACCTCCCATCTACACATCCTTTCCTGTAACCTCCCATCTACACATCCTTTCCTGTAACCTCCCATCTACACATCCTTTCCTGTAACCTCCCATCTTCACATCCTTTTCCATAACCTCCCATCTACACATCCTTTCCTGTAACCTCCCATCTACACATCCTTTCCTGTAACCTCCCATCAACACATCCTTTCCTGTAAACTCCCATCTACACATCCTTTCCCATAACCTCCCATCTACACATCCTTTCCCGTAACCTCCTATCTTCACATCCTTTTCCATAACCTCCCATCAACACATCCTTTCCTGTAACCTCCCATCAACACATCCTTTTCCGTAACCTCCCATCAACACATCCTTTCCTGTAACCTCCCATCAACACATCCTTTCCAGTAACCTCCCATCTTCACATCCTTTTCCGTAACCTCCCATCAACACATCTTTTCCTGTAACCTCCCATCAACACATCCTTTCCTGTAACCTCCTATTAACACATCTTTTCCTGTACCTCTGATCTACACATCTTTTCCCTGTAACCTCCCATCAACACATCTTTTCCCCTAATCTCCCAACTACACATCCTTTCCCGTAACCTCCCATCAACGCATCTTTTCCCGTAACCTGCTAACAACACATCTTTTCCCATAACCTCCCATCTACACATCCTTTCCCATAAACCTCCTAACTACACATGCTTTCCTGTAACCTCACATCAACACATCTTTTCCAGTAACCTCCCAACTACACATCTTTTCCATAACCTTCCATCTACACATCCTTTCCTGTAACCTCCCATCAACACATCTTTTTCTGTAACCTCCCATCTATACATCCCATTCCCGTAACCTCCCATCTACACACCCTTTCATGAACACATCCTTTCCTGTACCCTTCCATGAATACATCCTTTTCTGTAACCTCTCATCTACACATTCTTTCCCATAACCTCCCATCTACATATCCTTTCCCCTAACCTCCCATCTATGCATCCTTTCCTGTAACCTCCCATCTACACATCTTTTCCCGTAACCTCTAATCAATGCATTCTTTCCTGGTACTTCCCCTCCACACCTTCTTTCCTGTAACCTCCCCTCAACACATCCTTTCCTGTACCCTTCCATGAACACATATTTTTCCTTTAACCTTCCATCTACACATCCTTCCCTGTAACCTCCCATCTGCACATCCCTTCCTGTTCAAACATTTTTAAACACAACAATGGAGACCACTGTATCCCTAAGGTAGATTGTCACCTGGTTCAGTACATGAACAATTTCATATCCTGACAGAACAGACTGCTCTTGGTGGTGACATTTTGAGAAAAATAAAGAAGAGGAGCGGGTTGATAAGCTGTAGCTAAATGTTGGACTGTGGTCTCCTGTGAAGCAAGGATTTAATACATGTATGCTATGAAGAGCCGCATCTTCACTGGAACATGGACAGACTTACCACTTGTGGCAAGTCCTTTGGGAGTTTTGGGCCCTTTATTACTAGATTTTTATACTAGCCGGGCAAGTACTGAAACCAAACAGGAAAACAGGAGCCTATAGATGGACTTTAAAAATGGGAGTAAGTGAATAACTGCACTGAGCCACAAAGAGCTTCTAGTGGGTAATATACCAATCTCTATATGTTTAATATGATAAAATAAAGTATGGTAGAGCAGGCTTGGGAAAATCCATGTAAAAAATGAGTCCTTAATGAGCTAAACTTCAATCATAACTTTTATTAGGCATTCACTGAAAATACACTATACCTTCTGTTCAATGGCTTTTACAGAGGCTCCTCCTCACCTTGTTCTTTATTTTCCTGCGCACTCTTTTTAGAGCTTTCTCCTCAGTTTTAGTGAGCGGGAGTTTGGTGGGAATGGGATAGCCCTCAGCGACTAATGTCCGTCTTTCTTCTTCCGTCAGCATTAAAGGTCCCGATGTCCCTTGTAGTTTCTAAACACCATTGAAAATATTACAATGTAAAATGCAGATGATGACCATTGAAGCCTCTCAGAGTTGTCAGCTGCCACTAAACCAGGATACCTACATGAGGGGCAGTGAGAAGCGGTGATGATGAGATGGCATGGGAGGACCGGGCCACTGGACGGGCTGGGCTGGGAGGCGGAAGAGATCGCGGACTTTGAGATCCATCGCTGTCACTGCTATGGCTACTGGGAGGGGTTAAGGGCATGACCCCCAGTACATCTAGGAGAAGAAAGACATGTCAGATCATACCAAATCCTTAAAGTAGGTGACATCTATTAGAGGAAACCATAGCAATTTTGGGTCAATGTTAGTTTTTCTAAAAAAACTTTAAAACCGTTTTAGATATACAGTAAACTGTATGCATATACTCTTTCTTCAACAAATACACATTTAATACATGACAAAATATTCTCATGGCATTATGGGTTTTCTAAAGAGACAGCACAGCAGTAGTTATGGTTTTTAATACAAACATCCATCACTGAAACCTCAGACAGGGCCATTCAACAAGGAATTAGTCACTACTCTGACTCATTCACATGACCATCCAGTTCAACCAATAGAAAAAAAAAATAGAACAAATAAATAGATATACAGTATATACAGAATACAATACCCACAGTTGTTCCAAAGCAGTGGTCTCCAAACTGCGGGCCGCGGGCCTGATGCGGCTCTTTGCTTGCCTTTACCTGGCCCGCGGGATATTCTTCCTTCCTTCTGACATCAACAATTGGGTATTAGTCTTCCCACTAACACCAATGATGGAGCATAAATTCTTCTGACACCAAAGATGGGGCACTATTCCTCCCACTGATACCAACAATGAGGCACTATTCCTCCCACTGACATCAACAATGAGGCACTATTCCTCCTACTGACACCAATGATGGGGCATTATTCTTCCCACTGACACCAATGCTGCAGATACTATTCCTCTCATCAATACCAATGATTGGGAACTATTCTTCCTCCACCTAACCACAGGAGTGCTATGTCATGTTTTACTCCCACTGCCCACCAAGCCTGAAGCATTATCTACTCCCACTGTCCATTGTCCGGCCCTCTAAAGCCTGAAGGACAGTAAACTGGCACTTTGTTCCTAGTTCACTCTTGCATCATCTCTGCACTACTTGTCAGATGGTATTTCCAGGTTGTGACTTGTGGATATAGAAGTGAATAGGGAATACTGGTCCCCTGCTTCTCTGTCACACTGTTGCCATTATGCCCCCTGACTTTTTATACTGCACCGCCAGATCAGACAGGCTTGATCCAGCCCTGACTAGGGCCTGTTTTTAGTACTGCTGGCCATATCCAAATTGATAGCAGCAGGTAAAGCAATAAAAATGAATGCTGCTTTGGACAAACAGGCTAGTAGAAGTGAAGTTGCTTATCCTAGTGCTATAATTTACCCATATTCTGCAAAATGTATTTTTGTCTGATGGTCACTCCGCTCTCCTTTTGGTTGAAAAAATAGATTAAGCTTCCTTTGCACATACCACATTCATCTGATAAATGGTGTAGGAAGAAGATTAGGACAGGACTTAACAGTGCTTAAGTCTTTTTAGGAATGTCAGATCTCTGGTTGTCTATGGCCAGCTGAAACCTATACAGCAAGCACTTGGACATACCCAGGAAAATCACAAATATACTTTGAGTAATAATACAATAAATGGAGAATTCACTTACCTTGTGGTAAATTCAGCAGGTGGTTTGGTACTCCTGGTTCTACCTTTATATGTGATATTGGTGTCCTGGAGACATTCTATAATAAAGGGGATATAGAACATTACTGTAGTATAGTCTCTTAGAGCAGGGCTTTTTTCCTAAGAGAAAAGGTGCAGGAACTCACCCTCCCCTTCTAGGTCATGTCCCCCACCCGCCCCTAGAATGGCCCACTAGAACCACCCTCCCCCTAGAACAGCTCCTTTAGAGAACAGGGAATCAAGTTTAATTTGTTAATAAAAATGCAATGCAGTAAAATGTGCAAAAAAAATTAAAAATATCCAGCACTACCAAAGTAAGCTCAGAGGCACTTCCAGATGATTTCAGCATTCTTGTCATATAGATTGAACATGTATCTGAACATACATGAGCTCATCCCTACTGTACAGCTCTAAGAGCCCATATGCATGAGCCCTATGAGTTTGTTACTGCAGTAAAAGCAGTAATAGACCCACTACAGCAAGAACAGATGCCTCCAGCATTAATAGAAAGCCCCCCCCCCCCATATCTAGCAACAATAGACAGTCCCCCCCCCCCATATATTGAGCAAAGAGACATTATCAGGGATCCACTGCCATGCGCAGGAGCACTGGCGCCGCAAACCGGCGAATGCCTATCCGCATGTGCGTACGAAGAGGTGCCTTGAATAGCTAGAGGCTACCTTAGAATAGCTCGAGGCTACCTTACAATAGCTCAAGGCTACCTTGCAACAGTTCGAGGCTACCTTACAATAGTTCGAGGCTACCTTGGAATAGTCAGAGGCTACCTCGGAATAGTCAGAGGCTACCAAAGAATAGTTCGAGGCTACCTTAGAATAGTTTGAGGCTACTAATTTGGTGCCAAAACTGCCTATTTAAACACAGCAGTCACTCCAGGTAATTGCTGTGTTATCTTCAGCTCTTCCTTGTGATCCTGTGTTCCTGTGTACCTGTTGTTTCTGATTGTTTGACCTGGCTTCCTCTTGACCTTGCTACTTGCTGCCCGCCCTGACCTTTGGCTCGTCTGACTACTCTTTTGGTTATCCCTTGTCTGTTTCTCCGCTTCTGGACCGGAACCTGCACTCTGCCTGGCTGGGTGATCCTGGGGACCGAGACCTGGTGCTAGCTTGCAGCGTAGTCCATCCCCACCACTAGGGGCTCTGGTGAAAACCAGCTAACACTTAGACCAGTGTTTTTCAACTCCGGTCCTCAGGGCACACTAACAGGCCAGGTTTGCAAGAAAACCGAAATGCATCACAGGTGATATCATTTGCTGCTCAGTGATTGCAGCATTCTAGTCTACATCTCCCCAAGGTAATACTTAAAATCTGGCCTGTTAGTGTGCCCTGAGGACCGGAGTTGAAAAATACTGACTTAGACTCCGCACCTCAGGTGAACCTGTGTCCTTACCAGAGTACTTACCTTAGTGTCCATCCGGCATCCAGCTCTGCTACTGTGGCCTTTCATCAGATGAGAGTTCTCTCTATTAGTCAGGCTCCACCTGCCTTCCTGACAGACATTCCCAAATGTGCACCAAAGAGACATTCCCAAATTTAATTTTCACCACAGTCTCCAGTACACAACACTTACCAGGAGACTAGTGAGGAGGGGGACAGGCTACCTACCCACACCAACTATCCAAAGATAGTACCAGGCGGCCGCGTCAAAAGTCATTCTCACACACAAAATGAGCTCCCGGTTCAGTCTGCATTGAGAGGCGGAGTGGAGTGCAGATCAGTGGATCTAGTGGAGGTGCCTCCGCGTATGATGTTTGATCCCTCTAGTGCTTCCTAACAGGCGGCTGCAGGCTACACAGATTTGGACATGGGAGTGCTCTGGCAGAGGTGCTGGACCAGCGTTCTGGCACAAAAAAAGCCCTGGTCTAGAGTATAGTCCCAGAAGACAGCTAAAGGTTCATCAGAGAACATCAACATTATCTGGACATTTGTGGGTGCATCGGGGAATATTTTTAAATATCTATAGGTATAACCTCTTGTATCACCTGGCCCACCCTATTAGATTGTAAGCTTTTCTTAATCCTCTTGTATTTTATTGTATTGTAACTGTATTGTCTCCCTCTAACATTGTAAAGCGCTGCGTAAACTGCTGGCGCTATAGAAATCCTGAATAATAATAATAATAATATAGGTAACATTTGTTATCTCTAGGTCTAGAGGGCTTTCCAGATTATGGCATACATATCCTGCCAAAAGTTTTTTTACAGGACCTTGTTGGATTTTGTTTGGATGTTATATGTCTAGGATACTTCACTAGCATGATCTATTTGCCATAAGTCCCAACTCTGTCGCTGTCCACCTGGGGGTTTTGAGTGCTCCTGTCTACCTTTGTGTGTACCAGCTCTTCCTGTTAAATTCACCAATATTACATTTATATAAAAAAGGAAATACCCCAGGGCACCATCTGTTGTTTCATTAGGAGCATGTCCCGACATTGTCAGGTTGATAATTTTCATTTCCATCAAACCATGTGGCATCCTTTCGTTCCTAACACATTACCCAGTCCATATCACTACAGATATCCAGCATGATATTTTTCCCCATTGAGATCTGATGTGTTTTAATAGTGTTCCTTTAAATTTTTTGAGCAGTGTATAATCAATCAATACAGAACAATTCTTCATGACAAGTAAGTCCAATGCAGCAGGCTGATAGTAGTGCTGTTACAGTTTCAAGTACTCACCTCATCATTCTGCAGAAGCCCTGGCCCCAGCGCTTGCTCCAGAGATGCACTGGTAGGGAATGTGGGCTCTGCCTGTGATAACATATTCTGTTCCTGTTTCACCAGTAATGAACACAGCTCATGCTCCAAGGCCCACACTGCACTCCCAGGTTCTAAGAGGGAGAGAAAAGTAGGTTAGACCTTCTCTACAACAAAGAAAATAGGTTGTCACCACCACCACCTCCTACCTCTAGTGAAGGAACAACAGCAGACCCTCCCAACCCTCCCCCCCACCCCGTTTCCCAGATTGACTTGTACTGTAGTGGCCTACACCTAAAGTAAGGAAACTATCCAACTTTAGTCAAATCTGCACAATTTGTTTTTATATACTGGCACCCCTTGTCTGCATTGGCATTTTTTTGGTAAAGGTGAACTAACCATTTAAGAGCATCAAATACAGCCAACGTGTTTTAGGGAATAAAAGCCTCCCCCTTCCTCAGGGCTTGAGCAATTAATGTTAATAAAATCACGACAGAGTGCACTGGGGGACCTGAATTAAAGCGGAGCTCCAGCCCCCCCCTTCAAAAAATAAGTCAGCAGCTACAAATATTGTAGCTGCTAACTTTTAATATTAGGACACTTAACTGTCCAGGGGTCCTGCGATGTCGGCACCCCAGATGATTTTGCAATTGGCTCCTGGGGGCTTCCACCGCCATTCCTTGTAAGAAAAACTGTCAGTGAAGCCTTGCGGCTTCACAGCTGGTTCCCTACTGTGCATGCGCGAAGCGCGCCTTCTGAATGGCCCAGCAGCGGGGGAAGAAGGAGGGGGCCAAACTTCCTGCGGCGATGTCTCCCGGAAGTAGGGATGGGTACCCGTAAAAAAAAGGTACCCACTCCCCCCCCCCCCAAAAGGTGCCAAATATGGCAGCAGAGGGAAGGGACGAAGCAAACAAGCGGAGCTTCCCCTTTTGGGTGGAGCTCTGATTTAAATGTTGATGACGACTAACATCTCCTGATGGCAATAAAGGCAGCTGGCATAAATAAAAATTAAACATCTTATAATTGTACCAGGCTATAACAGAGGATATCCATTCCCTTCATTATCCAGAGAGAACTGAGAAGGGAATCTAGTAAAGGAATGTAATTCTCTGTATTCTGAGTGGATTTAGGAAAATCCCAACTTCTCCTCTGTGAAAGGCTGCAAGAGAGCATCATCAGCTTCCATTTACATGTGCACAACATCTGCTGTTAATTTAAGCAGCTGAGCTGCACAAGCAATAAATCTTTCAGTTAACCCGCTCTGTTCTTATTATCTACTGCAGTAACGGTTGACTATTGTACAGTTCAATCCTGTGATGATGCATGCCCACAGCGATGGAGAGGAGGTCAAACTGCACATAAAGGATGATATGGGGCAGAAGTAAGCACTAGCAGTCACCTGCTGTTACTGGATAAGTAAGGCCTAGGATAATATGCATATGAAAAGGTAAGCAGGAAAGTGGGACAAGAAGCCCAACTCCTGCCAACACACTTTTACTTGCTGTCAGTGTCCCCGTTTGAGAGATTTCTCTCCAGTTCCTGTAAGGATAGGAAGGGGTAAGGAATCTCTCAAATGAGGAGGGGGGGGGGTCACAAACGGAAGAAAACAACTTTTTGGTGAGCAAGGATTACAACTTCTAACAATGTTTTATTGCTGTGTGTATATCACTCCTGACCATTTCCTGTATAGATGTAATAGGGACAAGGAGTGAAAAGAAACCTCCCAAGAAACAGATAAAACAGCCCGCTCGCCAGGCTGCCAGCCCTGCACTTACCGCATCCAGGTCGCGGGCATCTTTGGCAGCTTCCACAGTTTCTCCTACCGGCCAATCCGGTCTCAGGACCGGCTTCCTGTCCTGATTGGCCGGGAGGAGAAGCCAATGTTCTTTCACAAGTGGGTGGATGCTCTTTCCCCCGAGCCCAACTTTTTTGAGGACAATTAGAGCCTTCGGCTCTAAGATATAATAAAATATTTACAAAAATGTGAGGGGAGTACTCACTTTTGTGAGATAGTTGTAGTCATTGCACACATTAGAAAAACATCAATAGGTCAAAAGATGGAGGTTGAGGCACTCACAGGTCTTTCAGTGGGGGAATGTAATAAAAACAGGTTTTTATTATACAAAATATCAATAATTATTTCCACTCTCATCCAAGATTGCCATCATCCCTAATTTAACATGTACAACATAACAGTAGCTTTGTATTGGGATTTTACAAGCATTCCACTATTAGCTTTTTAATAAAATATACATTTTTTGGCAAATTATACAAAAAAACATTAAAAATAATGTGCAAGACTTCTAAAACATTTAGTGATTGTAATGCAAATTGGGTAGCAATTTCTCTCAGTGACACGTTTTAAGATCTAACACACGCATATATATATGTAGTAGAGTGATTACCGCTGGGGCTGTCTTCATCTTCCTCTTTTATAGTGAGGGCAGGACTTTGTGGGGCGGAGTCTTCACTCAGCGAATAGCTGTGTTCAGCCTGTATAGGAGGAGTCGGACTCTCCACCTCCATATCCAGTAAGGCATCCCGGTCCAGCAGAGGAGGGTCGTCAAAAAAACTATTAAAGAGTTCATTGGAGAATTCATCCAGAGCATCCGAGAAGTGCTGGTTGGAGGAAAAAAATAACAATGAATACAGAAACAAAAGATGGGCACTTCTGTGTTTGGTATATCTGACACAAATTGTACAGGAATTCCTGGAACTAGCTGACTAGGCCAAGGAATGTTATGGGGCATAAAAGGGAAGTTTCATAGCTGATAGAAATACCATGCTGTTGCTTAAACAAAAAAGTAATAAGACATAAAATAAATCACATAGCATTTTGTTCAAATTCTTCAAGCTACCCACATTGTCTATCAGTATGTCTTTCTATGGTAGTAAGTCACCCAACAGAGGAGCCATACTGTTTCATGAGCACTTGGTGAAAGCCAAGTTAAACTATACTTAAAGTGTTATTAAATCCAGGAGCCTGCATTTACTATCTCTGGTCTTCCACAGTTCACAGAATATGGAAATGCAAAAGTTTTAGTACATATAAACTGCTAAATACCTTATCTCATCAGCAGTATATAGCAGTCTTGTGACTTCTATTAGTGTCTGGTAAAGGAGTTGTAAAGTCAGGAGGTTTTTTTATCTTGATGCATTTTGTGCATTCAGATAAAAGCCTTCCGAGTGTAGCAGCCGCCCCAGTACCCCCTAATACTTACCTGAGCCCCATCTCTATCCAGGGATGTCCATGAATCCCTTGGTTGTCCGGCACTCTCCCTCCTGATTGGCTAAGATGCAGCCACGGCGCCACTGGCTCCCTCGGCTATCAAAGTCAGTTAGCCAATCAGGAGAGAGAATGGACACATGGAGCTGCAGCTTGGCTCCGGTGCCCTTATAGGGAGGGGCTAGAAGCAGCGAAGAGGGACCCGAGAAGAGGAGGATCTAGGCTGCCCTGTGCAAAACCAACTGCACATAGGAGGTAAGTATAAAATGTTTTGTATTAAAAAGGAAAAAAAAAAAAACGAGACTTTACAATCGCTTTAAAGCTTTTAGGGGGAGTTTTCATTCTCCCCTGGTTGTCCTATGAGGCTCCATAACCCCTGAGCCTCTGTCTTGAAAATTCTGATTGGCCCTGTGCTGATTACATGCACTCTCATGTAATCAGCACAGGGCTGATTCAGCAAGGATCAGAGAAGACAGGATCAAACAGCCTTTTCACACAATGCAGGAGGATTAAGCCATTAGGTTCCACAGTGAGTATAACAAGCATCCTTTACTGCATATACAGACTGATTTTACTGTTGTGGGTTTAGTAACACTTTGAGCCTGGGAGCCTGAAGAGCATTGCACCAGAAGCATCAGCACATTATGGGTGCAATGCAGGACTCCTGCAGACTCTCTACTTTGTACAGGCAGGCAGTTACCTGAAAGCAGGAAGAATCTGTGAATTATGAAGGCACTCACCAGCATCCTCGCAGTTCATTGAGAACTACCTCAATGGCTGATGGTTGTTGTAGTTCATTTATTCACATTAACTGTGAATGAATGATGCAGACGTGTGAGTGGAGCTCCTCACGGCCACATTCTTTTCAAAAAGTGGCAGCGGGCAAGGGGAGAAGATCCCACTCTCACAAAGCGGGAGACATTGGAGGAATTGACAGCAGGAGCTGGAACATGTTACAGGCTCTACCGTAAATATCCTAAATACAGGTGGAACATGTTCCAAAAGGTGAAGTTATCCTTTAAAACTAAGAACTTTACCCAAAACTAATTTTGTGTCCCTTTGCAGTCTCAATCTGAAGACGAGGTGACAACACAGTAGCACAATTGGGAGACAAGGACAGAGTGTTGTCATTATGTAACAGGAAGTGTCTGAACTAAGATCCTAAATGAAAGCTGTAGATTTAATACAACTGAAAGGAACTTTAGAAATTAAATTAACATGTTAACGCTTATAAGGGATTTTGGTGATTGAGTTTACAAGTGACAACACGGAAGCACAACAGGGAGACAGGGAGAGAACTTTGTTGCCATTTAATTGGAAGTACCTGCACAAGGACTTTTACTATACTGGAAAAAAATGGCAGATTTAAATAAATAATTTTCAAATATTAAAAATGACTTTAAAAAATCACATTACCATATTATTGTAATTTTACCATCATTTTTTTTATTAAAACTTCTATGAAATTTTGTCATGCACCTCCCGCATTAAGGTAAAAATTGTCAAAGTATTTTTATGCTCACCCCCCCCCCCCCCCAAATACTTACCTTACACTTGATCCAGTGCTGTGCCCATCTGTAGTGGCTCTCTCATACCTCTCTGCATTCACAGGACAGAGAGGCAGCAGTGGAGGAAACCATTGTCTCTCACTGCTGTCAATCAAATCCTGTGAGCAGAGGGTGGAGCCGCGCCCTGCTGTGTGTGTCTATGGACACCCCTAGCCCAGGTTGGGAATGAACCCACACATGTACCCCCATATGAATCGGCTTCCTATGGTGGTGCACAGAGAAGAGGAGGCAGGGGACCCCAGAAGAGGAGTTTTAGGGCTGTTCTGTGCAATACCACTGCACAGAGCAGGTAAGTATACCATCTTTTTTATTTTAGGAAAAAAAAAAATTTACTTTACAACCACTTTAACTTGTATTGCTTCATTGTATCTTTTCTCCAACCACACAGAGCATTTTAGAAGTAATAAAACATCTGTCTTTCTTTACTCCTTGTCAGCGCATTAACACCTTAACCTAATGTTACCACCCTGCACTGCGACCGACTCCTGTGCAGCTACAACACTGCATCTTCATATGGACAGAAAGGAAATATACTTCAACTTTTTGGAGGTGATCGGTACAGTAAAAGCTCCAGGGACAAAGTAAAACGTCCCAGCCCTCTGCCACCCTGGAAACAGCCAGCAGAAGACTGAAACACTAGTCGTCTGCAGACAATTTTCCAGGTGCATGAAAGAGCCAAGTCCTATTTTATTAGTCTTCCAGGAAAAAACAGATTTTGGACGTAGTTGACGACACCAGGCACGCTCCTCAACGGGACGTTTATAATTAGGGAAAACAAGGCATCATTGTTCTGTTAGATTCATTGTCAGAATTAAAAAATTCAAGATGCCAGTGAGTCCAAGCGGGGGTACCTACAGTATATTTTAGAGGAGGGACAAGATTTGGCCAGATATTTAAAGCTGAATGCCAGGCATATATAAGCGACACTCATTTATGCAATTCTGTATTCATAAGTACATCATGAAGGCACAGGGCCGCAAGCAGGCTTACAGCATATATGCGGTGTATATAGCTGGCGGAAGAGAGCTACAGGTGCAACATACAGCCACCCATTGAAATGAATTGCTGCATGCTGCTATACCAGGGTTTACAACCACATTTGTGAAAAACTTGCACATTCAAATAGGCGCAGAACCCTGGACTCAGGGGCTTAACTACAGGGGTTGCAATTGCAACCGGGCCCCATGCTCCAGGGGGCTTGTGCGGCTCCCCTGTACACCTGGATAGGAGGGGCAGTGGGGGGGGCATGTAGAGACATCACTGTCCTCCTTTTTCCTCCTGTATGCTTCCCCCCCCCCCCACTCCTCCTATCCAGTTCACTTGCGTTCTGCTGTCTCTGGGCCCCTGTGTGTTCCCCTGGTCCCCCCACTGTGCTGCCCCCCCCCCCCACTGTGCTCCCTCCCCTCTCCTGCCGGCTGCTGCAGGGGATGTGTCACAATAGAGAACCAGGAAGGGGTCGGTAAACATGTAATTTACCAGCTCCTTCCTTTTCTGAATGGACAGAGTCATAGTCAGTGACATTGTAAAAAAATAAAATAAAATGCTAAAAAATAATACAATTAAAATACCAAAAAAATAAAAACTACTGACACCAGTGGGTGAACTTCCAGGATCGCAAAGGTCACAATTGCGACCGGGGCCTGGCATTCCACCACCGTGGGGAGGCCCCAAGATGGCAGGAAGGGGGCCCACTGCAGAACTTGTGAAAGGGTCCCGCTGTGGGACCGTAATAAAGGGCCCCACAACGAGAGTAAAGGGCCCCAGGATCAGTGGGAAGAGCCCCAGGCTTGAAGGGAAGGGCACTGGCCATGGGTCCGGGGGGCCCTTCATGGTTTCTTGCACCAGGGCCCTGAAGGTTCTATTTACCCTTGTTTGGAAATGTACAGTCTATGTCCAGGATTGTGCACTTGTATGCATGCATGAGTTCCCACAAGCATCGGCATAAACCCGTGTATAGCAGCATACTGCCATTCATTATAATGGAGGCTGTATTAGGCACCTGGGGCTCCCTTGCACCTACGACCTATGCTCCATGCATGTTGTATGCCCTGTAGCCCTTAAGTGCAAAAGAACTATATGCATTTTTTTAATGCAAGCACCTGGAATCAGCTTAGCGCCACCCTCTTAAAGTCCATGTACAGCAGAGCAGAGACTTAGAAAGGGAGAAACAGCAGCAAGGAGCCAAGTAGTTGTGCTGCACGTCAAGGAGAGTGCTGATGGGAGGAGAGAGTAAAGTGACAGAGAGATGAGCTCATCAGTCTACTGTTTCTCTTTTCAATGTCCAGTCACAGGTTGTTGGTGGTGGGGGGGCAAGGGGGTATTTCAAGATGTGCAAGAGAGGGCTGTGCTATGTGGCAGAGCTGTGTAAACCTTAGGACTGGGTGGGCAGACCTCTTTACAAGTTGAGTAGCTCCCGTATATGTATTTTATCTGTGTATTTAGCATTTTGGTCAGATTTCAGCTTTTAAGAGTTTTTTTTACTGAAGCTTTGGACATAGTGGACATGGGTGGGCAGAAACATCCATTGGTCTCTAAGAGGTTTGAATAGTGAGATAACCCGTCAGATATCCGTCTGAGCAACCGTGAGTTGTCACTCCTCTTCCAGAGAGAATTTGGAACTTTCAGTCTGTTGTATTCTCCGTGATATCGTGATATGCAATAAAATAAAAGGGGTTCCTTATTATGTCCTGCTCAAATAGGGAATTAGTTATTACTCCAAAGGATTAGGATTATTTAAAGTAGATATAAACCCAATCACTATCATTTCCTATAAGATTCATCATGTAATTCATTTCAAAATTCCTCTTCCATCCTATTAAGGGCTTGTTCACATGGACAGCTGAGGGGGGGTTAAATGTAGGAGGTTAAGCTGCAGTATTATCAACCTCCGACCACCTACCTGAACGTGAGTGCCCTTCAGGGCCACTTATCAGTGCAGCCTCATCAGTGCCCACCAGTGCCGCCTCATCAGTGCCACCTATCAGTGCCCATCAGTACAGCCTCATCAGTGCACATCAGTGAAGGAGAAAAATTACCAGTTTGCAACATTGCAAAAAAAAAAAAAAAAACAGTGGTGATTAATTACCACCAAAGGAAAGCTCCTATTTGTGTGAAAAAAAAAACTATATAAATTTTGCTTGGGTACAGTGTTGCATGACCGTGCACCTGTTATGTAACTGTGACAGCGCTGAAAGCTAAAAATTGGCCTGGGCAGGAAGGGGGTATAAGTGCCCAGTAAGCAAGTGGTTAAAAGTATTCAAAGTATAACCAAAGGCAAAACTTTTTTTTTTTTTTGGTTTCAAATAGATTGGAGAGGGATTTAAAGACCTATCAGGTTTTTTATTGCGGTCTGTGCAATCCGTTAGGGAGATTCCCTCCCTCCCAAATTTTAGGTTGTCACCAGAACAGAAAATTTTCCAATAAGGATACTAGCTCCGATGACAACCAGCTATTTCCACACTTTGGAGGGATTTCCTCTGACTTCCTGTTTTAGTTATAGGACAGGAAGTGGAGGGAAATCTCCCCAATGGGACACTGATTGCAAAAAAACTGACAGGGGTTTTAACTCTTCCTCAGGTCTCTTTTACACCAGTGGACCGATTCGGTCCAACTTTGCATTTTTCAAGCGGACTTGATCCGGACCACCCATTGTTCTCTATGGAGTGGCAGATCTCTACCGGCATCCGATCTGATCCGGTTTGCTAAAAAAAGGCGGACGGGGATACGTTCGGATGACATTTGGATGGAAATGGCATCCAACCGCCCCATAGAGAACAGCGAGCTGTGTCCGCTCTTGATAGTGGAGCAGACACGGACCTGTCATCTGGCTTCTTAGCAGGGATCAGCGGAGAGATCCCCCGATTAGCAGGCAGGTCCGCTTTGACGGATTACGTTCCATCTGAAAGGGTCTTCAAGCCAAAATGAACAGCAACAAATATGCCTTTAGTTCTACTTTGAATCCTGCATGTGGAGACAATGAAGCAGTAATTAAATGGTTTATACCTGCTGTATGACACAATGTAAACATCTTGGAAAAAGCAACTATTGTTTTCAAAAGGAGGTCAGCAATGAGGTCTACAGATTGTCTCTCTTAAGCCCCGTACACACGTACCGATGGTCGGCTTACAAATGTTCCTCTTTTCTCCCCGGGATGTCGGTGTCTGCTGAAAAGTGCAAAGACAGCACAAGGACAGCACAAGAATTTTGTCCGCCGACTGCAGAAGTGATGTCATGTAATGGTTAACTTTCCCTGTGTTTTCTATTTTCTGAGCATGCCCAGTCTTGCAAATCTGCGGTCTGTCGGCCGAATTGTGTACTGACAGGCGAACAATCGTCCGTTCTGGTGTCGGCATACAAATATTTTCATGTTTGCACGAAAGACTTTTGTCCGCGGATTGTGCGCAGACATCTGTCGGAGGCACCATACTAACACGCGTACAATCGGCAGATCCTTCGTCCACCGACGTTTGTATGCCGACGATCGGTACGTGTGTACGGGCCTTCATCCCACAGCCAGCCATGATTAGCTCCATCCTGAAACATACACAAAGGCTTTGGAGAAGCAAGCTAAAATTTAATGTGGATAATTGGATTTTGTTCCTAACACTGAAGCCAAAAAACAGAAACAGCTAAGCAGCTCTTTCTATAGATTTTATTTTGCTGAATTCTGTTCTTTAAAGCGGAGTTCTGGCCTTGGGAGTCAATTTTAGCTAAAAATACCCCTGTGACAGTCAGGGCTAGTACATTCCACAATGGATAGTCTCTGAACTGTCCCGGGTCGCACTTACCTGTAAAAAGAAATACTTACCTTGAAAAGTTCTTCTCCAGCACTGCCATCTCAGGTGTGGATAGCTGAAGCCGCAGCATCCCTCTTCGTGTCCTCTTCCGTGACGTCGGAGTCCCACAATGCACTGCACCGGCCCCGCATCCCTGCACAGCTTCTGGGCATGCCCAGAAGCTGTATAGCAGGGAATGCCGCGGTGCAGACGCATTGATTCCTTGGAGCGATGACGTTCAGCTCCCAGGAGTCATTGCAAACCGGAAGTGACAGCGGGAGGAAGTGGAAGGAAGGTGAGTATATTTTCTTCTATGATAAGGTAAGTAAACAAAAAAAAAAAAAAAATCGCCAAAATCCATTTCTTTTTCAGGTTGCAATCAGAAAGCGGATGGCCCAAAATCAATTTTTTCGATTTTGAGGCCGGAACTCCGCTTTAACTACTTCAATACCGGACACTTTCACCCCCTTCCTGACCAGGCCAATTTTAAACTTTCAGCACCGTCATGCAACACTGTACCCATATGAAATTTTTATCATTTTTTTGAGATAGAGCTTTCTTTTGGTGGTATTAAATCACCACTGAGGTTTTATTTTTTGCTAAACAAACAAAAAAGACCGAAATTTTTTTAGTTTTTGTCATAAAATTTTGCAAATAAGTAATTTTTCT
Organism: Pelophylax lessonae; assembly: GCF_965119305.1. Taxonomy (NCBI): domain Eukaryota; kingdom Metazoa; phylum Chordata; class Amphibia; order Anura; family Ranidae; genus Pelophylax; species Pelophylax lessonae. Next base: position 43,661,765 of record NC_138777.1, on the reverse strand, counting down.
CCTTCACTGATGTGCGCTGATGAGACTGCACTGATAGACACTGATAGAAGGCACTGATTGGCCCTGATAAGCGGCAGTGATGGGGGCCCTGATTATCAGTGTAAATGTGCCTTGTCAGAATTGCCAGTTACCGGCCCTCCTTTCTTCACGCTGTGCTGTCAGAAAAGGAATGGCAATAACTGGCAAGTTTGTTTACATGTAATCAGCTGTGATTGGACACTGCTGAACCCATGGTAAAGGGCCACGCTGATTGGCCAAAAGACACATCAATCACAGAGTGCACCCCAGGGGGTGCGGTTAAGGCAGGATGTCCATGGACACTATAGCCATCTTTTGACTATAGCGCAGTCAGGAAATAAAGTTCAATGATCATATGTTGCCTACCTCAGCTTTTCCTTGTCCCCTTCTTTAAGACCCCGTTCACACAGGGGCGACCCGACCTGCTGGGGCGACCTGTTATATGACTTCATATAATTGAAGTCAATGCAGGTCGCCTCCAGGTCGCCCCAAAGTAGTACAGGACCCTTTTTCTAAGTCGGAGCGACTTGTGTCGCTCCTGTTAGAACGGGTCTTGTGCTAATCTATGGCAGGTGACCCACCGCGACTTGTCAGACGACCAAGTCGACAAGTCGCGCTAGTGTGAATGGGGACTAATACTCTAACAACATTTTTTAAATAAAACCTTTTTTGTTTTCATTACATACCTTATTTTGGACTATTTGACCATTGGTTATTATCTAATTATCTCTATTAATCACTAGAATTGTAACATTGTATTTCTTGTTAAAGAGTCATATGTATTTCATATGCCCTTTAGCTCCATCCGGTGGCCATAATGCAGTATGTTACTACTGCCCATAATAAAAGAACATTCGTTCAGTAGAGAATATGGTTGAAAGAACATTTGATTTGCCCATTTTGAACAGAACACCCGTACAAGCTTTACTGGACTAATGGGTATGCAATTTTTTTTTGTTTTATTATTAGAACCCAAATCTTTTTTTTCTTTATCATCCTCTCTAATCCTCTCTCTCTCTTGTTTCTAACAAAAATAGCACACAAGACAGTTAAATCCAAACTCCAGGATAGACATATTGTCGAAATAAAAGAATCATGTGTATTCTAACTTGAATCTTGGTGTGCTTTGTGTATTTCTTCCAGATCTGTGCAGTAATCTAGTTTGAGACTTTAGGGTTGATTTACTAAAGGCAAATAGACTATGCACTTTGCAAAGTGCAATTGCACTCTGCAAGAGTAGTTGCTCCAGAACTTAGTAAATGATCAAAAGCTCTGCTGACTTCCATCATCCAATCATATGCAAGCAAAAATTCAGTTTTTTTTTTTTCATTTCCCTTGCCCATGATTGGGTATTTTTTGCAAGGGGAAGCTTTATCTCATTTACAAAGATTTGGAGCAACTGCACTTGCAGAGTGAAATTACACTTTGCAAAGTGCTCAGTCTAGTTGCCTTTCGTAAATCAACCCAGGAGCTTCCTGTAATAAAGACCGGTCACTGCTCTCTCTCCTATTACAGGGTGACTGGTCTTGTCTCCGCCGACGCCTTCAGCACAGTGATGTCATTGCTTTTTTTGCAAGGTAATATCCGGATTTGCTTAGGCATTGAGTGCATTCTTTGGCTATTGAGGAATATATTTAAATTAAAAATGTTGTGCCTGAAGTTCAACTTTAATAGTTAACAAATGTAGAAATGTGCTAGCATGTCCATGTTCTTTATTTTCTACTTCTAATATTAATAAAATGCTATGAAAAATACTAAAATAGTCACTTTATTGCCAGCAGTCCTGTATACTCCCTCTTCATTCCTGGCATTATATTACCACCCACTGTCCAATATAATTACAAGAGAAAATACTGTGTATTCATTCTGTCAACCCCCCCCCCCCCCCAAAAAAAAAGAAACACCTACACCTTCCTATACAACTCCAATGTCATTTATTATGTGGACCGATCATCACACTTTTCTTAGTCTTAGAAAAATAAAGGCTCACATTTACTGAGCATATATTGGTACAAAGGCGTCGCCAAAGACTCCTTCACCTCTTTATTATTACATTACTGTTGTTATAATTACGAAATGTGGAAGAAGTCACAGCGTAGGAAAGCAGAGTCAGTCCAAACCTGTGTGTGTTCAGTGGGACTGCCAGCATCAAACAGAGCCGGAGTATTCCTCTGTGAGAACACGTGTTCAGGACTTGCTCATTTGTTTAAATAGAGCAGTCTGAGATGTGTTTCTGTGCTCAGAGATCACTGATGGGAGAGCAGGGGGCTTCACACTCACCAGCTGGTGGAGGACTAAACTTCACTCCATGATGTTTGAGATGCTTCCTATGATCGCTGAAGTACTTTCACTGGCAATACCAATGTGGACTACCCCAGCATGGTAGCTGACTGGGCATATTTGGACTTGTAGCTAAAGAGCCACTCTAGACAACAGCCGGTCAACTGTTGCTGCTATCTAGCAAACATTGCCACTGTTCTAAAGTCAGACAATCCATTCAGTTTACCTTAAGCAGGGTACACACTAGTAGAAAATCTGCCGAAAATTCCCGCCCGATGTGAAATCGTCCGATTTTCGCCTAGTGTGTACACAACTTTCAGCAGCCGATGCCGACATTTTCAACGAAAAAAAACGAAGGGACAAACACCAAAATTTTTTTCGTCCGTCCCCAGACGACCGATTTTCATTTAATGTGTATGCAGTACGTCCGTGAAAAATCGGATACCAAAGACCGCGCATGATCTGAAGTTGCTGACAACCCGAAAATCTAGGAACAAATGTGGCAAAAAAAGAAAAATTGGACGAGAAATTTTGTGAACATTTATGCACTGTCGACTAAAAACGGTAATGAACGCTGAGAAGACAGAGAAAAATCGGAGGATATTTCGTCCGATTTTCGTCAAGTGTGTACGGCCCTTTAAAGTACGTAGAACTAAGGTCAATCTGCAAAATCATGAATGTAGCAGTGACTCCCTGGGGAGCTGCTGAATGCTTAAGGCTTCCCGTCAGCTTTAACTGTTGCCCCAAAGCACTCCCTGACCCACCAGCAGTGGCCATTTGACTGACATCACTCCGACAACTTTTGTATGGGAGTTTTATTTGCAAAAGTCCAGGGGAGAGAGTCAGGGACTACAGGATCCTCAAAAACAGCAACACAATATTCCCTCTGCTCAAGTGACTTAAACCCCTCTCACAGGCCAAATGTGTGCCTTTAATGTGGATCTTCACCAATAAATAGAAAGTGCCTTTTGCCCTCCCCTCCTCTACCTGTACAGCAGCTTTTTTTTTTCTTTTCGTTAACCCTTTTTTTTCAGAAAAAGGGTTTTATCTCACCTCCAAAACATATAATTCACCAAGGCGATTGACGTGTACTGTGCCCACTGTACCTCCTGGGATATGTATGTCATATATCCTGGACCTCCCCATGTCAGCCAACCATGGGTCTGCTCCGCTCTCTCTGACCCCTCCAGAAGGGCGGCTGTCTTCCTAAGCAAGTGTTCTTTTTTTGTCCTCGCTACAAAAGTCTTTAAAAAAAAAAGTTTGTTTTCCTTTTTTTTTAATGTTTTGACTATTTGTTATCACCCTGCTCGGGTTCAGCCTCTTGTCAGAACCCCCCCTCCATATGGGCTGTAAACCTCCCGAGGTGGTGGGTGTCCTTTGTGCTGGGACTGGCTGTGAGGCAGTTTAAATAACTGGGTTTGCTTTATGCAGAGCTAAAGAAGGTTTCAGAGAGGATAGTTCCTATAGGCGGGGTAAACCATTCCTCAATGGAGAGAAGTTGGTTCGTCCTTCCTGATGTCTTCTAAGTCTAAGCCCAATCAGGCCCCAAAGGGATTGGACAAAACCTTCTGAAGGTGTCTCTGTCCAGTCCCCTCAGGTTGGAGCAAGACTAGCTTGTTTTGGAGGAGTCTGATGCTTGGATCCTGGCAATCATTTGCAATGGATATCAAGTGGATTTCAGAACAGGACCCCCTCAAGCCGTTTTTGTGGAAACCCGACTTCCGGCCTGCCCAGAGAAGAAGCATTGCTTGCTAGCGTACATAAAGAAATTATTAGCAGCAGGGGCCATCGTCCCAGTTCCAAGTTGATAATGGGGTCAAGGAGTTTATTCCCCAATGGTTTTCGGTAACAAAGGCATCGGGAGGTTTCAGGCCATCTTGGACCTAAAATTTTTGAATTCCTTTATGAGAGTTCCACCATTCAAGATAGAGTCGTTGGAAATTATTATTTCAGTCATGAAAGAAGAAGGAGACTGGATGGCCTCCGCCGATCTGGCAGATGCCTATCTGCATGTTTCCATACCTCAGGTTTGCAGTGGAAGGCTGGCATTTCCAGTTTTGATGTCTGCCGTTCACCCTCTGCACGGCTACCCGAACATTCTCGAAAGTGCTGTCAGTGTGGTCATTGTAATTCTAAGGGTCAAAGACATCCAAATTTTCCATTACTTGGACGACATGCTACTTATCGGTCCTTCCAAAGCTCTCCTTCAGGAGCATGTGGCTCTGACTTGCGAGACGCTATCTCATTTCGGGTGGTTAATCAATCATCAAAAGAGATGTGTCCGACCCAGGTGTTAGAATATCTCGGGGTGCAGTTCAATATGGTGCTGGGTCGAGTTTCTCTTCCCCAGAGGAAAGTTCGGGAGATTTAAATCCAGACGAAGCAGGTGATGTCCAAGTACTTTCTGAGCTCAAAGGAAGGTATACAGAATATCGGCCTTCTGTCCTCCACGATCCCGGTAGTCCCATGGGCCAGTTGGCGAAGAAGGAGATTTCAATACAATTTCCTTCTCCAATGGGATCACCACTCATTGATCCACAGGATCTGCATGCCAGTTCCGATAATTCGGTCGTTGGCTTGGTGGAGAGTTTCCCGCAATCTAGCTTGGGGAGTATTGCTCGAGTCCCGAGAGCCGGTAGTGGTGACAACGGATCCCTGACTTTTAGGCTGGGGAGCTCACTGTTTAGGGAGGCATGTTCAAGGTCGATGGAAGGCACAGATTTTTCACAGTTCAAATCTTTTGGAGTTGGAAGCAGTTCGGCACGCTCTTCTAGCATTTCAACCTGTGCTACAGGATCATGCAGTCAAGGTCCTGTCGGACAACAAAACCACTGTGGCTTACTTAACTCGCCAAGGTGGCACCAGGAGTCGCTTCTTCAGGTGGGCTACCAAATATTTCTGTCGGCGGAGAGGAATGTTACCTCTCTTACAGCAACCTACCTACCAGGGGCCAAGATTGTTATAGTGAATCGATTGAGTCGAAGTGTCATCGACCACAATGAATGGGGCCTAAATCCCAGATATTTACGCAGGAACTTCAAAGCCTGGGGACACCAGCAATAGACGTTATGGCCTCAGTGAAGAATTACCTGGCATCCGCAAGCCTTGGGTCAGGATGCTCTCTCCAAGTCATGGAATTTCCCCCTGGTGTATGTGTTCCCTCTTCCCGCTTCCGTTGATTCTCAAGCTCTTCCTGGGCAGTGTATGTTAAAGTATCGCCTGAAGTAGTATGCAAGGCAGAAAGCTGGAGCGCACCCAATACCTTCATCCGTCATTACAGGGTGCATGTTTCTCTTCCGTCTTCGGAAGCCTTTGGTTCTAATGTTATTACGGCAGCTGTCGGCCATTAAATATATTTAGCAGCTTGAAGTGCTGGGCTTTGTGTTTTTCTTTTTTAAGTTTTCTTGCCTCCCTTAAGATGATTGCTAGTTACGTTCCATGGTAGGCTGACATGAGAAGGGTCCAGGAATGCGGAAAATTGTTATTCTTACTGTAATTTTTCTTTCCTGGATCCTCCCCACGTCAGCCGAGGATTCCCTCCCTATATATAACCAGGCGCGAGGTGGGATATTATGAACGCTTGCTTAGGCAGACAGCCGCCCTTTATAGGCTAAGAAAAAGGTGGTCCTGGAGGGGTCAGAGAGGGAGGAGCTGACCCATGTTAGGCTGACATGGGGAGGATCCAGGAAAGGAAAATCACAGTAAGTAAGGATACCAAATTTCCATAATCCCAGGAGGCCCTTAGTGTTTCATTCACAGAGGAGGAGGGGGGCAGGCCTAGCGGCGTGTCACCAGGATGCCCACCAGCTAAACCCAGAAGAGCCGGAGGAATTCCCGATGATGTCGCACACAAACATGGTGGTATGGGACCTGGGCAGCGGCTACTGAGAAGAGGATCTCGGCAGGACAACGCTGGATCTGCTGAGTTGGGTGAGTAGTCATACTGTGGAGAAAACAGCAAGAGGTAGGCAGGGGTAAAAAGAAAAAAAGAAGGTTGGGGAGTTGAAGATCTGCTTTAAGTTGAGAGTAGCAATCATTGTTGCTCCATAGAGTTGCTCCATAGAGAAGAATCATGTGAAAGGGGTCTTAGTGGTCTGCACAAATCTCTGACCTCAAACGTATTTAACACCTTTGCAAGCTGGGTCTTAACATTTAATATTAGTACCTGATCTCACAAATACTTTTTTGGCTGAATGGGTACAAATTCCCCCAGACATGCTCCAAAATGTTGTAGAGAGCCTTTCCAAAAGACTGGGGTATGTTATGGTAGCAAAGGAAGGCCAACTTTATGTTAATGACCATGGTTTTGGAATGGAATGTCTAAGAAGCTCATATAAGTATGGTCAACTGTTTGGGAATATAGTGTAAATACTGAGCAGCTAAACTTTATTCCCTGTATATATTTCAAAGTTTAGTTCTCAATTTTGACTGCAGTGTTTCTTTGATGAATACATGTTTTTAGAGATAAAAAAAAATCCTTGTGATTTTGCCTACCTTTCTGCCTCATACCAGGTTGGGGTTTTTGTACACAGGCAATTACAGAGCACTCATGATTGTAGGACATGCCATTGCTAAACCCAGGTCAATAAGGCAAACTGCACTGACTTGCATCAACTTGTATTGAGCACTGACAAAAAGCCCCCTGTACACAGACAGATGCATTTTTTCCAGGGCCCGGGGACCTTTTTTTATGCACAGGCTCCCCAGCGACTCTATAAGGTACTTAATACTGCATCCTGAAACTCTACCTGCCTGATTAAAATCCTGACAGCTAAGCAAATGCTTTAAAAGAGTTCAGTGACTTATGATGGTCATACATGGTCTAATTACAGCAAGCAGTGATCCTGATTTCAAACATCGCTTCCGACAATCGACCCATTTCTGTGTTTCTCCAGCAGTCAGAGGAGCTAATTAACTCACTGGGGGATTTCCTGCTTTTCTAAAACCTGAACTCTGGTAACAAAATCTTTTATTGAAATATATTCCTCAACCACCATTAATGATATAAATTCACCTTTGTGATCACCAAACCCAGTTATTATATTGTAAAAGTAGCAGGGGTGTCATCATTGTGCTGTACATGGCCTGTGCAAAAAGAAGAGCTGTGGGAAGGACCCAGCAGGCTCCACCCACTACAGACTGCCTGCAGAAACCTACAGGAGGGTGGGCGGAGACAAGACCAGTCACTCTACGCAAGAAGAGAGGGCAGCAGTGATCTGGCTTTATAACAGGATGCTCCTGCACAGAGAGAAAGCGCAGGAGTTGTTTTACATTGGATCTAACAGAACTTTAAATCCATACTCGATCCAGCGCAGTGCCCATTTGCAGCGGCTGCAATAACAGGACAGAGGGGCAGCAGCTGTCAATCAAATCCCGTGAGCAGCGAGCGGAGCCCAGCTGCACTGTGTGTGTCTATAGATGCACACAGCCTAGCTCAGGAGCAGGCCTGCACGTGAGCCCTCATAGGAAAAGGCTTCCTATGGTGGCACATGGAGAAGGAAAAGCCTAGAGCACCGGCGGGAGACCCCAGAAGAGGAGATCTGGAGCCGCTCTGTACAAAACCATTGCACAGAGCTGGTAAGTATAACATATTTGTTATATAATAAAAACATAAAATAAAAAAATATTCACATCAGTCCCTGCCCTCAAGGAGCGTACAATCTAAGGTCTCTAACTCACATTCATTCATTCATACATAGTAGGCCAATTTTTTTTATACAGGATCCAATTAACCTACCAGCATGTCTTTTGGAGTGTGGGAGGAAACCAGAGTACCCGGAGGAAAGGCGCAGGGAGAACATGCAAACTCCAGGCAGGTAGTGTTGTGGTTGGGATTTGAACCAGTGACCCTCTTGCTGCTAGGTGAAAGTGCTAACCACTACACCACTGTGCCAACCATAGTAGTAGCCATAATGCATTTTATGGCCACTAGATGGAGCTGACGACTATTCCAATTACAAACAATGCCACAATTTTTTGTTGCACCTGTGCTAATGCTTAAGCATACCTCCCAACTTTTTGAGATTTTTTTTTTCCTATAAAAACAACAAAGATGTTATTCTTACCTGCTTTGTTGCAGTTGGTTTTGCACAGAGCAACCCAAATCCTCCTCTACTTGGGTCCCTCTTCTGTGCTCCTGGCCCCTCCCTCCTGCCCCCACAGTAAGCAGCTTGCTATGGGGGCACCCGAGCAGAGTCACAGCTCCCTGTGTCCATTCAGACACGAAGCCCTGACCCGGCCCCCTCTCTCTCCTGATTGGCTAGCTGACTTTAATTGGCAGCAGCTAATGGCGCCGCTGCTGTGTCTCAGCCAGTCAGGCGGGAGAATCTCAGACGGCTGAGACACTCGTGGACATAGATGGACAGAGAGGGATCTCAAGTAAGTGATAGGGGGGTTGCTGCACACAGAAGGCTTTTTATCTTAATGCATACCTTTACAACTCCTTTAAACTCACTACTACTATTCCTTTATATTGGCTTTTTAAATTTACAAATGCAGCAATTTAGAAATTGGATAAAAGGTTTAGCACTGGGAAACACCTTTTGACAGATAAGAAGTACATTTTATATACAACTATATGGATCAGACCAAAATGAGGGGCAAATGAGGAGGAAAGAGGGACAGAGGGACATTGTTCCAAATCAAGGACAGTCCCTCCAAATCAGGGACAGTTCGGAGCTATGCTTAAGACATCTGAACAGCAAAAATGTATACATAAACGCCTATAGTTCAAATAATAATACATGTCTCTGACCCCCAATACTTTGATACATTACTTGTAGTCGCTAAACTTGACCTTAAAGGAGTTGTAAAGGCAGAAGGTTTTTTTATCTTAATACATTCTATGCCTTAAGATAAAAACCTTCTGTGTGCAGCAGCCTCCCCAGCACCCCCTAATACCAACTGAGCTCCATCTCTGTCCAACGATGTTCACGAGTGCTGTCCAGGACTTTACCTCCTGATTTGCTGAGACACAGCAGCGGCGCCATTGGCTCCCGTGGCTGTCAATCAAAGTCAGTTAGCCAATCAGGAGAGAGAGGGGCAAGGCCAAAGCGCAGCTCCATGTCTGAATGGACACATGGAGTTGCAGCTTGGCTCAGGTGCCCCCATAGCAAACTGCTTGCTGTGGGGGCACTAATCAGGAGGGAGGTGCCAGGAGAGCTGAAGAGGGACCCAAGAAGAGGAGGATCCAGGCTGCTCTGTGGAAAACCAACTGTATAGAGCATGTAAATGTAACATGTTTGTAATTTAAAAACAAGAGTTTACAATCACTTTAAAGCGGAGTTCCGCCCAAAAGTGTAACTTCTGCTCATTTGCCTCCTCCCCCCCCTCCAGTGTCACATTTGGCACCTTTCAGGGGGGGGGGGGGGGGACGGGTACCTGTTTTTGACAGGTGCCCTTCCCCACTTCCAGGAGATGGCGCCACACCCTCCTCCTTCATCCGCCGCCGAGCCAATCCAAATGCGCAGCGTGCTTCGCGCATGCGCATTAGGGACCCACCCGTGAAGCCGCAAGGCTTCACTGCCATGTTCCCTCACCGGCAATGCCGGTGGCAGCACCCGACAGCTCATTGGAAACATCCTCTGCGGTGCCGACATCGCTGGACTCCAGGACAGGTAAGTGTCCTAATATTAAAAGTCAGCAGCTACAGTATGTGTAGCCGCTGACTTTTAATTTTTGGATGGGGAGGGGGTGAGGCTGGAACACCGCTTTAAGCTAATTAGGGATGACGCAAGCTTGACCCTGGACTTTTTTTTTTTCATCTCCTCTTCTGTCTATCTTATACCTTTCTTTTCTCATTATAGTTTACTCCTTTTTCTCCTTGTGCTATTCCAGAGCCCTCCCCTTCTATTCCCCCCCTCACCAGCACATTAGTAATTATTTACCTGTCCATTTCAGGTGAATCTGCCCTACATCCCCTGTGTTTCTAAACCTAGACAGGTATGGCAATAGGATCTCGTCTCCTACAGCTAAATCTCATAACTGGAATATGTGTACAAGATTTCAGCCCAGGAGCAAGGCATGGACACTTAATGATACATGATCTCCAACCTAAAAGCAAAAAGAATGCAAGATTGAAAGGGACATGTTATTAATACATCAATAAATGACCAAACAGAATAGCCAGCAAGAGAAAACCATAGTAATCTTGCTTACCAATATATATATATATACAGTATCTCACAAAAGTGAGTAAACCCTGCACATTTTTGTAAATATTATTTTATCTTTTCATGTTACAACACTGAAGAAATGCCACTTTGCTACAATGTAAAGTAGTGAGTGTACAGCTTGTAAAATAGTGTCAATTTTCTGTCCCCTGAAAATAACTCAACACACAGCCATTAATGTCTAAACTGCTGGCAACAAATGTGAGTACACTTCTAGGTGAAATATGTCCAAATTGGGCCCAAAGTATCAATATTTTGTGTGGCCAAGATTATTTTTCAGCACTGCCTTAACCCTCTTGGGCACGGAGTTCACCAGAGCTTCACAGGCTGCCAATGGAGTCCTCTTCCGCTCCTCCATGACGACATCACAGAGCTGGTGGATGTTAAAGACCTTGCTCTCCTCCACCTTCCATTTGAGGATGCCCCACAGATGCTCAATAGGGTTTAGGTCTGGAGAAATGCTTGGCCAGTCCATCATCTTTACCCTCATCATCTTTAGCAAGGCAGTGGTCATCTTGGAGGTGTGTTTGGGGTCGTTATCATGTTGTAATACTGCCCTGCGGCCCAGTCTCTGAAGGGAGGGGATCATGCTCCGCTTCAGTATGTCACCGTATATGTTGGCATTCATTGTTCCCGCAATAAACGATAGCTTCCCAGTGCCAGACCATGACCCTCCCACCACCATGATTGACTGTAGGCAAGACACACTTGTCTTTGTATTCCTCACCTGGTTGCTGCCACACACGCTTGACACCATCTGAACCAAATACGTTTATCTTGGTCTCATCAGACCACACGACATGGTTCCACTAATCCGTGTCCTTAGTCTGCTTGTCTTCAGCAATCTGTTAGCGGGATTTCTTGTGCATCATCTTTAGAAGAGGCTTTCTTCTGGGACGACAGCCATGCAGAACAATTTGATGCAGTGTGTGGCGTATGGTCTGAGCACTGACAGGCTGACCCCCCACCCCTTCAACCTCTGCAGAAATGTTGGCAGCACTCATGTGTCTATTTCCCAAAGACAACCTCTGGATATGACGTTGAGCATGTGCACTCAACTTCTTTGGTCAACCATGGCAAAGACTGTTCTGAGTGGAACCTGTCCTGTTAAACCACTGTATGGTCTTGGCCACCGTGCTGCAGCTCAATTTCAGGGTCTTGGCAATCTTCCTATAGCCTAGGTCATCTTTATGTAGAGCAACAATTCTTTTTCAGATCCTCAGGGAGTTTGTTGCCATGTTGAGCTTCCAGTGAACAGTATGAGAGAGTGAGAGCGATAACACCAAATTTACCACACCTGCTCCCCATTCACACCTGAGACCTTGTAACACTAACGAGTCACATGACACCGAGGAGGGAAAATGGCTAATTTGGCCCAAATTTGACATTTTCACTTAGGGGTTTACTTACTTTTGTTGCCAGCGGTATAGACATTAATGGCTGTGTGTTGAGTTATTTGACTGACTACCTTACATTGTAGCAAAGTGTCATTTCTTCAGTGTTGTCACATGAAAACATATAATAAAATATTTACAAAAATGTGAGGGGTGTACTCACTTTCGCCTGACAAGTCGCGGTAGTGTAAACCGGCAGTAAAAGTGTCAAAAATGTCAGTTAGGGGTCCGATCTGTCAGCCGCAATGTCGCAGTTGCAAAAAAATTGCAGATCACCGCCATTACTAGTAAAAAAAAAAATCAATAACACTGACATAAATCTTTCCCGTAGTTAGTAGACGCAATACCAATCAAAATACGCTTATTGCGATTTTTTTACCAAAAATATGTAGCAGAAAATAAATTGGCCTGAAATGTTAAAAAATTTTGATTTTTAATTTTTTTTTGGGGGGAATGTCATATAGCAGAATGTGAAAAATATTGTTTTGTTTTTTTTTTGCAAAATTGTCGTTCTTTTTTTGTTTATAGCGCAAAAAATAAAAATCGCAGAGGTGATCAAATACCACCAAAAGAAGGCTCTATTTGTGGGAAAAAAAGGACGTCAATTTTATTTAGGTACAGCGTCGCACGACCGCACAATTGTCCGTTAAATAACGCAGCGCCGAATCGCAAAATAGGGCCTGGTCATTAAGGGGGAAAATCCTCGTGTCTGAAAGTGGTTAATATCAATAGTGTGATTCATTTTTTGTTTAGAAAACTCAGAGCAGTTTCTCCTCCCTTATCAGCTGGCTCTGCTGTAGTTTCAGTCAGACAGATGGTGCCTGATAGCAAGTTGCTCCGCAGTGCTGTCCCTTTAGCTAGCTCGTAAGTTCTTTATAATCTTGATGTATGTATTATTGTAAAGCATTTCTATTTGTAAAATAATTTGGTGTACACACTGAAAATTTTCATACATAAAAGAAAATGTATAAACTTAGAGACCCAGTTACCAACTTAAAAAAATTGCAGGTGAAAACAAACAAATGTCAAAAATTTTAAATGCTTACTTGCAGTGATTTCTTTTATAAAATATGTTTTTTGTTTTTTTTTTAACTTATGATGTGTCATGGCATTGCCTTCTTCTCTTCTAAGAGTCTTAAATTACTGTCTGTGCTGGGCCAGCTCCTTGCCCTCTTCCTTTCTTCCCTTTATTAAAATTTTATGTAGCTGCCAAGGGAGTAGTGAAGAGTAATACTATAGAGTGTCACTTGAGTCTGCTGGGGCTGCTGACATCATATCCAAGACGGTGGCACCCAGTACATTCTCAGGACTTTTGGATGTCTAGGGAAGGGAATATTTTACCAGTAAAAAGCATGCATAAAATGTGAAATGCACATATAACCTTTCCAGAAGATTTATTTTGGAATGAATGTACTGGCAACAGAAATACTTATAAGAGAGCTATTTTACTTGCCAAAGGATTCCATCCAGTCCAGAGATTTATAAAGCTCTGCTACAAAGCACATCCCTCTTTTTTGTGGTAGGAGACCTGATCTTTCTCTGCTGCTCTTAAGCAATACTTACAATATCACATTGAGAGCAACGGCTGTGTCCATGCAGCTGCTGTGCCCCAATAAACAGCTATGGAACGTCCGGCAGAGGGATGCATGGAAACAGGGAGGATCAAAATCAATTATTTTTTTAAACAATGAGATTTGTTTTCATTTAATCAGATTTTTTTAAATTTAAATCCGATTTTTTTTATTTTATTCAAACTTATTTTAATAAAATGCTTTTGGAGTAAAAATCTATCTAAAGATAGTTTTCAATTTAAGATACATTATTACCGTAATTTAGTTTATTCAGCATGAAATGGAGCTTAGTGATGTAGCAGGAGGCTGTATATTCTGCAATATTGACATTTTTGGTAAGCTCATTCAATGAATCCAAGCTCTGCAAGCTTAGATAACATGCAATGCATTAATGCATTCACACAATCTCACAGTAACCATGAGATAAAACAAAGTTCAGGAATATTCCTTTATCCCAGGGGTGGGGAACCTATGTCCCGGGGGCCGTATGCGACCCTCTAAGTCATTTGGTCCGGCCCCCCATGCAGCTGAGACTGTGTCTCTCAGCTGATCTGTCAGAATGGAGCCAATGCTTCCTGTATAGTTCTGGCTCCGTTGTGACAGTCTGAGTGAGTCACAGGCGGAGTGATATCAAATGCACTCTGCCTGTGACCAATACAGGAAACATTGCCTCTTCCTCCAGCGCGGCACTGCTGCTAGCCAGCATTTCCCGCCAGCAGCACACACAGCAGTACCAGCCAGAGCCAGCAGTACCAGCCAGAGCCAGCAGTACCAGCCATAGCTAGCAGTACCAGCCAGAACCAGCAGTACTCACAGCAGTACCAGCCAGAGCCAGCAGTACTCACAGCAGTATAAGCCAGAGTCAGCAGTACCAGCCAGAACCAGCAGTACCAGCCAGAGTCAGCAGTACCCACAGCAGAACCAGCAGTACCCAAAGCCGTACCAGCCAGAGCCAGTAGTACTCACAGCAGTACCAGCCAGAGTCAGCAGTACCCACAACAGTACCAGCCAGCAGTACCTACAGCACAGTACCAGCCAGCAGTACCCACAGAAATACCAGCCTGAGCCAGCAGTACCAGCCATCAGTACCCGCAGCAGAGTATCAGCCTGAGCCAGCAGTACCCAAGGCAGTACCAGCCAGCAGTACCTACAGCACAGTACCAGCCTGAATCAGCAATACCCACAGCAGTACCAGCCTGAGCCAGCAGTACCCACAGCAGTTCCAGCCAGCAGTACCCACAGCACAGTACAAGCCAGCAGTACCAACCTGAGCCAGCAGTACCCACAGCAGTACCAGCCAGCTATGCCCACCAGCATTGCCTGCCAGCAGTTCTTTTCAAAACTTACCACCACAACTTACCACCAGTCGACTGCGCTCCAGACTGACCGACGCAAACCTGGAAAACCAGTTCCGAGTAGCAACATCACCAATACCAGCTAACATCACACACCTCACCAAAGAGAAGCAGTTGCAGCCATCACATTAGGGGTGAGTTAATTAAATGTTTGACCAAATATAACAAGCAAATTTTTAAGTTGATAATTTTGTACGGCCCCCGAATGATTTTATAAATACCCAAATGGCCCTTGGCAGAAAAAAGGTTCCCCGCCCCTGCTTTATCCCATTGTTTTGCGAATCTATGTACACTACAAACTGTATGATTGAATCGGTTCTGATATCGCTGTTTTACTAACCTGACAGCTTAATATTCTAAATAGAAAACCTTCATTTTGTTTGCAAATATTAAAGATTCTAACTACTAGCAAGAATAAGTCCTTACATTTAAAGAGCACCTGTCATTTCAGATCCGTCATGGCAGCGCCTATTAGTGGGCATCCACTCACCTGCTGCCGCCACGTCCCTCACCTTGTTGTGTCACTCCGCATTACCAGCCGTCCCATTAAAGTGAATGAGATTGTTGGTGAGTCAACAGCGGGTCAAAGGAGGAGCCTCGTGGGACAGAGATGACAATTGCTCTTTAAAATTATGATTTAATTCGAGCCTGTGCACAAATCAAATCACTGAACTAAGCCTTAGGTACACCTATAGTGAGGAAGCATGGGAAGAATGGAGGTTTCCGTTGTTGACTTTCCTTTTGGAAAATACCATTTCCCTGGCTGTTAGGCTGATCCGGAACAAGTATGCCGTTTAAAAATTTCGACATTGTGATTTTCCAATCTGTGTGCTCTTTTCAGGTCAGTGTAGTGCCGAATGGACGCCACAGACAGCCAGGCAATTAGGATTTTCAGTATCACTTTCACTTTTAAATGCATTTTTTTCCTGACGACTCCAGTCTTGGAAAATATCACTGTGAGACAGATGGCCTGTGTTTTCCACATGTCAGATGGAGAACAAATGGCAGCGGTACACAACTGTCTTCAATGATAACATTAAAGCTGAACTCCCAGCAAATATTAAAAACACACATGAAAGCAACTCTGTAATCATTATATACATCATTAAGGCCCCTTTCACACCGGCAGACAGATCGGGTCATCCTGTCAGTTTTTTAGGCGAACCTGATTGTAATTTCCATTGCCCTCTATGGAGTGGCGGATGTCATGTGTTCCTTGACACCCACCGATATCTGATCTGATCCTGTCCGTGAAAAACAGATGGATGGGTGATCCGTTCCCCATCCGTCCAGCAGATCGGATCGAATGACAGTCGGATTGAAACAGACAGGTGGTCCATTTCCATCTGTCCATCCCGAAGTGGAAAGCGGGTTGTGTCTGTGTCTGCTCTGCATTACTGGAGTGGACACAGACCTGTCATCCTCCTGCTCAGCGGGGATCAGCGAACAGATTCCCCGCTGAGCAGGCGGATCCGCTGCCGAAGTCCACCCATCTGAAAGGGGCCTAAGGGTATTATATGCAAACAATGCATGTACCTGCATTTGACCTGGTATCAGCCTCTTTCTGTCCCTATACAGCAGGGCTGGAGTGTTAATGGAAGAAGCAGCACAAAGAGCCAATCAGTTCATCTGCTGACATAATGCATGCTGACTGGAGGAGAGAGCAGAGTGTAAGAGAGTTGAGCTCATCATTGTGCTGCTTCTCACAGACTGGGAGTGAGTCCAGGATGACCTGGGCTTAGAGGAAGTGGGTTGGATGATGCTGACCAGCAGACTGAGGACATCTAGTGGCAGAAAAAGTACTATTCTTAATATTTTAGGCTGGGTACAGTGTATTACCACACGTAGGTTACTGTATGCTACGTCATGTCTTAACCTGTACTAGGATAAGGTAGCCCACTTGTTTTAAAAGGAACTACAAAAGCACAACAGACAACATAAAAGCACCTTTTTTTTCCACTGTATCACAATGCACAGATGTTTCACACCTGTCTGTTGTGGTGCACTGACCACACGTGTGTTGTGGTGCTTTGGGGATGTGTGCTGTGGTGAAACCATAGCACACCATTGTTCTTACATTAGTGTGTTTCAGCATTTTCACGTGCAGTCGCGCATTTTAGCACAAATGTGTGAAAACATATTCTTACATTCTTGTTCTGCACAATATGCAAATTAGCATTTTTGCATATTTGCAGCATGAGGCGTAAATTACTGACCAAAAATGCTGATTTCATTTTATTTTTTTACTGAAGAATGCAAGGCGCTTGTTTACTCGTCTGTGCGCCTAGGCACATTACAATTAATGGACTGTATTTCAGCTCAGTAAAAATATAAAAGCTGTACTGATCCCTTTTTAAGCTGCAGTGTGCAAGAGGCCTTAGGCTTGGTTCACACTGGGGCGGCACAACTCTGTACTACTTCGGGGGCGACTTGTGCATTCCCATGCACCACGACTTGGGAGCGACTTGCATGGACTTCACATAATGGAAGTCTATGCAAGTCGCTCCGAGGTCGCCCCGAAGTAGTACAGGACCCTTTTTCTAAGTTGGAGCGACTTGTGTCGCTCCTATTAGAACGGGTCCTGTAGCAGTCAATGGACCGCAAGGGAGCGCGACTTGTCAGGCTGACAAGTCGCCTGACAAGTCGCGCTAGTGTGAATCGAGTCTTAGCGTGTGTCAAAGTGTGAACAAGCCCCAAAGAAACCTTGAGCTTAAAGAAAGACCCCTTGTGAAAATGCTAGCCACCTGGTTTTTGAACAGAACCAATTCTTCAATATTTGCAGAATCACTAAAGGCTCGCTCTTTCCGGGGAGCTGTCGCCTCGTCACTGCCCTGAAAATGGCGGCCCAATGCGATGTAACTGTTTTCAGTTCATGTGCTTGCGACGTGGCACTTGAATGGGTCGGGTTTGTCAGCAGTACCCCCTACTAAAACCGACATTCTGTTTCATTTTTGACTGCAGCACGTATACAGCCCAGAGCGGCTGCATTCTCTTGTTTAGGTGGGTAGTCAGGGGGGCAGTAAAGCCACAGCTCAACCAGTTGCTTTTATCGCCCCCCTCTGGCCGCACTTTTGAACTAACCCTAATGGGCCATACACACTATACAATTGTCTTTAGATTTTTTTCCTTTAGATTTACCAAAACCATATAATATGAGATCAAATCTAAACACTTTCAATTTGTATAAAATCAGGCAGGCCCCTGCACTACATAGTAAAGGTAAATCTGAAGGAAATCTAACAACAAAAGTTGTATAGTGTGTATCCAGCTTTAGGCAGGCCATACATTATACAATTTTCTGTCCTTCAACCACAGGTTGAAGGAAAGAAAATTGCTTGATTCTCCCACTGATGTTGATGGGGGATTCCCTCCCACTGCGCAATTGTACTCTGACAGTGCCATCAGAATACAATGATCACTGCTGGCATTTATAGCCGCCGGCATTGATTAAATGAAAAAGAAAAAAAGATTGGTTGGTTGTAATGAAGTCAATTAACAGATTAACTTCAGTACAACCAGCCTGCCTATAGATGGATTGGGATTAAGCCACTTCATGCTGGACTGACCAAATTGCAATCTGTCTATAGCCGACTTAAATGTGCAGATCAGACATTCCAACTTCACTTAATGCCTGCTTGCTCCTGTCCACTGGCTAGAAAATGACTGATGTTAGAGGCTGCCAGGCAAATGGCATTTTCAGAAGACCAGTCAGCAATGGCAGCTCACATTTTTCTCTTAATACAAAGCAGGCATTTTTACACCTGCACTTCTTTAAAGGGAGCCGGTGATCACTGAGGACCATTTTGGGTACGCTGCCCTATAAAAAATGAACACATTACATCCCAAAATATGAACCGTATCCCCGCACAAAATGCCACACAGGTTGTATATGTCGTATGAGGTTAACTCAAAGATGTCTTCTTAAACAAAAGAAGGGGAAAAAATGCTTTCAACAAAATAGAGATAAAAATGAACAGCTTATGCTACATGTCAGGTCAGAGGCTTCTCTGGATCTCCAGCGAAAGGAAGACTGCAGCAACGAGGAACAATCAGAGGGTGAAGGGGTTAATAACACACTTCAAGGGATTAAACCCGGCATGAGACCTGGAAGCTGGATTGGCCGGTTGCTAGATGCAAGTCAGCCAATGAGAGGCGAGCACGCAAGGAAAAAGGGAAAGTTAGTGGAGCCGTATGTCTGGCTGCACAGCCCAGGAGTGCAGGGTTAGAATGGTGGAGTCACTATTGGTGAATCCAAAACAAAACAAAAAAAAGGACTGAATTTGTGCACCATGTACAGACACATCACTAGAGCTGACAGACGCATGCACTGTGCAGACATGCCTTAAGTATTATATACAGCTGTAACATAGTGACATCATCATATACAATGTATAGAGTGACAAAAAAAATCTGATCAACAAAACGGATCTAACATCACTTATTACACACAGATTGGAACCTGATGTCACTGTACACTTATATTATTTGTAGCCACACAAGTTATATTAGTTACTGATTATTCATCCTCTTTAAACAGTCAAATGTTGTTTGCAGCAGTGGGTTGCCTTCTTCTGTACTAGAGGACCATCCGTAAGTGTCCCATTTTTAAAGTACACCTGTCATTTAAGAAATAAATACACTGCTATGGTCACCTGCTTCGCAAAAGTTCTAGCTGCTGGCCGGTCCCTGGCTGCAATAGGTATAGTCTGAACTCCTGATCTAGATACTTGTGCTGTGCCAGGGACTAATGACTCACACAAGTGTCAACGCAGGATTCTTACATTGGTGTGTTGTAGTGCCATTAAAATAGCACTATAGGCAAAACATTTTTACATTTTACATGGAGTAAGGGAGGGTTACAACCCCTGTCAGTTTTTTTTTTATTTTATTATTATTATTATTATTATTGCTATCTGAGTACTATTGGGCAGATTTCCCTCCACTTCCTGTCCCATTGCCAAAACAGGAAGCAAGAGGAAATTCTTCCAAAGTGTGGAAATTACTGGTTGTCACCAGAACTAGTGTCCCCATTGAAGATTTTCCCTCAATTCCTGTTCTGGTAACAATTTTTTTTACTTTCACTCTGGGTGATAATGTTAAAATAGGACAAATAGAGAGGGAGTTAATTTTCCTTTAGGAGGCACAGACAGCAATAAAAACCCAACAGGTGTTCTAATCCCTCTTCACTCTCCAACACAAAAAAAAAAAAGTTTTGGCTTTAGTTATACTTAAGCCCCATACACACGCACCGATTGTTGGCCGACCGATCGGCCGTCTTTTGTCCAGTGTTGTTGTGTTGGTTGAAATGTGCTCTAGACTGCACACGAATTTTGTCGGCCAACAACAACCAACTGCAGAAGTGATGTCATGTTCTGGTTTACTTTCCGTGTGTTTTTTCTTCTCTGAGCATGCCCAGTCTTGCTCAACTGATTTTTGTCGGCCGAAATCTGTACTGACTGAGGAACAATCGGCCGTTCTGCTGACGGCCAACAAAAATTTTATAGCCTGCACACCAGATTTTGTTCGGCCGAAAAGTCGCAGTCGGTTGTCGGAAGCATCATACTAACAAGCCGACAATCGGCCGATCGGGCGGTGGCCGAAAATTCACGGCCAACAATCGGTACGTGTGTACGAGGCTTTAAGGGCCCCTTTCACACAGGCTGTCCAATCAGGTCTGCCTGTCAGTTTTTTAGGCCGACCTGATTGGACCCTCCATTCTCCCCCCTGGAGTGATGACAAGTACGCTGACATCCGCCGCTATCTGATTCGCCAAATCCAGACGGATGGTGGTACGATTTTCCATCTGTCTGGCAGATCAGATATGATCGGGTGAAAAGGGACAGGAGGTCCGTTTTCACCCAATTTCCCAATAGGGGAGTGCGGGACTGTATCTGTGAGCGAGGACAGCCTTGTCATCTGCCTGCTCAGCGGGGATCAGCGGAGCAAGCGGGGTCGGCGAAGCGGAAGTGTCCATGTGAAAGGGGTCTTAAATTGAATGGCACCCCAATGCACCACCAGAACACACACCTGTGCTGGCCACCAGACTGAGGAAATCTAGTGGCAGAAAAAAAGCACTACAGGGGAAAGCCCTGGATTAAAGGTGAATATTGCAGCAAAAGCTGGATTTGTTATTTTATAATTTAAAGGGCTATTTATTTTTATATTGGTATTTTTGGCTGGATGCAGAACTATTAGGCTTTCTTCACATTGGCGATGGACTAGATTCCAGCAGCAAGAATCAGTAAGTTCTGCGGCTGGGATGACAGATGGCCACCCAGCCTGTACAAGGCAATGACAGGCTGAAAGTAACCGCACACCCAGTGGTTAGCTGCGGGCAGGGACAGATGCCCGAGCCTGAGTTCATCTGTATGCATCCAGGGTCACTCATTCTTCTTCAACCGCAATTAACCGACTGTTATACATATGAACGGCAACGCCTCCCCTCAGCTTGTCATTACTTAGTACAGGCTGGAAAGCCACCATACGACCTGGAATCCCGTGAAAGTATGTCATGGCTCATGTGAAGGATATCTAACAGACAGCTGATATGCTGACTAATATTACATATCAATGTGGAAGAGCTGAATGGGGTTTTCTACTGGAAACCCCCTTTTAAAACGGAGCTGGAATAGCTGTTTTTCGTCTCAGGACTAAGAATCAGTGGCTCCCCAATGGGGGGTTCAGGCTGCAACCACTGGCTGTCCATGACAGTCAGCAACTATAACTAAGCCCAGGAGCCCATTGAAGAAGTGAATTTATGCGTCTTCATATTGTTTACATTGGGTATGCAGTTACATTATTTCCTGTTAGTATGCAGGCTGCAGCTTTGTCCAGCCTCTCCTTACAGCAGTAGATCACTGCTGTAGTGATCTATTGCTGACTGATTGCAGCCAGCAATAGATTGTTATAAAAAGAGAGGTGTTGCTGCACATCTGCATGGTGGATCTGGATCTGGTCTCCACTGACCAAATCCAGACCCACCTATGAAGAAAATAAAATTGAAACAAAAGAATTGTAAAATAATTTATACGTGTGAGACTCGGTCCACACTAGCGCGACTTGTCATGCGACTTGTCAGCCTGACAAGTCGCGCTCCCTCGCCAGCCTGACAAGTCGCGCTCCCTCGCGGTCCATTGACCGCTACAGGACCTGTTCTAATAGGAGCGACACAAGTCGCTCCGACTTAGAAAAAGGGTCCTGTACTACTTCGGGGGCGACCTCTGAGCCACTTGCATAGACTTCCATTATGTGAAGTCCATCCAAGTCGCCCCGAAGTCGTGGTGCATGGGAATGCACAAGTCACCCCCGAAGTAGTACAGAGTCGTGTCGCCCCAGTGTGAACCGACTCTAAACTGTTGGCGTCATATAGTCAAATAAATCGTGTATACTATAATATATATATATATATATATATATATATATATATATATATATATATATATATACATACATATATACAGTAGCTCACAAAAATTAGTACATCCCTCACATTTTTGTAAATATTTTATTATATATTTTCATGTGACAACCTTGAAGAAATGACACTTTGTGTACAGCTTGTATAACAGTGTAAATTTGCTGTCCCCTCAAGATAACTCAACACACAGCCATTACCATTGACAACAAAAGTGAGTACACCCCTAAGTACAAAAGTCAAAATTAGGACCAAAGTGTCAATATTTTGTGTGGCCACCATTATTTCCCAGCACTGCCTTAACCCTTTTGGGAATGGAGTTCACCAGAGCTTCACAGGTTGCCACTGGAGTCCTCTTCCACTCCTCCATGACGACATCACGGAGCTGGTGGAGGTTAGAGGCCTTGCGCTCCTCCTCCATCTTCCATTTCAGGATGCCCCACAGATGCTTGATAGGGTTTAGGTCTGGAGACATGCTTGGCCAGTCCATCACCTTTACCCTTCTTTAGCAAGGCAGTGGCTGCAATGGATGCAATGCTGCAGTGGCTGTAATGGATGCTGTGCTATGTGGAATCTCCAGCAATCCCCAGCTATGGCTGCCACAATCCAGTTATCCCTGTGGTAACTTTTATCCTACCCATTAAAATGACAGGTAAATGCACTTTTTTCTATTTTTTTTTTTACTATTTATTCCAAATTAATATTAATAATAATATGTTCAGTGCAGCACAAATGGGACTAAGCCTGTACAGGACCCAATATGTACTGACAACATGGCCTGATGAAGTAGAAACATGCAAAATAGAAGGGAATATTCTATGGTTCCAATGACCAGTGCACGCAAAAAAATAAAATTACAGAACTCAAATATGCACCAATGTTGTCAGCTTTTAAAGCAGAATTCCAAAAATGAGAAAACATTTGATGCCCATTAAAAGATAAAATAAAGAAAAAATGGCAGTACCTTTTTTCTGCCACTAGATGTCCTCAGTCTCATGGCTAGCATAATTCAGCCCACTTACCATAAACCCTGGTCATCCTGAACATGCCCCCAGCTTGTGAATGGAAAGTGAAAGGAGAAGCAGTATTATGATGTTCATCTTTCTGTCCCTTTGCTCTTTCCTCCTATTAGCATACTTCTTGACAGTACACATAGGCGTGCGCACAGGGTGTGCCAGGTGTTCCTGGGCACACCCTAATCACCCCATGTACATTAACATTATCACTTTTTGTGCTGGTAGGAAGATGGGAAAAATCTCTCTCTTACTGGCTCTGCCATAAGAGAAGTCTTAAGACACTTGCCTTTCAATGTGCCAGCAGGGAGATAAATGTGCTGGGGTCATATATATGTAGACACACACAAATACGTGTGTTTGAACTTTGGGGTGCGCGCCCTAATTTAATAGGCTGCGCACGCCTATGACAATCCATAAACTGATTGCTTCCTTGTACTGCTTCCTTCCTCTCAGACTCCAGCCCTGCTGTACAGGTATTCCAAGAAGCTGATACTAGGTTAAATGCAGGTATTTACACAACTTATATTTGAAAAAATATATATAAATATGTTTTAATGATTGCAGAGTTGCATTCAATTGTGGATTTTATATCTGCACGGATTTCAGCCTGGTAACACTTGTTACAACACTTATTACAAATGAAACTGCTGGCTTGCTACCAGACAAGACAATGACAGATCCCATCCAAAACAAGCTACAATAATTGTTCTGTTCACATGAAATTCTGTATTTCTGACACAAACTCCATGCTCCTGTAACATGGACTGGAAAAATAGTCTTTCATTTGCATGCAGCAGGAACTTCACTGTCAACCGTATTTATGTTTCAATGTCAGACAAGTTGTTGAAAACAGCTTGGGTGGTTAATGCAGAGGTAAACGCAAACACTAAAATCTCCTTTTAGGCCCGGTTCACACTGGTGCGACAAGCGCTCCGACTTTGAGAGCACAAGATGCATGAGATGTTAAAATCAATGTTTCCCTACGAAAGCCGTCTTAACCAATCCGACTTTGGAAAGGTTCCTGCACTACTTTGGTCCAACTTAGGTGCGACTGGAGGTGGCATCCAAGATGGATCAGCATCTTAACTGATCCGACAAGTGACTTGTGACATGAGGCAATGTTAGCAATACAAAATTTACTGAAAAAATACAAATAAATGGTGTGGGGTCCCCCCCCCCCCAAAATTCATAACAGGCCCCTTGAGTCTGGTATGGATCTTGAGGGGAAACCCCATGCCAAAAATAAAGAAAACCCGTGGGGTCCCTCCTTCCACAGGAAGGGGAGGGGGGACCTAGCGCCCCCCCCCCTACTGAACCATAGCAGGCCACATGCCCTCTACATGGGAGGGGGGGGTGCTTTAGGGCAGGGGGGATAAGGGCCTCTTCCCCACAACCCTGGTCTGTGGGCAGGGGGCTTATCAAAATCTGGAGACCCTTTTTTCCCAGGCCCCCCATGTGAATTTGAATGCCCCTACCCTATTCACCCAAAAAGAAAAAAAACAGTGTAATGTATAAGAAAAACAGGAGGCAGTTTTTGACAAGTCCTTTATTAAAAATACATAATGTCCCCCTGGTAGCTCCAAAGTCAATCACAATGGCCATCACCGACAACACAGACCGGATACAAAAAAAAAAAATGCTCTTCCCCCAACTAAGGCTTCTGCCGTTCTGACAGGTTCGGTGTCTGACAGTTCTTATATAACTATGAAGCCTTGTCATGCAGTGACATCACCTAAAGAACCAGCTCCTTTTTTACGCCACTGCTCTGAGCATAATAGGTCAGTGATGTCACAAGGGGGTGGGGTCTCTGGGTCACATCACCACATAGCCACGCCCTAAAGTTATATAAGAACTGTCAGACACCAGGGCTGTCAGAACGGCATGAGCCTTCATCGGGTGCTGTGCCACCCTGGTTGAGAATCACTGCTTTAGGCTCAGCCTATTATATAACATATTTTGATATGTACAGTAGTTCTCTGTGTGACAGGGTGGTGGCGCCTAGGTTCAGGTATTTGTCCCTTTATTGCGTGTAATTGATGGTGCGCTATATCTGAAATATGTGCAAAAATGCAAACGAATAATGTGCAACCTCAAATAAATACAATTAAGGTGCAAAACTGTAACATATAAATATATATGAGAAGAAGTCCCAAGACACTAGTGTGTCTATATTGAAACTATTTTCGGTGATGTGGTTGGTGATGGATGGTGTTCAAAAGTAATACGTGACTTGAATTCCCTCCACCTGTTAGAATTCCTCCTTACCGGACGGAATGAAATAAGTGCTCTCCTTAAAGGAAACAAACAATCCCTGGTGCTCCAAAATCAAAAGGTGCTCCCCACCGTGCGTATAAAATAGCCTGCTGGGCTTCTTACCAGATGGATATAGATAACATGCGTATGGTGCATCAAGTGGTGGAGCAAGTCAGTCAGCTCTCAGCTTTGGTGGAAGCGCAGTTGGATTATCACAGGCAGGCTGTGCAAATTCTGGATGAATTATCTGACAAATTAAAGGATAGAGTTCGTGAATCCTCCTCTAGACCCAAAAGAGAATACAAGCCTAAGCCGAGGGAAGCCTATGATTATGCTGACAGTGAACATCCTAATGGTGGAATCTCTTGCAACTCTTCAGTCAAAGCATCAGGAACGATACGATCCTTCCCACCGCTTACTGTAAGCGGCTATCAGTGTCACCGGAATATAGGACCAATCTGCCTGTGAGCAGCGCAACAGTATTCGGTGTCCATATCCACCAGAGGCTGATAAGGACCAATTGGATACAGAGACAGACCTGTCCAAGGGGGATGCAATTACGCATGTTATCTATATCCATCTGGTAAGAAGCCCAGCAGGCTATTTTATACGCACGGTGGGGAGCACCTTTTGATTTTGGAGCACCAGGGATTGTTTGTTTCCTTTAAGGAGAGCACTTATTTCATTCCGTCCGGTAAGGAGGAATTCTAACAGGTGGAGGGAATTCAAGTCACGTATTACTTTTGAACACCATCCATCACCAACCACATCACCGAAAATAGTTTCAATATAGACACACTAGTGTCTTGGGACTTCTTCTCATATATATTTATATGTTACAGTTTTGCACCTTAATTGTATTTATTTGAGGTTGCACATTATTCGTTTGCATTTTTGCACATATTTCAGATATAGCGCACCATCAATTACACGCATTTATTTATTTTTATCTGGGAGCAGCATATCACGGATCAGCGCACTTTTTCTTTTTCACATTTGTCCCTTTATTGCCTCCTTTACTAGTCTAGTTCCACTTTAACAAATGCATATCGGTTTACCAACACACTTGCTGAATCACCTGCCAATCACTGCCACCAGCTAATGACGCAATGCATACACACTCTTAGGGAATTTGAAGCCCCGATGCAAACTACAACTCTGCCAGTGCCACTCATGATGAGACACATCGGTTGCATTCCAGCAGTTATGCCATTCCGGGTGACATCTTAGATCCAGAGAGGCACCCTCTGTAATCATACAAGTTATCATGTAGAGATTCACGGGATCTAACACATTACTATTTCTATTATAATTTTTATGATAGAATGTATATGGTGTCGCTGTCAACAATTTGTTCAGCACTTTACATGATTAATATATTACTTTGTTCCATAGTTTATACAAAAAATTGTTCCCTGTCTTCTCCTTTATGATATGCTTCTGATTTTGTTTTATGTGCATTTGACCTGGATCATTGCGCACAGGACTTCCTTAGCAGCTGGCTTATTTGGCTTTCATTTACTGGTCGATGGGGCTGTTTGAAATAGTTTCTAATTGCTTTTGATTATGTGCATGTGTGTTCATTGAACATTCATGTGTTCCCGGAGATTATTATTATCTATTTAATAAATAACGTTACTGATTTTATTGATGTATATAAAATTTGATTTGGTTTTTAGATTTCCATGTACCTCCATAGGGAGGAAAATGTGTTCTCTATGATTTGGTTACACATGAAACTAAAGAAAACAAAATAATAAAACACTGGTTGGTCATTTGTGCCAAGCAATGGTGGTACCAGGGGCTTTACTGATCCAAAATGCAGCCCTTTGTTTACAATGTGCCTGTACACACACAAGCACATAAACAAGTGCTATCTTCAGTTGAAAAAAAAAATAGAAAAATCTGTGTTCTTTGTCAGTATTTTGCACCAGTATGTGCAAATGCGCACAAATAAGCACATAGCATAAATATTCAGGGCTTTTGCCTAGGAATGTATTGTGTGCATAAATGCGCATACACGCAAATACATGCAACACAAATGCCTGTAACTATGTCCAGAAATGCTGATGCTCAAACATCAGTACCGTGGGCAAGAGTCCTTACATTGTGTTTGTAAAGGAAATAAAGTTATTAAAAAAAAACTCCTCTACAGGATTAGGACACAAGGCAGGAAAAAGCTTGACTATGCCTATGGGGCAGTCCCAGGGGGTATACTCCCACTCTCAGCTATAGGCATATAGGTACTCAGTTTTTTAAGGACCTAGTTCCTTGCTGGGATC
The DNA here is from genome assembly GCF_965119305.1 of Pelophylax lessonae. Lineage (NCBI taxonomy): Eukaryota > Metazoa > Chordata > Amphibia > Anura > Ranidae > Pelophylax > Pelophylax lessonae. Next base: position 43,634,011 of record NC_138777.1, on the reverse strand, counting down.
TCTGGTCCTGGCATTTTTTTCCTTTTGAATGGAACTTTTTCCTATCTTTGTTATTTTGTTCCTGTGAAAATCTAAAAATAACTCCTGGACTGGGCGACGGACTGGATAATCTACATCCAGAGGGTCCCCCCAGTCTGGCCAGTGAGCGCGCGCAGGCTTCAGCTTCATGCTAAGTCAGCCGCAACATAGCCCCACTGGACGGGGGCTGGCCTGCGAATTAAAGTCTCGCGAGGGTGCATACGACCTGGCCTCGGCCTGAGTCGCAGCGTTCCTTCTGGCTGACAGCCCACCCATTCCGATGGAGCGGTGGTCTGTCAGAAGTGGTGCCCACCCTGTTCCTGGTATGGTAAGTAGCTGTCCCCCCTCTTCCCCTGGAGGGTTTTGGGGTGGACGTGGGCCCCTCCCTGGGACGGTGGGGCCATGAGTGCTCAGATAGTGAGGATGATTCCTCTGCTCCTCTAGCGTGCATAAACAGGCGCTGGTGAATGCACTGATTGTGTCAGTGCGTGAAACTTTAAAAAATGGAGGATGTGGCTGATTCTGCGTCGGAGGCATCGGTCCCTTTTGACACCCACAAGCCCCCCAAAGAGGTCAGGGTGTCCCCCTTTTCTGCTTACTTTGACAACATTGTCACAAAACAGTGGGGATGTCCAAAACGCACTCTTGTTATTCCTAAGCATTTTGCTATGCGGTATCCTTATGAGCATTCCCTGCCTAAAAAGTGGACGGTCCCACCTGTAGTGGACTCGCCGGTTTCCAGGTTATATAAAGCTACCTTAATTCCGGTTGAGGAGTCCCTGGTCTTTAAAGATCCAGCTGATAGGAGGGCAGACACTTTGGCCTGCCTTATGTTCACTGTGGCTGGTTCGGCACTTAGGCCGGTATTTACTATTACCCTGGTGTCGCAAATTTTGACCGAGTGGGCTAAACTTTTACGCCGGGACTTGGAGGGGAAACAAATTCCCCCTGCCTTTGCAGAGCTGGCGGATCAATTGGTCCAGGGGCTACAGTTTATCTGTGATGCCTCTTTGGATGCGGCTTGTTTGATTCTAGGCTGTCTATATCAGGTCATTCGGCGTATTATCTGGCTAAAAGGCTGGTCTGCGGACCAGACTTCTAAGAAGGCCTTATCTAATCTCCCCCTTGTAGGGGATTGCCTGTTTGGACCTTTCTTGGATGACACCATTAAGGGTCTCACGGGGGAAGAATACTCTTCTTCCGCAGGCTACCAAGGTCAAGGAGCCCTGTCGTAGATGTTGGCCATTCTTCTTGGCTCATAAGAGGCTTTTTCGTCCCTTAGGGTCTCAAGACAAGGAATCAAAGCCCTTCAGGGCCTCCCCGGAGGTTCCAAGAGTACCTGGTGCATACCTTTATCCAGGGAGTTCGACACTTGGCTCCTCCAGTGCGGTCTCCATTGCCGCCGTGGGACCTCAATTTGGTTGTCAGTTCTCCAGAAACCTCCCTTCAAAAATATTTTGAGAAGTTCCCTTGCTTACGTTGTCCCAGAAGGTGGCCTTTTTGTGGCTATTACTACTGCACGCAGGGTGTCGGAGCTGGGGGCGTTGTCTTGTCGTTTACCTTACCTGGTGGTTCACAGAGATAAAGTGGTTCAACATCCCTGTCCATCATTCCTTCCAAAGGTCATCTCTGATTTCCATTTGAATGAAGACATAGTGTTGCCTTTCCTATATCCCAGGCCTAAACACCCTAAGGAACTTGCCTTGCATTCCCTGGATGTGGTTCGGGCAATCAGGGTGTACCTGGCAGCTACGGAGTCTTTAAGGAAGTCAGACTCACTATTTGTACTCACGGATGCTGCGACTATTTCCAGATGGATCAGACAGATGGTGATTCAGGCCTATTCCAATAAGGGTCAGGTTCCTCCTTTCCCTGTTTAGACACACTCTACTTGAGCTTAGTGCCTCCTGGGCCTTCCGTCATCAGGCGTCAGTGCTACAGGTTTGCAAGATGGCCACCTGGACGTCTGTGCACACTTTCACAAAGTTTTATAAGGTAGATGTGTTGGCATCTGCGGATGCTTCTTTTGGCCTCAAGGTTTTGAAGGCTACTGTTTAGAGGACCTGGTCCTCTTTGCGGGTGTATTGTTTTTTTCAGGTGAGCTCCAGTTGTTAATGGTTGAGCTCCATGTTACCTGGTTGGCTAGGATTTAGCCTTGGGAATTTTTTCTTACTGTTCCCACCCCTCATGTTTGACACTGCTTTGGGACGTCCCAATGGTCAAGTTGATAAGGAGCTGTGTCCATCAATGCACGAAAGAGAAAATGGGATTTTTGACTTACCGTGAAATCCATTTCTCTTTCACAGCACACAGCACCCACCCCTCTCTAAGTGCCTATACCTGAGAGTGGGAGTATACCCCCTGGGACTGCCCCATAGGTGTTGTCAAGCTTTTTTCTGCCTAGTGTCCTACTTATGTAATGGGCAGTATAACCCAATTATCAAGAAGATAAGGAGCTGTGTCTGTCAATGAAAATCAGAGAAATGGATTTTATGGTAAGTCAAAAATCCCATTATCATACTTATCTGCTCTGTCCAGTGATTTTGCACAGAGCAGCCCCAATCCCCCTCTTTTTGGTTCCCCTGCCGGTATTCTGGGCCCCCTCCCTTGCAAAGTGCCCCAATAGCAAGCCGCTTCATGTGGGGGCACTCACGCATGCTTGCTCCCGAGCCGCCTCTCTGCATCCATAAGACACAGAGCACGGCTCAGCCCCGCTCCCGTCTTGCTGGCTGTGGTTGACCGCAGCGGGAGCCAATGGCTCCTGCTACTGCATCTTAGCCAATCACTAACGGGAGACCCGGGAGAGCCTCGGGTCTCCTGCACATTGCTGAATCGAGATTGGGCTTAGGTAATTATTGGGGCGGGGGGGGGGCTGCACACTGAAGCTTTTCTTACCTTCATGCATTGTATACAAAACCTTCAGACTTTACAGCCATTTTAACCTTAACCTCCCTGGCGGTATGATTATGTCAGGAATTCTGTACCAAAAGCGGTACAATTTTTTTCATGGAAATTTGGCGTTATGTATTATAGGCCTACAATTCTTAGTAATTACTGACTTAGACCTGACCAAAACAAGACTCTAGTAGACATCCCAGATGTGATGAATTCGAAACACAAACGCATGAATTATAATCTAATCAATAATATAATTTTATTATATAATATATAATTTAATATATATATATTATATTATATAATAAAATTATATTATTGATTAGATTATAATTCATGCGTTATATTATATATATGTGTGTATATATATATGTGTGTATATATATATATATATATATATATATATATATATATATATATGTGTATATATATATATATATATATATATATATATATGTGTGTGTGTGTGTGTATATATATATATATATATATATATATATATATATATATACAGTGGGTACGGAAAGTATTCAGACCCCCTTAAATTTTTCACTGTTTGTTATATTGCAGCCATTTGCTAAAATCATTTAAGTTCATTCTTCTTCCTCATGAATGTACACATAGCACACCATACTGACAGAAAAACACAGAATTGTTGACATTGTTGCAGATTTATTAAAAAAGAAAAACTGAAATATCACATGGTCCTAAGTATTCAGACCCTTTGCTCAGTATTTAGTAGAAGCCCCCTTTTGATCTAATACAGCCAGGAGTCTTTTTGGGAAAGATGCAACAAGTCTTTCACACCTGGATTTGGGGATCCTCTGCCATTCCTCCTTGCAGATCCTCTCCAGTTCTGTCAGGTTGGATGGTAAACGTTGGTGGACAGCCATTTTTAGGTCTCTCCAGAGATGCTCAATTGGGTTTGTCAGGGCTCTGGCTGGGCCATTCAAGAACAGTCACGGAGTTGTTGTGAAGCCACTCCTTCGTTATTTTAGCTGTGTGCTTAGGGTCATTGTCTTGTTGGAAGGTAAACCTTCGGTCCAGTCTGAGGTCCAGAGCACTCTGGAGAAGGTTTTTGTCCAGGATATCCCTGTACTTGGCCGCATTCATCTTTCCCTCGATTGCAACCAGTTGTCCTGTCCCTGCAGCTGAAAAACACCCCCACAGCATGATGCTGCCACCACCATGCTTCACTGTTGGGACTGTATTGGACAGGTGATGAGCAGTGCCTGGTTTTCTCCACACATACCGCTTAGAATTAAGGCCAAAAAGTTCTATTTTGGTCTCATCAGACCAGAGAATCTTATTTCTCACTATCTTGGAGTCCTTCAGGTGTTTTTTAGCAAACTCCATGCGGGCTTTCATGTGTCTTACACTGAGGAGAGGCTTCCGTCGGGCCACTCTGCCATAAAGCCCCGACTCGTGGAGGGCTGCAGTGATGGTTGACTTTCTACAACTTTCTCCCATTTCCTGACTGCATCTCTGGAGCTCAGCCACAGTGATCTTTGGGTTCTTCTTTACCTCTCTCACCAAGGCTCTTCTCCTCCGATAGCTCAGTTTGGCCGGACGGCCAGCTCTAGGAAGGGTTCTGGTCGTCCCAAACGTCTTCCATTTGAGGATTATGGAGGCCACTGTGCTCTTAGGAACCTTAAGTGCAGCAGAAATCTTTTTGTAACCTTGGCCAGATCTGTGCCTTGCCACAATTCTGTCTCTGAGCTCTTCAGGCAGTTCCTTTGACCTCATGATTCTCATTTGCTCTGACATGCATTGTGATCTGGAAGGTCTTGTATAGACAGGTGTGTGGCTTTCCTAATCAAGTCCAATCAGTATAATCAAACACAGCTGGACTCAAATGAAGGTGTAGAACCATCTCAAGGATGATCAGAAGAAATGGAAAGCACCTGAGTTAAATATATGAGTGTCACAGCAAAGGGTCTGAATACTTAGGACCATGTGATATTTCAGTTTTTCTTTTTTAATAAATCTGCAACAATGTCAACAATTCTGTGTTTTTCTGTCAGTATGGGGTGCTATGTGTACATTCATGAGGAAGAAGAATGAACTTAAATGATTTTAGCAAATGGCTGCAATATAACAAAGAGTGAAAAATTTAAGGGGGTCTGAATACTTTCCGTACCCACTGTATATATACATACGGGTATATACGTGTATATGTGTGTGTGTGTATATATATATATATATATATGTATATATATATATATATATATATACATACGGGTATATACGTGTATATGTGTGTGTGTGTATATATATATATATATTTATATATATATATATATTATAAATGTTATGTGTGTGTTTGTGTTTTGTGCAACGTTCAATGTTTGAATTTCCCTCCCTAGTTCCGCTCCCATGCAGCATTGCTGCTGCAGGGAATGGAAGTAGGAAGTCATCACACCGACGGAGGAGAGACAAGCGGCGGGGATCTCAGACGGCTGGCGATCACAGCAATGGGAGATCATCGCTGGACCGCCAGGAGAAGGTAAGACACCGCTGCGCGCTCTGCACATCCACCCCGAGCGTGACTCGGGGATACCGCATAACAGCATAGAAAATCCACCCCGAGTCACGCTAGGGGATATCGCTAGGCAGGTTAAAGCAGAGTTCCGGCCTCAAATACCTTTTTTGCCAAAAAATACCCCTATAATACTAATCCATTGCCCTTTACAGAACTGCTATTCTCAAACTTACAAGGTGTACAGTATTGGATTTTAGTCAAAATCTTATTTTTAAAAACGCTGTCTGAGCGCAGGCCATCTTGGATGTGGGAATCTGAAGCCGCAGTGTAATCTGCTGTGTCCTTCTTCCTGATTCCAGGGAGTGTTCTGGGAGTTCTTCCTGATTCCAGCCTCCTGGGAGTGATGACAAACAGCTCCCAGGATGCAATGCAAAGGCGGAAGTGATGTCGGTGGCCATGGCCACAGAGGGGGGAGAAGGAGGAAGTACAATCAAAAATGCCCTGAAAATAAGGTAAGAGACCCCCGAAAAAAATTGAAAATGCCCCATTGTAGATCAGCATAGCGAGCACTCCAGGAATCACTAAAGTTGCAAAATAGGCCGGAACTCCGCTTTAAATATATACTGCACTACATTCAGAGAAAGAAAATCTTTACTCTCTTTTTTTTTTCCTGTCTATTATCAGTAATAATAATACTTAAAGCGGTTGTATACCACTGGAGGTTTTTTTCCCCCCTGCAAGGTAAAGTCATAATGTGCTAGTATGCATCTCATACTAGCACATTATGTGAAACTAACCTTAAAATTAAGCTGTTCCAGCGCCAAGATGTCAACGCTGCAGCCGCTTCCATCTTCACACGTCTTGTTTCTGGGTTTGCGAGCTCCGGCTCTGCGTCTGGCCGGAGCCGCAATGACGCTCATGGCACAGGGCTCGGAAGGAATGGCAGGGGTGGCCGTTCCTTCAGAGCGCATGCCCCAGTGATGTCACTGGCTGCATGTAATTAAAATATCTCCTAAACAGTGCCCCTTTAGGAAATATTTACACCACCTATAGGTAAGCCTTTTTATAGGCTTATCTATAGGTAAAAGGCAGTAAAGGAAGTTTACTTCCTCTTTAATCATTAAATTATCCTTTCTATTGAGGTTTATGTCTGTCTGTAATACTCTTGTTGGTGGCACAGTAATTAACCACCTCCTTCCCAAGCCTATTCTGACACTTTGCTCCTACATGTAAAAATCTACTTTTGTTTGCTAGAATATTACTTAGAACCCCCAAACATTATATATATTTTTTTAGCAAAGACCCTAAAGACTAAAATGGTGTGTGTTGCAATTTTTTATGTCACACTTTATTTGCGCAGCGGTTTTTCAAATGCAACTTTTTGGGAAAAAAACTTTCATGAGTAAAAACAAAAAAACAGTAAAGTTAGCCCAATTTTTTTGTATAATGTGAATGCTTCTGCCCGTGGAATGGCGGCAAGCTACGGTGCTTAAAATTCTCCATAGGCGACATTTAAACGCCTTTTCAGGTTACCAGTTTAGAGTTGCACAGGAGATCTGGTGCTAGAATTACAATACCTCACATGTGTAGTGTAATCACAGTTTACATATGCATGCGGGAGTAACGTATGCGTTCGCATTTGTGCGTAAGAATAGTAGTGCTTTCTTTTTTTTTATTATTTTATAAAAAAAATGTTTTCTTCTTTACACTTTTTTATTTTTATTTTTTTCAGAATAACTTCATTGCTATCCCAAGGAATGAACAACATCCCTTGTGACAGCATGGGCCATTACAGGTCCTTCTTATGCAGTGATTTGGGGTCTATCCTCTGGCCCCCCATGCAGCCGATAAGACCCCCTTCACACTGGGGCGACGCTACTTGCCGGGGCAACCTCACAGGTCGCGGTGCACAACTCGCACCGCGACCTCTGAGCGGCCGGCACGGACTTCATATCATTGAAGTCAATGCAGGTCGCTCCAGGTCGCCCCAAAGAAGCTCCGGACCCTTTTTCTAAGTCGGAGCGACTTGTGTCGCTCCTATTAGAACGGGTCCACAGCTACTCTATGGCAGGCGACCTACGGCGACCTGTCAGGCGACCAGGTCGTCTGACAGGTCGCCCCAGTGTGAACGGTGTCTCAGACCAATATCGGTCCGATCAGATGCTTCTCTGGGTGCTGGTGGCCAGGTAAACAAAGTGGCAGAACCGAAAGTGAGGAATACTCGTCGCTCCTGGTTTCAAGGGTTACAGAGAAAGGGGAACGATGTCAGTTCCTCTCTGTGTACCAGGCAGCCAACGCCGCCGGCCCCATCACTCCTGGCCTCCAGGATGGGACTGGAAAGCCTGGAAAAGGCGCAGGCAGCAGTGGGTGGGACCCCCTTCTGCCACCTGCAGAAGCGATCAAGTGGCTAATTATCCACTCGGATCACTTCTGCCTGAAACGGAATCGCCGGGTGCAAAAAATGATACCGGGATGATGCCTGTAGGTGCAGGCATCATCTCGGTATTACCACTGAAACCCAAGGACATACGGGTAAGTCAATTTGGGGGAAGTGATTAGGGAATATTTTGTGGGTAGAAGTATGGTGGAAATGCGTGCAGAGTATACAGGAAATAAGCTCAGGCTCTATTTACCTATTCCTCTTTGGGAGATGCCCACTAATTGGCGCAATGTAGGCATGAACAACAATCGCCGCAGTGAGCTACACGCACCAGAGCTCTTCTCTTTACCACTTTGTCCAAGTGGTTGCCTACTAAATAACCTTACATTTTTTAATGTTCTGTAAATGCTTACTATATAACATTCATTTTTCATTTTCTGACTAATAATCTGTCATTATGGTATGTCTGGTTTTATTATAACATGGAATTCAGTACCGGGAACTGAGATCCCCCACTTATACTTCCAACAGTGGCACAGCACCAGAAGAAAAATGGCTGAAGCCACCCATGGTGCCAGGGGATGAGTCTGCACAGCATGTGCTGAAAGCCATAGGGTCACTTACAGGTCAGTTATTTTATTTAGGGAACCTTTAGGGTAAAAAGTGTGAGTTTTTAAATGCCCTTTGAAATGGGATGGAGGATAGATTATTGCTATAAAAACTAATAATAGTTTACAGCAGTGGTTCTAAACCACCAGGCCATGATCCGCTGCCAGGCCATGACCTCCCTCCTTCTGGGCCTCCAGCCACGTGATGATCTCCTAACCTCAAACAGTGCCTCATAGCTCCCATAATGCCACCAAACCTCCTATAGTGGTCCACTGTGCCCATCAACCTCGCACAGTACCCCTGGGTCCCCTGAGAGCCCTCAGCTCCCACAGTGCCCCCCCCCCCCCAGCTTCTTACATTGCTCCCCATCCCCCCAGCAGTGCCTCCTAGCTTGCTGTAGAACCTCCAGCCCCCATAATTAGAGTAGTTAAAGAGGTTCTTCACCCTGTTTGAAAAAAAAAAATTGAAGTCAGCAGCTACAAATACTGTAGCTGCCGACTATTAATAAAAGGATGCTTACCTATCCAGGGATCCAGCATCGTCCTCACCCGGGCCGGTTATTTGACAGTCTTCAGGTCTTGTGACATGTTAACTGTGAAAACCAGCTGTAACTTCTGGTGGCTTACCAGCTGGCTTCCCACTGTGCATCTGCATGATGCCCTGCACTTTGTATATGGTCCCGCAGCCTTCTGAGACCTGTGAGGTGTCCCAGAAGGTTGCGGGCAGGGGGGTGGGGTAAAATGGAATTGCCTAGGCAATCCGACCATAGATGAGAGCGGGTTCATGTCAAAACTAGAGGGGGGGGGTATAAAGTGTAACTTCCTCTTTAGGGTGAAGTTCTGCTTTAAGTTTATTTCATTTATTGTAATTTATGTTTTTTCCTTCTTTTGCATATTTGATTGTATTTTTGGGACTGTCAGATTTTTATTTTAGCTTTTTTTTTTTGCAGTCCTCTGTGGAAAAAAAATAAGGGCTAACAATGGTCTGTTTGTATAACATAGGAAAGGTCCAGGATAGTTAAAAGGAGCTTCAGAAACTCTCAGTAGCCATTTAAAGCTTGTAGCAACCTTAAAAAGCACCTTTGATTCAGATTCCCTATTGACTTACAAGAATTGTGAAAATGTTATCAAAAATTCCCGAAGTTTCATCAAAAGTTTTTCAATAAGGCCCTGGAGAATAGATAGGAGAGATATTTGCTAATAGTAGTTTATATAACACTAAGGCCTCATGCACACAGGGCGTTTTTACTGCTGCTTTTTTTTACAGCTTCAAAACATCTCTCCATGTTATTCTATGTGTCCATACACACATAGACTTTTAGGAGGTTTTAGTGGCATAGGCTTTTAGAAGCTGTAAAAAAACCCCAGGGCCAGCGCGTTCTGGAGCAGCAGCGTTTTGGCAGAAAAAACCCTGACAGCTCCTAAACGCTACTTTGGCAGAGTTTTTTTTTTCTAATGCAGAGGTTGCCGGCATTCTTAACAACCAGTGATTAGCTGGATGTTAAGGAGCCGGCTGGGAAGCCGGTTGCCGCATCCCTAACAACAGATGAGTCATCAGCTGTCAGCGGGCTTCCCCACTGAGAGCTGAATGAAAAAAAACATTGCCGTCAATACAAAAATGTAAAAAAAAAAAAAAAACGGTCAGTGAAGTCACAGGGAGGCGGTGCCACCAGGTGACGTCAACAGGTGGCCCTGCCCCTTACCTTTTTAAGAACAGTGAAGGAGAAGATAGGCGGAGAAGATAGGCGGCGGCAGCCTTCGTCACGAGTGGAGCTTTTTTTTTTTCTTTTTTTTTTTTTCCCGTGTCCGGCGGTGACAGTGGGCAACCTGATTACCAATGTATCTGCACCAAGGTACATTTTTTTTATTTTTAATAAAAAAAATTATCAAAAACTGTGTCTGTTTTTATTTATTTTTGACATTTTTTTGGGCAAATGAGTAGGGGCACAATGTACCCCATACTCATTCACATGGGGGTGTGGGATCTGGGGCCCCCCTTTGATAAAGTGGGCTTCCAGATTCTGATAAGCCCTCTGCCCACTCACAGACCCCCCACAACCACTGCCCAGGGTTGTGGGGAAGAAGCCCTCATCCCCATCAACATTGGGGACAAGGTGCTTTGGGGTGTACATTCTTGTATTGCCGGCAATGTTTTTTTTACATTCAGTGGAAAGCAGGGAAGCCCGCTGACAGCTGATGACTCATCCGTTGCTAAGGATGCGGCAGCCAGCTTCCCGGCCTTAACCAGCTATTCACTGGCTGTTAAGGATGCCAGCAGCCCCACTCCTTAATGCTGCAGCTACTAAACATACTGTAGCTTACACACTAGGCTAAACACTGCTAAACGCCGGCAAAAAATGCTGAAACATTAGCAGTTTTTGTCCGGCGTTTTTAAAGCTGTTTTTAGTTTTCTGGTGTGCATGAGGGCTAACAGCTCGGATACATAGCAGAGCCGGCTATGTCAGTGTATTCCCAAGTGTGAATCAAAAGAACATAAGAACACTGGCAAAAAAAATACCTTTTAAATGACTTTTTTTCTCCAGCATATAAAGCATTCTGCTGATAACACATACTATATTTGGCAGCCAATCAAAAGCTGTCATTGAGTATTTAGTATACTTTGAAGCTGGAGATCATCCTGCTGCATCACAAGTTGTGAGTGTCTTAGAAAAAACGGCTAAGGTCAATCATTTTGCAGCTGGGAATACAAAAAAGATTATTTTTATGTGTCACTTACTCAATAATGGGAGCACAGGAGAACGGGTTCCTCCAGAACTAATACTAGCAGATCAAAGCAAAAAATCCCTATAGTTGATGATTTATTTTGATTTAATGGTGACTTTTTTTTTTTTCTTACCGATAAATCCTTGGATAAAAATTATATTTCCTAAAATATGTAATGACTCCATAATATGCTGTTTTGGGTAAACAAACAACCCTTAAAAAAAAATAAAAAATCAAAGCGAAAAGAACAGTTGCATATTTTACAACCAAGGTGAACGGAGTGATGACATTAGCAGTGTGCTGATTCACTTTTATTGTTAAGGCTGAGGGGGGATCACTGGCCAACTGTATTGTTTAATTGCAATGGACCTGGCTAGGGGTCTGCTAGGGGTGCCTGAATCTTAGGACCAGTTAAGCAGAATTACATATCATTTGGATTTGGAAGGTAATATAGTTCACAAGCATGCATATCAAATGTGCATTTAGGTGCCTGGTGTTCAGCTTGAATGTGATAAAACTCTGCTTGGCCATTTAAAGTGATGGCACCCTCACTGGCCAATAAGAGTGGGAGAGCATGGAGCAGAGCAGACCCTTCTCAGACCTCTGGATACAATTTGTATAATAGCGCATCCCTTGATCCAGGATGCTCTGAAAATAAACAGAGACTCTCTGCAGGCACCTAGAGCTACTTGGCCTGCTATTCCAAAGACACATTATTTGTATTATCATCCCCAAAGGTGCACTACACTAAGATATGATGATCAGATGCCCAGAATTTTGACTGATTGACGGCTATAGGTGGTAAAACCCCAAATTCAGAATTGCAGATTACAGATCTCTCAATGTGCTGTTTTAGCCATGTTTCTAACAATTTATGAGTTGCGCTACACCATAATTTACACATTTGGCATGTGAAGTTACCATGTCAAATATTTTAACAAAGTTTAAACATACTATATCCACAGTGACCCTTCGTTCCAGATTTCTGCTTCTTTTCTCATAAAGAGAGCAGATTTTTTAAAAACATCTGTCTTTCATAAATCCATGCTGGCTATCACTTATGATTATTTTCACACAATGATTGACTCATATTCTTTTATATGGTCCCTTAACAACCCCTCAAAATATCTTTCCAACAATAGAAGTTAACCGTAACAGATCTACTGAGCTCTGGAAACAAGTTTTCTTCCGCAGATAGGAATACTAGAAAACATGTGATAAGGAGACAAGAGAGCCACCTCCTGGCTGTAAACCCAAATACAATATAATGATTTGCAATATATATAGGCATAGACCGATTATCAGCAAAGCCAATATATCAAGGGCCGATATGCACTTTCCCCAATATATCGGAATCGGCCCCTGAGGTTACCGATATTGCCGATATTTCGGGAAAGTGCTTGTACCGGAGTGATGACTGCAGCTAGAGGCATCACCCCGGTACCGGCGTCCATAGCCGACCGTCGGCTGTCTTGTAATGACAACTGATGCGGCTGAGAAGCCGCTCGGCTGTCATTACAAGGAACGGGAGGGGGATGTCCCTCCCCTCCCGCCGCCTTCCGCGGCTCGCCTGCGTCTCCCGTCCCACCGGGAGACCAGGGCAACCAGCCTGCACGGCTGATGAAGAGAAGACCCGATTCGGGCTCTGATCGGGTCTCCATGTAAAAACCCGGAAGTGATGTCATGACATAATTTCGGGGGTACTCGGCGCCAAATTAAAAAAAATGACAGCATTCAAAACAGCCAAACTTGGCGTTTTGAATGCTTTTAAAGCGGAGTTCCGGGCACAAAAAAGATTTTTTTTTTTTTGTGCCCCTCCGCTAGGTATGCCGCACCTGAAAAGGAATTGGATAGTTTATTTTTATTTTTTTTGTTTACTCACCTTTTTATTGACGATCGTAAATACTCACCTATGACAGCTTCCTCCTCCAGCGCCGAGGCTCACCCCGTCACTTCCTGCCTCGCGATGATTCCTGGGAGCTAAACGTCATAGCTCCCAGGAATCAATGCGCCGCACCGGCCCCCCTCGTCATTTCCGGGCCGCGCCGGAAGTGACGAGAGGGGCCGGTGCAGTGCATTCTGGGACACGAAGACGCGGAAGAAGACAGAGAAGAGGACCGCGCCGGCTTCAGCTGCCCACAACCGAGATGGAAACGCTGTGGAAGAAAATTTCTAAGTAAGTATTTCTTCTAAAAGGTAAGTGCGAACCGGGACAGATCAGAGGCTAGCCATTGTGGAATGTGCTAGCCCTGACTGTCCCGGGGGTATGTTCAACAAAAAAACGTTTCTCTGCCCGGAACTCCGCTTTAAGTGCAGAGGAGGGATCCCCCAGATCCCTCCACAAGAGTACCTGTCAAAAAATAAAAATAAAAATAAACATTTTTTTAATGTACCAAAATATCGGCCAATACCGAAATGCGATGACCAAAATATCAGTATCGGCAGTAAAAAAACGATATCGGTCGATCATTAGTGTGTGTGTGTGTGTATATATATATATATATATATATATATATATATATATATATATATATTTAACTTTTTTGTGAAATTTTATTTTTTAGTCCTGACAATAATAAAGTCACCATGGTTGATTTCCTATAGAAGAAAAGGCCATCCTCTTTGCAATGCAAATTTTCGGGAACTAGTGTTCACTTTGTAAAACCCAATCATGGAAAGGTAAAACAAAAAGATTTTTGCCAGCACGTGATTGTGCATTCAAAGAAAACACAGATTCAACCTATTTATTAAGATTCACTTGCTAAGTGAATGCCATTTACTACTTTAGTATTTCAGTTCCAATTTGTACAAATCCGCCATATTTTCCATTAAACAGGATTCTATTTTTTACCTAATAAATATCTATCATAAAAGTGCAGCTGTTTCACTGTATGCTCAGCCAATGCAGCGCAACACAAAGAAATTGGGATGAAAATTGTGGTTTCATTCAATTATTTAATGTGACAAGATGAAAACCGCTGTGGAAATATTCAAAATCTGTATATGTGCGATCCAAAATAAATACAGAAATGTTTCTAACAGAATCACAGTGCTCGTTGTTTTACTTGTATATTGGAAGTATATCCATAAACAGGATTGCTGGCTGGGACTAAAATCACCCAGTTCCCATACATGCAATGTAATAACGTATATTGTAAGTTGTCTGTAAAGAAGAACTGAACTCTGGTAGCTATTCCCACAAAAATAGCAAGTAAGCCACCAGTCATCAGTATTGCCTGTTGTCTCCCTGCTGCTAATCTTCTCCACATTACTGACTTACCATGCCTTGTTCTGCACTGTGTCTCTATGTCAAGATGTCAATTTCAGTAGGGGCAGGGCAATGCTTCCTCATGTCAAAGCCTCCAGCAAGGAGAAGAGTGACCAAATCTCACTCCAAATCTGCTAAGACTAGCACTTACTGTAGATGCAGCAGTGCCTGTGGTCCCATACTCCAGATGGGCAGCACAGTGGCTAAGTGGTTAGCACTTCCGCCTGGCAGCACTTGGGTTATCAGTTTGAATCCCAACCATGGCACTACCTGCCTGGAGTGTGCATGTTCTCCCTGTGCCTGCATGGGTTTCCTCACACACTCCAAAGACTTGCTGGTAGGTTAAGAAGCGGTCTATACCGTGAAACATGTTGAGGGATATACGGCTGGATGCCTGTATTTCCAATATGGGATGGGATAACCAGTTCTGATATGTACTGTCACTTCTGCACAATTGTATTTCTTTATGGTCTTTGTGATTTTAATATGTTTTGAATAAAATTAAAAATACATTTTTCATTCATTTTTGGTTTATCTACTCTATGGTACCCGAAAAATCCAGCCTTTCATATCTCCCTATCCCATTCCTTGTCCCCCCTGGACCTATATGGGGATTATAGGCCCTGGTCTCCCTTCCCCTAGTTTAGCTATACAATTTGGATGTTGGTACCTCCCTATGAATTTGCCTTACCTCAGGCTTATGCTGGTGGGTTAGTTGGCTCCTGTCTAAATCGGCCCTAGTATGTGTATGTATAAGTGTGAGCTAGGGACCATAGGTTGTAAGCTCCTTTAGGCCAGGGACTAATGTGAATATACAATATTACCCTATATTACCAAAAGTATTGGGACGCCTGCCTTTACACACACATGAACTTTAATGGCATCCCAGTCTTAGTCCGTAGGGTTCAATATTGAGTTGGCCCACCCTTTGCAGCTATAACAGCTTCAACTCTTCTGGGAAAGCTGTCCACAAGGTTTAGGAGTGTCTCTACGGGAATGCTTGATCATTCTTCCAGAAGCGCATTTGTGAGGTCAGGCACTGATGTGGACGAGAAGGCCTGGCTCTCAGTCTCCACTCTAATTCATCCCAAAGGTGTTCTATCTGGTTGAGATCAGGATTCTTTGTAGAATTGTCAAGTTCCTTCACCCCAAACTCGCTCATCCGTAGCTTTAAGGACCTTTCTTTGTGCACTGGTGCGCAGTCATGTTGGAGTAGGAAGGAGCCATCCCCAAACTGTTTCCACAAAGTTGGAAGCATGAAATTGTCCAAAATATCATAGGGTCCTTTCACACGGGACGGACCGTTTTTTCATCCGCTCCGGCACTTTTTTTTTTTTTTTACGGACACGGATGACACTTGTGTCATCCGGTCCGTATGTCCGTTTATCATCCCACCCGCCAAGCCCAATCCCTGAAAAGCAACCCCACACCATAATCCCTACTCCACCAAATGATTTGGACCCATGCAAAAAACAAGGTCTATAAAGACAGAGTCCTGACCTCACCCCAATAGAACACCTTTAGGATGAATTAGAGCGGAGACTGCGAGTGAGGCCTTCTCACCCACATCAGTGTCTGACCTCAGAAATGCGCTTCTGGAAGAATGGTCAAACATTCCCATAGACACACTCCTAAACCTTGTGGACAGCCTTTGCAGAAGAGTTGAAGCTGTTATAGCTGCAAAGGGTGGGCCAACTCAATATTGAACCCTACGGACTAAGACTGGGATGCCACTAAAGTTCATGTGTGTGTAAAGGCAGGCGTCCCAATACTTTTGGTAATATAGTGTATGTAACGCATTACATAGATTGATGACGCTATATAAGTACCTGTAATAAATAAATAAAATATACAGCTATGGGGTTGTAGGTGCAGGAGTGCCTAGGCACACTCACGTACCAGAAAGGGAACTGCTATTTCAAGTAAAAAAGGTAAATTTTTTGGGTACTGTGTAGGCAAAATTAACATTTATAAATGTTCTATATAATATAGCAAATTTTAATTATTGAGTTCAGTTCCACTTATTGTTACAGTTGGGGATGAGCGAAATTGAAAGTTTTCATTTCACTAAAAATTTAGGCAAAATTGTTTACAATTTTGGCAAAATGCATTGGAGTCGGGAAGGCAAATTTACTTTTCTGGTGGTTCCTATGAGTGTAGTGACTCCAGAGGGTTACAAAAGGAACTTTTAACCCTCCTGGATCCGTTCTTATGCCAAAAGTGGCCTCTCATTAGCCTCATTGTATTACTTTTTCTTACTGGAAAAAAAAAAGGAAAATTAAAGAAAAAGTGAAATAAAAAATTTAAAGCAACAGAACCCAAATAACGAGGGAGTGAATGAGGAGGGGTACTAAGATGGTTTTGTTTTTGGGTGCTGTTGGCTTTGACTCCTGAGGCTTACAGAAATTTATTTCTGCTATCCTGGATCTGGAACTGTGCTGAAACTTGGCCTCTCTATTTTTTATTATTTGTAATTGTTTTCTACAGAAAGAAATGAGATAGTAAAAGAAGGTGTAAACTGAGATTACACTATTAGCAAATACCAAAACAAGGAAAAATACATAACTACAAAGAGCACTACATGATATGAGATAAAATGCCATAAAAACCTAAAAAAACACACCCTGATTTTTTTTTACAAACTAATTCTCCAAAGCAACTGCCTTGCCGACCATGAAATCGACCATGAAAACCACCAAAATCACATTGCTCAGACCTAGTAACAGTCAAAAAGCATTCTGTTATCCAACTAATTACACAAACCCCCAAACAAGCAGTCCTGGCTTTGTCAAAGAAGAAAAGCAGAAGCCTTCCCTGTCACAGGTAAACCAATCATCACACATCATTTATCAGTCAGGCTTCCAAGGCAAGGTGATTGGAGGAATTTTTTGGTACTGACACTTGATACATTAGACATTCTATGTGACAGACAGCAAGCAGCCGGCGATGGGAGAGTTTGCAAATACCTTTCCAGATAACCAGATTACTGATGAGTGGAGAGGGTCTATGGAATACAAATTCACCTGGATGGAGATTTGAAGCATTGAACAGGTCAGATCTGTTCCCTGTAATCATTTAACTGCTTGCCGACCGCCGCACAACGATTTAGGTTGGCAGTCAGCCCCTCACAGGCAAAGCGACGTAGGGGTACGTCGCTAGCCTGTGAGGGTCTAGGGAGCAAGCACGCGCCGCCGGAGGCGCGCTCCCGCGTGGTCACGGACCCCCCGCGCGTGTGCCCGGCGGACCCAAAGACTCGCGATTTTCCGTTACACCGGAAAAAAAGGCAGACGGCTAATGTAAACAAAGCCGCCTGTCATTCTTCCCTGTGTAAGAATGGAGATCAAATGGTTCTGCTATGTAGGACCGTTGATCTCTGTTCTTACATTAGTAGCCACAGCCAATCACAGTTAGAAACACGCCCCTAGGGACACACTTAACCCCTCCCTCTCCAATAAAGTTAACTCCTTCACTGCCAGTGTCATTTTACAGTAACAGTGCATATGTATAGCACTGATTACTGCAGTAATGTCACTGGTACCCCCAAAAGTGTCAAAAATGTCAGTCAAGGGTCCGATCTGTCCGCCGCAAAATTGCAGATCGCCGCCATTACTCGTTAAAAAAAAAAAACAACAAAAATGACAAACATCTTTCCCTTAGTTAGTAAACGCAATAACTTTTGCGCAAACCAATCAAAATACGCTTATTGCGATTTTTTTTACCAAACATAGGTAGCATAAAACAAATTGGCCTAAAATGTTAAAAAAAATTATTTTTACATTTTTTTTTTGGGAATTTCATATAAAAAAATGTGAAAAATATTGTTATTTTTGCAAAATTGACGCTTTTTTTGTTTATAGCGCATGATCAAAAAATCGCACAGGTGATCAAATACCACCAAAAAAAAGCTCTGTTTGTGGGAAAAAAAGGACGTCAAATTTGTTTAGGTACAGCGTCGCACGACCGCGCAATTGTCTGTTAAAGTCACGCAGTGCCGAATCGCAAAATAGGCCCTGGTCAGGAAGGGGGTAAAATCTGCCGGGGCTTAAGTGGTTAAATGCTTAATTTTGAAAGCAGTATGTCTTTAATGAAACTCACACAAAGGTCACAGCATACTTGCCTAAGGCTAAATTGTAATTCACAAGTCTATTCTGCTGCTTCTGCCTTGCTGCTGGCAATCACATTGTTTTAGGTACACAATTAGCTGATCCAAGCACATACCTGATATTCTCAGCTCTGCTAATTATAACTTTCTTCTTGTAGTTGGGAAATAGAGAGAAGGAGGGAAGCTGCATTACATGGAATCCAATAAGCCTATGGTAACACTAACACTGGCTGGTGCACTCCATTATCTCACAGACCTGATCAGACACGTACCCTCTCTCCCCATTGCCTTACAAGTCTGATATGTGAAATTCTGCTTCCTGCTCTTCCACTTCAGTGCTCTGTGCTTAGAGAGCAGAGTATAAGCCACACCCTTAATAAGTGGGATGACACTTTTAATAAGTGGGATGACACTTGTAATAAGGGGTGTGGCTAATACTTAGCATAGAGCACTGACGTGGAAGGACAAGGAGCGTAACTTCCACTGAAAGAAAAAAGCATTTAATGGAATTTTCAAGATAAAGAATTTGTAAACCCAACATTCCATATGCCTGGTGCTTGCTATACCATGTACTTATATGAAAAAGTATCCTGTTCTCTTTGTATTGCTTCCTCTGTGTGAAATGCCTTTTGTTCCTGCCAGTGCCTCTGCTTTACTGTTAAAAACTGACAACACTAAGCAGGAAAACACATTGTGGTCAGTTCTTTTGCTATGCTGGGATCTCAGCCTGCTCTCCTCCAATGATCACTTGTCCTGGCACCCCACCCCCCTGCACAGCCTTTCACTGGGAAGCTCTTCTCCTCCCCCAGCTCTTATGCACCTGATCAGAAACGTACCCTCTCTCCCTATGCCTTACAAGTCTGATATGTGAAATTCTGCTTCCTGCTCTTCCACTTCAGTGCTCTGGGCTTAGAGAGAAGAGTATAAACCACACCCTTCATAATAGGTGGGAGGACACTTGTAATAAGGGGTGTGGCTGATACTTAGCATAGAGCACTGACTGGAAGGACAGGGAGCATAACTTCCACTGAGAGAAAAAGCATTTAATGGAATTTTCAAGATAAAGACTTTGTAAACCCAACATTCCATATACCTGATACGTGCCTGCTATACCATGTACTTGTAAGTAAAAGTATCCTGTTCTCTTTGTATTGCTTCCTTTGTGTGAAATCCCTGTTGTTCCTGCCAGTCCCTCTGCTTTCCTGTTAAAAACTGACAACACTAAGCAGGAGAGCACATTGTGGTCAGTTCTCTAGCTATGCTGGGATCTCAGCCTGCCCTTTCACTAGGAAGCTGCTTCTTCTCCCCCATCTCTTATGCAGCTGAGAACAGAGGATATGCGATCACTAATCACTTACAATAATGGAGAAAAAATGTATTTAAATGTTTTTCTTTTCTATATCTATACACAAATGTTTTGCCTTTCATTTCTCTTTTAGGTTCCATGCACATTAGCATTTTCTTAAGCTGCTAGAAGTTGTTATTAGCATTCCATATCTGCTCATAGAAGCTAAATAGTGTTATCCTATGTGTCCATGCACACTACTTAGGGCTATTGGCATTTTTTGAGCTTCAGCGTCTAGAAGCAGAAAAAAAAATAGTTTTTGTAGAGTTTCTTGGAGCAGAAAAAAAAACGCTAAACGCTACTAAAATGCTTCCAATCACTTTTTTTCTAGCATTTTTTTTCTTTGTGTACTGCAAAAACGCTAATAAAATGCTAGCGCTCCTAAAAATTACTAAGATGCTACTACAAGTCACACAAAAAAAAAGCTATTATCAGCATTTTTTATTTTTTTTCTAGAGTTTTTTTGAGCTTATAAAGAACGCTAGGGTGCATGGAGCCGAATGGGTTGTTTTACAAGGTGATCGTTTACAATCACTTTAATATCAGCTACGAATTATGATGTGTTAGTACAGTAAAGGTGTGAAACTTCAGCTGGGCATTAATAAAACTGGTTGCAATGGATAATACAAAACTCAGAATGGTTTATGCAGAAATTGAGGCAGAGGGAGTAGAAATGAATGTGGCATGGCCTCTTTACTGCAGAACTAGTTTTATACTGCTTTCACCCACAAACTTCATTATTATAATTCACAAAATAAAATACATTATAGGGGATACATCCCAATCAAGATCTCCAAATGTGACAGACCTCATTATGGAGGGAACACTCTCTTAGCATCCATTAAATTAGTTCCTAATATTTGCCACCTTTTGCTGCGATTACAGCTGTAAGTCGCTTGGGGTATGTCTCTATCAGTTTTGCACATCGAGAGACTGAAATTTTTGCCCATTCCTCCTTGCAAAACAGCTCGAGCTCAGTGAGGTTGGATGGAGAGCGTTTGTGAACAGCGGTTTTTTGGTTCTTTCCACAGATTCTCGATTGGATTCAGGTCTGGACTTTGACTTGGCCATTCTAACACCTGGATATGTTTATTTGTGAACCATTCCATTGTAGATTTTGCTTTATGTTTTGGATCATTGTCTTGTTGGAAGACAAATCTCCGTCCCAGTCTCAGGTCTTTTGCAGACTCCATCAGGTTTTCTTCCAGAATGGTCCTGTATTTGGCTCCATCCATCTCCCCATCAATTTTAACCATCTTCCCTGTCCCTGCTGAAGAAAAGCAGGCCCAAACCATGATGCTGCCACCATCATGTTTGACAGTGGGGATGGTGTGTTCAGGGTGATGAGCTGTGTTGCTTTTACGCCAAACATAACGTTTTGCATTGTTGCCAAAAAGTTCGATTTTGGTTTCATCTGACCAGAGCACCTTCTTCCACATGTTTGGTGCGTCTCCCAGGTGGCTTGTGGCAAACTTTAAACTACACTTTTTATGGATATCTTTAAGAAATGGCTTTCTTCTTGCCACTCTTCCATAAAGGCCAGATTTGTGCAGTATACGACTGATTGTTGTCCTATGGACAGAGTCTCCCACCTCAGCTGTAGATCTCTGCAGTTCATCCAGACTGATCATGAGCCTCTTGGCTGCATCTCTGATCAGTTTTCTCCTTGTATGAGCTGAAAGTATAGAGGGACGGCCAGGTCTTCGTAGATTTGCAGTGGTCTGATACTCCTTCCATTTCAATATTATCGCTTGCACAGTGCTCCTTGGGATGTTTAAAGCTTGGGAAATCTTTTTGTATCCAAATCCGGCTTTAAACTTCTCCACAACAGTATCTCGGACCTGCCTGGTGTGTTCCTTGTTCTTCATGATACTCTCTGCACTTTAAACTGACCTCTGAGACTATCACAGTGCAGGTGAATTTATACGGAGACTTGATTACACACAGGTGGATTCTATTTATTTATCATCATTAGTCATTTAGGTCAACATTGGATCATTCAGAGATCCTGGATCATTCTTGAATCTGGCGCCAGACAGTACCCAGAAGTGATGGACACCAGTTGACATGTTCTTAGAGATCCCTGTGACCCTAAATCCACTATGTATTGATGAAAGTAAAGGGTCCATTTACACATATGCACACCATTCCCCAGGCGCACAGATATGAAAAGGGATGGGTGCAGTGTGATGCGTCGGCAGAAAATATTACATTCAGAGGGTAAGATGGATGAGAACAGTATTTTAAGAGAATTCCAATAGCGTACATTTAAGCCTGGTGGGTGAGCACAGCTGACCAGAGCCACTTACAAACAGTGGAAGAGGATCATGGTCTTGAAAGGATGCCAAGAGCTTCTGCAGAGAAAAACAGGAATGCGGCCTAGCCGGTCAACACTCAAAGGGGAAGCTTTATAAGAAGAGATAGCATAGTCCCTGCACTTTCCCTACTCCTCAGGAACCTTTCCCTGCCACTATGCTCTGTCCCTGCCAGACAGCGAACGTGTCCCTACACTAGCCACTTGCACAAAGTGCACCAAACCTGGGGGCCAGAGTTTTAAATAGACTCTGTCCTGACCCAAGATGGCCATGAGGTCATGTGGTACACCAGTGTCTAACCGGACAGCTATCTTTCTTTTTTTTTTTTTTTTTTTTAAATCAGAGAAATGTTTCATTGAGAAAACTCACACCAATACAACCAACATTGAAACATTGCACAACAGTCATGCAAAAGAAAACACTATTCCCCATCCCCTTGCAAAGCATAATTCGTTCCAGGGTTACAGATACATAAGATAGTAAAGCAGAGATCATCCCCCATGTAGTTCCTATAATTAAGACAACAAACGATCCATAATAAGGTCATTAGGGGTCATACCCGGGCAGTTAAGCCACGCTCCCCATATTTTAGAGAACTTTTGTGGGGAACCCCTATGCTGGTATATAACTTTTTCCATATGGAGAGTACCCGCCACATCTTGAATGTAGGAGGTTCTGGTGCTATCCAGTGTCTCAGGATAAGCAAGCGGGCCTGGAACAAGGCACGGGAGGCCGCCTCCCTTAAAAATCTGTCCTCCACCACAAGGTCTAGCATGCCCAGAATACAATGCTTGGGCTCACCTGTGATTTCCACCCCCAGGGCCCTATTAATAGCAGAGCGAACCGCAGACCAGTACCTATGTAACTTTGGGCAGCGCCAGACAGCTATCTTTCTAATGACAACCGGAAGTTATATAGGAACCAAGTTCCTCACTACTTCCTTCCCCCATTGCACTGCCACTTTGGTTTAGCACCACCTACAGTGGGGTGTATGGACTCCACCTGCCTACAGGCTAACCCTTCCTGTAAACCCAACTCATAATAGAACGCTACCTATACCCTAACACTAACCCTCCCTGTAACATTATTGTCAACTAAGGCAAATTTAACCCCTTGTTGGCACATTCACCCTTCCTACTCCAAAGACTGACACCTCAGCAAAAAAAGATACCAGCGTTGGAATGCCATCACAGAAATCTTTTTAATTTTTTCTTTGCACTTGTCTTTGAGAAATGTGTAAGTTCAGTGAAAAGTGAAGGAAAATGCTGAGGATTACATTTGCATTCAGGCAAATGACAGGTGTTTTTCAGGTAAAACGCACTGTTTATGGACTTAATATATAGATGATGTCACTATTTTTTTTCCCCTGATATTGTTACAGCAGCAGAAAATTCAGGGTCCTCTGCATAACAGCACATTTTGTACATTTTGCTCTGCGGAAGAAGAGGGGGGAGGTGGGTTATCCCTAAGATTGCTAGATTTCCCCAATAGGAAATTCTAGCCGCTGCCTCATTAAGTTTTAACTCCCTGTAAGTGAAGCATCTGCCTTGATGAGCGCACAGCCTGTACACCGGGTTGGGTGGGAGGTAGACTTGTCTGAAGGACAGGTTTCCGGGACAGAAAAATCCTTAAGTTCAAAAGTAAAAAGGAATTGGAAAGATTTCTCCGGACTGGAGAGAATGAGATGAGGCAGGGGTGGCTGCAGGTCCAGATGGCTGCAAATCAAAAAGGAAGCTGCTCAAAGCCAAGAAAACTGGCTCGTGTTAACCAGAGCAGTATGCTGAGACTTAGCTTACCCTGAGATATAGCAGGGAGAGAAGACCAGACGCCAATCAGGGTAGTGTTGCCAAATGTTCAGTAAAGTATAGATTGTCTATAAAAAAAAGGCAAGTTAATTAAAAGATCAGTTTATTCATAAATTATATTCTAGTCTTTAGTAGATGTTGGAGGATGAACTGCTGGACAATGTCTTACTAGAGCAGCCATTTTTAACCAGGGTTCTTTGGAACCCTGAAGCTCCTCTGGAGGTTGAAATGTGTTCCTCTAAATTGTGGTTGATTGACCTCTTATCTGATGGTGCCTCTGTAGGTTTAGGGACAACACCACTTGGCACAGCCAGGTTCATTACACCAATGATTTTCGCCTACTGCTAGGGTTGCATTCTGACCACCACTGTAGGGGGGGGGGGATTTTTCCCACTAACCCCCATTTAACCGGTTGTAGCGGGGTACTCCCTTGGTATAAATAGGCTGAGAAAGGCTGGTAAGAGCTCTGTGCTTAGTTCCAGGGTCTGCACTCCTGCTACAGCCATTATTAGATTTTCCCACCCTCCATATTGGAATTTAATTTCAATATTTCTTTATTGATATATAAGGTATAAACATTACAAAATGAGAAAAAGAACATTTGAGATGATATTGATTATGCATAGATGGTGCACAGTGGTGCATACATAAGACAAACATTCGGTATTGTTATGTCAGATGAGACAATTTCTAGGTCTATAAGGTACATCTACATATGTCCTTGAACAAATTTGTGATTTATAGTTGGGATTAGGGTGTCAGAGAACTATGTGGGACAGAGCTGTGTTCCAAAAACAACAGAATGACAGGACAAAACAGAACCACAGGACAAAACCTCACTGTCAATAGGTTTGTCGAATTTCCGCCTTTATAAATGGCACATTTAATCAGTAGAGAAAATGTTATACCAATGAATCCATACTTTCCACCGAGATTTAGCAGTTTGATATCTGCCCTGAGAGGAGGTGAACAGCATCTCATATGTGACATGCATGTGGGTTGTCTCTATCACTTCGCAAATAGTATGATCTTTCCAATGGTGTACTAGAGCTAATCTTGTGCTTAGTAGATAGATTGTGGGTGGCTATATCTCTAACATCTATTGGTATTGTTTCTATACCTAAGGACTGATTAGCCAGTCCTGGCGAAAGGGATGCAATTATCCCGAGAATTTGTGTGAGCAATCAGAAGATCGCTGTCCAAAAGGTAGCTGTAACCGGGCATGTCCAAAGTATGTGGTATAGTGTACTTATTGCTCCACAATTCCTCCAACACATAGGAGAAGCTTGTGAGGAAAATGTGAATATCCTATATGGAGTTAAGTATCACCTAAGTAAAATTCTTTGACTCAATTCCCACAGGTTAACGCTTTTTGTTGCCGCATATTTGATGCTAAGTGCCTTTTGCCATTATACAGGAGTGTAAAAGAAACTTAAATATTTTTCCCATGCTTGGATATGAGGTTTTAAGGAATATGTTTTTATTGTTCAGCAAATTTTAAAATTTATTAGACTTAGAGTAATATTGGGCTACATTCCATGGCAGAGATATTGAGGTGTTTGGATTTGCACGGATAAAATGCTTGATCTGTAGGTAAGTGTAGTGGTCAAAGTTGGACAAGCCAACAATTTGCAGGGATCTAAAAGTTTTGGGTGCTAGACCTATCATCAGTTCATCTATCCCTTTAATTCCTTTGGTCACTCATCAAGTCCAGAATGATAATGGGCAAACTGAGTAGAGGGAGCAAGGTAGTAACGGGATCTTGGAAGGGTGTGGCTAGTAGGATATGCCAAGCTTGAAGTGAAGCTAGAACAGTAGGGGACAATGCTGTAGCTTGATACGTGTAATATTGGCTAGCTAGAAGAAAGTTATAAAGGTTATGTCCCTGTGTTTGAAAATATTCTAGTTCCTCCCACCTGGTGCTTATGGCCTGAGGGAACCAAGTTTTAAGTTGTGCAAGGATTTAGGCAATATAATAATCCCTAAGTATTACCAGTCCCTCCCCTCACGCTTTCCTAGTTGTAACTAATTTACTAAATGCACATCTCGCCTTTTTACCTTGCCACAAGTATCGGTTTATCATAGATTGGGCTGTTACAAAAAAGGAGTTAGGTACAGGTATTGGTAGTGTTCTGAATAAGTTGAGCTGTTACAAAAAAAGGAGTTAGGTACAGGTATAGGCAGTGGCGGCCGGCCGATAGGGGACGCCGCCCCCCCAAAAAGAAAAAGAAAAAAAAGATAAAAAAAAAAAAAACTAGGGGCGCCGGACTCATTGGTGGCTAGGGGGGGGGGGGGGTTTCCACCCGGCAGAGGCACAGATTGGCGGCCTTCTGGGGCGTAACTGTGGCGCAGAGCACTGCGCTACACCACCCCCCTTTTGTGATGTCTTGGATCATGATTGGTCCAGACTCCAGCCTGGACCAATCATGATTGAGGACATCCCTGCTGATCTCGTTGGGGGCGGTGCCGGTGCGTGCATCAGTCACTCACCGTCACCGCCCGGTCACCTTCCCGCCGCAGAAGAGGACTCGAGAAGAAGCCAGCGCCGCTCACCTTCCCGCCGCCCGCTGCAGAAGAGGAGAGGCCGAGAGAGGGAGAAGCGCCGCTCACCTTCCTGCCGCCAAGCGAAGAAGAGGAGAGGCCGAGACGCAGCTCACCTTCCCGCCGGTTCCCGCAGAACGAAGAGGACGGAGTCGGAGAGAGGAGAAGCCGCCGTGACTCACAGGGCTCCAGCCTCCAGGTAAGTGCACTGCTCTCAGTCGGGCACGCACGCTAAACTCTGCATTGGGGACATCATGACATGTACACTGTTAAATGCATTGAAGGGGGCACGCACGCTAAACTCTGCATTGGGGACATCATGACATGTACACTGTTAAATGCATTGAAGGGGGCACGCACGCTAAACTCTGCATTGGGGACATTATGACATCTTCACTGTTAAATGCATTGAAGGGGGCACGCACGCTAAACTCTGCATTGGGGACATCATGACATGTACACTGTTAAATTCATTGAAGGGGGCACGCACGCTAAACTCTGCATTGGGGACATGTACACTGTTCAATGCATTTAAGGGGGCACGCACGCTGGTCACTGCATTGGGGACATGTACACTGGTCACTGCATTGGGGGAATGTACGCTGGTCACTGCATTGGGGGCATGTACGCTGGTCACTGCATTGGGGGCATGTACGCTGGTCACTGCATTGGGGGCATAGTATGCTGGTTACTGCATTGGGGGCATGTACGCTGGTCACTGCATTGAAGGGGGCATGTACGCTGGTCACTGCATTGGGGGCATGTACGTTGGTCACTACATTGAAAGGGGCATGTATACTGGTCACTACATTGAAAGGGGCATGTATGTTGGTCACTACATTGAAAGGGGTCATGTATGCTGGTCACTACATTGAAAGGGGGCATGTACACTGGTCACTGCATTGAAAGGGGGCATGTACGCTTGTCACTGCATTGAAAGGGGGCCTGTACTGTGGGGTTTGTGCTAGGGGGCCTGTACTGGGGTTTGTGCTAGGGGGCCTGTACTGTGGGGTTTGTGCTAGGGGGTCTGTACTGTGGGGTTTGTGCTAGGGTGCCTGTACTGTGGGGTTTGTGCTAGGGGGCCTGTACTGTGGGGTTTGTGCTAGGGGGTCTGTACTGTGGGGTTTGTGCTAGGGGGTCTGTACTGTGGGGTTTGTGCCACTCTCAGTCAGTGTATCCCATAATAGGGCCCCTGCTCCCTATTATAGTATATACTAGTACTGAGAGACCCCTTAATATGTGATATATTGGGAGAATTTGTTCACGCAAGCAAAATACAGGGGACAAAATGGGTGGAGTCTATAAGGGGTGGGGCTCCAGAGAAATGGGATGGGTCAAAATAGAAGGGAGGGGTCTTGCGCCCCCCATCTTAAAACTTCACCAGCCGCCACTGGGTATAGGTAATGTTCTGAATAAGTACAGGAATGGGGGACGAGGACCATCTTGAAAGCTGCCAGGCGGCCTGACCAAGAAAGTTCAATCTTAGCTATATCCGACCTGAAGTCTTAAACTTAGTTTGTCTAGAAATGGGTCATAGTTAGCTTTGAACAATTCTCCAACTTTTGGTGTTAGTGTAATACCTAAGTAGTTACCCCTGTATCACTCCATGTGTAAGGAGACGATGCACTAATTTTATGCTTAATGGGTGGAGGGATGTCTAGCCCTAGGACATATGATTTTGACTTGTTCACCTTCATACTGAATTTTATATTTGTTTTACATTATGAAGAATGTGTAAGAAATTCTGTATATAGCCATACAGAACAGACAATGCACAGTCCGCATGGGCTTTGGTGCTTAACTGCAGACAGGAAACAGGAACCTTATTCAGCTGAAGGCGCCCAGTGGGATGGGAAAAACATGTAAAGCCAGGGACCGCTAAGTGACGTCATATCTGGTGGTTGGAACGCACGTGGCGGCAGCGTCCAAAACGACTTTTTCTGCCTGAAATTGTTTTTTATCTTGTATGTGTTTTCACTTTTAAATTTTAAATAAATGAAACAATTTTACTCTATGGTAATCTTTTCTCTCATTTCCATAAACACATCCTGTTGAGAGCGTGGTAATGCAGGGAGAAGGAGTGATACCCAAACTGCTCACTGTGCTGCAGGAAGCATTATAGCTTCTTTTAACCTGCCTAGGGATGAGAGGAGGAGGAGATATACAGATATTTATATACAGTTGTACACATACTCAGCACTTTACAGTACCTTAGCGCAGGTATACACACAATTAAGGAACTTTATTCAGGCAAAAGACATAGAGCACACCATAGATGCAGTCACAAACTTAAACACTGCCATCTATTTTTTGAAGAATATATCTCTACTAAATACTGATGTACAGTAGTTGTACAAAATTCAATTCTGTATTCCAACAGAATGCAACTGGAGAAGCTGGAAAACACAGAGGTGTGCAGAATAAAAACTCAGGTGGACAGGAACTAAATCAGGAATTATGGAAGGGAGATCTCACTGTTAGGGTGTCACAATCATATAAGGAGACAGAGGCTGTCTCCACCTATGACTAAAATATCAGTTTTGGGTAGACTGACCCTTTAACGTAATAATAAACCCTTTGTTTTTAAGCATTTTCAGCAGATGATTTAATCACTTACTGGGTATAGAGCTTCTTTATCTTTTAAACCTTGCCTTTGTTTCCATCTATGTTGGTGCCATGACCATTGCCCTAGGAATCTTGTTTCACGGTGGCCCTTTTTTCTTGTAGTATCCTATGGAGCCCAACTTGCATACCGTGACTAGAGTTGTGTGCCTACACTGTGTGCATTAATAGAAACACACATCCCTGTAGCCTAGGATGGCAAGGCGTTCCGCAGCTCTTCCCTCCAAGCTAACACACTGACTGGAGATTGCACTGTCTCTAGTTTGCTGGGGTAGTATGTTTAACAAACAATTTACCAGGGAATGTTTATTTTTTGTGTAAAAAAAAAAGTGCCGCTGACACTTGTGCGATGCGGGAAGGCCGCAAATTCGCAGCCTATTCCCACATCGCAAACGCACATCTGGCAGCTCACACTGCCATATGCGATACGCAGGGGGTGTCAATTAAATGTTAACGACACCCCCATTTTAATCGCATATCGCAGTGCGATCTGACAGTTCGCACAGGATAGGATCGCACAAGTGTGAACCACTGTGCAATCCAATCCTGATGCGGCTGAAAAAAAGGGTCATGTGCGACTTTTGTGCGGGTGCAGTGCGAATTCAGCCATACAAAGTGTATGGCTGAATTCGCACTGCACATCCGATCGCATGAAATGAAGGAGCAGTGCGCTCCGATATTACATACAATCGCCGCACACGCTATAGTGTGAACCGGCACCTAAACTAAAAAACACAGAGGGTTTTTTACTTTCTTAAGGTTGTCCCTAAAATCTGTGACAAAAAAAAATATAGGCTTACAAATTATTTATTTTGAGTTAATTCACTTTGATCAAATGCAATGAATATTGTGTTAGTTTTGGCCTCACAGGTAGTAGGACACTTTGTATAAGACATAAACCTGTATTGTTTGTATCAATTACTGTTTCCTAAAGAAAAGACAAGTGATAATATATAATAAAGTCTCATTACTGTATTATATGATGCTAATAAAACAGCACTGACAAAATTAGGCCATGCTGTTTTTGTGTTGCTATGGAAATCTGTCCATGAAAGAAAAAAAAATGAGCTGTCCAGCCATTTTTAGGCAGCTGCCTGTAAAAAAATAAATTTTGGCTTGCAAACTCGGTTGAGGAGACACCAGACATATTTATTACACAGCTAAGGATACACAGCTAGTGCAGAACAGCAACTTAATATATCTCCACCTCTGTAACGAATAAAATCCTGCAAAATAGGACAGTGAAATAATAAATGTCATAAATAGTATTCATTCTCTTGTTTCTTTCATTAATCTACAGTATAATAGGGCAGCTCAGTGTATACTCGCAGCACGCCACATTGCCATGTACTTTTTTGAGCTTCAGGTGTTTTGCGTCAGGCGACAATTCGCTCATATGTGAACGGGGCCATTGAAATTTAGAATTCCGCTTGTTAGGCATTTTGAGACTTCAGAGATGAGCGTTTTACGAGCTAAAAAATGCTCAGGTGAACAGGGCCTAACTTTCACTTTCAATGATAACAGTAAACAGGACAAATAGAGAGGGTTGAATCTCCCTAACGGGGACACAGACATCAGTAAGCACCTGACAGGTGTTCTAGGGTTCTATGGAGTATTCGCCTGGGTCATGCCGGTAAGAGATACTCCCTGAGGTGCTGTAGTTAGTAATTTGTGCGCCATAGGCGCTCACTCATTTCATATCCACATTTAGTGACAACACAGGTTTTTTTGCCAACATTGTATACAACCCTTTCACTTAATCCCCTGTGATCAACTTTACAGATGCCTTACGAGCCCCATGGACTTTCTGGTGAATATACCCGATCAACATCTCCGGTTACAAACCCTTCTTTTTATCCATTAGCAATGAAAAAATAGTTACCTCCCTTGAAGAAGACCACTACCCCTGCTTTATGGTAGAAACGCGTCGGAGTCAATATGCTGTAGTATCCGTTTGTAACTATGCATGGTTTTTTCTTCGCTGTTGGATATCATTTTATCAATATTTTTGTAAACCAGAGCTCATACTTTTATTCTTGAAAACCTATTTCATAACAGAATTGTAAAATAAAAGAATCTTTTGTACTTTTATAAATACTTGTTCTTTAGAATGAATTGCTGCTAAAAAACCTCTGGGGAAATTTTCTCTTGTTTTTCTTTTAATGTTTATTGGGGTGTACAGCCTCCGAAAAAGCTTCTAGTGCAAATCTCTTGTCTTCTGACAAGTGTTTCTATTTCCTCTCCACTCTATCAAAATTTAAGCTTTAATTATACTTTAACTCGTTGTCATGGGGGTCAATCCCTAAATAACGCAGATATAAACCCAAAGCATAAACATTCATCAATAATGAAATTAACATTTTTACATACTGACAAGAAAATGCCAAAAAAATTAAAGTGGAACTAAATCCTCTTATCCTTTACAACCAAGGAAGCTGCCATTTTAGCTTCTGTCTGATCCAAGTTGCCACAGTGGTACACATTAGGGTTCGACCGATTATCGGCAAAGCCAATATATCGAGGGCCGATCTGCACTTTTCCTGATATATCGGAATCGGCCCCTGAGGTTACCGATATTGCTGATATTTCGGAAAGTGCTGTACCGGAGTGATGCCTGCAGCTAGAGGCATAACCCCGGTACAGGCGTCCATAGCCGATGTTCGGCTGTCTTGTAATGACAACCGATGCGGCTGAGAAGCCGATTGGCTGTCATTACAAGGAGCGGGAGGGGACATCCCCCCGCCTTCTGCAGCTTACCGCATTCGGCTCTGATCGGGTCTCCATGCAAAAACCCGGACATGATGTCATGAGTGACATCACTTTCGGGTACTGTCTGGCGCCAAATTAAAAAAAATTACAGCATTCAAAACAGCCAAACTTGGCGTTGGCCGATACTGATATGCATTGGTCAAAATATCGGTATCGGCAACGAAAAACCGATATCGGTCGATCACTAGTACACATGTGATCATTAGAGAAGGTGCTCGGGCGTGTTTGAGTACCCATGTGCCCAATTCTGCCAGGAAGCCGACACTGCACACCACTAATCACAGGCACTGAGACATTTCCTAATCCGCAGCTGCACAGATCAGGAAATGTCTCAGGTCTAGTTCTGCTTTAAAATACCTAGAGTAGTCACGTGACCGTCATCTCTGCCTCTTCCACACTGCTGGCAAGGGCTGGGGGCCTCTCTTCCCCAAAAGGAAAGCCCTGACTGGTGGAGATGTAGACTGTCAGCACAAGCAGGGTCATTGTTAGTTAAACAGAGGGCAGTATGGCTGAACAGTTTTAGAGGACATGGTGACACATGGCTGTCATTCTGCTGTGGGTGACAACACCACTGCTGCAATCCAGGTAGGGCAGTGTACCTTGTGACTGAAGTGTCACTGACAATTTTCTTACATAGCTGTAAAAATTCAGAAAACAATCTGCTATGGGGGGATAAAAGGCACTTTAACATCGGAGAGTGCACAAAGCATCTCTGTGTTTCTATGGTTACCACATAGCAACAGGCTAAATCCGAGCATTGGTGGCTGGGCACGGCAGGAACCCCACAAGCACAATGACACAAAATAGGTAACAAATATGATTTGTAAAGTTATTTTACTATCCAGCAATTTTACTACCAATAATTTAATGTAACCCAAAACTGATAATCAGATTTCACTGTTTATGGGGGTATCAGGGGCCTGTTGTGTCAGAGGATGTCAGGGGACCGGTGTTTCTTGAGGTATAATGGGATTTGGTGTATCTGGGGATATCAGGAGGGTGGTGTGGCTAAGGGTGTCAAGGGGATGGTGTGTATGAGGGTATGAGGAGGCTGGTGTGGCTAGGGATGTCAGGGGGATGGTGTGTATGAGGGTGTCAGGAAATTGGTGTGTATGAGGGTGTCAGGAAATTGGTGTGTATGAGGGTGTCAGGAAATTGGTGTGTATGAGGGGAGCAAGAAATTGGTGTGTATGAGGGTGTTAGAAAATTTGGTGTACGAAGGTGTCAGGAAATTGGTATGTCTGGGGGTATCAGGGTGCTGGTATGTCTGAGAGATTAGGGGACGGCTGTGTCTGGGGGTGTCAGGGGATGGCTGTGTCTGGGGGTGTCTGGGAATTTGCATTGTATCAGTCACACGCCTCACAGGCTTGCCCACAACTGGTGCAGGGCACTATAGTGAATTGGTGGATGGCCCACCATGTGATTATAGGAAAATAGGGATGTTTCCCAGCGCTCCTTGGCATAGTGGTAATTGTGTCCTTTATTCACATGAAGCAACAGCCATCACTATAGCTGGGAACTTGCTGGAATTCCTATTCTAGAGATGTAAACAAAGCACAGGTGCGCTACACACACACTGCTAATAGCAGCCCCCCCCCAATTCTTGTCCTGACAACAGGCATCACCAGGCCTAAACAAAGAATGTCCCTATTTAAGTGTCCCTCAGTGCAGTATATACCCATCAAACCTGAATTTAAGCCTGGATAAATAGGTCACTATATTTGGTAAATGTATTCTATGTTTATATTAAAAAGGTAATTTTATACAGTGGCCGCCGGAGAATGATGTTTGTGGGTTGCCATTATCAACCGTTATCAGGGGATGTCAGAGGGCTACTGTGTTGGGGTATCTGTGGACTGATGTGTCTGGGGTTATTTGGGTGGCTGCTGTGTCTAGGTTTATTGGGGGACTGGTATGTCTGAGGGTATTATTGGGAAGGATGTGTCTGGGAGTATCAAAGGAAAGATATTTCTAAAGGTATTGGGGGAGATGGCTGTATCTGGGGGTATCAGGGGGCTGCTGCATCAGGTGTTATTGGGGGGGGGGGGCTGCTGTCTTTGGGGGCATTGGTGGACTGATGTGTCTGGGGTGGGGGGCTGCTGTGTATGGAGTTATCTGGGGGTTGCTTTGTCTGAGGGTATTGGGGGACTAATGTGTCTGAGTTTATCGGGGGACTACTATGTCGGGTATTATCGGGATGGATGTGTCTGGAAGTATTGGAGGACTAGTGGGTTTGTGGGTATTGGGTGGGGGGGGGGGAGTGGGTGCCTATGTCTGGGGGGTATCAGAGGGCTAATGCATCTGAAAGTATAAGGGGCTGCTGTGTCAGGTGTTATCGGGGGCTGTTGCATCTGGGAATATCAGGGTCTGTTGTGTCCAGGGGTATTGATGGGCTGGTTTGTCTGGGGATATAAGGGGAC
The DNA here is from genome assembly GCF_965119305.1 of Pelophylax lessonae. NCBI lineage: Eukaryota > Metazoa > Chordata > Amphibia > Anura > Ranidae > Pelophylax > Pelophylax lessonae. The sequence continues at coordinate 43,599,717 of NC_138777.1, read as the reverse complement.
TGCTGTGTCTGAGGGTATTGAGGGGCTGGTGTGTCTGGAAGTATCGGGGGACTAATGTGTCTGAGTTTATCAGGGGACTTCTATGTCTGAAGGTATTATTGGGATGGATGTGTCTGAAAGTACTGGAGGACTGGTGTGTTTGTGGGTATTAAGGGAATAGGGTGGGTGCCTGTGTCTGGGTGGTATCAGAGGGCTAATGCATCAGAGAGTATTGGGGGGCGGTTGCATCCAGGAATATCAGGGTCTGTTATGTCTGGGGGTATCTAGTGGTTTCGGGGGACTGCTGTGTCTGAGGGTTTTGAGGGATTCATGTGTCTGTGGGTATCTGTGAGCTGATGTGTCTGAGAGCAGATAGGGGCTGGTGTGTCTGATTGTACAGTAAGTGAGAGGTGGTGTATCTGAGGATAAGTTGTTTGGGTGTTGGTGTTTCTGAGAATATCTGGTATACACAAAACTAAACTATGCTAGTTGCCTGGCTGTCATGCTTACCCTCTGGCTCCAATACCCAGAACAAGTGTACAGATAAGCACTTCTGACTATGCTACATCTTTCTTGATCTGCATACGTGTTCCAATTCAGTTACTGGGAAAGTACTGAAACCATCAGCATGACAGTCAGGCCACTAGCAGGTTGGCAATGGCAGAGCCATATTTCTTGTATGTTTTAAGCAGCAGGGCTCCCTTTTATCACCAGTCACACACGGCTTCCTTCCCAGCAACCCTCCTTCCTGGAGTACCACTTGTAAGTGTTGCATTGACACCAGATGGCTCGGAAAAATTCTGATTCATTTGTGTAGATCGTGCAACCAGAACTATGGTTTGTAATTGAAATGAGGATGACCATATGGAAATCTATAAGAAAGACCTTGAAGTAGTTTCCAAAAACAAACTACTTTGTTTGAAGTCGGCTTTGCTGATACTTTAAGGGGCCACAAGTGGTTTTGTACAAATTTTTTTTTTTTTTATTTAGTATGGCCAAGGATATAAGATAACGAATGAAACATACATATTCTTTTTATCAGGTAAATATGAAATATTGCATATTAATATTTAATTTTCTTCTGTGCACCCAACAGGTAGAACCCTCAGCTCATTTTCACATCATTATAGGGTCTTCTGAGCAGGTAAAGAATGTTTGCTACAGAGCTCTATAGTTCAAGCTGCAATTTACAGAAATATTTGAATAGATCAAAGCATGATTTCTTCCCCCTACTTTCTAAGGCTCCATTCACATCTTGGAGTTCCAGATCGTGGGCAGAATCGCAACGATTCTGCCCGCGATCCCGAATCATGACAAATCGCGGGACGCCCCTGCAATTCCCATCACTTCCAATGGCACCACAAACGCGGCACGATTTTGCCACGAGTCGCCCGATGAATAGTGGTAATATTGCGCAAACAGAATCGCAGGACGCCTGTCGCCCAAAAGGAGTTCTTGTACGTTTGGGATGCCATTGAAAGTGACGAGAATCACACAGGTGTCCCGCCTTTTGCCATGATTCTGGATCAGGGGTAGAATCGCTTTGGTGCTGTCCGTGATCCGGAACACCAAGATGTGAACGGAGCCTAAAGCTGGCCATAGATGGTTTGAAATTTGTCTGGTCACTGCTAAATTTGCTGAATTTCGATTCATCGATGGCCATTTCCGCTTGACAGAAGTTGATTTAAGGAACAGGATGTTGGAAAATTTTCATTCATTCAGTGTCTGCAGTCAATTGGCTCCAGAGCTGATCAGTGTATTCTGACAGTGGAGGAGTCCCCACTGTGAGAATACAATAACACAGCGGGGAGGGTTCCTCCATTCACTTCGCTTCCGTGGATGGAGAAATCTATTCTTTTTTTCGATCAGCCCACTAGCTGATTAAAAAAAAAGAAACTAATTGATTTTTGGCCAACCTTAAGTCCCGTACATATGGCCCGAATTCCAGCCGACAGGGTCTGATGAGCATGCTGAAAAACCAGCAACCGACAGGCTCCCGATCAGCGCTCACGGCCAATGACTGAGTTCGGAGCGTCCCCCTATCAGAACACAACAGCTCAGCAGGGGAGATTGCTGTACTAACTTTGTATAGTTAGTACAGCAGCTCATAGTGTGTACAAGGCTTCACTCACTCCTAGCAGCTATGTCAGAGATTTTAATTTTATATATATATATATACATATATATATATGTATATATATATATATACACACACACACATATATATATATATATATATATATATATATATATATATATATATATATATATGTACAGTAAAACCTTGGATTGGGAGCATAATTCGTTCTGGAAACATGCTTGTAATCCAAAAACACTTATATCAAAGAAAATTTCCCCATAAGAAATAATGGAAACTCAGATGATTCGTTCCACAACCATTTATTCATAAATCCCTCAGTTTATAGTCCATATTAAAAGATTATAGCAAATTAATGTGATAGGTTGTGTAACCATAAAATGTCCATCCACAAATGGCGCCTCCTCAAGGGGATTAGAAGCAAAATCCAGCAGGAACTACAGTTTGAAAAAAGGAAACAGGCGCCTCTAAGTGTAGCAATATGGTTATATTTAATGAAGGTTCAACATTTAGCAACTCACATGGTTAATGATTAAAACAGACACATCTAAGTATGCAGGTATTCGGAGTAAAGCTGTCCACATAGACCGTTCTCCGCGCCGTCGGCTCTCATCTCTGTCAGTCTGCAGTCGTGACCGAGAAGACTACCCTGCAGTAGAGCGATCTGAAAGCGAGGCTTGAAGCGCTCGTGGAGCGCAGCGTGGAAGGGATGACGTCGATGGCGGTTAGAAGGACAGTCTATGTTGACAGCTTTACCCTCAGAAACCTGTATACTTAGATGTACAAAAAAATGGTCACTCCTTGGCTTTTTTGACTGCATACTAAGACCCCGTTCACATAGGGGCGACGCTACTTGCCGGGGCGACCTCGGAGCGGCATGCACGGACTTCATATCCTTGAAGTCAATGCAGATCGCTTCAGGTCGCCCCAAAGTAGTACAGGACCCTTTTTCTAAGTCGGAGCGACTTGTGTCGCTCCTATTAGAACGGGTCCTGTGCTAATCTATGGCAGGCGACCCACCGCGACTTGTCAGGCGACCAGGTCGCCTGACAAGTCGCCCCAGTGTGAACCGGCTCTTAGATGTGCCTGTTTTAATCATCAGCCATGTGAATTGTTAAATGTTGAACCTATTTAACCATATTGCTACGCTTAGAGGCGCCTCTCTTCTCTTTTATATTCAGTTGTGACATGACGCTACTTGTATATCGAGACGTCGCCTGTTCATCAAGTCAAAATTTATAAAAAAAAGTTAGCTTGTCTTGCAAAACGCTCTTAAACCAAGTTACTCTCAATCTAAGGTTTATATATATTTATACCTGTATAAGACTTCAGCCAAACTTGCATGCAGCCCAGAGGTCATAAAATGGTAACTACGGCTACATTCAGATGGCGTCAATCAACACCCGTGTATTTCCTTTGAAACACAGCCTTGCACAGGGCATGAATCAAACTGCCCTGTGTGAATGAGGCCTAACAGATAAAAATGTTGGCACAACCAGAAATCACAGGGCCCCTTAGAAAACTTCTGATAGGACCCCACACCATCATAATGTAAAAGTAAAATCTGCAGTAAACATAAAGGTAGATGATTATTAAGATCTGCCTATCTCCTAAACCTTCTTTATTGTCCTGATGCCTCCTTGTGCCACTTTAAGGTCCCCTTGACAATAGGGCCATCTAGCTGCAATGCATCCCTCCTGTCCCTGGTCTTCTGGGCATTTGTTCCTGAACACATAGGGCCCTAGATGAAAGTGCCAGCTGATACAGTGTTCAACCCCGTCCATCAGCAGCCTGCCATAGACTCTGACAGGCTGCAGGCAGCAAGGCTGGACCTGTACCTACCCGACACACTAAAACACCAGGAGAGACGTACTGCAGCTAGATGGCCCTGTGTGCAAGATGCCTGAAGGGACAGATAGCTGTGTTTACAAAAGCTGTATTAAATATTTAAATATTATCAATATACTTTACAAAAAAGTTACAATATCCATCCAAAATGCCAGGATTTCTAGAAGCAAGGATTAGCTCACATTTGATGCATGAAATGTAAAGAGGCGGCACAGACAATATAAAAAACTATTTTAGGTGCCTACTAAGGGTTAGCATTGGGTGGCACAACAGCTTAACGGTCAAACCTTATGCCTTTCAGTACTGGGCTCCTAGGTTAAATCTTGGACAGGGCACTATCTGCATGAAGGTTGCATGTTCTCCTTGTGCTTGCATGAGTTTCCTTCTACACTCCCAAGACTGGCAGGTTAATTGACCCCCGTATAGGTGTACAAATTTGCTATGTACATGTGCTATCATATTCTGCTTGCTAGTATCAAGCTGAGCAAAGGGAAAGGGTTGGGGAAAAACTTTTTAAAAAGGCTTTCAAGCCAATTGGACATGGCGCCAAGGTAGCTGGCCCATAGCATCGCTGAGAGCCGGATACAACTGAACGGATATATACATACAATGATTATTATTAAATTATGTTTGCCTTGTCCCCAGCAAAAATACTTTGTAACATGAAAACAAAAGAAGAAAGGGAAAGCTGCATGCTCACATGGAAGCCACCCTATAGTGTGCAAGCTGAGCTATCCTATGGTTGGATGACATGACCTGCAACCTGTTCATTCTGAGTTCCTCTTTCTTTGTACTTCACAAGAAAAGAACAGCACACACTGTGTAGAAAACCTAGCATTGCAAGATTCTATTTCTGTCTGTGTTCCTGTATACTCCTGTCAGTATTCTAACCTTTTTGGTCAATTAAAACCACAGTGAAAATTGTGCATTAGCCCTTCCACGGCCCTTTAAATCAAAGCTAAAATCTGATTGTTTAAAGCACTGGAAGCGTATAGAACATATAAAACATTCATGTCAATGATCTACCTGCAGGAGTACAAGGGATTTTGGTGAACAGCAGACATTCACATCTGTCAACAAAATGCATTCATGAACTGAACGGTCCGCTGACTATTAATCCCAGCTGGGAGAGAAGAGCCGGATCAGGTACATGGAGAGTTATCAGACAATATAGTCAGATGTTTCATAGTAAGTTGTAAGCGGGTTCCAATTCATGTCTTTGTGAGTCACTGGGGAATCGCTTTTCTAGCCCAAGGATGTAATGAAGAAATGATTTATCACTGTCTCAGCTGCATAACCTGGCAGGCAAGCCTGTTATATAGAGAACAGGGGGGTTACGGGCCTAGGCCTTTTGTGCACTCTCTTTAGGGCTTGCTATGTCCTCATGGGGATATCTCCTGGGCTGACGTTGGGTCACATATAACACACAACACGACCATGCCACCTACCCCCTGACCATTGCTAATCACAGCGGACCCTTTAGAGAAGGAAATCTTAAAATATTTCTCATGTTTTGGATAGAGTAGGAGTGGTTTAGAACCCCTGTTGGGATTTTACTGCTATCCAGGACTCTTCTTAGAAAGATTTCAGCTTACTTGCTGCGCTGCTAACAACAGATTCACCAAACAGGAAGTGAAGAAAAATCTGCAACAGGGACAGAAATAAAAGTTTGACAGGGTTACCAGCCTTCTCCCTCTCTACTAAAGAAAATCATTTGTATTTCTGTCTATGTTGCAGATTTTTCTTTACTTCCTGTTCTTTGTTAAGGATGAGGATAGATTGCCATACATGGACTGAATTTCTGATGTTTCCTGCAGAACCATCCGAATTCTGATCTGTGGGTGACCCTGCCAGGGCCAAATAGCTCAACAAACTTTGATTTTAAGATCTAAAAAAATCGGGTGGAAAATTGTCAGCCAATCAGCTGCTGCAAGAGTTTGGGTATTCTGACAGCCGCAGGCTCTAGCTGTCAGTACACAAGAGCTAAAAGGGAAGATTCCTCTTTATTGTGGATTGAGAAATCTGTTCGATTTCTTTGGTTTGGTTTACTGAATTAAAGAAATGTATGCATATCTGACAAGATTAAGACAAATGTTCTGGATGGATATACAGTGTATCTGGGGGTACACATACCATTGAAGTATAAGAAACAAATAATAGAGTTATGGAACTGGACCTCATAATAATTAAAAAAAAAAAACGAAATGGGATGGGATGCATTATTGAACATGAAATGAAGTTGGAGAAATTGACTTAATGCAGAGGAAATATGATATATGAGTAGCATTGTCAGTAATTAGGCATGGATTCCATGTTTGATTGTCACAGTGGTACCTAACTGGACTGGGAATGATGATAATGATTTCTGGCGAATGGGCATATAAGGATATTTTGGGCAATCCGGTGGGGGCTGGTACTCCTAAAAAGGTTAAAGAGGAACTTTACCCTGGCAAAATATCATTCCCGCCACTCAAGTTTTTGGGATTTAGCACAGACCTACACCATGTCTGCATGTGTGCAAGGGATTATTACCCATGTGCACACATGCTGATGGTTTGAGGTATCTGAGAACTTGTAGAGACTTTTGTAGGGCATTTGTACCCTATGTGTGCAGACATGATGTGGGCATCTGCCCATTCCCAAATACCTGGCAGAGACCTGCCTCATGTGTGCACATGCATGGACCTCACTGCATGCATGCGCCCCTCAGTAAAACCCTGTCTCCTAGGATATGTCCTACGTCAAGCGCTGGGCTGCAGTTAAAAAACAAAAAAACAAAGCTTTTCTAAAAATGTGGAAAAAACATTCTCCAATCTGAGAATTCTCCATTCTCCAATGTGAAGTCCTAACAAGTCCCCCCCAGCTGCTGGATAGCAGAGCATTCTGGGGCATATAGTTCCTTCACAGTTGAAAACTGGCTCACCTTCTGCATCTGAGAAACAGACATTCACATTTGTCAACAAAATGTGTTCATGTACTAAGCAAGTGGCTGAGAAGCCAGATTAGTGGGAAGAGCAGGATCAGGTACAGGGAGAGATATCAGACATCACAGTCAGCTGTTCTATGGTCAGCTGTAAGCAGGCTCTAGTCCCGTTTCATGTTTTTGTGAGTCATAGGGGAATCCTACTCCGCCACGGCCAAAAGATGTACTGAAGAAAGATTTATCAGTGTCCCAGCCTCAGAACCTGGCAGGCAATCATGAGTAAAAGGTATCCAAAGCCAAAACTTTTTTTTCCATTTTAGATAGGAGTAGGTTAAAACTATGAGTTTTTTTTTTTTGCTATCTGTGTCTTGTACACTCAAAGTGAGAGGATATTGTCCCAATTTAAGGGAAATCCGCCTTGTTCTTACGGGGCGTATAAATGCGTACCTCGTGTGAGGGCTGTTTATTTGCACGGGGATGCACATGTGCTCCATGCAATCCCATGCAGCCAGTCCCATTGATGTCAATTGGGATGCAGCGACTGTACTGATTCAGCCGCCCCTGTGGGTGCGCAGTGTGAGTTTAGACACACACAAAAATGTCATATTGGGAATGACGACTGTGTTTAGCCACGGTGTCCCAATCGACATCAATGGGACTGCCTGCATGGGTAAACATAGCCCTCACACAAGGTACGCATTGACACCCCCCTGTGTGAACAAGACTTTAGACAGTTGTCCCAATGGAAAGATTTCCACTCTATTCCTGTTCTGGTGGCAACTAAAGGCCCGTACACACGATAAGAAAATCTGAAGGGAAATTTCATCGGACGACCGATCTGCCGATTTTCAGATTGTTAGTATGGTGCTTTCGACAGCCGACTCCGACTTTTCGGCCGAAAAAATCCTGATGTGCACGCTATAAAAGTTTTATGGTCCGTTAACACAACGTCCAATTTTCGTCTCATTAGTACAGATTTCGACGGAAAAAAATCTTAAGAGCAAGACTAGGCATGCTCAGAGACGAAAGAACACATACAAAGCAATCCAACACATGACATCACTTCTGAAGTAGAATTCTGTCGTACGGGAAAATTCGTATGAAAATAACCTCTTCACTTTCCACATCAGACTAGCATGCCACAAAAAATGGACGACAGATCGTTCGATAATCTGATCGTGTGTACGGGGCTTTAGAATTGTGGATTTACCACTACTTTCACTTTTATTCCTGAAGACTTTGATGATCAGGGCCATTAGGCCTCAAACACACTGGGCATTTAGGTGCAGGCGGAAGGCACAGGAGCACTGTTCAGCTCTGCAGCCTGTTAAACTCAATGAGAAATAAAAAGCTGCTGTGGCTGGATGGGGATGGAGAACGCACTGGGTAGTATAAGATTGGGTTTACATTACCGCACAGAGCAGGGGTCCGGTGCGTCCCTGTTCACCGTTTCAGGTCCGATTTTTAGTTAGAACTTTTGGCTGAATTCAGACCTGAACCAGACCAGAAGATGCACAGAACCCCTATGCAATTGCCGCTCCAGGCTCCATAGAGAGCCGGTCACAATCTCCTGACATGCGAATTGAATGCGGGAAAACCCACATCCAATTGACAATAGTGTAAACGCAGCCTTAATGTTTAGGCAGCATGAGCCCAGGGCAGAAAGGAATGCCTGGAACACTGGCTGTGAGTGAAACAAGGAGACCGACAGCCGCTCACCCGCTCACCACAGCCCCCATTCAGAGAATGTTTTTGTATTTTCTGAATACATGCAAATCATTCTCTGATTGCATGAGGTGGGGAGTGTGACATCACCGTCCCACGTCTCCATAATCAGAGAATGATTTGCATTCATTAACACCTTCGCGCCAGCCCTTTTAAGGGCTTTAGAAGGGCGGGGCTTTTGGCCATGTGACCGCCATGATTGGCTATCACGGCAGTCACCTGATCGGAAAAAAACTTTGTTACCCGCTGGTCACTGTGCTGGGAGCGGGCATGGTGCGCGCTCTCGGTACAGCTTTATTGGCGCTATTGCACGAAAATATGTGGCCCGGCCGCTGAGAGGCCACATATTTGCGTGCGCTCAGTGCCAACAGGTTACACAGCATTCTCTTAATGGCACCCATGCAGAGAAGCTTACCTCTTGTGTTAAGATTGCATCTAAACCAGCTGCTCAGCACAGGATCCAGAAGCAAGTGGAGATCACTGAAGAAGCTGTGAATACTTTAGTGATTTCCAGCTTCCAGGGACATCAGCCAGGTATGGTGTGTATATACTGTATATAGTTTAAAAATGTAAAATGTAAAAATGTAGCATACCCGGAATTCCCCTTTAATACCCAAAGTTCTACTTTAAGTGATAACAAAGTTTTTGTTAAATAAGCAGGCCTATGGCATAAGTTTAAAAACTGCTCTGGTCCATAAGAGCTCATGCCCACAGGCTCACCATCAAGAAGGAGCACATTTCTGCGTCTCGGAATCACCGGTGTATGCAAACATCTGTGACTCCAGGGCACGGAAAGGGTTACAAGAGCAAGAGCTGAAATGGCTATAGGACTCTTCTCATCCAAGTAACAGGACCACTTTGTTCTTTTACGCAGGCTTCATGTCTAGTGTAATAAAATCGCTCTTCATTGTGTTCTATCACCTTCCCAACACTGAGAGTAAATATGTGCACCTGTTAATCAGCGACTAAAATTTCTGAGTGCACACCCTCCACAAACTACCACACGGGACCTCTCTGCCCCATGTTTGCATTTAATCAGGGGAATGGTAAAGGCTCCAGGATATGTGAACCAGGATGGAAAATGTCAGATGTGGGAGAGGAAACTAAAGAAAAAAAAACAGAGGAGGGAGTAGAACAAAACAGGGACAAACAAGGATTGTATACAAAGATACAAATGGATACCTAGCGCTACATTCACGTTAGTTTCTTGCGCTGGTTTATTTAAACGCAGGAGAAATTATCTGGGAGATATATATACATTTTATACTTCCCAGATCAAGTTCTCCTGCATTTAAATATTCTTGCATTCACGGGTTCACAAGTGGTTACATGCATTTATGCATTCAGAATATCTCTTTCACTAGAGTTTGTTTAGCTTTTTTTTTCAAATAAGAGATACGGAAATATGGACAATAATGGAAGGTAAACAGAGATCAAGCAAGTATAGCTTATAAAGATGCATTCAGAATATCTAATCTACCCCTGGACACACAGATTGCACTCATGCAAATAGTCGCATGAGGTCATACAGCATAGATTGCGGGAGAATTTCAATGTCTGGGGGCCTCATGCATACTGGCAAAGATATACATGTGTTTATAGGACATATCTAAACAGGTATAAATGCATGATTTTACATGGAATAACGCTGTGTATTTACTAGTGATCGACCAATATCGGTTTTTCGTTGCCGATACCGATATTTTAGCCAATGCATATTGGTATCGGCCGATATTTTTGTACATTTTAAAAAAATGTTTTATTTTTTCTGACAGGTACTTTTGTGGAGGGATCTGGGGATCTAAAAGACCCCAAACCCCTCCTCTGCACTTGGTTGTTTTAAATGCTGTCATTTTGTTTTTAATCTCGCACCAGACATTACCCGGAAGTGATGTCATGACATCACTTCCAGGTTTTTGCATGGAGACCCGATCAGAGTCGAGTGTGGCTTTGATCAGGTCTTCGGCAGCCACGCAGGTTCTGTAGTCCAGTAGAGGAGAACTTAGTGTTGTCAGTTCATTACAGGAAGTTACTTACTGAATTTCTAGCAGGTGAACAGGAAGTGTTCTGTACTTGTAGAATTTTTTTTAGAGATAAAACAAGAGAAAATGTGTCCGTATTGCAGAGACTTACTAAATATGTTTTTTATTTTCCCAGACATACACATTCAATTAAAACATTTCGGCAGTGAGTGCCACTGTTTTAAAATTCTTGTTTCTGTGTGTGTGTCTGTGTGTGTGTATGTATATATATATATATATATATATATATATATATATATATATATATATATGTATATATATGTACACATGGGGTAGCCATGTGACCTAATTACATATGCATTCTCTGCTTCCTACTTAGCAGTGCAGCACAATGGTTGTGCTTCACTGTTCACTCTCTAACTGTAAAGCTATGGTTAGTAGATGTTAAAGGAGACCTAAAGTGAAATAAATACAAAGACTGCCATGTCTGACCTCCTCCTAGGAATATTTATCACCTGGCTGGCTCAAAACACGTCACCTATGTTAGTGACCTGGAACAAGAATTGGAAGCATTGCAAATGCTCCCTCTAGTGGTCTGCAGTGTTTCTTATGTTGTTAGCATCCCTTAAAAGAGCGAGTGGAGAATGATTTCCTATGAACATGCCAGCTGCCTGGCTGTCATTTTAATCAAATGGCTGTAAGGCTTTGAATCATTGCAGAAGATCTTTGCGGAACCAAAGACCATATCTGTTGCTTAAAAGCACCAAAGCCAGATATGAACAGGAAACCAGCATTTTCAGCAACAACCTTTTATGCATTTGTCAAAGAACAGGTTTTGTTTAAAGGATAAACCTGTCCACAGGAGGTCGCTTCATGTATCTATTCAATATGTGTAATTTGCCACTGAAATTTTCTGGCACAGCTCTCCTGAAATAGAAATTGCCTTTAGACATCAATAGACTAAATATTTGAACTCAACACACCATGTTTCCTTAACCACCTTATTATTGCGCCATTCTAAAAAAAAAAAAAAAAAAAAAAATCAAGGGGCAGGTAGACTAATTTTTCTGTAATGCTGCTTGTAAACGGCGCTGCAGAAAACATTTACAGGCCTTTTAAATGCCTGTGATCGAGCTGTCATTAGACAGCGAAGATCACCTGCAAAATGCACAGAGCCAATTAGAGTGATTCTGTGTTTTGTAATCCCTGTGAACCTAACACATTGGTTAAAAGTATAAACCTCTGCTGCTGATCACTTTTGTAAGTAACACTTCTCCCACTGAGCCCCAAACAAAAGTGGGCACACTAACCACAAAGGGGGCACACTGTAAGGCAAGGAGGTACCCCCAACAGCATGAGGGTACTCAGAGCAGCAGGGGGCCATATTGACCATAAAGGGGTAAAATTTTACTGGCCATCAACAGTTATTTGGCACTTACCACTGCACTGACCACCAATAATGAAGGGAACATACACCACTGACCACCAATACTTAAAGGAGAACTCACCACTAGCCACTAAGGACCCCTGAAATCTGAAAGCTGTTCTGTGCATTACATAGTTCTCACCACTGCACTCTGACTGCTACACTATATCCACTTCAGCCCCGGAAGGTTTCACCCCCTTAATGACCAGGCCATTGTTTGCGATTTGGCACTGTGTTGCTTTAACTGACAATTGCGCGGTCGAGCGACGCTTTACCCAAATACGATTGATGTCCTTTTTTTGCCACAAATAACGCTTTATTTTGGTGGTATTCTTATAGAAACAATGCCACAGTGAATGCGTGCTGTAATCAAAGCCAACAAAATATTATATATATATAAATATAATTTATATTAGAGCTGCACGATTCTGGATAAAATGAGAATCACGATTATTTTGCTTAGAATGAAGATCACGATTTTTGGGGTAACATCATATTTTACATTATACAAAAACTAACGCCTAATGGCTAACTTTACTGTTTAGTTTTTTTTAAAATGCAGTAAAGTGTATTTTTTCCCCAAAAAACTGCATTTAACAGACTTCTGCAAAAATACAGTAGGACATAAAAGATTGCAACGATTGCCATTTTATTCTCTGCTTGAAAAAAAAACAAAAACATATATATATATAATGTTTGGGGGTTCTAAGTAGTTTTCTAGCAAAAAAATACTGATTTTAACTTATAAGCAACAAATGTCAGAAAAAGGTTTAGCCTTTTAAGAGGTTAAACTACCCTCCTCCTAAAAACACCCCCAGTTTGATCACATATCGCAGTGCGATCTTGCAGTTCGCACAGGATCGGATCGCACAAGTGTGAACCGCTGTGCGATCCGATCCTGATGCGGCTGCAAAAAAGGGTCCTGTGCGTGTTTGCTGCGGGTGCGGTGCGAATTTAGCCATACAAAGTGTATGGCTAAACTCGCACCGCACAGCCGATCGCATGTAATGAAGGAGCAGTGCGCTCCGACATTACATGCGAACGCCACAGCCGCATGAGTGTGAACCGGCTCTTACAGATGGAAGTTCATTCCTTTGATATAAAAGAAAAAAATTATACATTGTAAAACATTGTGTTTATAGATCTCTAGCAGCCTTAACAATGTTGATAAACATTTTCCAAAGGCTCTTTTTTTTTTGACAGCTGTGAGTGAGCAGAGAACTGCTCTGTAAGTGCCGGTTCACACTACCGCGACCCGACTTGCAGTGGCGACCTGTGGAGTCGCGGTGCGCAGCTCGCACCGCGACCTCGGAGCAGCCGGCACGGACTTCATATCATTAAAGTCAATGCAGGTCGCTCCAGGTCGCCCCAAAGAAGCTCCGGACCCTTTTTCTAAGTCGGAGCGACTTGTGTCGCTCCTATTAGAACGGGTCCTGTGCTGCTCTATGGCAGGCGACCCACGGCGACTTGTTAGGCGACCAGGTCGTCCCAGTGTGAACCAGCTCTTATGAATGTCAATGCAAGTCGCTCCGATGTTCCCCCGAAGTAGTACAGGAACTATTTTCTAAGTCGGAGCGACTTGAGTCGCTCCTATTAGAACAGTTCCAATAGCACTGCATGGACTGCAACATGTCAGGCTGACCAGTCGCGGTAGTGTGAATGGGCAATAAGGGTCCTTTCACAGTTTTTTTGGCGGATCTGATCGGATCCTCCATGCATCCCTATGGGGCAGCGGATGTCAGTGGAAACATCTCCGCTGACACCCACTGCTATCCGATTCCAATCCTATCCGTGAAATCCAGATGGATGGAAACCCTATTTTCCATCCATCCAGCGGATCGGATCGGATGGGACCGCCTGTCCGTTCTCATGCGATTCCCCCATAGAGAGCAGCAGGGATCTGACAGCTTCCTCTCCGCAAACAGAGCGGAGATGGAGCTGTCATCCACCTGCTCAGCGGGGATCGGCGGATCGATCCCCACTGAGCAGCATGGAGTTCGCCTATGGAGACGGACCGTGTGAAAGGAGCCTCAGAATTGAGGACATGCCGTTTTAAGATCATGATGGGGGAGGTTTGGGGGGTGAATCGAGATTGCAATTTTTTAACGATTAATCGTGCAGCTCTAACACACACATATATATACACATACTGTATACACTGTACATATACTTAAAAATATATATTAAAAAAAATTCCATAATTAATAATAAGGTCATCAAAGGTCACAATGGACATTCTTGTGATATTGAAAATTTTTCCCAAGAAACTGCATTTAAAAGACTTCTGCACAAATACAGTGTGACATAAAAGGCTGCAACGATTGCCATTTTATTCTCTAGGGTCTCTGCTAAAAAAAAAAATAATTATATAAAGCAGCACCCCCCTGCATATACATGCAAATGCAAAACCCACACATAGGTCAAGCACGCATATGTAAACGCTGGGGTATCACAGTAAATGCTGCAGTAAGAGCAAGGATTTATAGGGCCCTATTTCACGACTAACACACACTAAACTGATGACCTGTAAAGGCTTTAAAAATGTCACCTATAGAAATTTTAGTTACTGTAGTTTATTGCAATTTTACATCTTGACATGTTTGGTATCTATTTACTCAGTGCAACATAATCTTATATTTTACCCCAAAAAAATTGGTATTATATTTGTGTGTGTGCTAAAAACAATTTAAGTGGATTTTTTTTAGTTTGATAAATGGCTGCACAAACATTGTGTGACATAGAAAGTTGCAACAGCCACCATTTTATTCTCCAGGGCCTTTGCTTTTAGAAAATATTTTATGCAAAAAAAGCTGATTTTAACACGTATGTGAAAAATGTCAAAATTGCCCTGGAAAACTAATGGTTAAATGCCACCAAAAGAAAGCTCTACCTGTCTCAAACAATGATATACAATTAATCAGGGTACAGTGTTGTATGACAGAGTAATTATCAGCAAAACTACCACAGCACTGAAAATAGAAAAATGTCCTAGTAATGAAGGCAGGCTGGTACTCAGCAGTGAAGCTTAATAGTAATTACGTTTTGAACCTGTATAATAGCTGGAAAGAGGGAGACACTGGAAAGTCGGATAGCCTATTGGTTATTACCCATAATTCCTCCATGTGTCTGTTCACATTGCTATGATTTGAGGCCAAACTTGGTTCTATGCCAAAAACAAATTAGGTAATAATTGAGCTGGAATTACTCTCTCTATATATATATATATATAAAGCTGAACTCCAGGCAAAGAACTAAATACACAGATGGAATACATATGGAGCTACTTTACCTGCCAAAGGATTTGTATTTTTGTCCATCAACTTATGCGATTTACACAGCAATGCTACAGAGCACAGCCCTGTCTTGCAGGGCAGGAGACCTTATTTTACTTGGCTGTAGTTAAAAAACTACAACTAGGTCTCTTACCCAAACCCCCCCCCCCCCCTCCCCAAGGAGAAGCAGCAGACTGATGAGCATACAGGTAGGTGCAGTCTAAATTCTCCACTGCAGGTAGCGCTTAACAGCAGTGGCAATACAGAAGGGAGAGGAAATTAAGAGAAGCTGGGTTTCTCGATGATTTTTTCAGTTACCCGGGTAGTGATCTGGTTGAATACACATGCACCATGTGACTCTGGCGGCCATCTTAGATCAAGCTGAGTCTATTTAAGACTCTGACCCCTGGATTTGGCACACTTTATGCAAATGGTCAGGGTAGGGACAGGTTCCTTCTCTAACAGGGACATTGCAGGCGCCAGCAGTAGTGAGAGGTTCCGGTGGAGTAGGGAGAAAGCAGGGACTATGTCTACCTTTCCAGAAAGCCCTACTTTGGGTCAGACTATCTTCTGACTGCTGCCTCTCCACTGCACAGTTTTATGTGGCACCAGACAGGTAAGCCTCGCCACCAGCCCTGTTTGTGCTGTTAACCTGCTGTTTCAACGCAGCGTTCTTTGCAAATCGGGACTCTGTGGGGTCGATTTAATAAAGCTGCACTATGCAAAATCTAGTGCAGCTCTGCACAGAAACCAATCCAGGTTTTTTTTTTTTTGTCAAAGTTTAAAGTGCTTGTTACCCCCCAAAAAAAAAATAAAGATCCTGTTTCTTTAAAGCATGTTATGCAGCATGTGCTGTGTAATTTGGCACCTAGTATAACCTAAAAAAACCTGGCTGATCATGTCAGTTCCCCCCCCCCCCTGTAAACTGACCACGGTATATCATGGCTACTGAGCCCTGACCCTATGGTCAGTTGACATGCCTCCGTCATCTGCAATTCTCAGTCCTCCTCTGCTCCTCTCCCGCTCCCCTCCCTGCCTGTCTGCTCCTGTGTCAGTGCCCTCCCCCTCCCTTCCTGCTGCTTTTAAAACTTTTCTTGTCCTATATAATCCTCTGTGTAGCCTGATTACAAGTGCTCCTGTCTCTGTTTTTAATAAAAATAAATAAAATGCTGCCTTTACCATATTTCAGAGCGGCTCCCGGCGATCACGTGAGCGGCCGTCTCACTCTCTCTCTCCTCTTCTCCTCTTGCCCCACCTGATGTCAGCAAGGGAATCTCGGCCCCGCCCCCTGCATGTCAGACGGGGAGAGAAGAGAGCAGGCTGGTCACATGATCGCCGGGAGCCGCTCTAAAATACGGTAAAGGCGGCATTTTTTTTTTTTTATAAAACACAGACAGGAGCACTTGTAATCAGGCTACACAGAGGATTATATAAAGTTGTATAAGTGGGTTAACAACCACTTTAATTGAACAAGCTGAAGTTAGAAGCTGATTGGCCACCATGCACAGCTGAACCAGATTTTGCACTCTCTAGTTTGACTAAATCAACCCCTGTGTCTTCACTGCCTAGCACACAACTCTGCACCTTTCCAACAAGCTCATCTCTCTGTACTCTGCTCTCACTTCCAATCAGCATGCTACATGTTAGCACATTAGCACTATAGCAACTTAATCTCTTTGCGCTCCTTTTCACTTCAGCTGTGTGAGCTCTGCATATACAAGGATTTCAGTAGGCTGATACCAGGTCATAGGTATATATTTAGCTAGTTAGGTTCAAAAAAGACCCAAGTCCTTTGGGTTCAAACACTAAAAAAATTACTAAATAAAAAAAAAACTTCATATACAGAAACTTAAACTCACAAATGATCCAGAAGAGTGCAAAAAAACCCTTATATAGCATCATCAAATTTGACCGGGAAAAAAAATCCTTCCTGATCCCCTAAGGCACTTGGTCATCAGTCCCTGGTGTTATTACTTATTAGCCAGTTATATTATATGCAATTGGGGCTCATTTACACCAGTCCCATAGGGCTGTGTTGGGCAGTGTTGCCCAAAACTGTCCTACCACATAGACTAGGCTATCTCCTTTATGCTCTACTGCTTAAGTTCACACCAATGTGAATGAGCCCTAATATATCCAGCTTTCAGGGGTTTATATAAGGGGGGATAGGGGTGTTCAAGGGGAGCTGGGTATTTTGAATGGAGCTCCATGTTCAACAATGTGCAGCCATGAAAGGCACTCCTGTGACCCACAGGAGAAGTAGGGACAAAAGAACTTTGGCCCTACTTCTCTTTTAAAGATGAATTCCAGGCATGTTATATTTTTTGCTGAGCGGCAAGCCTGATGCATTCAGAAAACAGGAGGTCGGCCACTCAGAGCGGGCGTCATTCAGAGAATGCTTTCCGTTTTCTGAATTAATGCAAAGGGTTCTCTGATTGGACAATGTGGAGCGCGTGGCATCACCACCCTGTCTCTCCATTTCTTTCAAGAGTGTTGTGCATTCGTTCAGAAAAGATGGATTCAGTGGAGGGGTTTTGGCTCGTCTTGGCCCACCTTACAATAATCTGGTTATACTTTCTTGTTGGTACCCAAGCCCTCATTCATAGAAGCCATAGCCATGCATTGGTCTGATGTTGGCCAAAAAGCCTGTACCAGCTGTATGCAGTTTAATATATTATTAGGCTGAATCTGTGCTATAAGGGGCTCTGGATTTAGAGTTGGCCACATAATGGAATGATTTACATGGCTTCACACACTATCCTAAAATGAGGAATAATCCTCTTATTTGTGGGATTTGTGTTGGAATGAGACAAATGAATACCTTCTGTTTCAAAAAGGATCTCTCTTGCTTAACATTTAAAGTATATGCAATCCCAATCACTAAAATTTCATATAAGCTTTACCATGTTATAACTCTAAAAGTCATTTGAAATACTTTTAAACCTGCAACTTTTAATAAAATAATACTTGGTGATCCTGCCATTATTGTCCTTGTTCAGGCACTTCATGTTAGTGTGACAGGGCTCTGTATCTGTCTTCAAGTTGTGCTCTTGCATTGTCACCCTGTCATATGGGTTTTTAATGGCTGTTTCAACAAACATTTTATGGGCATGATCCACCAATGTAACCATTATAAATGCCATGCAGACATCAGTCAAGTGCATACAGACTGGAAGTGATTGCAAAGACGCTGCAGGGATCAGCAGCACAAAGATATAGCAAATGATTATACACAGAAAAAAAAAAAAAAGGCAAGCGTTTATGCAACAAAGTTAGCAAATTAAATGTTATTCAGTTCGGGATGCATGCACAGCTCAGTGCACATTCCTGGCGTCTGACGAGTGCTGGGATGAATCAACTCCAATGCAAATGTGCAGGAGTTATGCCAACCTGGCCTGACCAGTCAAGATGGGTGAAGAAGCTGGCGAGATGTTGGCACCAGCAAGTGAGCATGCAGACGCTGTATTGCTGGAGCAGAGGTGAATGTAATTCTGCTTTGAGGCCTGGTTCACACCTATGCAGGTTGCAGTTGATGCATATTCCAGGCGCATTTTGCGTTTTTCAATAAATGCACAAACGGGAATGTGACCCATAGGAAACCATTGTAAATGGACTGTAGTGTATTTCTGCAAAACTGAAAACGCACTAAAAAAATGCATAGATGTTAACTAGGCCTAAAGGTCCAGCAACACACAAGGAGCCCAGACTGGCTCATGGCCGCTAAATAACCCCAATGTGTGCCTACCCCAAATCATCAAAACCAGAAATTGTAATTTATAGGGCTGCCACGACGCGTCAACGTAGTCGACTACAAAAAATTGTCGTTGTGCGTGAAAGGCGTTGACGCGTCAACACGTGACGTCACACGCCCCCTGGCCAGCCGCAGCGCCGCTTGAAGCATTGTCGGCTGGGTGAAATCCCCCCCCCCCCGCGCTCCGTCCACACCGATATCGGAGACAAGAGGTGAGCGCTGACCGTCTCCAGCACCCCCGTACTCTGCCACAGCTTCTGCCGCAACACATTCGCCATCCTCCCCGATCACCCAGCTACTTAGAGATGTCACATGTGCGGCGCTACACTGGCTTGTACTGTACTGTGGCGACTTGTAATGGTCTGTACTAGGTGGGAGGGCTTGCTGAGGGGTCTGTACTGGGAGGGGGGCTTACTAAGTGGTCTGTACAGTACAGACCACTTAGTAAGCCCCCCTCCCAGTAGAGACCCCTCAGTAAGCCCTCCCACCTTGTACAGACCACTTAGTAAGCCTTCCCCCTCCCAGTGCAGACCCCTCAGTAAGCCCTCCCACCTAGTACAGACTGTACTAGGTAGGAGGGCTAACTGAGGGGTCTGCACTGGGAGGGGGTGCTTACTAAGTGGTCTGTACTAGGTGGGACGGCTGACTGTGGGGTCTGTACTGGGAGGGGGCTTACTGAGGGGTCTGTATTAATTACAGGATTAATTAGCTAATCAAAAAAACACTCAATTAAGCAAAAAAAATAAAATAAAAATAATCGTTAGATTAGTCGACAGACAAATTAATCGTTAGTTGCAGCCCTAGTAATTTATAACTGGCAAAGGAACAGAGCAGAGAGGTGGGCTCATTCTCCGCTATTTAAAAACTGGTCTCATTGGCTGCCAATTCCTATTTTTTCAGATAATAGTATTGGCCTCTATATATGTATACATGTTATTACCTTATTAAGGTTTTTTTTATTCTACTGTAAACAAAACTAAATTGCCTAATCTCTCATTTTATCCATATTGCCTTTACTAGAAGAGCTGGCTGTGTTTCAGGCCTGTAATGTACTATATATATATATATATATTAATATATACAATATCTCACAAATGTGAGTAGACCCCTCACATATTTGTAAATATATTATTATATAGTTTCATGTGACAACACTGTTGAAAAGACACTTTGCTACAATGTAAAGTAGTGAGTGCACAGCTTGTATAACAGTGTAAATTTGCTGTCCCCTCAAAATAACTCAACACACAGCCATTAATGTCTAAACCGCTGGCAACAAAAGTGAGTACACCCCTAAGTGAAAATGTCCAAAGAAGTTGAGTACATGTGCTCAGCATCATATCCAGAGGTTGTCTTTGGGAAATAGACGTATGAGTGCTGCCAGCATTGCTGCAGAGGTTGAAGGGGTGGGGGGGTCAGCCTGCCAGTGCTCAGACCATACGCCGCACACTGCATCAAATTGTTCTGCATGGCCGCCGCCCCAGAAGGAAGCCTCTTCTAAAGATGATACACAAGAAAGCCTGCAAACAATTTGCTGAAGACAAGCAGATTAAGGACATGGATTACTGGAACCATGTCCTGTGGTCTGATGAGACAAACGTATTTGGTTCAGATGGTGTCAAGCGTGTGTGGCGGGAACCAGGTGAGGAGTACAAAGACAAGTGAGTCTTGCCTACAGTCAAGCATGGTGGTGGGAGTGTCATGGTCTGGGGCTGCATGAGTGCTGCTGGCACTGGGGAGCTACAGTTCATTGAGGGAACCATAAATGCCAACATGTACTGTGACATACTGAAACAGAGCATGATCCCCTCCCTTCGGATACTGGGCCACAGGGCAGTATTCCAACATGATAACAACCCCAAACACACCTCGAAGATGACCACTGCCTTGCTAAAAAAGCTGAGGTTAAAGGTGATGGACTGGCCAAGCATGTCTCCAGACCTAAACCCTATTGAGCTTCTGTGGGGCATCCTCAAAGGGAAGGTGGAGGTGCGCAAGATCTCTAACATCCACCAGCTCCGTGATGTCATCATGGAGGAGTGGAAGAGGACTCCAGTGACAACCTGTGAAGCTCTGGTGAACTCCATGCCCAAGTGGGTTAAGGCAGTGCTGGAAAATATTGGTGGCCACACAAAATATTGACACTTTGGGACCAGTTTGGACAATTTCACTTAAGGATGTACTCGCTTTTGTTGCGAGTGGTTTAGACATTAATGGTTGTGTGTTGAGTTATTTTGAGGGGACAGCAAATTTACATTGCTTTCTTTGCAAGGAGCCTTATTTAATTTTTTTTTAAAATAGTACTATGCTCTCTGGGTCCGCACTGGGGACATAGTAATAAAGAAATTACAGATGTTCTACTCTTCCCCAGTCTACCCAGAGTTGCAGACCAGGGCCGATACTATGAGTAATGGTGTCCTCAGCAAAACAATTAGAGGGATGCTCTGTCTTTTTAATATCCATCTCATAGGCAATGCCTCTAGTAAAACAAAATTCTAATCTCTTTCAACTACAAAGTGCTGACCTTCTTTTAAAAGTGACCCTGTGGTGAAAAAATCAATTTTTTGTAGGCCCCTTTAAACCACTCAGCTGAACACTACAACTCTGCCATAGCTCATTTCTTCCTCCCTGCCCCAGAGTAATAGAGCATAAGGTGAAAGGAGCAAAGGAGAACTCTTGGACTTAGACTATTGATGGCACCTGGATGGGTAGTCCTTCTCCTGGAGACAGAGCAGAGTGGGCACAGGGAGTGCTGGAAAATGTAATGTGATACAAATAACTGAGCAGGGTGGACAAAGCTGCCGAATGGGGACAAGACTGCTGACTCCAGCCGAGAGAGAGACGAGCTGCAAGGAGCTACACAGTGGCAGAAATATATAGGACAAAGCCACATACAGACACAGAGCCTGAGCCCCAGAGAGGACTGGCCAGTGGCATAGCTAGAATCTTAGAATTATTGATAGGCCATACAGTTGACCTGTTATATTTGTTTATAATTGTGTTTGGGTATGAAATTAAAGGGACATTGACTGTTGTATTATTGGTGTTAAAAAAACCTTTTCTGGCAGGCTGTGTTGCTTTGAGTAAAGCCCACTTTACACTACAAATGAATTGATGAACTTTAGGTCAGTTCAGTGGGTCACCTCTGGGGAAACAGCAGAAGGACCCATCTATTCAGTGGCTCCTAACACGGTAGCTCTACATTTAATTCATCTAACATCTTACCATAGGATGAAAAGGTTAATGACCTTTTACTTGGCTTGGAATCAGAAACTAACAAATATTCTAATTGTTTCAGTAAGAATAAACTGTCATCTGTAATTGTAAACATTGGTAACCAATAAATGACTCTAAAAGCCAAAGAATAGCTCCCACTGAGCAAACCAAATCATTAGTGGCGACCACAATCACATAAAATAATTCGTTCCTGTTGCTAACTCCCAACTTCCAGGCATGCGCTGGTTTAAAAGGCTAACCAACATGATTACTGACAACTAAACAGAAGGCAAAGTCATCTTCCCCTATAAATTTAAGTAGGCAATAGAAATGACAAAATCAGTAAACCCATTTCCTTCACAGAGATTTAGTAACTTAAAGAGCAACCATGTACACCGTGTAACCATCCGTAAATGCAGAGAGTTTAAAGTGATACCTTTGGCTAACCTAAGTTATTAAATATACAAACTTTCAGGACACTTTCTGTTCTTCAGGTTATACAATTCTAAAAATGGTTCCGATGCCTGCATATTTATACAGTACACAGATTTACAAAGCGTAGCAATGAAATACAACTAATAAATATAATGCAACTCACTCTTGATGCATTTTAGAAGTAATGGTTATTGTTAAGGGCTAATCTATATAGATAGTAATCAGGGCTTGAGTGTTATTGGAGTAATTATAAATATATAAAGAATAGGTGCGCTAATCATATAAAACAGTAGAATAAATTAATAATTCCAAATACTCAAATAAATAAACAAAATAACCATTAAAGTTCCTAATGAAAGTCTTTCAGGTGGTTTATCCTTCTTCAATAGTGAAAAACATATATCTGTGTTCACAAAAGAATCCAGACAAAGCGGTGCTCAAAGCAGATCCCTTCACCACATATACACACCGATTACCAGAAATTGTGGATCTCAAATTTTAGAGATCACACACGCCTTAGTCACTCCTAACGGATTCAGCAGCCAAGCTGGAGAGGGGGGTTGATTCCTCTGGTTCTCATATGGAAAATCCCATAAGATTCAATAGTGAAGCAATGGACTGGCAACAGCTCCCCATGTATATAAATAAAAGAGGGAAACCTTGTAGTGTAATACGTTAAAACGGCATTTATTAGCACAACATAAGTTACACTTAAAGGAATAAAGATACAAATCAGCATTGTCTAAACACTTGGTATCAAACACGGCGGCGGTCAGCACCAGCCTGCTCTTGCGGAATGATGTGAAAAATATGGCTCCGCCCAACGCGTTTCCCCGTAACAGGCTTCAACTGGGAAAAGGAGTAATTACCTTTGAGATAAGAAGACGTCCAAAAATCTAGATGAGTTCTTCCAAAATGTCCATATATCAGACACACAATGAAAAACCAGTTACCACTGGAAATCTGTAATATTCTGAGTCTCCTCTCTTGAATCTATTTGCAGTTATACCTGTCAGGAATTACTTTTTGTTTTATATTTACCAGTATTTTCTCCCTGCTGGAGCAGAAAAGCCAGGCTGTGTATCAGGCTGTATAGCTGTCCTATTAACTCGATCTCAATGCTAATAAAAGACACTCAAAAAATAAGGGTTCTGTTAGGATTACATCAAATAAAAACTAAAGCTGGCCATAGACATAGATAAAAAAAAACAGATTCCACTATTCACACATGACGTGGATGTGGGAATCCTCCCCTCTGTGCTATTGTACTTTGACAGAGGGAATTCCTCTGCTGTCAGAATACAGAATAACATTGTTAATGTTGAGCGGGACTGGCCATAGATGTATTGGAAATTCAGAGGGTCCCTGCTTAACCCAGGCAAATTTTGATCCATCTATGGCCAGCTTAAGAGCTTTTTGGGTTTAGCTTTACCTTACTGCAGAAGCGCAGAGTGTCAGTTTTAAGTTCTGGGTTCAAATGACTCTACATTCATGCTAAGTACCATCCCTGATGCTGTTTTTTAAAAGAAAAAAACTAAGCAGCATTTCTACTATGACAGGAACAAAAAAACAAATGAACAACAACGCACACTTCCTTACATGTAAGGCAGAACTTTTACAACAACTAAAGAAATGAGATCTAGACTATTAAAAAAACCCATTCCTTATCCCCTTTAAATAATGCTACCCCTAAACATTTACCCTAACCGTGTTTGATTTTTAAAAAAAATTTGGATAGAGTGGGGAACGCCCATTAGGTTTTTATTGTTGTCGGTGTCCTGGCTTAGCAAATTCTCCTCTATTTGTCATGGTGACTATTGACATTGAGAGGGAAATTGATGAGAAACATTAGCCAAACCCATGAAGTGAGCTCCTAATACTTAACCTACCCCCCAACACATAGCCTTATCCACAAAACCAATTCCTAATCATAACCCTAAAACTTAAATTTGAAGTTTAATAGATTTTTTTATGAAAGGCATTTTGCAGTTGAAGGATGCAGAACTTTCACTCGCCTGCCCGTCCTGCATTCATAGAGCGGTGTGGGCACCGATAGTATGTCTTCCATGAATGGAGCACGGGGGTGGAAATGAAAGGGATATTCACAACTTGATGAGAGCCTTTTATAGGTGCAGCCACTCATAATAACTCCCACAGCACCGGAAACTCACTTCTGCTTGGGTATCTGTGGGCAGAGGACTTTGGATTTCAAATAAACACAGAAGCCACTGGCCTACCGGACTCTCTATTTCCATGGTAAGTACCATCCCTGATGCTGTTTTTCAAAAGAAAAAAAAAAAAATCACCGAACTTCAGCTTTAAACTAAGTTCCCCAATATCAATGTAACACCAAACTGAGCTACAAAATTAAAGATTAACCCTTCATGTACTACACAGGACGTTTGGAAACCTCTTCTGAACGCTGGAACTTGACAGCTAGTAACTGATTGATAAAAACGTTCCGTTGTGCTGAGTTTACATGCCGCGTTTATGCGCGTTTGGCGGCGTTTGCATTTAGAAGCGTTTTGGTCAGAAATGTATCCCCATTGAAAACGCCTATATACAAAACGCTTATAAATGCTTGTTTACCGCGTTTACACGCTGTTACAAGCATTTGGCGTTTCAAATGCCAATAAACTTCCGTCTGAACGCATTTTTTTTCTTTCAAAAGAATGCCACTAAACTCAACTGCCTGTAAACGACTTTAAATGTGTCAGTGTACATGGACAGATAAGATAACATAGAGGAGAGTTCAGGGGCTGCTGCAAAAACGCCCAACTGCTCCTAAACATCCGTTTATCACATGAGGCCTAAGACCCCGTTCACACAGGGGCGACCCGACTTGCTGGGGCGACCTGTGAAGTCGCGGTGCACAGCGTGCACCGCAACCTCGGCGCGACATGCACGGACTTCATATAATTGAAGTCAATGCAGGTCGCCTCCAGGTCGCCCCAAAGTAGTACAGGACCTTTTTTCTAAGTCAGAGCGACTTGTGTCGCTCCTATTAGAACGGGTCCTGTGCTAATCTATGGCAGGCGACCCACCGCGACTTGTCAGGCGACCAAGTCGTCTGACAAGTCGCGCTAGTGTGAATGGGGACTTAATGTCCCAAATTGTTTGTGTAAAGCTGCACCTAATCCACAAATACTCACTTCTTCAGTGCTTTCCCTGCAGCCCCTGCCAAATACCTGATGTTTCAGAAAATGGAGGAGCATGTGACCTCCTCATTTTGTAGTGCTTGGGCCTAGCGACACTGTTGCACAACACAGGGTTGACATCAACACTACTACTAGGCTTCAACACAGATTATTTTTGGTGGCGGCTGCAACAAAGGAAGGAGCGGTGTTGATTACTGGAAAAGTAAGCATAAGTCGGTCAAGATGGACGGGGGAAAAAGTCTACACAGTCACTGTTACTTTGCCTTAAATAGATAGAGTGTCTGTGTCTCTTTAAACTTAAACCACGTTTTGTATACGCATCTTATACTACATGCTGCATTGTCAGAGCCAAGAACTACTGATCCGTAAGGAGGGGATTAAATACAAACTATTGTGAGGAAATCTTACCACTGGAATCCCTGAGAGACATAAGAATTTGGAATGTGATTCAACCTGTCAGTAAATGTGCACAACTAAAATATCATTTTTCAGCAGTTAGAATTCTGGGACTTCTGCTGTTAGACAGATGTGGCTTGCCCATCTCTGGCTTAGGTGCCCACCCCTGGCTTTGGTGCCAACCCCTGGCTTAGGTGCCCATCCCTGGCTTAAGTGCCCACCCCTGGTATAAGTGTCCACCTCTGGTATAAGTGTCCACCTCTGGTTTAAGTGCCCACCTCTGGTTTAAGTGCCCACCTCTGGCATTAATGCCTATCCTTGGTAGAAGTGCCCATGTCTTGTAGAAGTGTCTATCCCTGGCATTAATGCTCATCCCTGGCATTGCCAAGTAAAATGGGGGCCCCACATCTCGGCTGTCATTTTTTTTAAATGCATTTCAGGAAAAAAAATAAAAAAAAATCTCATAGGTGGTTTTAATAATTGTATCCTGAAATGTCTCTTAACACGTTAACAGCACTTCTATTCTGTGTTTTGTACTTTCTCTGGCATATTAAAGCTTCTTTCAAACAGAACTAATGTTGGAACATCAGTATTCCTGGCCAAACCTTATTTTTACTGCGGCCCGGGGACTGGATGTGGCCCTTTGCTTGCTTTTATGCGGCCCTTGGGGTACTATTCCCTCCACTGACACCAACAATGGGGCATAATTCCTGTCATCGACACCAACAATGGGGCATAATTCCTGTCATTGACATCAACAATGGGGCATAATTCCTGTCATTGACATCAACAATGGGGCATTATTCCTCCCACTGACACCATCAAAAGGGCACAATTTCTCCCACTGACACCAATGGTGGGACATAATTCCCCTCACTGACACCAATGGTGGGGCACAATTCCTTCCAATGACACCAACAATAGGGCACTACTCCTCCCACTGACACCAACAATTATTATTATACAGGATTTATATAGCCAACAGTTTACACAGCACTTTACAATATAAAAGGAAGACAATACAGTTACAATACAATAGAGAGGCCTGCTAAGAAGAGCTTACAATAGGGTGGGGCAAGGTGTACAAAAGGTTATAACTGTGGGGAATGGGCTGATGGAAGTGATAAGAGATTAGTTGTTGGGGTGAATCCCTGAAGAGATGAGTTTTCAGGTATTGCCTGAAGGCAGCCAGAGTGGGAGATAGCCAGACAGATTGAGGTAGAGGGTTCCAGAGGATGAGAGAGGCTCTGGAGAAGTCCTGGGGTTGTGAATGGCTTTGTATGTTGTTAGTATGTTGAATTTATTTCGCTACCAGTGTAGGGATTGGCAAAGAGGGGTGGCAGACACTAAATGGTTGGTAAAGTAGAAGAGTCTGGCAGCAGCATTCATGATAGACTAAAGAGGGGCATTCATGAAAGACTAAAGAGGGGATAGCCTATGGAGAGGTAGGCCTTTGAGAAGGGAGTTGCAATAGTCAAGGCGAGAGATAACAAGGGAGTAAATGAGTAGCTGGGCGGTTTAATTCGTTAAAAAGGGGCGAATTTTAGAGATGTTACGGAGGTGAAGTCTACAAACTTTTGACAAAAATTGGATTTGGGGCTGAAAGGATGGGTCAGAGTCTAGGATTACACCTAGCACCCTGGCGTAAGGGGAGGGATTGATGGTTGCATTATTGATTTTGATGGAAAAGGCATGGAGGGGGGCATGGGTCGGAGGGAATACCAGCCAATTATCACCACAACAATGTGGTACTTCTCTTCCCACTGGCACCAACGAAAGGGCACAATTCCTTCCACTGTCCCCAACAATGGGGCAGAATTTCTCCCACTGACACCCAACAATGGGGCACTATTCCTTCCACTGACACCAAGGAAAGGACACAATTCCTCCCACTGTCACCAAAGATAGGGCATTGTTTACTCCCATTGGATGCCAGGACATTTTCTACTCCCACTGGCCCTAATCCAGCCCTCCTAAAGTCTGAAAGACAATAAACTGACCCTTTATTTAGAAAGTTTTGAGACCTCTGATTTAGATCAAATGCTGAGTTTTTAGGCAGCAGTGTGCAAGAGGCCTAAACAATTCCATATGGTATAGACTGACATTGTGTTAAGTAGATTGTGCAAAGTGTTTTCTCTATCGGAGATGTCAATACACAGCTCACTTCTGAGGCCTACAGAGGTTATTAAAGTGGAAGTCAAGGAAAGAACTAAATTCACAGCTGCAATATGTGTGAATTCTTTTACCTGTTCAGCTAGTTTTGTAATCCTGGCATTTTTATCAAACCCAAACCCCATAATCTAACTTTACAATGCTCTACTGCAGGGTAAAGAAGTGGCACACACAGAGTTCCTATTTAAATATATAGTAAAAGATATTTTGACTGAATACATAAAGGAGTTAAAGGCCAATTTAACTTTCAGGTTAAGGCCCCCTCAGTCAAGCAGATCTGCCTGCTCGATGGGGGATCTGTCCGCTGATCCCCCCTTAGCAGGCAGATGACAGGTCTGTGTTGGCTCTGCTATCCAGAGTGGACACGGACGCAGCCCCCTGTTCTTTATGGGGCGGTCGAATGGACATCTGACTGTCATCCGATCCCATCCTCTGAATCATATCAGGTGCTGCCGGGTGTCACTCCAGAGAAGCAGGACCCTAAAATGGACACTCAAAATTGCCTTACCAGGCAAGTAGAACTTGCCCTTGGCACCGGGATCTAGCAACACCATTGATGCAAGGTTCCCCTTTTAAATGTTCAAGTTTTTAGGGTTTCGGAGTCTAACAAAGTTTTTGAGGCCAAGCTATATTTCTTGACAGCCATGTACATTCCCAATGCCGAGCTTGTCTCTACAGGCTGCAATGCATAATAATAACAGGAGGTCACTATAGCGGGCAGCTCCTGGCTAAAGTCCCTGACCTTAGCTCATAATTGTGTCAGAGCCTTCTGGAGATACAAGACTAGTCTGACCCGTTCCTGATACTATGGATACACTGCACTGACATGCATATGGTTGCAGGCTCTCCGTTCTGCAGGTGTGCTAACTAACAGATTCTTATCAGGTCAAAGCATCACATGCCTGAAACAGTAACAGCATCACGGTATAATGAGACACACAAACTGATAAATCAGTCATATTGCCTGAAGAAGTAATCCTGGCTATAGATGGGACCATTTTTATCTCAGGGCTTTCATTATAAAATCTCAATTAGATCTGCCAATACCTATGTAGGGTGGGGTGTCTGCTTTAAAAAAAATTGCAGTTGTTTAGGTAGGTCTTTCCATTGTGCAGTTTTGGTGCATTTAAAGTAATAGAATAAAAGTGTAGCGCTAATCAATTAAATAAAAACACCAAGTCCACATCCGAAGGGAAGAGAACCATAGAAGAAGTGTCCACTCAAAATCGATATGTCTTCTTATAAGTGAAAATAAGGGAGAGCCATCACCAGATTCAAATACACTGACTCTTACCAGATATCAATGACCCTCCTCACAAGGGTCACAGACAGCAGGAAATCGTAAATCCGGTATCCATTACAGAGAAGATCCTCCCGGCGTTTAAAGTAATGTTATAGGCAAAACTTTTTTTTTCCATTTTGGATGGAGTAATGGGCCATACACACTATAAAATTTTCTGAAGACTTTTTCCTTCACACTTACCAAAACCATATAATATGAGGTCAAACCTAAACACTTTCAATTTGTATGCAATCAGGCAGGCCCTTGCACTATATAGAAAAGGTAAATCTGAAGGAAAAAGTCTTCAGAAAATCTTATAGTCATAGTGTGTATGGCCCATAAGGAGGGTTCTAACCCCTGCTAGATTTTTTCACCATCTGTGTCCCATTTCTCAGATTTCCCTTCACTTCCTGTCCTATAGCCAAACAAGAAGTGAGAGGAAATCTCTGCAAATTAAGGGAATTCCTTGGAGACCCCCAGGTCACCAGAACTAGTGTCCCCATTGTAAGATGTTTCCCTCTATTACTTTTCTGGGGACAACTCAACATTTAGGCTGCATTCACATGTCAGCGTATGGATCGCGGGCAGAATCGCCGCGATTCCGCCCGCGATCCGGAAATCATTGCAAATCGCGGGACTCCTGTGCGTTGCCCGTGATTTGCAATAGCACCCCAAACGCTGAGCGATGCTGCCGCGATTTCCGCCTGCCGAATCGCGGTAACATTGCGCAAAAAAAATCGCGGGCGCATTACGCCCAAAAAAGTACAAGAGCTTCTTTGGAGCGTAATGCGTCCCGCGATTTTTTTTTGCGCGATGTTACCGTGATTCGGCAGGCGGAAATCGCGGCAACATCGTTCAGCATTTGGGGTGCTATTGCAAATCACGGGCAACGCACAGGCGTCCCGCGATTTGCAATGATTTCCAGGTCGCCGGCGGAATCGCGGCGATTCTGCCCGTGATCCATACGATCCATGCGCTGACATGTGAATGCAGCCTTAGGATTTTCTTTTATTTTCACTTTCAGCGATAAGGGTAAACAGAACAAATAGAGAGGGGGAATGTCCATTACAGCGGACACAGACGGCAATAAAAACTGACAGGTTTTCTAATCCCTCTGCACTCTATCCAAAACTTGAAAAAAAAATGTTTTGCCTTTAGTTATATTTTACGACTTCCTTACCGTGCTATACAGCATGGCTCAGTTGTTTCTGGAGGGCGTCCATGGGCATCCTCCCAGAACCATGCCCCTCGTGCGCCCCCTGGGGCATGCATCAGGCATGCTCTGTGATCGCTTTGTCCTTCGGACACTGCAAATAACAGATTGTGATAAAGGGCCAACTATAGCGGTTATTGGCAGTACTTTCCTCATGCGCTGTCACAGCATAAGGAGCGGAGAGCCAATAACCGGCAATCCTGACATGTACACAGATAATTAGGGCACTGATCATCATCAGTGCCACCCCATCAGTGCAGCCTTATCAGTGCAGCTCCATCAGTGAACCCTTATCAGTGCAGCCTCATTAGTGTCCATTAGTGAAGAAGAAAAAATACTTATTTGCAAAATGTATAAAATTTGAATTTTCTGATTTTCTTTTATGTTTTTAGCAAAAAATAAAACACCCAGTAGTGAATAAATAACACCAAAAGAAAACTATATTTGTGTGAAAAAAATGATAAAAATTTAATTTGGGTACAGTGTTGCGTGACCGCGCAATTGTCATTCAAAGTATGATATTGCTAAAAGCTGAAAACTGTCCTGGTCAGGAAAGGTGTGCCCAGTAAGCAAGTGGTTAAAAGAGATTGTATAATCAGGGTGTAGTACTTAGGATCAGTTTTAAGATTCCTGTCTTTGGATGAAAAGCTCAGGTTCCTTTCAAAATTTTTCATAGTTTGAGAACCATCAGCAGCTGTTAAATGTTCAATGGAGCCACCATTCATGGAACAAAGGTTGCTGTAGTTGGGACACCAATCTGTGGATATAAACTCCACATATGCAGCATATCTGAGCCTGCCAATGTGCATCTAGCTTCACATTTTAAGTGTCCATCCAAACAGAGGTACCAGGGCTGTTTTACTATGGAAAAAAGCTGCAACTTCAATTCAGCTTGGGGCAGACAAAGCACATTGATACAAATTCTACCTAGAGAGTCATAGAACACTTGTAGTGCATTAGAGATGTGCATAGAGACCCATTTGTACACATTTGTCTGTAGGTTGTAGAAAAGTTTGCCATGGATAGAACATTCTCTAGATAGCAGACGTTCTATTGAGCTTGTGGAAATAGTGTGCCATGTAAAATAAAATATCGACTACAGTCATGGTCAGCTAAAAGTCAGCTTTATGTCAGTTGTCACTACAGTCTAACACAGATTTAACATTATCAGAATGCAGTTTTTTGGGACCAGAGCTACTTCCTCCAAGCGTTCCAGCATCTTGTACGCAACCTAGAATTAGCTGATGGGTTTTGAACCTACCCTCTGTTGGTTTTGTGATAAGATGAGGCACTGAGATCTTGAGGAATGTAGAATTCATCTTTAGTTGCATAGGAGAACAGCATTACAGGAGAGAGCAGAAAGAAAAAAAATGTCCTTCCTGTGCAGAATATACAAGCATATAAACAGCACACCGAAGCTAATATATCTCTACAGCACCATCTATAGTTTGGAGTGCATAGTACATGCTGTTGCACTTTCCACACCCTCCAGCTCAGCTTCTGAGCATCTCAAATTCTGAACAGTAGTATTGATCTCAAAGTCTTCTAACATGCTGGAGAATGTCTGTCATTCCAGAGCCTTAGGCCCCTTTCACACGGGCGATCCGATCTGATCCGCCTGTCAGTTTTTCAGGCAGACCTAATCGGATGCTCCTATGGGGCAGCGGGTGTCAGCAGAGAAATCTCCGCTGACACCCACGGCTATCCGATCCAATCCTCTCTGTGAAATTCGGACGGATGGAAACCCTATTTTCCATTCGTACAGCGGATGGGATCGGATGAGAATGGACAGGCGTTCCGTTCTCATCTGATCTCCCCATAGAGGACAGCGGGGATCTGACAGCTCCATCTCTGCACACAGAGCGGAGATGGAGCTGTCATCCGCCTGCTCAGCGGGGATCGGCGGATCGATCCCCCGCTGAGCAGAACGAACTCTGTCGGGCAGTGCGCCCGTGTGAAAAGGGCCTAAAGCTACTAAAAAAGACATTTCAATATTGCAAATGAGGACCAGCCATGAAATCACAAGGGCCATTCACCCTTCTACCAGGATCCATAGATGTAGTTAGTCTTCTTTAGTTCTGCATTTGCTTGACACTTCATTATTGCTATACATCACACATACAGTAAAAGCAGCATGATAGAATTCAAGAAATATAGCTGTATGTATTTAGTTGCTTCGCCACCAAAATTGCAATTGTAAGGTTAAAGACATACAATTTTTACACCCTCTTATATTGATCTCTCACTGACCCTGCTGGATCTGATTGGTGGGAACAGTCATGAAAGTGAAATCACTGAAAACCAATCCCAGTCACTATCACTTGCCTGCATGATAAAAGGCGCCGGGAACATCTGCCAGCACAGCACATCTCCACCCTCCCCTCTACACAGCACAGGACCCTTGGCCAAGTTGGCCGGCCATGTCTGTGTTCTCTCATGTCTGCTGCCTGGACCTTAAAGCAGTAAATTGTGCATGCTTAGATGTCCATGAGCAGCTTAGACTTCAAACAGGTGCAGCAGTGCCATAGATCACCTAACCTGCTTGCCAAACCCAATCGTCCTGAAGGAGATTGACTTCCAGTAGACTGGGATATGCCAAAACAGTCCTTTTACTACTTGAAAGTACAACACAGTTTAGGTCTGCTATGTGTCTTAGACTATGTCAGGGAAATGTTATTGAGAGAGTTGTAGCAGCCAATCTTTTTAATAATGATGATGGCAACAGTAATATTAGCAATAATAATAATTTAAAAGAAAAAATGCAGGGGCCTTTGCAAGCCGCTATATCACTCAAGGCAAGCTAAAAGGTCTTAAAATAATGAAATTACTGGAATATAAAAAACTTCAGCATGTCTTAAATGATGAATCAGGCAGGGCCAGTATATATATATATATATTTTTTTTTTGGTAAAATACCAGTAAACCCTAATGTCACAAAATATTGTTTGCTAAAGCACTTTGTATAGTTTTATAATTGGATTTTTGTAAGAACTTACCATAAAATCCTTTTCTCTGAGTCCTCTGACAGACGCAGCTCTCAATGTCTTTTAACAAATGGGTAATGCGCCATCTACAGGAGTAGACTAGGCAGTGAAAACTTTTCACTTGACACGCCTATAGGGGCTGTCCCTCATGACATTACCCCAGACACACTGTGCTCACTAATCAGTTTCATAGCAAGCAGTGAAAGAAAACACAACCGACCACAAAGGATTTTACGGTAAGTTCTTACAAAATCCAATTTTCTCTTACGTCCTCTGACAGACGCAGCTCTCAATGTTTCTTCATGAATGGGACGTCCCAAAGCAGTGTAGGCATGAGGGGTGGGAAGAACGTAACCAAAAATAGTTAACGCATTGCCAAATGTAGCTAACAGGGCAACAGAAGCTCAACCAAACCAGCAGGAGCTTGCCCCAAAACGAAAATTAACCCCTGAAGAGAAAAAAAAAACAAGTCTCTTCATTAAACAGCAGCCGTCAAATCCATGCAGCCAAAGGAAGCATCCGATGATGCCAGCAGATCAATCTTGTAGAATTTTGTAAAGGTGTGTACAGACGACCAGGTTGCCGCCTTACACACCTGAGCCACAGAAGCCTGATGGCGAAAACCCAAGAGGCACTCAGAAAATAAAAACTGAGACGAAGTCCCAGCAGGGAACCTAGGTCCTACTCCTAAACTAGGCAGCAAGAAACTGATTAGTGAGCACAGTGTGTCTGGGGCAATGTCATGAGGGATAGCCCCTAAAGGCGTGTCAAATGAAAGTTTTCACTGCCTATTCTACTCCTGTAGATGGCGCATTACCCATTCGTGAAGAAACATTGAGAGCTGCTTCTGTCAGAGGAGGTAAGAGAAATACTAATTGTTTTTTTACTTTTTCAAATCTTTTTTTGCATGTCAGCTGATCTGCTAAACAGAAATCAAGGAAAGCTAAAAGGCATACCTCCCAACTTTTTGAAATGAGAATGAGGAACACCTATTGGCAAAAGTATGTAGTCAAAGGACACACCCCCTACCACGCCCCCTTAAAGGAGAATTATACAACAAAAATATAAGTTAAATTCATAAGTTCTTTTTTTTAACCACTACTATTCCTTTATATTGGCTTTTGACATTTACAAATGCGGAAATTTAGAAATTGTATGAAAGGTTTAGCACTGGGAAACACTTTTTGAAAGATAAATAGTGCATTTTATATACAACTATATAGATCAGACCAAAATGAGGGGCAAATGAGGAGGAAAGAGACAGAGGGACTTTGTTCAAAATCAGGGATCAGTTGGGAGCTATGTAACAGGTCATACAAAAATAATGGAAGGGAAACCACTTTAGCATGACATAAGTAGCACTTCTTAAAG
Organism: Pelophylax lessonae; assembly: GCF_965119305.1. NCBI lineage: Eukaryota > Metazoa > Chordata > Amphibia > Anura > Ranidae > Pelophylax > Pelophylax lessonae. Next base: position 43,564,486 of record NC_138777.1, on the reverse strand, counting down.
CAGAACTACTATCTTTAAAAAATTGCGAGCAGGTAGGATGTTTATTGCAGAAGAGACATTCAGAGACATTACTTACCTGCCTTCTTCTTTAGAACGTACATTGAGCTGCGCATGCACAGCTCAGTATACAATCGGCACAGGGCCTATGTGCAGGGATGCCTTAATTCCTGCTCATGTGCAGGAGACTACGTCATCCCATGCCAGCCAATCAAGATGATCGATGACCAGCACCTGAAAGAAGCCGAGAAAAAGGTGCCAGCGATGGTGAAGGACCTCACAGCTGATAATTTGTTGGTGCTAAGGAAGTATTTTAGTGCCGCTTTATATGAAAATAAAGTGTTATGGATCAATGTCATTGTATTTTATTACTGTTAAAGTACAAGTAAACCCTAACTTCACAACTGAGAGTTTGCTAAAGAACTGTGTATTATGTGTATTTGTATTTACATATGTTTTTTCATCCTTCCATATCAGTGTTCCTAACCTCCTGCAGTCTCTTTTCAATCATTTCCTAAGTACATGCATGCATTTCAGCAACTGCTGCATGTAATTTCTCAGGATGGGTTTCCTGATTGTGACGTCATTCCTCATGATGAGTTTCCCCATGGTGACAACAATGGACAATGCCTGTGTGATATGCATTGGCGTAATCACTTGGAGCCTATAATGAGAGAGCATGTGACAGGGTGACAGCACAGGAGAACAGTTCAGAGACAGAGTGTTGTCAACTGAAAGTGCCGGAACCTTTGTGGCAGGATCACCAAGGATAATTTTAATGAAAGCTGCAGATTTAACATTTTGTAAATAAATTATGCTTGTATGGGAACTTAGTCTTTGGGTTTATATATACTTTAAAATTTGTGTGACTACTCTATCTTAAAGTGGTAGTAAAGTCATTAATTTAAAAATCTGCTAACAGAAGAGATGTGCAGCTCAGACCACATTTATGGCCCGCTCTGTGTCCTGCAGTGATGGCGCAGACGGTAGTGACGTCGCCTCGGTCTGGCCAATCAAGCAGACGAGAACACAAAACCCTGAAGGAAGAGCGGGTGAAGATGGAAGCTCCAGGAAGAGCCCTGACAGTGCATCGGTGATGTGACTCCCATAGTTGCCAACATTTGAAAAAAATTTCCAGGGACACTTTGCAGAACAGCTATCAATTACTTACCACACCCACTTCCCTGAAGATCCGCCCACTCCGCATAATTAATCTCCGCCTACTTATCAGATTATAGGGTCTACTCAATAAAGAGAGAATTACAGGAAATTAAAAAGGGAATTTTAAACTTGAGGCCAAAGTAGCAGAGTTGGAATAATTCTCCCATTCAGCTGCACTACTTCTGCCTAAAGTTTAAAATTCTCATCACAATTCCCTGCAATTCTAAAGTGTGAAATGTGCTCAGGTGTGACCATACAAAAAATTTAATATGTAAATTTAAATAAAGTGCAAAGTGTAAATAAGTACATTGCCGGGACAGTGTAAATTACCCGGGACAGGCTCCTATTTGCTGGGACTGTTCCGGCAAAAACGGGACAGTTGGCAAGTATGGACTCCCGTGCGCAGGTGTGGGAGTGGCATCATCGTGGGCTGGCCTAGCAAGTGGCCAAAAGCACGTGACCCAGAAGGAAGACTGGGCGAAGATGAAAGCATCAGGGGCCCACCGGATTGGTCCCAGTTCTGCGCTGGAAGACACCATATGACAATTAAGTCTGCCATATTGTACTAATATGCTGTGCATACTAATACATTATAGCATATCCCACCTGGGGGACCTTAAAAAAAATTATAGCGGACTTTATTTCAGCTTTAAATTCCATAGCAGTTTGATGAATACAGGACTAGTCTATCCAAGTGGAAAGATTGCTTCCATTAGCAGCGTTCCAATGACCACATAAAGAAGTATGCTTCCACTAATTCTGTCAAAGTCTGAATTTGTTTTATGATGGGATATTAAATCAGGTCTGGTCGTGGCCATATTGAAGAATGATCTGCAGTGTACAGGTACCAAACAGTGTCCAGATCTTCCACTCCAACTGAAGAGTCAGAAATGTGAATGGCAGGTATTAAATCCAGTGACATTTCCACTGCTGGGTACTCAGTAATGACAATATGAATTCAAAGAATGTGATGTGTATCTGTTTCATTCTGGTATTACACATGCTGGCAATCAACTGAATTCCTCCAATGAAATGACAATTTCTTGTAGCTTTAGGAAGCATCTCAGGATATTATGGGGTGGGTTTACTAAAGGCAAATAGACTGTGCACTTTGCAAGTAGTTAATTCATTTATTGTCACCACTGAGTAACCAGCAGTGGAAGAATCTGTGGGTTATTGACATCTTCTATTTAAATTTCTGACTCTACAGCCGAGTTGGAAGATCTGATGCATAGGAGTGTATTTACTAAAGGTAAATAGACTGTGTACTGTGCAAGTTCAGTTGCACTCCTTTTCCACAGAGGTTAGAGAATGTGGTGAGGCTTCACTTTGTAAAGAATAGCCAATCATGAGCAAGCAAAAATGCTGTTTTTGTTTTTTTTCCTTGCACCTGATTGGGTATTCTCCACAAAGCGAAACTTCACCACATTCACTAAGCTCTGGGGAAAAGAAGTTCAACTGCACTTGTAAGGTGCATCGTCTATTTGCCTTAAGTAAATCAATTCCTATGCGTCAGATCTTCCAACTCTGCTATATAGGCAGAAATGTAAATAGAAGGTGCCAATAACCCACAGATTTTTCCACTGCTGGTTACTCAGTGGTGACTATATATGAATTAACTACTTTCTGCTCGGTCACAGTAGATTTACTATGAGAAAATGGCAGTGGCAGGCTCCGCAATGTAAACAAAAGTTGATGGATTGCTTCTGGGTTTGGGACGCACATGCTAGCGCCCCCTGCTGACCCTCGCTGTGGATTGACACAGCGTGATTTTTTCAGCAGGTCCTGGCCAATGATTTTTGGCTTAGACCTGCTAATCCACTGCGTCCAATCACAGCACAGAGTCTTGTGTGTACAAACACACAGGACTTTGTACATAGAGCATCAATCTGGCTGTTTTTCCTCCTTGCAAAACAGGGAGAAAAAACAGCCAGCTCTTCAGCTCTTTTAGTAAAAGCAGCATATATTACACACATTACACTTATAAGGCACACAGGTAACACCTTGATTGCCCCTAGATGTCAACCCCTTCCCAGCCAGTGCCATTAGTAAAGTGACTGTGTACAGCAAGGTTTCTCAACCAGGATGGGTTCCGTGAAATCCTAGGGTTCCTCCTGAGGTTGCTAGGGGTTCCTTGAGCAATGGGCAATTTCCACCTCCCAGATAAGTTTCCAATGACACCATTGTTCCTTTTAGCTATCGGTAAGCAGGGCTATCTTACCAAATGGGCACGCTGGGCAGTTGCCCAGGGGCCCCACTTGCCCAGGGGGCCCCACCTGCCCAGCGACCCAGCCCCAGCCAAGCATTAGTCCCGATTCCCATGTACATCTCACCGCCGAACTTAGCAGGTGGCAAGCGTCTGTCGGCCTTGCGCTGCTGTTAGACCACTTTGGCCGTGGAGGGGGAGCCCACAACTGCAGGAATGCCTGTCCGCCTCCATGGGAAACAGACACACAAAGGACAGTCATGTCTGACTTCTGTCCATGTGTATGTTCAGTGGACCCAGCCGCCCAACTTGGAAGCTGCCATTAGCCTGGCACTGCTGTACCAATAAATATCGCCTTATCGATAATTTGCATTTTTATTCTCGTGAGTGATTGTGTAGGCAGGGCCCTAGTGCACTGCATTGCCCGGGGCCCTTTAATGCTCTTAAGATGGCACTGTCTGTAAGGGGGTAATTCTTCCCAATGATGAGAAGAGTAAGGAGCATTCTTCCCACTGACTGTCACACTAATGTGTCATGAGTTGTAGATTTTTAATTTTTAGCGGGGGTTCCCCGAGACCAGAAATTTATTTCAAGGGTTCCTCTGTAATGAAAAGGTTGAGAAAGGCTGGAATACAGTATTATCACTGATCACTGTATTCGTGTCACTTTACCCTTCCAGTGAGGGTCTGTTAGTGCCAGATTGTCCGCCACCCTAGCACAGCTCCACTGTAAGTCGCTGATCACTGCAATTACCAGTATAGAGTCATAGCTGTATATATTCCAGTATACATCACATAGTTTGTAGACACTATAACTTTCACACAAACCAATTAATATACACTTATTGGGATATTTATTTATTTTTTACCAAAGACATGTATTGCAATATATTTTGGCCTAAATTTATGAAGACTACTTTTTTTTTCTATATTATTATTATTATTATTTCAGGTACTTATATAGCGCTGTCAATTTACGCAGCGCTTTACATTGAATATGTTTTATAATAATTTTTTTTTAAAAATGTTCAGTTTTTAGTTGTATAATAAAAAAAAAAAAAAACAGTGGTGATCAAATACCACCAAAAAAGCTCTGTTTGTGTAAAAAAAATGATATAAATTTCATTTACGCACAGTGTTGCATGATTGTGCGACTGTCAGTTAATATAACAGTGCTGAATAGCAAAAAATGCTCTAGTCATGGGGGGTAAAACCTTCCGAAGGTAAAGTGGTTAAAAAAAAATAAAAAAAGCGATGTCTATCTGCTTTATTCTGATGCTCCACATGCTGACAAGCATACCAACCGAATAAACTTCATAGACAATATGAGAGGCACCTGCAAGTCACAAACGGCTTCGGAGCCACCGGCACTGATTTATAAGCAGCTCTGTGATAACATGGAACATCGCCAAATAACTGAACTTATACCCCAAGGATGATGTTCTCTGTCTAACCAAATCCACACAATGCGTTTATCATTATAAATGACACAGATGCATCAAAACCATCAAACCCCGGGTAACCTGGGGGCTTATAGAAGAAAACTCTGCATGGCAGGAGAGCGCGGAGAATGCTTTCAACAGGTCCATCGTCACTCAATCCATTACAAAGTGTTGTGTTACATCATCCCAGAGCAGAATGACAGCTACATACATACTTACTAATCCCAGCAGCTGGGATCACAGCATAGACTCCAAAAGCTTAGTTATAAAAACATCTTTTATTTTTTTTATGATCGATAAATCTTGGCACCCTGACATAAAGAGATAATGAGTCCCAAAACACAAATGTAATAAATTGCAGTTTACCAATTCTTAGATGTGGTGGCCGCATTTGTTTTCTTTTTAAGGCTTTTTTTCTTTTTACTGTCACCTGCTGACCCTGCCACACTTCCGATCATAGAGTGTCTCCACCCTGGATGGAGGAACAATGGAGGCACCCTTGGGCAGCAGCATTGTCAATCTGGGGAGAGGGTGGCATTAGATACACTCAGGGGAGGACTGGCAAGGGGGGCAGGGTGGCAATTGCCCCCCGGGCCACTCTGAAAAGTGGTAAAAACTGGTAAAAAGGCCTCACTCAGGGCTGGGTTAATGTAGGGGCCAGACACTGTATACAGCTGCAGGTCCAAAACCAGGTGGGCATGGATGGTAAGCTGATTCGATGGTTCAATGCGCCACTTGACTAGACTTGCCCCCCAGACCTAAGGCTGCCAGCCCTCCCCTGGATACACTGGCAGATGTAGATGAACTAATAAATTAAAAATGAACTCCAGCTAACACTTTTCAAGCAGTTACAGCAGTTTTTTTTTTGCATAAATAAATAAAAGCTGGCCATTGTAGGCACCCCTGTCAGTGTTAAATGGTTTCACTCAACCCTCTGTCATTTTTGTTGGACAGCGTGGTCCAGTGAGGTTGGGTTCACACATGATGCGTGTCTGTTCACCAGTTTAGGTCAAAATTTTTGCCTGAATTCACACCTGAATGGGACCCAAACACGCTCAGGTCCCTTTTGTGATCCGCTCCGCATCCGCCCCCAGACCTGTGTGAATCGCCTCCACTGAGAGCCGGTCACACTCTCCTGTCATGCGAATTGGGTGCGTGGAGACCCATATCCAATTCACATATATGTGAACCCAGCCTAAAGGAAATTGAAAAATAACAGACTTACTGGCAGGATCACCAGGTGACAATTAAGGGGGAAAAAAAAGTGTGAAAAAAAAGAAAACGAATGCAGCCAGCGCATCTAATGACTGGTAAGCTGCAATATAACTGAAAAATTAGTGTAATGATTCTTGCGCTATCACGGTTTTAAAATGTATATATATCTCCCAGGTGCTGCAAGTACTGGACTGATACCTAAATAGTTTCTATGGTGAGTACACGGAGGGATATAAATGTACTGCGCTCCTAGGTAAGCTGCAATATACTACATTTTTGTTTTGGGGTTTTTACTGCATTCATTATTTTGCTTGTAATTTTTTTTTTTTTAAAACAATTTTGCATCCTATGGTCCTGCTTCTGTAATAGAACTATAAGGCCCAGCATGCCCCTTGGACACCCTGCGTCTTGTAGTTCCATTGACGCCAGCAGATGTGGTCCTGATGAGATGAGCATCCTCCCCCGGAACACCTGCATCCCCCAGCATGCCCTTACCACATTGCTCATGAAGTCCGCCTCAGTCAGGTCCTCCAGCTCCAGGAAGGGGCTGTGAAAGGTGCGCTCCTGTGGAATGGTGACACCCTCCATGGTCCCAGGTCACCGGAGATCTCACTGTCAGGTGTCGCAGAGCTGGCGATCGGCCATGGGCACTGGGGTCCCCTGTCACAGCTGGACGGAGGTCTAAGAGCTTCCAAGGTGTTATTACCTCCAAATCCAAAAAGTTTGTGAAGAATCTAAACTTTTTTTTTTAACTTTCTTGGAACTAGAAAAGAAAAATGCAGGAACTGCAGAACAAATTTCCTTTGGGATAATAAAATGTGGGGATCAGTGATTTAAGGGAGTGGGGGGCTGAAGATAAAGGGGATGCCTTAGTAAATGTAGCATATGTTAGGAGGGGGGATCTCCAGTAATGGGGGGTTTGACTGATGCTGAGGGGGTGACAAGAAAAGAGGGGGGATGTTTGGATGCCTAGGCAGTAATGGTGTGCAGTCTCCTGGGTCAGCTGGGCTCAGCAGGCCCTGATCTCTCCCAATACATGATGAGCAGCTCCCCCGTCCTCACTCGCTGTCTCCTTAACGCTGCCGCCTGCTTGTGTCTCCCGATGACTCGCTCCAGCTGTCAGCTGCAGAAAGAGCCCAGCCCCGCCCCTCTCACGCTGCACGAGTTGGAGTACCCAGCAGACCACGCCCCCTTTCATGAATATACAATCGCCAGGGGGCACGCCCCTTCATTAACCCTCTGTGCCCTGCAGGCTCTGTCCTGTTAGGAGGGAGGTACGATATCTGTACAGTTCTGCACTTTGTTGCATGTCACCGAAGCTCCAGTGTGGGGTAGGAGAGGTTAACAATATGCACTTATGACCAGTGAGTCACCAGCACTGCAACAATACTCCTCCTCTGACTATTCTTCCACATCTATTAATTAGCCACACATTGGCATAGGGATCTCAGGGCAGAGCAGACACATTGACTGTACTCTGCATGTCATAGGGATCTCAGGGCAGTGCACACACATTGGCTGTACCTGGAAGTCAGAGGGATTCCAGGGCAGAGCAGACACATTGGCTGTACCCTGCATGTCATAGGGATCTCAGGGCAGAGCAGACACATTGGCTGTACTCTGCATGTCATAGGGATCTCAGGGCAGAGCAGACACATTGGCTGTACCCTGCATGTCATAGGGATCTCAGGGCAGAGCAGACACATTGGCTGTACTCTGCATGTCATAGGGATCTCAGGGCAGAGCAGACACATTGGCTGTACCCTGCATGTCATAGGGATCTCAGGGCAGAGCAGACACATTGGCTGTACCCTGCATGTCATAGGGATCTCAGGGCAGAGCAGACACATTGGCTGTACACTCTGCATGGCATAAGGATCTCAGGGCAGTGCACACACATTGGCTGTACCCTGCATGACATAGGGATCTCATTGCAGTGCACACACATTGGCTGTACCTGGAAGTCAGAGGGATCTCAGGGCAGAGCAGACACATTGGCTGTACCCTGCATGTCATAGGGATCTCAGGGCAGAGCAGACACATTGGCTGTACTCTGCATGGCATAAGGATCTCAGGGCAGTGCACACACATTGGCTGTACCCTTCATCTCACATGGATCTCAGGGCAGTGCACACACATTGGCTGTTCCCTGCATGACATAGGGATCTCAAGGCATTGCACACACATTGGCTGTACTCTGTGTGTCATAGGGATCTCAGGGCAGAGCACACACATTGGCTGTACCCTGCATGTCATAGGGAACGCAGGAAAGTGCACACACATTTGCAGTACCCTGCATGTCATAAGGATCTCATCTCAGGGCAGTGCACACACATTGGCTGTACCCTGCAATCTCATAGGGATCTCAGGGCAGTGCACACACATTGGCTGTACCTTGCATGTCATAGGGAACTCAGGAAAGTGCAGACACATTTGCAGTACCCTGCATGTCATAGGGACCTCAGAGCAGAGCAGACACATTGGCTGTACTCTGCATGTCATAGGGATTTCAGGGCAGAGCAGACATATTGGCTCTACCCTGCATGGTATAGTGATCTCAGGGCAGTGCCGACATATTGGCTCAGGAAAGTGCAGAGACATTTGCAGTACCCTGCATGTCATAGGGATCTCAGTGAAGAGCACACACTGGCTTTACCCTGCATGTCATAGGGATCTCAGGGCAGAGCAAACACATTGGCTGTACCCTTCATGTCATAGGGATCTCAGGGCAGTGCACACACATTGCCTGTACCCTGCATGTCATAGGGATCTCAGGGCAGAGCAGACACAATGGCGGTATCCTGCATGTCATAGGGATCTCGGGGCAGAGCAGACACATTGGCTGTGTGCTGGTTCTAAAGGCTGAGAGTAGAACTATAGGCAAAACATTTTTGTTTTAATTTTGGATAGAGCAAGGGAGCTGTAAAACCCCTGTCAGATTTTTTTTCTCCATCTTTTCCTTCACTTCCTGTTCCAAAGTCAAACAGGAAAGAAAATCCCTGGAAATAAAGGGAATTCTTTGGGGCCCCAAGGTTACCAGAACTAGTGTCCCCAATTGGAAGATTCCCCCTCTATTACTTTTCTGGGGACAACCCAAAATTTGGGATTTTCTTTCACTTTCAATGATAATAATAAACAGGACAAATAAAGAGGGTGAATGTCCATTACAGGGGACACAGATGGCAATAAAAACTGAGAGATGTTCTAATCCCTCTGCACTCTATCCAAAACTACAAAAAAAAACATGTCATACTTATCTGCTCTGTGCAAAACTCCCAATCTTGCTCCCCCAATTATCAGTGCTCCTGGCTCCCCCCTGCAGAGTGCCTGACATTCTGCATGCTTTTTCTCAAGCCGGCCCTGTAGGTACAAAAGTCAAAGAGCGCTGCTTGGCCCCCGCTCTCTCCACACAGGCTGTAATTGACAGCAATGGGAGCCAATGGCTCCAACTGCTGTGTCTGAGCCAATGAGCAGGGAAAGACCTCTTCTCTCATGCACATCGCTGGATCGAGATGGGACTCTAGTAACTATTAGAAGGGATTAGAGGAGAGCTGCTCACTAAATAGAATGCATTATGCATTAAAGTAAAAAACCTTAAAAAATAGGTAAAGGCAAAACTTTTTTTAAGTGTTCCATTACAAGCCCCATGTCCCCCCATTTATCTGCTAAGGGTTGACTATAGGCCAGCGGTGGTCAACTTACTAGATATTGGGGGGTCAGATGTGGTCCCTGGTATAATCAAAGGGCCACACATAATATTCAGAGAATGGAATGTTTTACAGAAAGTTGTCAGAGATGCAGTAGGAAATGATCGGAGACTGCAGAAATGATGCAAGAGAGGGTCAGAGACTGCAGACATAATACAAGAGATGGTCAGAAGCTGCAGACATGATAACAGAGAGGATCAGAGACTGCAGACATGATACAAGAGATGATCAGAGACTGCTGACATTATACATGAGATGATCAGACTGCTGACATGATACATGAGATGATCAGTGGTTGCAGATATAATATAGGGGACGATCAGAGACTGCGGACATGATACAAAAAATGATCAGAGACTGCAGATATGATACAAGAGATGGTCAGAGACTGCAGACAGGATACAAGTGATGGTCAGAGACTGCAGACAAGATACAGGAGATGATCAGAGACTGCAGACAAGATACAGGAGATGATCAGAGATTGCAGACATGATACAAGAAATGATCAGAGACTGCAGACATGATACAAGAAATGATCAGAGACTGCAGACATGATACAAGAAATGATCAGAGACTGCAGACATGATACAAGAGATGGTCAGAGATTGCCGACATGATATAAGAAATAGTCAGAGACTGCAGACATGATACAGGAGATGATCAAAGATTGCAGACATGATACAAGAAATGATCAGAGACTGCAGACATGATACAAGAAATGATCAGAGACTGCAGACATGATACAAGAAATGATCAGAGACTGCAGACATGATACAAGAGATGGTCAGAGATTGCCGACATGATATAAGAAATAGTCAGAGACTGCAGACATGATACAGGAAATGATCAGAGATTGCAGACATGATATAAGAAATGATCAGAGACTGCAGACATGATACAAGAAATTATCAGAAACTGCAGACATGATACAAGAAATGATCAGAGACTGCGGACATGATACAAGAGATGGTCGGAGATTGCCGACATGATGTAAGAAATAGTCAGAGACTGCAGACATTGCTACAGGTCAGAGACTGTGATGCCCCGTACACACGTGCAGATTATCTGCAGACTTTTGTCTGCAGACTTACCTTTTCTATGTAGTGCAAGGGCCTGCCGGATTGCATACAAATTGAAAGTGTTTAGGTTTGACCTCATATTATATGGTTTTGGTAAGTCTGCAGACAAAAGTCTGCAGATAATCTGCACGTGTGTATGGGGCATGAACATGCTATATATAGGACAGGCATCACTAAATGGTGTACCGTGGTCCAGATCCATGAGACTCCTTGAGAATCCATGGGAGGACTCCTACTGGGTATCCTCTCCTTGGTCTCCATTCACATCCTGTTGGGCAGTTTCTGTCCCCTGTCTGGACCTACCACACCTCCTGCCCTCTGCCTTGGGACTGTAAAAATATGTGGGGGGCTATGATGTGAAGGGGGAACTGAGGACAAACATGTAAAAGGAGGACTGTGATATAAAGGAGGGGGCTGTGATATGAGGGGTGGATTGAGGACACTAATGTAAAGGAGGGACTGTTATGTTATGGAGAGGACACATGTGTAGCACTGTTCCCGTAGGGCCTGCTGTATGATGACTTCTTGGGCCTACTCTGATTACCAGCACACAGTCACTTGGGGTACAAGTTCACACATCCCTCCTTACTCCCGATGGCTCGTCACTCAATAAACAGTCCAGGGGGTATTAGTTTTTAGTGTTTATTTTTGAACTTGGATGGGAGAAGGGAATAGTGGGATTCTCCAACTGTAATTATTCACAATGGATAAGGACAACTCTCACTTGGCCTCACCAGGATCCTCCAGTGTCCCCCCCTTTCAGTCAGCTTCACCGGGCCTCTGGGTTCAGTTTCTCAGTAGCTCTCTCAAGGCCCTCAAGTCGACTACCTAAGGCCGCATGGCGCCTCCCCCTCCCTCTGGGACTCCGCTATCCAGCCAAAAGACCCTGAGCACATGAGCTCCTGGCTTTTATACAGTATCCCAGCATGCATTGAGGCACTTTTCCTCTGACAAATCACCAGGGCTGTATCAAACACCTGTGAACTCATTCGTCAGGTTTCCTCCCACTGTCCAATATGCCTCCCTATTGGACCAGTGTGAAACACTCTGCAGACAGAACGAGTTGCACCTGAGCAAAATGAGCAGACCTCACTAACAGATCCTGCTCTATGGTAAGCAGAGCACAATACAGTATATATTTACCTGCAATCCCACTGGTAAGCAGACAGGACCAAAAACTAGACTTTCTCTCTAGCACCTACCTAGGAGGGTGCTACAGATGTAAAAAACAACATAAAAAAAAGGGATTGACAGAAAAAGGTAAGATATTGTGAAACAAATCCACCAAACCATTAGAATAGGAAAACAAACTATTAAAATATATTTTACACATTTGAACCAAAACTACAGAATTTGGCCATAGGTCGGGCACCAGGGCCATAGACATTAAAGAATGCCCATTTTCTGGGTGGTCCCGCTCCTAATTGTGCAGTAAACGCTCACTGATATCTGCGATTCCCAGATCTGACACCCTTTTTTGTTTAATGTGCATGCTGTGTGTGGGGAGGGGGGTGTGATCTCAGGACACAACCTGAGACAAATCATCATCAGGACAGAGGACAGAGATGTGGGACTGTCCTTGTAAATCCAGGATAGTTGGCATCTATGTTGACTACAAACAGCTTCCTGTAGCATTACATTAAATTAATATTCTATGCAGCCCTTTGGTGATGTCTCAGGGCCACACTTGAGGCCCCTTATTTTAGACGAGTTGACCACCACTGATGTAGGCTCTCCTCCCTCCAAGGAAAAGACGAGCGATAAGACCGCGGTTTTCTAATCTGATCTTGATCTTGTTGATCTTGTTTGGATCACATGGGTGTTCACACCCATGTGATCTGATTCTTGCAATTGCACTTTGTTTTGCAATCTATTTTTGGGGTGTCATTGATTTAACATTGACACCAGTGGAATTGCATGAGTGAAGTATGATTTCAGTGCGGTGCGGGAAACGCTCAGGATTTGCTGCATTTCCCGCACTGCATATATGTGAACTGAGCCTTAATGGGCAAAGTGACATGTTCCTTATAATCCCCTCCCCCAACACCTTACATAACCTAATCTTACAAATTCTAGACCTAAAGTTATGGCAGAAAGAGTCACCAAAGGGCCCCTTTGCTCTACCAATTATGACCCCCTTCCCCGTCAGTAGCTGGGCAAGTGAATACACATAGGGGTTGATTTACTAAAGGCAAACAGACTGTGCATTTTGGAAGTGCAGTTGCTCCAGAGCTTAGTAAATGAGGGGAAGCTCTCAGGACTTCCATCACCCAATCACGTGCAAGCAAAAATGCTGTGTTTTTTTTTCTTTTCTGGCATCTGATTAGGTAATCTTTGTAAAGTGAAGCTTCACTTTATTTACTAATTTCTGGAGCAACTGCACTTGCAGAATAAAACTATTTATGTTTACTAAATTAACCCCATATTGTTTTTTTTCATAGGGAACATAGCCATGTACATTTATGAAGAGGTATTTGTTTATGTGCCTGGTGTAGCGTACAGCCCCATAATTGATTTTACAGGCTTTTTGGAGTTGCTGTACACTTCTCACATAAGTGCATAAACCAGGGTTCGCCAAACTTTTCAATACAAGGGCCACATCATATCATTTTACCATAGGAGTGAGCACCGAGTGTGCCTGGGCACACCCTAATCACCCCGTGTGGCGTTGATTCCTTCTGTAAACCCTTGTTATTTCAGCAAAGCCCCCTAAAAATTGTTAAAAAAAATTAAATTGTAACAAATAATTAAATAATAAAAACTAGTGACACCATTCACTGCCCTACTGACACCAATATTCCTCTTTCATTAGGGTTCCCAACAGAGTCCCCTTTACATCATAGTCCCCCCTTACATTAGGGTAACTATCAGAGTCCCTCCTTACATCAGGGTCCTCATCACAGTTCCCCCTTACTTCAGGATCCCTGTAAGAATAGCCCTTACATCAGGGTCCCCATCAAAGGCTTTTTTACATCAGGTTCCCCATCAGAATACCCCTTATGTCAGGTTGAAGCAGAGACCTTTGAGAGGAGTCAGCAGCCATCTAGCATAAAATTCCTTTGAGGGCCCCTGTGCAGTTGCATGGCATGCTCAAATGATGTGTCTGAACCTAACACTAACCTAACCCAAAGTTCATGCCTAAGGCCCCTTTCACACAGGCAGACCGTTCAGATCTTTTTTTTTTGGCGGATCTGAACGGATGCCCCATGCATCTCTATGGGCCATCGGATGTCATCTGATCCGATCCGTCAAATTTGGACGGATGGAAACCCTATTTTCCATCCGTCCAGCGGATCGGATGGGATTGGATGAGAACGGACAGATGGTCCATTCTCATCCGATTCCCCCATAGAGAACAGCAGGACCTGACAGCTGTGTCTCCGCACACAGCACAGAGACAGAGCTGCCATCCGTCCTGCTCAGCGGGGGATCGGCGGATCGATCCCCTGCTGAGAAAAACGTAGTCCGCCGACGGACTCCACTGTGTGAAAGGGGCCTAATACCGAAAACACCCTGCAGCAACCACTGATCAGATACAAACGTTTACTCTCTTAAGGGGACCACGCATTTTCAAACAAGATTAATGGCTCAAAGAGTAAATAGGAATACACAGTAACAGGATCGGAAATCTTGATTTGTGGAACTACAATTCCCAAGTTAAAGTTCTGGCCTGCTTGGAACGTAAGTGTCAGCCTGTGATTTACAGTAACAACAGAAAAAGTACAAGATAAAAATCACAAGAGGAAACCAAGTAATCCTGTCCAAAGCAAACTGAGTTCAATTAATACTCCAGATTCAGATATTTGAAAGCTTTCCTGCTCAGGATCCAGATCCTGGTAATGCTTTATGTTTGGCAGAGACCAGATGTATTTATACTGCAGCCGAGATCTCCATCAATACTGTGCTGAAGAGTTCCTACATAAGAGATATTCTCTGGAAGGTTTTTATCTCCTAGAAATAACATTGTATCATGAGTGGAGAGAACATTATGATTAATGAATCTTGTGTAATACAATCTGCTTCCATTATGTTAGCAAACTTGCGATAGTGTCAGCAAGACCAGAGATTTACACTGAGTAATGCAGGAGGGAAAATATGAAAGTGGTAACTCCACTTAAAAAGGCCTCATTCACATGGGCGCTGGTACCCTCACTGCAATAAGGCCTTTTTTTTTTTGCGTCAGCATCTGCCCTTAGCTGCGTCCAAGTGGCCTACAGGAGTGAATACAAACTCAGCGACTGCACGAACACAAAATCTGACAGTCGTGCGGGAGCAGATGCAAGGCCCCAAACACACACTGTCTTCACTCACTCCGACATGCCTGTCAAATTTTGACATGCGGCTCTGTCCGTGCAGCTGCTGCATCGGTATATCCTGCCTGCACTGTCATAGGCTGCCTGCATGCAGCTCAAGATGGATGCAGTCACAAAAAACAAATGCCTTATTCACGCAGTACGATTGTCGTGAATGGGGCCAAAAATGTTAGTTCATTTTTATGTGGAATTCTCATTTACTGGTTTCTTGGACTTCAGCAGCAGTCTCACTCACACTGTTGTAACAAAGTATTTCAAACTCCTGTTGGTAAAGTGTATGTTCAGCCAAATCTTTTTTTCCTTTTTAGATTGGAAGCCCTGCTGGGTATTTACTGTTATCTGGGACTCCATTGGAGAGCTTTCTTCCGGCTACAACAGTTTCACCAGACAGGAAGTGAAAGAAAATCTCAAGCAGAAGCACAGAAATAAAAATGCTTTTTTTCCGTAGAACAGGGAAAGTCTAGAACCCCTGTCAAAATGTTATTTCTGCCTCTGATTCTGTCGCAGATTTTCCCTCACTTCCTGTCTCGTGAAACCGTTGTCTCCGGAAGAGAGGCAAAATCTCTCTGCATAGCACTGGAGTCCTGGATAGCACGGAAAACTCAACAGGGATTTCAATTCTTTTCCACTCTATAGCTAAAACGTTTCAGTTCCACTTACATTGTAAATTTCACAATAGATGAAAGCTAGGCCTTATTGATGCTGCTCCACCTTGCCCCTTAGGCCTCATGCACACAGGGCGTACAATACTGCATGCCCGTGCAGGATGAATTTAGGGCACTGACCCACATGCACCCACACAGATGACATATAGGGACCAGTGGCAGCTGGTGCTCCATGGGCCGGGGGGGGGGTGCGGCAGACGGACTGCAACATACACCCCCCTGGACCACACCAGGCTGCGCCATACACCTCCCCCCCCCGGCTCACTCACCCTAACTGGACGCGATATCTGGACAAGTGCGGCGGCGGCAACTTCCCTTCTCGGTCTTCAGCGTCTCCTCCTCCATGCCCAATGGCATAGTTTCAAATTTTGGCCAATCAGGAAATGGGTCACGACCCTCTTCTTGATTGGCCAGGAGGAGGATCCATGAGACAATAGCGAATTTTCATTCTCTATTGTTACACAACTGGGTGGGCTCGGGGCGCAGTGCTCTGCCCCCCGAGCCCACCCTTTTTTTTAGCCTATTAGAGCCTCTGGCTCTAATCACATGGCTAGAAAAAAAAAAGCCCCATTGAACTCCATGCTTCCGGTGCCCCGCATGTAGATTAGGGGGCCGGGCGAATGGATGGGGGGGCGGCGCCCCTGTGCCCCCAATACACCGGCCGCCACTGATAGGGACACAGCGACTGTGTCTTAATAGACTTCAGTGGGACTTTCTGCACAGGGATGCAGAAGAACACGGCCCTGCATGGGCATAAGGTATTGTATGCCCTGTGTGAATGAGGCCTCAGACTAGAAAGTAACCTCCACCCAACAGCCCACCTGCATTTGTCAATAATTTGCACCCAGTGGGCTTGTGGGCAATACAGGGCAGATGGTCTCCATAATCTGTGATTGGAGAGCCCATATGCCCATGCATTGCTAAGGCCTAAAGCCCAATTCTAGGTAAATAATCAAAGACGAATTCCAGGTATGGATATTTATACATAGATTGGTACAGCTTGGACTGATGAAACTATGTATATACCATACCTGTGGGATTGCTGTGCAAGCTGGAAATCACTGTAGTCCCACTACTCCAGTGATCTCCACTTGCTTCTGAGAAACGTGCCGAGCAGCTACCCTGCTGCATTTTGAACACAGGAGGTCATTTACTTGGCACAGGCTCAATGAATGCAAAGCATTCTCTGTTTAAAAAAGGTGAAGAGTGTGACATCATCACCCCACCACTCCACCTTGTCCAATCAAATAACTCTTTGCATTCACTGAGAAAATGCAAAGCACACTCTGAATGGCGTCTGTGTTCAGAATGCAGCAGGGCAGCCGCTCGGCACAGGACCCAGAAGCAAGTGGAGATCACTGGAATTGCGGTGTGTCTATTACAGTGATATCT
Source organism: Pelophylax lessonae (assembly GCF_965119305.1). Lineage (NCBI taxonomy): Eukaryota > Metazoa > Chordata > Amphibia > Anura > Ranidae > Pelophylax > Pelophylax lessonae. The sequence continues at coordinate 43,547,310 of NC_138777.1, read as the reverse complement.
AGCTTATAAAGGTATCTTACATGTATGGTATACTGGTCTAAATTGAACCAATGTAACTTTGTAAAAATATCCATACCTGGAATCCCTAAAAAAAAGGTCCAGCTTGCTTGAAATGTATATCTCTAGCAACCATTGCAGCACTGCAATAAGCAGACTTTTTACTAGCAAACTGCTTACACTGGTGTGATTTGTCACACTTTACCTGTTGCTTGGCAATCCATGACAAGATGAATCCTATTTGTATCTATAGGGCCATATACAGTGGGTACGGAAAGTATTCAGACCCCCTTAAATTTTTCACTCTTTGTTATATTGCAGCCATTTGCTAAAATCATTTAAGTTCATTCTTCTTCCTCATGAATGTAAACATAGCACCCCATACTGACAGAAAAACACAGAATTGTTGACATTGTTGCAGATTTATTAAAAAAGAAAAACTGAAATATCACATGGTCCTAAGTATTCAGACCCTTTGCTGTGACACTCATATATTTAACTCAGGTGCTTTCCATTTCTTCTGATCATCCTTGAGATGGTTTTACACCTTCATTTGAGTCCAGCTGTGTTTTATTATACTGATTGGACTTGATTAGGAAAGCCATACACCTGTCTATATAAGACCTTCCAGATCCCAATGCATGTCAGAGCAAATGAGAATCATGAGGTCAAAGGAACTGCCTGAAGAGCTCAGAGACAGAATTGTGGCAAGGCACAGATCTGGCCAAGGTTACAAAAAGATTTCTGCTGCACTTAAGGTTCCTAAGAGCACAGTGGCCTCCATAATCCTCAAATGGAAGATGTTTGGGACGACCAGAACCCTTCCTAGAGCTGGCCATCCGGCCAAATTGAGCTATCGGGGGAGAAGAGCCTTGGTGAGAGAGGTAAAGAAGAACCCAAAGATCACTGTGGCTGAGCTCCAGAGATGCAGTCAGGAGATGGGAGAAAGTTGTAGAAAGTCAACCATCACTGCAGCCCTCCACCAGTCGGGGCTTTATGGCAGAGTGGCCCGACGGAAGCCTCTCCTCAGTGTAAGACAGTGTAAGACACATGAAAGCCCGCATGGAGTTTGCTAAAAAAACACCTGAAGGACTCCAAGATGGTGAGAAATAAGATTCTCTGGTCTGATGAGACCAAAATAGAACTTTTTGGCCTTAATTCTAAGCGGTATGTGTGGAGAAAACCAGACACTGCTCATCACCTGTCCAATACAGTCCCAACAGTAAAGCATGGTGGTGGCAGCATCATGCTGTGGGGGTGTTTTTCAGCTGCAGGGACAGGACGACTGTTTGCAATCGAGGGAAAGATGAATGCGGCCAAGTACAGGGATATCCTGGACAAAAACCTTCTCCAGAGTGCTCTGGACCTCAGACTGGGCCGAAGGTTTACCTTCCAACAAGACAATGACCCTAAGCACACAGCTAAAATAATGAAGGAGTGGCTTCACAACAACTCCGTGACTGTTCTTGAATGGCCCAGCCAGAGCCCTGACTTAAACCCAATTGAGCATCTCTGGAGAGACCTAAAAATGGCTGTCCACCAACGTTTACCATCCAACCTGACAGAACTGGAGAGGATCTGCAAGGAGGAATGGCAGAGGATCCCCAAATCCAGGTGTGAAAGACTTGTTGCATCTTTCCCAAAAAGACTCCTGGCTGTATAGATCAAAAGGGGGCTTCTACTAAATACTGAGCAAAGGGTCTGAATACTTAGGACCATGTGATATTTCAGTTTTTCTTTTTTAATAAATCTGCAACAATGTCAACAATTCTGTGTTTTTCTGTCAGTATGGGGTGCTATGTGTACATTCATGAACTTAAATGATTTTAGCAAATGGCTGCAATATAACAAAGAGTGAAAAATTTAAGGGGGTCTGAATACTTTCCGTACCCACTGTACAGCCCCAATACAATGTGCTTTTGCACCACCACTTGCTTCTTTTGGTGCATTTTTGGCCCCATAGATTTCAGTTGGAGCACATGAAAAACGCACCAAAGAATGTATCAAAAACACATTTTAAAAATTCATGAAAATGCAGACATATACTGTAAATGTGAACCTAGCGAACATATACAGTAACTGGACACTATAGTCCCAGTGTCATATTAAGAGCATTAAAGGGCCCCGGGGCAATGCAGTGCACTGGGGCCCTGCCTACACAATCACCCACGAGAATAAAAATGCAAATTATTGATAAGGCGATATTTATTGGTACAGCAGTGCCAGGCTAATGACAGCTTCCAAGTTTGGCGGCTGGGTCCAGTGAACAAACACACGGACAGGAGTCAGACTCTACTGTCCTGTGTATGTCTGTTCCCGTGGAGGCAGACAGGCATTCAGGGGCAGACTGGCAACTTTCGGCACAGGGGGGGAAGTACAAACCAGAGGCCAATGGTGCAGCGACTCGGCCCCTCTCCCACTCTCCCTCTGCCCGTCCTCCTCCTGACCCCCATTCCAGGCTGAAGCCCTGCTCCAGGTACTCTCTACTCACCGACTGAATCCGGGTTCCCAACCTGCTCAGCAGAGGGCAGTTGAGGGAGCTGGGACAGCTCGGTTGGGGCTGGACAGGGGAGGAGAGTCTCCAGTGGGGCATGGAACCGGCCTCTGCTCAGACACAGTTTACACCATGCTGGGGAGGGAGGCCTGCACTCTGTCCTTGTCTTCAACCCGCACTCAGTAGGTCAGTAGTGGGGACTTTTTACTTCTCTTCACCATAAATCCTTTAAGCATGTCTGTGGCAGATGCGGTGCAGCCTTTTTACAGGACATCAGAGCGGCCCAGGGGGCAATTGCCCCCCTGCCTCCTGGCCCAGTCCTCCCTGCAGGCATTCCTGCAATTGTGGGCTCCCCCTCCACGACCCAAGTGGCCTGACAGCAGCACAGGGTCAACAGGCGCTTGCCACCTGCTAAGTTCGGCAGCAGGATGCACACGGGAGTAGGGACTAATGCTTGGCTCGGGCTGGGTCGCTGGACAGGTGGGGACCCCTAGGCAGGTGGGGCCCCAGGCAACTTCCCAACGTGCCCATTCGGTAAGACAGCCCTGTATTGTCCTGAGGGGTGTGTGAGCTGCAATGTTCCGCAGTTCAGGGCCAGCGCAGTGTGTACAACCCCAGAGCTCTTTGCAGTCAGTAGGAATAAACACACAGGGGTTGATTTACTAAAGGTTTTTTTTTAAATTTTCCTTGAAAGTGATTGAGTTTTCTTTGCTAATTGAAGCTTTACCTAATTTACTAAGCTCTGGAGCAACTGCACTTTGCAAAGTGCACAGTCTATTTGCCTTTAATAAATCAACCCCACAGTGTGGGAATCCTTCCAGAGGAAGAAAGTATTCACTACAAGCAGGCTTAGCACAAATCTCCCCCTTTTCATTATCATCCTGTCATCTCGCCACATTACTAGCCAGCAGCAGATATTTTGCTTATTGCAACCTTGCATTTGTTCCTGAAACTGCAGACATACTTTGGGAATACCCGGGCCCCAAGGGAAGGATGGAGCATATGTTATGGGTTATTGCACATCCTAGTTTTTACATTGTCTTATTAAAGCCCAAGTGCTGTCATTTTTGTGCATCCACTCAATACAATGCTTAACCATTTTGTATATCTCTGTTTAATGCACACAAGTAAAGGTGCACTCTAAAAAAAAAAAAAAGGCTTAAAGCTGAAGTCCAGCCAGGTAAGCCTCTACAAACAATAGTCCCCGCCACCTTTAGCCAATCACCCCAATTAAAAAATAAATAAAATAAAAATAACCTAAATGCTGAACCTAAATCTGCAGTCGTGTAATACACTGGGTCCCAAATCTTCTTATGGGAGTGTCTTTCCCTGGGTGCCCATGTTGCTGCATGGTGTCATGTACCTGGTGAGGATCGAGCTGGAATGGGGGCTTCTCATGCACCTCTTGTCCAACACCCCTGGTAGTGGTGACAGGAGTTGTGAAGACACAGAGTGGCATGAAGGCCATTGTTGCAGACAGTGCCAGCTGTTTGATGTGAGACACAGGTGACTGTGGGCCACCAGATAAGGACCAAAGGCAGGAACAAAGTGACACCCAACTAGTGGACAGAAGCAAGGCCAGGGCACAGGCCACGTGTCCTACACAGCTAGACAGTGAGGTACAGGAACATAAGGCACAAACCAAGGTCAGTTCACAGCCAGGTAGCTAGGTACCGAATCAGGAAACAGGATGTCCAAGCATGGGCCAAGGTTCTAACAGGTAGATGTGAGTCCAAAAGATCTGACAGGCAGATCAAAGGGAAGCCAGGTCATACATGGGAGGGGAAACGTAGCAGGTCAAGTCACAGGTAAATCAGAGACTAGCTGCAGACCACTCAGCAATCTATCAAAGTTACAATTCAGTTTGGTGCTGATACCAGTGTCAAGCGTGCGTGTGCGCCTACATTTGCACATACGTGCTACTCCAAGTCTTGCAGTGAGTTTATGATCAGAAATGTGCTAAATAGAGAAGACCATTGCAATCTGCAATGGTCTTCTTGTTTTAGCACATAATGTACTTTTTCTTACACTTTTTGATATGAACACTTCCCATTGGGTCAAGTAAGAGTTTCTCACAGGGTCCTGAAGGAGCATGAACTATGGCGTGTTCACATCACTGGGAAGATAAGGAGAGTAGTGGTGGATCATTGGACTTCAAAAAGACATAATGGTGGATCACATGGTGGTTAATTCTTCTATACCTTCAACTGGTAAACGGAGAACCAGAACATGAAGCCAATCAGGCTCTGTTGCATGCACATGTGCTGAAAAGGAAAATGCAGGAGAGATCAGAAGTATCTGCGTCTTCACTGGTCAATCACAGTTTGAGGCAGCGAAGTGACCAGGCTGTATTGTTCTACCTATGGTTTAGCAAAGTCAGGTCACTAGGCTGACTGTGCTGTCTGGCAGAGTGTTGTAAACATCAGGACTGGATGGATAGATATACATATCATTTGAGAGGTAAAGCAGCTCTTATATATGTGTTTCAGTTGTGTATTTAGCCCAGGGTTTCCTTTCATTTAGTTGTTTTAATTACAAAATGTACTTTTATCCTCTTGTTATCCTTTAAATTCCTAAGGAGCCTGTGTACAGGGAGGCTAATCAAGGCCTTCAGCCTGTAATTCTGAGATTCAGCAGCTGCGGTTATCCTTTTTCTAGCTTTTGCCAATTTTCTCTCACCACCAAAAGCCATTTACAAGTCCATGCAGTACCTGTATGCATTGCAGCAATCATCTAAAAAGCGGCATATCATATAACTAATCAATTGTCCCTTTTTTATTTTGATAAAGAGGTTATGCTAATAGATGTTCATTTTTTGTAAACTTCGACAAAAACACATTTTTAAATGCTAATGTAGAGGAAAACTGGTGATGAAAAGTACTGGTATGATTTATATTTCTTATAGTATTCTTTGCTGATAGTTAGTGTTGTAGGCGTCTTTAAATGTATGAAAATGTTTTTCTTGTTCATGAATTCCTGACAGTCTGCTTAGTCAGAGATGTGCAAATAGAATGTCTTTAGTCTGAAAGCAGTTACATTTAGTTATTATTTCAGTATTTACTGAACAGTATGGGCGTCATGCAAACAGAGCTTTAAAAATGGGGCTTTTAAACTAGGTGATGGGGGGGAGGGTACGGATGTAGAATTAGCCAGTGGAAAGCAAGTTTCAGAGGGCAGAAATGGGGGCATTAGCGGTAGGGTGTTCGGAGCTCCTAAACCCAGGGGGGGTATGGGGAAAAATCACAAGAGCAGCCTAAAAACATCAAATGAGGATATATGTAACCGATCAAGATTACGAGGCTTGTATACCAATGCCAGAAGCCTGGCCAACAAGATGGGAGAGCTGGAGATGCTGATGTTTGAGGAGGACTTAGATTTTGTGGGGATAACAGAGACTTGGTTTGACAGCTCTCATGACTGGATGGCAACTATTCAGGGGTATTCCCTTTATCGCAGAGATAGAGAAGGTAAAAAAGGGGGAGGGGTATGTCTGTATAATAAGAACAGTGTACAGGTAAATATGAGGGATCATCTTCTATTTATTTTAAAAAACAGATGATCTGGGAGCTGCATTCTTGCCATTCTGAGCCACATAAAGGGAGTTATTTATGAGATTTCTTTCTGAACAATAGTAAAAAAGAACAAGGTTCAAGAGAAGGCATGAGCAGTCATTAGAGGGATATCATCATCCAATATTTGAGGTTTTTGAGCATATGAGGTTGTACTGCTTTGGATGCAAGTTCCGTGGTGGATCTGGTACTGGAATTTGGAGCAGACCCTATCCCGGTGGTTGCTTTCATGCCCTATGTCTGGTTGACCTTCTGTAACAGGGGGTCTAAAGTTTTATTAAGGGAATTACCTTATTTGAGCACGTGGTGATCGTCAGGATTGTGTCTTCACTTATGGTGTTGGAATCCTTTTGCATTCATTTCTGCACTTCAGCATCTGGTCTCACAGACTTTATGGACTTTGTTTATTCAATGTCTTTCCATTATCACCTGTTATTGTGGCACTGTACCTGAATACACAAATATGAGGGATGATATTAATAATGTAGCTATGGACGAGGCAGAATCCCTATGGGTAGAACTTCAAAGGGAAGGCACTGTTGGGAAAGTAATATTGGGCGTATGCTATAGGCCCCCCAACCAGAGGGAGGAGGGGGAGGCGGACCTCCGTTTACAAATAGGATTGGCAGCAAGGATTGGAAATATCATTATAATGGGGGACTTTAATTATCCAGATATAGACTGGGCAGAAGGAACTGCGCATTCAGCCAAGGCTCGGCAGTTCCTAAATGTTTTGCAGGACAATTTCATGGGTCAGATGGTGAATGCACCGACAAGAAACAATGCGGTTCTTGACCTACTGATTACCAACAATACAGACCAGCTCACGGATATAGAAATACGGGACAACTTAGGAATCAGTGACCATAGGTCAATTAGTTTCAGTATTAATTACAGTAATAGGAAACACAAGGGCAATATAAGGACACTGAATTTCAAAAGAGCCAATTTCCCAAAACTGCGCTCTCTGCTAGAAAATATCAAATGGGATAGAACCCGGGGAACAAAGAACACGGAGGAAAAATGGGAGTGCTTCAAAAGCATACTTAACAAAGGGATTGACCAGTGCATTCCAAAGGAAAATAAATTTAAAAGAACAAAACTAAACCCTGGGTGGCTAAACTCCAACATAAAAATGCATATTAATGCTAAGGAAAAGGCCTTCAAAAAATATAAGGCTGAGGGGTCATTGGCAGCATTCAAGCATTACAAAGAGTATAATAAGAAATGTAAAGACGAAATCAGGGCGGCTAAAATAGAACACAAGAGACATATAGTGGAAGAGAGTAAAAAGAACCCCAAGAAATTCATTAAGTAAGTAAACAGTAAGAAAGCAAGGCCAGAACACATTGGCCCCATAAAAGACGATAAGGGAGTTTTGGCCACAGAGGACAGGGAAAAGGCGGTAGGTAGTGTTAAATAATTTCTTCTCTTCAGTCTTCACAAAAGAATTGGGGGGGCTACACTAACCCAGCTTGTAAAGGCCAAACTAAACAACACACCTCAGGAAATACCGCCATGGCTAACAGAAGATAGACTTAGAACTAAACCAGAGAAACTTAACATAAAAAAATCACCGGGACCGGATGGCTTGCACCCAAGGGTTCTTAAAGAGCTCAGCCAGGTGATTGCCAGACCATTATTCTTGATCTTTAAAGATAGTTTACAGACGGGTATGGTGCCAGCTGATTGGAAAAAAGCCAACGTGGTACCAATATTTAAAAAGGGGCCGAGATATATCCCGGGTAACTATAGGCCGGTCAGCCTAACATCAGTAGTCTGCAAGATTTTGAAGGGTATGTTAAGGGACCACATACAAGACTTTAGTAATGAAAACGGTATTATTAGTAGTAATCAGCATGGATTCATGAAAAATCGTTCTTGCCAAACCAATCTTTTAACCTTCTATGAAGAAGTGAGCTGCCACCTAGATAAAGGTAAGCCTGTGGATGTGGTGTACCTGGACTTCGCAAAGGCCTTTGACACCGTTCCCCACAAACGCTTACTATTCAAACTAAGGAAGGTAGGTATGGACCATAAGGTGAGTACCTGGATAGAGAACCTGCTCCAGGGGAGGTTGCAAAGGGTGGGGATTAATGAGGAGTACTCAGATTGGGCGGGTGTGGAAAGCGGGGTCCCCCAGGGTTCTGTCCTGGGGCCAATCCTGTTTAATTTATTCATAAATGATCTAGAGGAGGGGATATCGAGCAAAATCTCAGTATTTGCGGATAATACTAAACTAAGCATGCCAATATCTTCTGGGCAGGATGTGGAAACCTTACAAGCGGACCTGAACAAAATTATGGGGTGGGCAACTACATGGCAGATGAGGTTTAATGTTGAAAAATGTAAAGTAATGCACCTGGGTGCCAGAAACCAGAAAGCAAGCTACTCACTGGGGATGGGGACCTCTGGGTGAGTCTAGGATGGAAAAGGACCTGGGGGTACTGGTAGACAACAGGCTTGGCAGTGGCATGCAATGCTAAGCCGCTGCAGGCAAAGCTAACAGAATACTGGGATGTATAAAAAAGGGGATTCACTCCAGAAATCAAGAGATTATTATTCCACTCTACAAGACTCTGGTCCGGCCACATCTGGAGTATGCTGTCCAGTTCTGGGCACCGGTCCTCAGGAAGGATGTGCTGGAACTGGAGAAAGTCCAGAGAAGGGCAACAAAAATAATTAGGGGAATGGAGGACATCAGCTATGAGGAAAGACTGCAAGCACTGAACTTATTCTCTCTGGAGAAGAGACGATTGAGGGGGGATATGATATCAATGTACAAATATTGTACTGGCAACCCTAGCATATGGAAAAACCTATTCAGAGAAAGGAAAAACAATAAGACACTGTCATGGACTTGCAATAGTTTGGCGAGCTTACCTGTCCCATCATGTCTGTATTAGAGGTCAGACTGCATTTCTGTTTCCTTTTTATCACCTCTACTTCCTGTTCCTGCCCCGCCCAGGTCATCACAGGAAGTCATATTAACTAGTGCACTGCAGGTCTGCTTTGCTGTTCAACAGTGTTAGTTTCCTGTTTCCTATTTGCCGTGTGCTTGAACTACTCTTCTGTGTACCGACTTTGGCTTGTCTCTGACTATTCCTGTTTGCCTGTTACCCTGACCTTTGGCCTGTCCCTTGACTACCCTTGTCTGTTACCCCGACCTCAGCTTACCCATCACCATTCTGTGTGTCCTGAGTGGCTGCTTCCCTTCTCTCCCTACGGAGCGTGACCTGGGGGACCCCAGGGGCAGCGACCTGGGCCCAGCTGCAGCCAAGTCCATCCTCACCACTAGAGGCTCTGGTGAACACCTGCTGGGTCTTAGACTCCGCGCCCTGGGAAATCTTGGGCTCACGTTCCGGTCCATCCGCAGCAGTCTGCTATCGGGTTCACTACCTTGCGCTGCACCCCTGCCTCCAACAAGGTGCAGTTGTCACCTGGCCAGACACGTGGCCACTCACTAAAACTAGAGGAAAGGCGGTTTAACCTTAAAATACGCAGGGGGTTCTTTACTGTAAGAGCAGTAAGGATGTGGAATTCTCTTCCGCAAACAGTCGTATCAGCAGGGAGCATTGATAGTTTCAAAAAACTATTTGATGGGCACCTTAAAGACCACAACATACAGGGGTATGCAATGTGCGGTTAACAGTAGACACACACACACATCATAGGTTGAACTGGATGGACTGATGTCTTTTTTCAACCTCACTAACTATGTAACTATGTAACTATGCAATGGCGCTTATACGGGCGTTCAGTGTTTGTTTTTTCAGCCTGTAAAAGCACCTCTGTTAGTCCACATAGGTGTTTACAGAGGTATTAGAAGAGCATTTAGAGCCGGTTCACACTACTCCGACTTGGGACGCGACTTGTGTGCCCTCAAGTCGCCCCAAGTCTCTTGTCATTACAAATTCAATGTACTGTAAATGAATGAGAGCCGTCTTAATATGCACTACTGAAGTCGCTGAGACTTCAGAAAAGGTTCCAGTACTACTTCAAGGCGACCTCTATCCGACTTGTGCACATAGACTTCAATGGGAGTCGCCTCTAAGTCGGATCCTTATCTATTTTCAAGCGACTGTGATCAGATTTTCCAGGAAGAAGAAAAAGATTACCCAGGCATTCCCCACAGACAAAGTCGCCTATCATTTAAGTCTCTTCAAAGTCTCTTCAAAGTCTCTTTAAGTCTCTTCAAAGTTGTGCTAAAGTCGGTGCTAAAAAGTCGCTCCTTCATGGGCCGACTTTGAGTCGGAGTAGTGTGAACCGGCTCTTACAGTCAGAATAAAACCCACCAAAGGCGTGTTCAGAGAGAGTGTGTTGAGCAGAATAAATGGGTAAACATGTCTAAGCACGTGCAAATGTGTTAGGGTGCTGGTGGTAACCTGGCGACAGAGATAGGCCCCGATGTCCGCTAGAGGGCGGAGCTTGGACGGAACCCCCAAGGTAAGTGACACGGGCTAGCCTGAGGTGCGGAGTCTAAGTATCCACCGGTTTTCGCCAGAGCCTCTAGTGGTGAGGATGAGTTCGCTGCGTGTGGATACCAGGGTCGCCCCACCAGGGGTGAACCGATCAAGGTCCGAAGGCGGGTAAACAGACAAGGGAGATCCGAGAGAATGGTCAAACAAGCCGGGGTAAGGACGAGCAGCAGACGAGCGGAGTCATGAACAAGCCAAAAGGTCAACAGGAAATCAGCAGCAAACAGGTCACAGGTTCAGGAACAACGGCAGGAGCTGAAGACAAGACAGCACTGAACCTGTGTGCTGATCCAGCTTAAATAGAGCTCTTTCTAGATGAGAGGGGTGGAGCCGGAATAGCCTGTGAGTCTTTTTTTTTTTTTTTTCAACAAGTTCTTTATTGTAATAAATCAAAGCAAAAACTATACAACTTTGTACAATACACATCTTGAAATTTTAAGGAATGAGTAAACCAAACTAATTTACATATATCAAACAAGGGTTCATATAGAGGAACCTGTACTGCAATTAAAGGAAGCCGAGGAACACAATACAAGTAGACTGATATCTGTCATTTTGTACATACTACTAATAATATGCATTTACTAATACGTCCCCTCCCTAGGGAAGGAAAGGAAACAGAGGAAACACAAAGAATGAAAACAAACAGCTGTACCACTCCCTGAAATTAGAACGATCTCTTATGTGGCTTTATTCAGATGGCATGCACGTCTCTGGGGCCTGAACCCACCTATCCCATATCTTATTATACTTGGATACACTTCCTCTATGGGAGTAGATCAGTTTTTTATAGGGCAAGGTTACATTGATCTCCCGGAGCCAGTCCTGTATAGATGGAGGTGAATCTCTCATCCAGCGGCGGGCCAAACACTTCCTAGCGAGAAACAGTGTCTCATGCAAAAACAGTGTGGTATATTTATCTATATTAATATCAGGGGGTATTCCTAGTAAACAGAATTTCGGAACCAGGGTCAAAGGAGACCCCATGGTATCATGTAGAAATCTAACCACCTGCTCCCAAAAGCCCTGGACCTCGGTACATGTCCAGAGCAAATGGTAAAAGGTGCCACGCTCCACCCTGCACATGGGACACTGGCCAGTAGCCTCGCTACTATAGGTAGCCACCACAGCCGGTGTCAGGTAGGCTCTATGTAGAATATATAATTGAGTCAGGCGATCCGAGAGTTTCGGAGAAACCAATTTGCAGTTATCTAAGGCTTCCCCCCATTCCTTATCCTCAAGCGTCCCGATATCTCCCTCCCATTTAGTCTTGATGGCATACGCCAAGACCGTTGATTCTGGCAAAAGGAGTGCATTATACATATATGAAATAAGTTGTTTAGATTCAAAGCCCATTACCACCTCCAAGACTGGGATTACGGTCAATTCTTGAATAGGACGGGGAAATTGAACTGCAAAAGCGTGCCTAAGCTGCAGGTACCTAAAATACATATGGTTAGGGAGATCGTGTTGCCCTTTTAACTCATCAAAAGATTGGAGTTCACCATTGGTAAGTATATCAACCAAATAGGAAATTCCATAGTGGGCCCACACATGTGCATCCAGAATAGAGGCACACTCACGGAGACTGGTATTATGCCACAGCGGCGTATATGCATGTAGCGAGGGTATATCCAATTTGGTTGACACCACCTCCCATATTCGCCTATACTGATATAACATAGAGGTCTTATCCCCCCGGGTTTCAGCCCCCCGTACGCCCACCAGAATCAAGGATAGGGGTTCAACTAATGCATGGGCCCATGCAGGGGCTAGAAGGGCCAGGAATCTCTCCCTATCAAAACTATGAAGATGAAAGAAGTGGGATAACTGTGATGCCAGGTAATATAAATTAAAATCTGGGAGAGCCATACCACCCAGGTCAACGGGACTCTTAAGCTTCCGCCATGCCAACTTATGTCTACTGGATCCCCAAATAAAGGGCTTAAGTATAGCTTCTATCTGAAGAAAAAACTTAAGGGGAAGGTAAATTGGAGAATGCCACAAAATATACAAAAACTTAGGTAGTAACACCATTTTTACGAGGTTAATCCGGCCGCAAACCCCCAGCGGAAGACGCGCCCATATCTGTGTCTTAGCTTTTAACAATGTAAACAAGGGTTGTATGTTGTTCTGTATATAATCCACTGAAGATTTAGTCACCTGGATCCCTAAATATTTAATACAATTCACTACCTGCAAAGGGAAAAGTGGGTTTACAGGGAAGGGGGAAATATTATCTATGGGGAGAATTTGAGATTTGTCCCAATTGATTTGTAATCCAGAAAATCGGCCAAACTGTTTAATAAGGGAAAGGGCTACCGAGAGAGATGAATCTGGGTCAGCCAGGTACAACAGGGTATCATCTGCATACATACTAATTTTTTCTTCTAATCTTCCCACCCGGAGACCATGTATATCAGAGTGCGACCGGATCGCTATCGCAAGTGGCTCTGCTACCAGCGCATACAAAAGGGGCGAAAGGGGACAACCTTGCCTAGTACCCCTAGCAAGAGAAAACCCCTCCGATGTCCTCCCATTAGCCAGTACTTTAGCCACCGGTGCCTGGTAGAGAATCCGTACCCACCGGATGAAATTGGGGCCAAAGCCATATCCCTCCAGGCATCTCCAGAGAAAACCCCATTCTACTGAGTCAAATGCCCTTGCTGTGTCTAAGGACACCACAACTCTTGAGCCAATGTTGTCATGAGCAGCCTGTAAATTCATAAAGAGACGCCTCAAGTTGAATGAGGTGTTCCTGCCTGGCATAAAACCCGACTGGTCCGCATGAACAAGAGAAAGAATGACCTTACTGAGGCGAATAGACAGGATTTTAGCCAGAATCTTAACGTCAACTTGTAACAAAGAAATTGGGCGATAAGAGGTGGGTTGATGGGGATCTTTACCTGGTTTAGGAATAAGAACAATTAAAGCTTCCCGCATAGTAGGGGGCAGTATGTAGGATTCAAATGCGCATTCAAACATAGACAACAAGTGTGGCACCAATACCTCAGAGTATGTGGAATAAAATTCTATGGGCATTCCATCTGTTCCCGGGGACTTAGACCTGGGAATTCTAGCCATAGCCTCAATAATCTCTTCCTGCGACAGCGGGGCCTCGAGAAGCTCCAGCTGCTCGACCGACAATTGGGGAAGAACATCCGGGGACATATACAGGGAAATCGGAGAGTCATCGGCCGGGGCTGTAGAAGTGTAAAGGTCGCGGAAAAAATCCCGAAATCGGTCAGCCACTAACCCAGGGTCGGTTACAGGAGGTCCCATTGGAGGATGAAGAGTGATCACTACCGGAGGCCTATCGTTGCAATGTACTAGATAGGCCAAAAGTTTACCCGCCCGTTCTCCATGCTCATACAACTTTTGTTTTTGAAAAAAAAGTGTCCTACGGGCTTTTTCATACTCCAGCTGCTCAACTACCCTTGTCATTAATTTTAATTGATCCGCACCAGTGGGTGTCGGGTCAGCTGTATACGCAGCTTCTGCAGAGGCCAAGGTTCCAATCGCCTCGGTATGCGCCTGAGCAGAAGTTGCTTTAATAGAATTAATGGTGGTCATTAATGTCGATCTAGCATGAAGCTTAAAGGTCTCCCACACTACCAAGGGGGAGGCCGAGCCGACGTTATCGGCAAAAAATTGTTGCCACCTAGCGGCCAAGTCTATCTCCTCAGGGATGAGGGGGAGCCAAAACGGGTTTAATCGCCAGGCTGGCCGAATTCGTTCACTATGAATCCGGAGCGTAACCCAATAGGGACAATGATCTGAAAGACTGCGGGCTGAAAAGCCTGCATCCAAAAGTCTGGGGAGTAAAAAGGGGGATATAAAAATAAAGTCGATACGAGACATAGAATTATGAGAGGCAGAAAAATAGGAGTACGCCCTTAATGACGGGTTACAAACCCTCCAAGTGTCCAGCAAATTAAATTCCTCCATCAACCGTGCAAACCTAGTTGTCAATGTCTGGGGCTGTGTGGCTCCGGGAGCAAGTAACCTATCCAAACTGGGGTTCAAGGTGTTGTTGAAATCCCCTAACCAGATCGCTGGTATCCGTGGATGCAACACCATGAAGTCCAGGCCCTCATGCAGTATAGAAGCCGAAAACGGTGGAGGAACATAAAAGGCTAATAACAAATAAGGCTCACCATACAGCAGTACATCTAAAAACACATATCTGCCCTGCGAATCTACTAAGGACCCCCGGAGCTCAAAATGCACTGCTTTGGCAACCAAGACTGCCACACCACGGGAATGAGAAGTGTACATGGAATGGAACGTCCATCCCAACCAAGGGCGCTTCAGCGCCCTTTGAAGAGTACCTTCTAGATGGGTCTCAAGTAAAACTATAACGTCTGCCCTATGGCGTTTTAAGGCATCAAAAACAGCTGACCTCTTAAGTCTATCCCTCATGCCCCGAACATTCCAAGTAAGGAGTTTAAGGTGCGCCATGGAGATGGATCAGCATAATATCATGCAGGAGCTCCGTGGGTTCCGTTCGGTTCTGATATCTAGGGAAATACATACTAAAAATGAAAAAAACAGAATATATATCAGTAAAAGACATGAAAAAATATATAATTTCACTCGGCAAGAAGGGGGAAAGATAACACAGTAAAAAAATATTGCAGTACTCATTCCTTGATACATAAAAAGAAAAAACATATAGCGACAATAAAGACATCCCAACCACCCACCCCGCCCCGCTCCTACTCCAACTAGTGCGGGCTCTTGATCCAAGAAAGAAAACTCCATCCACCCTATCAACCCGTGAAAAACCCAGGAGAAAAAAGAAAAAAAACACACACACAGAAAAAAAAAACAAATGGAAGGGATCAAATACAAAAACGTGTGAGAGATATCCCTTCTGTCCCGCAGGGCGGTAGCAGAGGGATGGTTGGTGCATGTGCCTAACATAGGCAATCATATGGCGAAACTTCGCTGGTTAACAGAACATGTATCTAGGACAGAAAGTGAGAGACTTCAATGACTCCGCCAAAAAAAAAAAAAAAAAAGGAAAACATTTTTTACCCTCCTTTCCCTTTCCTTTTTTTTCCCCTCCTCCCCTCCTTTTTTCCTTATTTTAACCCCCCCCCCCCCCACCATGGACGAAATACCCCAAAAAAAAAAAAAAAAAAAAAAAAAGGAAGGAAAAAAAAAAAAAAAAAAAAAGGGGAAACATCCATAGGGGGGGGGAGGTACCAGCCACCCCACCGAAGGACCCGGGTGATACCTGACCATCTCAGGTTCTATCTATCATGTCTACAAAAATAAGAATCTGGGTGGTCTCGAGAAAAAAAAAAAAAAGAAAAAAAAATAAGCAAATGTATCTTCCAGCCAAGGAGAGGAGAGAACAATCCAATAGTTTAGAAACTCAGAGATTCAGAAGATCCAACCAGGATCCAGCACGACAGGGGAGATGAGGCATGAGGCAGCCCTAACCCCGCGCCTCGAGATGTTCCAACCAGGAAATAACTGCCTCCGGATCATCGAAGAAGTGTACTCTGTCTTCGCCCTCCACACGGAGGCGGGCAGGGAATAACATGGCATACTTAATGTTCTTTATGCGGAGCCTGCGTTTTGCCTCTATAAAGGTTTTGCGTTTTTTCTGGACATCCGCCGAGAAATCCGGGAAAATTGCAAGCCTGCTATTCCCAAAGGGGATATTGCCCTTCTCCCTGGTGAGACGCAGCACAGCGTCCCTATCTCTAAAATTTAATAGTTTGGCTATGAAAGTGCGAGGGGGGGCCCCCTGCGGCGGTGGTCTGCCGAATAGGCGGTGGGCTCTCTCCACTGCAAAGGTCGAGGAAAAAGCCGCACGGCCATAGGTGTTAATCAGGAGTTGCTCAAGAAAATCTGATGGATGGGCCCCCTCTGCTCCCTCAGGCAATCCGATCATCCGAATATTACATCTTCGCAGTCGGTTCTCCATATCATCCTGTTTAATCATTAACTGAGTAACTTGGAGCTGGAGACGGTCTAAGGAGTTTTGCAGAGGTGGGAGGGAATCCTCCACAGCACTGATCCGCTGCTCAGCCTCGGTCACTCTCTCCCTCACCTTCTGGAGATCCTGTCTGATCAGGGAGATATCGGCTTTCACCTCCTCGATCTTACTAGTTAGTGAAGCCTGACATTGAGAAATAGCCTCCAGCACCTTAGCTGTCTCAGCGCCCATGGCGCTCGTCTCCGGTCCTGCCTGAGCGCCATCTGGAGCGGGGAGATCCTTGTCCGTGCGGCGATATTTCTCAAGTTTGGCGGCTGTATCTGTCTGCTTCTTCGGCGGAGACATACTGCAGACAGTCCGGTTTCAGGTGCGAGGATGTCGGGGAGGCTATTAAGAATCTCCTAGTGCAGGATTTACAAGGTAAGGAGTGTGTGTATCGGCGGAGCTGCTCTCACTCACGTCCTATCCCATGCTGCTCCAGGCCACGCCCTCTGCTCCAGGCCACGCCCTCAGCCTGTGAGTCTTAACTCATCCACTGCCAGAGCCTTCCTGACAGGTTCCTAACATTGCCCCCCCCTTAAGGGCAACCTCCGGGTGCCCAACAAGCTCCTTTTTTGTGGATGAGCACGAAAAAATGCTTGGATTAGGTCCGCAGCATGGACGTTCCGTTCAGGCTCCCAGGAGTTCTCTTCCGGACCATAACCCTTCCATTTGATGAGAAACTGTAGCTGGTTGCCTCTCTTTCGACAGTCCACCACAGCCTCAACCTCATACTCCACATCTCCGTAATTAGCGAAGAAGGGAGATTGGCCAGTAACAGAGTGCTTGAAATTGTTGTAGGAGAATTCTGCAAATGGTAACAGGGCTACCCAGTCGTCCTGGACAAAGGTGGTAAAGCACCGCAGGTACTGCTCCAGGGTTTGGTTTGTCCTCTCAGTTTTTCCGTTGGTCTGTGGGTGGTAGGCTGAGGACTTAGACAGCTCGATCTTTAACAGTTTACATAAAGCCTTCCAGAAGCGGGACGTAAATTGTACCCCTCTGTCAGAGATGATGTTCCTGGGAATCCCATGGAGTCTTGTGATCTCCCTAATGAAGATCTCTGCAGTTTCCCTTGCAGAGGGAGTACCCTTGAGGGGCAAAAAATGGGCCATTTTAGAGAGTCGATCTACCACCACAAAAATGGCAGAGCACCCTGCAGAAGGTGGAAGTTCCACGATAAAATCCATGGCAATTGTTTGCCAGGGCCGATCAGGGATGGGAAGAGGTCTGAGAAGGCCCCATGCCTTACTTCTGGCGGTTTTACACCGGGAACAGGTGGTACAGGAGAGTACACAACTCCTGCAGCTCTCTTCCATGTCAGGCCACCAAAAAGAACGCTGCAGGAGGTCAAGGGTTCTATGGATGCCAAAATGACCGGCCAGAGGGTGATCATGACAGGCAGCCAGAATTGCTGTTCTGACCTCTTCCGGGACGAAGATCTTGTCTTTAACCCATAACAAGCCATTTTTGTGCACCAGGGGTATTCCGGGTGGACCAGGAATGTGGGCAGAGGCTTGCTCAAGACGGGCCTTCAGATTTGTGAATAAAAGAAGGAAGTTCTTTTCGGATAGGATGGTGTCAGGTACTGAAGTTTCCTTCGGGCTATCAAACATCTGGGACAGGGCATCCGGTTTAACATTTTTAGACCCAGGCCGATAGGTGATATGAAATGAAAACCTTGAAAAAAAAAAGTGCCCACCGTGCCTGACGGGGTCTCAAACGTTTTGCAGATCTCAGATACTCAAGGTTTTTGTGATCCGTAAAAATAAGAATAGGGTGTACAGCCCCCTCAAGCAAATACCGCCACTCTTCAAGTGCGGCTTTGATCGCCAGAAGTTCCCAGTCCCCAACATCATAAAAGAAGGCTATCGGGTGTATCAAGTCCTTGGTTCCCTGTCTATGGGAGAGGACTGCCCCGACAGTAACTTCAGAAGCGTCAACCTCGAGGAGGTAGGGTAAGGTGGGATCCGGGTGACTCAACACAGGGGCTGACGTGAAGAGCTTCTTAAGGACCAAGAAGGCGGACTGGGCTTCGGGGATCCATTGAAAGCGAACAATCTTCTTGGTGAGCTGAGTAATGGGAGTGATGATATGAGAGAAACCCTTAATGAACTTTCTATAGAAGTTGGCGAAGCCAACGAATCGCTGTACTCCCTTTTTGTCAGATGGAGGTGGCCAATCCAGGATGGCAGAGACTTTCTGGGGATTCATCTCTATACCCTCTGTAGAAATTTTTAACCCCAGAAACGGGATGCTGCTCCGCTCGAATTCACACTTCTTGGCCTTAACATAGAGACCATGCTGACGGGGGCGGCCGAGGACATTTCGAACATGCTCGCGATGTTGCTCCAGGGATGTAGAGAAGATTAGGATGTCATCTAGGTAAACTATGACAAAGATATCCAGCCAATCCCGGAAAATATCATTCACAAAGTGTTGGAACGTAGCTGGGGCGTTGCAGAGGCCAAAAGGCATCACAAGATATTCGAAATGCCCGAATCTGGTACGAAAAGCTGTCTTCCACTCATCGCCTTCTCTAATATGGACTAAGTTGTAGGCCCACGCGGAGATCCAACTTAGTGAACAGGACAGCAGATCTGAGCCGCTGAAAGAGCTCGGGAACCAGAGGGAGAGGGTAGCGGTTCTTAATGGTAACTTTATTCAAGTCTCTGTAATCGATACAAGGTCGAAGGGAGTGATCCTTCTTTTCTACAAAAAAGATACCTGCCCCTGCCGGAGAGGTGGAAGGACGGATAAACCCCTTCTTCAGACTTTCGTCCACATAGTCCTTTAAAACGTCCAGCTCACGTTCAGATAGTGGGTAAATTGGGCCAAATGGGATCTCGGCTCCCGGGAGCAAGTCGATGGGGCAATCATATGAACGGTGAGGAGGTAAGGTCTCAGCTCCCCGCTTACTGAAAACATCCAGGAAGTCGTGATATGCCTTGGGTACAACAGAACATAAATCAGGCTCAGATTCGAGACAGAACAGAGTTTGGGGGGACTTGGATGGAGCGGGTAGACAGGAGTTCCTGCAGTAAGGAGACGGGAACTGGACGGCTCCTGTGATCCAGTTGATTTGCGGGTTGTGTGCCTGCAACCATGGCAATCCCAGGATAATGGGAAATAAGGGAGATGCGATGACATCCAAACGTATCAATTCCTTATGGCCAGATGGAGAGACCATTGGAAGAGGAAGGGTTTCTTGGGTCACGGGTCCAGACTTGATGTGGGAGTCATCGGCCAGGAAGATAGTGAGGTCCTGGGTCTTGGTCTGGAGAGGTATGTCTTGCTGCCCCGCAAAGGAACGGTCAATGAAACAACTGCAGGCTCCCGAGTCAATGATTGCTGTAACCTGGACGGGTCCTTCTGGGAGCTGCAAAGACACAGGAAAGGCTAAGTGGGAGGTGGAGGTAACTGATGCCACACAACTGGAGGGCGAGACTGGCAAAGACTTATGGTGTTTCGCTGCGCAAGAGCGCACATAATGGCCAGCTTCTCCGCAATACAGGCAAAGATTACCCAGCTGGCGGCGACGTCTCTCCTCCGGAGACAAGACAGGCCGCATGACCCCAAGTTGCGTGGGTTCAGGAGCATCAGGCATGGCTCCGGCGGGAGCAGGGCTGGGAGAGACTGCCCCAGCGGAAGGGAAGTGTACAGGAGGTGCTACTCGTGGCAACATCCAGGCTGGCCAAAACTGCTGCGTTGATCGTTCCGCCCGGCGTTCTCTGAGCCGACGGTCGATTTGAATGGCCTGGGAGATCAAATCCTCTAGTGCGTCGGGGATGCCCACCCGGGCCAATTCGTCCTTCAGTGCTTCGGACAAGCCTAGACGGAACTGGTACCGGAGTGCAGCCTCGTTCCAGGAAGTGTCGGAACTCAGGCGACGGAAGTCCGTGACATAGTCTTCTACGAGTCTGCGCCCCTGCTGGAGAATGTGTAGCGCAGCTTCTGCGGTGGAAGATCGCTGTGGATCATCATAGAGTTGGGCCATAGCCTCAAAAAATGACAATAGAGAGTTCAAATGGGGGCTACCCTCTTCAAGGAGCCGATGGGCCCAGGACTGGGGTCCGCATAGTAGCAATGAAATAACAAACCCCACCTTGGTGGCCTTCAGGGAGAAGGTCCGGGGTTGCAAGGAGAAGTAGAGCTGGCAGGCATTGCAAAACGCTCGGAATTTACCCCGATCTCCGGAATATTTTTCAGGGGTAGGGACCCGAGGTTCCGGTGGCAGCATCACTACTGTGGGGCTGGAGGCCGGTGCTGCGGTTGCGGCTGCAGCAGCGGAGGAGGGAGCAGATGGCGCAGTGGAATCTGCCGTGAGGGTTACAGAGCGTAATCGTCCCTCTAACTGTGTATAGCCATCCTGAAGCGTCCTCACGGCTTGAGACAGGGCTGCTAGGTGTTGGCAGATCTCCTCTAACGGTGAAGCCTCTCTTGCAGGTTCCGACATGGCTGTCTTGTACTGTTAGGGTGCTGGTGGTAACCTGGCGACAGAGATAGGCCCCGATGTCCGCTAGAGGGCGGAGCTTGGACGGAACCCTCAAGGTAAGTGACACGGGCTAGCCTGAGGTGCGGAGTCTAAGTATCCACCGGTTTTCGCCAGAGCCTCTAGTGGTGAGGATGGAGTTCGCTGCGTGTGGATACCAGGTCGCGGTCCTCAGGGTCGCCCCACCAGGGGTGAACCGATCAAGGTCCGAAGGCGGGTAAACAGACAAGGGAGATCCGAGAGAATGGTCAAACAAGCCGGGGTCAGGACGGGCAGCAGACGAGCGGAGTCAGGAACAAGCCAAAAGGTCAACAGGAAATCAGCAGCAAACAGGTCACAGGTTCAGGAACAACGGCAGGAGCTGAAGACAAGACAGCACTGAACCTGTGTGCTGATCCAGCTTAAATAGAGCTCTTTCTAGATGAGAGGGGTGGAGCCGGAATAGCCTGTGAGTCTTAACTCATCCACTGCCAGAGCTTTCCTGACAGGTTCCTAACAAAATGTGTGTAAATGTATTTCAGTGACCAGAATAAATTAATATTCTGGCCAGTAGCATGCATTTACGCTCAAACGCGCATGTACGCATGTGCAATTTTCTTAGCAGCAGTAAGCTTGCATTCAGAAGGCTTTTTCAGATGCCCCATATGCATAAGGCCTAAATTACCACTTTTAATCACGTTAAACCAGAAGATGTGTAATTTGGCCACCATAGGCCTTACTTAGTAGTTCAGTTTAAGATTAAGATTAAGTCTTTTTCTTAATGTGTAATCAAATGGAACTTAAAGAGTAACTCCACTTTAGTGGGGAAAAAAAATAGCAAATAGAAAAAAATATTATATACCATTGCGATTCAAGTCATATTGTAATTGAATGTTATTAAAAATTACCTTTCCTTTTAAATCTGCAGCTCTGTAATTTTCTGTAAAGTGCAATGCAATATGGCCACCTGGAGGTGTTCTGTACACAGAATGTGTACAGAATGCCCCCCAGAAACATAATTTCCTGCTTGTGTGATTGGCTCCCTGATTTTCCCAGAAGTCTGCACTAAGATACCAGTCAGACTTCCAGTATCCCCTACAACAAACATTTCATTTTTGGTGAGATACTCCCATAGGAAATCATTCCTAAAGGGATGCAGAACCTGCAATTTTTCTCATTAGAGCCCTGCAGGTGCAACAGCTGATTTATAATTATGAAACCACTCCCAATACAGTAGATACACTCTTCACATTGACACAGACAAACACACAGGGCTTTCTTCAGAATAACAAAAGGTAGGAATCTGCAACAGTTTGTTAAAATCCTTGTAATGTACAGAGATCACCCAGAGGGGAATTTTTTTTTCTCAACATAAGGGCAGTTATTCTTTAAACTTTCTCAGTCCTGTTACAGATTGTCCCAAGGTGACTTTGTAGGAAAGTGCAGTTTATTTTCTCCACTGCAAGTGGTGCTCAACTGCAGCGTATCTGCAGCTGGAGAGGAAGTCAAGAGGAACCTGGTTCCTCTTTGGTTTCCTTGGTCACTGGGAAAGCGATCTGGATATATGCTGTTGCCCCATGTGACTCTGGCAGTCATCTTGGGTCAAGCAGAGCCTATTTCAGGCCCTGCCTCTTGGGTTTGGTGTGCTTTATGCAAGACGGTAGTGCAGGGAAAGGTAACCCTGTCTATTAGAGACAGAACTAGGGATAGGAAAAGGGAGGAGGGAAAGTGTAGGTTCGCATCTCCTCTGGACATCTTACCGATTGGGCACGAAATGGCCAGGCCGCATTCTGCCCCTCTCTACAGACCTTGTCTTTCTGGCTGGAACCCACTCTGTTCATATTGCTATAACTAAGTTGAGTACACCTGGTTGGGCAGTCTTCCCAACAGGATTGTTGTAAGCTGTTGCTACATTACTTCAGTACAAATGTATTATTGTACCTGACTGTGTGATCTATTGTCTCCACACTACGCTGCACCCCACCTACAACTTGGTAGATTTTTTTTAATTCCTCCATTTAATATGTGTTTAGGTATTTAATTCCTCTGTACTCACCTTTAGAGGTCCAGGACCCTTCCCTTCCAGTGCACTCCTTTCTGCAACTAAATCTTTTTTCACCTGCACTGGACATTGATGACACTGACATCACTGAAGCCTAAGGCTTCATTCACACTTGAGCAATTTGTCGCTCAACTCACAAAACACAACAGCTCTCAAGTTGAAGAGTCCCATTATTTTCAGTGGGCTGTTCACGCCTTCAGAGTACTGTGTTGGTCATCACCTGCTACATTAAGCCTACAAATGTACATGTGCTTCTTTTGGGGCAGAATCAGGCATTTTTGGTCTTGTGGACTTTAATTGGAGCACCTGAAATGCACTCCTACGATGCCAAAAATAAGTGCTTCTGCTCCTGCACTAAAAGTCTCAAGTAAAAAGCGTGCAAAACATGCCCAATTAAATGTGTAGGCAGGTGCAGTCTATTGTCTCTATTGTCTCCACTTCAGCTGACGCTCGCCCGGAGTGGTACTGCAGCTGGAGGGGGAGTCTAGGAAAACTTGGCTTATCTATGGTTCCCTCCATCCCCGGGAGCAGCATTTCAGTTGGCAATGCTGCATTCAGGTGACCCTGGTGGCCATCCTGGGTCATACAGAGTATTTTTAGGTCCCTGCCCCCAGGATTTGGCACGCTTTGGTGAAGTGGCTAGTGTAGGGAGAGCATTCCTGTCTGTGAGGGGAAGTTTTAGCGGCAGGGACAGGTTCTGAAGGAGTAGGGTCAGCTTAGGGCTTACGTCTGGACCAGAGCAAGCTCCCTTTTGAGGTTGGACCAGCGAGGCCGCAGTCCTACTGCTTCATCGCTTCATTAATCGTGTAATTACTGCCACTGCACCATGCTGCACCTACCCAACAAATGCACAAAGAATGCCTCTAAAGTTGCCTGCCTTTGCACTTGAGGAATGTGAATAGATCCTTACCCCCCTATGAACTACAAGCTATATGTGCAGGTCCATGTGCATTTTTATGGCAACTTGGAGTCCGCAGAGAGTGTACATCCTAGACTTACAACCCTGCTCCTGCATTAGGAGTGGTGTACCCCAGGATTAGATATGGTGGAACTTGTTAGATCACTAGGTAAAAAAATAAAAGCAGAAAAAAAGGGAAGTAAAAAATACACTAAAGTTAAATTACCCGATTTTGTGGTAAAATAAAAAAGAGGAGGTTGTGTCAGGTAAATAGATACCCAATATGTCAAACCCTAAAATTACGTGTACCCATCAAATAGCAACACATTTCGGTACCTTATATTTTCCATAGATGACACTTTAAAACTCCCTAGAGGTCATCCCCCATGAACCCATCTACTCATGAATAATGGGTCTAGGATTGTTGCTCTCCTCGTAGCATGCACGGTCATGTGTATGACTATTAACGTTTTTTTATGCGTAGGTGTCCCTGACACATTAGAGCTGCACGATTCTGGATAAAATGAGAATCACAATAATTTTGCTTAGAATAAAGATCACGATTCTCGGCGAAACATCATCTTTCACATTATACAAAAAATTGGGATAACTTTACTGTTTAGTTTTTTTTTAAAATTAATTAAAGTGTATTTTTTCCCAAAAATTTGTGTTTGAGAGACCACTATGAAAAATACAGTGTGATATAAAATATTGCAATGATAGCTATTTTATTCTCTAGGGTCTCTGCTAAAAAAATATATATATATATAATCTTTCTAGCAAAAAATACTGTTTTAACTTGTAAGCAACAAGTGTCAGAAAAAGGCTTAGTCTTTAATTGGTTAAACTGCCCTCACTTACAGATGAAAGTTCATCCCTTTGAACTAAAAGAACCACATGATACATTGTTTGTTTTTAGTTATCTCTATGCGCTGAGCAAGGTTGATAAACATTTGCTGGAGGCTCTTTTTTTTTGGCAGCTGTGAGTAAGTAGAGAACTCTGCACTGTATGAATTGTGGAAATGCCGGATTAAAATTATAGTCTTGTGGTTTTTTTTGTTTTTTTTTTGAATATCAAACATTTTATACTTACCTGCCCTGTGTAATGGTTTTGCACAGTGCAGCCCAGATCCTCCTCTTTGCTGCTCCTGGCCCCTCCCTCCTGACGAGTGCCCCCCAAGCAAGCAGCTTTCTATGGGGGCACCCGAGTTGCAGCTCTGTGTGTTCATTCAGACATGGAGCTGCCATTCGGCCCTGCCCCCTCTCTCTCCTGATTGGCTAACTGACTTTGATTGAAAGCCGCAGAAGCCATTGGTGCCGCGGCTGTGTCTCAGCCAATCAGGAGCAAGAGTACCAGACGACTGAAGGACTCGTGGACATCGCTGGAGAGAGATGAGCTAGGGAGGCTGCTACACCCAGAAGGTTTTTTATCTCAATGCATAGAATGAATTAAGATGAAAAATCTTCTGACCTTAAAACTCCTTTAAGATCGTGAGGAGGGTTGACTCAAGATCGCTATTTTTTTACAAAAAATCATGCAGCTCTAAGACACATGCATTTATATTTGTACACGCGGGGTGGGAGGGGCTCATATTTTTTTTGGGGGGGGGGATTTTAAATGCTCGGGGGCGTAACTTTAATTTTTTATACTTTTTTTTTTCATTACATGATAGGGGACAAAATGTTCCCTGATGTTGCAGCAGCTGTGGAAGTGATCAGGTGGCTTCACAGCTGGTCATATCACTTTTACCTGAAATCAGACAGTCAGCTTAACAAAGGCACACACACTCCCAACTGCTATAGCAGGAGAGAGTGTGTTCTGAAAAGCCCCTGATCCCAGCACCGCTTTAACGGGGCTAAAAATGAATTAACTTCCATATTTGGAGCAGTTACACTTTTAACAATTGATGTAGGAAATGGGCCACACAGAGTTTTTAATGCCCTGGTACCAAACCATTGGTATATGATGTGTGGTCCTCGAACCCCAGCCATCTGTAGTATAAAGAT
This sequence comes from Pelophylax lessonae, assembly GCF_965119305.1. Taxonomy (NCBI): domain Eukaryota; kingdom Metazoa; phylum Chordata; class Amphibia; order Anura; family Ranidae; genus Pelophylax; species Pelophylax lessonae. Next base: position 43,521,345 of record NC_138777.1, on the reverse strand, counting down.
ATTGATTAGGGTAATAGCATTGATCTCTACTAGCCTCTTGTAACATGTTCCCAGTTTCATTTTGTCTTCTGCAGCATTTCCCCAGCCAAAAATGTAACATTTCCACACTCTCTGGCCCTCATTTCCTTTAAGGCCCGTACACAATAAGGAAATCTGAAGGGAAATTTCGTCCGACGACCGATCTGCCGATTTTCGGATTGTTAGTATGGTGCTTTCGACAGCCGACTCCGACTTTTTGGCCGAAAAAATCCTGATGTGCAGGCTATAAAATTGTTATCGTCCGTCAACACAACGTCCGATTTTCATCTCATTAGTACAGATTTCAACGGAAAAAAATCTTAAGAGCAAGACTAGGCATGCTCAGAGACGAAAGAACACATACAAAAAAATCCAAAACATGACATCTCTTCTGAAGTAGAATTCTGTCATATGGGAAAATTCATATGAAAATAACCTCTTCACTTTCCACATCAGACTAGCATGCCACAAAAAATGGACGACAGATCGTTCGATAATCTGATCGTGTGTACGGGGCTTTATTGGGCCTGCAGTTTCTGACAGGCATTACATATATTGAACATGGTGTGTGGCCCTTTGGCGATGTCAGGGGGCGCATTTGAGTCCCCCTTTAGCTGATGAATAGACAACAACCGTTTTAATGAGTCAGCAGAGTCTAAAGGCCCGTACACACGTACCGATTGTTGGCCGTGAATTTTCGGCCGCAGCCCGATCGGCCGATTATCGGCTTGTTAGTATGATGCTTCCGACAACCGACTGCAACAAAATCTGGTGTGCAGGCTATAAAATTTTTGTTGGCCGTCAGCAGTACGCCCGATTGTTCCTCAGTCAGTACAGATTTTGGCCGACAAAAATCAGATGATCAAGACTGGGCATGTTCAGTGAAGAAAAAACACACGAAAAGTAGACCAGAGCATGACATCACTTCTGCAGTTGGTTGTTGTTGGCCGACAAAATTCGTGTGCAGTCTAGAGCACATTTCAACCGACACAACAACACTGGACAAAAGACGGCCGATCGGTCGGCCAACAATCGCTGCGTGTGTACGGGGCTTTAGATGTGCATTTTGCGAAGGAGCGGTAAAGCATTCTCATTGTGCAGTTCTATAGAGCAGGAAGCAGAACTTGCATATGAAATAGTCAAATATGGCTTCCCCCATGCACATATATCATTACAGTTAAAGTTTTCCAGAGAAACATGGTTTATCAGACGTGACATATTGATAAAATTGTCTATGATAAGCTTGATCTCTTTTATGATTGATCTCTCTCATGATTATCTAAAAATTCTGAAAAATCCATAGGGATCTAGGCACCCTGACCGTAACCCTAAGGGAAGGAGGGGGCGCACTTTGGCATCTTTGCCCTGGACGCTGGATGGCCTTGTCCTGGCACTACAGGTTCTTTTTGCTGTCTTTGCCCCCCTTTAGGGAGATTCACCCTCTCTATTTGCTGTTTAGCCCCCTTAATATTTTTCTCTAAAATCTGTCAAATCTGAGAAAGTTAGAAAGTATGGTGTCATGACACATAATCACAATGTGCTGTGTAATGAAAGTTTTTCAGCTTTGCTGATGACATTTTATTTAATAATACAAATGCACCCAGTGATTAGAATATTGGAATTCACATCACATTTTGCATGAGATCGAAATGTATTCCCCTCTCTGGGTTAGGGGTGAAAATTAATCCTAGACATTGCAGCTGTATGAATTATACATTACATCAACTAGTGTTCCTGCCATTGTCGCAAGCATCTAGGGAAACAAGTAATTACACCGGTAGAATTAATAGTCATGAACATTCAGTCTATTAAATCCCACTACTCTGCCTTATGTGCCAGTGATGTTGCTAATTCCAATTCAATAGCTGCCCATATTCTAATAAATACTGCTTAGGTCCGGACTTGATTTTAAAGAGTATCCAAACCCAAGACCCAAATGTTAATACATTGCAGCTTATCAGTCATTAGATGTGGTGGCTGCATTAATTTTTTTAATATATATATATTTATCTTTTATTTTCACCTAGTAGTCCTGTGAATAATACACTTCCTATCATTGGGTGGCTACACTCACTCCACTGTATCTATGGAGGGAGCTGTAGTTGTCATGCTAGGCTGATTTGGATTAGAAACAGCTCTTCCATTATCTTCATTACATGGGTGGAGGGGATTTACAGAAGATAGCTTGCAAAGAAGATAACATTGTTTGTACCTTTGTTTCAGCTCACAGGAAGTGACAAGCACACTGCGTTTCTGACAAGATCAACCAGTATTTTGCTAAAAATGTTCTAAGACTGAAAAATGAAAGCGAATGCAGCCACCTCATCTAGGGACTGGTAAGCCGCAGTATATAGCATTATAGTTGTTGGACTAGGATTAAGCTGAAATCCAGTTAGGCATGAAAACACCAACTAATCGATTATGCATCTATAACTGGATTAGTTATGGATACAAGTTTAAAAGGTATTATAAGTACCTAACTTTGTCTTTATATCTGCAATCCCCTGAAGATCAGCAATCAGACTGGGAAAGAAAAAACAGCAGTCAATCATGCGCATGTGCTAACAGGGAGCATGCTAACAGGAGGAAAGAGGTGGGTGGAAACAATTAAACTACAACTAAAGGCAACATTTTTTTTTAAGATTTGACTAGAGAGGAGAGGCATTAGACCCCTTGTCAGGTTCTCAGGGCCGGGACAAGGGGTAGGCAGGAGAGACGGCTGCCCTGGGCGCAATGGTTTATTGCAGGGATCTGGACACCCTGACCCTAACCCTAAGGGAAGGTGGGGGCGCAGTTTGGCAACTTTGCCCTGGGCGCTGGATGGTCCTGTCCTGGCACTGCCAGTTTCTATTCCTGTCTCCCCTCCCTTCCTTAGGGAGAATCACCCTCTCTATTTGCTGTTTAACCCCCGTGAGACTTGCCGTCAATGGAACTGTTCATATCATCTTAAATCATATCGCAGCGATTATAAAAAAGGTTCCTGCACTACTTTTTACCAATTTCATTGCAACTTGCAAAGACTTCTGGTAAATTAATTCATAAGCAATGAAATCAGCAGTGCAAATTGCACTAATGTGCGGCTTTGAAATTGCACTGAAGTAGCAAAATTTCAAAGCAACACTGATGTGAACAGGGGCTAACTGTTTTCACCAAATGTACGGTAAAAGTGAAAGAAAATTCCAAATTTTGGGTTGTCATCAGAACCAGAATAGAGGGTAAAATCTACACTAGTTCTGGTGACAACCAGGGATTTTCTCCCTTTGAAAGGATTTTCACTTCCTGTTTTGTCAATGGGATAGGATGGGAAGGGAAATTTCCCCAGTGGGACACAGATAGCAAAAATAAAATTGACAGGGGTTATAATCCTCCCTTACTATCCAAAATGGAGAAAAAAGTTTTGCATAAAGTTCTACTTTAATTACTTAAGCTGACAGTTCAGCAGGGACCGGCTGAGATTTGAACCATGTATGGGCAAACTGATTGAATCCATGATGATCAATCAGTCAGCCTTGGGGTATGTTCTTGGAAAGATGTGTTGCTGCTCCTGCTGTTATGCTGTTAGAATTAAGAGCTTGTCTGTATGGCAGATTTGCCTTATTCACAAAAGTAGTTTAACAGAGTGAGGCTCGGTTCACACTTATGCGATGCGGGAAGGCTGCGAATTCGCAGCCTGCTCCCGCATCGCAAACGCACCCTTGGCAGTTCACACTGCCATATGCGATACGCTGGGGGTGTCAATGTAATCTTAACGACACCCCCAGTTTGATCGCATATCGCAGTGCGATCTTACACCACTGTGCGATCCGATCCTGATGCGGCTCAAAAAAAGGGTCATGTGCGACTTTACTGCGGGTGCAGTGCGAATTTAACCATACAAAGTGTATGGCTGAATTCGCACCGCACACCCGATCGCATGTAATGAAGGAGCAGTGCGCTCCCATATTACATGCGATCGCCGCAGCCGCACTAATGTGAACCGGCACTTACAAATAAAAGTGTATGGATATGGATAGATAGACAGACAAACACTATCATTTCTGCATATCTGATTTCAGCTTTACCATAAAATTCAACCCTTAAAGTAAAATCGCAATATAAACTTGATAGAGGTGCTATGCCTCTCTCAATCCAAAAATGTAAAAAGCTTTGGCTGTAAATACTCTTTGATTCCTCAAGAAAAAAAAAAAAAAAAGAATACAGAATTTACAGAACAATCGGGATAGGTGAAAAGAAGGCCAGTCATGTTGGAGGGTCGTTTGATAAGAACTATAGCCACACTAACCTATCTATACATCTGCGCCAACAAAGGCCAAGTGTCAAATGTGTATAGAACTTTAGTGGAAATATGCCAGATTTTGGGGGCCCCATATGGGGTCCAGCTCTGACTGTGATTGAAGAATGCTTGCTTCTGTTCCCCGCATGTGTTTATCAGTTGAAAAGGTCTTTTATCCTGAGAGGTCCATTCTATTGTGCATGGCTCTGCATGTTTGGTAAGTGGTTTTAATAAAAGCGATACGTCAAGGTCTCTGCTTCCCATCTCCCATCTTGGCCACATTTGTGAACAGTGCTGGTATAGGAAGATATAGCGTTTCAATCAAATCAGCCAGTTTCACCACTATGAGAGTAGATATCAAACACGACCTCCACTCAAGGATGAAAGAGGTAACTCACCAGATTATTGGAGGTCAGATCATTTAGGAAATGTATTAGCACCTAATATTGAACAACAGGCTACTTTTCTCAATGTAAAGAGTTTTGTTTATGTAAAAAAAAAAAAAAAAAAAGGCACGGGCACCATTCAGGGAACATTTTCTCATCATGAATGAGTGTTCACTGATTGGACGAGATGGAGATTGTGACATCACCACCTTGACTCTCCACCTCCTGTGTTCAGTAAGCAGCAGGGCAGCTGCTCAGCAAGTGTCCCATTGGAGATGTAATACCCTGCGGGTAATAATACTAGACAAGCTAAATGTTTGTCCCATCAGGACTAAAGCTGGCCAACCTTGAGTGAATTTAGGCTGGTTCATCAGATAATCATTTTGTGGGTGGCTCTGACAGCACCCCTCTGTCTAATATCCCTCAATTGAAAAATTGAAAGAGTCAGCAGAAATGTGTCAACTGAACAGCAGCTGCTTCCAATCAGATGTGAATGCTGTTTGGGTATTCTGACAGCTGGCTGTTAGAATACAATAACCGGTACTATATTCTCTATCTGCACATGAATCGAAGAATCTGTTTTTTCTTTTTTTTTGCATTCAGTCGCCAGGCTGAAAAAAAAAAAAAATAAAATCTATCAGTTTATTGTCAGCTTTAACTGATCTGAGCGCCATCTGACCTTCTTATTTGATGGGGGCTCATAAATATTTGGTGAGTTTGTTTGCCCCTGGGGGAGCTTCACAAGGCAGTGTGGAAGAAGTACCCTAGCCGGCCATAGATGGATCCAATCTCAGCCAGTTCAGCAGGGACCTATTGAAATTCGATCCATCTATGGGCAGACTGGTTGTACCGAAGTCAATCCATCAATCAACCTCAGTACATCCAGTCTGTCAGATTTTCCGAATGCAATTACAGCCAATGGCTAAAGCTGGCAGTAATCATTGTGTTTGCTGGCCAAGAACGCTCCCCTCTGGCATTACACAATAGCTTTGCGGGGGGGATTTCCCCATTAACACTCACTGTGTTGATGGGAGAATCAAGCAATTTTTTAAATCACATCCTCTATGGCCATGTTCAAGAGTGGGCTGCTTTAAAACCAACTTTGCACAAGGGTTTTAAAGAAAACATTTTTTCCATCAATACATTATGCAATTTTTATAAGACTTATTGAATTATGTCACTATTTTTAATACTGCTTTTTTCTACACATGGTGCACACTGCTTACTTTTAGTTATTGGGGGGACACAGACAGTGTTTAAAACCTAACAATAAAGCATATGTTTAATATATTTTCAGAATATAAATCTGCACTTATTCAGAAACTTGTAACATAAATCCGCACACATAAAAGATTTTTTTTGTGGTTTATGTACTTTTCTAGTGTGTTGATTTACGTTACAGGTTTGTGAATAATCACTGTTTTATATTCTGAAAGTTGATTTACTGAAAATCTTGTTTACCCCAAAAACAGCAGCTACTTCGCATTATTATATTCTGTATATTCTGTATGCATATTTTTTTTTATAAATCACTTACAACCTAGATAGCTCAGTGTTTGTTCCTCAATTCATATTTAAAGTGAAACTTTGTTGCAAAATGTAACAATGGTTGACCAGGTTGGATTTTTCATTGATCCCTTCTGCATTAAAATTACTTACCTGCCTGTCCACCTCTGTACAGGCGCACGTGCTGCTCATTGTACAAGTTTGGCAATGCTGAGCTGGCAGAATTCCCGCAAATACAGTATGCAGGACTTACACCATCTAGGCTCAGCCAATGAAAGCAGGCGGTGATCGATATTCGGAAACCAGACATCCGAAGCAGAGGCGTAGCGTGGGTTGTCAGCGCCCGGGGCAAGGCAAGTAATTTGCGCCCCCTAACCTGCAGACTTTTAGCACTCCCTGAGTCCCTTCCTACAAGTACTGACCAGCCTGATTCCTATACTGACCTACCAGTCCACTACGCTAACATACCTGATTCCTGTACTGGCCACTACACTGACCTACCTGTCCACGACACTGACCCTTACACTGACCTACCTGATTCCTACCTGCCCACTACACTACACTGCCCACTACACTACACTGTCCACTACACTACACTGACCATTAAACTACACTAAACTGTCTACTACACTACACTGTTCACTACAATGTCCACTACACTACCCACTGACCATTACACTACACTGTCCACTACACTACACTTTCCACTACATTATACTGACCACTACACTACACTGACCACTACACTACACTAACCACTACACTGACCACTACACTACACTGTCCACTACACTACACTGTCCACTACACCACACTGTCCACTACACTACCCTACACTGTCCACTAAACCACACTAACCACTATATTGTTCACTTAACTATACTACCCTACACTGTCCACTACACAATACTACCCACTACACTGTCCACTACACTAAACTTTCCAATACACTAAACTGACCACTACACTGACCACTACACTACACTGTCCACTAAACTGACCACTACACTGACCACTAAACTACATTGTCCACTACACTACCCTAACCACTATATTGTCCACTAAACTACACTACCCTACACTATCCACTACACTATACTACCAAGTTCACTGACCACTACACTGTCCACTACACTACACCACACTTTCCAATACGCCACACTGTCCACTATACTACCCACTACACTACAACATTGTCCACTACACTACCCACTACACTACACTGTCCACTACACTGACCATTACACTACACTACCCACTACACTACACTGACCACTACACTACACTACACTACACTAACCACTGCACTGTCCACTACACTACCCACTACACTACACTGCCCACTACACTACTCACTACACTGCCCACTACACTACATTGTCCACTACACTACCCACTACACGTCACTGTCCACTACACTACCCACTACACTTCCCACTACACTACACTACCCACTACACTACACTGTCCACTACACTACCCACTACACTGCCCACTGCACTACCTACTACACTACACTGTCCACTACACTACACTGTCCACTACACTACCCACTACACTACACTGTCCACTACATTGTCCAGTACACTACACTACACTGTCCACTACACTACCCACTACACTACACTGTCATCTACACTACACACTACACTACACTGTCCACTACACTACCCACTACACTACACTGTCCACTACACTACGCACTACACTACACTGTCCACTACACTACCCACTACATTACACTACACTGTCCACTACACTACCCACTACACTATCCACTACACTACCCTGTCCACTACACTACCTAACTACACTACACTGTCCACTACACTACACTACACTGTCCACTACACTACCCACTACACTACACTGTCCACTACACTACACTACCCACTACACTACTACTACCCACTAAACTACACTACACTGTTAACTACGCCTCCTCCCCAGACTGTGTCTAGTCCTGCAGCCAGAAAAATGACTTACCTGTTTTCCTGATCCATCCGCTCTGCCACATGGTGATGATGAGCCCTTACAGGGGGTGGGTCGGGGAGGATTGTGAGAGCTTAGAGGAGGCGGGACGGAGGCACATGCAGAGCTGACTTAGAAGACAGCGAGGCGGGCTCCAGAAGCGAGGCGGGGCTCTGCCACTGTCCAGCCCCGCTGCCGCACATGACAATGTTGGCCCAATCACAGGGCGCCGGCCAGCCATCGTTTCGCCTGAAGATGGCGGCGGTTGGAGTGACACGCTAGGAAGAATCTTTAAAGTTTTCTAGAGTGACACTGGCACGGGATGCGCCCCCCCAAATGTTGCACCCGGTGCGGCCGGCCCCCCCTGCACCCCCCACGCTACGCCACTGATCCGAAGATGTCAGCAGCCAGGGTGCCGTTGTTCTGCCGAAAACTCAAACTTGCCGAATTCTCCAACGACGTCACTTCCAGCGAGTGTACACTAGGAATAATTGAAGATTTCGACCACTTGGTGTTTTTACACAACACCGGCAGCCTATACACTCCGGTAGGTGTTATAATAAGTGCAGAATGCTAGTCCGCCTGCTAGTTGTCCATTAGATTGTAAGCTCTTCTGAGCAGGGCCCTCTTAATCCTCTTGTATTTTATTGTATTGTAACTGCATTGTCTCCCTTTTATATTGTAAAGTGCTGCGAAACTGCTGGCGCTATATAAATCCTGAATAATAATAATAGTTGTCGCCGCCCTGGAGGCAGCCATGTTTTTGGTTACTAGCCGGCGGACTAACAATCTCCACTAATTATAGCCTATACCGGAGTGTATGGTTACTGGTGTTGTATGAAAACACCAAGTGGTCAAAATCTCCAATTATTCCTGGTGTACACTCACCGGAAGTAACGTTGTTGGAGATTTCGGCAAGTTGGAGTTTTCAGCAGAACACCGTATCGCTGGACTCAAGGTGAGTATAGTTCCGCATTAATATATTAGGTAAAATATTCCAGCATATCAGACCTTAGATGTTGCGGTTGTGTTCGTTTTATTTCTTCAGGCTTTATTTTCATCTGGTGATCCTGCCTGCCCCAAGATGACAAAATTGATTTAAATTGTATCTATGGAGGAGCACCATGGGACCGGACTAACACAACTTCCCCCCTTCTCCATAGCATAGACGGGAGGGGTTCTATAGTCTTCAGAGATAGCTGAGAAGAATGTAACTGATGAAAGTGCATCACAGGCAAAGAGGATGGGACATTATCAACTGAGAACATTTCTGGCAGGATCAACAAGTATTGTTTTGCACTTTTTAAACAGATATCCTTCTAAAAATGCTATTTACTTGGCTGTCACACTGAATGGACGGTCTCAGAACTTTTGGAGTCACTGACCTAGAACAAGCATGCAGATCAGTAAGCAGGACAATACTTAAGCCAGAGGATTAATATAACAGCCATGCAAGTAGTATTTCGGGAAGAGGATCAGAAATGGCAGCTTATGCATTTTGTTGTGTGAAGGTTTCCTTTAAATTGAATAATGATTCTTAGGAGAGAAAGGTTTAAGGGTTCAGAAGATGAAAGATTTAACCATTTTGTATAGGAAGATGTAGAAATTTCAGTGTCCCTGGCGTAGATCCCATCATAACTGCCTCCCTTTAAGGATGAGTATGCCTGCAAATATATAATACTGTAATTAAAGGGACAGGCACCAATTATAGGCTCTGCCTAAAATTACATGGATTTTGAACAGAAAACATTAAGATCTCTATCTCAGCAGTGATCTGCTCTTATATAAACAGTCAGGACTTTTGCTGAATTCCTTACTAACCCTGCACATCACATTACATACAACAGTTAACCCTTCCTTTGCCACTTAGTAAACCTTCCTTTCATCTTATTTGTGCCTTTTTTTCGGTCCATCCAAGAGATTTTCTCCCATTGTCATTTTACTCTTTCAAAAAGTGTAATGTGTGGTGTGAAATATGTAAAAGCATAAACCCTGAATGCTGTAACTTAATTTACATGGCCAAATAGCAGCATCCAGGGGTGACCGGCAGTACTAAGAATCAATAGATTAATGCTTGTAAACAATGCCTGCAGCAGCTGTCAAATATCCTTATACAAATCAATGGCCAGCACCGCTGCTGTTTATCTAAACAGGTGTATGTGAATAAAGACAGCGACTGACCTTGAACGCAGGCATTGTGCGTTCAGGGTATGCGTTTCTGCAAGTCTGAATTATAACTGTACACAAAACTGGGTGCAGCTAATCAGCCAGTTTGTATGCAGCCATAGCACAGAGTGTCACTATGTCCAGGGGTGATGTTTAGCCACTGCTGAATGCAGAAAACACTCCACAGATATGTGCCCATATAAATGCACCATAGGAAGACAGACTGCTTTCCAGTGTTCCATTATCATTGTTCCTTTGGAGTGTGAGGGTGGGAGAGAGCCTTAAGCTGGGTACACACCATGATTTCTTTTTTTCTATTCTGCCCAGTGGGCTGTATGTGCAAAAGACATAGAAGGAGCTCCCTGGACTAACTATGCAATGTTAGTACAGTGATCTCCCCATTGAGCTATTGTGTTCTGAATACACCGCCATCACTCGCAGCCATCGGATGCCAATTGGATGTTGGTTTTCCAGCATGCCCATTTGACAGAAGCCGGCCAGGCTGATGTACACATGGGCTGAATGTCAGCCGGATTCTGCTGAATTGGCCTATACATACCAGCCAATATTCGGGCCATGTGTACCAGCCCTTAGGATAAGGTGGGAAGCACATGATATAAAAAGTAAGACTTGTCTTGTACCTGTAAGATTCCATGTAATGCATGAGGACCCATTTACATTTACATGGTGCATTTTGGTGTATTAATGCATGATGTGCTAACACACTGTCAGGAAGGGCATGCTAGTAAATGGAAGGTGCATCAGGACAAATATCTGTGTGCAGGTGTAGGCCAGCACATAGTTGCGCATATGCATGTGGAGGTGCGCAATTGCATGCACGAGAATGTGCACATGCATCCGTCATTAAGGCCTGGTTTGCACCTATGTATTTTTTTGTGTTTTTTCAATTTTGCAGAAACATACTACAGTCCATTTACCATGGTTTCCTATGGATCACATTCACATCTGTGCATTTTATGGAAAGGGCCAGGGATTCTTTCTGGTTATTCAGTGGGTTTAAAAACATGCATTGAAAAAATGCAAAATGCATTTTGGCTACATAGCAGGCAGATGATCAACAGAGACTGGCTATGCAGCAGGCAGATGATCAGCATAGACTAGCTGCGCAGCAGACAGATGATCAGCAGAGACTGGCTACATAGCAGGCAGATGATCAGCATTAACTGGCTACGTAGCAGGCAGATGATCAGCATAGACTGGCTACACAGCTGGAATTTGATCAGCATAGACTGGCTACGCAGCAGGCAAATGATCAGCAGAGACTGGCTATGCAGCAGGCAGATAATCAGCAGAGACTGGCTGGGCAGCAGGCATATGATCAGTGAAGTCAGGCAAACTAGGTCAGTAACTGGCAGTCAGATTTGCTATAGTCATGTAGGCAGAAACATAGACAGAAGTCACTCCAGTGTCGGTAAAGGATGAGCAGAGAGGAACAGAAGGCACGTACAGAAGTGAAGTCCGGGTGCAAGCCAGGATCGGTACAGAACAATATCAGAAGTAGATAAGGCAGACAGGGGCGATAATGGATAGTCAGATACAGTGTTGCAGATAGCTGGTTTCAAGGGAACATTATAGACAAGACAGCACCATTCCCTTGCAGTTGATCGATTGAAATACCCCGCTTGGCGCCAACATTAGCGACAGTTGTACATGCAAATTCTCAAACATCACTGTGCGCATATGTATGACTATCTGCCAGCCTGTACACAGATATTGACCCCGATGCACTATACCCTTCCTGCGCACACTCAATGCAATGCACGTTATTGTGGGTTGGGACGCACAATCACGTCTTTAATTAATGCACCTCATTCATTATCAAGGGCTGTCAATGCTTCTCTTCCGACCGATTAACTGACATGACCCTTTTTATTTGACACACCGCAATAATCTGAAAATTTTTAATATGATTTTTAACAGTGACTGTGAAATGTAATAAAAGGGTTTTATATTTCAAGTTAACATACACTCTAATGCCCCATACACACGTGCAGATTATCTGCAGACTTTTGTCTGCAGACTTACCTTTTCTATGTAGTGCAAGGGCCTGCCGGATTGCATACAAATTGAAAGTGTTTAGGTCTGACCTCATATTATATGGTTTTGGTAAGTCTGCAGACAAAAGTCTGCAGATAATCTGCACGTGTGTATGGGGCATAAGTGGAACAAATGTGCCCAACTTAGAAGCAAGTTAGAATTTTTTTCCTCTAGGAGCTGGGGGAATGTTCACAAAAAGATTCATTATATCCACCAAACAAGATTTTATTTTTATATATGTCTGCAAAATAGCCCCTCTATTGACTTCAATAAATTGTTTCCTAGCAGCAAATGTGAAAGATTTTTTATCTGTAACAAATTACTACTGCTAAATCATTTGTGTGAAGTACAGCGTAGAATTTGCCAAAAGGCATTTACAAACATTTGCTAAGCTTTCAGCAAGTATCAGGCAGCCTTGTTGAAGCCTTTAAAGCAAATGTAGCTCCCGTTTGGGGACTGATCTTCATGGGAGTGCCAGTTATCACTTTAGACAAGCTACTAGCAACATTTCAACAAGTCTTGTGCAGTGTTTGACAAAAATAGCCTGGTAGTGAGGCTACCTATAGAGCTTGCTGGTATATACACACCTTGGTGGTGAGGTTTAATACAAGATTTCTAAAAAGTAATATTTGTGTAACTGTGGTAAAAATTTAAAATACAACCCTAGTGTTTTTATAAACAAAATGTTGACTAATTCACACCATAAAAAAACATCTAATTCGTTAATACAATCAATAAATAGTGATAAATAGTAGACATATGATTCATACAGTGGTGAAAAATATAATAAATACATTTATATATAATAGTGAGGTATAAAGTGTTTGTGGCTTATTTGATCAAGTCCATAAAAAGTGACTGCAGTGACAAAGTAGAATATTTCTTGTGCAAATAACGCTTATCCAACGCACGCAGAAATTGCAGGTGCTCAGCGTGAAATTCGGTCCACTTTGTGACAATAGTGCAGCTCTGATTCCTTACCACCGTGGTAAGGTAAGGGTGGATCACTTACCAGATAAAGTGGGTCTTGTATGCTTTATAGCATCAATACCAGTATCGTTTTAATAGCCTCCAGGCTAACAGGAGTCACCTTGTGGCTCTCCAATCATGGGATCGATGGGATGGTAGGTTTCCTCCTCTCCTCTAACCTCATTGGATATGGGGCCAGTATAGAAAGTAAGGAAGGTGCTCCGGATAGTGTAGTATTTAAAACTTAGATTTTATTCCCATTCCATGGGCAAAAAATATTGCAAATACAAGTAAATGGCAAAAAAAAAAGTAATTAAAATGTGTGGTAATACGCCGTTATAGGCCGGTTGTGATCGTGTGCGCTAGTAGCCATCTAGCTACAGAGTGGCGAGCGGGAGATATCCGGCTTGCGTTCCACCTGGCATCACACGTCACGCTGTGCGTTCCAAACTTATGCGTTTCATCACATATCTCTGAAGACGTCACCAGATGTGGTTAATATATAGACACTTACCTGTCCAGGGAGCGCGCGATGTTAGCACCCCAGTCGATTTTCAGTACGGCTGTCAAGTGCTGCCTCCGCCATTCGTGATAAGGGAAACTGGCAGTGAAGCAGTTCCGCGCTGTGCTTTTTTATTGGCCCAGCAGTGGGGGAAGGAGGAGGGGGGTTGAACTTTCGAGGGATGGTACTGTGGCGCTGCCTTCCGGAAGTGGGGAAGGGTACCTGTCAAAAACAGTTCAGGCCACTCTCTCCAAAAATGAAATGTCAGCAGCTTTAAATACTAGTAAACTACTAAATACTGTAGCTGATGACTTTTTACTATTAGGCCACTTACCTGTCCAGGCATCCAGTGGTGTCCTCACCCAAACCGGTTCCTGAAACGACTCTGGGGTGCTGGCACCGCCATCTTGGCTAAGAGAAACAGGCAGTAAAGCCTTGAGGCTTCACAGCCAGTTTCCTACTGCGTTGCGATCTGTGAATGGGCCGCATGCAGAGGGAAGAGGGGGGCTGAACTAGGTCACAAACAGGTACCGTCTCCCCCCCAAAAGGTGCCAAATGTGGCAGCAGAGGGGGAAAGTAGGCAGACAAACGGAGCCTCCCTTTTGGGTGGAGCTCCACTTTAAAGTAGCACTAAAGAAAATACTTTTTTTCCATTTTAGATAAAGTAAGAAATGGTATGACTCCTTTCAGGTTTTTTTTTTTTTTGTCCCCAGATTTCTCTTCACCTCCTGTCCCAGGTCCCATAGCCAAATCAGGAAGTGAAATCCTGCCAGAGTGAGGGAATCTCAGCATGTCTCCCATGGATTGCAAGATGAAAAACAACATGGGTTTACTTCAGGGAGATCATGTCAAACAAATCTTATAGATTTTTTTGACTGGGTGACTAAAATAATAGACGGTGGCGGTGCAGTAGACATTGCATATCTAGATTTTAGTAAGGCTTTTGACACTGTCCCACATAGAAGACTTATCAATAAACTGCAGTCATTGAGCATGGACTCCCATATTGTTGAGTGGATTAGGCAGTGGCTGAGTGACAGACAACAGAGGGTTGTAGTCAATGGAGAACATTCAGAACAAGGTCATGTTACCAGTGGGGTACCTCAGGGATATGTACTGGGACCAATTTTGTTTAATATCTTCATAAGTGATATTGCAAAAGGCCTCGATGGTAAGGTTTGTCTTTTTGCTGATGACACAAAGATATGTAACAGGGTTGATGTTCCTGGAGGGAAACGCCAAATGGAAAAGAATTTAGGAAAACTAGAAGAATGGTCAGAACTCTGGCAACTGAAATTTAATGTGGATAAGTGCAAGATAATGCACCTGGGGCGTAAAAACCCAAGGGCAGAATATAGAATATTTGACACAGTCCTGACCTCAGTATCTGAGGAAAGGGATTTAGGAGTAATTATTTCAGAAGACTTAAAGGTGGGAAGACAATGTAATAAAGCAGCACGAAATGCCAGCAGAATGCTTGGATGTATAGGGAGAGGTATAAGCAGTAGAAAGAGAGAAGTGCTTATGCCGCTGTACAGAACACTGGCGAGACCTCACTTGGAGTATTGTGCGCAGTACTGGAGGCCATATCTCCAGGAGGATATAGATACTCTAGAGAGAGTTCAGAGAAGAGCTACTAAACTAGTACATGGATTGCAGGAAAAAACTTACCAGGAAAGGTTAAAGGACCTTAACACGTATAGCTTGGAAGAAAGAAGAGACAGAGGGGATATGATAGAAACTTTTAAATACATAAAGGGAATCAACTCGGTAAAGGAGGAGAGCATATTTAAAAGAAGAAAAACTACCACAAGAGGACACAGTTTTAAATTAGAGGGGCAAAGGTTTAAAAGTAATATGAGGAAGTATTACTTTACTGAGAGAGTAGTGGATGCATGGAATAACCTTCCTGCAGAAGTGGTAGCTGCAAATACAGTGAAGGAGTTTAAGGAGTTTAAGGCTATCCTTCATATAAGATAGGGCCAGGGACTATTCATAGGATTCAGATATATTGGGCAGACTAGATGGGCCAAAAGGTTCTTATCTGCCGACACATTCTATGTTTCTATGTTTCTATGTCTCTAGAACTAGTGTCCCCATTGGAAGATTTCCCCTCTATTAGTATTCTGGCAATAAAACACATTTTGGGACCTTCTTTGACTTTCACTCTCTGTGATAATGGTACACAGGGCAAATAGAGAGGGTGATCTCCCTAAGGGGGGGCACAGACAGCAATAAAAAACCTGGTGCTCAAAATTTCGAGGGGGCGCAAACAGAAAAATAAAATAGGCATTGCTTTGCGGCAAAAAACGCTGTAAAAAATTGCGTGACTTTGAGGTCGCAAAAGTTTGAAAGGGGCCTTCAGTAATTAAGGTATAGTATGCCCCCTTTCAAAGCAGAGAGACCAGCGTGCCCCCTTTCAATGCACAGTGACCAGCGTGCCCCCTTTCAATGCACAGTGACCAGCGTGCCCCCTTCAAAACACTGACCAGAATGCCCCTTTCAATGCAGAGACCAGCATACATGCCCCATTCAATGCAGTGACCAGCGTACATGCCCCCTTCAATGCAGTGACCAGCGTACATGCCCCCTTCAATGCAGTGACCAGCGTACATGCCCCTTTCAATGTAGTGACCAGCGTACATGCCCCCTTCAATGTAGTGACCAGCGTACATGCCCCCTTCAATGCAGTGACCAGCGTACATGCCCCCTTCAATGTAGTGACCAGCGTACATGCCCCCTTCAATGCAGTGACCAGCGTACATGCCCCCTTCAATGTAGTGACCAGCATACATGCCCCCTTCAATGTAGTGACCAGCATACATGCCCCCTTCAGTGCAGTGACCAGCATACATGCCCCCTTCAATGTAGTGACCAGCATACATGCCCCCTTCAATGTAGTGACCAGCGTACATGCCCCCTTCAATGTAGTGACCAGCTTACATGCCCCCTTCAATGTATTGACCAGCATACATGCCCCCTTCAATGCAGTGACCAGTGTACATGCCCCCTTCAATGTAGTGACCAGCATACATGCCCCCTTCAATGTAGTGACCAGCATACATGCCCCCTTCAATGCAGAGACCAGCATGCGTGCCCCCTTCAATCCAGTGCACTTACCTGGATCATCATCAGCAGCAGCAGTGGCCGTGGCGGCGTGGCTTCTCCTCAGTCCCCCGGCGCGTCTCCTCGGGTCCTCCCGCTCCCGCCTCCTCCTCAGCCAATAACATGGGGTTTGCCTTGCGGCCAATCAGGAATCAGGTATTAGACCCGCTCCCTGATTGATCGGAAAATTCGCTATTGTCACACAATGGGTGGAGTTGGGACGCACTGCTCTGCGCCCCGGGTCCACCCTTTGCATCACCCTATTAGAGCCTCTGGCTCTAATCAGGTGATGCAAAAAAAAAGCCCCATTGAACTCCATGCGCCCCTAACACACCGGCCGCCACTGATTGAAAGGCTAATTGCAGGAAAAGACAGCTACGTCCAAAATGTAGAGTAGGCTCAATTGATTCATACAGGTAGCTATGGTACATTTATTTACAAACAATTTATTATTTTCAAGTAGAGTTACCACTTTAAAGTGGACTGTCACTCATATTGCACACATTACATTATTCTTATCCCGTCCCCTCCCTTTACACATTTGGAATTTCTTTTTCTTTTGAGTAGCAGGTACCTTTTTCAGCTGGTACTTTCCTCTACTTTCTCATTTCTCACCAAAGTAAGGCTGATGTTTCACTTGATCTGCTTAATTCCCTGCACCTCCTGGGATACACAACACATAGCCCAGGTGGCTTCAGAACAGTCTTCCACAGGTGCATGCATAGTAGGGGGCTGGCTGAAGTCACAGCCGTTTCCCAAAATCCAAAATGGCAGCAAGGGAACAAAAACACCAGTAAAGACTTTGGGTTTGTTTGGATTGTATTGTTTAAAAGTCAGCAGTTACAGTATCTGTAGCTGCTAGTTTTTTACTATTTTGAAAACCAGATGATGTTCCTCTATAAACACATCAAACTGAAGCTAAAGCAGGAAAGATAGAAGCTTTGAAAATGCTTTTTCCCAGCTTGTCGTACACACTGCTCTTATACAAGCTGAAACCCGTATGTACAAGGCCAGGGTGAATTCAGCAGTAGAACTGAGGGAACTGGGTGTTGTGATTGCTCAGAGGGGTTACAAGACTCGCGATATCAAGTAAAATGCAATCACCAACTTTTTCTTTAGTAGGTTGGGGTATAGTAAACTGCATTTTGATTTTATTTTTTTACACTTCGAAAGACATAACACAGCGAGATGCATGTATTAGAGACTTGCTTTGTCTGTGTGTGCTCTTACAGTCCTTTAAAAAGGGTCTGTCACTCTTCCCATTGCTTTGAAAGAACAACCCACTGCCATACACCTTCCCGTGTGTTTCCCCACAAACCATTTCTCCATTGGGGCCAGGAGTCCAAACACCCATGTATGCTTCATGTCAGAGCTTGCACAGGGTTAACAACTTCCTCCTTTTCTTCAAGTGACAGCATTTGGACCTGGTGATTGGTCACTTAAGCCTTGTACACACGCAACGATTGTTGCCCGACCGATCGGCCGTCTTTTGTCCAGTGTTGTTGTGTTGGTTGAAATGTGCTCTAGACTGCACACTAATTTTCTCGGCCAACAAAAACCAACTTCAGAAGTGATGTCATGTGCTGGTTTACTTTCCGTGTGTTTTTTCTTCTCTGAGCATGCCCAGTCTTGCTCATCTGATTTTTGTCTGCCGAAATCTGTACTGACTGACGGAAAATCGGCCGTCCTGTTGACAGCCAACAAAAATTTTATAGCATGCACACCAGATTTTGTTCGGCCGAAAAGTCGCAGTCGGTTGTCGGAAGCATCATACTAACAAGCCGATAATCGGCCGATCGGACGTTGGCCGAAAATTCACGGCCAACAATCGTTGCGTGTGTACGAGGCTTTAGGCCCAAGTACTGCCTTAGAGGCAATATTAGGTCTAGAAGTCACATGCTGCCTTATACCTGCAATGATTGGGCAATTCCTAAGGGCTCCAGTGGAACAGGAGGAGGAATGCAGCAAAGGAAAGCATAGGCAGATTGGGGGGGGGGGGGGTTATTTTATTTTAAGCTGACCAATCCTTTTGTCCTGAATCCCCCTAAACAGCAGTTCCAGATAACAAGTAAAAGCACTCAGTGTACTTTAAATGCAATCCAGATTTTCCATCTGTGCAAAAATCCCATTAGCAACCAATTCAATTATTCAATTTTTAACCTGCAATGGAAAAATAGCATTTATCAAGCTTGTTGTTGGCCTCCTAACGCATACCTTTGCATCTATTCTATTCACATTGATCCTTGTTTGCCAAATAGCTACCCTATCGACCAGTGCATCCAGGTCAGCTTGTAAGTAAGACACATCTTGCAAAGACTGTAAACCAAAAGAACTGTAAACTTTAAATTTACACAATAAATTTACCCAATAAATATAAATTCACATATTAGCTGTCTGTAAATCAAATGCTATAACAAAGTCCAAATATTACATCCATAGCCACCCTTCTGTCCAAGTTTCTGCTTGCTTCATCATAAAAAGAAAGCAGAATTGTTTGACAACATATGTCTTTCATAAATCCATGTTGTCTATCACTTATGATATTATTTCTACAACATTGTATGCATTCCCTTAAAAAAATCCTCTAAATCTTTCCCACAATAGACAGACATTACTAAGACTCTGTCATCTTTCCCATGCAGCGTCTCTGCAAAGAACCCTGCCCCCCCGCCCCCCCCCCCCCCCCCCCCATCCAGGCTAATGACTTTTCTGAGATATTTCATTTTTCTGAATGAATCTGAGATTTGTATTTTGCCTGAATGTGTGTATCCATATCCAACATGGTGAACCACAATTCTTTAATCCAGGTTAGAGAGAAGTTTGGGTTCAGTCCTAACACATGTTCAGCTGAACACAGAAGAAAGCAATTACTTCCGGGCCAATCAGCTACACCCGAGGCATTTACAACCCCGCAGCTGCAGATACAAAAAGGGGCAGGGATGCTTGTGCTATCATTGACCAAATACGGTGACATGGCCATATCAAATCAAAACCTTTGGAAGGAATGCTTGTGATATCACTGACTTAATATGTCCACGTGGCTTTATTGGGTCAATGATGTCATGAGCATCTCTTCTCCTTTGTGTAGCTGCAGCTGAGAAGCGGGGAATGTCTGAGTTCCAGCTGATTGACCCGGCACTGACCGCTACTTTCTAGGTTCAGCCAAACATGGGTTTAAACTGAACACAAGCCAAACTCAAGCTCATCCCTAATCCACACAATCACACATTTGCATGACTCTCCATAGATCAAGTAAAATCATCAGCAAAATCACAATTTCACAGTTTGGCGTAAAAAAGAGACAGATCTGCTCACTCATCTCCACCAGTTGCAACATTTTTGAAGGGAAAAGGAGGATAATCCAAGTGAGTTTTAAAACCTCAGTCACACTGCTAAAAATGCTAGTGATAGCTAAGAGTAACAAATAATCCCAAAGAGGTGAAACGAAGGGCTCTCAATGGTTTTCATTTCACAGGTAAAAATATGCAAAAATCTTTAGTGCACAGTAGTGGAGAATCACAAGCAGACACAGAGAGTTTGGATTACTTAGACTTTTATTTCTATGTGCATGTTTAATTTTTCTACATTATTTGCTAATACTTTTATCCAGCAATCACAGTTGACTTTGGATATTTAATTGACTGATTGAACTGTACAGACTTGTGTCTCTGTTCAACCTGGCTAAGATACCTTTCACACGAGGCGGATTCCACTCAGCTCACAGACCCCCTGCTGATTCGAGCAGAGTGGATGGATGACAGGTCTGTGTCCACTCAGTTTGTCCGGAGCCTTTCATGGACAGATGCCGCTCTGCTCATTGGTCCGCCAGGAATAAACAGACTCCGTTGTCCTTTCACACCCAACACCCTCTGATCCGATCCACCTATATGGAAGAGGACTTTTTTTTTTGGACCTTCCAATCAGGTTCACCTGAAAAACTGAAAGATGGATCGCCCATGGGAAAGGGGCCTAACTGAATAACTATTATCACATAGTTACATGCTGTATATATATATATATATATATATATATATATATATATATATATATATATATATATATTCTCTCTTCCTATTCGGTTTTGGACACATTAATGCGCAGTATAGCTGCACTCATTTAAAATTCATTTATTAGTATTTATAGATTTAGGCATAGATTGAGTAGTACAGTCTTTTTCCTTTCTACAACTTGGAATTTGTAAGTAGCATCTAACAGAGACCAACGGCACTATAGTTTACATCATAAAAAGTGATTTGTTCCATCTGTTATAGCAAAATAAATATGTAAACTTAAGTCCTTCTTGAAAAGACATTCATTACTCACCTTTCTTTCTGCAGCACCAATGGTCTCTGCTATTTTGAAGAGAAATCACCAATTGAAGAATCTTCTGACAATATTATATCCCTGGTACCCTGCTGATCTCAGTGGTTCTATCCCATGCCTTCTAAATTCCTACCATGTCCTGTAGTGACTAAGCAGCCGGTGGGAGGAACCACAGACTGCAGCAGGGGGACCAGGAATCTGACACTCCTGGAAGTGTCAGATTCTGAAGATTGTTGATGGTGTACAGTAGTATGGACAGAGGAGGTGAGTATTAAATATCTTCTTAGAGGACTTTAGTATTTATTTATTTTTTTTTTTGTGATGGAGTCTCTTTAAAGTGAAGGTGTGGGCAAAACTTTAAAAAAAAAAATAGATAGAATAGGAAATGGTAAACACCCTTGTAAGTAAAGAAAATGTCTCTAAACTGAGATCATTATCTCATCAGATGGTGCATGCATAGTTCCAGGGTCATTTACAGAACCACAGTCAACAGCATGACACTGATTATCTTTTTTCGTGTCTGTAAGGGTGGCATTCTGACTACAACTGCAAAGGTTGCAATCTTCCAACTGACCACCAACATAAGGGGTGTTTTGGCCATTGACCCACCAATGAATTAGTATTGGAAAGGGTTTTCCCCTAGGGGTGAAAATTATTTTAGGAGTTCCTCAGGGGGGTAAAAAGGTTCATATAAATGGCTAATGAGTGTCACTTGAGTGACAGTTCTGAGTCTGCTGGGGCTGCTGACAACACATCCAAGATGGTGACAGCCATGAACAATCTCAGGGCTTTTGGATGTCTACACACGGGAGGCTTTTACAAGTAAATAATGTGCGTAAAATACACACATATAATCTTATTGGAAATTTTTTTTTCAAATGAGTGATCTGGTGCTGGTTTCTCTTTAAGCGATCAATAGCTACTTCCAGTGAATAATCAAATTTAGTAATGCAATTAAACTACTTAAAATTGCCTCTTTGGAAGCACCTACTATCTTCCCCAAATTTTTTCCAGCATCCTAGAAAATTTTAAATTGGATGATTATAGAGAGGGGAATCTTTACTTAGGAGTGCACAGACTCCTACGGAAAAGCTGAGTAAAATTAGATGCATTGTGCCGTGAACTTTGTATGATTACTCAATGACCCTCTGTAATTTGCTCCGTCTGTTTCTGGTAATATAGAAGGTGGATATATAGTAAAGAACTTGTTCCAGTGTTGTGTTTACCCAGGCGTCCTTTTTTTTTTTTTTTTCCTCCCAGTACAATCTGTAGGTGTAGTCACGCCTGTAGTTTGCTTTTTTCTAGAAGTAGTAAAGTGCACAGCTTTGCTTTTGGACAGGACAGATGGGTTTTGCTATAGCTATTTTAAGACTTTGTTTCTCTCCGATGAATCATAACGGCTGAAATATATGTAGAGTGTAATTGTCCTGGAAGGCATAGGTTTTACTTGGAGTTGAAATATGCTGTTCTATTTGACTGCCTTTTGCAAGAGATTATAGGGGTTGGATAGGCAAAATAAGGCTAATGCTATGGCAAGAGATGTGTGCGTCGCTCATCAGATGCCATTTGCACATTGTTTAAACATCCCACTTCATCTCTCAATCATGTGGCTCGTATCATGCCACCTTTGCCATTATCAGCAATGCCATCCAAGAAAAACCCATGGGAGTCACACAAATGGCAAAGGGGGTTGATCCATGTTTTTACTGCTTCCCAACCACCCACCTAAAGTCTATCAGCGGGGATGGTAGGCTTTAGGTGGACGCCCCTTGGCCACGATGCTTTGCATTGGCCACAATGTTTTATAACATTAAGCCAGTACAGCCTAGCCAAGCTGTTAGTTCCAAAAGAAATGTACAAACAGTCATGACCAGGACAGCTCTGAGTCACAATATACATGCATATACATTCGAAACCATTGCCTCAAGCTTATTATCATGACCACATACATATTAAATCTTCATGTGTAAATCATCAAAATTGGGTATTATACAACATTCAACCCTAACAACCTGTTCATGACTAGATCTGCCGGGGCAAGTCAAGGGACATTCAACCACGGGGGCCCATAACTTTTCATATTTTCGTGAACATTCCCTGTGTTGGTAAATATGTTTTTCCATCCGCAAAGTATTACCCACTGCCATAATCCATTCCTTTACTGTAGGAGGATTTTCTGACTTCCAATGCACCATTATAAGCTTATGTGCTAAGAACAAGGTTCTTAAAATTGCCTCTCTAGTATGATTCTCCCATTTAAATTCATCCAATATGCTAAGTAAGTAAGACTTGGGATCCATGGGTAAAGAAACTTGGTAGACCCTGTTCAAAGTGTCCACTACCCCTTTCCAATAGGTATGTAATTTGGGGCACCTCCATAATAGGTGTATTAGATCTCCATGATCTCGCTTACACCTTGTGTATTTTGGAGTAGGCAATAAGCCCATAACCGGAAATCTCTGGGGTGTGAAGTATACCCTCAAGATAATGTATAACTGGGTCAATCTCTGCATCACATTCAATGAACGAGTCACCACTGTTTGTAAGACTTCCTCTCATTGATCTCCTGTAAGCTGGCCAATATCCCTTTATCACTTCTCCCTCACCTTAAAGGGTGGTTTTTCAAGAAAGATTGAAGTAGTATTGCATAGCATTGCGATATAAACCTTTTAGATGTCTCTAATTAGTGTAAACAGGGGTGTTGCGAGACATAGTCCACTCCGACAATCTTCCCTGCGCTATCACTGCATGTCTCAACTGCATTTAAAAGAACATAGAATTTGGTAGGTTAAATTCCCCCCTCACCTATTCAAAGTGTAGCAATACTCCATTTCTAAACATTTGGCTAAGATACATCACTGAGTATTCCTTCCACTTAGCACCATGTTGTATCTTAGCCAGCTCAAAGTAAGTCTCATTTAACCAAATAGGACTATATCCCATGAATCCTGTCACCCCATGGAGATATTTCGCTTTATTCCATACTTTCTGAATAAGGTTATATGCCGGGTAAAGTTTATGTGGTTTACCAAACGCCTGCGCTTCCAGAGCTAAAGGGATGGATTCCTTTTCGTACCATATGCAACATCACATAGTGAGACGAGCAACTAGCAGTAGCACCTTGCTCACCGTCCCCTTGCATCATCCCAATGAGGTGCTGCAATCGGGCTGATATGTAGTATAACCAGGGATTTGGTAGAGCCAATCCACCATCATCCTTAGGCTGTTGCAGATGCTCAAGTTTTATTCTAGGAGTTCGACTTTTCCAAATTAGAGTATGAAATATAGGAGTTAACAATTCCAAATGTTTTTAAAGGGATCATCAGTGGGGAGTTATGGAGGAAGTAGAGTAATTGGGGCATAAGAATCATTTTGATTAAATTTACTTTCCCAGCAACGGATAGATGAAGAGAGTTCCATGCTTTCATACGATCTCTAAATCGTTGGAAAAGCGGAGATATGTTAAGACGGCTATAGTTCATAATATTGGGTGTTACTTGTACCCCTAAATTTTTAAAAGAAGAGGTAATTGGGATAGGGCTATCCGGGTTCCCCTGATTTACACCTATTTCCTTGATCAGCATCAAGGCTGATTTGGACCAATTGATTTTAGGTCCTGAATAGTTCCCAAATTCCCTAATTGTGGCCATATTTCCCTCAGAGAAACATCCCTGTCCCCTAACAATATCATTGTGTCATCTGCATACAACATCACTTTTTCCTGCCTAACACCGTAGCAGAAACCAGTGATGTCCAGGTTGTCTCCAATCCTGATTGCCAGTGGCTCGATTGCTAGAGCAAAGAGCAGGGGCAACAACAGGCACCCCTGTCTCGTACCCCTCCTCAAGTTAAAGGTGCGGGAAAGCTTTCCTGACACCCTAATGACTGCCTGTGGGTGGCTATATAACAGCCTTACCCATCAGATATATACCTCTCCAAAACCAAACCTTTTTAATACCTCCGATAGATATGGGCACTCCACTCTATCAAAGCCTTTTATAGCACCCAGTGATAACAGAGCTCTGTGACCTCTATTATCCGCCTGAGACCAGGGCCGGCGCTACCTATAGGCAAGGCAGGGGCTGGCCTAAAGCGCAAATTAAAAAAAACACAAATAGTGGGGGTGGTCCAGAAAAACCAACTAAGGATACTCAAGCAATGAAGTAATGAAAAAAAGCGCAAATTAGTCAGGGGCGGCGCTCAGTGGTGTTGCTATGGGCAGAGGTGGCTCGCTAATTTGCGGGTGCAAGTGCCGCGGATCCCCCTCCTGCTTGCTCTCCCCGCTGGCAAGGAGAGACTGTGCTGCCCCCCTTCCTCCTCCTATGTCCCCCCTCGAGCCGCTGATGTCAGAAAAGGGCTCTCTGTTTCCTGCCCTTTCTCCCTCCTTCTCTCAGCAGCGGGGAGCAGAATGCAGAAGATCGGATCGGCTGTGTCTTACACTGTGAAGAGAGCAGCTGCAGGCTCTTCTTTCCCCCCTTCCTCTCCTCCTCGTGCTGCTGTGTTCTCGGGAGCGGCGCTTGACAGAACAACAGCCCACTACCTGTCTTTCCTCTCCTTCCTCTCCTATTGGCCAGGGGAACAAAATAAATAAAAAAGCAGCAGAGAGGATCGTGGGACATATAGTCCCGTGGACTGGGGGAAACTGCAGCCCCCAGCATGCCCAGCTGAAGAGAAGGGACAGAGAGGGTGGCAAGTAGCACACTGCAGGCTGCGGGTGGCAAGTGGCACACTGCATCTGGTGGCAGGCTGGGGGTGGCAAGTGGCACGCTGCATCTGGTGGCAGGCTGCAGGTGGCAAATGACATGCTGCATCTGGTGGCTGGTTGCGAGTGGCAAGTGACACGCTGCATCTGGTGGCCAGCTGCGGGTGGCAAATGACATACTGCATCTGAGGACAGGAGATGGTGGCAAGTGACACGCTGCATCTGACGTCAGGCGATAGGGGCAAGTGACACGCTGGATTTTGCAGAAGGCGACAGTGGCAAATGACATGCTGCATCTGGTGGCAGACAATGATGGCAAGTGACAAGCTGCATCTGGTGGCAAGCGATGGTGGCACGTTGCATCTGCTGGCAAGTGACAAGCTCAGGGTTCCCACTGATTCTGCATTATGGTGAGTTGAACTATTTTATTATATATTACAATGTAATAATAGCAATAATGTGATTCAGTCATCCCGGCACTATATCAAGCATGGTGTTGGGATGATTTAAGTGCTAACACCAGTCATTTGCCCAACAAATCACAGCTGCCAAATTCCCCGTCAACCTTGAGACTAGATTCCACCCCCCACCCGTCGTTGGATACATTTTCTTCTATGAAACCAGTCCCCCATGCCAAAAAGGTTGGGGACCGCTGCCCTAAAGTGACATAATTTCCTCCTATCGTTCTATGATAGAGATAGCCACGCAGGAGGGAAAGGGTTGATAGATTCCATTGTCAGTGAAGGTTTTTAAATCATCTGTTTTTGGGAAGGGGGGGTGTCCCTGAATTGCAGTTTGGAAATGTGGTTACCTTAGGCTGATGGGCGTGAGTGGGGCCTCATGTCTAGGTTTTTTGCTGTATACATGGGCAGGGCAAAGGGGGTAGAGTCAGGGGGTGGCAAAAAGGTTTTGCCTAGGGTGGCAAAAATCCTTGCACTGGCCTTGCCTGAGACTGCATTTTTAGGAACAACCGCCTCAAATTAACTGCAGTGGATTTATTCGGCATAAAGCCTGATCAGAATGTATAAAAGAAGTAATTACCTCGTTCAGCCTAAGCGCCAATTCCTTAGCTAGGAGTTTGATGTCGCTCTGTAACAGAGAAATAGGTTTATAAAAGCCCGGGTCTACTGGATGAGGCACAGTATTTCAATACAAAATCCCTTGGGATTTATAAAAAAAACATTCAAGAGGTGCAGGATCACCTTCTGAATGCCTGTAAGCCACTACTCAACCCCCCTCTCAAAAGTGATTCACCACAATTTGCTTTTTAGCGATCCATAGAGAATGCCTCCCATAAGTGAGCTACACAGAAAGGGACAATGAGCTACTCCAAATTACATGCAGCCTGTTCATTTTGAGTTTATCTCCTTTTTATTGTCCTTCAACACACCAGCATAGTGCTAGGAAGTTAAATCAGAAAGGAGAAAACTACTTTCTGTTTCTTGAATGGGTTTCTGTTCATAAACACTCATGAAGCATGCAATTACAAATCAAAAATGCATACACAGCCTGCTGCTATCCATTTTTAGGTGTAAATTGACAGTTTTCCTAGCCCATTTACAGTGTAGCTTATAAAGGATACAAAGATGTAATTTCTAGTCTCCTTTGTAAATACTCAGGTATCTCCCTGTCCTCCTATGCCAATGAATCCTTACCAAAGTAGTATAATCAGGCTACTCCTTAAAGCAGAAGTACAGCCTAATACCTTAAATTCTCCCCTGCAATCATTGTGAGCGAAGTTCAGCCTTATGTGTGAAAATGAATAAATCCCAGTTTTTCTCCCTTTATTTTGCAGTTGTCAGTGCTGTCACATGACTTCAGTTCCTCTAACTCAGGGGTGGGGAACCTTTTTTCTGCCAAGGGCCATTTGGGTATTTATAAAATTATTCGAGGGCCGTACAAAATTATCAACTTAAAAATGTGCCTGTTATATTTGGTCGAGACAAACAGTATTTACGCACTCAGTGCCCAGTGTCAGTGGCCATCATCCCTGGTAGATATGTATACAAAGAAGATTCCCCTTTTGGAGTGGGACTGTAAATGCCACTAGACACTGTGTATTGTATAAGAATAACTTTATTGAAATGCCAAATTTTGAACAAACAAAAAAACAAAGAATAGCAACAGTCAAAAACACATACAGGGCGTTAAAATATGCATGCATTTGACAGACCATATACCGAACCAAAATGAGGACGCTCAGGTGTACAAGGCGATCATGGAACCGGAAACGACCCTACGCGTTTCGGGCATTGAGAAAGCCCTTCCTCAGGGGTCACCCAAAGTTCCAGATAAAGCACCTAGTATATCTAAGAAAGCAAAGTGTTTTAGTATATTATAAAATAATTGTCTATATATACATAAACAGGCGATTATATACTTGTCTTATAGTGCATGCTTTATGCTCATGAACCTACCCTTTGCGTCCAACCAATGGATTGGATCGGTCTGTCGAATTAAAAAATGGTATTGCTACCGTATGGAGGGATGCCCAAGTTCCCAAAGGCCCGTTCAGGGCTAAGAAATCCGTGAGAGCGTAAAAGAGATTATAGTAGCTGCCCAGAGGGACCGACAGGGCACCACGATGACCGGTAAGTATATGGCTCAATATGGACCGCTCCCATGTAGAGGGATATGTTCATGAATCGAACCTAATGCAAAAATGTAGAAAATGAAGAAAACGAGGAATGTAATCACCAGAAATAAGAATTTACCTTACAAATTGGACATTTACCTGTAATATATGGGGTAAATGAGACCGCAGAGGGTCATATGGAGTAAATGTAGTAACAGTCTTGTGTTAACGGGGTCAAAGTATATGATTATCTGTAAAGATGAGGGGGTACGAGAAATAATTAGGGAACATAGCAGGACCCATTGGGTTAAAAAGCAGTATCGACATGATACGGTGACACCAAGATCCAGAAGTATGCAGAAAACCAAAAGTGCGTGCGCGAAAGAACGTAATACAAGAAAAAAGATTAGAGTAGGAGTAAGTCCTATATCCAAAGTCAAATGTAGTGACTAAAAAATGAGAGACATAGCAACACAGCTGCCCATATTAATCCTGGATATGCCTTATCACAATGATGTGATCTCAAGTATGAGTGAAATACCTTATAGTGCCTCTAGTGGTGTTTGTCATGGAAACATGACATGACCACTGTGTATAAATCCATAGTAAATTTGCGGCAAGAAAGGAAAGAAGGATTGAGCGACTGGCTCTCTCCGTCACATGCAGGCACTTTTTCTTTCCTGCGCTGGACACCACAGGACTCATACCTCCTGCATCCACCGATCTCCTATCACCATTCAATCCTTCTTTCCTTTCTTTTCTTTTGGCATGCCTTTCACTCTTTATGCCTATCCACGTATATGGTTATGTTTTTCTGCCACTGCACTTGATACATGTAGACAGCACTTTCCACACCTATGAGGACATATATACATACTGCCGCAAATTTACTATGGATTCATACACAGTGGTCATGTCATGTTTCCATGACAAACACCACTAGAGGCACTATAAGGTATTTCACTCATACTTGAGATCACATCATTGTGATAAGGCATATCCAGGATTAATATGGGCAGCTGTATTGCTATGTCTCTCATTTTTTAGTCACTACGTTTGACTTTGGATATAGGACTTACTCCTACTCTAATCTTGTATTTTCTTGTATTACGTTCTTTCGCGCACGCACTTTTGGTTTTCTGCATACTTTTGGATCTTGATGTCACCGTATCATGTCGATACTGCTTTTTAACCCAATGGGTCCTGCTATGTTCCCTAATTATTTCTCGTACCCCCTCATCTTTACAGATAATCATATACTTTGACCCCGTTAACACGAGACTGTTACTACATTTACTCCATATGACCCTCTGCGGTCTCATTTACCCCATATATTACAAGTAAATGTCTTTTTTCAGGGTACAAGGGGTCTGTGACCAATTTGTAAGGTAAATTCTTATTTCTGGTCATTACATTCCTCGTTTTCTTCATTTTCTACATTTTTGCATTAGGTTCGATACATGAACATATCCCTCTACATGGGAGCGGTCCATATTGAGCCATATACTTACCGGTCATCGTGGTGCCCTGTCGGTCCCTCTGGGCAGCTACTATAATCTCTTTTACGCTCTCACGGATTTCTTAGCCCTGAACGGGCCTTTGGGAACTTGGGCATCCCTCCATACGGTAGCAATACCGTTTTTTAATTCGACAGACCGATCTGTTGCTATTCTTTGATTTTTTGTTTGTTCAAAATTTGGCATTTCAATAAAGTTATTTTTATACAATACACAGTGTCTAGTGGCATTTACAGTCCCACTCCAAAAGGGGAATCTTCTTTGTATACATGTTATATTTGGTCAAACATTTAACTCACCCCTAATGTGATGGGTGCAACTGCTTCTCTTTGGTGAGGTGTGTGATGTCAGCTGGTATTGACGATGTTGCTACTCGCAACTGGTTTTCCAGGTTTGCGTCGGTCAGTCTGGAGCACAGTCGACTCTTTGCGGTGGTAAGTTTTGAAAAGAACTGCTGGCGGGTACAGCTGGTGGGTACAACTGGCTGGTACTGCTGGTGGGTACAGCTGGCTGGTACTGATGTGGGTACTGCTGGCTCAGGCTGGTACTCCTGGCTTGTACTGTGCTGTGGGTACCGCTGGCTGATACTGCTATGGGTACTGCTGGCTCAGGCTGGTACTGCTGTGGGTACTGCTGACTCAGGCTGGTACTGTGCTGTAGGTACTGCTGGCTGGTACTGCTGGCTCAGGTTGGTACTGCTGGCTGGTACTGTGCTGTGGGTACTGCTGGCTGGTACTGCTGGCTAAGGCTGGTACTACTGGCTAGTACTGCTGGCTCAGGCTGGTACTGCTGGCTGGTACTGCTGTGGGTACTGCTGGCTGGTATTGCTGTGGGTACTGCTGCTGGCTCAGGCTGGTACTGCTGACTGGTTCCGTGCTGTAGGTACTGCTGGCTGGTACTGCTGTGGGTACTGCTGGCTGGTACTGCTGTGGGTACTGCTGACTCTGGCTGGTACTGCTGTGGGTACTGCTGGCTCTGGTGGGTACTGCTGACTCTGGCTGGTACTACTGTGGGTACTGCTGGCTCTAACTGGTACTGCTGTGAGAACTGCTGGCTCTGGCTGGTACCGCTGTGGGTACTGCTGGTTCTGGCTGGTACTGCTGTGGGTACTGCTTGCTCTCGCTGGTACTGCTGGCTCTGGCTGGTACTGCTGTGAGTACTGCTGGATCTGGCTGGTACTGCTGTGGGTACTGCTGGGTCTGGCTGGTACTGCTGTGAGTACTGCTGGCTCTGGCTGGTACTGCTGGTCCTGGCTGGTACTGCAGTGAGTACTGCTGGTTCTGGCTGGTACTGCTGGCTCTGGCTGGTACTGCTGTGAGTACTGCTAGTTCTGGCTGGTACTGCTGGCTCTGGCTGGAACTGCTGGCTCTGGCTGGTACTGCTGGTTCTGGCTGGTACTGCTGGTTCTGACTGTCAGAACGAAGCCGGAACTATACAGAAAGCATCGGCTCCATTCTGACAGATTAGCTGAGAGACACAGACTCAGCTGCACAGAGGCCCGGACCAAATGACTTTGAGGGCCGCATACGGCCCCCGGGCCATAGGTTCCCCACCCCTGCTCTAACTGCTGAGTCCATGGACATCAAGTGGGTGTGGTTCCTGAAAGCTAGTGACATCACTTCCAGGGAGGGACACTGTTCCTGTGTAGCCAGTGGGCATATGCAGGATGGGAGGAGCTGATCTGATCATAGGTTCCCGCCCAGTGTTCTCTCGTCAGTAGGGATGCATTGTACATCCTAATTCATGAGAAAATTAAGAAATAACTTACACAGGACACGGGGAGGGGGGGGGGGGTAGCTGTCAGTGTAGCTGGAAGTGTTTGGGGGTGATGCAACATTGATCCAGAGAGTGTAAAGTTGGATCAAAGTCGCACTCTAAATTGCAATAGTGGAAACATAGACTAAAGCTCAGTTTTCACTAGCGTGACTTGTCATGCGACTTTGGACACACAAACTCGCATGACGTCACAGCCCATTGATTCAATGGCACTCATTCCCATCTATGCGACTTTGAAAATCAGCTACTTTGAAAAGGTACCTGCACTACTTTGATACAACTTTTGATGTGACTTTGATCCAGAGAGTGTAAAGTTGGATCAAAGCTGCACTCAAAGTTGCATCAAAGTTGCACTCAAGCCTAGAGGCTACGTTTCCACTAGTGCAACTCTTAAGTTGTGTGATTTAGAGTTCGATTTTGAGTGCAGATTTGATCCAACTTTACACTCTCTGGATTAAAGTTGCATCAAAGTAGTGCAGGTACCTTTCAAAGTCGCTGATTTTCAAAGTCACATAGATGGGAACGGGTGCCACTGAAATCAATGGGCTGTGACACGTCATGTGACTTTGTGTGTCCAAAGTTGCATGACCAGCCGCACTAGTGGAAATGGAGCCTAAAACTCATTACTCACATGTAATGAGCAATAGCAATCAATCTGTATCCTTCTAAACTTTCAAAAATGTTCCTTCGTACCTTATGTCTTTCATATATTGTGCCGGTCATGTGACCCCCCCCCCCCCCCCTCTCTATCTCTCAGGAGAAGCTGCTAGCCTAAACGAGGCTATGAAGGCAGGAAGAGATCATGGTGAAGGATAGGAGGGATGGGGGTGGGGCTGGGCAGGTCTAGGCATGTCTGTCTAAGAGAGGCCGACAACCTTTTCAGGAAGCGAAAGACAGCTTAGCAAATTCAGATAATGAGAGATAGCGTTTTCGGTGAAGAACGGGAAGAAGCTGTTTGTGTAGTTTAGATAAGCCTTTCTAAGCTACACAACCAGCTAGGCAAAAAATTAATAATATCAAATATAAAGATATTTAACATACTATTAATAGGAAAAATTTAATTTTTGACTGGAGTTTCCCTTTAAAAATGTAGGTAATTAATCCAAATCATTGCCTACATTTCTCTGATCCGAAAAACACTGTATAAAGTGCTCATATAATTATGTGTTATTATTATACAGCTTCCTGGGAGTGACAGAGTAAAGGTAATCAGTAGTATAATCCATTAGTTAACAGAATGATTCTAGATTGCAAAAGATAACAATAATCTGAAGGTTTATCCTTCTAGACTTGGACAAATTATGTGAGATTATCACAAGGAACAAGTTAGATTTCTCTAGTAATAAAAGCTGTTTCCCCAGTAGTTGATGGTCAGGGGCATTTGTTTATAAATCTTGTTTCCAAAGGAACAAAAAAACAAAAACTACTGCTGTAACGGCTCAAAAAAGCTAGCTGCTAGTTTGAGTTGGGCTGTAATTCATGACTAGGGTACTTCCGCTTTGACAAATACCATACCCTCCAACCCCTTTAATAATCACACTGACAACCAGGTGAAGTTAATGGCCAAAGCAGCCTTTTATTAACCAAAGTAATAAATAACACATAAACAAAAACATAACTTAAAGCGGTTGTATCTTCACCGGAAAAAAAAAAAAAACCCCTGCAGGACAAAGGCATAATGAGCTAATATGCATCGCATACTAGCTCATTATGAAATACTTACCTTAAAACGAAGCCCCGACACGGTCACCCGATCACCACTGAGGGAGCCGTCATGTTCCCTCGGCGTCTCTTCCTGGTTCGGCGGTTCCGGTGCTGGTTTAGGAGATATTAATTATACCTACAGGTAAGCCTTATAATAGGCTTACCTGTAGGTAAAAGGTAAAAAACAACGATACTTCCACTTTAAATACCAGTAGATACAGTGTAACTGGAGCCTAGTGGGCATTACTCACAAGAAAAATACATGCGACCTACTTAACAGGCTTCCAGCCGCAACACCACCGACCAGTGCCATCTTAAGGGCATTATAGGCCCCCGGGCAATGCAGTGCACTGGGGCCCCACCTACACAATCACCCACAAGAATAAAAATGCAAATTATTGATAAGGCAATATATTTTGGTACAGCAGTGCCAGGCTAACCACAGCTTCCAAGTTTGGCGGCTGGGTCCGGTGAACACACACACAGACGGGAGTCAGATTCGACTGTCCTGTGTGCGCCTGTTCTCTTGGAGGCGGAAGGCATTCCTGCAGTTGTGGGCCCCCCCTCCACGACCCAAGTGGCCTGACAGTTGTGCAGGGCGCTTTCCACCTGCTAAGTTCGGTGGTGGGATGCACACAGGAATCAGGACTAATGCTTGGCTGGGTCGTTGGGCAGGTGGGGCCCCCCAGGCAAGTTGGGCCCCCGGGCAACTGCCCAGTGTGCCCATTCGGTAAGATGGCCCTGCCACCGACTCGTAGACAACCAGCCGCAGATACCTCCATTAGCACAACTGGGAGCCGTACCTCAGACGGGTCCCTATCAAGTACCTTTTTTGGTGCCCACAGTAACTTACAAGGACTTTGCACCCCTCTAGCTGCTTGACAAAATTGTCCCTAACAACCCTCAACCCAACAATAATAATTTGCCTACCAGAAAATAAAATATCAGGGCGCGCGGGAGGGAAGTTTTCCCCTGCTGGTCCCTCTTCCGACTGAAGTCCCTACCCCCCCCACTCAGCCTCACCACCCCTCGCAGCTCCACCCCTTCCCAAACTTGTACCCAATCACTATTTTTTGTAACTTGATTCCCTCTATCTGTCTGTTTCTCATAGAGACCTAAAAACTCACAGTTCCCTATACCCTTTTACCCCTGTCATGCTGGCCCTCTCTTCTTTTTTTTTTTTTTCTGACTCTGGGCCTCTCTTTAAAAACTTACCTAAAGCAGGAACTTCACTCTCTCATTTAAGATTGACTATTTTTAATCCTTATGCTGCTAGCATTAGTAAATTGATAGTAAACTATATTTTATTTACTTATTTTAAACTTTTTTTACATTTCTTCTGTTTCTTTCTGGTTTTCGTGCCTAGGAAAATAATGTCATACATCCCAGGAGTCTTCAGGAGGGTAGAAGGGGAGGAGGGGTTTTCGCAGCTAAGTGCACCCTCCTGAATGCATGCCGGAACTAAGGGCAGATGAATTCCAGGAAGTAAAATGCTGTCTAATCATCTGCTCTTACTCAAGATGCCCATGGCCAGAAATGCTAGGGGTATTTTTCAAATTGATTTCTCATGCAAAATAAAGCATGGAGACCTGTATAGAAGGAGGAGTTTGCTTTGAATACTAAAAATGAATTAAAGCGGAGTTCCACCCTCGGAAAGTTTTTTTTAATAAAAATACCCCCGGGACAGTCAAGGCTAGTGCATTCCAAAGTGAATAGCCTCTGAACTGTCCCAGGTCGCACTTACCTTTAAGAAGAAATACTTACCTTGAAAATGTCTTGTCCAGCGCTTCCATCTCAGGTGTGGGCAGCTGAAGCCAGCGCGTCCTCTTCGGCGTCCTCTTCTGTGTCCTCTTCATCCCAGAATGCTCTGCACCGGCCCCGTTTTTCATGTTCAGTGCAGGCACGTCATTCCTGCACAGCTTCTGGCATGCCCAGAAGCTGTTTAGCAGTGAATGACGTGCCTGCACCGGAACTGACAAGCGGGGCCGGTGCAGGCGCATTGATTCCTGGGAGCGATGATGCTCAGCTCCCAGGAATCAATGCAAGCAGGAAGTGATGGCGCGGGCCACGGCCGAAGAGAGTGGAAGAGGAAGTAAGGTGAGTATATTTTCTTCTAAAACAAGGTAAGTAAAGAAAAGAAAATGTGTGATTATCCAATTGTTTTACAGGTGACAGAGAGGAAGA
Organism: Pelophylax lessonae; assembly: GCF_965119305.1. NCBI lineage: Eukaryota > Metazoa > Chordata > Amphibia > Anura > Ranidae > Pelophylax > Pelophylax lessonae. The sequence continues at coordinate 43,485,610 of NC_138777.1, read as the reverse complement.
AGATGGCAAAAAGTTGCATTTTAGGGTGGAACTCCACTTTAAATGGCATTTTTGCTTTGTGTTGCTTAGATGCAGTGTAGTTCTGCTTTAAATACTGTGAACAGGCAGGCTTTTTATTGCAGAAAAGACAATGTCAATTCTGCAATAAACTACACGTATTTGCCAGCTTGTCTTACAATGGCCAGACCAGTCCCTGTGTGCCAGAATAGCTAGCTCCTGCGCATGCACAGGAGTGATGTCATCCTGCGCCAGGCAAAAACTGGCATGCAGCAGAAGATGCCAGTGCCAGCAAGGGACCATTGAAAAGATGATCCCTTTAGTTCACTTTACATGTTGCTTCGCTGGAATGAGGAGGTGAATATTTCTGTGAGTTTAGCTCCACTTTAAAGCTGAAGTTTGGGTAGGGCACTTTTTACACAGTTACTTGGGTCAAGCTTAGAATGAAAAGTGCTGTAACCCTGTTAAAAACAGTGGAAAATCAAATGATCCACTGGCTACAGGTAATAAAACTATGTTCTGGGGGAGAATGTATTCAAATCCGCTGTGTTAATACTAGTGGCCAGGGCTTTTTGTTTTTTGTGGGAACGTGGGGGAATGCAGTTCCGGCACCTCCAGCACTGAATGTATGTAATGGCAAGGGATGCTGGGTGGGGTGTGCTGGAGAGTTAATTAATGCTGGCTGCCGGGGGATCTATTGTTGCTGGGGGATGGGGATCTACTGTTGCTGGGGGGGGGGGTAATTGATGCTGGGAGGGATCTACTGTTGAGGTAGGAGTCTATTATTTCTGGTTGCTTGAGGGTCTATTGATGCTGGCTGTAGGGGGGTATATTCTTTATTACTGGGAGGGTCAATTGTTTCTGGGAGGGATCTACTTTTGATGAAGGGTTCTATTGTTGATGGCTGCTGGAGTGTCTATCAATGGCTTCTTGGAGATCTATTGCTGCTGGGGGGGTCATATGTTGCTGGTGGGTCAATTGTTGCTGGGAAAGATCTACTGTTGAGGGAGTGGTCTATTATTGCTGGCTGCTGGGAGATCTATTCCTGGAGTGGATCTGTTGTTGCTGGGGATATTTTGTTGCAGGGGGATCTATTGTTGCTTGGGGATTGCTGGCTGAAGGGAGGCTTTTGTTGCTGGCTGCAGGGGATTTTTTTTTCACTACTTTTCTTGTCATCATTAATAAATTCCATACAAATTACTTAGCGCCACAAAATGATACTTGGTTCTGTTTTCTCTTAAAGGGGAGGTACTGGGAGGTGGGTAGGGGGTGGAATCAAGGGATGGTGCTTGTAGGTAGGAAGGAAGGAGGCGGAGACAAAGGGGTACTTGGGAGAATACAGTTCCTGCACCTATTTTGTGAGGAAAAAAAGCCCTGTTAGTGACAAAATGCATCGTATGTGTAATTTTTTAGCCCATATTTCTATAGTTCCATCTATAATTCTAAAAATTGGGTTCTAAAGTTATAGTTCTTTAGTTCTATCCTATTGTTGCCCATAGTTCAGATAATAAAATATGACTTTCAAAAGTGTTCAACCCCCCCAAAGTAGTATTAAACTCCAAACAAGAAATGTAATATTTTGCACTTTACCAATTACTAGATGTGGTGGCTGTATTAGTTTTTTTTTTTTTTTTGGGGGGGGGCGGTTTAGGCTGTTTTCCCCTAGTAGTCTGGCCATTACCACTCTTCCTAGATTATAGTGCCCCACTCTGGACAAATGAGCACAGGGGACACATCAGACAGCAGTATTGTCAGTCTGGGGGGAGGGGAGTGTTAGATGCACTAGCAGACTTAGATACAGTAACAAATTTAAGCCAAACTCCAGATCGCACTTTATAATAAGTTAGGGCTCTTTCACACGGGCGATCCGATCAGATCCGCCTGTCAGTTTTTTAGGCGGATCTGATTGGATCCTCCATGCAGCTCTATGGGGCAGCGGTTGTCAGCGGAGACACCTCCACTGACACCCGCTGCCATCCGTATCCGATCCTGTCCGTGAAATCTGGACGGATGGAAACCCTATTTTTCCATCTGTTCAGGGATCGGATCGGATCGGATGAAAGCGGACAGGCGTTCCACTCTCATCCGATCCCCCATAGAGAGCAGCGGGAGCTGTGACACCTCCCTCTCCGCACTGCAAGCCGAGACGGAGCTGTCATCCGCCGGCTCAGCGGGGATCGGCGGATCGATTCCCGCTGAGCAGCACGGATCCGCCTACGGAGGCGGACCGTGTGAAAGAGCCCTTACAGAAAATATTTTTTTCTTTTGGGATAATGGTTTTACATGAATAACTAAAAGCTGGTCAATATAAGTACCCCTGTTAGTGGTAAATGGCTTGTTGGATCCCTGTAAACTGATACATCTGGAAAAGAGCTTGTTCTTTAAAAAAAAAAAAACAGACTTACTAGCTTTATCACCAGATGAAAATAGAAGAAAGAAAGCCTAAAAAGAAAATGAATGTAGCCATCTCATCTAAGAATTTGAAATATAAAAAATGTTTTCTTTTGGTTTTTTTGAAGTCTGGAAAGTATCATAACTTGACCGACATCCTTTTCCTAGCTTTACTACCAGTAAGAGACCTCACCACCAAGGGTTAACAATGTCTCTTCGTGGGGGGTACAGCAGGCCTATAATGAGGGACCCTTTAATTAGACCAAGTCAGCAAGGAGACACAAACAGGATTGTGGGGAGACGGGACAGAATTGGTAGTTTGGGGTTTTCTTTGTCCTGCATTTCTCTCGACAAATTGTAGCTTTTCCGAATACTGATTAAAGCTGCATGACAGCGGGCACCGACGTGAGGACATACGCTATGGGAAGACAGAGGAACCACACCTCACGCCCCCGTCCGACCCCAAACTCAGTCTGACCTACAGAAGGACCAAAAATAACCCCTTCCAAGCCACAGGACCCTCTGATACAACATGCTGTGCATCTCCAAAGCCATTGTGGCTCACGTGAAGCGAGGACACGGCGTGGTGGGACAAAGCAGACGTTGCTTTTACTTTTCACATTCATGCCGCCAGTAATCTGAAGAGGAAGAGCGGAGATTTTGTCTTGTTTATTTTAATCTCTGCTTGGATTTAAAGGCCCCTGGGAGAACCATACCCTAATTATTCAGAATGGCTGCATGGGGTATTACTGTAACAATGCCTTTACTGTAATTATAAAATAGTCTCAGTAGATGCACATTTCTTTTTTTTTTAACATTTGACAATTTTTACTTGCTTGCTGTTCTATAGTTTAATATTTTTATTCAAAGCTAAACTTCAAGCAGATATAAAGAACAAAAATATATAATTCATTTTCTTTTCTTTTCTTTTTTTTTTAATGCAAGCAGTGTACGTACCTGCATTTGACCTGTTTGAGCTTGAGACCACTGCTCACCATAGCCAATCTTGGTGTGGATGCATACATGTGAAAGCCTCAGTCAATGCTGCTCTGTGGGCCATATACCCTGACGTGTTTCCCTTTGCCCACCGGGGTTTAATCATAGGGGTCCATCATTTTTTGCATGCATCTGTTATTAGCTTCCTGATCATCAGGGCTATAGTATAAAAGGAATCAGTTCATGTACTGACACAAAGCATAGGAGGAGAGAACAGAGTGACAGAGAGATGAGCTCATCACTGTGCTGCTTCTCCTTTCATTGCCCAATCACAGGCTGGGGAGGGTACAGGACAACCTGAGATCAGAGGAATTGGGTTGAATTATGCTGGCCATTGGACTAAGGTCATTCAATAGCAAAAAAAATACTGCGGGGGGAATTTCTAGACTGAAGCAAAAGCAGGTTCTGCTATTTTATCTTTTAAGGGGCTAATCATTTTTAGCTCATTTTTTGGCTTGAACATAAATCCAACCAACATCCGCCCCCAGTCCTCCCCCAGAAGTCTTGCGGATGGTCCCTTGACATGCAACCCTGCTTCACATCTGGGCAGTCATAAGTGATGCAGAGAGGAGATTATGTCAACACAGTTTGCACTGTCATTGTACTGTAAGTGCAGGGCACTGTATTTACCCCTCCTTGAGAGGGGGGGGGGGAGCAGGTCAATGATGCCTTCCACTAGCAGGAAATGCTATGTGCCATTCAATCTGCACGAGGTTCAGTGCTGGGTAACTGGAGTTGTGAGTTTTTGGGGGACAATGATGGAAAGGAGGTGTGTGCATTGCAGCAAGGGCTTCTTTTTTTGTCTGGAGCCCAATTCCAACTAACCACCACCTCCAGGACTCCCAGACACTTCAGAAGATCCCTTGACACATAACCCTGTCTGTTCTCTGAAACTGGGAGGGCATTAATGATGCAGAAAGCTGATTACGTCATTGCAGATTGCAGATTGCGGTGGCATCATACTGTGAGCGCAGAGATACCCCCTTCCTCTACATGCGGGGGGAAGGCCAAGATGCCCTCAACTCACAGGAAGTGCTATGCTTCTATTCAACCTGGAAGAGGATCAGTGCAAATAACTGTAGTTGTTGAGTTTTGGGGGAACAGTAATGGAGAGGAAGTGTGGATTGTGGCAAGGGCTGCTTTTTTTTTTTACTGGACAATGGCTACTAGATGTCACACTAAAAAATAAAGCTGGAATTTGGCTTTTGTTTAAAGGGTACTTTAAATGTATTTTTATTAATTAACTTACTTTATTAATTAACATACCTACCTTCCCTAACCCAGTCCTGACCTAAACCTAACGATAAGTCAATTTAAAAAACTGTAAATTTTGCCAAAAAATCAGTTTTTAAAAAAATGCCCTGTTCATCCGTACCTATCACCTATGTCTGGAGACTATATGCAGCTAAGCCAAAGCACATTGCATAGGCATGTTGCACTGTTGTGACCAGTGGTAGGCACACCATAAAACTGCATTCACATCTAGGCAAAAGGAGAGTGGGGGCAAAATTGTACCACGTTTGTACATGTTTTGTGCGCATTCTCAAAGGCAGCCTATTCATTTCAATGGGCTGTTCTATGCGCAATAACCACAGAAAAGTAGTGCATGTAGAATTTAGTCATAATACGTTTTGTGTGTTTTGAATGGCAGATTTTGCCAGATTTGGGGTGCCATTAACAGTGAATGACACCACAAACTTGACACACACCTTTTGCGTGTTTCGTAGATACACGCACAAATGCTTGATTTTGCGCAGGTTTATGAAGCACTCAGGTGTGAATGAAGCCTAAATGATAGCATAAAGACACTTCTGGTACGAATGTGTAGCCGGGTGTGCTGCCAGCTGCATGTGCCTCTCTCCCTTTACTTCCCTCTCCCCATCGTTAATGTGTGTGCAGCAGATGCTTCTCATCCTGAGTTTCCCTGCTGTGGGCAAATTGAAGTGGCTCTGTGTGATCTTCGTTCACTCCTGCCCCCCCCCCTCCTGGCTGCAGGGAGCTAATCCAATCAAAGGTGGGGAAAGGACTTGTTATGCAGACACTGATGATCATGGGAACTGTAGTCCTTAAAGAGAGCAGTTCCACAGGGAAGAGAAAGTGTGCAGACCTGTGCTGTCTGGGTCTGCTCTCCCACTAAAAGAAAGAGATAGAGAACTGGTTAGAACTGAGCCAGAGCCACTAAGAACCATATGAGGACCAGGTTCCTGAGCGCTGGGCTGGAGCTATACAGGAGAGAGGTGACAGACCTGAGATCCTGAGCCATAAAGAGTCACTGTATCCTGGGACCAGAGCTGGGAGACCTGTTGCCATGTGTGTCTACAGCAAGTGATAACCTGACACATGAGGACTGAGCCTTCTGGGATTATCGACTGCCAAACGTATGGCGACTGAATCAGTTGCATACCAGGAGTGGAGAGTGGAATTATCAAGCAAAACCCCCTGCTGCCCACAGTTAATGCCAGCTGAGATTGCCCTTACTTAGTTGATCAGTCATCTCTTGTGTACAGTCCTAAATAGACAACTACATGTGCACCACCTACAGAAGGGCCTTAACAAAAGTCGGCCAACATTGACTATTAGGCACCAGGTACTTGTAGTCACCTCCAGGGGGACCCTGTCTGTTACTCATACATACAACTGCTATTGGGGCTGCCAGGGTCATGCCAGAAATTTTGTCATCAGATAACTTCCTGTGCTGTCCTGTCTGTGCTCTATTCTTATCCATTACATTCTTTGCAGTGGTTTTTCTAGGATTATAAAAACCCTCCCTTTTAGGTTATGGAGAAAGTGGGAGGGAACTATTGTAGTCCTTTCCCAAGGTAATTCTTCTCCATAGATGCAGTATAGTGAGTAAGCATTGTACAGCAAGTTTGGAACTTGCAGGATCACCAGCTCAAAATAAAGGGAAAGCAACACACTTCCTTCCCCAGGGTGACAACACTCATTGACTGCACTATATCTATGGAAGACATCATTCAGCTGTGCCTAGACAGTGTAATGTCTAAACCTGGCCCTGTGTAGGTACTTTCCTCTTTGGAAGTATGAATTTTCATCTTGTACACACAATGTAAAAGGTATGATTAGGATTTCCTGGATAAATGTTCTCTCATCCAAGTTGAGATTAAAGAACTTGTGTGAAATCAAATCACATGTTTTCTGTATTGCCGCCGGCCCTATAATTACACGATGCACTGGCTGCAGAGATGGACTGGAGCTGAAGGCACACTTATGTGGATTAGAGATGAACTCAGTATACTGGATGTCACTGACTCACTAAAATAGAAATAGCTGGATAGCCATTCTCTAGCATAGAAGTTAAAGTATAACTAAAGACCAAACATTTTTTTGGTTTTGTTTTGGATAAAGTGGAGAGGTTTTAGTAAATCAATCCCTATGTGTTCTGTGTACCATTATTACTGAGAGTGAAAAAAATCACAAATTTTGAGTGGTCACCAGACCAGCAATAAAGGGAAAATCTTCCAATGGAGACACTAGTTCTGGTGACCCTGGAGACAACCAAGAATTCCCTCACATCCTGTTGTGCCTATGGGACATGAACAGGGATACATGGGAAAATCTTCCAATGGGGATGCTAGTCCTGCTGACACTGGTGACTACCAGGGATACCCTCTCTTTGGAGGAATTGTCGTTCCTTTCTTGTTTTGGCTATAGAATGGGAGGTGAAGGGAAATCTGCCCAATGGGACACAGTTTTTTTTTTTTTTTGGACAGGGGCTATAACCTTCCCTTACTCTATAACTCTCCCTCACCCCTAGGGCTCGTTTAGATGTGCACAGACGCCTTCTCCGTGTTGGTTTTCTGTTGTAATGATTCTTGTACTACCATCTCAGCTAGTAACTCTTTTCAAACACGCTGCAAACGCCATAGGGCAGTTTAAGGAGGGGTGGGCTCTCTCCAGTCACCTGTCCTCCATTTATCCATTAGAATTCATGTGCTCTCACTGTGGAGAATCTAAAGGTAGAGTTAGGGTCTGCAGATATCAGGGTGCCTTGCCGTGGCCTGCAGCTTACGCATGTATTTGCAAATGTTTGCAACTAAACCCCTGTTTTTAACGCATACTGTTAGACAGGTTAATTCAGTTGGTCGCTGGCTGGTTGGTAAGTAGTGACTGGAAATCCCCTTGCTTTTTTGATCAGTGATGGCGAACCTTGGCATCCCAGGTGGTATCAGCTGCTGACCTCGGCATGCCCTATTTTATTTGATGCACCTCGGCTTCATGGCCATGGTAATTTGTGTGGGGCTGTCCAGCAGCCATTGCCTGGCTTTTTCGCCAGTTCACATAGCATAACTACCTTTCTTTTTAGATACTCCATTCTGGACCTTTCAGTAAGGAAAATTTCTAAGTAGTTCTCTTTGTTTATGAGGGGGCTGAGCAGCTGTGTTTGCCATAATTATCCCTGTCTGTTCTGTGCAGGCAGATCTCTATTGTGAACTGTAACTAGATTTGAACACTGCCTGTCTTAACAAATGGGTAAAGACTCGGCTCCTGGCATTGTATGGTAATGAGGACAGATTTGGGACAGGCTAACTCCAACATTGCTCAAAAAGTCATGCAGTCAGCCATGACACCTCCTCCTGAGAAACATCTAAAAGGTAAGAAATGCTTAACAAATTAGGCATTCTGTGTGAAAGGGAACACATAACCAATATATTGATGAGTTTTCCCAAATTTGACTGCAAAAGTGGAAATGCCTACACTTTAACCACTTCCATACCACCGGCCATCATATGACGTCCTTAGGTTTGAGTAGAGATACCTAAATGATGGGTGCAGCTACAGGCTTCATTCAGATATCTTTTTTTCCAGCACAGTAAAAACAATCAAAGCGGCAGTTCAACTGCTTGGTTGTTTTAATAGGCGGCGGGAGGGGACACCCCCTCTTCCAATGCTTCTACCGCACAGGTGAGCCGGAGAAGGAATCCACCAGCTGCGAAGTTTACCATAGAGTTGACCGAGGACCATGGTCCCCGGTCATCTCTATGACTCTCGGAGGCCATAATGGCGCGCCCAGCCCTGGCAGTTGTAAACACTGCCATGTGTTCGGCTGGAAAGCCTGAGATTGTTTTTTTTTTTTTTCTAAATCTCAGGCTTTCCAGGCTAGAAGAGAGATGTGAGATCTTTTAGAAGACCTCACATCTCTCCAAAAAAAGGACCTGTCATGCCCTATTCCTATTACAAGGAATGTTAACATTCCTTGTAATAGTAATAAAAGTGATCAAAAAAAAATTTAAAGGGAGAGTGTAAAAAGGAAAAAATTTTTAATAAAATAAAAATAAAATAAAAGCACCTTCAGCCCCTTGTGCTGGCACGCAGAAGAGAACGTAGGTCACGTCCACATATTTAGGTTGCGTCGGCATATGTAAATGACATTCAAACCACACATGTGAGGTATCGCCGCGAACGTTAGCAAGAGAGCAATAATTCTAGCACAAGACTTTCTCTGTAACTCTAAACTGGTAACCTGTAAAAATATTTCAAGCGTAGCCTTTGGAGATTTTTGAGTACCAAAGTTTGGTGCCATTCCACGAGTGTGCCAATTTTAAAGCATGACAAGTTAGGTATCTAATTACTCGGCATAACATCATCTTTCACATTAAACCAAAAATTGTGCTAACTTTACTTGTTTTTATTTTAGTCATTAAAGTGTTTTTTCAAAAAAAAAAAATTGCTTTTGAAAAATTGCTGCGCAAATGCCATGTGACATAAAAAAGTTGCAATGACCCCCATTTTATTCCCTAGGGTCTATATATAATATATATAATGTTTGGGGGTTCTGAGTAACTTTCTAGTAAAACAATTATGATTTTTACATGTAGGAGAGGAATAACGGAATTTGCGCAGTGTAGAATCGGTTAAGCAAATCTGCCGCTTTGTCCTGAATGGGGGCAAACACAGGGTTGCTTTTAGATGCAGGAAACTTCTTTGTTCAGGAACTTAATTTTTTACCAGCACATCATTACTTTATGGTGTTTTCAGGAAGATAAGAAGGATGGATGCTGCCTATTCATTTAGTATATTGAACAGAGGATTCCAGCTGTGTGATATCTTCTCAGTGAGCTAATCCTTCTTACTAACATTGATGTTTAATTTACATTGTGGGTTTCCCTGTCCATCTTGATGGTATTATCACAGTTCATTGTGTTCTGCTATAATTCTGACTCCGCTGTGTCAGAGAGCGTTTCCCTGGAGACCGCCTGCTTCTGACACATCATGTGACGTCACTGATGAAGCTACAAGCTGTCTAGTGGCCATTCATGCCTTTGTCATTCTCTGTATGTTTTGGATTGTTGACTTATGACACTGGTATAGATTATTACACGCAAAATCCTTCTATTTATACGATCGGACAAAGGAAATAATATTATTTTTCTGGATTTAATGTGTCAAAAGCACTTGTATGAAACAAAAGGACGTAATACTATGAAGCAGGAGGGATGGCGAGGTAGACAATGTCCAGCAATGACAAATTTAATGTGTATTTTTTGCCATATTTAAAGGGAATGTATTCTCTTTTGATGAACATTTTAAAAAAAAGTCCAAGTTGAAGTCAATCATCCTATGGACATATTATAATGTATATAAAAAAAAAAAAACATTAGTTTCTATGCATAATTTGTAATTATTTATGTACTCCTTGTTACCCAAAATCAGGTCATCAGTTTAGAGTCAACCATAAACAATGGCCCCAGAATTATTTCTCTCACTCCGGCGTGAGCGGTAATGTGTAATGCAACTGATTTTTTCCTACATGAGTGCCACAACTACACGGCTTGTGTGTTTACATTCGTATGTACATGGGGGTTGGTATGGGCTTAACATTTTTTTTGGTGGGGGATTGAGTGCTTGGGTGTAACTAATTTTTTATATTTTTTTTCACTTAATTTTACTTTTATTACATAGGGGATCGAAAGTCCCCTATGTGATAGCATTATGCTATGAAAAGTAATTTTTAATAAGACTTAAGGGGCTTATTAGACCCCTAATGCCTTTGGTAGGCCATAAATTATGTGTTTTTCTTTCCTGCAACTACACGTTGCAGAAAAGAAAATTGCTCGATTCCCTCCTGTGGAACCCCTCCCACAGAGCCATTGTGTTCTTCCAGCAGGGGGGCACAGGGGCCGGGAGAACACAATAATTACCGCTAGTGGCTATAGCCATTGACAATAATCACATGCTAAAAATCTGATTTGCTGGTTCTACCCAAGGCGATCGATGGATCGACTTAGGTACAAGCAGCCTGCCAATAGATGGATGGAATCTCGGCCAGTCCCTGCTGAACCGGCTGAGATTTGATCCATCTTTGGCCAGCTTTACCTGCCCTCCACTAAAGTTAATGGAGCACAGATCATGCTCCATTAGCTTTTTCCCCACCTAAGTCATCAGATCACCAGTTATAAGATCTTTAGACTTTAGGGAGGGCAGCAATGACATGAGGAAGCAAAGCCCTGCCTCTGAAGACGTCACCGGATGTGACGAAACGCGTAAGCTTGGACCGCACACACGTCATCACGTCTTACTGAGTGGAGCGCAAGCCGGAAGTAGCTCTGTCTACCGCGAGGAGGACAAGCAGCCCGCACCGCTAGACCACTGGGGATGTGATACGAATATTTTAAACATTTTTACCCACAATATGGGAAATAAAACATTATTCTATTGAATTGCGCTATTTGGAGCCTTCTTTTCTTCTCATTCAAACACCTCGGATGACATTTACTGCTATTGGAGACCATCCTAAAGAGGTTACCCATTGAGCCCAGGGGGCTCCCCAAGCCTGATTGGTTCTAATACTATATGGTATATAGAACCCACTACGTCTGGTAAGTGATCCAGCCCCTTTTTTTCAGCAAGAATTTGATGTCACAGTTTCTTCTGATCAAGCACGTGCACCTTTGATTGAATATTCACTATTTTGATTATCAAGGACTATTTATTAATTTTGGAACACACTAATAATATAATTTTTAAACAACCATATTTTTGAACTTTATATTTATTAAGGATACGGTACCTACTATATATATGCTGTTTATGTTTTTGAGCACAGAGTCACCTTTATATATTTTTATGATACTATATGCAGCTTTATCTATGGAATTATAATCAGTCAAGTAATTTTTGAGCACAGAGTCACCTTTATGTATTTTTATGATATTATATGCAGCTTTACCTATGGAATTATAATCAGTCAAGTAATCAATAATTTTACACTATTTAATATACACCATTGGTTTTTCGCATCACTATATATATTTTGCACTATTATTTATTATTTGCTCTTAGCATTTTAGAAAGTATGTGCTGGTATCAATAAATTAACAACAAATCGGGTAAACCTTCAATAGGTATTCTTAATTACAAGCAAGCGCTGTATTTGGTCTTAAGTAAGACCATAGATACCTAAAGCCCTGCCTCTACCAAGATGGCCCCCTCCACACAAAGCCAGCACAGGACAAGGCATAGTAAATCATTACTAGGGAAAGATCATCTGCAGAGAGATCACAGGCAATTTTGGTGACTTATTAGTTGCCCTCTTCTTGCCTTTTTGTGGGCACAGATTTCACAGGGAAAGGCAAAATAAAGGAACTGAGTGTTTTGTCTAGCGGCATAATAAATAAACATGAAGTAAGCTTGTAAAAACGTGAAAGGTATATCTAAAGTCATGTTTTTTTTGTAGTTTTACTGTAAATAAAGTGTCAGAACTTCTGTTAGCTTTTTAATGCTTTTTGTATAATCACTGGGAGATCTGCTCTCATTTCCTGAGCACCTGACGCCAGAGAAATTGAGAAAGTGTGGGTGTCACCAGAACATGAAGACACAGAGAACATACATTTTTTGCCGTTCTACTGAACATGAGTGGCGCCAGAGGTGGCAGACACAATTGGTCTCATTGGTGGCGTTGCCCTGACTGCAATAACATCTCTTAATATGTGCTCGTTGACAGTACCCAATGCTAAACCCTATGTTGCATTGTATCTGGCAGCCAATAAGAAGACTGTGATGTTATGAAAATGTTAGATGCATGTTTCAATATTTTTTCTCTAGTGTGAAGAAAGTTAAAAGAGACGGTGGCTTTGTATTTCCTGAGTTGCAGAAAATCTTGAGACCCCTACACCCACCCACATTTTGCTGCTAGGTTCATGGTGATAAGGAAAAGATAGGTTGATTTTTTTTTTCATAGCATAAAAACTTTCCCAAATATTTTAGTAAACGGTAAACCCATTTGGTTGATTCACAGGGATATAGTACACCATGATATGTCATTGACTAAATATGGCTATGGAGCAGGACCAGCAATCTGAAACCGTAGGTTTAGATCCACCAAAGAATTTTTGTGATTCAGATGTTTATTCATGAAAGCTATGAGTTCAGGCACTTAATTACCCCCTGGGAACAAAGAATATAAAGTGGTCAATGCTTCATTCTCTCCTCATGCCAATGTATGTTATTCAGCGCAGTGGTTTTTGGCTATGAGCACAAGAGGAGGGGTATGGCAGAAAGGATTTAACCTTTTACCTGCTCGCAGCGCTTTTTTTTCTCAGAAAATAGGTGCAGGAACTCAACTACTACCCTCCAAAACTCCCCACCCTCCCACACACACCCTCCAAACTGCCTTAAATGGTGTAGTCAAAGAGTACTGAGGGTGGAGTGCAGAGTTCAGGGGTGCACTATTTGCAGAGTTTGGGGGTGTGCTACGTACATTGTGCAGAGTTCAGGGGTGCACTTCGCCTTCCTCCACGGCTGTTTACCTCTGCACCCCCTATCCACATCTCACTTTCACCCCTCTTCAGCTCTGACCTCTGCATGCAACCACCCTTCCATTGCCCCATCTTCTCCCTCCCTCCTTAGAAGCTCCACCATCTTCCACATGTCTTACTGGTGTTGCTGTATTAAGCTGAAGCACCCAGCCAGTTCTATTACCTTTCCACACACTTTAGGTGTCTCTGCCTTTCTCACTTGCAGGGAGATCATCCAGTTGGGGTTTTGTAATCTGCACTGCACCCCAGGCCCCTTCATATCCCTTTTCCCCATCCTGCACTCTGTAGGAGTCACTCAGGAGATCAGATCTGTCTGAGCCGTTGGGAGACAAGCTGTCACTGATAAACACAAAAGCTGGACGTCTGTGTTTACAAGTGATAATGGTGAGCAGGAAGCATAGGGCCTGAGCCAAAGGTGAGGGAACTGAGTTCCACCAAGTTCCAGCTGAAAAAAATGTCCTGCCTGCTGGTACTGTTACGTTAACGGCAGAATATTTCTGTTGCCAGTGAGCCATACTGTTTTGGTTCTTGTCTATTATGTGCACACAGTCGAGTACCCGATCATAATGGTAAATCATTCCTGCTAAAGGTGTGGACACCTAATGCGCAAACAGTTGACAATTGCATAAACTGTGCATTATGATACTTCCTGAAATGCTGGAATGCTCAATACTGGTTTGAAATGTTTCAAGAGAGTTGGTAGACACATTGATTTCCATCTGCTAATACTTACAGTACAAAATATCAGGTGCCTGCTTAGAACCTGATGTCTCGCTGCTAAGGCCTTACACATGCTTCGGGGTGAAACTACCCTTGTTACATGATTCTAGGGAAGGGCACAGAGGTTGACCATGTAATTATCTTCTTAACCACTAGGTGTCCCCATGGCCCCGTGGGGTTGGGTGCCAGCCACTAGGTATCCCCATGGAGTTTGGTGCCAGTCACTAGGTATCCCCATGGAGTTTGGTGCCAGTCACTAGGTATCCCCATGGGGTTGGGTACCAGCCACTAGGTGTCCCCATGTAGTTGGGTGTCACTGCCAGCCCAGTCCCTACTGGTAGAGGGACACCATTTAAGGGATTAGTTATGAAGACAGAGAACTTCCTAGTCTGGCTTCCACAAGTAGGTTTGTCTGTAGATGGGCCAACCCAGATCGGTATGTAGGCAGGGAGACTGTATCTTGTTGGCTCCTATAAGTGTGTGTGTGTGCGGGGGGAGGGGGGGGGAGGGTTGCATTGTATGGGTCTACTTGTTTCTCCCTATCTTGAAATGCTGTTGGTGTAAGCTTTAAAGCAGGTATGCACAAGACCACCAACAGGTACTGAATAAACCAGACATTCCAATATACAAGGGAGAGTGGAATAGTTCCCAGGGGACCCTGTGCCCATTGTACACTGCTAACACAAGTTCACTACCCCTTGAGTCCAGCAAGGAACAGCTTAAAGAGCCCCCAATTGGGGATATTTCTTCCTACTTGCTGGTGACAGAAGATCAGGATCTCTACAACAGGGGCAGAGACTTTAAAAAAAAAAAAACACTTGGGAAGGGTTAAAACTAGGGATGCACCAATACTTATTTTTTTTAAAACAAGTGAGTACTTTTTTTTTTTTTTTTAGTACTCGCCGATATCAATTACCAATACCTACTGGCAACTGTTTTGTTTACACTTCAGCTGTCAGCAATGGTACAAAGCATTGAAAAGATATTTACAAATTAAATACATTTTTTTTTTTTTTTAATGTTGCATTTTATTTAATGTGAAATGTTAATATATGTTAAAGGTGTAAAAATATTAAAAACAAAGCAAACAAAAAAAACGTTTTAATTATTAATCGTTTTTAAAATAGAAGTGAACAAAAACATCAGCAGGACAATAATAATTAAATGGGGAAGAGAGTAAGGAGTTAATTAAGGCTGATTAGAGTAAATAAAGGGTCAATAAGGGGTTAAACAGAAGAACATTTAATTACAAAAAAAAAAACATTTTTTTTTTTATTACTTCACGGTTTGCTTTAAACTGACTTCATCTGCAGATTGAAGTTCATCCCTTTGATCTGTCGATGGATAAACAGAAAGATACTAAATGAAACAATGCTTCTTTTTATCTTTCTGTTTTAGGGCTCTTTCACACGGGCGTTCCGTATGTCCGTTTTTCATCCCATCCGTTTGCGGATGAAAAACGAACATAGGGCTCTTTCACACGGGCGTTCCGTATGTCCGTTTTTTATCCCTTCCGATTGCGGATGAAAAACGGACATAATGCAAGTCAATGGGATTGCGGATGTCGGCGGATGTACATCCGCCAACATCCGTTTATCGTCCGGTCCGCTCATGTCCTTTTTTTTGGACTGAAGAGAACCCTATTTTTCCTCCGTAAAAAAAAACGGAACGGACGCAAAACGGATGTTAGCGGATAACATCCGCTGGCATCCGCTCCGATCATATCCTTTTTTTTTTTTTTTTTCAATAAAATACAGTATAATATGTAAACTTTGACCCAGGTAGTGGTCTAGTGGTCTAGGAAGTGACAACAACCACCAGTTACCACACCCCAAGTACCACACCCAAAGTACATTTGGAATACAAGCAGCAGTCATGGCCCGTGATGTGTCCCACGAAAGTCTGATCCAACTAGTACATGCCAGGCCTGGCATTTGGGACAAACACTGTACAGAGTATAGTGACCGGATCACCAAATCCAGGCTGTGGGAGGAAATTTTCAAGGACGTGACCCCCAACTGGACCTCCTTGAGTGATAGGCAACGTCGCATACGTGGTAAGTGTATCTTTTGGGGGGATGTGAGGGTGGGGTTGTCATGCTGAGACTTGCGGTCCACCTAATTGTGACATATGGGTGGACTACAAGTCTCAGCATGCTAAAAGAGACAGATATTTGAAATGTAAAGTTATATTACGGTATCTTTCACTGTTCGCTTGCTGAGACTTGTGGTCCACCTAATTGTGACATATGGGTGGACTACAAGTCTCAGCATGCTAAAAGAGACAGATAGGTGAAATGTTAAGTTATATTCCCGTATTTTTCACTGTTCGCTTGCTGAGACTTGTGGTCCACCTAATTGTGACATCTGTCATGTAATTAAGTTCATATTATCCATTTTTCATAGGCCAAAAAATCATCACGAGATGGAGGTCACAAAGGGACCGCTATAGGAGGGAACTCCAAAATGAGGCTGAGGAGAGCAGAAGTGGGGCAGGAGTCAGCCAGAGGAGGAGAAGTCCTTTTTTTGAAATGCTGTCATTCCTGCGTAATGTTATGGACTTAAGACCGTGAGTACAAAGCTGTCATTCTACGTAAAATGTAATCAATTTGAAAAGTAGGACAAATAATTTATCAATGTATTGTATTACAGCACCAGCTCCAACATTACAGAAACAGAAGAGGAGGGGGAAGAGGTCACCGAAGCAGAGGCTGACACAAGTGACCACGAATCACAGCCTCAAACTTCTGCACAGGTGTCTCCTCAACATGCTCAAGTCCGCACGCCAAGACAACATGTAAGTGAATTTTACCAAACCTAGGCCCCTATTGTAAACATTTAGTAAAGACAAATGTTCTAACAAATTTCCCTACTGTACAGGTTCCCAGAGCTTCTAGAGGGTCACAAAGAAGAGGTGCTGCACCAACACCAATGGACACTGCCATGATGGGGTTCATGGAGGATATG
The DNA here is from genome assembly GCF_965119305.1 of Pelophylax lessonae. Lineage (NCBI taxonomy): Eukaryota > Metazoa > Chordata > Amphibia > Anura > Ranidae > Pelophylax > Pelophylax lessonae. Next base: position 43,468,764 of record NC_138777.1, on the reverse strand, counting down.
AGGGCCATGCGTAGGGCTGAATCCATGGACCCCTTCCAAGACCCAAACAATTATGATGCTGCATTCCTCCGCAGCCTATATCATCATTTGGTCCAGACCCCCAATAATAAAAAAATGGAGGTACAAATGCAGATATCTCATGTAACCATCAATTGTATAAGAGCTGCAATAGCTGGGGAACCCATACCAGAATATCATTTGTATCAAAGGCCAGTCCAGCATCCAATGATGCCAAGTACATCACCTGGCCATTATGGTTATAATCCATCCTACCCCTCTAACCCAATCCTGCCATATAATAGGATGCCAACCCATACCCTCCCACCATGTGGACCCCCATCCCATGCACCACCATTTACCCAGTCAAACCCCACCAGCAGCCAGCAAACGTCAAGCTCTCAGGACTCCTACATTTCCCAGGCCCAGACATCTGCATCTTCCTCATCAATGCATTTCGGGGATATGCTCCAAGTCCTTATTATCAAGACTTATAAGGTTGACTTTGGATTTTGAATTTTCTTTTATTTCATATTAAAATCACAGAGGTTGTCATGTGTGATGCTGTTTAAATAAAAAAAATATTTCTGACAAAAAATTTGTTTTTATTCTTTTATTGAACAAATGGAAAATATTATATTAATGAACAAAAGGAAAATAAGTGCAGTTACAATCTTTAAAAAGATTACATATGGGCATACTGCCATGGAACCTCTCCTTCAGGGGTCATGAAATAATCAGCGAATTTATCTTGTAGAGCAAGAGCTGAATGGTTCGGGCGCAGTCCACCATATTGCACAGAGGGCAAATGTGTTTCATCTTCATCATCCAGAAGCCTTCTTTATCACGTACAATATTGTGCAACACACAGCATGCTTTGATCACTTCTTCGGCATTATCCACTTTAAGTTGAATGGCACTATGGAAAATGCGCCACTTGTTTGTTAAGATTCCAAATGTGCACTCAACAAACCTTCTTGCTCTACTCAGTCTGTAGTTAAAAATCCTTTTTTGGCTTGTTAGATTATGTTTGGCGTATGGTCTTAAAAGGTGATGTGAGAGGGCAAATGCTTCATCAGCCACAAAAACATGAGGTATAGCTGGTCCATTTGTTCCTGGCAGTGGCTTGTCAGCAGGTAGGTTGAGACGTCCATCTAACAGCCTTCTACCCATAGCGGATGTCCTGAAGACACGGGAGTCAGCAGAGCTACCATATGCCCCAATATCCACCATAACAAATTTATAGTTGCTATCACAGATAGCCATCAGCACCAATGAAAAAAAATTTTTGTAATTGAAATAACTGGAGCCTGATCCAAGAGGCATTCTAATCCGCATATGTTTCCCGTCAAGGGCACCAAGGCAGTTGGGAAATTGGGTCTTCATCAGGAATCCCTCAGCTATTTGCAACCACACATTTTCATCAGGGACAGGCATTGCAATCGGTGTTAGCTCCTCCCATATGGCCTTGCAGGTGTCATGAACGATCATTGATATTGTAGAGATCCCCAATAGAAAATAATGGTTCAGACACGTAAATGTCTGCCCGGATGCAAGAAACCTAGGCATAAGGAAATTAGACAAGAATTAACGGAAAAGTACATTTTAGTTGGTAATTTCATGTTATCTGACATTTGCCCCTAGCATATAGCATGACATATAGCATGACAACAGCATATAGCATGACAACAGCAGCTGACTTACCTGAGAGTCACTAGCAGACGCTCCGCTGGCGGCACACTGCGTCTCATATTGGTGTCCATCCGCTGAAGACGTGGTAACAATTTCTCCAAGACAAAATCAAATGTCGTTACGTTCATTCTGGTGAAATTTAAAAATTTAACCGGATACCGTCTCAAATCCGCATAGTGTAGGGAAAGAAATCCCTCAGAGGGCCTCTTCAGCATCATAGGATGAGCCCAATAGGTGCGACGTTTTCGCTGAACAGTCTTCCTCCTCCGGCTCTCCACTCCCCTCACATAATACAGTAGCATAAGGCATGTGACATCATCCCAAAATCGGGAAGAGGCCATTGCTCGCTTTGATATAAATCACAAGAAATGAGACACAGGAACACACAGGGGACACACTGTATGCACACTGGGACCACAAAGCATCATGGGAAACCCAATGCATGCTGGGGAAGAGCAAAGTGACATGGGAAATTATGAGTCATAAAAAAAAGGATGAAAAACTGATATGAAACTGATGAAAAACGGATGGAAAATGTATAGAAGAATGATAAAAAAAGGATGTCAGCGGATGTAAAACGGACGTCGGCGGACAAAAAACGGACATCAGGGGACAAAAAAACGGACGTCGGCGGACAAAAAACGGACGTCGGCGGACAAAAAAAGGACGTCGGCGGACGGAAAAACGGACGTCCGCGGATGTCAAACTAATTGTCATCGGTGTCCGTTTCGTAACAAAAAAAAAGTGACGGAACTGAAGATAAAAACGGAACGCCCATGTGAAAGAGCCCTAAGGCTACATTCACACCTGAGCGTAGCGATTTTTACCACGATTTTTACCACGATTTAGAGGCGTTTTTTGTGCAGGCGTTTTTTGATTGAATAGATACCAATGGAAAACGCCTGTAATCTGCCCAAAAAGAAGCTCATGTACTTTTTTGAGCGTTGGGCGTTTTGTATACAGCGTCAAAACGCTCAGATGTGAACAGGGGCCATTGAAATGAATAGGATTTGTCTTGTTGGGCGTTTTGAGAGCTGATCCTAGAGCAGAAAAACTCCCCAAAAATGCCCCAAAACGCCTACATGTGAACGGAGCCTTAAGGCTGAGCAATGTTGTTGATAAACATTGTCAGGCTGTGCTTTTTTTTTTGGACACCTCCAATTGTCAGGACCTTGTTTACACTTCAGCTGTCAACAGGGGAACCCCACTGACAGCTGAATGAGTCATGAGTTGTTAAAATTATTTTAACCACTTAAGCCCCGGAAGATTTTACCCCCTTCCTGACCAGGGCCTATTTTGCGATTCAGCACTGCGTGACTTTAACCGACAATTGCGCGGTCGTGCGACGATGTACCTAAACGAATTTGACGTCCTTTTTTCCCACAAACAGAGCTTTCTTTTGGTGGTATTTGATCACCTGTGCGATTTTTTGATCATGCGCTATAAACGAAAAAAGAGCGTCAATTTTGAAAACTAAAAAATTTTTACATATTTTTATATAAAATTCTGCCCCAAAAAAATGTAAAAATCAAAATGTTTTAACATTTTCGGCAAATTCGTTTTATGCTACATATGTTTGGTAAAAAAAATCTCAAAAAGCGTATTTTGATTGGTTTGCGCAAGATTTATCGCGTTTACTAACAAAGGGAAAGATTTTTGTCATTTTTGTTGGTTTTTTTTTAACGAGTAATGGCGGCAATCTGTGATTTTTTTGTGGGACTGCGACATTGCGGCGGACAGATCGGACCCTTGACTGACATTTTTGACACTTTTGGGGTTACCAGTGACATTACTGCAGTAATCAGTGCTATACATATGCACTGTTACTGTAAAAATGACACTGGCAGTGAAGGAGTTAACTGTATTGGAGAGGGAGGGGTTAAGTGTGTCCTAGGGGCATGTTTCTAACTGTGATTGGCTGTGGCTACTAGTGTAAGAACAGAGATCAACGGTCCTACATAGTAGAACCGTCTGATCTCCATTCTTACACAGGGAAGAATGACAGGCGGCTTTGTTTACATCAGCCGCCTGCCTTTCTTCCGGTGTAACGGAAGATCGCAAGGGCCCGGCGGACACCGGGTCCGCCGGGCACGCGAGGGGGTCCGTGGCGGCGCACGCTCGCTCCCTAGAGCCTCACAGGCTAGCGATGTAGTACTACGTCGCTTTGCCTGTGAGGGGCTGACCGCCGCAGTAAATAGTCGTGCGGCGGTCGGCAAGCGGTTAAAGTCTCATTTTTTTTTTTTTATAACAAACACATCACATTTACCTGCTCTGTACAGTGGTTTTGAACAGAGCAGCCCAGATCCTCCTTCTGGCTTCTTCCTCCTGCCGGTGCCCCCACAGCAAGCAGCTTTCAATTGGGGCATCCGAACAGGCACGCTCCTGAACAATGGCTCCTTGTGTATATTCACACACAGAGCCGCGGTGCTTCCCCTTCCCTCCGTCTCCTGATTGGCCCATTGGCTGTGATTGACAGCAGCGAGAGCCAACGACTCCCGCTGTTGCCAAAAGCCGATCAGGAGTGTGAGTCCCGGGAGAGGCAAGGTTGTTGTGAACATCACTGGATCAAGAGGGGGCTCAGGTAAGCATTGGGGGGGGGGGGCGGGAGGGGACTGCTGCACAAAGAAGGTTTTTTTAACCTTCATGCACAAAATGCATAAAGGTAAAAAATCTTGTGCCTTTACAACCACTTTAAGGAATCGGTGGTCCCGCCCCTTAACAGCCAATAATTACCGGCTTTTTTTTTAAAGTGCATTTAACCGGGGGGCGCACAGAGCGGCGATCAGTGCTACGATGTGTCACTCTGACTCACCGCATCTCCGATCTCGGTAAAGAGCCTAATAATTTTGGCTCTTTACCATGTGACCAGCTGTGTCCAATCACAGCTGGTCACATAGTAAATAGGAAGTGCCTTTGATCGGCTTTCCTCAGTTCGTGCCTGACAGGCACGAGTAGAGGAGAGCCGATCCACGGCTCTCTTGACGGGGGGGGGGGGGGTCTGTGCTGGTAATCAGAGCATTGATTTCCAGTGCAGACCCTTTGGGGGGGTGTCACTAGAGCCACCAGGGATTGCCCACCCATGGCCACCAGGGATGCCCACCCATGACCACCAGGGATGCCCACCCATGGCCACCAGGGATGGCAATCAGGGCTCAGGAACCCTTTCAGTGTCCTCCCCATCAGAGCTGCCCATGATTGCCATCTATCAGTGCCGCCCACCAGTGCCTATCATTGCAATCTATCAATGCTGCCCACCAGTGCCCATTATTGCCCACCAGTGCCACCCATATTGGGGACACAGACAAAGCTGGTTAGAACCTCTGACAATGTTTTTATTTCTGTCTGTACTCCCAGTGGAGACACAAGGTAACGTAAAGGTAATGTAAAGTGGTTGTAAAGACATCATTTTTTTAAATAACAAACATGTCTTACTTACCTGCTCTGTGCAATGAGCATGATCAAGATTCTCAGTTCCCCCGCAGGCAATCTTGGCTCCCCCCCCCCCCATGAGTACGTGTTTGCTCCTGTGCCCTGCTTTGTGTGTCGCCCCGCCCCCCACTCCCTTCTCAATGGCTCCCATTGCAGTGTCTGAGCCAATGAGAAGGGAGAGAGTCGAGAAGGCTCCTGCTCTCGTGCACATCACTGGATCGAGACCGAGCTCAGGTAAGTATAAAGGGGGGCTGAGGGGCAGCTGCACAGATAAGATTTCCTTCCCTAATATACAGAAATGCAATAAGGTAATAAACTTATGTAGTACTGCCCCCTAGGGAGCTGCTGAGAATGGATTCCCCTGGGTTACCCATAGCAACAGTCTGTAGAAACGTATCACTTTAATGCTCGGCTCAGACAATGAACAGTCCAGGGGATTTGGTTTTTTGTGTTTTATTTGGAACTGAGATGGGAGAAGGGATGAGTGGGATACTCCAACTATGAACTATGCACAGACTTGAGGACAATTATCTGTAGTGTGCCGCAAGGCCGCTGCTTCACCTTGCCACAGAAGCAAAGATAAATTGACTGTTCCTGTTTGACACCCATCCGCTGACTCTAGCCATTGGAGTCGTCCCCTTCCTGGGCAGACCCTTTGGCAAGCTCCCCTGTACTCGCAGACACTGTTTTTACAGAGTTGCTCTGCCTTCACCTCCACAATCAGCCTCACTGGACCTCTGGGTTCAGTCACACCCCTGGTTCACTAGGCCGACTGCCTATGACTACCTTCCTCAGCAAACAGGAGGAGAGACAGTCGTCACCCTCCTCCTGGGACCTGGCTTCCCGCCGCAGGAGGAGAGACACCCTGTCACATGTGTCGTTGGCTTTTATCACATATCCCAGGATGCATCACTGTCTGTGCCAACCCACTGGGACATTCAAATTGCAACAGCACTGAAAGATAAAAATTGGCCTGGGCAGGAAGGGGGTAAAAGTGCCCGATATTGAAGTGGTGAAAAAAAAAAAAGAAATCCCAGGATGTAAATCCAAAACCAATCACATCAACTAGCAATGTATTCCACGTTGTTGAGCAATGTAAATTCATTGTCACTCACGATGAATTGATTGGGCTACATCCCTGGCCCAATCAATGCGGGGTCTGTAGGGGGAAATTTATCACAACTTGAAAGCCCCCTTTAACCTCTTTACAACTGATATACTGCGGCAGGCAGCCGCTCCCAGGTGAATCGCCGTACATGTATGGCGGTCACAGGCACGAGGCTAGGGGGGCGAGGGCGCGCCACCAGCGGCACGCTCCCATCCCCGCTCGCCAGCAGGGACTCCAATGCACGGGGCAGGCGACTCCGATTGCCGCCTGACACCCGCGAACGTTCCCCGCTAAGAGAGAAGAACGGGTCAGCTGCTGTAAACACAGCTGACAGTTCTTCTCCCTGAAATGACCATAGAGCTCATGTGATCGTTCTATATAGGATCACATGTCTCTATGGTCATTTCAGAAGCCACCTTTCCCCACAGTTAGAATCACTCCCCTAGGCTCACATTTAACCCCTTGATCACCCATAATGTTAACCCCTTCCCTGCCAGTGTCATTATCACAGTAACAGTGCTAATTTTTAGCACTGATTACTGTAGTAATGTCACTGGTCCCCCCAAAACTGTCAAAAATGTCAGTCAGGGGTCCGATCTGTCTGCCGCAATGTTGCTGTCCCGCAAAAAATTGCAGATTGCCGCCATTACTACTAAAAAAAAAAAAAAAAACCCAATAAAAATGACATAAATCTTTCCGTAGTTAGTAGACGCGATAACGTTTGCGCAAACCAATCAAAATACGCTTATTGCAATTGTTTTTACCAAAAATATGTAGCAGAAAACAAATTGGCCTAAAATGTTAAATAAAAATTTGATTTTTTTTTGAGAATGTCATATAGCAGAATGTAAAAAATTGTGTTTTTTTTTTTTTCAAAATTATCGCTCTTTTTTTGTTTATAGCGCAAAAAATAAAAATAGAACAGGTGATCAAATACCACTAAAAGAAAGCTCTATTTGTGGGGGAAAAAAACCCATAAATTTTATTTGGGTACATCATCGCACGACCACGCAATTGTACGTTAAAGTAATGCAGTGCCGAATCACAAAATAGGGCCTGGTCAGGAAGGGGGCAAATGCTTCCAATCTTAAAGTGGTTAAAATAAAGCGTTCTTACGATATCTATCTCTCCGTCTACAATATGTGGATAAAAAAGGGACCTAGTCCCCTTAATTACCGATTCACAAAAAAATAGATCACAAAGGGGTCCGTTCATTAGGAAATAAATCCAAATGATAAATTTAATCTTAAGCTATTCAGAAAAAAACAACAAATCTGGTATTTAGTTGTCTGTTCAGCAAACTGCAAACTAATGCCCCATACACACGTGCAGATTATCTGCAGACTTTTGTCTGCAGACTTACCAAAACCATATAATATGAGGTCAAACCTAAACACTTTCAATTTGTATGCAATCCGGCAGGCCCTTGCACTACATAGAAAAGGTAAGTCTGCAGACAAAATTCTGCAGATAATCTGCACGTGTGTATGGGGCATTATGGTTGACCTGAATCTGGAACATATCTCTAACTACCATCAAAACCCCCTGTCCTGTCAGCAGGAAATCCAGCAGTTGATCAAGAGGAGGGCAAAAAAAATATTTTCTCTTTTGTTCATTGAAAGACACAGCTCCATATCTTCTTTGACCCTTGGGTATTGCTGCTCTCCATAGGAGTAGGACACTAGGCGGAAATAAAATTTGACTACGCCCCTAGGGAAGTCAGAGGGGGTATACTTCCCACTTCCTGCTATAGGACTTCATTTTTTTCTGCCTAGTCAGGAGTAAGGACCTGGTTCCCTGCTGGGATCTCTGGTCCTTGCATTTTTTCATTTTTACAGGGAATTTTTATCTTCAATTATTATTTTCTGTTCCTGTATGAACTACAGTCATTCTGGTTCCTTTGAGAACCACAATCAACTGCCGGGCTGGGCGATCCTAGATCCTTACGATCTTCCCAGTCTGGCCAGCGAGCATGACCCAACTGTTAGCTCTGTGCTAGGTTGGGCTCTACATAGCCCCACTATACGGGGGCTGGCCGGCGAGTGAAACACCTTGCGAGGACGCCTAGCCCTGGTGACGACATTGGTCACGGCCAGAGTCACAGCGTACCTCTGGCCCGCAGCACCCCCATTCCAAGATGGCGCGGTGGACTGCCAGTAGTGATGCCCGCTCAGTTCCCAGGTGTGGTGAGTAGTGTCACCCCCTCTCCTATATGGAAATATTGGGGTGGGTGCAGGCCCTTCCCTCCGGTTGGTAGGCTCCTTATGTGTCCTTCCTTCCCTTATGGTTCCCACCCCACTAGCAGGGTTCTCCTGCACAGGTCGCCCTCACCTACCCCCCCCCCCTTTAGTTTTCCCTCGGGGTGCACGGGCTGTATTGATGTATGTGGTGTCATATGGTGATGGGCTGGAGGGTGGGAGCCTGCCGCACATTCAGATGATCCTGCAGCGAATGGCTGCGTAGGGGTCCCTGTGGAGGCCCCCCTGGTGGACTACAGGTACCTGAAGGGCCGGTCTAGGATCCTGGGTGCGCTGCGTGGGGCCACCATTCTGTTGTGGATGGCTGTTATGCAGCCTTGGTGGCCATCTTTGTGTAGTCCGATGGCCATGTTTTTGGAGTTTCCCATTGAAGTCAATGCAGCGGCCATTTTCTTGTAGCCTGTTGAGCAGTGATGCGGCGGTGGGCCTCTAGTGGGAGTGAAGGTGCTTTCTCTTCCTTTCTGATCGCAGCATGGCAAACAGCTTGGTGCTCTGTATTCTGCTCTGAGTAGGTGGTGGTGAATCCCTGTGGGTATACAACTCCCTCTTCTGCCATAGCAGCTTCGCTGGTGCGCTGGGACTTGCATTACCATAGCGGTAGCGGTGTGAGGGGGGTCTTTTTGTGACAATTTTTTGCATATTAAGGGTGGCCTCCGGATTAACCATGGAGTCCCTGGAGCAGGTATCACCACCTGACCTACTCTCTAAAGCTGCGGGACCCTCTGGGTCTCAGTGGACCCTGGCGGCCACACGTCACTTGTGTCAAAGGTTGATATGGCCTTTCAAAAGCGGCCTAGCAAGAAGCGCCCCCCGTCTTCACCTATATCCTCTGCCTCCTCAGAGTCTGAGGTGGATTTCACCGCCGCGGACGCGAGTCAACCCACTGATTCTGCGTCTACGCACCCTGAGTGCTCTGACAGTGAGGATAAAAAGACAAACATAAAATTGGGACTTTATATAAGGTGTGACCAGCTACTGTGTAATGATGGGACTGCATAAAAAGAAAAAAAAAAAAAGAGACGAATCTAAAGTAAAATGGTAGATTTATTACAGTAATAGACCAATGGTAAAGGTCCAAAAAACTAATATTAGTAAAACCAGTGTTTTCCACTTTTTGTTTTGTTTTACAACTTTTTTTCTTTATTCCAAGGTTTCATAATTATTTTGCTAAGTTTACTCTCAGTATACTGATACATGTTGGTATTGTCCAATTGGTTGCGGTGCTGTCCGTAGCTCCTTCTGTCCCTGGGAACTGCGATGCGCTTCGCTCGCTTCCCTTCCCTCCCCTTCCTCTCCGGCCCAGATGGGCGGGGTTGGAGGCGTGGGACTGGGGGGCGGCCGCAGCACATCGGCGCCATGCATTTCCGTGCGGGATGTGACGTCATCCCTGGCACCGACGTCCCGTCACGTGGTTACCATCAGTGTTCAAATGGGGAGGCTGTACCTGGCGGCTCCTGTCGGCTTGGCGGCTTCCCATTGCTTGAACACCAGCGTGACGCTGGGTGCTTACCCTGTGTTTGATTTTACTTCAGTGTATCTTATTTGCTATAGATATCTATTTTTCTGCACCCTGCTTCTTTCCCTTTCCAGGTGGTCTTTCTATGTCTTTATGGCTACACACCCTACACACTTTTCTTACCCATTTGTTGATTCTACAGGCTATCTTTTTTTGGCTTTCTATTTCTTTTGAATTTATCCACTCATTATGAGGCGGTCATATGATGCACATGGTATTGCACCACTCTTTTGGGTTTTGGCTTCTTCGTGACCTCACCCAAATCTCACTCTTGTAATTACCTTTATCATTAAGTGTTCTTGCATGGCAAGACCACTTACTGTTATCTCACATACAGCCGCAAGAAAAAGTATGTGAACCCTTTGGAATGATATGGATTTCTGCACAAATTGATCAAAAAAATGTGATCTGATCATCATCTAAGTCACAACAATAGACAATCACAGTCTGCTTAAACTAATAACACACAAAGAATTAAATGTTGCCATGTTTTTATTGAGCACACCATGTAAACATTCACAGTGCAGGTGGAAAAAGTATGTGAACCCTTGGATTTAATAACTGGTTGAACCTCCTTTGGCAGCAATAACTTCCTGTAGTTGCAGATCAGACGTGCACAACGGTCAGGAGTAATTCTTGACCATTCCTCTTTACAGAACTGTTTCAGTTCAGCAATATTCTTGGGATGTCTTGTGTGACTTGAGGTCATGCCACAGCATCTCAATCGGGTTGAGGTCAGGACTCTGACTGGGCCACGTCAGAAGGCGTATTTTCTTCTGTTTAAGCCATTCTGTTGTTGATTTACTTCTATGTTTTGGGTCATTGTCCTGTTGCAACACCCATCTTCTGTTGAGCTTCAGCTGGTAGAAAGATGGCCTTAAGTTCTCCTGCAAAATGTCTTGATAAACTTGGGAATTCATTTTCCTTCGATAATAGCAATTCGTCCAGGCCCTGACGCAGCAAAGCAGTCCCAAACCATGATGCCCTCACCACCATACTTCACAGTTGGGATGAGGTTTTGATGTTGGTGTGCTGTGCCTCTTTTTTGCCACACATAGTGTTGTGTGTTTCTTCCAAACAACTCAACTTTGGTTTCATCTGTCCACAGAATATTTTGCCAGTACTGCTGTGGAACATCCAGGTGCTCTTGTGCCAACTGTAAACGTGCAGAAATGTTTTGTTTGGACAGCAGTGGCTTCCTCTGTGGTATTCTTCCATGAAATCCATTCTTGTTTAGTGTTTTACGCATTGTAGATTCGCTAACAGGGATGTTAGCATTTGCCAGTGACATTTTTAAGTCTTTAGCTGACACTCTAGGATTCTTCTTCACCTCATTGAGCAGTCTGCGCTGAGGTGAATGGTCAAGTGACAAATGGTCACAATATGACCATTTGTTTGCAACTCACGCTGTCCATTGACATTTTTTGAAACTCCACTCTAGCCGCTTCAAAATTGAAGGGCAATTTCTAAACTGTGACTGTGCCTTCATTTTTAATATTTCAGAGACATACTATGCATCACAATGTAGGTCTGGGTCTTGTGAATCTCATAATTTTAAAGCTCTTTGCTGTAGGATTTATAATTTTTCAACTACAACCGTTTGAAGATGGCAACCGCCAGTGAAGGGAGCAAGTTGTAGCAGTTTGTTTTTAACCACTCTTCTCTGCCCTTGCTGTAGAGTGAGTTACCATAGTACCACCACACACCACAAAAACTGCTTCCACTCCCACACACACATAGTTACTCCGCCCACTCCAGCTGGAGACTGGTGGCAAGAATACTTCACAAAATTTCCCCGGAAATTGTAAGTTTTCTAGTTATAACAGAAAGGATCCTGCGAGCAACCTCTTAATAATAAATTAATAAATTGCTGCAAACACTCCTCTTCTCATATCAGTGTAACAAATCAATAAAAAAAAATAGTGCTGCGCAAAAAAAATATTAAACAAATAATAATTAAAAAAACGATCAAACAGTAAAAAATCATCAGTGCCAAGAAAAAATGTTAAGCATAAATATGATATATGCAATAGATATGCAACAATGCAAAGTAGTAAATTGCAAATGCAAATAAAGTGCCGACAAAAAATATATAATGAAATCCAGTAAATATAAAAACTGTGCAAACTGTTTATATATGCAAAGATTGCAAAGGAAGTCCGATAATAAAAAGTCCACGTGAATAATAGTGCTGAAAAAATGGTTCTATAACAGTGAATCGATCAACCAAAAGTGACTAGTGCTTCCCAATAGTGAGTGACCAGGGTGTCACAGTGAAAACAGCAACCATGCACCCCCTTGTGAGTGGGTGCTCACCTTTAAATATATACAATAGGGTGTATATATAGAAGATCTCAATAAACATCCATCCAGTTCCCTATGGCTCCTTTCATCCGGGATAACCAAGGCTGATATACCGTATCCCTCAATGCAGCATCATGTGTAAAATAGAAAGCTCACAATAGTGCATGATCTCCTTATAAAAACTTTTATTCAATAAAACGTAGACAATCTCACTCACATGTATCAGTGCATAAAATGCACCTTCAAACGGCTATATCAGTAAAAACAATCCATCCGAGAAAACGATAGTATCGTGGTGGTATAGCGGGAGACGCCATGTGGTATGTAGGTATCAGTAGGGGGGAGTTCTTCTTACTGATCACAAAGGAAAGAAACATTCTCCTTTCCATCATGCTAATGTACTGGTAAGCTTCACATTGAACACTTATTAGCAATTTAGCAGGAGTTTCCTATAACCAGAAAGTTATTTCAAGGGTTCCTCCATGTTAAAATGATTGAAAAAGTGCTCCTCTCAACAGTCATCCCAGGGTGAATATATTGTGAAACATTGCATATGGAATTAAACTGCACACAGTATAAATGCAAGAACAAAAATGTTGAGGTTTGAGATCAGTTTTCTCATTGTATTGCAGTGCATAATTCATCATTTATGACTTCTGACACAGAAGTAATTTAATTAAACAGGTGTCTGCTCTCTGCATTGCTGGTAAATCAGTGCAGACTGCAGACAGGCAAGATGTAAATAAAGTGATCTGTAATTTGGCCTGGGCATGAAATTACAGCTCTTAAAGATAGAGGCCAGTTGTTATATTTACAAAGGTGTATCAGTATATTTAAGAGAAGTATTGCCAAAGCTATTTTGGCTATAATTCTCCTATGGATCACAGGAGTACAATGATCCTGTGACCTGTTTTCAGCTGACAGCAGGCTAAAGCCCACTGTCAGCTGATGTCACTCAGCTGGTCCTGGCTTGAGAAAGATTCTGACTTTAAAGTCAGGATCTACCCAGATGCCTGGAACAGTAGCTTGCTCAGCGAGCTTCTGAGAGCCTGAGCCATCTGCTTCTGCCCCCAGGGCTGGCCTTAGGTGTTCAGGCGCCCTGTGCAAGCTAATCCTGTGGCGCCCCCCTCCCTCCACGCGCATTTTCTTGCACCTTTTTTGCACTTTATTTGACTTTTCTTTTTTATGATCACTAATAACTTAGCCCCCCTTACATCAGAGACCCCCATACAGAGCCCCCCTTACATCAGAGACCCCCCCACCGAAAGCCCCCCTTAATTTAGAGCCCCCCTACATCAGAGAGCCCCCCACACACAGCCCCCTTACATCAGAGACCCCCCAACACAGAGCCCCCCTCACATCAGAGACCCCCCCACTCAGAGCCCCCCTCACATCAGAGACCCCTCTCACATCAGAGACCCCCCACACAGAGCCCCCTCACATCAGAGACCCCCCACACAAAGCCCCCCTCACATCAGAGAACCCCCACACAGAGCCCCCCTCACATCAGAGACCCCACACACAGAGCCCCCTTACATCAGAGACCCCCCCACCCCCACACAGAGCCCCCTTACATCTGAGACCCCCCCTGAAAGTCCCCCTTAATTTAGAGCCCCCCTATATCAGAGAGCCCCCCACACACAGCCCCCTTACATCAGAGACCCCCCACACAGAGCCCCCCTCACATCAAAGACCCCCCACTCAGAGCCCCCCTCACATCAGAGACCCCCCTCACATCAGAGACCCCCCACACAGAGCCCCCTCACATCAGAGACCCCCCACACAAAGCCCCCCTCACATCAGAGAACCCCCACACAGAGCCCCCCTCACATCAGAGACCCCACACACAGAGCCCCCTTACATCAGAGACCCCCCCACACAGAGCCCCCCTCACATCAGAGACCCCCCCCACTCAGAGCCCCCCTCACATCAGAGACCCCCCTCACATCAGAGACCCCCCACACAGAGCCCCCTCACATCAGAGACCCCCCACACAAAGCCCCCCTCACATCAGAGAACCCCCACACAGAGCCCCCCTCACATCAGAGACCCCACACACAGAGCCCCCTTACATCAGAGACCCCCCCACACAAAGCCCCCCTAACATCAGAGACCCCCTACACACACACACAAAGCCCCCCTTACATCAGAGACCCCCCACACAAAGCCCCCCTTACATCAGAGACCCCCCACACAAAGCCCCCCTTACATCAGAGACCCCCCACACCAGAGACCCCCTTACATTACAGACCCCCCACACAAAGCCCCCTTACATCAGAGCTGCCCCCACACAGAGCCCCCTTACATCAGAGAGCCTCCCACACAAAGCCCCCCTTACATCAGAGACACCCCACACAAAGCCCCCCTTACATCAGAGACCTTCCACATCAGAGACCGCCCACATCAGAGCCCCCTTACATCAGAGAGCCCCCCTTACATCACAGACCCCCCACACAAAGCCCCCTTACATCAGAGCCCCCCCATACAGAGCCCCCCACATCAGAGAGTCCCCCTTACATCACAGATCCCCCCACACAAAGCCCCCTTACATCAGAGCCTCCCCCTGCACAGAGCCCCTTACATCAGAGAGCCCCCTTACATCACAGACCCCCACACAAAGCCCCCTTACATCAGAGCCCCCCCCCCCCACACAGAGCCCCCCTTACATCAGAGACCCCACACACAAAGCCCCCCTTACATCAGAGACCCCCACACATCAGAGAGCCCCCCTTACATCAGAGCCCCCCACACAAAGCCCCCTTACATCAGAGCCCCCCACACAAAGCCCCCCACATCAGAGAGCCCCCCTTACATCACAGACCCCCCACACACAGAGCCCCCCACATCAGAGATCCCCCCTTACATCACAGACCCCCCACACAAAGCCCCCCTCACATCAGAGACCCCCCTTACATTTTTTGAAGGAGAGAGACCTCACTTACCTCACGCTTGCTGCAGCTTTTTTTTTCTTTAAACTTCCCGCCCACACATCCCCGGGGAGTGTGGGCGGGGCGGGAGGAGGAAGAGAAGGGGTGGGAGGAGGAGGAGCTGACGATCTCTCCTCTGGCATCCCTGCAGGGAGCAGGGATCTATCAGCGTGGATCGGAGGCTGAGCTGTGTGTGATACACAGCTTGCCTCAGACTGCAGCTAGGAGACCGAGGCACAGCCGTACAGCGGGAGGTATGCAGCGGCCGCGGCCTGTGTTACGCCTGTACAGGCCGCGGTCGCCGCTTACCTCCTGCTGTGCGGCCTGATTTTCTGCGAGCTCTGATGGCCGCACGGTGCCCTTGTTGCCCATGGCGCCCTGTCCGGCCACCCCAAAGGCTGGCCCTGTCTGCCCCCTCCACAGCCTGGTGCTCCAGTGAGCTCTGGGGGGACAGAACAGAGAGCCAGTGTCTGACAGTCACCAGCACTCTGTAGGCTGAAGATTGAGAGCTGAGTAATCAGTGGTGTTTTATCACTCAGTTCTCGCCCTGGCTGAAGCTGGGAATGGTGCTGCAGCCATCTAAGTTAGTATGTGTGTTTTTTTTTTCTAAAGCCATACTTCTCTTTTAAAGCGTCAGTGTGTTACTATTTCAGCTGTTATATACTGTATAATACTGAATGATATGTACAGACTGATGTTAGAGAAATATAGCTTGTTTCCAAACCTTTTCAGCGATGATTTGCTGAATCATACATCTGAGGCACTTTCTAAAAGACAATTGCAGTTCAGATTATTATCATCTCGAATGGCGGTTACGGTTTATTCCCTGCAGAGAGCCGTATAATTTATTCCAAAATCATTAACATGGGAAGAGCATAACTGAGTGTGGTTGGGGCTGCTGCATCCAATCATCAGAGATTCATACAGATCAAATGATCACATATGACTGGATGATGGCCCAGTATCAGTATGAAAGCTCAGAAGGAATGTCGGTAGGAAGCTTCTCCCAATAAACGGGATAAAATTAAAAAGATTCTTAAAGAGAACTTCTGGGTATAGGAATAAAGAGACTGTCACTTCTGACATCTTAGGCCCCTTTCACACTTGTGCGACTTGTCCTGCGGTTTGGGACTGCAAAGTCACAGGACAAGTCGTACTCCATGATTTCCAATGAGTACCATTCATATCTGTATGACTTCAGGTCACAACGACTTCAAACTAGTCCCTGCACTACTTTGGGACGATTTTAATGCGTTTTGAGGTCCAAAGACATAGGCAATGCTTCAAGTCCAGTCAATATCGTGGCAAAATCCCAGCACCGAAATTGTGGCAAAATCACGGTAAAAGCGCGTGACTTTCAGGTTTACGTTTTACGCTTTGTTTTGAAATCCTCCTAAAAAATAGTAGTGCACTTTCTGTTCATTTAGCCCTAAAGAGAAGTATATTTTGGTCCTACCTCTCCTATGGAGTCGGCTGATGTCACAGAGCCAGTCCAGGCTCTGGAAAGATCCTGACAATATGGTTGTTGCATCCACCTAGGTGAGTATAAATGTTTTTTGAAACATTTACCCATACTTCTCTTTTAAGCTGGCCATACATGGATCAAAATTTGGCTGGATGAAGCAAAAATGTGTAAAATTAGGCCATACTGAATACTTTCTGACTAAGAAGAGCTTTCCACTAGTCTTGAATATTCAGACTTAAGATTGTAATTTATATGATTAATGCAGTATCTCACAAAAGTGAGTACACCCCTCACATTTTTGTAAATATTTTATTCTATCTTTTCATGTGACAACACTGAAGAAATTACACTTTGTTACAATGTAAAATAGTGAGTGTACAGCTTGTATAACTGTGTATATTTGCTGTCCCCTCAAAATAACTCAACACACAGCCATTAATGTCTAAACCGTTGGCAACAAAAGTGAGTACACCCCTAAGTTAAAATGTCCAAATTGGGCCCAAATTTGTGTGGCCATCATTTTTTTTTTTGGCATTGTCTTAACCCTCTTGGGCATAGAGTTCACCTGAGCTTCACAGGTTGCCGCTTGAGTCCTCTTCCACTCCTCCATGACGACAATCACATCACAAAGCTGGTGGATGTTAGAGACCTTGCGCTTTTCCACCTTCCATTTAAGGATGCCCTACAGATGCTCAATAGGGTTTAGGTCTGGAAACATGCTTGGCCAGTCCATCACCTTTACCCTAAGCTTCTTTAGCAAGGCAGTGGTCGTCTTGGAGGTGTGTTTGGGGTCGTTATCATGTTGGAATACTGCCCTGCGGCCCAGTCTCTGATGGGAGGGGATCTTGCTCTGCTTCAGTATGTCACGGTACATGTTGGCATTCATGGTTCCCTCAATGAACTGTAGCTCCCCAGTGCCGGCAGCACTCATGCAGCCCCAGACTATGACATTCCCAGCACCTAGCTTGACTGTAGGCAAGACACACTTGTCTGTGTACTTCTCACATGGTTGCCACCACACATCCTTGACACCATCTGAACTAAGTAAGGTTATCTTGGTCTCATCAGACCACAGAACTGTAACGCTCCTGCGTTTCTTATATGGTGTGGATTTTCAGCTGCAGAAATAGTTCCACGTCAGTAGTCATGTAAGAGATATGCTGAGATACCATTCCCAACCTCAATGACTCATCATGTGTGGAAGGTCTTATTTCAGCCAGTAAATACACACAATTAGCAAGCTGGTTCCTAGAATGACTTTATGTATGTGGTAACACAATGATGAAGGTTGAGGGATAGGTTGAGTGGAGGCGATAGGTGATAGACACTTGAAGGTGAGACATTAGCATATGGATGCAGGAAGGTTTAGCAATGTTGTATGATAGCAGATGATAGAATAGCAGGTGGACATACAAAAGAGATCAACCCAGTGCAGAAAAGTAGCAGTAGTCTCAAGAGCTAGCAATCTAGTTTATGCAGATGTAATAAACAGTCTTTACTATGCAGAGCTAGATAGTGTAAGCTTAGTATAAGTTTATAGTGAATTCCCCTGCGGGGTACTTAGCACTATTAGCGATACAGCCGAAGGGTGGTTCAGGAGAGGCGGATGATCCAGTAGCGGGATAAAGGGATCAGCGCAGCGAGGTTCCGTCAGCGAAGTAAGCTTGCAAGCATGGAAGCTTCAAGCAAGGTTAGCATCCAAGTAAGGGTGTTTGAACGAACACATGTGAGTGAGAACCGACGCCCTAAATAGCCATCTAGTCCGGCGCTGGTTGATGACAGCTCCAGTCTTAAAGGTGTATGCGCACCTTTCCAAAAGTAAATGGTGGGGCACATACACTTGTGGAAAGTGTAATTTAGGGTACCAAAGGTACCGGGACATTACAATACCCCCCCTTAAGGCCTGCTCCTGAAGGCCTCTGGAGCTGGTTTGTCTGGGTATCTCGCATGAAAATTGCGGATTAATCTAGGGGCATGTATGTCAGAGGTGTTTAGCCAGGTGTCGTCTTGGGGCCCATAGTTCTTCCATCTAACCAAGTACTGAAGTCTTCTTCTGTAGATACGAGAATCCAGAATCTCTTTTATCTCGTATTCTTCTCCACCTTCAACTTGTACAGGAGGGGGAGGTGGAATATTAGGCCTTATTCCTTGGTCCGGAACATGGGGTTTTAGTAGCGACACATGGAAAATGGGATGGATTTTTAGGTCCATTGGCAATGTAAGCTGCACTGCAGCTTTTCCAATAAGTTTCTTGATTGGGAAAGGTCCCAAGAACAGAGGTCCAAGCTTTTTGCTAGGGATCTTCAGTCTCAAGTTTTTTGTTGAGAGCCAAACGAGGTCCCCGATAGTATACTGTGGAGAAGGTCTTCTACGAAGATCATAGTACTTCTTTTGTTGACTGTGAGCGTGTGCAATGGTAGTATTTAGTAAACCCAGGGAATCCTTTATTTGGGTAAGATAGTCTGAGGCTACTGGGTTATTTGAAGGAAGGATGCGTGGAGGGAGAATAGAGGGATGGAACCCATAGTTCAAGTAGAACGGACTCTGCTTGGTTGTACTGTGAGTTGCGTTGTTGTAGGCAAATTCTGGCAGGGGGAGAAGATCCAACCAATCATCCTGTTGGTAAGCAGTGTAACAACGTAAATACTGCTCGATGCATTGGTTGACTCTTTCAGTCTGTCCGTTGGTCTGCGGATGGTAAGGAGAAGTGAGCTTCCGCTCAATCCGTAGTATGTGACATAGTTCTTGCCAGAATTTAGAAATAAATTGGGATCCACGGTCAGACAGAAGAGTTTTTGGGATTCCATGTAATCTGAAGACATGTTTCATCAGGAGTTCTGCCGTTTGTTTGGACGAAGGTAGTCTGCGAATAGCAATGAAATGTGCCATCTTTGTCAGATGGTCCACTGACACCAAGATGGTATTAAATCCTTTGGAAGGAGGCAATTCTACGATGAAGTCCAATGACAAAACCTCCCATGGAGTTTGGGGTATTGGTAGACTGCATAGTAGACCGGATGGTCTCGTAGTGTCAATTTTGGACCTGGCACAGACATTGCATGAAGAGACGAATTTTTGTATAGATGTTTTCATGTCAGGCCACCAGAATTGCAGAGAAATCAAATTGAAAGTCTTTGTCATACCCATATGTCCTGCCATAGGCACATCATGCGATAATTCCAAGATCTTGGTGCGTAGGGTAGGTGGTATGTAAAGTTTGTCGTTGTAGTAGAGGAAGCCCTCTGCATCAGTATTTAGTTGTGGTGGGGGTGAATCCAAACTTATACCATGCAGAACCTCTTCCTTTAAGGAACGGACAACTCCAATAATGCGTTTGTGAGGTATTATAGGAACGGAAGGGATTTCAAAGTAGTTTTCTTCAGTTAGTCGTGATAGTGCATCCGCCTTTTTGTTCTTATCTGCAGGTGTGTAGGTCACTAGGAACTTAAACCTTAGAAAGAATAGTGACCATCGTACCTGTCGATGCGAGAGAGTTTTGCTAGTCTGAAGATATTGGAGGTTTTTATGGTCCGTGTATATAATTATTGGTAATTGGGTGCCTTCGAGTAAATGTCGCCAATTCTCCAGAGCCAATTTTATAGCAAGCAGTTCCTTTTCACCCACGGGGTAATTTATCTCGGGACTGCTCAGGGATTTAGAAAAAAAGGCGACTGGATGAAGTGGTGAAGTGTGGGTAGGTCGTTGGGAGAGTATTGCTCCTACTGCCATGTTTGACGCATCTACCTCCAGAATGTATTGGAGGGATGGGTCTGGATGGCGTAATATGGGAGCGGAAGAAAACCTTGTCTTTAACAAGTGGAAAGCCTTATTTGCTTCTTCTGACCATTTAAATGGTATTTTTATGCTAGTAAGCTGTGTGAGGGGTCTCACAATAGCAGAAAAGTTTTTTATGAACTTCCTGTAGAAATTTGAAAATCCCAGGAATCGCTGTAGCGCCTTGCGTGTAGTTGGTGTAGGCCAATCCTGAATGCAGGATATTTTACTCATGTCCATCTCGATTCCTGTCTTGGATATGATGTAGCCTAGAAAGAGTACCTCATCTTTATGGAACAAACATTTCTTCAGCTTCACATAAAGATTATGTGCAAGCAATCTCGATAATACAAGTCTTACATGTCTTATGTGTTCAGACAGGGTCCGTGAATATATAAGTATATCGTCCAGATATACCACAACACAGACATCTAGTAAGTCTTTAAAAATATCGTTTATAAATCGTTGGAAAACTGCAGGGGCATTGCATAGGCTGAATGGCATCACAAGATATTCGAACAATCCGTATCTAGTTCTGAATGCAGTCTTCCACTCGTGTCCATCACGGATTCGGATGAGATTGTATGCTCCTTTCAGGTCTAATTTTGAAAAATAGGTAGCTCCACGCACCTGCTCAATGAGCTCAGGGATAAGCGGTAGAGGATAGCGATCTTTTATTGTGATAGCATTCAATTTCCTGTAGTTGATGATAGGTCTGAGACTTGAATCTTTATTGCGAACAAAAAAAGAGTCCTGCTGCTGTGGAAGAAGTGGAAGGTCTAATAAAACCTTTTTCCAAGTTCTCATCCAAATAGGTTTTGAGATGGGCAAGTTCATCCTGTGAAAGAGGATAAACATGACCGAACGGCAATTTGCTATTTGGGAGTAGATCAATGCTACAATCATAGTCTCGATGAGGAGGTAATGCTTGAGCATTTTTCTCAAGAAAAAACCTCAGAAAGATCCTGATAACATAGTGGTGCAATCTCATCTGTCACCACAGGCAGAATCTTCCCGGAAAACGGGAGGTTACACGTTTCCTCGCAATAACAAGAAGGGAAGGTCAAGGACCGTTTCTTCCAATCTATGGTTGGTTGGTGTGTGTGCAACCAGGGAAGTCCCAACACAATGGGAAAGTGGGGTGATGGTATTAAATCAAAGGTAGAAGTCTCCCTATGAGACTCGTTAATAGTGACTAGAAGTGCTTGTGTCTGATCAGTGATCGGACCAGAGGATAACGGAACACCGGTAATAAGACTTACTGAGACAGGTTTGAGTTTAGAAATAATAGGAATTTTATTTAAAGCAGCAAAACATATATCCATATAATTTCCACAAGATCCTGTGTCAGTCATGGCCTTAGTAGTAATCCTGTTCTGGTTCCACTGTAATGTCAAAAAATTAGAAATGTAGGGGTTAGTGAATGAAGTTGTCAATCCTCCTAGAGAGACATGTGAACACTCACCCTTCTTTTTGTTGACTAGGGGACAGACGTTTATCTTGTGATCCGGGGATGCACAGTACAAGCAGAGATTTTCATTTCGTCTTTTGGCTTTTTCCATAGTTGATAGCGGTGGGCGTATGGTTCCTACCTCCATAGGAACGGCCAGACTCCGAGAGGAAACGAATAATGGCATTCCCATCTTTTCAGCCTTTCTTTCTCGTAGTCTTCTATCTATGGTAATACTGAGTTGTATTAATGCATCCAGGGTTCTTGGCAGATCCGCTCGGGCGAGCTCGTCCTTAACGGCTTCTGATAGGCCAAGCCTAAA
Organism: Pelophylax lessonae; assembly: GCF_965119305.1. Classification (NCBI taxonomy): domain Eukaryota; kingdom Metazoa; phylum Chordata; class Amphibia; order Anura; family Ranidae; genus Pelophylax; species Pelophylax lessonae. The sequence goes on along the minus strand of NC_138777.1, from coordinate 43,446,522 downwards.
TTGGGTTTTCAGAGATGCATCATTCCATTCTGAATCAAGGGTCCATCTCTTGAACTCTGCGACAAAGTCTTCTACAGGCCTCCTTCCTTGTTTCAAGGATCTTAACTGAAGATCAGCAGTACTCTGCCTATTGGGGTCATCATATAGGCTAGTGAGCTCTGCCAGGAACAAGGCATAGGAGTTGAGAAGCTGGTCGTTTTTCTCAAAAAGAGAATCTGCCCAGGCTCGAGGATCGCTTGATAGGTAAGAAATAATAGTACAAACCTTAATGTGATCAGTAAGGTAGGTACGAGGCTTTAGCAAAAAAAGTAACTCACATGCGTTTTTAAATTTGCGAAATTTTTTGCGATCGCCTGTAAATACCAAAGGGGGATTTATCTTGGGTTCAGGGGACTGAGCAGAGGTAAGTTGTGTCAGTCTAATTACCTGCTGCGACAGAGCCTGATTGTCTTCTTTTAATTCAGCAAGTGCGTGTATTAACGCAGATACTTGCTGTTTTAATTGTGTCACCTGAGTGGTTATTTCTGCTGAATCCATTTTTGGTTCGTTCAATCTGTAACGCTCCTGCGTTTCTTATATGGTGTGGATTTTCAGCTGCAGAAATAGTTCCACGTCAGTAGTCATGTAAGAGATATGCTGAGATACCATTCCCAACCTCAATGACTCATCATGTGTGGAAGGTCTTATTTCAGCCAGTAAATACACACAATTAGCAAGCTGGTTCCTAGAATGACTTTATGTATGTGGTAACACAATGATGAAGGTTGAGGGATAGGTTGAGTGGAGGCGATAGGTGATAGACACTTGAAGGTGAGACATTAGCATATGGATGCAGGAAGGTTTAGCAATGTTGTATGATAGCAGATGATAGAATAGCAGGTGGACATACAAAAGAGATCAACCCAGTGCAGAAAAGTAGCAGTAGTCTCAAGAGCTAGCAATCTAGTTTATGCAGATGTAATAAACAGTCTTTACTATGCAGAGCTAGATAGTGTAAGCTTAGTATAAGTTTATAGAGAATTCCCCTGCGGGGTACTTAGCACTATTAGCGATACAGCCGAAGGGTGGTTCAGGAGAGGCGGATGATCCAGTAGCGGGATAAAGGGATCAGCGCAGCGAGGTTCCGTCAGCGAAGTAAGCTTGCAAGCATGGAAGCTTCAAGCAAGGTTAGCATCCAAGTAAGGGTGTTTGAAAGAACACATGTGAGTGAGAACCGACGCCCTAAATAGCCATCTAGTCCGGCGCTGGTTGATGACAGCTCCAGTCTTAAAGGTGTATGCGCACCTTTCCAAAAGTAAATGGTGGGGCGCATACACTTGTGGAAAGTGTAATTTAGGGTACCAAAGGTACCGGAACATTACAAGAACATGGTTCCAGTAATCCATGTCCTTAGTCTGCTTGTCTTCAGCAAACTGTTTGCAGGCTTTCTTGTGCATCATCTTTAGAAGAGGCTTCCTTCTGGGACGGCAGCCATGGAGACCAATTGAATGCAGTGTGCGGCGTATGGTCTGAGCACTGACAGGCTGACCCCCCACGCCTTCAACCTCTGCAGCAATGCTGCCAGCACTCATACGTCTATTTCCCAAAAACAACCTCTGGATGTGACCCTGAGCACGTCATGGCAAGATCTGTTCTGAGTGGAACCTGTCCTGTTAAACCGCTGTATGGTCTTGGCCACCGTGCTACAGCTGATTTGCAGGGTCTTGGCAATCTTCTTTTAGCCTAGGCCATGTTTATATAGAGCAACAATTCTTTTTTTTAGATCCTCAGAGAGTTCTTTGCCATGAGGTGCCATGTTGAACTTCCAGTGACCAGTACGAGAGAGTGAGAACACCAAATTTAACACACCTGCTCCCCATTCACACTTGAGACATTCTAACACTAACGAGTCACATGACACCAGGGAGGGAAAATGGCTAATTGGGCCCAATTTGGTCATTTTCACTTAGGGGTGTACTCACTTTTGTTGCCAGCAGTTTAGACATTAAAGGCTGCGTGTTGAGTTTTTTTGGGGTGGACAGCAAATTTACACTGTTATACAAGCTGTAAACTCACTACTTTACATTCTAGAAGTGTCATTTCTTCAGTGTTGTCATATGAACAGATATAATAAAATATTTACAAAAATGTGAGGGGTGTATTCACTTTTGTGAAATACTGTATGTAAATTAGTATTTAAAGTATCTAGCCTCTTTAAGGGTGTGATAATAGCTTTTTAACCTCCCTGGCGGTATGATTATGTCAGGAATTATGTACCAAAAGCGGTACAATTTTTTGCATGGAAATTTGGCGTTATGTGTTGTAGGCCTACAATTCTTAGTAAATACTTACTTAAACCTGACCAAAACAAGACTCTAGTAGACATCCCAGATGTGATAAATTTGAAACACAAACACATGAATTACAATCTAATCAATTATATAATTTTATTCAATAATGCAGTGAAAAATAATGAAATTTGTCAAACAAAGAAATTCAATACACATCCTGAGTGTGAAACAGTTTGAAGCATGGAACTAGGCAAAGTCCGACGTTGCAATCAGGACAATAGTACCTTGTTTCCTTTCTGACTTTTTTTCCATTGCCATTCTTCTTGGAACAGCAAACGACGCACATACTGGTAGGCACTAACTTTCTTGCGGTTGGCGGTACGAAGTCTACAAAATGACGGCCTGTCAGGCGTTCTGGATTGCCAACGTCAACAGCGCATCGTCCGGGACTCTTTGCAGATACTGATGGCGTCGGGTGGTTGACAAAAATCTGCTCAGCCACCTTCCAGATAAAGTCAGAATGAACAAGAGGTATGTTAGTGCTTTATAAAAAATATAGGCGTTCCAAAGGCATTGTTCAAGGAGATGCCTGAAAATCTTTTTGTAATACTTTTTCTGTTGCTTCCGCATCGCCGGGTAAAATGTCATTGCCTGATCGGCTCAGTCGACACCTCAGTGTGATTATAGTCGATCACGACTTGCGGCTTCAGCAAATCTGTTCCGTGTTTTGTGCGGACCATGGCAGTGGAGGTGCTGTGCACGGTGCTCATGAGACACACGTCCTTTTTGTCTCGCCACCACATTGCCATCATTTTACCCTTTTGAAAGGCAACCATCTCTCCTTTTTTTAGTTTTTTCCTGCCAAACATTGATGGCATGTCACGCCGGTTTGGCCTAACAGTACCATACCCATCAGTTTTGTTTAGGAGCAAAACTTCATAAAGTTTCAGAGATGTGTAAAAATCGTCCGTTGTCACGCAATATCCCTGGTTCAGCAATGGGTCCAGCAGTGAAAGGACAGAGGATGTGGCCATCCCATAGCCGCTGTACCTGGGATTGAACTTGGTACCTTTTCCGGTGTAAATGACCGCATTCCAGATATATCTCACAGAGCATATAAAATTTGATGCCAAACCGCGCACTTTTGGATGCAATAAACTGTATCCAGCTCAGGCGTCCCTTGTAGGCCATCAGACTTTCGTCCACACTGACATCCCTTTCTGGAACGTAGGTCCGCTGGAAGTTGGTGACAATCATTTGGCACAACTCCCAGATTTTTTTGAGTTTGGGTGCAGGATGCGTGGCCTCATCAAACTCTTCGTTGTTGGCGAAGTGTAAATTCTTCATGATCAGTGAAAAATGATATTCGAACATCACTGTGCCAAAAAATGGAGTGGCCAGCATCTTATTGGTGGTCCAATACCATTTCGGGAGCGGTTTCCCCACCACCCCCTGAAGGAGGATGAGTCCCAGAAACTGCCAGATGTCCTCTTTACTGACCGGTTCCCATTTTCTGGATCTGGAAAATCTGGCACGCAGCGTAGCGGATTGCTGCTCATGGTAGCGGTTGGTTTCTGTGACGATTTGTAAAATTACCTCCTTAGTAAAAAATAATTTCAGGTACGCCTGAGGGTTGTCACTCTCCACATCAATCTTCATCCCAGGAGATCCAGTGAATCGGAATCTCGGGGGTGCTGCCTGGTCCGCATCGCTGTTTAGAGGGCACCAAGTGTGCACATCGCTTAGGTCAGGTGCGGGATCATCGGCGTTGTCACTTTCTGGATCAGTGTCGGTGTCAGAGTCAGATGACAAATCTCCCCACGACTCACTGTCGCTCTGTTCTGCGAGCAGCTCGGTGTCGCTGCTGCTGTCGCTGTCGCAGTCGCTCAGCTGATCCAAAAGCGCATTTGTAGGACAGCGCTTTTTTGATGCCATTTTCAAACGGTTTTATTTGTCACAAATAACAATGGCAAGGGGCACTGAAAGGGCACTGTGTCTGATACTAAGGTGATACAGAGTAATCCTCTCAGATTACACTGTATCACCTCCTTTTTATGTGTTTGTGTTGGTGCAACTTTTGAATTTCCCTCCCAGTTCCGCTCCCATGCACCATTGCTGCTGCAGGGAACGGAACCAGGAAGTCATCGGACCGACGGACGAGCAGTGGGGATCTCGGCGGCGATCACAGCAATGGGAGATCATCGCTGGATGGCCAGGAGAAGGTAAGGAACCCCGCTGCAGGCTCTGCACATCTACCCCGAGCGTGACTCGGGGATACCGATGCTAGCATAAAAAAACACCCCGAGTGTGCAAACATGTGGATTTTAGACCGTTTATATTAATAAGGAAACTTCTTGAACTTCTGTTATGTGGTTTGTTGAGAGAGTGCACTTAAAAAGTCCCAGAATATACTGTATTGTTTTTTTTTTGTTTTTTTTTTTACAGACTTAGTTTGGGGTGTGGTGTAACTTCAAATTCTTTGCCTTTTTTTACTTACATTTTACAGACAACCCAAGTATGTCTGTTTATTCCTATAGATGCAGGTGCGTGCCTTGACATCTCCAGTGTAGGCTTTTCTTGAGAGAAAACAAAAGCAAACACATTTCATAGTTAACCAATAGGCTCATTTCCTCTAATCACTAAAGGTGTTTATTAAAATGTGATCTTTAGCACCAATTAGTGATGAACCTCCTTCCCTAAATCAACATACATTATATTGTCAAAAGTATTGGGGCGCCTTCCTTTACACACACACAAACTTTAATAGCATCCCAGTCGTAGTCCGTAGAGTTCAATATTGAGTTGGTCCACCCTTTGCAGCTTTAACAGCTTCAACTCTTCTGTGAAGGCTGTCCACAAGGTTTAAGGGTGTGTCTACAAAGTCAATAAACATAATTACAAGTTTATTAATTAATGGGTAGAAATCCTGTCATAATAAAATCCAGTTATAATAATTACATTTTCATTTAGTAAATATCATATGGAAATATAAATTCATTCACAATTATAATAAATCACTAAAGCTGTCCATACAGCAGACCGAACAACAAAAAAACAGATTCTTCCATCTGCAGAAATTAGATGGATGAAAAACGCCCCTTACTGGGACATTTGTTTTTACACTAATCAGTGGCTGCAGCTATAAATCGTCTGAAAATGTTCTAACATGTCCCTTCAACAGAAACCTATCATTTGAGTGACATCTGTTGAGCAGGGATGAACACTGATCAAAACTGGGCCGATCCCCTCTGAACTGTCTAAATTTCAGTCAATGTATGGGCAGATTGTGTCCCGTGAGTTTCTCATAGAGTCAAATGGTGACCTTATAAAAGGATCATCTCTTGCTAAAATTATCTTATGTCTACAGGCATGGGAGGACTGGGAACCTTTGGCCACTGGGGGCAAATACAACCAAGTAGCCCTCTCATGGCAGGAATGGATTTCTGTGGACTAAAGTCTACGCCACAAAGTATGCCACAGTGCCGAAAGGTTTGGTGGACACGGTGAAATGAAGGTGTTGCTAAAGGCCATTTTTTATTGTGACAAACTCTCACATTTTTCACCACTAGTAGCTCTCAGCGTATGATCACAGATCATCTGAAAGCTGCAAAGAAAGTTTGTGTTGGAAGTCTTCCCTAGATATCCCCTTTATTACAGGTGTCTATATAATTCCCACCATGCAACAATAACTGTTGTCTGAATGTTAAGTTATCTTCATTTTTATCTTATTAATAATGGCCGGGGGACACATCTCGCCTGTCCAGTTTTCCCCTATCTGCAGTCCACTTTTTTTTAACCAAATCACTTTTTTGTTGCTGTGGTCAACAAGAACATTTTTCCTTTTGGAACAATGTTTCTACAGGGGTCTTACTGATGTTTTTAGTGCCGTTTTTTCTGTTACTGTAAAACTGTCCAAATTTGGTGCAAAGCCCACACAGACCTTAGGCAGCAACATGCAAAGATTGACTTGAGAATTTGGATGATTTGGGTTCTTCAAGTGTAGGTTCTAAAAATGTTATCCCCACAGGATACTACTTTTCAAATGGGAAGAGTGTACTTCCATCTTAGTGTTCAAAAATAATAACCGGTCTGCAAACTGAAAGCCCACCAACATGACATGAAACACCCCTTGTGGTGTGGCTGCAGTATTTTTGTCAGCAGGGCGTTGTGCTGTATGTTAATATTGTGGTTTTATTTTGTTCTTGATTTACATTTTCATGACTTGGAAAAAAGAAGAGATGATTAGTTCCCGGCAAGTTGTGATGGTGGTTATTTGAAAGCTGCCTGTCCTCGAGAGAGTTACATTATCCAGAAATGAGGCGAAGCATACAGCGATGCCAGGTTTATGGTGTTAGGTGCAGGTCTGGCTCTGCAAGGAAAACCACGCTTTCCAGAGTGAAATAAACCACAGGCTTGTAATGATCTCTCTGCTAAATCCTCAATCATGGTCTCTTCATACCCGTCCCCGGAAAGCTCTTGGCTGCCAACTTGGTTGAAGTTTTTCTAATGGTCTTATGGAATTTGAAGTATATAGTCTACAATAATCTAAAGCACTGTTAACAGTTTTTACTGGGTTGGATATATAAAGAGGGACACAATGACTGAAATATTTATTTCCTGGACAAAATAATGCTTAAGATGGCCAAATGTCTGAGGTCCAAGAACTGGGTCATATGATCTTTGCTGATGGAGATAAGATAAGACTAAAAATTGCCTGATTCTCTTCTGCAACCATGCTTATCTTTTAAAGAGAATCTAATAAAACACAAACAAATATTCCATATATGAAGTTTAGGCACCTAGCTGCACAATTTACTGCATACACCTCCTAAACCTTCCTTTCATGGACCATTTTCTTTTCTGATAGGCAAAGCCTTGACATGTCTTGATATTGCTCATATACCTCCTGCAAATTCCTATTGGCAAGTGAGGCTTTTGTTCATAGTAAGAGATGACAAGCTCTGACTGTCTGCCATTTCCAATCAGAGAACTCATTGTAATAATTTTTAAAAAATGCAAGGCATTCTGTGAATGGAGGCAGTGAGTGACCCCCTGTCCAAGCTAGCCCAATGTAAGTATGCAATAAAGACCTTGAGTTCAGCTACCACAATGTACATGGGGCAACATTACCAAGTTCCATGTTTTAAACACCTCAAAACCAGTATGTTTCATTTTCATAAAAATGTGGCAAAAACTGAGATCACCTTGGGGTAGTAACTTCAAAAAAAGTGGCCATTTTGGGGGTGTTTGTACTGTCCTTGCATTCTAAAGGGCCATACACACTATAAGATTTTCTGAAGACTTTTTCCTTCAGATTTACCTTTTCTATGTAGTGCAAGGGCCTGCCAGATTGCATACACATTGAAAGTGTTTAGGTTTGACCTCATAGTATATGGTTTTGGTAAGTCTAAAGGAAAAAGTCTTCAGAAAATCTTATAGTGTGTATGGCCCTTTATTTGATATGCTTTATAACAGAAAGTAAATGAGACAGTTTTTTTTTTCAAGGTTTTTTTTGTATTTTTGATATTTTTGCTGTATTTGGTATAAAAAAAGTGGTTAATAAACAAAATCACAAAGAGAAAGTCCATCTGTCTCAAAAAAATTATATGAATTTTTTTTTTTAATACAGTTGTAGTACTACCACCTTAGGAGTTGCTGAAGTCAGGGTTCAGAATTTCCTTCTTTCATCCGAACATAGAAATCAGTCCTTGGCTTGTTTTTTTTTAGTTTTATTAGGCAGTGATAACTTGGATGGAGTAAGGGATTATGGGATACCCAGTGTAACAACAACAAACTTCAGGGACACTTCCTCCTAATTTACAGACTCCTCTTCTTCCTTCCACCTGCACAAACTTTGTTCCTCTTTGCACAGCTTCTACTGGCTCACTCCTAAGGGAACTAACAGTCAGTTCAGCAACAGCCCATTACAGGCAGGAACTCTCAGTCCCTTTGTGAAGTAGCACATATGAAGTGAAACAGCATATCACATCTCCTTCTGTTTCCCTGTGGCCACTGCTCCCAGTTACACCTGCTTACAGAAAATGCTAGCCCGTCTGGCTGCCACCAGCTGCACCTGGCTTCTTTCCTCTTCCCAGTCCTCCTGACTGACACACACATGAAGATTCCCCAGGGCAAGGTTAGATGAAGACTTGGCACACCGCAGTCTTCAAAAGAGCACTGCTGCAGCTGACAGCCTCTCCCCTTGTCTGTCCCTGAACCATGCTGATCTACTCACTGTCTCTCATAGCTCTTTCCTGCTGCCTCTCCAGCTTGAATCCCTCCAGCTCTCACCTGTGGTGGGATCCTTTCTGGCCAGACTCCAGAGTTTCAGCCACTCTGGCCACTTTGAGCCTCACTCAATACTGCTTCTCCATCTTCCGCCTGAACTCTCCACTGGGATGGCTCATGTCTATTTAAGGGCTTATTTGGTTCTCTGCCAGTCCCCCAACCTGTCAATGGGCCAAAGGCCTCTAAATATGCAAGGCAACCCCTACTAGCCTCCTCCCACAATTCCTCCCACAATCTTCTAGAACGTTTTCCAACATTCTAAAAATGAAGGGGGGGGGTGCATCAGAGAGCTGCAAGGATAGTCATCCAGCCCTGGCCTCTAATAACCCTTTCCCAGATTCAGTGACTCAGGTTTATCCCAGAGCCAGATGACTTATTTATCTGCACTACACTTTTATTAGTACTCACTAGAGGGTGCTACACAGTGTTGAAAGACCAAGTAATTGTTAGTTAAACTATCACAGCACTGAAAACTGCAAAAATTACTTGGTAATTAAGTGCTAGTATTAAAGTAGTATTAAAGGATTTTTTTTTGTTTGTTTGTTTTAAAATAACAAACATGTTATACTTACCTACTCTGTGCAATGGTTTTGCATAGAGCAGCCCCGATCCTCTTCTTCTCGGGTCCCCCGCCAGCGCTCCTGGCTCATCACCTCTGCTGAGTGCCCCCATAGCAAGCTGCTTGCTCTGGGGGTACTCATGCGTGCTTTCTCCCAAGCCCTGCTCTGTGTGTTCATAAGACATACAAAGTGGGGCTTGTCCCAGCACCCTGCACCCTTGTCACTGCCTCTGATTGACAGCAAGAAACAAGAGAGCCGAGAGAGATTCGGCTCTCATGCACATCGCTGGATCGAGATCAGGCTCAGGTATATATTTGGGGGGGGGGGAGTTAGGGGGGAAATTGCTTGCAGAAGGATTTTTATCTTACTGCATAAAATGCGCCTACCTGTAGTCAGGGTTAGAGGCCCTTTCCCAGCCAAAATCTCATCAAACCATCGAATTCCGAGTCCCATACCTGGACTTAACACTCCTGGGAAAACTGTAAATCAGCTTTCTCCTTTCCATCAGATCACCCCGTAACCCTTCACCGTGCATTGGTGAGAATCCTTTGGTACTCCTTCTGTTTCTTTTCCCCCTTAAAGAAAGCACAGCCCAAATAATGCGGACACATGGCTGCCTTCCAGGACTCACCCCTGGCATCCTGTACCCTTTGTACCAATGGGAAATTTCTTTTCTATCATAGAGACACAATAGGAAGCAAGAAATCTCTACAAATTGAAAGAATGTTCACCTCTTTGTTTCCTCCTTAAAAGACTTAAGCTCACCTCTTGTCCTGATGACAGCTGTACAAATTGGGATTTCCGATCACTTTCTGTCTAGGTGACTAAGTAAAATAAAGAGGGAAAATGTACCTGTTAGGAACAGTAACCACTACCTGACAGGGGTTCTAACCCTTCCCTACTCTATCCAAATTGTTAAAAATGTTTAGCTTTACATACACTTTACCAACATTAGATTGACAGATATTATAAGGAAGGTTTGGCAGTGACGACAATGTGAAATATTGGTTGCATGATTATCCATTCCTCAAAATAGTGGTAACTGTGATAACAGAAGGCCATTTTCCAAGCTTTCTATATTGCTGACAATAGATCTCCTTTTCCATGACCAATCTGTGACGTTTGCTCAATTGCCCCATTTACGTGAGTCAGCTGTCTAGGTATAAAAGCAATACATTCATCTGTGAACGGGTGATAAGATGTCTGGAACTAAACTCCCGAGGTCTTTCATGGTTCTTTGTGTCAGCTGATAGGGATTTTTGGAGGATTAGCACTTCCAGGTGTTATGATGTCATCATTCTTGTAATGATTTGAACATGTAAACTGAAGCCAAGAAGAAGATCTATAATTTGCCAGTAAGTACTCCGCCAGAACACAAGAATAGTATGGCCGAAAATAAAATATTTTGATTCATTCCATTCGCATGGGGAACAGGACATATAATCATAAATTAGGTAACATGTTCACTATTTGAGTTTAGAGGTTTTACAAGAGCTTCAGCCAGTAGGAAAATGTGTTAGTAAGCAGTAATTGTCCACATCAGTCTTGTCTTGCTCCTAAGCTGCATTTCACATCTCCTCAGGCCACTTCAACTCCTTCACAAAAGATTCTACAAGTTTCCAAGGAAGAGCGCTTTAAGCTCAGCCGCGTGAATTCCGCTTAATGTTACGTTGGACTGGAGGGAATATTGGGAGAGGAATGCATTGCTTTCGGAATCATTTCTGTTCTTGGAACAATGTGAGCATTCCTAAGTAGCCAAAAATGTGAGACGTTCAGCGTCAGGTAAAAGCGGCCTTAGAGTCTTATTTATGCACTGGGACTTGTTGTTGCGACCTAAGGGTAGATTCTGCTATCAGTAGGCTCTGCAATTTATATCATTCTTGCCTTTGTTTTTCTTCTAAAGTCTTTAGTGATAAATACTAGCTCATTATGCCGTGGTCTTTTAGGTTTCAATTTTTTCAATTTTTTTTTTGGAGGTTTACAACCTCTTTAAGGCTAAAAACAAGGAATCTGTATAAAAAATATTCCCTTGCAGTGTTAAGTGCATATTTTGTCCAGTGAGATTAGAATAAGCATTCCTTGCTTCCCGGAAGCCAGAACTCTTCTCTGCTAATTGATGCTTCTGGTATGTGGAAAGACCCTCATTGCTGTCACATACAATGCAGGACCACTAGTTCTCCATTGCACATGATGATGCTGGAGAGACTGCAATGGAAGGGACGGCAAACAGAAATTACTTTGGGGACTGGTCAAACAGCAAGGAGCAAACCTGTGGAAGCTCGGAAAAAGGTAATTATTTCTGCTAGTTCCAGTCACCCTAAAAAAACAAGCAATTGACCCTTGCAGTACAAGATTTGGGGGGGGGGCATTGAAACATGATTGTGATGTATCTAGTATTAACAGATCTACAGAGGTATTAGCAGCAGGGGAGGACTAATAGGAAAAAAGAAAATAACCAACTGCCCTTTTGGGAAGAAACAGTTTCCTGTGGACCGCAGTAAGTACAAAACATAAAAGTGTGCTACAGTGATTGGTGGAATAAGTGGATGTTGTCTTAAAGAACAGTGTTCATTTTAAGAGATTGATTCATCTTTTCAGAAAAAATTGAAAGTTGAACTAACACCCTATTGCTGCACCCCTCCCCACCCCCGATTCCCACTGTACTCGCCTATGTGGGTGATTAGCCAGTGCCCATGTAGCCAGTGTGTCTGTTTGGGTATTTGAAATCCCCACTCTTCCCCTTCTTTCTGCAGGACATCTGGGACAGATCAGAACAGCACAATGGCTAAGTGATTAGCACACTATCTACACTGAATTTGTGTGTTCTCCCTGTGCAGGTGTGGATTTTCGCCTACACTCCAAAGACATGCTGGTAGGTTTATTGGCTCCTGTCTAAATTGGCCCTAGTACTTGTATGTCTGAATGTGAGTTAGGGACCTTAGATTGTAAGCTCCTTGAGTGCAGGGACTAATGTTAATGTACAATATATATATATATATATATATATATATATATAGATATATATATATATATCTATATATATATATAGATATATATATAGATATATATATATATATATATATATCTATATATATATATATATATATATATAGATATATATATATATATATATATATATACACAGTATCTCACAAAAGTGAGTACACCCCTCACATTTTTGTAAATATTTTATTATATCTTTTCATGTGACAACACTGAAGAAATTATTCTTTGCCACAATGTAAAGTAGTGAGTGTACAGCTTGTATAACAGTGTAAATTTGCTGTCCCCTCAAAATAACTCAACACACAGCCATTATTGTCTAAACCGCTGGCATCAAAAGTGAGTACACCCCTAAGTGACAATGTCCAAATTGGGCCCAATTAGCCATTTTCCCTCCCCGGTGTCATGTGACTCGTTCATTTTACATGGTCTCAGGTGTGAATGGGGAGCAGGTGTGTTAAATTTGGTGTTACCACTCTCACTCTCTCATACTGGTCACTGGGTGTTCAACATGGCACCTCATGGCAAAGAACTCTCTGAGGATCTGGAAAAAAGAATTGTTGCTCTACATAAAGATGGCTTAGGCTATAAGAAGATTTACAAGACCCTGAAACTGAGCTGCAAGACTGTGGCCAAGACCATGCAGCATTTTAACAGGACAGGTTCCACTCAGAACAGACCTTGCCATGGTCGACCAAAGAAGTTGAGTGCATGTGCTCAGTGTCATATCCAGAGGTTGTCTTTGGGAAAAAGATGTATGAGTGCTAACAGCATTGCTGCAGAGGTTGAAGGGGTGGGGCGTCAGCCTGTCAGTGCTCAGACCCTACACCACACACTGCATCAAATTGGTCTGCATGGCTGTTGTCCCAGAAGGAAGCCTCTTCCAAAGATGATGCACGAAAAAGCCTCCAAACAGTTTGCTGAAGACAAGCAGACTAATGACATGGATTACTGCAATCATGTCCTGTGGTCTGATGAGACCAAGATAAACTTATTTGGTTCAGATGGTGTCAAGCATGTGTGGCAGCTACCGGGTGAGGAGTACAAAGACAAGTCTTGCCTACAGTCAAAGCATGGTGGAGGGGGTGTCATGGTCTGGGGCTGCATGAGTGCTGCCGGCACTGGGGAGCTACAGTTCATTGAGGGAACCATGAGCCAACATGTATGTACTGTGACATACTGAAGCAGAGCATGATCCCCTCCCTTCGGAGACTGGGCAGCAGGGCAGTATTCCAACATGATATCTACCCCAAATACCCCTCCAAGACGACCATTGCCTTGCTAAAGAAGCTGAGGGTAAAGGTGATGGACTGGCCAAGCATGTCTCCAGACCTAAACCCTATTAAGCATCTGTGGGACATCCTCAAACGAAAGGTGCAGGAGCGCAAGGTCTCTAACATCCACCAGCTCTGTGATGTCTTCATGGAAGAGTGGAAGAGGACTCCAGTGGCAACCTTTGAAGCTCTGGGGAACTCCATGCCCAAGAGGGTTAAAGAAGTGCTGGAAAATAATAGTGGCCACACAAAAAATTGACACTTTGGGCCCAATTTGGACATTTTTACTTAGGGGTGTACTTGCTTTTGTTGCCAGTGGTTTAATGGCTGTGTGTTTAGTTATTTTGAGGGGACAGCAAATTTACACTGTTATACAAACTGTACACTCACTACTTTACTTTGTAGAAAAGTGTCATTCCTTCAGTGTTGTCGCATGAAAAGATTTAATAAAATATATACAAAAAATGTGAGGGGTGTACTCACTTGTGTGAGATACTGTATATATATATATATATATATATACACATGTATACATGTAGCACCGCCCTCTTGGGGGCTGCTGGTTAGCAAATTTTTCTCTGCACTCACCTGGCCCTGAGAATCTTCCAACCCACTGGACACTTTGGGTTCTAACATTTTGATTGTAATCCCCAAAGACACAATGACACGATGGAAACACAATTCTTATTGTTTACTGAAGAAAGGGGTGAATCTATAGAACTTAGGGATAACAAAATAGAATTCAGTAATGATATAGTGTAGCAGTTTCAATCAGTTAAACCCCACCTAACACAGTGGGGGACAAAGTGTAGCAGTGTCAATCAGTTAAACCCCACCTAACACAGTGGGGCTCAAGAGACTGACACTATGAATGTAAATACTCAGCAAACAGGGTGTTATATCAATTAATAATGTAGACTGACTATATTATCAGCTCTAACTGTCATCTGTCAAAACTATTGTAGCATATAGTAGCTTTTGACTCTGGCTGAATCTCTCTAAAATTAGAGCTAGCAATATCTAATTCCCACTTAGTAATTATTCAACAGTATTCTAACAAGTCCCCTTTAAGGCAGCGTATGCTGATGTTCTGGTCCTAGCAAGGCCTTGCTAAATCTTCGCCGGCAGTTGGAGCTCTTATCAATCTTCAGCATGATATTTGTAATCCCAGAGTAATAGTGTATTATATTTGCGATTTAGGATTTCACCAGGCACTCTTTCACACGACAGTGTCCACTTGTGATTATCCTGCCACCCAGACGATGTGTTTCCCCACGCTCCTGCGTCACTGGGGATGTTTGGCACTTGGTTGTCCCGGTCAGTCAGTTCAGCTTCACCCATTTTCTACTCAGCTCCACTGGTTCTATAACCGCCGTATAATTACCAGCATTCGCACCGCTGGGGATGGGCTCCGCTCTCCTTAGGCCGCACTCTCTGGCCTCCGTCACCAACTGTGTCCTCTCACACCTCTCTCTGACTGATCTGTCCTCCACGAGTCCCGGAAGCATGAGAGCGTGCGCTCGGCCCAGCAGAGAGGTATATCAGCTCTCCCATGATCCTTCACTCTCCCGTGGCTCCCTGGGAGTATAGTCCCTCCTGCAATCCACACAACAGTCTGCCTTCAGATCTAGACTACATCTCCCACAATCCAGTTCGTCCATTTCCGGAGAAAGCCGACCCTCACTCGTAAAAGCCTTAAAGGGGCACTCTGGCTGCATTATTAAATAACGTTAACCTGAATGTATATATTTGAGATATATATATATATGTATATAGTAGTCCCGGCTTGGCTACAGCTGTAAAATCTCAAACCAACAAAAGAGATTGATGCCGAAAGATATTCCTCACCTGAAAGATGTGATTGCAGGTCTAAACAGGGAGCAGATAGTTACAAAACACCCATCAGCTGTCATTGACTGCAAATCCTACTCCAATTGAGATCTTAATAGACGAGTGACTACCCATTGACTTGAATGGAACTGTACTCCTACAATAGAGATAGTGGGATTTGGCTTAATTCAAGTTTAGTACCCAGGTAGGGGTTGAAGGTTAGGGAACCAGGGAGGGTGAGCTATGTTTTTCAAGTGAACTTGTAGTTTGGGTCTTGTAAAGCTTTTGCAAACATCCCCTTTGAAGGACCATGACATTTGATATGCTGGGCCCAAACTCCACACCAGTCTGGGTTGGGGAATAGGCTCATTGCAGTTGAGCAAAAACAGATAATCCTGAAACTTTGGCACTTTAAATTTTTGAACCACGAGGAGGATTAAACAGTATCTGTCTAAATCTATGCATTACATAAAAAACACTTTAATGAAGGTGTATTCTTGAAATAGATTAGGCTTGAGTCATGAACATGTGCAGTGGTGACATCATGTCTGCTTACAATGTGTCATCAGCAGATCAATGCACATAGCCTGGTCCCTGGAAACTGTATGAACTCTAGCAACTAAGCTGCTAAATTCAGCACTGATTTTTGAAATTAGGAGCAAAAATTAGGTTGTTTTTATAACAACCTATCAGGAATTACATTTCATTCTCTGGAAGACGTAAGGAAAAGATATGAATGCTTGCTGAGTCAACAACTCCAGCTTTCACAAAATTAGCTCTTCTAAACACTATGTAGTGAAGTAATGGGAGGTATGGTCATGATGGATTGGAGAAAATAGTGCATTTCTGTGAGCATTAACGGTAACATCCGAATGCTTGGTAAAAAGCATTGTAGTACTATTCATTTTGAGAGGCAGCCTGATGCACCTACCTATGAAGTGCAATGCAGTACAATGCAGTTGCATTTTAGCCATTCTAAGGCGCAGATAGGAACAATCTTACTGCTCTGGTGTCTTGTATTGAAAACTAGCATGTCTGCTAAAATATGTGATGCAGTGTGTTGGCAGTCCTTTCAAAATAAATGGGCTGCATTAACACAACCCACGTTGACACGCAGAATACCATATGTTATACATGTTTTAATGCACCAAAGTGCATTGCCCTTAAAGGAGTTCTATGGTCACAGCATCCACTTCCATTTTATAACTTCAGCAATACAAACAATAGTTTTTATTGATGATCCAATTTAAGCTTCCTTGAAAAATCTCCTTTCATGATGTGACAGCTACCTGTCTGCTGGCTATCTCTTTCCAAAACTTTCTGGATTCCCTTTGCAGTATTTCCTCTTCTGTTTTAATAATTTTTATTCACTTTTAACAGACAGCTAACATGCAATTGTTCCACCCATGCAGGGGCTAGCATTCACAGTGGTAACAAGAGTTAGCTTACAAACGTAGACAAAATAAAGCAGTATAAAAATGAGAACTTATATAACAGTAGGAGATAGGCTTTTTTGTGAAGCCATGAGGGGCAAGGTGTCCTAGAGGTGTTCCCTCCAACAATGGGGCATTTCCTGGGTCCATCAATAACTATGCAGTGGTGCAGTTTGCAGCCTATATCAATCTAAACAGGAAAGACAGATCAGAAACCAGGAGGAAAGTAGGTAGAATGGTGACGCTAAAGACAGCGAGAATGTGCACCTGACAAGTAGAGAGCTGGGGAGAGGAGAAGGAAAACTAGAGAAGAAGGGGGGCCAGGAGGCTAAGGGAAAAGAGAAGAGGGAGAAGTAAGGGCTCGGGAGCATCGAGGCGGTCTGTCATAGCTAGCTGGGGGGTGAGTAGGAAAGGCATATGACAGCCATGGTTCCCAAACTTAAGAAACTTAGCATGAGAGTCATTGCAGATGCTAGACATCTGCTCGTTAATGCAGTCATGCAATCTCTTACCTCCAGGAAGAGAACATATAGTTTCTTCTAGGCTTGGGCAATCTTTCTTTTGCTGACAAAAAAAGATAGGAAGCACGCTTCTGCTGATAGGCACACAGGCCGGGAATTGGACCTCTTCGGTTTACTTTCAATCTCTAAGGTCTACATATCACATGATAGCTTGCTGCCTGCAATTGCTTCCTGTATAAGCTCCGCCTTATGAAATTCCTCCTCTCAGCACCTCTGTGGTTTAGAAGGCAGGCTCTGTGAAATGTGTGACACCACAGTGCCAACTAACATGACATAGTATCTATGTGTCACAGAATTCACAGAAGTAAATGTGTAAGACCCCGTTCACACTGGGGCAGCGCTACTTGCCGGGGCGACCTCACAGGTCGCGATGCGCAGCTCGCACGCGACCTCGGAGCGGCCGGCACGGACTTCATATCATTAAAGTCAATGCAGGTCGCTCCAGGTCGCCCCAAAGAAGCTCCGGACCCTTTTTCTAAGTCGGAGTGACTTGTGTCGCTCCTATTAGAACGGGTCCACAGCTACTCTATGGCAGGCGACCTGTCAGGCGACCAGGTCGCCTGACAGGTTGCCCCAGTGTGAACGGGGTCTAAGGGTCTTCACAAACTAAGTTTACAAACATCAAAATCATTCAGATTAATAGGAGTAGGCTAGAAATAATTAAAATATAATGTAGAAATTAATATTTGATTTTACATTTTGACCATAGATACATTTCAATGTTTTAAAAACCAAATTTCTATGTTTAATATTAATAATATAATCACATGGTGGCAGCCATATTTGCATGTTACATACACAGTTGCAGCTTTGCAGTGCTACACAATGGCTGTACTCGACTTCATCTTCTTACAATGGGAGGCTATAAGTCAGCTGACTCGCTGAAAACTATGCATTCCCACTGAGGGTTCCCTCCATGAATAATCTACAAAATGTCTATATTTATTAAAGCATCAAAATCCTGGAAGAGCAAACACATAGGAAAAGCCATATAAAATACTTTTAGGTAACAACTGCAATAATAACAAAAAATCCACTCACAAAATATACACTGTACTTTCCTTTTCAAGTATACTTGTCCTGAGAGAAGTACAGGGGCTGCCAGTGCTTGTCTCTGTTACCTGGCTATGTCTGGTATCAGTGATCACTTTTACGGGACTTCAGAGGTGCTGCCCTCCCAGTCCGATGAGGTTCCTGGGCTCTCCGGTTCCTCCAGGGAGCCTGGGACTTCAGTATACTACTGTAAAATTTAGAGCAGGATAAACTCGTTCAAAATATCTGATTCCTGATGTCCCCTGCAACTAGTAAACCTTGAAGTGTTGAGTATTTTGTCACTTCTCAGTCCATAGCTGTCATTCTCAGACCACTGCAGCTAATCAAGCATGATCTGTGGTTGATTAGCTTAGCTGCAATGAAGGGCAGGGGTGACATTGGGGGTCTAATGGACCCCTAATGTGTCCATAAAGATGACCTGTCTCCTGCCCATGCTATCACATAGGGAACTTGTTATACTTCTTCTGATAGCAATAAAGTTAAATGTAACAAAGGTGTAAATCTGACTCAAAAGGCAAAATATTTCAAGCCTACTGACCGAAACCGATATCTGCCCATGCAAGTGGCTACGTATCAGAAGGAATTGTACTACTGATTCGGATTACAATTCCCAGGCCCAAATTATAAAGCATAGATTTATCGAAAAGGGATATAATACCCAAAGTCTGGATAGAATTAGTAGTGAAGTTGGGATGAACTCGCAAGAAGAATGCCTGAAAGGAAAAAACAAAGAGCCCAGTACCAAACACGAGTGGGGCTTCATCACCGGCTATAATGCACAATATAAGGAAGTAGAGCAAGTGGTGAAATGGCATTGGGGGAGTACTCTGTATGGATAAAAGTTTGGGAAAAGTTCTACCCACTGAACCAGTTTTTATCTACAGGAGAGGTCTCACTTTTGGTGATTGGATAGTCCAGAAAATAATAGATCCCCCGTGTAAATTTAAGATGTTCTGGGAGAATAGAAAAGGGTTTTTTGCCTGCCGGAGATGCAAGGCCTGTAGACAGGTCAAGAACACTAATTTAAGGGGTTTTACCTCATTTGTGTCACAGGCTAACGGCCGCACATTTGATATAAAAGATTTTATATCATGTCATACCACCCATGTGGTCTATGGCTTGGAGTGCCCTTGTGGCAATATTTACATCAGGCGCACCAAGAGGACCCTTGCCATAAGAATCTCAGAACATATAGCAAACATAAAGAAGGGATTTAAAGATCATAGTGTTTCTTTGCACTTTAAACATAGACATAGCATGGACCCTACTGGACTTAGGTTTTGGGGTATTGAGAGGATAGATCCTGTTTGGAGGGGCTCCAATATGGTCAGGGAGCTCTCCAAACGGGAAATCCACTGAATCTACCTCACCAATGCCCTATATCCTAATGGGTTAAATATAGAACTGGACGTGAATTGTTTTATAAGTAATTATTAGGGTGTTTCATTATACAATCCTTGTTTTGTCATTTTTTTTGGGGGTAGGGTTTTCAGATTCCTACCCTAACATCTATATAATAATGAGCATGTCTGTAGGCCACTCAGACTGAGAGGAAGAGTAATATTACAGACAAATTATGGGAATTATTATGTTATATTTTTTAATCATAGTTTTAATTATTTTCATGCTCTGCAGAACTGATTTGCAGTTTTATTCATATATATACACTGATTTATATGTAGATTTTTTATATATTATTTATAAATTGCCATTGTGGAATATATATTTTAAATTTATGTATCTTCTCACATAGAGGGCTATATAGAGATGCTGAGATAATGTACTCTATATCAATATGCTTATGTACCAGTCATGTCAATGAACTCCAATTATCTGTCAGGTTCCGGTAACTCCTGATCCGCAAGGTATTGAAGGGGTTAATCGGCCGGGAGAAGAAGGGAGACATAGTGCTGGTCTAGGCTATATGGCAATGGTGCTTCCCTGCATTGTGGGCGGTGTTCAGTTGCTCCGAGAGTCGTCTGCGGGTGCTGGCTTGAAGCTTGCGACGCCCCTTGGGGAGTAACATAAAAGTTGGTGTCCGTGCCGCGTGCCCACGCCCTCCGTAGAAGTCCTTTGATGACGAAACGCGTAAGGGCGTGAGCACGCGGTCAGCACGGTAACCGGCTTCTGACGTTACACCACGGTACTCTGCCGGCTAGTACCGAGCGGTGGAGGCGGCGAGTGGAGTCGACATAGGATTAAGGTTACCTCTACTATTACAGATATGCCCTATGTGTTTATGCTTTATGTGAGTTGATTATACAGGGGAGCTGGGGACATTTTATTAATAAATTGGTGTATGCATGTTATGCTATGAGTCCTCCTCCTTGACTTTCATGGAGGGCATACACACTGTGAGATCTATCGAGGGAATTATTGCGGTTTGCTGGACAATATCTGTGGTCAAGGTGAAATCCTGGCTTGGTGAGGAGCGGGACAGTGTTTGATCCTGGAGACACAGGGATTGGAGTGATCCGATAAAGGTGCAATATATAGCCATATCTGGTGAGTGAGCATTGCTATAGGGACATCACAGAGGTGCGGTGGAGGTGCACGGTTTACCATTCTGAGCACTGGAAGTTAGAGATATATTCACCTACTCTGGTGATTGGGCTCCTATGGACTTGTGTGCAAGAGCTGTGCTTTACTGCTCTCATCAATTTTGTGGACTGATTTATATATGCAGCACTGCTAGTGTTTTTTTGTTCTCAATATTTTGCCTTTTGAGTCAGATTTACACCTTTGTTACATCATATATTCATTAATAGCAGCAGCTTTCCTTTACAGGAACAGATTATTTTATTATAACATTTGTTTTAGTGACAATACCTTTTATCGCTGGGTGGGTGGGGTCAGTAGTATATACTACACCTTACTCTCTTTTTTTAATTAATAAAGTTAAATGAAAAACATTTTTTGAAACAAATTAATTGTAATAAAAAAAATGGAAAGAAAAATAGTACCCCCTTCATCTCCATACACTCCCTAAAGCAAATGCATGTAAGGCCCACATGTGTATGTAAAAAAATAAACTTATGCCATACATGTGAGGTATCCCTGTGAACATCAGCGTCAAAGTAATAATTCTGGGGCCATATTCATTCATGGTTAACTCTAAACTGATAATCTGTAAAGGCTTTTAAAGCCATTGTCTTTCCTAGGCTGTACAGACCTTGTGCTTGCCTATGGTTATTTCTGTGTTAATTCTGAAATGAATAAAACATATGTCATATAACAGGGAACTCCAGCTGCATTTCTTACATTCCAGAAAAATAGCACGGATCAATGCCCGGCCTAGGGAAATAGTACAACTGAGTGGTCCATAGTACATAGGACCCATGGGTAGGAGCTGACTCTGATGGAGACTAATCCTTCATTTACACAATGTTAAAAAGAGCATCGTAGAGCTGTCATCTTTGTCTTCCTGTTATTAATCCTCTTTAGTCTTTCCACCATACAGTGCAGACCTGGGAAAGCCCAAAGTTGCCATATATTAAGTCAGCCTTGACATGGCAGACGGTCATACAGGCATCATCCAGCCACAACTTCTCACTGGTTTCATGTTTGTGTGTATTCAGAGGGGAGTTCTGAAGCTTTTAGCTGATAATACATGCCAGCTGAGTTTCTATTAGCAGGCTCCTGCAGCAGAAATATGCACAGGCCAATAGGTAAATAAACATGACCTCTTTGGTGTGTAAATGACCTGAACAGGTGAATGTATTCTTATAGTTGCATCTTGCATTAGTATCCAAAGACTGACCCTCTGCCATCTATTAAAGCCCAAGAAAAAAAAAAATAGGTTGAAGGATTATAAGAGGTGCATGAACGTCAGCCAGCCCCCAGTCTGATGTACTCACCCTCCAGTCTGTCACCAACCAAGTAGACCTGTCTCTTGATACAAAGAACAGGGGTTTAGTTGACACACATTTGCAAACGCATGTGAAAGCTGCAGAGCCACTTCACGGCACCCTGTTAAATCTGCAGTCCTAACACTCCTAATTTAGTGTCTCCACACTGGAAGCACATGGCTGCTAATGGATGGATGGGGGAACAGGTGGGAGGGAGACAGCCCAACCTCCCCCAACCCACCCTCATCCATGACTGGTCTGTTGTCTCAAAACTCAAATAATTAAGTTGTAACGATGGTACAAACTGGAAAGGACCAGCTGAGAAGCATTACACCTCCATCCCCTTGGTGGATGTAGTATAAAGACAGATAGGGATTTTATACAGGCCATGCCCCATATATAAAATCCCTATCTGTCTTTATACTACATCCACCAAGGGGATGGAGATGTAATGCTTGACATGTCTACTTGGTTGGTGACAGACTGGAGGGTGAGTACATCAGACTGGGGGCTGGCTGACTTTCATGCGACTCTTATAATCCTTCAACCTCATTTTTTTCTTGATATAGGGATGGAGACGCTGGGCACTACCTGCTGGGGTTTCACTTAAAGTCCCACCTAGCCTATTGTGTTTAATCTATTAAAGCCCATCTCCAGCCAAAATGTTTAGGCCCCTTCACACCATGAAGTTGCATTAAAGGATGGTAAAACCTCCTTGGTGCATTTAACAGCTGTACAGTGCACCAGAACGCACAATGTGCCATATTGTGCACTTTGCTGAAGATAAAGAGAGCATGAGAAATATTTCTTGCATTGCGGCCAGTTCTAAATGAACAGTCTGCAGTAACAGCGTACTGCAATATACAATAAAGTGGATTGATGCACATTGGTTACCACAACACAGTTTTGTGGGAATGGGCCATCTGTTTTCATGTAGCAAAACTTACTCAAAAACCTTTTGATTGGGTGGAGGTCAGAGCTTCTAATAAATAGAAGTACATCACTCAGCCAGTCTAGACTGTGGAGAGATCCCAACTTTAATGTCAGGATTCACCCAGATCCCTTGACCGTCAGCTGGCTCAGCCTCTTAGTGAGCCACTGAGAGGCTCAGCCAGCTGCTCCTGTCCCTTCCACGCCCTGGCACTCCAGTAAGCACTGGTGGGGCAAAGCAGAAAGCCAGTGACTCTTTGCTCACTGAAGACAGAGCGATCACTGGTCTTTGATCACTCAGTTCTCAGTCTTAGAGACAGCTGGGGACAGATGCAGCATCAGAGTGATGCTGTGTCCACCTAGGTGAGTATAACAGTTTGTTTTATTTATATTCTGACTGTGCACCCACTGAAAAGATTTCCCCTCACTTTCTTTGCTGGTAACAGTAATTGTGAGAGAGTGGGTCGGAATCGAGCAGGACAGGAAGACAGCAAAAAAAAAACCCACAATATGTTAATACCATTCCCCACTTTACTGAATAACTGTGTGATTGTTACTGTCTAGAGTATGTCAACACCATCAGAGAGATATTGTACTGCTTCCTGTGCCTGTCACCAGAACAGGGTGTAAGGATGAATATCCCCAACAGGGACACAGGCATTCATTAAAATCAAATAATTCCTCCAACCCCCCACTCTGCCCAAACTAAGTATGATTTGATTTTTTTCTAAGTGAATCAATTAAAGCCTAACTGAACGTTTCACTTAAATCAGCTAAATACCTTCCAGGCACACCAAATAAAAAAGCATGAAAAAACTTTTGTTAACTATTAGTAAGCAGCTACAGCTGGAGCAAAAAAAAAAAAGACTGTCCCCTGTCGGCATGCAGTGGAGAAAGGCTGGTGTTCTCTGTGTGGAAGCAGAGGCCACTCTGCAGAGGTTCAGCACACCACTTTCTGCAGTTAGAGGTGAAGCATTCCAATCAACAGGGGGAATAACCTTTGCTGATTGCAGAGCTCTAGACATGGTATAGCAGGGGTGTGTTAGACCACTGCAGAGAAACCTTTTTTTCCACACAGAGAGCAAGATCATTATTGAATTTACTATTGCAAATAAATATATTTGTCTGTACCAGTATTTGTTAACAATACATCTGTATTGCAAGGGGTGTATAAATTGGTGTATATATATATATATATATATATATATATATATATATATACACAGTATCTCAAAAAAGTGAGTACACCCCTCACATTTTTGTAAACATTTTATTTTTAATTTTGATTTTTATTAAGAAATTTCACTTTGCTACAATGCAAAGTAGTGAGTGTACAGCTTATGTAACAGTGTAACTTTGCTGTCCCCCTCAAAATAACTCAACACACAGCCATTAATGTCTAAACCACTGACAACAAAAGTGAGTACACCCCTAAGTGAACATGTCCTAATTGGGCCCAATTAGCCATTTTCCCTCCCCAGTGTCATGTGACTCGTTAGTGTTACAAGGTCTCAGGTGTTAATGGGGAGCAGGTGTGTTAAATTTGGTGGTATCGCTCTCACTTCCTCATACTGGTCACTGGACGTTCAACATGGCACCTCATGGCAAAGAAGTATCTGAAAAGAAGAATTGTTGCTCCACATAAAGATGGCCTAGACTATAATAAGTTTGCCAAGTTCCTGAGACTGAGCTGCAGCACAGTGGCCAAGACCATACATCGGTTTAACAGGACAGGTTCCACTCGCCATAGTAGACCAAAGAGGTTGAGTGCACATGCTCAGCGTCATATCCAGAGGTTGTCTTTAGGAAATAGACGTATGAGTGCTGCCAGCATTGCTGCAGATGTTGAAGGGGTGGGGGGTCAGCCTGTTAGTGCTCAGACCATACGACGCACACTGCATCAAATTGGTCTGCATGGATGTCGCCCCAGAAGGAAGCCTCTTCCAAAAATGATGCACAAGAAAGCCTCCAAACAGTTTGCTGAAGACAAGCAGACTAAGGATATGGATTACTGGAACCATGTCCTGTGGTCTGATGTGACCAAGATAAACATATTTGGTTCAGATGGGTTTCAAGCGTGTGTGGCGGCAACCAGGTGAGGAGTAAGAAGACAAGTGTGTCTTGTCTACAGTCAAGCATGGTGGGGGAAGTGTCATGGTCTGGGGCTGCATGAGTGCTGCTGGCACTGGGGAGCTACAGTTCATTGAGGGAACCATGAATGCCAACATGTACTGTGACATACTGAAGCAGAGCACGATCCCCTCCCTTTAGAAACAGGACCACAGGGCAGTGTTCCAACATTATATTGACCCCAAACACACCTCCAAGATGACCACTGCCTTGCTAAAGAAGCTGAGGGTAAAGGTGAGGGACTGGCCAAGCATGTCTCCAGACCTAAACCCTATTGAGCATCTGTGGGGCATCCTCAAATGGAAGGTGGAGAAGCCCAAGGTATCTAACATCCACCAGCTTTGTGATGTCGT
The DNA here is from genome assembly GCF_965119305.1 of Pelophylax lessonae. Classification (NCBI taxonomy): domain Eukaryota; kingdom Metazoa; phylum Chordata; class Amphibia; order Anura; family Ranidae; genus Pelophylax; species Pelophylax lessonae. The sequence continues at coordinate 43,421,029 of NC_138777.1, read as the reverse complement.
CATGGAGGAGTGGAAGAGGACTCCAGTGACAACCTGTGAAGCTCTGGTGAACTCAATGCCAAAGAGGGTTGAGGCAGTGCTGGAAAATAATGGTGGCCATACAAAATATTGTCACTTTGCGCCCAATTTGGACATTTCCACTTAGGGGTGTACTCACTTTTGTTGCCAGCAGTTCAGACAATAAAGGCTATATGCTGAGTTATTTTGAGGAAACCGCAAATTTACACAGTTATACAAGCTGTACACTCACTACTTTACATTGTAGCAAAGTATCATTTCTTCAGTATTGTCACATGAAAAGGTATAATAAAATATTTACAAAAATGTGAGGGGTGTACTCACTTTTGTGAGATACTGAATATACACACACACACACACACATATATATATATATATATATATATATATATATATATATATATATTGTGACAGGAAGTCAGGTAAATCTGTGGATGTAGTCACAGACAGGAGATACATTTCCACCTGATTTAGAAAGTTCACCAATTACTATAGGGTGTTGGCTGCAGAGATAGCCAGCAGGAAGTTGAAAACCATTCAGCTGTTCAGAATGAGGAAATGAAGGCCTCTATAATTTGTCCAGAGGAAGTCTAAGGATTGCTGCCTCCTGTCGCCGTGTGGGCTGGGAGAGGAGGACAGTCAGATGTGTCCCCCCTGAAAGCTGTGTGAGCATGGGGAAGACCTCTTGAAGTGATGTGAAGCTGAGGAGGGTAACAAGTGTGAAGACTACTCAAGGTGAGGTCTTGGATCGTTTCTATGTGGAAAGAAACCAATGGACATTTCCTGTGTGGAGGGGAAATTAATTAAGACTGAAGACTTCTCAAGGTGAGAAAATTAACTATTTCTATGTGGAAGAAATAAATGAACTGTTTGCTATGTGAAGAGACAAACAAAGGGACAGGTTAAATGAACATGTGCTGCGTGAAGAGATAAAACATGGACTATTGAGAGTCTGCTGTATGATCAGCCAAGTCTGCCCAACAGTAGGTTGGGGACAGACTTCATTAGATAGGTTCCAGTGTGTGAAGGTAGCCGCCCACAGTGGCAAGGATTTATTTTGTGTTTTATTTTATTCTGGATGTTTTTGCTGCATGCACTTGTTGGAAGAAAATTGCATGAATAAACCAAAGTGTTGTTTGCAACCCCTTCTCGGCTGTCTCCCTGTGTAACGAACCCCCCCAAGGGGTCATCCACGCCTACCACCGAGCTAATCAACCCCACAATATATATATATATATATATACAGTATATATATACTGTATATATATATATATATATATATATATAATATTATTATTAATTCATTTGTATTTTGCCCCATAAATTTAGATCTTATTAAACAAGCTCTGATTACACTATAAAGTAAAGTTCTCAGTTCCATCGAATTCCCTCCCAGGCCAACATTTTGTATTTTGTAAGAATTTTAAAGCAGGCCTTTACTCAAAAGTAAAAGTACAGCTCATCCTCCTCTCCACCACTGATTTTTTGTTTTTAACAGAGATCAGGTACCTTTTTTGACATGTACCCACTCCTAGTTCATTAATTCTTGCCTAGGTGAGAATGATGTTGCTTCTCCTGCTCCCTCCCTGTCCGTCTGCACCCTCCTTAGACATGTTACACATTCCAGGAGGCTGCAGGACCAGTCTCACCAATGCCATGTGTGACGAGACCAATCTCGCCACTGGGCGTTGGAGAAGCCTGGTTGCTCGCCTCCTGCAATGGGACTATGGACCCTCTCATCAGCCCAGGCTAAACGTAAACCCCATGGCAATTTGACTGCGTTTGTGGCATCTGAGCGCTGTTTGGATATGTTGAGCGCTCAGATCCAGGCTATCTGGGGATGGGTTGAATGTAGGGGTTCTGTTCAGTAGACTGGGAGTTATGCATTTTTGTGTCTTTTTGTGTTTCTTTAAACATGTGGCTAATGGAGCCTTGCCTCTCCTGGAAGCTAAAACGTATTCCTGTAAACTGTAAGGAACAGGAAGCCAACTCCTAATATGGGCATTACAGGAAGTTCTGAGGAGACGGGCGGTCTATTGACACTCCGTCTCCTCAGAGTAATGTGTATTGAGGGCTCGTTAGGGAACCATTGTTCTGTGTCTATTGTGTACATTGATTGCCCCCTGGGGCTTCTGTCTCCTTGCATTGGTCAAAGCTATCTGACCAATCCCTGTTGACTCATTTTCAAGCCCTCATTTGCATACGCTGGAGAGGACCTTAGTGAGAACTGCAAGTACTTTACAATTGACCAATGGGAAAGCGGTTGTTGGGGGAAGGATGTTCCAATTTCTGTATAAAAGTGTGCTCTGTTCTTCCAATAAATGTTGTTCCTGTTTTACCCTCATCTCGGAGCTTTGTCTCGTTATTGGGGGAATCTGCTGCAGGGATTGCTATGGTCTTCCATACTCCCTTAGAGAATCACTAAGCTCTTTTAAGAGCTTGTGTAAGAGCTTGTTCGTGCTGCACTCTCTGGGGGAAGAGAGGTTCACCCACAGGAACCTGGGGCATTGTCGTTGGTCCAGGGTGGGTAGGAGATGCCAAGACCCTAACCAAGCTGCGGCGGTTCGTGGAGTCTGAAGTGCTTACGGTGTCTGGTGGAGTGCTTGGAGCCCTCGGGAAGCACTAGGAGCATCTGTCAACGGAGGTACCTGCTCAGGGGTGCCCTGTTCCGTAACACCATGCAATCTCGCACATGCACAATGGGGAGCCAGCTGCGATTCGTGAGGAAGTCAAATCTGACTCTTACATCTTAGATGGCAGCACCAGAGACCAGGAGCGGTGAGAGGAATTGGCTGTGGGAAGATAGTGCAGAGCTCCATGGACTGGCAAGTACCCTATTTTTTTTTTTGCATGTATAGCTGCTGACTTTTGAATTTTAAAAATCTAACTGAAGTTCCTCTTTAATAATAATTATTTTAAATTCCTGTGAATGTTGTGAAAATATTAAAGAAAAGATCCAGCTTTGTTTTACGCTAAAAGTAATTAATAAATGACCTCAGTTTGGTATATAAAAATAGAACATCATGTCCCATCATCCTTCAGTGCTCTCTGTCCAGCAGCAAGCTGTCAGCTGTATGCCACAAAATGATGGACATATCTCATTACATCTTACAATGATGTGCAGCATAAATAAGCAAGCGAGAAAGAAATGACGCTGCATGATTTCATTATTGCATGTATTTTCATAGCACCAATTTATTCAGTACTTTGCCTATTGTACATACACATCAGTCCCTGCTCTCAAAGAGCTTACAGTCTAAGGCCCCTAAGTCACATGCATACATAAACATACTTCTCAAGAAATAATGCTTTCACAGCCACTACTTAATGGTCCTGTAGTCTATTTTTCATAAAATGAAAAAATAGTTTCTTACTGTGTCTTTCTGCCTCCTTGTGATATCCTCCATGAGCTCCCAAACCTCTCTTTTTCCCTCTGCTTTCTGTTTGGAACAAGCAGCACACATTAGTTGCGGTCATGCACACTGCTCTAGGCACACAATTCCGGTAGTCCATAGTCCATCTCAGGAGTAAGCAAAAGAGGGTGGCTACGTTCTACATACAGTGGGACCATGGAGAATGGAATTTTGAGGTTTGGAGGAAGTTCTTTTTTGAGTTAAAGCCCAACTCTAGACAAGATCTTTTTTCCCACCTCCCTCTAACCTATCCTGCCAGCTGGTATGTAATGCTTACCTGGCGCAGCCTTTTATACTCTCCTGAGTCCTCCGATCCATATCCCTCTCTGGAGCTGTTTCAGCCTGCAGGGACTGCTAGTCCAGCGCCACTTGTTGGCCCTCACTGCCAGATTCCCTTCACTCCCCTCAAATTAATGTCAGTCCTCTTCTGGATCTTGAGAGAACCTGGCCAGCCAATCGGAAATTCTCCATGTCTCATAGGCAGTGTCTTGGACATCCAGAAGAAGGAACCATCCCTGGATAGTAAATAGAGAGCAGAAGGACCTGGCTCTGGATGATCACATGACTGTGGCCTAAGGTAAGTGAAAACAGGTATTTAGGAAGTTTTTCTTAACTCCGTAATCAGTGAGTGGGGGAAAACTCTGATCCTGGAGTTGGACTTTAAAGCTCAACAATTTCTTCAGCATCCCCCTCTCTCTCCCACCCCCCTTAAACCTATCGAAATATGCATTTTTCACCCTTACCTTATGAAGCCAGATATACTCACCTTAGTTCCCTCGCCACCACTCATTCCACGTGGGGAGGCTGCTGATCCATCACTACGATGCCCCCTTTGAGATCGTCGGTCTACAGTGATGATTTCTTCCTTATCTAATAGGACCACACAAATTGACATGTAGCACTGTCCCCATTGGGCCTGCTGTATGATGACTTCTCTGGCCCCCTCTGCTTACCAGCACGCAGTCATTTGGGTTACAGTTCACACATCCCACCTTACCCCCGATGGCTCGTCACACAATAAACAGTCCAGGGGTATTGGTTTTTAGTGTTTTTTTTGGAACTTGGATGGGAGAAGGGAATAGTAGGATACTCCAACTGTAACTATTCACAATGGATAAGGACAACTCTCACTTTGCCTCACCAGGCTGCTTGTGGAAGCAGCTGCACTGCTTAATCCATACTGACACAAGTATGGAAAGGGGTAAGTCTCCTTGTTCTTTTATTTCCAGCAATAGACTTGGTGAATCTACTGTACATTATCTTTGGGACACTCACTAGCACCCCCTTTACTGACACCCGTCCACTGACTCTTCTAGCTGCAGGGGTGGCCCCCCTCAGATCAGACCCCTTGACACAGAACTGTACTCACTGTACTGCAGAATCAGATCCTCCAGTATCTCCCATTCCAGCCAGCTTCATCAGACCTCTGGGTTCAGTTCCTCACTAGCACTCTCCAGGCCCTCAGGTCAACTACCTGAGACAGCATGACACCTCCACAGAGGAGGAGGCAGCTTCATCCTTCCTCCAGGACTCCACTATCCAACCGAAAGACCCCGAGCACATGTGCTCCTGGCTTTTATACAGTATCCCAGTATGCACAGAGGCACTTTTCCTCTGCCAAATCACCAGGGCTGTATCAAACACCTGTGTACTCATTTGCCAGGTTTCCTCCCACTGTCCAATATGCCTCCCTATTGGACCAGTGTGAAACACTCTGCAGACAGAACAAGTTGCACCTGAGCACAATGAGCAGACCTCACTAACAGATCCTGCTCTCTGGTAAGCAGAGAACAATATAGATTTACCTGCAGTCCTTCTGGTAAGCAGACAAAAGAGGGGAAGTCTCAGGCTGCAGAGTCACATGACTACCACTTAAGGTAAATAAAAAAGGGTTTTTGGATAGGAAATTTTTTTTCTAGTGATCAGACGGGTGGGTTTTTTGGTAAAAATTATTTTGGAGTAGGGGTGTAGGAACATACAGTATACTTGAATAGGTTTTGTTTTTAGTGTCACTTTAAAGCAGAGCTACACTGCATCTCTAAGCACCACAAATGCTATTTAATTTATTTTTAGTACTCAAAGCACACTCACCCATCCCATTATTTTGGTGAGAAATCACTTTGAAAAACACCCCCTAGCATTTATGGCCATGGCCATCTTGAGAAAGGGTAGACAATTCATGTAGCATTTACTGCCTGGAATCCATTTGCCCTTATCTCAGGCAGACAGGAGAGGGTGTGCTGAAAAAAACCCTTCTCCTCTTCTGTAGACTCTTGGGATTTATGACATCATTTGCCTAAGCCAGGAAACCAGGAAGTAACTGAAGAAATTTAAAAAAAAGTCTAAAACAAGTAAATGTGATATACTTTCCTATCTGATTACTAATGCTAGCAGCATAAGGATATAAAATCTTCAATGTTGATTGAGAGAGTGAAGTTCTGCTTTTAGTATGCTTCAGCCCAAGTATGCAAAGCCGCAGACTGATCATGTCCCGAGTACCGATGCTTGTGTTGTTGCTCAAATGAAATACCCCTTTAAGTGCCTCAGACTGTGCTTAGGCAACAGCTCTGCCAAGTAGCTGGTGCTGGAAATAAAAGATGAATTTATAACACACATGTTCAGTATAAAATAATGATGGAAGAGATGAAACATAAAGCAGGAAAGTGAATGATTCAAGATGATTCATTGTTTAAAAATATAAATGTAGGTCATTAAGTGTGTGGATCTGAATTGTATATGTACAGTATAAAGGGCACAGACTTTGCAGAACATTATATGTGCACAGTCGTTTATCTCCTGTACATGAGGTCATGTATAGGATTTAGGGAAATTGGAAATGGTTTTAAGTCAATTTTATTGTTAGCTACTTAAAGGCAACAAAAGGTCTTATCACCACCCACACCTAGGTATCCAGCTTTTTCAAATAAAAAAAAAAAAAAAACGCTTGTGAACCCCATTAATGCTTCCTAGACTGTATGGTTGTGAGACTCTCCAGAGCCACCTTTTTCGGTTGTTGAGCCTGGCAATTGTCAGCTGCTCTCCAATGGGATCTGCAGTTTACCTAACTTTTTTGTCATGCTCTCTCTTCTCTCATCTTTTAAAACTAAAGCTGGCCATACATCAGTAGAATGCCATTCAAATGTTCATACAGAAATTTTAAAAAATTGTTCGTTAGAGCAGTTGGTCTTGCCATCAGTGAGTCAATTATCTTTATTTGAAAGCCCTTAAAATGTCATCCAGACATACAGATTTCTTTTGTGCCTAGCCCATTCCCATTCCATCCTGCTTGTAGCAATGGTAGGCAGGTGGTAGTTGTTTGTCCCATCCTCAATGTTTCCTTTTCTCATTGGGAAGCAAGGGTCACATGAGAGGCCTACCCTGGGATGGGTTTTTCTGGGCTACGATAGGCACCTGGTACAGGGTCACTTTACTACACATAGGGTACCTTTGCTATGCACTATTTTAAACAATGCCCTTGACAAGGATGAGTCTGCCATGGGGGAATACTCAACCTTAAGGCAGGCATCTACTCTTAGAGGTGAATATACACTATGTACACTTGCACTGCAACTGTTCTCCAGTTAACTCTTGGTTCCCCGTGACAATGTACACCTTCTCTGTAACCTGAATTTAGGAACGACATGCTGAGCCTTGTCCACTTCTACCTGTCCAGCATTTTTCACTACTACTCCCCAGTAACAGTGTGGGCCCCAACCGTTCACCCTGCACAAGCTCCATATGTGCACCTAACTTAACTCTTGAACCTTCGTACTTCTGTACAGGATAAAAACCTCTGTTGTGCAAGTCCGCAGCCTTTTGCTCTGGGAAACAGACCGCTGGCGGAAGGAGTACTGACAAGGTGCCACTCGCTGCTAGAGGCCGTTCCACCTATAACAGGTACATGCTATTGACAAGCAGCTGTAAAATGTCCATTACCCTAGGTAACCATTTGTGTCTTCACACTACTCCACTCGACACCGATTCCAACATTCAAAGGCACAATTCTTCCCTAACTCTAACTACAGGCTGTGTGTTGTCCCAGCATACCTGCAGAGGTAGTGATTTGTACTATAGAGTCCAACAGAGACATTCTTTCAGAGCTGGCATCTTCAGGGCGAACCCTGGGTTCTGACGACTTTACATTCAGGCTGTAATGAGCGACATGATTCTGCTCCTCCTGAATATTGTTCTCCATCTCATTCCCTTACAGGTAGCGTATCTGATGCAGGCCCTGGACCTTATGGCTCTCTACTGAGGGCTTCTTGTAGCCTGTTCACTGGATCTCTCTCAGGGATGAAACTCTTAGGGAACCTATTGTGGGAATTTTCTACTGTACTACTGTCCAATTTTTATATATCACAGGATTAGTGGGCCAGATCCAGAGAAGACCCCGCCAAAAGACCAAAGAACCGAGAAAGGCATTAACTCCTACTCGTCTGGCTGGGACAGTACCTAACTGGCTATTTTAACCTTCTTACAAGAATTTTCTCATCGCTACGTTCAAAAACAATAGTCAGTGTGAGCTCAATAGCCATTAGAAAAATGAATAAACATTTTGAAAATTAACATTTTCAAACAGAGTTCTACTGTTTTGTGGCCAGGTTAAAGGCCTCCTTGTGGACCCAGTTGATGAACATTGTCAGCAGCCAATTGGCTGTATCCATGTCACCAGTAAGAGATGATTGCCATGCTCCTACCCTGCAGCGCAGAGGAAAAAAGAATCAGGTCTTGTTCACACATAGTGCAGGGACTGGAGTTTTTATGCACTGGATAAACACCAGTCACCGCTAGGGCACATATACGTAAAACAATTATTTTCTATGTGCTATACTCACACTGCAATGCAGCCCGGAGCTGCTGTAAAATGCAGACATGCTACATTTTGTCGCAGTGCACAAGCATGCACTGCATGTCACCAGACAGCATTGCAAAACACTGCGCTGCTGTGCAGAAACGTGAATGAATTGTCAAATTGTTTAATTCAAATGAAGTTAAAAATGATTTGCGATGTGCTGAAACGCGTCACACCGTCTGTCTATGCAGCCAAACACTGGAATCTGCCTGTGCACTAAAACTGTAGTGTTTAGTGCAGTGCTGTATTTTGGCCTAGGACGACAAGGCCCAGGCCTAGGGCGGCACTTTGCAGGGGGGCAGCAAAAAAGCCACCCCCGTGTCTAGCAACCAGTGATGTCACACCTTCTCCCACCCCCCTCCCTCTCTCTCCCATCCCCTCTCCCTCTCTCTCCCACCCCCACTCCCTCTCTCTCCCACCACCCCCTCTCTCTCTCTCCCACCACCCCCCCTCTCTCTCTCTCTATTCCCCTTCTCTCTTTCCCACCCCCTCTCTCTCTTTCCCACCCCCTCTCTCTCTCTCCCACCCCCTCTCTCTCATCCCCTCCCTCTCTCTCACTCCCGCTCCCCCTCTCTCTCACCCCCTCCCTCTCTCTCACCCCCTCCCTTGCTCTCTCCCCCTCTCTCTCACCCCCCTATCCCTCTTTCTCTCTCTCCTCTCTCTCTCTCATCCCCTCCTCTCTCTCTCTCATCCCCTCTCTCTCTCTCATCCCCTCCTCTCTCTCTCTCATCCCCCTCCTCTCTCTTTCTCCCATCTCTCTCATCCCCCCTCTCTGTCTCATCCCCTTCTCTCTCTCATCCCCTTCTCTCACTTATCCCCCTATCTATCTCTCACCCCCTCTCTCTCTCATCCCCCCTCTCTCTCTCATTCCCCTCTCTCTCTCTCTATCTCTCTCATCCCCCCCTCTCTCTCTCTCTCTCTCGCCCCTAGCTCTCTCTCTCTCTCTCTCAACACCCCCTCTCTCTCTTTCTCTCTATCTCCCAACACCCTCTCTCTCTCTCTCTCTTCCCCAACACCCTCTCTATCGCCCATCACCCTCTCTCTTTCTTTCTTTCTCTCTCTCTCCCACCACCTTCTCCCTCTCTCATCCTTCCTCACCCTCCCTTACCCACTCCCTCTCTCTCTCCCACCCCCTGTCACACTCCCTCTTGTAAGATCTTAGGGGTTTTTACTGGGACTTGTAGTCCTTAAATTTTGGAGGGAGTCACATCCGTTAAACAGGAAGGGTGAGGCAAATTTACATAGGAGGGGAGGGGGGCGTCCAATTTTAGTCTTGCCTAGGGCAGCTCAAAACCAAAATACACCACTGGTTTAGTGGGCAGGTAGAGTGAACAAGCCCTTAGACTTGGGTCTGTCTCATGACTGCCATTCAAGGGGTTTTATTTAGTATGTTTTAAAAGAAACATTAGTAATTAGTTTGGGGTGTGTGTGCGGGGGGGGGGGGGTAAGAGTGGTTTTATTTAGATATCCGGAGGTGAGCTTTAAGTTTCTGTTTCTTTACTATTTATATGCAAAAATTATTTCCAAGTACATATTTAATTAATGATAAAGGATGCACAAAGCACATTGGTTTATCTAAACAAACAGTACAGCAAAAAAGCTTGTCTTGCACCTTTCTTTGTCTGCCTAAAACTTCATACTGAGCCCTCTAACAAGGTACTAATCTGTTTGCAGCGCTAGTGCATGCAAAGCAGAAAAAATATTATATTGCAGCTTACCAGTCCTTAGATGTCGAGGCTGCATGTTTATTTCCTTTTTTCCACCTAGTGACCTTGCCAATAACAAACTTACTGCCTAAAGTGACTGTTTTTACTCACTTTACTATGTCTGTGGAGAAGAAGTGCTTTCACCCTAGGACAAGACTACAGAAAATCTCTCCCTCTCTTTTGTAAACTTCTAATCCCATCACCCCCCATGTAATGGAGAAGAACAAAGGCAGACATGTTTAAAGTCAACTATGGCATGTATAGCTGCCTCAATAGATGCAGTGGAGGATTGAAAAAGTCACCCCAGGAAGTGTGTTATTCACAGGATCACAAGAAAACCTGAAAAGGAAAATAATGCAGTCTCCACAATTAAGGATTGCTCAACTGCAATATATAACATTTTTGTTTTGGGACTTAGATATCCTTATCAGACCAAAGGGACAAATACAGTACGAGGTATGTATTATTGGGGTTTGCATACCCTTTACTGTACAGATTTGAAATTTACAAAAGAACCCCCTTTAGAATTCATGCCAGTCCTCCAGTGTGGATAAATAATTTCCGGTGCTCATAATCTTTAATATGATAGTCATCACTCACAGAGTTAAAACATTATATTTGAGAAAAAACTGGTGCCTTCAAATCTAAGAGACATAAGAGACTGCATATGTTTTTATTAACATCAAACACACACCTTGATACTATAAATGTGTCTTTTTCAGCATTGTGATTAACCAATGCACTTTTCTAAGAAGATACAGCACAGTGCAGCGGAAGTTACAAACCTGGACCACAAAATGACTTGATATAATTTGAAAAATCTGTACAGGTAATCATTCCAGGAAACCCAGATGGATCGAAAAGAGATATACGGACTCCATATTGACTTCAAAGGAGGAGATGTTCCTGAAAGTGCATTAAACACACACGCACATTCAGACCCTTAGCTACTGTTACGTACTAAAATCACTGAAGAGAGCCAGACATTTTTGACAGGTTGGTTGTTATAAACTTAGTGTTCCTAAATGCTGAGTTCAGTTTACCTTTGATATAAAAGTAATGTATTTAATTATTGATTCAGCAGGACTTTTGCAATATGTTTGGGTGGGTTTAACTCTCCTTTCCTATGGCTCATGTGAGAATGCAGTGGGCACAGAGACAAGGTAATGACCAGCAGCAGACAAACTATTTGCATAGATTGTACAGCAGCACAAGGGCCCTTTGGGACTTAGGGAGACATGTACCCCCCCCCCCCATTTACTGTTATGTAGGGCAATTAAGATGCAGAAGGAATTCTTTATTATGCCCTAATCATTTTCCTGGTTTATAAATTCAAGCTGTGTTGGACAGTGAGCTCCTTGTTCACATTGTGCCTGACCAATGCTGAGACATACAGAATGCTTTTCCTATTTTCTCTTGACACCATGTTAAGTGAAAGTGAAGGGGGTGTTAGCTTTCTGACTGACATATTATAGAATCTGATAAAGTTCCGGCTAGTGCAAAGGCTATGCTTTATCTGCAGGAGACTATCCGTCTATCTAACTAGAACAGATATTTTCAATTTATGAGGAAAGGGGCCTCAACTGTGGCCCCTGACTTCACCAAAGGGCTGCACATAATGTTCAGTATATGTAAAGCTTGAGAGGACTGTCAAAGACTGTAGACATACTTGAAAAACTAAGGATCAGAGACTGGGACATACTACAGGTTTGGTTGGAGACAGTGGACATGTTACAGGTGTGGTTAGATACTGTGGACATGCTACAGGTTTGGTTGGAGACAGTGGACATGTTACAGGTGTGGTTAGATACTGTGGACATACTACAGGTTTGGCTGGAGACAGTGGACATGTTAGAGGTGTGGTTAGATACTGTGGACATGCTACAGGTTTGGTTGGATACTGTGGACATACTACAAGTTTGGTTGGAGACTGTGGACATGCTACAGATTTGGTTGGATACTGTGGACACATTCAGGGCCGGTGCAAGGACTTTTGACCACTCAGGTGAAGGTGCATTAAGGCAACCCCCCCCCCCCCCCATATCCCAGCATCCTAAGGTGGATTCTTATAAAAGTCTGTGGTCGGGCATCAGTGCAAGGTTCCCAAGGTTGACAGAGAGAGAGAAGGTTGACAGAGAGAGAGAGAAGGTTGACAGAGAGAGTGAGAGAAGGTTGACAGAGAGACAGAGAGAGAGAGGGAGAGAGAAGGTTGACAGAGAGGGAGAGAGGAGATTGACAGAGAGAGAGAGAAGGTTGACAGAGAGAGAGAAGGTTGACAGAGAGAGAAAGAGAGAGAGAGAGAAGGTTGACAGAGAGAGGGGAGGTTGACAGAGAGAGTGTGAGAGAGAGAGAGAGAGAGAAGGTTGACAAAGAAAGAGAGAGAAAGTTGACAGAGAGAGAGAAGATTGACAGAGAGAGAGAGAAGGTTGACAGAGAGAGAGGGGGGGGTTGACAGAGAGAGAGAGAGGGTTGACAGAGAGAGAGAGGGTTGACAGAGAGAAAGAGAAAGAGAGAGAGGGTCGACAGAGAGAGAGAGGGTTGACAGAGAGAGAGAGGGTTGACAGAGAGAAAGAGAGAGAGGGTCGGCAGAGAGAGAGAGAGAAGGTTTACAGAGAGAGAGAGGGGGTTGACAGAGAGAGAGAGAGGGTTGACAGAGAGAGAGAGAGAGAGCAGGTTGACAGAGAGATAGGGTTGACAGAGAGAGAGAAAGAGAGAGGGTTGACAGAGAGAGAGAAAGAGAGGGTTCACAGAGCAGAGAGAGGGGGGGTGACAGAGAGAGAGGGGGGTTGACAGAGAGAGAGAGAGAGAGAGAGTTGACAGAGAGAGAGAGAGAGTTGACAGATTGACAGCAAATTAGAAAGAGAAAGGGTGGTTAGAGAGAGAGAGGGGGTGAAAAAGAAAGGAGCAAGGGGGTGAAAGAGAGTGAGAGAGAGAGAGAGAGAGAGAGAGAAAGGGTGAGAGAGAGCAAGGAGGGGTGAATTATTTTTTATTTATTTTTTTTTTGAGGATTCTCTGCAATGCATTTCTCCAATCCCTCATTTGCTAAAATCTTTCCTAGACTTTCATGTTTGATTTATTACAAAAAAAGGCTTGTGAAAATACTGTGTAGATGAGATGTCCATTACAAAATGAATACATTTGATAGATCCCTGTCCACCCCATGAAATGGAACCTTTTTTTGTATGTCTTGCTAAGATTGTATGGCTGTAATCATGCATAGATGAATCTGTGACACGCACAAAGGGTTCCCTCTGTTATCATAAAAGCTCTAAACTTGTTTTTATAATCAAAAGCTTTTGTGGCTTTTTGGGATTTGTGTTGCAGGCCTAATGCAAATGCAGCATTGACATGGGACTGAGATGCTTGGATGATAATTGTCTCATTCTGATCTACATTCGGTCACATGGATCCTCCCTGTCATCAGACTAACCCCGATCCTGGGACCGATGTGACCTGCATCCTAAGCAGCTTCTGCACTGCTGGGAGAAACCACAACACGTTTGGGGGGCAGGGCTTCCCCTGCCAATCAACCTAACGGCCCACAGATCATCAGTCTTTGAACCAGCAAGTGAACTGGATTCCCCACCGCTGGCCCATGCCTACCTGTCAGTGCTCTGAAACGCCTATCTGCAGAAAGCAGAGTAGCTTCCATGGGCGATGTGCGCTCGTTCAGAGCACCTGTACACAGGATGGGCTAGCCCTGCTCACCTCCCCTTCATTGGGTCAGTGCAAGGAAGTTTGTCTGCAGATGAGAATGTGGGTTTTACCGCCCCCTTCATCCTGGCGCCCTAAGGCAGCTGCCTAACCTGCCTTATACTGACGCTGGCACCCTCTCTGGACACATTACAGGTCTAGTTTGAGACTGTGGACATGTTACAGGTTTGGTTGGAGACTGTGGACACACTACAGGTTTGGTTGGAGACTGTGGACATGTTACAGGTTTGGTTGGAGAATAGAAACATACTTTAGAAGACAGGTACTGAAGACATATTACATTAGGCTAGTAGACATCACTGCTGTTACTTTAAAATCAATGTTCCTACTCCCACCACAAACAGCTGTGATCCAAGGGCCCCACAACAAGTATTAAAGCCCTGCTTGTAGTCCTTGGGCCATATGTTTGGCATCAGAGAAATACAATTTCTATCCTGTAAGTGTCACTTGGAGGAAAACTCCTCTTTTGGTGATGTTGTTTGTTTATCTTCTCCCCACTCCCCAAGTCCAGATCTCACATATGTGCTACATGGGATAGTCATTCTTATAGATGGTACAGATGAGTATATACAGTATCACAAAAGTGAGTACACCCCTCACATTTTAGTAAATATTTTAATATATTTTTTTCATGTGACAACACTGAAGAAATTACACTTTGCTACAATGTAAAGTAGTGAGTGTACAGCTTGTATAACAGTGTAAATTTGCTGTCCCCCTCAAAATAACTCAACACGCAGCCATTAATGTCTAAACAGCTGGCAACAAAAGTGAGTACACCCCTAAGTGAACATGTCCAAATTGGGCCCAATTAGCCATTTTCCCTCCTCGGTGTCATGTGACTCGTTAGTGTTACAAGGTCTAAGGTGTGAATGGGGAGCAGGTGTGTTAAATTTAGTGTTATCACCCTCACTCCCTCATACTGGTCACTGGAAGTTAATCATGGCACTTCATGGCAAAGAACTCTCTTGAGGATCTGAAAAAAAGAACTGTTGCTCTACATAAAGATGGCCTAGGCTATAAGAAGATTGCCAAGTTCCTGTAACTGAGCTGCAGCACGGTGGCCAAGACCATACAGCGGTTTATAAGGACAGGTTCCACTCGCCATGGTCGACCAAAGAGGTTGAGTGTACGTGCTCAGCATCATATCCAGAGGTTGTCTTTTGGATATAGACATATGAGTGCTACCAGCATTGCTGTAGAGGTTGAAGGGGTGGGGGGGTCAGCCTGTCAGTGCTCAGACCATATGCCGCACACTGCATCAAATTGGTCTGCATGACTGTCATCCCAGAAGGAAGCCTCTTCTAAAGATGATGCACAAGAAAGCCTGCAAACAGTTTGCTGAAGACAAGCAGACTAAGGACATGGATTACTGGAACCATGTCCAGTGGTCTGATGAGACCAAGACAAATTTATTTGGTTCAGATGTCAAGTGTGTGTGGTGGCAACCAGGTGAGTAGTACAAAGACAAGTGTGTCTTGCCTACAGTTAAGCATGGTGGTGGGAGTATCATAGTCTGGGGCTGCATGAGTGCTGCCGGCACTGGGGAGTTGCAGTTCATTGAGGGATCCATGAATGCCAACATGTACTGTGACATACTGAAGCAGAGCATGATCCCCCTCCCTTCGGAGACCGGGCCGCAGAGCAGTATTCCAACATGATAATGACCCCAAACACGCCTCCAAGACGACCACTGCCTTGCTAAAGAAGCTGAGGGTAAAGGTGATGGACTGGCCAAGCATGTCTCCAGACAAAAACCCTATTGAGCATCTGTGGGGCATTCTCAAACTGAAGGTGGAGGTCTCTAACATCCACCAGCTCCGTGATGTTGTTATGGAGGAGTGAAAGAGGACTCCATTGGCAACTTGTCAAGCTCTGGTGAACTCCATGTCCAAGAGGGTTGAGGCAGTGCTGGAAAATAATGGTGGCCACACATAATATTGACACTCTGGGCCCAATTTGGACATTTCCACTTAGGGGTGTACTCACTTTTTTTGCCAGCGGTTTAGACATTAATTGCTGTGTGTTGAGTAATTTTGAGTGGACAGCAAATGTACACTGCTATACAAGCTGTACACTCACTACTTTACATTGTAGCAAAGTGTCATTTCTTCAGTGTTGTCACATGAAAAGATATAATAAAATATTTACAAAAATGTGAGGGGTGTACTCACTTTTGTGAGATACTGTAGCTTCAGTCACAGGATTGAATAGCACAAGTGGAGTGCTTGCATGATAGGAACTGGACATGGCTAAAACATTTTTCTGCAATGGCTATGTGATGTTGGGCAAGGCTTCAGATGGAAGAACTGGAGACGGGTTAAAGGTGAGTATATAAGTAGATGGCTGCCACTCAGGGGGTGGAGGGATGTCGAAAGGCTTTCTAAAAGCCAACGTGTGTCCGTTTACACCCGCCGAAATCCAATCCAATCCGGTTCGCTAAAAACAGACGGATGAAGATCTGTTCCCCATTCGTCTAGTTAACATCCAACCACCCACAGAGCTGGGCTGGCTTTTTGTCTGCTCTGTATAAGCGCAGATGGACCAGCCATCCGCCTGCTCCACGTGGATCAGCAGACAGATACTCACTGAGCAGGGCCTTATATGTAAAAATGGACCTTATATGTATTTCATTAGTGTACTTAGCTGTTTGCCTGGAGTTTACATGGAATATTAGGAATGTACAGTATACTGTAATGACTTCCAATATCTTATTTTACCCCTATTTTGTAGTAACATAATAGCACTGTCACACAAAATATATAAAACCAAGGTCGTCTCTTGCAGGAATTGAGTTGTCTATGGCAAGTTACCTCATTTAATCTCTAGTACAGTAAACAGTACAGGATTAGAAATAATAACACTTTAAAAAATTACAATCCAGGGTGTAGCCAAATTGTAATTGGAAGCAAGCAGTAACTGGAAGCAGGATCAATCCATTAATCATAAACATAATGTTCACAAGTTTTGATAGTTCATGGCCAGAGTAAATAAACAGACAAAATGGCAACATTCTTCTAAAAAGATAACACATCTGTCATAGACATCTGTGTCATGTCAGTAGATGGATGGGCTGGGGGAAGTATGTGTATGAAAGTGATCGGATGACTGGAGTGGCAGGCTTATAAGGAGCACTGTGTGCTGGGAGCAAGGTGCGTTAATATAAATCATTTTTATGTGTAAAGCACATTGTACTTTACAGTGATTTTGAGCGGGGGTTGCCAAACTTTCTAAACAAAGGGTCAGTTTACTGTCCGTCGTACTTTAGTAGGGACCCAAGGGCCAGATAAAGGCAAGCAAAGGGCTGCTTCCCTCCCATGGGCCGCAGTTTTGAGACCAGTAGTTTAGATAGAAGGTGGCCCATCTTAACCACTTAAGCCCCGGAGGATTTGGCTGCTAAAGGTCCAGACCCCTTTTTTCAACTTGGCACTTCGTGACTTTAACTGATAATTGCGCGTTCATGCAATGCAGTACCTAAACGAAATTTACGTCCTTTTTTTCCCACAAACAGAGCTTTCTTTTGGTGGTATTTGATCACCTCTGCGCTTTTTATTTTTTGCGATATTAATAAAAAAAGAGCGAAAATTTTGCAAAAAAATGACATTTTCAACTTTGTCTTTTAAAAAATATCCAATATACTCAATTTATGTCATTTTTTTTGGCCAAAATATATTTAGCTACATGTCTTTGACAAAAAAAAAATCAATGAGCGTATTTTTATTGGTTTGCGCAAAAGTTATAGCGTCTACAAACTATGGTGTAAATACTGAAATTTACGAAGCTTTAATTTCTGACTGCCTATCTCATTTCATGAAGTGCTAAAATGGCGGGGCAGTACAAAACCCCCCCAAACTACCACTTTTTGGAAAGTAGACATCCTAAGGAATGTTCTGAGGGGCATGTTGAGCTCATTGAATATTTTATTTTTTTGTCACAGGTGTTTGAAAAATGACAAAAATATTTTTTTTTTTTTTTTTTACACAAAGTTGTCATTGAAATGATATATTGCTCACACATGCCATGGGTATATGTGTAATTACACCCCAAAATATATTCTGCTGCTTCTCCTGAGTACAGGGATACCACATATGTGAGACTTTTTGGGAGCGTAGCTGTGTACGGGAGCCGGAAAACAAATCACCACCATCAGAATTTCAAAGGGCGTACATTTTTCATTGCATTTTCTCACTACCTATAACGGTTTTGGAGGCCCTGAAATGTCAAGATACCACAAAACCCCCCCAAATGACCCCATTTTGGAAAGTAGACACCCCAAGCTGTTTGCTGAGAGGCATGGTGAGTCCATGGAATATTTTATATTTTGCCACAAGTTTCGGGAAAATTACAATTTTTTTTTTTAATTTTTTTTTTTTACACAACGTTGTCACTAAAAGATAAATTTCTCACACATGACATGGGTATATGTGGAATGACACCCCAAAATACATTCTGCCACTTCTCCTGAGTATGGGGATGCCCCATGTGTGAGACTTTTTGGGAGCCTAGCTGTGTACAGGACCGCGAAAACCAATCAACACTCTCAGGTTTTCTAATGGCGTAAATTGTTCATGTCACCTCTGCACTACCTGTCGCAGTTTCGGAGGCCCTAAAATTCCAAAATAGCACAAAACCCCCCCAAATGACCCCATTTTGCAAAGTAGACACCCCAAGCTATTTGCTGAGAGGCATGGTGAGTCCATGGAATATTTTATATTTTGCCACAAGTTCCGGGAAATATATATATATATATATATATATTTTTTTTTTTTTTTTACACAAAGTTGTCAGTAAATGATATATTGCTCACACATGCCATGGGTATATGTGAAATGACACCCCAAAATACATTCTGCTGCTTCTCCTGAGTACAAGGATACCCCATGTGTAAGACTTTTTTGCAGTCTAGCCGCGTACAGGACCCGGAAAACCAATCTGCACCTTCTGGCTTTCTAAGGGCGTAAATTGTTGATCTCACTCCTTACTACCTATCACACTTTTGAAGTCCATAAAAGGCCAAGATGTCACAAAACCCCCCCCAAATGACCCCATTTTGCAAAGTAGACACTCCAATCTATTTGCTGAGAGGCATGGTGAGTATTTTGCAGCTCTCATTTTTTTTGGAAAATGAAGAAAAAACAGGAAAATGCATTTTTTTTCCTCTTTTTTCAATTTCCAAAACTTTGTGACAAAAAGTGAGATCTGCAAAACACTCAACATGCCTCTCTGCAAATAGCTCAGGGTGTCTACTTTCCAAAATGGGGTCATTTGGGGGGGTTTTGTGCTATCTTGGAATTTTAGGGCCTCCGAAACTGTGATAGGTAGTCAGGAGTGAAATCAACAATTTACGCCCTTGGAAAGCCTGAAAGTGGAGGTTGGTTTTCGGGGTCCTGTACTCGGCTAGACTGCAAAAAAGTCTCACACATGGGGTATCCCTGTACTCAGGAGAAGCAGCAGAATGTATATTGGGGTGTCATTTCACATATACCCGTGGCATGTGTGAGCAATATATCATTTACTGACAGCTTTGTGTAAAAAAAAAAAAAAAATATATATATATATATATTTCCCGGAACTTGTGGTAAAATATAAAATATTCCATGGACTCACCATGCCTCTCAGCAAACAGCTTGGGGTGTCTACTTTCCAAAATGGGGTCATTTGGGGGGGTTTTGTGCTATCTTAGAATTTTAGGGCCTCCGAAACTGTGATAGGTAGTCAGGAGTGAAATCAACAATTTACGCCCTTGGAAAGCCTGAAAGTGGAGGTTGGATTTCGGGGTCCTGTACTCGGCTAGACTGCAAAAAAGTCTCACACATGGGGTATCCCTGTACTCAGGAGAAGCAGCAGAATGTATATTGGGGTGTCATTTCACATATACCCATGGCATGTGTGAGCAATATATCATTTACTGACAGCTTTTTGTAAAAAAAAAAAAATATATATATATATATATATTTCCCGGAACTTGTGGCAAAATATAAAATATTCCATGGACTCACCATGCCTCTCAGCAAACAGCTTGGGGTGTCTACTTTCCAAAATGGGGTCATTTGGGGGGGTTTTGTGCTATCTTGGAATTTTAGGGCCTCCGAAACTGTGATAGGTAGTCAGGAGTGAAATCAACAATTTACGCCTTTGGAAAGCCTGAAAGTGGGGACTGGTTTTCGGGGACCTGTACTCGGCTAGACTGCAAAAAAGTTTCACACATGGGGTATCCCTGTACTCAGGATAAGCAGCAGAATGTATTTTGGGGTGTCATTTCACATATACACATGGCATGTGTGAGCAATATATCATTTAGTGACAACTTTCTGTAAAAAAACAACAAAAAAAAAAGAAATAATAATTTTCCCGACACTTGTAGCAAAATATAAAATATTCCATGGACTCACCATGCCTCTCAGCAAATAGCTTTGGGTGTCTACTTTTCAAAAAGGGGTCATTTGGGGGGTGTTTGAACAGTCCCGGCATTTTACGCTCAATCTTAGCCACACATCACCCACTCTTCTAACCACTTGAAAACCAAGCCTTTTCTGTGCCTTTTTGTTTACATGAAAAAATATTTTTTTTTTACTAGAAAATTACTTTGAACCCCCAAACATTATATATTTCTTTAAAGCAGAGGCCCTATAGAATAAAATGGTGGATGTTGCAATTTTTTTTGTCACACGGTATTTGCGCACAGATTTTCCAAACGCAATTTTTGCGAAAAAAATACATTTTTTTTAAATTTATTGCACAAATACACTATATAATTCCAATTTGTTTGGTAAAATTTAAAAGATGATCTTATGCCGAGTTCATAGACACCTGACATGACATGCTTTAAAAATTGCGCACACCTGCGCAGCGGCAAAAACGTACGTACATTTTTAAAAACCTTTAAAAGTCTCTACAGGTTACCACTTTAGACTTACAGAGGAGGTCTACTGCAAGAATTACTGCACTCGATCTGGCGATCGCGGCGATACCTCACATGCATGCTGAAATTGCGGTTTACATATGACACTAGACCAACGCGTGCGTGTGCCATTGCGCGCAAGCACGGGGGAAAGGGGGCGGAGCTCGATTTTTTTTTTTTTTTTTTTGCTCTTTTATGTTATTTTGACACCTTTCCTTTAATTTTTTTTTTTTTAAATCATTTTTATTGCTATCACAGTGAATTTAGATATCCCCTATGATAGCAATCGGTAGTGACAGGTACTCTTTTTTTTAAAAATTGGGGTCTTTTATACTCTAGATCTCTCCTCTGACCTTAATGCTTCTGACCACGCCAAAATTGGTGTGATAAAATACTTTCCCAATTTCCCAATGGCCCTGTTTATTTCTGGCGAAAAAGAAGTCATGAAATGCTCGTAGCCTCCGGCATCTTAGGCCATAGAGATGATTGGAGCCATTCTAATCTTCAATTAGCTCTATGGTTAGATAACTGAACCACCGGCTGCACTCTCGGGTTAACCGGTGGGACAGGAGAGCCCGAGAAAAACCACGGAAGGCTGCGGAAGGCGGCGGTGGGGGGGGGAGGCCCCTCCCACTGCATGTAAAAGCAGTCTAGCGGCCAATTACCTGCTAGGATTGCTTTTACATGTAAGCCGACCGCTGGCTGTAAAAAACGATACCAAGATGATGCCTAAATCTGCAGGCATCATCCTGGTATAACCACTCAAAGTCCAGCAACGTACCAGTACATTGCTAGTCCTTGTTTGGCATATAGGTTTTTTTTTTTTTCATGCAGCCTGTGGGCTGAACGGAAAAAAAGAGAACCTATCAGAAATCAGCACAAGAATAATGCGTAGTATTACTCATCATTAACCGCCCAAACAACCACCCACTGAATTTAATGATGGGTATACACGGCACTATCCACGTATACCAAAATAGGATTTTAACTGCAGTGCTGAAATCAGAAAATCACCACAGCTGCTATCAGCAAAGGTATCCATATATGCTGAGCGCAAACACTGTTTGTGTCAGAATATATAAAATCAATGCGTGGTAGCCGACGAGTACCTGCAAGAGAAACAGGTCACAAAAGAATGAAAAAACAAAGTACATTAAAAAAAGTACATTAGGAAGAGTAGGACATATAAAATGACTGACAACAACAAAAGTTTTTGGATTCTCATCATTAACCGCCCAAACAACCACCCACTGAATTTAATGATGGGTATACACGGCGCTATCCACGTATACCAAAATAGGATTTTAACTGCAGTGCTGAAATCAGAAAATCACCACAGCTGCTATCAGCAAAGGTATCCATATATGCTGAGCGCAAACACTGTTTGTGTCAGAATATATAAAATCAATGCGTGGTAGCCGACAAGTACCTGCAAGAGAAACAGGTCACAAAAGAATGAAAAAACAAAGTACATTAAAAAAAAGTACATTAGGAAGAGTAGGACATATAAAATGACTGACAACAACAAAAGTTTTTGGATTCTCATCATTAACCGCCCAAACAACCACCCACTGAATTTAATGATGGGTATACACGGCGCTATCCACGTATACCAAAATAGGATTTTAACTGCAGTGCTGAAATCAGAAAATCACCACAGCTGCTATCAGCAAAGGTATCCATATATGCTGAGCGCAAACACTGTTTGTGTCAGAATATATAAAATCAATGCGTGGTAGCCGACGAGTACCTGCAGGAGAAACAGGTCACAAAAGAATGAAAAAACAAACAAAGGACATTTAAATGTACAGTAAGAAGAGTAGAAGGACATATAAAATGACTGACACAACAACAGTTTTTGGATCCTTTTATTTTTCTTTCTAACTGTTTCTTCATGTCTTGATTTGGGAGGGACTGCGATCTTCTGCGATCTTCTCTTCCAGCTTGGGTCTCTCAAAATGTCGATGGACATCCAACATCCTTCGAGACCCTGTGTTTGTGTGCCCTACACTGTGTCGTGCTGTACCCTACACTAAAACTCCACTAGTGTATGGTAGCGCTCAAAACATTCCCCGATGCAGAGACCAGGTTGGTCAGGACATTTGGGACAATAATAACGGGTGTCACGCCTAAATCCGCGCCTGCGACAGACACGACATCTTCTTTGGGGCCATCTTTGGGTAGGGGTACTCGGGAGGGCATAAGGAAAATGCCTCTCATGCAGCCGGCTCACTGCATCTGGAAGGGGAAGTTGGGCAGGCATGCCTCCTGGGTACAGGTAGGCAAGGATGATCTCTTCCTGGAATTCCCGGAAAGATCCAGTTCGTCCTGACGCCTTGTATAGGACAAAGGCGTTCAGCATCGCCAATTGGAATAAATAAACAGACACTTTTTTGTACCAGCGTCTGGCTTTACGGGCAACTAAATACGGCGCCAAAATCTGGTCGTTAAGGTCCACCCCTCCCATGTTAAGGTTATATTCGTGGACACAGAGGGGTTTCTCCACAACGCCAGTTGCCGTAGTGATTTGGATTGTCGTGTCTGCGTGAAGGGAGGACAGAACATAAACATCCCGTGTATCCTTCCACTTCACCGCAAGCAATTTGTCCGTTTTCAAGCAGGCTCTCGCCCCCCGACTAAGACGGGAATCTACAAGCCGTTGGGGGAAGCCCCGGCGATTAGGTCGCACGGTGCCACATGCGCCAATTTGTAATTCGAGCAGGTGACTAAATAGTGGCACGCTTGTATAAAAGTTGTCCACGTACAAATGGTACCCCTTTCCGGATAAGGGTGACACCAAGTCCCAAACGATCTTACCGCTGCTCCCTATGTAGTCTGGGCAGTTGGGGGGCTCCACACAGCTATCTTTTCCCTCATAGACCCGGAAACTAACTGTATAGCCTGTGGCCCTGTCACACAATTTATACAGTTTGACCCCGTATCTGGCACGCTTGCTGGGGAGGTACTGTTTCATAGCAAGGCGGCCAGTAAATTTAATCAGGGACTCGTCAACGCAGACAACTTGTTCGGGGGTAAACAAGGCTGCAAACCGCTGATTGAAGTGGTCTATGAGGGGCCGAATTTTGTGGAGCCGATCGTATGCAGGGTCTCCCCGAGGACGACAGATTTCATTGTCGCTGAAATGCATAAATCGCAGAATTTGCTCATATCTCGCCCTGGACATGGGGGCAGAGTACATGCGCATATGGTGAAGTGGGCTAGTGGACCAATATAGCCGCAATTCACTCTGTTTAGTTATGCCCATGTGGAGGGAAAGGCCCAGAAAGATCTTAAATTCGGAAACCGTTAAAGGTTTCCAGCCGAATTGTCTGGCAAGGGGCGAATTTGGGTTGGCGGCGATAAATTGTTGAGCATATAAATTTGATTGATCCACAATAGATCTGAAAAGATCTTCCGTGAAGAACAGCTCAAAAAAGTTCAGGGGCGTAAAACCAGCTGTCTCCACGTGGATTCCAGGTTGGGCGGTGAATGGGGGAAGTACTGGCGCTGTAGTATCAGTGGGTTGCCAATTAGGAAATGCCAGCGCATCAGGGAGGGCACTATGGGCTCTACGGGCCTGTCTTCGAATACGCGGTGGCTGCGGGCCACTACTTGTGCTAGCCACCGCACCAGCTTCAACTGCACTTAGGGGACTCGCCACGTCACCAGGTCTTACTGCAGTGCTGGTTGTACTAGGTCCAGGGTGTACTAGGCCGCTGGCGCTTGCCAGGTCGCCAGAAGGATGAGCGGCACTAGTACCCACACTCTGCTCCATACGAGCACCCTGCGATTCCTGCATCTCAACAACACCAGAATGGGGTCGGGTACGCCTGGGTCTAACAGGGACCCATCTGTCGTCGGAGCTATCTGTCAGGGAGCCGCTGCTGTCATTTGGTTCGTATACTGACCCTGATTCTGCCGGTGAGGCTTCCCCATCGCTCTCACCTGGCATGGTCATTATACTGTAAATAGCTTCATCACTGTACGAACGTTTAGACATTTTGGTAACTAAATTTACCCGTACAGTGATGCGACTCACAGGTAATAAAAGCACCTGGTTGTCGAAGACTATTTCAAGCGCTACCAAAAAAACTGCTAATGCTAGCAGGGATCAGGCCTGACTCTGCTAACACAGCGGTTTTGTGTCTTGTGTTTTTTTGTAAGTGACAGTAATCTGTTGATTACTACACTTACCTGGGTGAAAGGGTTAAACGCAGGTGCTGGCAGGAATCAGTGCTGATCGTGCAAACACTGCGTTTTGGGAACCCTAAACTATGGGGGCGCTAGTATAGCTCTGATCAGATCAGATATTGATCTGTTCAAACACTATACTAGAAATGGAAGTGTAGGTGCGTGCGTGTGTGTGTGGCAATCAAGGGGTTATTTCTAAACTATGCGCTGGGGATCTGGGGGGGGTGGCGGGGACCCTAAACCTCCTTTGGGAAAGAAACTAGCTAGCTAGCACAACCTCAAGTCACAATGACACCAATACAAAATACAGTAAAAACAGTATATTATGTGTGTATTAGTGCTAATGTGACAGAGGGTGTAGGGGTTAACGGGATGTGATCAGGGGGGGATCAGGGGTTTAAATCTTTATTGGAAGGGGCTGGCGGGTATCCTAAGGATAAAAGGAACGGTGGCAAGCGCTAAACCTGGTCACAAGTCACACTTATACAGGTATATAGAAAATGCTATATACTGTATACAGTGTGCGTTGTGGCAGGGGGTGTAGGGGTGATCAGGGGGGGATCAGGGGATTAAATCTTTATTGGGCGGGTGGGGGGGACCCTAAACCTGCTTGGGACACAAACTTAGTCGCCTGCGCTAATTCTGATCACAATCACACTAATACAAAAATACAAAAACACAGTATATTACGTTTGTATTAGTGCTGATGTGACAGAGGGTGTAGGGGTTAACTAGCGGTGATCAGGAGGGGATCAGGGGGGATCAGGGGCTCAAATCTTTATTAGGGGGGGGTGGCGGGTAATTCAAGTGGAAAAGGGGGGGTCGCAAGCGCTAGACCTGACCACAAATCACACTTATACGGGTATATAGCAAAATGCTATATACTGTATACAGTGTGTGTTATGGCAGGGGGTGTAGGGGTGATCAGGGGGGGGTCAGGGGCTTAAATCTTTATTGGGCGGGTGGCGGGGACCCTAAACCTTCTTGGGACAGAAACTTAGTCGCCTGCGCTAATTCTGATCACAATGACACTAATACAAAAATACAATAACACCGTATATTGCGTTTGTATTAGTGCTGATGTGACAGAGGGTGTAGGGGTTAACGGCGGTGATCAGGGGGGGTTCAGGGGGGATCAGTGGGTTCAATCTTTATTAGGGGGGGGTGGGGGCTAATTTGAGTGGAAAAGGGGGGGTCGCAAGGGCTACACCTGTTCACAAATCACACTTATACAGGTATATAGGTATATGCTATATGCTGTATATAGTGTGTGTTGTGTCAGGTGCTGTAGGGGTTAATTGGGGGGGCGATCGGGGGTGAAATGTGCCTATCTAGCTGTGTGTGATGTGCTTGGTGCAATTACTCACAGTAAGATGTGCTCTCCTCTCACGCTGGATCCGAAAAGACCGTTGGGAGGGGAGGGCACATCTCCTCTAAGCCTGTGTTTACATTTCACAGGCTTAGAGGGAGATCTGATTGGGCAGGACCGATCAACAGGTCCAGACCAAAAATGATTGGCCTGGACCTGATGACTGATCGGTTCTGAACCCAATCGAGTCATCGGCGGCGGCGGCGGCGGGGCGCGGGAGCGCGCACAGGGCCGGCAAAAAGTGCTGACGTAGGCCTACGTCAGTTTGCCTGGCCGGGGCTGAGCGCCGACGTAGATCGTCGTGCGCCGGTCGTTAAGTGGTTAACTTAAGCTGCCTTGCAGTGATATTTTTAGATACCCGTTTTTCCTTCATCTGTTACCCCTCACTTTATAGAGTCATGTGTTCTATAATTAGCTTTTTTTTAATTAAAGTGTATACAGTATAAACCAAATCACTCTAATTTTAAACAAGTTTTAACGTTTTAATGCCCTTGTCAAAAATTTATTTTCAATATGTTAGAAATTTACAGCTTTCATTAAAATAATACCTGATGATTCTGTCACCAAGGTTCTTGTTTAGACACTTCTTGTATATGATAATAGAACACTCAGTCCCTGTCTCTACTGTGCTCCTTTGCTGTCACTCTGCCACAATCTGCCACTCTGGCAGCGACTACAAGTGGCCTTTTTTTAGTACACATTAAACACGCATGTTCCATTGTTGTCATCACTAGGAAACCAGAACTAAGAAATGTCATTGCAGGATGGTCATTAAACCTGGAAGGCGATGGATCATAGCTGTGAGATGAGCACTGATTCAACATAATTTTCAGTCTCTCCTGCAAGGGATTGCCCTTTAGCTTAGCTACAGAAGAGTAATCCACCCACAGGAACACAATGAAGTGTTCAGTATTAGGGCTGGTCATCAAGGATCCTCTTGCTTGACCTGTCCCTTGGGATGATGTCACAAGTCAATATTAACAGGTTTGTTGGGCCACTCAGTTATCTGGTGTATGACACCAGTTTGTTTTATTACCAGTGTTGGGGTTGCCAACATGTTTATTATCAGCTAAATTAACTAGACAGGAAGTACTTATATTGTCATCTAAGGCAGTGATCTGCGTCTGAGGTCATCTGTGAATTCTTTAGGCTTATTATAACAGGTAGTGCAGCCACCTTTGACTCAGTTAAGGGGTGCTTCTTCTGTCCTTTTTAGCAACATTTATGCTAATGTAGCACTACTCCCTTGGGGGTTGCTGTTACATGTATGTTCTAATGCACTGCTTTGACCCTGTAAACCGTCCAGCCCTCCTGACACTCTAGGTTCAGACATGTTGTACATACCTTGACACACACCACACTGACACAATGTGAATGAGCTTTAACTTTTGCTCAGAAGATGAACTTGTAAAATGGTATTAATCAACTAGACCCTGGATAAACCGCCAGGGTTTAGCTGAACTGACATCAGAAAGACAGAGAGAAAAACAAGTTGTAATAACACCAATGATATAAATAAACACAACTCTCTTAGAATATGCACAAAGACCTCTCAAATAACTATATATTATCCCTATGAAGCAATCAGGATAAAGGGCCAGTCTATACCACCTGTATCCTAATGAGAGAAACGGTGATCTAGATACCAGTAACAAGTCCCCTTTAAGGAACAATAGTATAATAATGTCCTACTCGCAAGGCCTTGCTAAAGTCATCACCGGCAGTTGGAGCTCATGAAATGAACAATTTCCAATAGGACTCAGTATATAACAAGCAATGCAGAATAGTTGATTATAATCCTAAGTGATCTGGTGGCTGATTCAACTGCAAAAGGTCTGTGTTCAGTGTAACTAGAACTGTAATAATTGCGGTCAGAACTCTGAGCAGGTGCCCTCTCACCAAATCCTGATGTCCATCAATGAGGGTCCTGGGGAAACAGGCGATTGCAATCCTCCATGCTCTGTGGCCTTGAGATGGCTGCGCTCTGATGTCTCAGGGTGTCCCGCCAACTCCACCCAATCAGCGATGCTGCAAGAATGTCTGTAATGCTGCGATGAACATCCGTCCCACCAGGGCTGAGTCTGCAAGCGGATGGGGCGGTGTGCAGTAGGCCGCAGTCTGCTATCTCGCTCTCTGTACAGCAGACTCTGATGTGCACATGATGGGTTCCAGGAAGCAAGAGGCCCCAAGCCTGTTTAGCCGATCACTTTATAGCCTCTCCCAAGATGCTCCGCTGTTCCAAAGCTTGCTGGGAAAGATAGTTCTTAAACAATCCAGCCGCACTTTCAGATAATGGTAGTCCGGTCCACACTGAGGACCCTCCTATTTCATTATACCAGTTCAAATGATCCTTTGTAAATGAAAATTATGGTGGATCCAAGCATGATTTTGAATGAATGTTGTGATCTTTTTTTATTTGATCACATAATGGAACATAATACAGAGACCAGAGTGTTAACTGTGACATTTATTTGCTGTAAACTATCCTCTGGATGCCATCCAGTGAAAAAGGAAAATCAGGTCATTTAGTATTATTGCTCATATGGCTTCGCTCTCTCACACCATGTGGTATACTTTACATCTACTTAGAAGAAAAGTTAATCAACAAGCAAAGTACAGCTCATCGTGTTGGATGGAGTTATTGCCTGTGCATACAATTTAACTGGAATAATACAAAAGGCATATGAAATCTTTAGGGCAGGACTAGACAGACCTAAAACAAAGCGAAGAAAAAATTGACATGACTTTAGTAGCTGGAAATGGGCCTACCCTGCAACTAATACTATCTGACTGTGGAATTGAGATAGCAATGGACATTAGATGACATTCAAATTACCCCAATCAGGATCTTTCAATAGATCTCATGTTAGAAAGTAATTGGAAATGTTACAAAAATGTGTTTCCACCAAAATACACTGTAACCAGCATTGTCCCTGTGTCATGCATATGCCAAACCAAGTATTAAATCCAAGAGTCCCTGGTTTTGGCCACAAAACCTTGAGAAATAATTATAGGTTGCATGTCCCACCATGTAAATATAGAGACCCATTGGCACACCAGGGATACCTCACCAGTGCTCAAAATGGTAAATACGGATGGTGGCACTTTCAAATTTACAAGAAGTTGCCAGCACACCAATGAAGCATTTAATAAATAAGCTCTTGAATTTAGCATATTTAAAATTCACAAATATTTTGTGGCCCCACAGGGTTCCTTTGTCAAGGTGCAGACTTTAAATATCTGACCACCCTTAGATGTCTATGGTAAGCACATGTCAGCCTATCACATTCAAACATGACTATAACTCTACTGGCAATACCCAGGAAATGGCAAACCTCATGGTGCGATTATATGAAATTTGTGACAAATTCCTGCAGTGTAGAGGCCTGGACTGCTTCTCTCACACTTTCCTGTTGCCATAAGGCCACCCATTATAGTGATGGACCAAAAGGAAAGGGGAGCAAGAAGAAGGGGTCTGCCACTAAAGGCAAGTGTTAAAATGTCTATATAAGAAAGCCCCAGTTTTAGGTTCTTTGGGATTTAGTGAAGGCTACCAGTAAAACAGGCTTTCATCTTGAACATTGACAGGGATTCAAATGAAGGAAACAAAGGACATATAAATCTGATCTTAAAGCGGAACTACATTGCATCTTAACGCCACAAACCAAAAACGCTATTTAATTCTTTTTTTTTTTTTTTTCAGAGCAAACTCCACCATCCATTCATGTCTCCTTGCTTTATTTTGCTGAGAAATCACTTTGAAAAACATCCCCTAACATTTCTGGATGTGGCCATCTTGATTAAGGGCAAATGATTGAATCATGATTCATGTAGCATTTACTTTCTGGAATCCATCTGTCCTTAGCATTAGGAGAAGAAGTGTAAAAAAAAAAAGTTTAAAACAAGTAAATTTAATATACTGTCATATATATTTCTAAGGCTGCAGCACAGGATTAAAAATACTTGATGTTCACTGAGAGAGTGAAGTCCCACTTTAAAGCGACATTAACCACTTGCAAACCAGTCACCATAGTTATACTGTGGCAGGTCGGGTCTGTACATAATTTTGTGTAGTAGTTAGTGTGGGCGTGCGTGCTCCACTGGAGGCATGCGCACATGCCGATTGGCTAGAGAGGGGGCCAATCAGCAGGTCTGGCGGCCGCGATGTCCACCGGGCACCCGCGATCGATCCCCATGGAGATAGAATGGCGATCTGCCGATGTAAACATGGCAGACCGCTGTTCTCTCAGTGATGAACACAGGGATTGTGTGTTCCTCCTATTTAGGAACATAGGTCTCTGTGTTCATCCAGGGAGCCCATCCCCCACACACTTAGAAAGCATCCCCATGGCACACATTTAACCCTTTGATCGTCCCTGGTGTTCTCTGCCAGTGTCATTAGTACAATAACAGTGCATATTTTAAGCACTGATTATTGTAGTAATGTCACTGGTCCCCCTCTCTGGTCAAAAGTGTCAGTTAAGTGTCCAATCTGTCCGCTGCAATGTCGCAGTCCCGCTAAAAAATTCTGATCGCCGCCATTACTAGTAAAAAAAAAAAAAATTACATACTGTAGTTTGTAGACGCAATAACTTTTGCGCAAACCAATCAATATACACTTTTTGGGATTTTTGTTACCAAAAATATGTAGCAGAATACATATTGGCCTAAAATGATGAAAAAAATTAGATTTTTAATTTTTTTATTTGGGAATGTTTTATAGCAGAAAGTAAAAAATATAGGTTTTTTTTTTCAGAAATGTCACTCTTTTTTTGTTTATAGCGCAAAAAATAAAAATCGCAGAGGTGATCAAATACCACCAAAAGAAAGCTCTATTGTTGTGGGAAAAAAATTACATCAATTTTATTTAGGTACAGTGTCGCATGACCACGCAATTGTCAGTTAAAGTAACACAAGGCCATATCGCAAAAAATGTCCTGGTCATTAAGGGTTAAAACCTTTCCGGTCCTTAAGTGGTTAAAGCTTTGGTTTTTTTTTTAACTCAAATAACAGATATGCTATACTTACCTGCTGTGTGCAATGGTTTTGCTCCTCCTCTTCGGCAAGTGGAAAAGCTGCTTTTCATGGGGGCACCCATGTGTGCTAGCTCCAGAGCCACTTTTCCTGCGTCTATTGACACCGAGCGGGCGGCTCGGCCCTGCCCCCTCGCTCAGCACAGCATTTGCTTGATTGCGGCGGGAGCTGAAAGCTCATGCTGCTAAACATCTGCCCAGGGAGGAGAGAGACAGTGGCGAGAGGGGCTGCTTTAGTGCACATTGCAGGATCTGATCGGGCTCAGGTAAGAATTAGGGGGGCTGGGGGAAGTTTTGCAGCACAGATGGTTTTTCACCTTAATGCATGGAATGCATTAAGATGAAAAACCTTAAGCCTTTAGAACCACTTTAACTATATCCAAATTCTGCAACCTCTTATACTGTATATGCTTCAGTACAAATGCAACTTCTTGCTAAATTATTCTGTGCTATGTAACATGGTTCTTTTTCTCTCAACAGAGCCAAGAATATTCAGTCTATACATTCACATGGCACAGGAAATAGAGTCCTGAGAAGGTCAAAGTACTCTATCACAAGATGATCCTAACCAGTGGGGTAGTTAAATACACTACACCAACATCAGGATGGAGCACAGAGGCCCTGAGCAAGTAGGTTGTGTCCCTTGTATAACAAATAAATATAGCTGCGCTTGGATATTTTAAGACAGACAAACATTACAAAACAAAAATTAATTAAAAAGGATCCGCTGCTGCACATATGTAGGATAAGAACATAAAATATATACGGGAGGTGCAGCACTAGAATCAGAATATATCAGTCCAAACACAGTCCTTCCGTAAGGGTCAGCTGATTGGGCAAATGAGTGCCACCACCACCAAACTCCACCAACCACACTGCTTCTTACCGTCCGGCTGATAACAATAGAGCATTCATATCATGGGCTCATGCAGATCTGCTTATCCCCAACCGTGAATCCTATAGACCAGGCAGCATATCTAGATAATCGGGTTCCTGGGGAAAAGATGCTCAAAAGGAGGCCCCAAAGATATAAGGAAAGCTCATAGAGTAGTATGTCTTTGAAACAATTTTATTAGATAATAAAGCTGATACACTCACAATCATGCAGAGCAGCGTCAGCGTGCGTGTAATCTCCGGTTTCTAACCGAAAATATGGCCGCTGCGTCCTCAGCGCAATGACGTCACACGTCCCAGAACCCACTACAAGTGTGCCCCTTGTATACATTCCACAGTTTAAAGTGACACAGGTATACTTACCTAAGTTTTCAGCATCCCGTGTCTACAAATGCACCTTTTTGTTTCTCTCTGGCTGCTGCAGGTATTTCCAGGTGTGTCAGACACCTGCTCCTCCTGCCGTACATTTTATTTCTTCTCGCTGGTTAGTACATCACTACAACATTAATGGGCCAGTGGGGTGAACTACACTGTGCAAAGGAAGAGAGGAGCTGGTGTGTACACACTGATTTCAAATGTTCAAGTGTTCAAATCTGAGTTTCAAATACCTGCAGGGACTGGGACGAAGCATAGCAACACTGTAGTCATAAGCCGCCGAAGGGTAAGAATACGTGATCTCTTTTTTACAGCTCAGCTTCTTTTACAAGTGGCCAGAGTCACTTTAAATGATGAATGCAAGCTAACACACAAAATATAGATATGCTCCCTCTAGGGCCTTTCTATTGTTCCAGGATCCAAAATACTTACCTTCCAATGCTTGTACTGGGCGATCAGATTTCCATATGTTATGATTGATTCCTGTCTCTCTGTAAGTTGACAAGAGGGACAGGAATCAGTCGCAGTCATGGGGCTGCAGGGCTCATGCTCCAAATTGAATAAGACATCTTAGCATTCTTGTTTCTGTGGAAACCCAATCGCTGAAATGCCAGCCAGTATACAGCAGCGTCTGTGTCAGAAGGTGAGCATTTTTTACTGTAAAGTAATAAAAAAGCCCTGGAGGGAGGCCTATTTATTTTTTGTAAGTCATTTAGCATGCATCCTTGAATTTTCATTCCTTACTGGAATGTGCCTTTAAGTTACAATAAAAAAATAATAATTTTGAGGCATTTAGAAGAGATAATGTAACAGGGAAGGAATGAAATTAATTTCCAGCCTTGGATTCAGAAAATCATTCATTTGGTAACAATATTATTTAGCAAGACTGGGCTATCCTTCTTAAAAAACCTTAACTGTTTTTTTTATATATATTTTTCTTATTTTTATTCTTGTGTTACTACATTTTTGTCAGTTAATTGTCCAGCTCCAACTTTTTTTTTTAATTTGGATATGGTGGAGAAGGAACAGACATTTTGTTGGGATTTTACTGCTATCTGTGGCCCTGTTACAGAAATTTCCTCTCATTCTTCCTGTGAAATTGGTTTTACTAGAAGTTAGAGAAAAGTGGCAACAGGGGCAACACAAAAAAGCTGACTAAGCTGCAGGTTGAAAAATCCAGTTCCCTCGCCAAGACTCACAGTAAGGACCCCTTCACACTTGTGCAACCTTTTTGACTGGACTTGAAGCATCGCCTGTGTAATCTTAAGGTCTATAAACGTCAAAAAGCATCAATGTCGGACCAAAGTAGTGCAGGCATTTATTTGAAGTCATTGCGACTTGAAGTCACACAGATATGAACGGTATTCATTGGAAATCATGGGGTACGACTTGTCAGGCGATTTTGCAGTCCCAAGACGCACAAGTGTGAAAGAGGCCTAAGGCTGGGTTTAGACTATTGTGAATTGGATGCGGATTTTTCCGCATCCAATTCGCATGTCAGGAGATTGTGACCGGCTCTCTATGGAGCATGTTCACATGTCTCCGGAGTGGCTCCGGTGCGAATTGCACAGGAGTCCTGTGCATCTTCTGGTCCATTACAGGTTCGAATTCAGCCAAAAATTCAGACTGAAATCGGACCCAAAAGGTGATTAGGGATGCACCAGACCCCTGCTGTGAGTCGCTCTGTGCGGCAGTGGGAATCCAGCCTAAAGGTTTTCAGTAATGGCTGGTCTACCCTCTCCCCCATTCGGTTCACTACGTTTAACAGGTTCCTCATTAATGTCGGCATTAGAGTTGTGTCAGGAATTAAACGTTACACACTTTGGAGAGGCCCCTCTGTCTGCAGTAGCACTAAGCTTAGTTCACAAGGAGTCCTACTGAACACCTGAGGCACACATGGGTACCTTTTCTTCCACCACCACACAGGAGGATGTTTTTACTTGCCACCTCTTATTCCTTACCTGAACTGGTTGCATTATTCACACTCCCCAGGTATTGGCTTTATTGGAAAAAGAAGATGATCCACGACTCCATACAGGCCTGGATCACACCTATGCAGGTTGCAGTTGATGCATAATCCAGGTGCATTTTGCATTTTTCAACATATGTTTTTGATCCATCGATGGATGCACAGATGTGAACGTGACCCATAGGAAACCATGTTAAATGGACTGTAGTGTGTTTCTCCAAATTAAAAAAAGCACTAAGACGGAACCACGCATTAGTCTAAGGCTCGCCATGTCCTAAATGTTTTGCAGGACAATTTTATGGGTCAGATGGTGAACGCACCAACAAGAAACCATGTGTTACTAGATGATTACGAATAATATAGACCCGATAGAGGATGTAGAAATATGGGGCAACTTAGAAAACAGTTACCATAGGTCATTTAGTTTCAGTATAAATCACAGAAATAGGAAACACAAGAGTAATACAAGGACACTGAACTTCAAAAGAGCCAACTTCCCTAAAATGCTCTTTTTGCTAGACGATATTAAATGGGATAAAATCCTAGCAACAAAGAACACAGAGGAAAAATAGGAGTGCTTTAAGAACATACTAAATAAAGGTATTGGCCAGTGCATTTTAACAGGGAATAGGTTTAAAAGAGCTAAAATAAACCCTGGGTGACTAAACTCTATTGTAAAAATGCATATAAAAAAAGAAAAGGCCTTCAAAAAACACAAGGCTGAGGGGTTAATGTCAGCATTTAAACATTACGAAGAATGCAATAAGAAATGTAAGAGCGCAATCAAGGCAGCTAACACAACAAACGTCACATAGCATGAGAGTTAAAAAAAAAAAAAAAAATTCTTTAGATATATAAATAGTAAGAAAGTGAGGCCAGAACCTATTTGCTCCATAAAGGATGATGAGGAGAATTTGGCTATAAAGGACAGAGAGACGGCAAAGGTTCTGAATAAATTCTCCTCAGTCTTCACAAAACAAGCAGGGGATACAATAACCTAGTCTGTAATGTTAATGTTAATAACACATCACAAGAAGCACCCTCATGGTTAATAGAAGACAGACTCAGAATTAGACTTTAAAAAAAAAATTAGACTTTAAAAACGTAACATAAATAAGTCACCGAGACCCCCGGGAATCTAAGAAGGAAAAGGACCTGGGGGTCCTAGTAGATGACAAGTTTAGCAATGACATGCAATGCCAGGCTGCTGCAAGCCAAGCCAACAGAATACTGGCATGTATAAAAAAGGGGATTCACTCCAGAGATAAAGCGATAAATCTCCCACTCTACGAGACTCTGGTTCGGCCGCATCTTGAGTATGTCGTCCAGTTCTGGGCACCGGCCCTCAGGAAGGATGTGCTGGAACTGGACAGAGTCCAGAGGAGGGCAACAGAGCTAATAAAGGGAATGGAGGACTTCAGCTACGAGAAAAGACTACAAGCATTGAACCTATTCAATCAATGTACAAATACCGTACTGGCGACCCTAGCATAGGGAACAAACTTTTCAGCAAAAGGGAATTTAAAAAGACATGCGGCCATTCACTAAAATTAGAAGAGAAGCGGTTTAACCTTAAAGGGTTTTTTACCATCAGAGCGATAAGGACGTCAAATTCTCTTCTACAAGCAGTGGTATCAGTAGGGAGCATTGATAGTTTCAAAATACTATTAGATGGGCCCTTAACAACCATAACATGAAGGGGTATACAATGTACTATTGACAACACACACAAACTCATCATAGGTTGAACTAGATGTACTGGTGTCTTTTTTTAACCTTACTAACTATGTAACTAAAAATTGCATAGGTGTGAACCAGGCCTAAATATATTCAAATTTATTGATACTCCATAAAAGAAACTTGTGGTACAGCAGATGTTACCGTGTTTCAGCCATGTCGGCCTTGTTCACAGAAATTCACAAAATCTCTATTTCATTGGCCGTATTTTAGGTTTCTCCAATAGAGCACCTGAAGGGTGTAGTGGTTATCGTAGCTGCCCAAATCATTATTTTTCACTGCAGACCAACGTCAGCCAAGCTAAGTTTGGCATCCCCATGCTGATTGTCTTCATTGAACACATAACAGAAACAGCATTAGCTTAAAACTTTACCTAAAATGTACTAACTTATTTCTGCATCATATAATGCATGATCAAACAGTCAGTGATTTGCAAAGTCCCTTTTCCAAGAATGTGGTAAAGTACAAAAACTATATCAGAATTTGATCATAACTTTTCCCATTGTCGGGTGTCACAGGAGGGATGGTGTGGTACTCACATCTCTTGCCCAATCCTATAAGGTAGTTGTATTCCACTATACTCCCTTCTAAGGGCCTGGTGGACTTAGCTTTTTCCCGATGTGGAATATTCAAGCTAGAGCTGTGCCTTACACTCTCCTCCTTAGGTTCTCCTAGTCTCCCACTGAACCCCTCACACTATGACTCTACCTTAAAGAGGACCTTTCCCATCCCCTCCTCTACAGAAATAGCTTGGTATGTTGTAAAACAATGTACATAAACAAGTATACTTAATGGACGGGGCCTATTACACCCATGCATGTGGTTTAACTCTCGTGCAAAGTGTGCTCATCAATGCCGGGGACAGATGAGCACTGCGGTCATGTGGAGAATCTAACATTAAGGCAGTCACCTGACTTAGATATGAGCTTTCACTGTGTGCAGTAATACTGTGCAGAGTTCCTCTGAAAAGCGACTAGTCCCATGTAACTTGTATACTGCATTAGGAGGGACATGCTGAGCCTGTGCCCACACTACTAGTCCAGCGTACCTCTGTTACCTCACTCCCAGTAACAGAATAGGGCAGTGTTTCTCAACTCCGGTCCTCGGGGCACACTAACAGGCCAGATTGTAAGTATTACTTTGGGGGGATGCAGACTAGAATACTGCAATCACTGAGCAGCAAATGATATCACCTGTGATGTATTTCAGTTTTCTTGCAAACCTGGCCTGTTAGTGTGCCCTGAGGACCAGCGTTGAGAAACACTGGAATAGGGTCTCACCAAGCACATAATACAGACCTCATGCATGCTCTTAATTAACTCTGTCCTTCCCATACCATGTGACCAGGCCATCGATCTCCATGATGCTAGTGTGCTACCGGTTGCTTTGGGTGATGGACTACTAGGGAGAGAGCCAGAACATCGACCCCATTGCTCCCAGAGGACCTGTCACCTTACCAGGTACCACGCCTAATGACTGGTTGCTTGTAGCTTATTCCTTTACTTGGCTACCCATGGCAACTACCATCCTCTTCCTGCAGAGTTAACCTTTTGTAGTAATGTTACTTCATACCCCATAGTGTGTTCCAGGTTCCTTGGAATACGCCAGAACCAGCATAAGTTCAGACAGGCTAATAATTTTTAATTTAACTTTACTGTAGGAAGGTATCATGGCAATACAGCATGAATAATGTCCTGTCCCTGAATCTAACTAAAACAGCATAGTGACTCAGGCATACCTCCGTGAGGTGAAAGCCCATATAGGCATTGTACATGACTTGGATGCTGTCTGTGACTCTCAGCATCTTCAGCGCCGTCCTTGCACTCACAGGTGGGTCTCCATACCCCCTGTACTATGTTCTCCACCCTGGCTCCTGGCTTGGGGGCCATGGTCTTAGTGGTCCCCCTTTTTATATAACAGGTGGGCCCATCAAAACCAAAAGCCTGGGAAACTGAGCCAAAAATGTTTAACCCCTTCCTCAGCCTGGGCCGGCTGCTGGAAATAACTACACACATTTCAACCTGCCTACAGACTTACCTATGTTCATTTTTCTGACCCTTTCAGGCTGCCTCTGTGCAACCTCTGCCCCTGTTCCCACGTCACAATTTTAAAAATGTATGTCCACCTTGTTTGTGTGGATGGAAGAATCATCTATGGCCAGCTTTAGTCTTTGCACTCAGGGCAGCTGATACACTTCTCCTCTCTTCAACACTCCAGGTCGTGGGTGGGCCTTGGGCATTCTCACTTACAATGCAGGACTGCTGATCCTGCAATGTACTTGATGACGTCGGAGTGCATGTGACCGATGGAGCAGCTAAGAAAAACAGCTTTGGAAGTCTGGTTGTATAATCAGGAGTAAGCCAGTAGCCAGTAGGAGTGAGGAATAAGGTTAATATAACTGCCTTTTCTGTTCCCTCTAGGCAACTTCGAGCATTTAAAATGTAAGTAAATTAAATACCAAAAACTGATAGTATTGCAGCTTACTGGTGGTGGCTGTTTTAGTTTTCCTTTTTCTCCTTTTATTTCAGCCTAGCAATCCTGCTATTAACTCAGTCGCTGTCCTAGGGTGACAACCCTAATGAACAGTGATGTCGCCATACGTGTGCGCAGGGGCTGTGCCAAAAAGGTGTGCCTGGGCACACCCTAAGCAATCTGTGTGGTGCGGATCTCCCCTACTGCCCAGGCTTACCCCCTGTGTTGCCCCCCCCCCACAGTGCTGCTGACTTCACCTTCTTTCCTCTCACGCCAGGATGTTTCATGAAGAAGAGCAGGGGAAGGAGCTAGTCAATATGTCATTGACCAGCCCCTTCCTTTTCTAAACGAACACAGTGAACACACTCACTCACTGTGTTCATTCATAGCTGAAGCATAGTAAAGTGTTTTACTTACTAAGAGCACTTCCTATTCTTTCCCTGTCCAGTGCAGCTGAGACTGCAGTAAACGGCATATGTGTTTGAGCTTTGGGATGCACAGTGGGGGAGATTTCCTAAAGCTAGTGCACTCAGAATCTAATGCAGCTGTGCATGGTAACTGTAACGAGACCCTTGCTCGCTCGCTTCCACTCTCCCGACACTCCTCTACTTCTAGTGAGTCAGCTTGCAGATCACAACGTCTGATGGTTCGGTCAACCAAGGCTTCGGGATCCGAACTACAGCTATGTGCCGTTCGGAATCCATTAGAACAAACATCAGGCAGGCTGTATGTAAGTTCAAACAGGAAGACGATTTATTGGAAGTACACAACACACTTATATACAGAATTTGGAACATCCTGCCCCCAACAACCGCTTTCCCATTGGTCAATTGCAAAGTACATGCCGTTCTCCTTCAGGTCCTCCTTAGCCATGCAAATGAGGACTTGAAAATTAGTCAGCAGGGATTGGTCCAAATGGCTTGATTAGAAGGACTGTTATGTGTAATGAGACAGAAGCCCCCAGGGGACAATCAATGTACACAATAGCCAGACACAGAACAATGGTTCCATAACGAGCCCCCAATACACATTACTCTGAGTGTCAATACATCCCTTAGCAGACAACAGGTCAGTTAATTAGCACACCCGACAATAGGTGAATGGAAAGCCACCTCAGACAAAAGCAACATTGTTAGACAGTCAGTCTCCTCATTGAAAATTCCTGGAATGACCATATTAGGAGTTGTACTTCCTGGTCAGAGACCTCATGGCAAATGGGAGCAAATCTCAATATTTCTACATGGAGACCTTGCTGACAAATATGAAGCAATCCAAACCATCACCCATCTGTCCTTAAATTTCAGTGACGGTGAACACCGTCACATATCTTCCCCTGGGAAACAGTCCAACAGCCACAGTGGGACCCCGAACGGGTCAACTTGAGGATGTTGGTAAAGTAGTCTTACGGTTCCAGGTCTGTCTGCCAGGATAACCCCTCCGCATTCCCATGTATATTCCTGGTGTAGGGGTGTGGGGCCTTTTTGCAATTGAGAAATCTAGACGTATGTGTCTTCCATCAAGTTCCATTCCATTTGCACGTTATTTTGCCTCCTTTGCATCTTCAACATTTTCAAAGTAGACAAACTAGAAACCCCTGGAACGTCGAGATTGCTGATCATACACAATGGATACATCAGCTATTGGACCATATTTTGAAAATACTTCTCTTAGATCTCGCTCCGTTGTGTAAAGACTTAGGCCAAACACGCCCAAACAGCAGTTAGGATCAGGATTTGCCGAACTTACTCTATTTCCTATATGCCGCCTTCGATTTAAAAAGGGAGAGCGACTGTGGCTGTGATGTCTGGTGGTCCAGGCCATGGCGGCCTCTGGGGCATACGAGAAAGTTAAATGGCCCAAATCATTCCCCAAAAGTACTTCTGTGGGTAACTCGCGTAGTAATCCCACTCGCACATATCGCTCCCCTGAGCCCCAATCCAAGAGGACTTGGGCGGTGGATAAACGTAGCACCTTGCCCCCTGCTACCCTGACTGCAACAGTCTGGCCAGTCCGGGCTGACTGGGGAATCATGTGAGGCTGGATGAGGGTAATCGCAGCCCTGGAATCGCGGAGTCCCTGGGCCGGCTGCCCATTAACCCATACTGCCTGGCGATGGTGCTGCCAATTATCTCCGGCAGCAGCTTTGGACAGGATCCGCTTCGAAAAGTTTGCCGCACTCTTCCTGAACATCTCGATGGTTGGGCTCATTCTGGAAGCAATGAGCCGCTGGTCTGGATGGATGATTAGTCTCTCGATATCTCGTGGATTGGGCAGGGCAATATCATTGCAGATGACCGGTTCGGTTACAGGTATAGCACTTAGGTCCGGTAGGAGGGTTGGGTCGGGCTGGGGGTCTAGAGGCAGACCACTGAGGTACTGAAGTCGGCTTAGAGGCTGGTAAACTGGGCCGAGATAGTGGATAGCGCTCATTTTCGCCTGACCTTCGAGAGTCCAGATATTCTTCGGCCAAAGTAGCTGCTTGCTGTACCGTCTGTGGTTGCTTATCTCGCACCCAATCCCGTACTACCGGAGGGGTGTGGTTAAAGAACTGTTCTAATAGTACTAGCTGGGTGATGTCGTCTATGGTATGAGCGTGGCTTCCCTGGAACCAGCTCTATAGGTTCCGCTGCAGACGATGTGCCCACTCCACGTATGTTGTGTTGGTTTGTTTCCGGGATTTTTGAAACTTAATCCGGCTGGCTTCGGGTGTAATGGCAAATCAGGCTAGCAAAGCTTCTTTTACCCAGTCGTAGTCTTTATCGTCCTTGTCCTCCAGGGCCCGATATTCATCCGCTGCTCTACCAGTTAAATTACTCACCAGTAAGACGACCCAATCTTGGGACAGTACTTCATGTATCTGGCATATTCTCTCAAAGTCCTGCAGGAATGCTTCAATTTCCTCCTCTCCTTCCTTAAATAGTTTGAACGCCCGAAAGGGCAACTTACGGAAAGTCGCTGCATCTTTAGGCGTTTTCTCCGATTGCTGTATTTCTGCCATTCTCTGCTCATGTTGCCACTCTCGTTCCCTCTCTTGTCGTTCTAGTTCTTTCTCTTGTCGCTCATCCTGCAGCTGGATGTTTCTAATGGCATTCTGTATGGCTGTCTCTGATGGGTTAGCACCATATACTGTAATGCCAACCGCTCTCGAACTCGTTGCTGAAACAAGTCTTCAACTGACCGGGGTCCTGCATCACCACCCCTCTGATCCATCTCGGCTAGCTCACTGATCAGGGTGGCCTTGTTCTTTGTCCCACCGGTCCCTCCACGGCTCTCAAGTAAGTCTTTCAGCGTGGCTCTCCTGCATGCTGCATGCTGCATAGCTGGTCATTGACTGTGGTGGTTTGGAGTGTCCCAGTAACTGGAGAGCAAATCCCACCGCTGCCAACCAATGTGACGAGACCCTTGCTCACTCGCTTCCGCTCTCCCGACACTCCTCTACTTCTAGTGAGTCAGCTTGCTGATCGCAACGTCTGATGGTTCGGTCAACCAACGCTCCGGGATCCGAACTACAGCTATGTGCCGTTCGGAATCCATTAGAACAAACATCAGGCAGGCTGTATGTAAGTTCAAAGATGATTTATTGGAAGTACACAACACACTTATATACAGAATTTGGAACATCCTGCCCCCAACAACCGCTTTCCCATTGGTCAATTGCAAAGTACATGCATGCCGTTCTCCTTCAGGTCCTCCTTAGCCATGCAAATGAGGACTTGAAAATGAGTCAGCGGGGATTGGTCCAAATGGCTTGATTAGAAGGACTGTTATGTGTAATGAGACAGAAGCCCCCAGGGGACAATCAATGTACACAATAGCCAGACACAGAACAATGGTTCCATAACGAGCCCCCAATACACATTACTCTGAGTGTCAATACATCCCTTAGCAGACAACAGGTGAGTTCATTAGCACACCCGACAATAGGTGAATGGAAAGCCACCTCAGACAAAAGCAACATTGTTAGACAGTCAGTCTCCTCATTGAACTTCCTGGAATGACCATATTAGGAGTTGTACTTCCTGGTCAGAGACCTCATGGCAAATGGGAACAAATCTCAATATTTCTACATATAGACCTTGCTGACAAATATGAAGCAATCCAAACCATCACCCATC
The DNA here is from genome assembly GCF_965119305.1 of Pelophylax lessonae. Classification (NCBI taxonomy): domain Eukaryota; kingdom Metazoa; phylum Chordata; class Amphibia; order Anura; family Ranidae; genus Pelophylax; species Pelophylax lessonae. The sequence continues at coordinate 43,378,270 of NC_138777.1, read as the reverse complement.
TGTCCTTAAATTTCAGTGACGGTGAACACCGTCACAGTAACCAATCAGCTTCTAACCTCAGCTTGTGTAATTAAAGTGGAGTTTCGGCCTATTTTGCAACTTTAGTGATTCCTGGAGTGCTCGCTATGCTGATCAACAATTGGGCATTTTCAATTTTTTTAGGGGGGCCCTTACCTTATTTTCAGGGCATTTTTGATTGTACTTTCTCCTTCTCCCCCCCTCTGTGGCCACGGCCACCGACATCACTTCCGCCTTTGCATTGCATCCTGGGAGCTGTTTGTCATCACTTCCAGGAGGCTGGAATCAGGAAGAACTCCCAGAACACTCCCTGGAATCAGGAAGAAGGACACAGCAGATTACACTGCGGCTTCAGATGCCCATGTCAGCCGCGCCCAGACAGCATTTTTAAAAGTAAGATTTTGACTAAAATCCAATACTATACACCTTGGAGGTATGAGAATAGCGGTTCTGTAAAGGGGCGATGGATTAGTATTATAGGGGTATTTTTAGTTAAAAAAGGTATTTGAGGCCAGAACTCCGCTTTAAGCTTTGTCAATAAAACCTAGGAGCTGATTGGTTTGTATCCAGAGCTGCACCAGATTTTGTACTCTCAAGTTTTAGTATATAACCCCCACTGTGTTAAGACTACGTAACACCTTCCTCTCTTCTACATAATGAGTGTGGTGTTTTGCAGTTCAGAAAGATAGGGAACAATGCTAACTGATAACAGTCAAAATCTAATAAAATCTTTAAATTAAATATTTAACAGACCACATAGGAGCAGATAAGAGAAATGTATTGCTGGAGTTTATGTACACTTTAACCTTTTTTAACCTAACCTGTGAGAGCCCTGCTGCAAGGATCCATTTGCAAGTTGAGCTTTAAAAAGAATGGTATGGGGGAAATGTAATTTCCACACTGAGTCCAAGAGGAGGGCGGTTTAAAAAAAAAAAAGTCTGCTTTTGTTTAATGATCTGCCTTAGTCGGTTAAAATCTTTATTTTTCCTTTACTCGGAGTGTGACTGCATACTCCCATTGTCACGGGTGTTGCATGCACTGTCAGTATCGTGTCAGTTCGTGAACTTTGCACAGTATACAGTAACAAGTCAAGGCACAATGCAATGAACAGGTTCCTGCTTTAGACATCCAAGCATCTCCTTACTCCCTCCCTCCGCACATCTGCCCACCTGCCTGGATCCCAACTCGCTCCCCGCCTTTTACTGTGTTTCGCTTCTTTTTTTTTGCGGCTGGCCCGGGCTTGCTTTTTCGGCACTGGGAGAGGGAATCCCGCAGGGCGAGGAGGAGGGGAAAAGCAGAAGTGTGTGAGCCATGGGCTGACGGCTACTGTGGGAGTCACAGGATGCAATGGAGATGAATAGAAACTAATTCTGCAACAGTGTTGCAGATGACTGATAAAGCAAGGCAGACGGATTTCACGTGGGCCAAGACATACAAAAGGGGTTTACTATTATTTATTAGCATCTTTTGCAAGTTTGTTTGTTCTGTGACACATGTGCATCATATTAATTTAAGTTTTTTTTTTTTAAAGAATGTTAATCTCTTCAGTGCACTGAATTTTTCCCTTGTGGTGTTGGTAGATAAGGTGGTCCGGCTCTTCTACACAATACTGTTTTTATAATCTGTTGTGTACTGTCCATGATACTTTTACGGACAGTACTCAATTGTCTCTGTCGCAAGTGCACTAATATGGCTACAATCACCAAGTACAATCTGTTGTAAAATTCAAAGTAATGGCACTTTTATGTTCTAATAATGAAAAGCAAAAGGGACAAATTTTGAAAGGAATTCCTGAAGAACGTTTATATTTAAGATTATTTTCAAGTGGGACATCAGCCAAAAACATTTTTTTTTAGTTTTGGGTAGGAGAGAGGAGGAGGTTTTATTGCCGTTTGTGTCCCTGGTGGGTGGGATTTGCCCTAACTTCCTGTGTGGTAATTAGGACAGGAGTGAGGGGAAATCACTGACTGGGCCAAAGACAGCAATAAAACCTCAGAGATTCTAACCTTTTTCTTTCTCTATGCACAACAAAAACTCACCTTCTGTGTGCAAGGGCTTATGCACACAGAAACAAAATATACTGCAATATACCAAAATATTTTTTTAATTCTTTTTATTGCATTTTATAGTTGTTGCAGACAGGGGAGGACAGAGCCAAGGGGCAGGGGGGAAATTGCCCCCTGGGTCGCTCTGATGCCCTGTAAAAAGAAAGCTTCTGCTACAGACATGCCTAAAGGATTCCTGGTGAAGAGAAGTAAAAAGTCCTCTGCCGCTGACCTACTGAGTGCGGGATGAAGATAAGGACAGAGCGCAGGCCTTCCTCCCCAGCATGGATGGTGTAAACTGTGTCTGAGTAGAGGCCGGTTCCATGCACCACTGGAGACTTTCCTCCCCTGGCCAGCCCTAACCAAGCTGTCCCAGCTTACCCCAACTGGCCCCTGCTGGCCAGGTCGGGAACCCGGGTTCAGCCGGTGAGTAGAGAGTACCTGGAGCAGAGCTTCAACCTTGAATGGGGGTCCGGAGGAGGACAGGAGGAGGGAGAGCAGGGCCAAGTTGCTGCATCATAGGCCTCTGGTTTGTACTTGCCCCCGGGCTGAAAGTTGCCAGTCTGCCCCTGGTTGCAAAAAATACAAAGTAAAGGGAAAAGTACAAAAAGTACCAAAACAGTAAAAAAAAAGTACAATGAACAGTACCTACCTTCTATACATAATCAACTAGAATAAAATAATAAACCTACCTATTCCCCTTTGCAGTACATTCTAAAAATGCCAGTAGCGTTGCCGCGTAAATAACATGAGTTTTTACGCTTTTTTGCATTAGCGATTTGTTGTGTTTTCCCGCATTTTTAGCGGTTAGCGGTTTTAACAAGAAAACACAAGCTGTGGTATGAAAACCGCTGGTTAGTCGGGCTTCAACACGTTTTACTGAATTTATAGCATTTTTACAGCTCAAAAACTCCTCTATAAACCGACTAGTTCTGGGGGGGGGGGGGGTTCAGCCAGAAAACGCCCCTGCCAAAAACCGCTGATAACAGCCTATGTGTGCATGGGATAACATGCTGCGGAGTTTACTAGCTGCAGAAAAAACTCCAGAAGCCAAAGACAGCAGCTGTAAAAATGTCCAGTGTGCATGAGGCCTTACAGAATATGCAAAAAGCGTTTAGTGAAAATGTACGCGATTGACCATGAATGCCAAGGACAATAGTTGACAAGAGCCATTTGTGTTCTAGCAACCAAGGACCCTGGGTGGCAGGAGCTGCCTGGGGCCTAGCAAATACAGTACACTACTGCTGTATGCATGTGGCATTAGCACAAACATTACATGCGTACAGTGTACAGACAACAATTTTCCTAGAATCTTTCTGCCAGCAAAGTCATACTTAAAGAGGTTGTAAACCTCCGATTTTTTTTTTTTAAAAACGAACACCTGAAAGAAAAACACATAATGAGCTAGTATGCATCGCATACTAGCTCATTATGAAATACTTACCTAAGAACGAAGCCCCCGCAGTGCCGACCGCTTACCTGTCCATGGGCGACATGTTCTGTCACCCTTCTTCCGGGTTTGCGGCATCTGGCCATCTGATTGGCTGGAGCTGCGATGACGTCACTCCCGCGCATGCGATTGGAAGATTTCCCCACTATTACTTTTTTGGGGACAACCCAAAATTTGGAATTTTCTTTTACTTTCAAAAATAATTGTAAACAGGATAAATAGGGGGAGGTGGGGATCTACCTAAGGGGGGCACAGACAGCAATAAAAATTGACAAGTCTTCCAATCACTCTCCACTCTGTTCAAAACTAAAAATAGTAGTAGTTATATGTTAAAATTATACGCCCGTGTGCATGAGTCTTCAAATGTATATAAACCCAATCACTAACATTTCATGAAAGCTTTACTATATTGATGCGGGGGGCGCGCATTGAAGAGAGAACGAGCAGCTCGCGCTGGAGCTGCTCATGTGATCGGCTGTGATTGACACAGCCGATCACGTTGTAAACAGCATTGGCTGTTTACCTTGATCGGGGTTGGGCTCAGTCCGAGGGATGAGCCTCAACCCCGATCGCCGCACTGCGCGCCCCCGGGGACGCGCAGTAGTGGCAAGAGCAGGCGGACGTCATATGACGGCCGCCCGGATCGGCAAAGACTTCCTGCCAGCGTCATTTTATAATGGCCCGGTATGGAAGTGGTTAAGTCATAGTCTTTTGACTAAAATGCCACTTTAGTTCTAGTCGCATTTAGGCCATCTGAATTGTTTTAGTTTTAGTCGTATTTTAGTCGACTAAAATCTCCAGTACATTTTAGTTGACTAAAATTTCCTACATTTTATTCAACTAAATATAATGGGTTTAGATAAAATGTAATACATTATTTAAGCATTTCTCTACAATTGCCAAACTCGTTCTATACTCAAGTAAAAATCTAATAACATTATTTATAGTATTATAATTTGAACATACACTATACACACAGATTTAGCCATTGTGATATATAACATCTTCATAAATAAAACCAAGTAGCATAAACAAGCAAAAATATGGCTTTTTGACAAACAGAAGTGCAACTTTAAAATATAAAAAGATAAAATAAAACAACTGTAAACTCTATTGCTTGTTATACCATTGCACATATTGCCTGAATATATTACCAACATTAAATATTAATTAAAAAAAATAAGAAAAGCCTGTTTCTTTCTTTTTTTTTTCTTTCAGCAGCTTAGTAGATGCCTCCTACTTATTCTTACTCTAAGACCCCGTTCACATAGGGGCGACGCTACTTGCTGGGGCGACCTGTGAAGTCGCGGTGCACAGCGTGCCCCGCGACCTCGGCGCGACATGCACGGACTTCATATCATTGAAGTCAATGCAGGTCGCCTCCAGGTCGCCCCAAAGTAGTACAGGACCCTTTTTCTAAGTCGGAGCGACTTGTGTCGCTCCTATTAGAACGGGTCCTGTGCTAATCAATGGCAGGCGACCCACCGTGACTTGTCAGGTGTGAATGGGGTCTAATTTTGACGTCAAATTTTACTTTAGTTTTAGTCCTATTATTTTGACTAAAATGTCTTTTTAGTTTAAGTCATAATTTAGTCTTTTGGCTAAAATGCCATTCTATTTTTAGCCGTAATTTAGCCATCTAAATTTTTTTTTTGTTCTACTTGTAGTCGTATTACTTTAGTTAAAGAAAATATTTTCATTGACAAAATTACCACTGATTACAAAAAAGCTTGAGTAATCAATGTAAGTACATAAGGAGGACAGAAAACATAAAAATAATAAAGAACAATGAAAAAGTAAATTAAATAAAATGAACATTAATATAACATTTTACATTTTTATTCTCTAAGTTCATTTTTTTATCCTCGAAAAAAGGTTTGGTACATATGCTGTACAGAGAAACTTGTCTCTTTTTTTTCACAGCATATAATAACCACAGGCCTACTGTGCTAAGCTGCTACTGATAAGACACAGAGAGTAAATCAAACTGATCTGTGACAAATGGAATCCTTTCACCTTTGCAGTTCCATAAGAATAGATATCTCCCTGTGCCGCTGCTTCCATTTGGTGTTCTGCCGCTGCAGAGGGAGCTGTGCAGAACTAGCAGTGACTCTGTCACTAAAATCAGTCTTTAAAATAAAGACCTTCTTACAAAGAAGACATAAAATACTCATATCTCCTGATGCCTGTTGTCTGCCAGTCTCTGCAGCGGTGAAGAGAAAGTGCCTGCTGAAGATCCTGCAGACTCTGAAACTTCTGAGAGTGTTGGCCTTCTTGACAGGTGCATCTCATAAAATTAGAATATCATCAAAAAGTTAATTTATTTCAGTAAATCAATTCAAGAAGTGAAACTCATATATTTAATATAGATGCGCCTACACACAGAGTAATATATTTCAAGCATTTCTTTCTTTTAATTTTGAGGATTATGGCTTACAGCTAGTGAAAACCCAAAATTCAGTATCTTAGAAAATTAGAATATTACATAAGACCAATAAAAAGAAAAAAGGATTTTTAATACAGAAACGTTGGCTTACTGAATGGTATGTCCATGTACAGTATAGTATGCACTCAATACTAGAGATGTATAGAACTGTTCGCCGGCGAACAGTTCCCAGCGAACTTAGCATGTTCGCGTTCGCCGCTGCCGGCGAACATATGCGATGTTCGGTCCGCCCCCCATAAGACATCATTGAGGCAAACTTTGACCCTGAACTTTACAGTCAGCAGACACATTTCCAGCCAATCAGCATACCTCCCTCCCACACCCTCCCACCTCCTATAAATAAGCAAGGGCAGCATCCATCTTAGATCATTCTGAAGCAGTGTGTGTAGTGAGAGTAGGGAGAGAGCTGCTGCTGCTGCTGCTGCTGCTGTTAAGCTAGGGACAGTTAGTCAGTGTTCCTGGTCTTGCAGTGTTCTTGGTCCACTACTGCTGTAATATCAGCACCCCAAAAAGCCCTTCTAAGGGCTGGTATTTGTGTTTTTTTTTTTTTTTTTTTTATATATATATATATATATATATACCTAGCGTCCCCAAAAGCCCTTTTAAGGGCTGGTAATTGAGTTGTTTCTTCTTATATATATATATATATCTATATCTATCTAGTGTCCCCAAAAGCCCTTTTAAGGGCTGGTAATTGAGGATTTTTTTTTATTTATATATATACATATATATATATATATAGTGTCCCCAAAAGCCCTTTTAAGGGCTGGTAAGGTAATAGAGTTTTTTCTTTATATATATATCTATATATATCTATTGTACACTGCAGTTGCCTGCCCGCTGTGTGTGAGAGGCCACAGACCTACCACAGACTGTACTGTGTGCACACCACACTCATTTCGGGTGGCACAGGCACAGTACCTTGCATTTTAAAAAATATTTTTTTTTTCCTCTGTCATAATTGCAGTGAGTGCTGTGTCAGGTCCACAGAGTGCACTGTACCCACTGCAGTGCACTGCCCACCACTGATATATATACGGTGGCACAGCATCTTGTTGCAATAAATTGAAAAAAAAAAATATTTTTTATTATTGCAGTTGCCTGGGCTGCCAGTTACTGTCAGGTCCACAGAGTGTACTGTGCCCACTGCAGTGCCACTGTGTGCCCACCCACCACTGATATATAAGGTGGCACAGCAGCTTGCAAAGTAAAAAAATATATATATATTTTTTAATTGCAGTTGCCTGGGTGCCAGTGACTGCTGTCAGGTCCACAGAGAGTGTACTGTGCCACTGCCCACCCACCACTGATATATAAGGTGGCACAGCAGCTTGCAAAGTAAAATAAAATATATTTTTTAAAAATTGCAGTTGCCTGGGTGCCAGTGACTGCTGTCAGGTCCACAGAGAGTGTACTGTGCCACTGCCCACCCACCACTGATATATAAGGTGGCACAGCAGCTTGCAAAGTAAAATAAAATATATATTTTTTAAAATTGCAGTTGCCTGGGTGCCAGTGACTGCTGTCAGGTCCACAGAGAGTGTACTGTGCCACTGCCCACCCACCACTGATATATAAGGTGGCACAGCAGCTTGCAAAGTAAAAAAAAATATATATTTTTTTAAATTGCAGTTGCCTGGGTGCCAGTGACTGCTGTCAGGTCCACAGAGAGTGTACTGTGCCACTGCCCACCCACCACTGATATATAAAGTGGCACAGCAGCTTGCAAAGTAAAAAAATATATATATATTTTTTAAATTGCAGTTGCCTGGGTGCCAGTGACTGCTGTCAGGTCCACAGAGAGTGTACTGTGCCACTGCCCACCCACCACTGATATATAAAGTGGCACAGCAGCTTGCAAAGTAAAAAAAATATATATATATTTTTTAAATTGCAGTTGCCTGGGTGCCAGTGACTGCTGTCAGGTCCACAGAGAGTGTACTGTGCCACTGCCCACCCACCACTGATATATATGCCTGCAAGAGAAAAAGCCAGCCGCAGAGAAGCCGTATTCCTGAAAATATAAGAAAAATGCTGTTTTTTAGGGGTTCTGGACATGCTACAGAGCTGAAACTTGACAGGTACACTTTTTAGACCCCCCAGACACTAAATACAAAAAATGACATGCCTGCCTAAAAAAATGCCCGCTAAATGCCTGCAAGAGAAAAAGCCAGCCGCAGAGAAGCCGTATTCCTGAAAATATAAGAAAAATGCTGTTTTTTAGGGGTTCTGGACATGCTACAGAGCTGAAACTAGACAGGTACACTTTTTAGACCCCCCAGACACTAAATACAAAAAATGACATGCCTGCCTAAAAAAATGCCCGCTAAATGCCTGCAAGAGAAAAAGCCAGCCGCAGAGAAGCCGTATTCCTGAAAATATAAGAAAAATGCTGTTTTTTAGGGGTTCTGGACATGCTACAGAGCTGAAACTTGACAGGTACACTTTTTAGACCCCCCAGACACTAAATACAAAAAATGACATGCCTGCCTAAAAAAATGCCCGATAAATGCCTGCAAGAGAAAAAGCCAGCCGCAGAGAAGCCGTATTACTGAAAATATAATAAAAATGCTGTTTTTTAGGGGTTCTGGACATGCTACAGAGCTGAAACTTGACAGGTACACTTTTTAGACCCCCCCAGACACTAAATACAAAAAATGACATGCCTGCCTAAAAAAATGCCCGATAAATGCCTGCAAGAGAAAAAGCCAGCCGCAGAGAAGCCATATTCCTGAAAATATAATAAAAATGCTGTTTTTTAGGGGTTCTGGACATGCTACAGAGCTGAAACTTGACAGGTACACTTTTTAGACCCCCCAGACACTAAATACAGAAAATGACATGCCTGCCTAAAAAAATGCCCGATAAATGCCTGCAAGAGAAAAAGCCAGCCGCAGAGAAGCCATATTCCTGAAAATATAAGACAAATGCTGTTTTTTAGGGGTTCTGGACATGCTACAGAGCTGAAACTTCACAGGTACACTTTTTAGACCCCCCAGATGCTAAATCCAAAGAAATTTTTTATTTTTATTTTTTTTTAATTTTTCCAATAATTGGCTCTCTATCAAAAAATTATAATTTTTAAGAACTTTTTTTTGCGTGATCCCTCTCCGGCATGCCACAGTCCAGGTGTTAGTCCCCTTGAAACAACTTTTCCATCACTATTGTGGCCAGAAAGAGTCCCTGTGTGTTTTAAAATTCGCCTGCCTATTGAAGTCTATGGCGGTTCGCCCGGTTCGCCGGTTCGCGAACATTTGCCGATGTTCGCGTTCGCCGTTCGCGAACGGCGAATTTTAGGTTCGCGACATCACTACTCAATACTTGGTCGGGGCTCCTTTTGCATGAATTACTGCATCAATATGGCGCGGCATGGAGTTGATCAGCCTGTGGCACTGCTGAGGTGTTATGGAAGCCAAGGTTGGTTTGACAGTGGCTTTCAGCTCATCTGCATTGTTGGGTCTGGTGTCTCTCATCTTCCTCTTGACAATACCCCCCAGATTCTGTATGGGGTTTAGGTCAGACGAGTTTTCTTACAAATTAAGCACAGTGATACCATAATCAATAAACCAGGTATTGGTACTTTTGGCAGTGTGGGCAGGTGCCAAGTTCTGCTGGAAAATGAAATCAGCATCTCCATAAAGCTGGTCAGCAGAGGGAAGCATGAAGTGCTCTAGAATTTCCTGGTAGAGGGTTGTGCTGACTTTGGACTTAACCACTTAAGCCCCAGCCCTATTTCGGACACTTTTTGTTTACAAGTTTAAATCAGTATTTTTTCCTAGAAAACTACTTAGAACCCCCAAACATTATATATATTTTTTTAGCAAAGACTCTGGAGAATAAAATGTCGGTCATTGTAATATTTTTTATCACGCGGTATTTGCGCAGCGGTCTTTAAAGCGCCATTTTTTTGGAAAATTTTTGAAAAATCACATTTCACTAATTTTAAAAAATACTAAACAGTAAAGTTAGCCCATTTTTTTTTGTATATTGTGAAAGAACATGTCACGCCGAGTAAATAGATACCCAACATGTTACGGTTTAAAATTGCGCCCCCCCGTGGGATCGCGACAAACTACGGTCAAAAGAGATCTCAATCTGCGACGCTTTAAATTTATGTAACGGTTACCAGTTTAGAGTTAGAGTGTAGCTCTTTTTTTTAAATTATTGCTCACGCTCTGGCGATCGCGGCGATACCTCACATGTGTGGTTTGAACAGCGATTTCATTTGCGGCTCGACTTCCGTATACGTTTTTTTTTGTGCGCGAGCTAACGGTGACGGGGGCGGCTAAATTTTTTTTTTTTTTTATTTTCCCATTTATTTTATTTATTTTTTTAACTTTATTAAAGTTTTAAAAAAAAAAAAAAAAAATCTGATCACTTTTATTGCTGTCACAAGCAATGTAAACATCCCTTGTGACACCAATATGTAGTGACAGGTACACTTTATGGAGGGATCGAGGGTCTAAAAGACCCTAGACCCCTCCACTACACTTCCCTGTATGCAAAACGCCGAAAACGGCATTTTTGCATACAGCCGTTTTTCAAATTTGCCGCCTTTTGCAGCACAGTAACCCGGAAGTGACGTCATGGACGCCGCCTCCGGGTTACGTCATCGGAGACCCGATCGATGCCGTTTCCGGCATTCATCGGGACTCCATCCAGCCGGCGGACGTGCCGGCTGGGTGCTCGGGGCTCCCGGTGGAACGGGAGCCCCGGGCAAAGCCACGGAAGGCGGCGGGAGGGGGGGGGACGTCCCCTCCCGCCCCCCCGGGTACCGATCGAGCGGCTCCCGAGCCGCATCGGTCGGTACCGACGGAAAGCCAACCGTCGGCTCTAAACCACGGTACCGGGATGGTGCCTCTAGCTAGAGGCATCATCCCGGTACACTACCGCAAAGTTTACTGACGTAGACCTACGTTAGTATGCGGTAAATTAAAGAGGAAGTAAACCCTCCTCTGACACTTTTACCTATAGGTAAGCCTATGATAAGGCTTACCTATAGGTACTGTAAATATCTCCTAAACATGCACCGTTTAGGAGATATTTACCTTACGTGCAGCCAGTGACGTCACTGGCGCATGCGCTCTGATGGAACGGCCGCTCGTGCCGTTTCTTCAAAGCCCCGTTATTATGTGTTTCTCTTTTTAGCTTGTAATAAAAAAAAAAATGTAACTGAGTTTACAATTAATAAAACACAGTGGACCAACACCAGCAGATGACGTGGCTCCCCAAATCATCACTGACTGTGGAAACTTCACACTGGACCTCATGCAACTTGGATTCTGTGCCTCTCCACTCTTCCTCCAGACTCTGGGACCTGGATTTCCAAATGAATTGCAAAATTTTCCACAGTCAGTGATGATTTGGGGAGCCATGTCATCTGCTGGTGTGGACCCACTGTGTTTTATCAAGTCCAAAGTCATCTCAGCCCTCTACTAGGAAATTCTAGAGCACTTCATGCTTCCCTCTGCTGACTAGCTTTATGGAGATGCTGATTTAATTTTCCAGCAGAATTTGGCCCCTGCCCACACTATCACTGGTATCACATGACCCAGATCTTTCCCAACCTGTTTGCAGGGAAACATAAGCAGGAGGAGCTTCTAGTCCTCTGCTGCTGGACGTATGTTCAAAATAAAAAAAAATTAAAAAACAGCCTTTGGAATACAGAGTATAAAAAATAAGTAGTTAATAACAATAAACTGTTTGAAATTGTCATACAAATATATATTTAAAATCAAATCTTTATTATTTTTGGCAATAACATGGTTTGGGATTTCTACCAGTCACAGGCTGTGTCAACCCCCTTCAGCCTGTGTCTTAGAATAAGATTAATCTACATTCGCCCATTGTGTTTAGCTGGATAGTGGGCAAGGAGGAGGATGGAGGGAGTGGGCTGTCATTTACCACTGTGTATACGCCCACATGTGTGACTCTATAGTAAACATGGGCTGCTTAGATGTGATAGGGGGGAAACGCTCAGCATAGAAACTCACTGAAAACTGAGCATTTGCAGAGTTGCCACCACAGCTGCAATATCCGTAGCTGAATTGGGGACATGAATAGAACGTGGAGATGGAGAGCAGCAGGATCAACCAGGTTTTTTGCAGAATTCAGAAAACAAATACCATAATGACTGAGTGAGTATGAACAGTATGTAATACACCAAATTGATAAATAGTTTTTTATGATGTAAGTTTAGTGACACTTTTTTTTTAACAAGTAGAATAAGAGTTTAGTGACACTTTAATGTCTCATTTTACTTTTTGTAATCTCAAGGGGGATTTTATATAAAAATCCTGCACCACAACCAAGGATTTGACTCATGAAAGTAAATCGCTCCTATTGATCTCAATGGGCGAGTTAGACAGATGGCACCTCCTGATATATTCTACAGGCCTAAAGAGTAAAAACTGCCACAGCAGCAAAGCATTGCAATCGCATGTATACAGCCCTGTCTAACTGTCATAAAACTAAGGTTCAGCCACCTGTTTTTACCGATCCCTTCCAACCATCAATGTAAAAGAAACCTTACCATTGAGATCAACAACACAACCATAGGTTCCTACACACACAACAAGGTGCTGGGTGTAATCCTAGACTCTGACCTCTCCTACAGCCCCCACATCCAATCACGGACTACATCTTGCTGCATTAACCTCCGCAACATTTCCAGAAACCGCCCCGTCCTGACTAACGACACCACAGAACAACTTATGCACTCCTTGATTATTTCCCGCCCTAAGTACTGCAACTCCCTCCTCCCTGACCTACCTTCACACGGGCTATCCCCCTTCAGTCTATTATGAATGCTGCTGCTAGACCAATGGCGGCCGGTGTGTTGGGTTTTTTTTTTTTTTTGAGTCACCTGATTAGAGCCAGAGGCTCTAATAAGCTTCAGAAAAGGGAGGACCCGGGGCACAGAGCAGTGCGCCCGAGCCCACCCATTGTGTGACAATAGCGAATTAAAATTCGCTATTGTCACTCAGGTCCTCCTCCTGGCCAATCAGGAAGCGGGTCCGACACACGCTTCCTGATTGGCCAAAAGGCAAAAACCATGCCATTGGCCGAGGAGGAGGCGGGAGGACTTGAGGAGACGCCGGGGGACTGAGTAGAAGCCGCCGCTGCATCAGGTAAGCGCTGGTCGGGGGGGGGGGCACGCTACGCTGGTCACTCTGCATTGAAAAGGGGCACGATGATCTCTCTACATTGAATGGGGGCACACTGATCTCTCTGCATTAAATGGGAGCACACTGATCTCTCTGCATTGAATGGGGGCACACTGATCTCTCTGCATTGAATGGGGGCACACTGATCTCTCTGCATTGAATGGGGGCACACTGATCTCTCTGCATTGAATGGGGGCACACTGATCTCTCTGCATTGAAGGGGGCACACTGATCTCTCTGCATTGAAAGGGGGCACACTGATCTCTCTGCATTCAATGGGGACACACTGATCTCTCTGCATTGAATGGGGGCACACTGATCTCTCTGCAATGAAGGGGGAACACTGATTTCTCTGCACTGAAGGGGGCACACTGATCTCTCTGCATTGAAGGGGGCACACTGATCTCTCTGCTTTGAAGGGGGCACACTGATTTCTCTGCATTGAATGGAGGCACACTGATTTCTCTGCATTGAATGGGGGCACACTGATCTCTCTGCATTGAAGGGGGCACACTGATCTCTCTGCATTGAAAGGGGCATACTGATCTCTCTGCATTGAAAGGGGCACACCGATCTCTCTGCATTGAATGGGGGCACACTGATCTCTCTCTGCATTGAAGGGGGCACACTGATCTCTCTGCATTGAATGGGGGCACACTGATCTCTCTACATTGAAGGGGGCACACTGATCTCTCTGCATTGAATAAGGGCACACTGATCTCTCTGAATTGAAGGGGGCACACTGATCTCTCTGCATTGAATGGGGGCATACTGATCTCTCTGCATTGAATGGGGGCACACTGATCTCTCTGCACTGAATGGGGGCACACTGATTTCTCTGCATTGAAGGGGCACACTGATCTCTCTGCATTGAAGGGGGCACACTATACCTTGATTACTGAAAGCCCCTTTCACACTTTTGTGACCTCAAAGTCACGCAATTTTTTTACAGCGTTTTTTGCCGCCACTGTGCTAGACTAATACACCTTACTAACCGATCCGTGACTGCTCCTTCCTATCAATACCTTATTAACCGATCCGTGACTGCTCCTTCCTATCAATCCCTTTACTGGCTTCCCTTACCCCACCGTATAAAATACAAAACACTAACCACAACATACAAGGAAAAAAAACAGTTTCATTAATTAAAAAAAAAAACACTAAGGCTCCGTTCACATGTCAGCGTATGGATCGCGGGCAGAACCGCCGCGGTTCCACCCGCGATCCGGAGATTATTTCAAATCGCGGGACGCCTAGCGTTGCCCGTTGATTTGCAATAGCCCCCCAAACGCTGAGCGATGTTGCCGCGATTTCCGCCTGCCGAATCGCGGTAACATCGCGCAAACAAAATCGCAGGACGCAATACGCTCCAAAAAAGTACAAGAGCTTCTTTGGAGCGTATTGCGTCCCGCGATTTTGTTTGCGCGATGTTACCGCGATTCGGCAGGCGGAAATCGCGGCAACATCGCTCAGCGTTTGGGGGGCTATTGCAAATCAACGGGCAACGCTAGGCGTCCCGCGATTTGCAATAATCTCCGGATCGCGGGCGGAACCGCGGCGGTTCTGCCCGCGATCCATACGCTGACATGTGAACGGAGCCTAAAGTTAGCCCATTTTGTTTTATAGTGTAATAGATGATGTTCCGCTGAGTAAAAAGATACCTAACAAGTCACGCTATAAAATTGCGCACACTCGTGGAATGGCAGCAAACTTCGGTACTTAAAAATCCCCACAGGCAGGGCTTTAAAAATGTTTACAGGTTTCCTGTTTAGAGTTACAAAGAACAGGGACACAGACAGCAAAACATATGTTACAGGGGTGTTAACACTTCCCTATGCTATCCAAAGTTACACATACATACAAATTTATCTTAAGAACAAACCTACAGAACCTAGCTTGTTTGTAACTTGGGGACTGTACACTGATCAGTCAAGCGGGGAAAATCTGACAGGGGCGGATCAATAGATTGATTTCTGTAAAACCAACCTGCCTATATATGGATCAAATCTTGGCCGGGCCCTGCTAAACCAGCTGAATTTCAATCCATGTATGGCTGACTTAAGTGGAGAGCTCCAAGTCCCAAAGTCTCAGGGGAATTCTTGCACATTGGTATTTACATAGGATTATTTTAGGGACTGCCGTGCAAATTGAAATTTTATACACACACACAACCTACTTTTTTTTTTTTTCAATGTTTGTCTCTACAACACTCACCTTTAAATGTAACATCAGAATAAAATGAGCCTGTTGCCAAACCTAAAGGTCACATAAGAAATGTGCCCATAAAGAAAAAAAATAACCATTATAGACTGCTTCATTGAAAAGGAATTCATGGCTGAAGTTTCTTAAGAAACCAATATGGGGAGTTTCACCCTTCTTGTCAGCTGTTGTGTTTAGTGGTTCCGTTCCACTGACCTCCACATCACTATATGACATAGTAATGACATGGAAGTCAGCGGGAAGAACCCCTGAGCACAGTGAGGGAACAAAGAAGATCAGCACTCCCGGAGTATTGGTTGTTGATGAAGAAATGTGAGCTGGGAATTGCTCTTTAATGGAGCAGCAGGTGACAGGAGTGAGTAGGATATGCCTATGATAATGTTAGAGTTCCTGTGAGGCAAGAAGAGTGGAGGGTGCCTAGGCATTATCACATGTGCTGTAGCTCTCTGTTGTACCTAATCAGGAATTATGTGCTAAAACCCAAGTGAAGTTTGTATTTCTTTCTGTTACTACTGGAGAAAATACATAGTTACATATATAGCGCAGAACCCTAACAGGCCCTGCAGATTTGTCCCAGGATCTATTCCTAACCGGGTGTGAAGAAGCCAGGAACACAGCAGCTCCCACAGTCTCACAACACAATAACTAGGCAGTGAGTATCTTTTTAGGGTTTAAAGTAGAACTATAGGCAAAACATTTTTTTTATTTTGGATAGAGCAATGGAGGGTTATAACCTCTGTCCCATTGTGGAGATTTCCCTCCACTTGTTGTCCCATAGCCAAACAAGAAGTGAGAAGAAATCCTTGCAAATTAGGGAATTTCTTGGGGACGCCCAGGTCACCAGAACTGGTGTCCCCATTTCCCCTCTATTACTTTTCTTGGGAAAACCCAAAATTTGGGATTATGTAAACAGGACAAATAGAGAAGGGGGAATCTCTTTAATGGGGGCACAGACAGCAATAAAAACTGACAGGGTTTCTTATCCCTCCTAAAAGAAACGTTTTGCCTATAGTTATACTCTAATGCTCATCGAGCATGGTTGGGGTGCAGGGGAAACCTTGGAATACTCAAAAATTTAGTGTGCAAAGTAGCAGAGAACACTCTCTGCCTTAACTACAATCTTCAGGGTAAAGCTGGCCATACGCTAGCCGAAAAATCATTCAAACTCATTTTCGAAAAACGAACACTCGGCCGTGAGAGCAGACGATCGTGCCATCATGCAATGACCGAATTTTGAACGATAAATCGTTCAATGGACATAAATGAATCAGTTTTTAGTTCAGTTTGTCACATATACCTAGTGCAAACAGTTCGGGCGAGAAAAACATTAACCTTTCAATTTGTCGTTCGTTCGGCAGAATTTTCCAAACAGTCCCTTCAATTTTTCAGCTCTGAAAAGTAAAAAACTATTTTCTATTTGTGCCCATTAACTGGATGAAAAACGAACAAACGGACCAAATGACAGATTTTCCAAAAAATTTTGTTGGCTAGTGTATGGCCAGCAATACTCCTTTCATAACTAGCAATAGGCGTACAAGCAAATCAAGGAACTCCAAACACAGGAACAGTCTTAAGTCAACAACTCTGGAGCACATGCTCAAAGGGTTAAGCAGCAACAGTCACTAGGATCTCTTACTCTGACCCATACTCACAATGTCCCTGTGTAGCTGGATGCCTCCATCCAATACCAGACAGACATTTCTCCTGTGAGCCAGGCCAGATCCTCAGTGAACCCCCTCTGAATTTGCTCCAGCTGCTTTCAGGAAACAGGCCCCCCAGCTCTCCATGAGCTGGAACCTCAACAAACTCTTGCAGACTTCAGCTAATCTGCCCAGAAGGGCAGCAGCCCTTCCAGCTGGGTCTTCTCCTCTAGGAAAAGAGCCTGCTGTTCCAAACACAGACTACTCCTCAGCAACCTACAGGGCAGTTTCTCCCCAAGGGATTGGCTGAGACTACATGAATATTCAGGAGTAGGGCCTGCCTCTTCCAGCCCACTATATTCTGGAATCCAATAGAAGGCAGGGAAAAGTAGTTGAGCCTGCATCCAGCAAGACCTAGAACACACTTCTCCATTGATTAAAAATGAGCTAATACAATAAGATACTGTATACCTTAACCACTTTACAACCGGAGGATTTTGCTGTCTTCCGTCCAGGCCACTTTTTGCGATTCGGCGCTGTGCGACTTCAACTGACAATTGCGCGGTCGTGCGACGCCGTACCCAAACGAAATTTACGTCCTTTTTTTCCCACAAACAGAGCTTTCTTTTGGTGGTATTTGATCACCTGTGCGATTTTTACTTTTTGCGCTATAAACAAAAAAAGAGCGTTTATTTTGAAAAAATAACAATATTTTTCACATTTTTTTATATGAAATTCCCCCCAAAAAAGATGTAAAAACCAATTTTTTTAAAAGTTTTTGGCCAATTTGTTTTATGCTACATATGTTTGGTAAAAAAAATCGCAATAAGCGTATTTTGATTGGTTTGCGCAAAAGTTATTGCGTTTACTAACAAAGGGAAAGATTTCTGTCATTTTTGGTGTTTTTTTTTTAACGCGTAATGGCGGCGATCTGCGATTTTTTTTGCGGGACTGCGACATTGCGGCGGACAGACCGGACCCCTGACTGACATTTTTGACACTTTTGGGGGTACCAGTGACATTACTGCAGTAATCAGTGCTATATATATGCACTGTTACTGTAAAAATGACACTGGCAGGGAAGGGGTTAATTTTATTGGAGAGGGAGGGGTTAATGTATGCCTGGTGCTTACTGACGTGTAGGGGGGGAGGTGACTATGTGATTCATGGACAGATCGGATGTCCAGCTATGCTGAACAGTCCGATCTGTCACTCCCTGTCACTATGGAGATCCGCCCGCTGTGTTTACACACAGCGGGCGGATCTCCAGACTCGATCCCCGACGATCGGGTAAGAGCAGCGGCAATCGCCGCTGCTCCTCCCCTGGCCCGACTCCCGCTGTGAATGAAAACAGCGGGAGCGAGCCTCCGGCGGCGCGCAAGCGCCGCCCAGAAGGGGAGGAGTCCAGTCACGTTAATACTACGTGGCTGGACGGGAACGAGCCACTCTGCCGCAGTAGTATTACTGTGAGCGGTTGCAGAGTGGTTAAAGTATAACTAAAGGCAAAACTTTTTTTTTTTTTTTTTTTTTAGTTCTGGATAGAGTGGGGGTGGATTAGAACACCTGTCAGATTTGTTTGCTATCTGTGCCCCCATTAGGGACATTCACTCTCTTTATTTGTTCTATTTACCATTATTGTTGAAAGTGAAAATAAAAGAAAAGCTAAAATTTTGGGTTGTCCCCAGAAAAGTAATAGAGGGGAAATTTTCCAATGGGAACACTAGTTCTGGTGACCTGGGGGTCCCCAAGGATTTCCAATATTTGCAGGGATTTCCTTTCACTTCCTGTTTGGCTGTGGAAAAGGATGTGCAGGGAAATCTCCCCAATAGGACACAGATGGCGAAAGAAAATCCAACAGGGGTTATAACCCTTGCTTGCTCTATCCAAAATGATAAAAAAAAGTTTTGCCTATAGTTCTACTTTAAACTCTATAGCAACCTATTCTAGGAGGGTGCTACATATGGAAAGCAAGTTTAAAAAAATAACCAGTATTTCAACAGATAAATTAAAAAAACTTGCCTCCACAGAACCCTAAAGCCCCTTTCACACATACGGTCCGTTCAGTTCATCAGTTCAGTCATGTCAAAATGTATCAGCTTTTCATCCATTTTTGCATCTGTTTTTCATCCGTTTTTCATCCGTTTTTTTTACATCCTCTACCAATGCAATAAAGGAAGAAAAACAGACCTTTTTTCCATTTTCATCCGTCTTTCGTCCGATCCGTTTTTTTTGACGGATGAAAAATAGGGCATTCATCTGTTCCAAAAAACGGACATTGAAGGAAGCGGATGAAAATGGATGATGATCTGTTGTCATCCGTTTTTACATAGAGATGCATTGATGTCTGTTTTTCATTAGTCAACGGATGGTTAAAAAACGGACAAACGGACCGTATGTGTGAAAGGGGCCTAACCCATTCTTTATCCAAGCAACCTTTAGGCCTCTTGCACACTGCAGCTTAAAAAAGCTCAGTACAGCTTTTTTTTTTCTGAGCTAAAATACAGCCCATTCATTGTAATGTGCCTATGCACACAGGCGCGTAAATGAGCACCGTGCATTCTTCAGTAAGAACAAAATAGAAACATTTTCATTTTTGGACCGTAATTTACGCCTAATGCGCGCAAATATGCTCAATTGCAAACAAAGGAACGCACACGAATATGCTGTGATCTTAAAAATGCAAATTTGCGTACTTTACAAGAATGTGAGAATACATTTGCGCGAAAAGACGTGAATTTGTTCGAAAAGATGTGAATTTGCGCGAATGTATATTTCAGTAAGACAAATACGCCTGAAATTTACGGCTGAAAAGGAGATACTCAAACAGGAGTATTGTGTGTAAGAGGCCTTATAAACCATGTTTCATTTTTCTCCAACAAAGAAATAGTTCTTTCCTAATTCCCCTATAGTAGTTGGATATTCCCTGGATCAACAATTCTCAGCGTAGTACAGTACTTATAAGTTGCCAATTATATTGTGTACATTTAGAAACACTTTCAACTTTTTTAAAAATAAGCCACAAAATGCCTGGAGCTAGCTTCTGAGGATGTTCTACATTGTCTACTATAGGTAACAGTGACGGCCGGTGTGCCCCGAGCTCACCCATTGGGTGACAATAGCAAATGAAAATTCGCTATTGTCACATGGATCCTCCTCCTGGCCAATCAGGGAGCGGGTCTAATACCTGATTCCTGATTGGCCGCAAGGCAAACCCCATGCCATTGGCCGAGGAGGAGGCGGGAGCGGGAGGACTTGAGCAGACACGCCGGGGGACTGAGAGAAGCCGACGCCGCTGCTGCTGCTGCTGATCCAGGTAAGTGCACTGGTCTCGGGGCCACACTGCATTGAAGGGGGCACGCACACTGGTCTCTGCATTGAAGGGGCACGAGCCCTGGTCACTGCATTGAAGGGGGCATGTACGCTGGTCACTGCATTGAAGGGGGCATGTACGCTGGTCACTGCATTGAAGGGGGCAAGCACGCTGGTCACTGCATTGAAGGGGGCATGTACGCTGGTCACTGCATTGAAGGGGGCACGTACGCTGATCTCTGCATTGAAGGGGGCATGTACACTGGTCACTGCATTGAAGGGGGCACGCACGCTGGTCACTGCATTGAAGGGGGCATGTACGCTGGTCACTGCATTGAAGGGGGCACGTACGCTGGTCACTGCATTGAAGGGGGCATGTACGCTGGTCACTGCATTGAAGGGAGCACATACACTGGTCACTGCATTGAAGGGGCATGTACGCTGGTCACTGCATTGAAGGGGGCACGCATGCTGGTCACTGCATTGAAGGGGGCACGCACGCTGGTCACTGCATTGAAGGGGGCATGTACGCTGGTCTCTGCATTGAAGGGGGCATGTACGCTGGTCTCTGCATTGAAGGAGGCATGTTCGCTGGTCACTGCATTGAAGGGGGCATGTACGCTGGTCACTGCATTGAAGGGGGCATGTACACTGGTCACTGCATTGAAGGGGGCATGCTGTTCACTGTTTTGAAGGGGGCACACTGGTCACTGTGCATTGAAAGGGGGCATGCTGGTCACTCTGCTTTGAAAGGGGGCACGCTGGTCTCTATGCATTGAAAGGGGGCACGCTGGTCTCTCTGCATTGAAAGGGGGCACGCTGGCATCTCTGCATTGAAAGGGGGCACGCTGGTCTCTGTGCATTGAAAGGGGACACGCTGGTCTCTGTGCATTGAAAGGGGGCACGCTGGTCTCTCTGCTTTGAAAGGGGGCATGCTGGTCTCTCTGCTTTGAAAGGGGGCATGCTGGTCTCTCTGCATTGAAAGGGGCACGCTGGTCTCTCTGCATTGAAAGGGGGCACGCTGGTCTCTCTGCATTGAAAGGGGCCACACTATACCTTAATTACTGAAGGCCCTTTTCACACTTTTGCAACCTTAAAGTCACGCAATTTTTTACAGTGTTTTTTGTCGCAAAGCAATGCCTATTACATTTTTCTGTTTGCGCCCCCCCAAAAAATTTTGAGCACCAGCCGCCACTGATAGGTAATATAATTTTTACATGGGAATTGGCCAAATTTTAGGCCTGATGTCCACACAGAGAGAGAGGGGAGGTGACATATAGACACCACCACAGGCCATCTCCATGAAAATGCTAATATTTAAAGTAATTGTAAACTCTCGTTTTTTTTTTTCTATTGAAATAGCAAACATATTATACTTGCTCCCTTTGTGCAGTGGTTTTGCACAGGGCAGCCCAGATTCTCCTCTTCTCGGGTCCCTGGCTGGAGCTCCTGACCCCTCCCTCCTGTTGAGTGCCCCCACAGCAAGCAACTAGCTATGGGGGCACCCGAGCCGTGCTGCAGCTCCTTGTATCCATTCAGATACAAAGCTGCGGTTCAGCTCTGCCCCCTCTCTCTCCTGATTGGCTAACTGAGTTTGATTGACAGCAGCCAATCAGGATAGTAGAGTGCTGGATGGCTGAGGCACTGGTAGACATCGCTGGATAAAGAGGGGGCTCAGGTACGTTTTAGGGGGGCTGAGGGGGGCTGCTACACACAGAAGGTTTTTCACCCTAATGCATAGAATGCATTAGGATAAAAAATTCTCTGACTTTACATCCCCTTAATGATGTACAAAATGTGGCAAAACTGTCAAAATCTAAGAAAAAAAACAAACATACTTCTACAAAATATTACACTGTCACGATACCCCCTTAGCCCATGACATTCTTCCCTCATCTAATGGAGCAATGGTGAAAGATGATCAAAATATAGAAGATAACCATTGTTCAATGAAAGGCCCTGCTGAGAGTTGTACGCATTATCTCCTGTTTACTAGACAGGTGCTTTAACCAATTAAGCCACAGTGCCAAACAATATAATATGTATCACAGTATAAATGCAATACTCTTAAAAGGCTATTTCGCCCTTTTAAAAAAAGGAGCACAAAATGGTAAGGTGACAATCACTTTTTCTCAATGAATGCCGCCACTTGGCATTTGACCTGGAAGATAGCCGTGATTACTGTAGTAGTGGTGACCCCAGCGTTCAAGACGCTGCTGTACATGGTTTCATTGCTGATTTTGCCCTATTTTGAATGTAAGTGCACTATTACTCATTAAACTTGTTTATGGATTTACACTATGAAAGTCTTTTTTCCTGTATGTCCGTGAGGACCATCCACCACCCATAATACCATTGGATAGGAATTATCCAAACACCATTTGGGCTGATCGATACCATAGCGGTTGGGGGTGTCTGACCCTGTTTATTGGCTACACACATCTGACCCTGTAGGGGTACCTCTGTCTGGTCAGTGCAGTCCAATTGGGAGGAGCACTACTGGACCTATCTGCACGAGTGATTTTTAGAACTACGATCTGCACATCTTTTGCACTTTTGCACTACTGGGACTATTGGACTATAATTTATTTATTTTTGGATAATGATATTGATTTATGATTGGTTTTATGGGTTTTAGCACTGTTTTATATATTTATATACTTAGTGTTATGATATATTGATTAACACCTAATTTATTTTTATTTTTTGTTATGATTGATATTTTTGTATAGGAATATCTGAGCACAATTAACATTTTTTTTACCCGACAGGTCATTATACACTGTTTAACACTGTTTGTTATATTAATTACTATGATATACTGAGCAACACTTTATTTTTTTTATTTATTTAATATCCTTATTTAGGAATATTTGAGCACTACCGACACTTTATTTACATGTGAGGTCATCATATTTTATGTAATTTCTTTTGCATATATGAAACTTTATTTTTAGGCAGCGGCACTATACCTTTCTTTTCTTTTCAAACTTGCTCATTATACCATGTTGTATCTGCCAAAAACTACCTGGAGGATACTTGGATCTCTGACAAATTTTATTAAATAATGTATGTACAGTAAATCACCACCTATTTTAATTTGTCTCTAAATAATTGTTCTTTTGACGGTTCTAGTTGTGCACATGGTAGTCACCAGCATACCTGAAAGAAAAGTAATCAATCACAGATACAGTTAAAACCACCAAACCTAAATTAATGTTGATTTTTATGGTCAGAAGGTCTAGCAGTATTAGAAGATGTTTATGTCAAAGGTTTTAAAAGTAAGCTTAAAGTGGTTGTAAAGGCAGAAGGTTTTTTATCCGAATGCATTCTATGCATTAAAATAAAAAGCCTTCTGTGTGCAGCAACCCCCCCCCCCCCCCCATCTCTATCCAGCAATGTTGCAGGAGTGTCTCTACTGTCCGAGACTCTCCCTCCTCATTGGCTGAGATGGCATCTCTGCGCCATTGGCTCCCACTGCTGTCAATCAAATTCAGTGAGCCAATGAGGAGTTGTGGCTCCGTGTCTGAATTGACACAGGGAACTGTGACTCGGCTAAGGTGCCCCTATAGTAAGCTGCTTGCTGTGGGGGCACTCCACAGGAGGGAGGGGCCAGGAGCACTGAAGAAGGACCCCATAAGTTGAGGAACTGGGCTGGTCTGTGCAAAACCACTGCACAGAGCAAGTAAGTATAACATGTTTGTTATTTTTAACAAACAAAAAGAGACTTTACAATTACTTTAAACTAAAACTAAAGACAGTGAACACCTGTCAGATTTTTTTTTTCTGTCTGTGTTCCCATTAGGGAGATTCCCCCTCTCTAATTGTCCTGTTTTCCATTAGCGTTGTCCCCAGAAAAATAAGAGTGGAAATCTTTCAATGGGGACACTAGCTCTGGTGACCAGGGGGTCCCCAAGAGATTCCCTTAATTTTCAGGGATTTTCTCTCACCTCCTGTTTTAGCTACGGGACAGGAAGTGATGGCAAATCTCCCCAAGGGGGGGGGGGGGGAAATAAACCTTGCAGTGGTTATACCCAACCCTTATTCTATCCAAAATGAAAAAAAAGTTTTGCCTATATTTCTACTTTAAGTGTAATCATAAATGACCTGGCTAATTATTTTGAACCCATAGAATTGAGGGGGCAGATTTTGTAAGGAAACAGAACTGTGGTTGGTGGTTTCCTGGAAAACTGAACCTCCTGCACCTGTGCAATAGACCTTTGAACCCAGGCATGAAAGAGGACTGGAGTATGTATAGACACCTGTAAACTAATGCAAAATTTGCTTTCCACAACCTATCCAATGAGTCAAATGTTATATAAATTGTTGGGTAAGCGACCCAAGAGGAGTTTTAACAACCATCTGTTTCAGGAATTCCCTTCATGAGTGCTATTGCTAATTATTCTGAATGTAAATTCCAGCTGACATGATACTCTAGAAATTTTTTTTTTACAAGCACATCAAGATTGTCCAAGATTCCTTCTGATGTTTGTGCTTATTACAGTAGGTATATCTAGCCAATTAGTGGCTAGAAAAAGATTGCATAATATATGATTTACATAACCCGTGTATTATGTAACTCATACAAAGGCTGGATAAGGTACAAAAGGCTGCATAAGGCACCGTTGCCAGACATTGACTGATTTTCATTTAAAAAGCCTAAGGTATTGGCAGTACATACAGATGCAAGCTTTTAGAATGTGTAACAATGTGTCTATGTGCCCGTAGAATGGAGGAAGGATCTGTATGAAATCAGAACTTTTGCGCATGCCCTAACACCAGCTAAATACTATTGGACACCCCTGGCCCAGGCGATCAGAGAGGAAGTTGGACCCAACTTCCTTCCTGCCTGCAACCTTCTGGGACATGTCACAGATCCCAGGGGGCTGCAGGTTCTCTCACCAATGCGCAGTGGGAAGTCACAGTGGGCTTCCCACAAGCAAGATGGCAGCGCCAAGCACCTGAAGACTAGTGAAGAACCAGCCCGGGTAAGGACAACGCTAGATCCCTAGTAACTGTAAAGTCAGATGTTACAGTACATGTAGCTGCTGACTTTTACTTTTTTAGAAACAACTGTAACTCCTCTTTAGGCAGCAGAGCTTAGTCAAGGACCCACTGTGACAATGGCACTTTCAGACTTACCCTGCACAGAGATTTATAGCAATTCTGATTTGTTCCTAATTCGTTAAGAACTAAGATCACCTTTTAGAAATAAAGCAGTTCTAAAGGCTGGAGGTTTTTTTTTTTTTAAAAAAAAACCTTCTGTGTGCAGTTTCCCCCTAGACGCCCCCCCACTAATACTAATACCTGAGCCTGATCTCAATCCAGCGACGTGCACAAGAGATTGTTAATCACAGACAGGGAGGAGAGAGCAGGGTTTGGGCTGATCTATGTTCTGTGTGACTTATGTAAACAGAGCAGGGGGTCTGGAGCAAGCATGCATCAATGCCCCCATAGCAAGTGATATGCTATGGGGGCACTTGGTGGAGGGAGGAGCCCAGAACGTCAAATGTTGATGAGTAATCTGTTAAGTGCTATGCTGGAGGTCTTAAATGATGGCAATTTTATAACAAGCTTGAGGAGAAGTCATTGGAAACTGCTATGCATCCTAAAATGCAGGGAAAAGGTCCCTGCAGCATTTTAGAAATCGCAGTCCACAGGGGAACTGCAAGTGCAGTGCGGATTCCCAGTGTGGGAGTGATTTCCATTGCCAACAGCATGCCATTAGGAGTAATTGCACCCAGACACATCTTCTGCGTTTCACTGTGCGAGTGGTTGCAGCTGTGGGGACAGGTGTAGACGCACAGTGGGAACCACCCACACAGATGTGAACCTAGCCTAAATGTGTGTGTCAGGAGGGGGTTGGGTATGAGCACAGTCAAAGGAAGATTTTTCAGAGTATTGCTTAGCTTATTATTCTTTACATACAGTGCATCTGGAAAGTATTTACAGCGCTTCACTTTTTCCACATTTTACAGCCTTATTCCAAAATTGATTAAATTAATTATGTTTCTCAGAATTCTACAAACAATACCCCATAATGACAACGTGAAAGAAGTTTGTTTGAAATCTTTACAAATTTATTAAAAATAAAAAAATCACATGTATTTAGTATGATGCTACAAGCTTGGCACACCTATTTTTGGGCAGTTTCTCTCATTCTTTTTTGCAGGACCTCTCAAGCTCCACCAGGTTGGATGGGGAGCGTCAGTGCACAGCCATTTTCACATCTCTCCAGAGATGTTCAATCGGGTTCAAGTCTGGCTGGGCCACTTAAGAACATTCACAGATTTGTCCCGTAGTCACTCCTTTGTTATCTTGGCTGTGTGCTTTGGGTTCTTGGTCACCTCCCTGACTAAGGCCCCTCTCCCTCGATCGCTCCGTTTGGCCGGGCGGCCTGCTCTAGGAAGGGTCCTGGTAGTTCCAAACTTCTTCCATTTATGGATGATGGTGGCCACTGTGCTCATTGGGACCTTCAATGCTGCGGAAATTTGTCTGTACCTTTCCCCAGATCTGTGCCTCGATACTGTCTCAGAGGTCACCAGACAATTCCTTAGACTTCATAGCTTGGGTTGTGCTGTGACATGCACTGTTGAAGTGATTGTAATTTTAATTAAAAATAAAAAACATGTTATCCTTACCTCCTCTGTGCAGTTGGTTTTGCACAGAGTGTCCCAGATCCTCCCCTTCTTGGGTCGCTCTTCTGCTCTTCTGGCCCCTCCCTCCTGGTGAGTGCCCCCACAGCATGCAGCTTGCTATGGGGCACCTGAGCCGAGTCACAGCTCCGTGTGTTCATTTAGACATGGCCTAACCACCTTTCTCTCCTCATTGGTTGACTGACTTTGATTTACAGCAGTGGGAGCCAATGTTGTGTCTCAGCCGATCAAGAGGAAGAGTCCCAGGACGGCCGAGGCATTCGTAGACCGCACTGAATAGAGATGGGCTCAGGTAAGTATTAGGGGGCTGAAGGGGGGGGGGGGCTGCTGCACACAGAAGGATTTTTATCTTAATGCATATTATCTTAATGCATGGAATGCATTAAGATAACACATATTAAAAAACGGAGATGCGCTAAAGAAAGCAAACCATGAAAATCAACATATATATTCAATTGCTTAAAAATATATAGGTTTGCAAAGAATAACAACATGTAAAGATGATAAGAGTCCACATATGGTTAAATGCTTGGAAATGCAGGCATGTACATTCGATAGGTTGTCCACCCAGGTGTTTCATCAACTTGAACAAGTGTGAGATCCCAGCCACCACATACTGACTCTTACCAGATAATGATGGAAAAATAGCAGTGAGTGGTTAAGGACCACTACAGCCTTTCTCCTGCATGACACAGCTTCAGAGACTTCCAAATCCCAGTTAGTTAAGAGCAATTGTAAGGCAATGGACACCTGATCCCCTCTGAGTCCTGATGACACTGTATCTCAAGAATAGGGAACATCAAACAAAAAGGGGCAGGCCCATAGTGCGTTATCTCAAGACAAATTGTTTATTTAGAACGAAAGTAGGGTATACACTCACCCACTATAGGTTTAAAATAAGCATGTAAACTTCAAAGTGCGGGCGGCTCTCAGCTGTGTTTCTCCGTGTACCACCAGAAAGATGGCCGACCTCAGACTTCCGGGCGTGACGTGGTGGCACTTGACTAGCTCCTCCCTTCAAGGGGGCGATAACACAACCTTCTGACTTTACAACTCCTTTAACCACTTAAGCCCCAGAGGATTTGGCTGCTAAACGACCAGGGGGTATTTTGCGATTCGGCACTGCGTGACTTTAACAGACAATTGCGCGGTCGTGCGACGCTGTACCTAAACGAATTTGACGTCCTTTTTTTCCCACAAACAGGGCTTTCTTTTGGTGGTATTTGATCACCTCTGCGCTTTTTTGATCATGCGCTATAAACAAAAAAAAGCGTAAATTTTGCAAAAATAACAATATTTTTCACATTTTTTTATATGAAATTCCCACCCCCCAAAAAAATGTAAAAATCAAAATTTTTTAACATTTTCGGCCAATTTGTTTTATGCTACCTATGTTTGGTAAAAAAAATTGCAAAAAGCGTATTTTGATTGGTTTGCGCGAAAGTTATCGCGTTTACTAACAAAGGGAAAGATTTTTGTCATTTTTGTTGTTTTTTTTTTTAACGCATAATGGCGGCGATCTGCGATTCTTTTTGTGGTACTGCGACATTTCGGCGGACAGATCGGACCCTTGACTGACATTTTTGACACTTTTGGGGTTACCAGTGACATTTCTATAGTAATCAGTGCTATATATATATGCACTGTTACTGTAAAAATACACTGGTAGTGAAGGGGTTAACTTTATTTGAGAGGGAGGGGCTGTGTGTGTCCCTAGGGGCGTGCTTTCTACTGTGATTGGCTGTGGCTTCAGCTGTATGAACGGTGATCAACGGTTCTACATAGTAGAACCGTATGATCATCTCTCATACACAGGGGAGAATGACAGGCA
Source organism: Pelophylax lessonae (assembly GCF_965119305.1). Classification (NCBI taxonomy): domain Eukaryota; kingdom Metazoa; phylum Chordata; class Amphibia; order Anura; family Ranidae; genus Pelophylax; species Pelophylax lessonae. The sequence continues at coordinate 43,349,489 of NC_138777.1, read as the reverse complement.
GCTTGTTTACACAAGCCGCCTGACTTTCTCCCTCTCCCCCGCCGATCGCAGAGTGAGCGGGGGACATCGGGTCCGCCGGTCACACGCGCGGGGGGGTCCGTGACCACGCGGGAGCGCGCCTCCGGGGGCGCGCGCTCGCTCCCTAGACCCTCACAAGCAAGCGACGTAGACCTACGTCAGTTTGCCTGTGAGGGGCTGACCGCCGACGTAGATAGTCGTGCGGCGGTCGGCAAGTGGTTAACTGTGGGACCTTATATAAACAGGTGTGTGCCTTTCCAAATTATGTCCAATCAACTGAATTTACCACAGGTGGACTCCAATCAAGTTGTAAAAACATCTCAAGGATAGTCAGTGGAAACACAATGCACCTGAGCTAAATTTTCAGTGTCATGGCAAATGCTGTAAATACGTACGTGTGATTTTTTTTTACTTTTTTTTATTTTTTTTAAAAAAGATTTAAAAAACAAACTTCTTTCATTTTGTCATTATGGGGTATTGTTTGTAGAATTTCGAGGAAAATAATGAATTTAATCCATTTTGGAAAAAGGCTGTACCATAACAAAATGTGGAAAAAGTGAAGCGCTGTTAATACTTTCCGGACGCACTGCATATGTATATATATATATATATTTTTTTTCCATATTGTTATAGACCCTAGAACAAAAATGTATTATAATGCAGTTTACCAGTCTTTAGATGTTGTGGCTGCTTTCTTTTTTTTTTTTTTTTTTCTAAACATTTTTTCTTTATGCCTGGTGATCCTGCCAGTAACACACTTCCTGTCAGTGCTTTCTAACTCATACCTCCAAACTTGAGAACATGAGAAAGAGGGAAACAGTGGATAGGGCAATATGCGGTGCACAAGTTTTAGTACCTGGTGGTGGGACAAGTTCTGAACACACGAGACACTAGGATTTTGGTGAAATCTCAGACCAATCCCACAAAATATATGCAGCACTATATCCATGGTGGAGCAGTGTTGGTACCCTAGGATAAGAAGCATTTTAGAGCAACAGAACACTTCCAGGTCTTGTTGTCGCCATAGCTTTAAAGGGAAGTGCTGTGTAGTCTAAAGAAGAGAATTAGGCAGCACTGATAACACTTCTTGAGATTTCATTGCCGCAGAGGCAGAAAGCACAAATGCATCAGAGCTCACTGGATTTCTGGTAGGATCAACAGGTGTTGTTATGTACTTGCACAGCTTTCAAAAAGACAAGACATATCCTGCATTTTTACCTTTTAGAATATCTTCTACACCAGCCGTCCGTCCACCTTGTATTATCTGCAAAGTCCCCCAACAAAGCTTTTTGGTCACCAGGTTCCCTACCTTTATTACTAATATAAAAACTGTTCCATGCTATAACTGAGGCTTTTTGCATTATGTTTTACTATTTATTTACTGTGAAAATAATGTAAACCCATATGTTTTCCATATTGTACTTATCAAATAAAACTTTCTACAGCTCTTCATTCTGAATAAAACATTTTACTCATTATAAGTTACAGCTGATATTGGTGCTGTGCATTTAAATGAGGACCACATTAGATATTCATGCACCCTGCCACAAGGGTCTCATGGATCCTAGTTTAAATGAAATCAGCTTTACAAATTGCTGCCAATTTAAACCAATCAGAGCGCTTATTCCACAGACCAGTTAGGAATGTGGGCACCTCTCCATGTGAGAACATTAGAATTTAAAATAATAAATTCAACTCTCTGATTCAGTTTTAAATTAACTGTATTCCATTGACAAGACCGTTCCTTAACTTTTACTGCTTTCTTTATGGGTTATACAGTACAGATATATAACAAGGCGCTTTACAGTAGCATATACTGAGGGGGATATTTATTAAGCAAATTAGTGACACAATTAGACCCAAATCAATCAGTAAAGTCAGTTTGTTTGTATATTTGCAACCTCTGTGCCTGTAATGCTGGGCAACCAACAGTTACAAATTTGCAAAGGTCTGTTACAGATTTATTACTGAAGATGCACAATTAAAGCTGCTTTCCAGCTTTTCTGTCACTTTAAAGTGGTTCTAAAGGCAGAAGTTTTTTTTATTTTAACTTAATGCATTCTATCTGTACAGCAGCCGTCTCAGACACCTAATACCTACCTGAGCCCTATCTCGATCCAGCGATGTTGCACGAGAGACTCAGCTGTCCAGGACTCTCTCTCCTAATTCGCTGAGACATCGGCTCCAACTGCTGTCAATTAAAGTCAGTGAGCCAATGAGGAAAGAGGGGGGTGTGGCAGAGCCACGGCTCCGTGTCTGAATGGACACACAGAGCAGCGTCTCAGATCAGGTGCCCCTATAGCACACTGCTTGCTGTGGGGGCACTCGGCAGAAGGAAGGGGCGAGTGGTGCCGACAAGGGACCAAGAAGAGGAGGATCTGGGCTGCTCTATGCAAAATCATTACACAGAGCAGATAAGTATAACATGTTTACTATTTTTAAACTAGAAAAATAATCTTTAGTATCACTTTAAATAGTTTGTTTGGACCAAGCTGGCACAAAATAACTATTTCCTACGCTAACATGTGTGCCCACTGGGCGAACTGTGTAAAACTGTATGTAGCCTCAACTACATACAGTATACAGCCTTGTGTTCCTGTTGTGAGATGAGAATTTTTTGTCTCACACTAAACACTAAACAAAACAGGTGTGAGTGGTGCTCAGCCATTCATAGGCAGCTTTGTATTCTCTAAATTAATATAAAGCTTCCTCTGATTGGCTGAGGCAGAGGCGGACGGATGATGTCATGAGCCAAAGAACACAAAGCTGCCTATGAACTGCTGAGCACCACTCAGCCTGACGCTGTTTTGTTCTTTATCTTTTCGATCTTACCAATAGTCACAGGTTTTTGTCTTCTATGTGTAGCACCCTCCTAGCCCGCCTAGGTAGGTGCTAGAGAGAAAGTATAGTTTTGGGTTCTGTCAGCTTACCAGAAGGACTGTAGGTAAATCTATATTGTTCTCTGGTTAACAGAGAGCAGGATCTGTTAGTGAGGTCTGCTCATTGTGCTTTTGCACAACTCGTTTTGTCTGCAGAGTGTTTCACACTGGTTCAATAGGGAAGCAAATTGTACAGTGGGAGGAAACCTCATGAATGAGTGCACAGATTTTTATACAGCCCTGGTGATTTGACAGAGGAAAAGTGCCTAGGCGCATGCTGGGATACTGTATAAAAGCCAGGAGCACATGAGTGTTAGGGGTCTTTCGGCTGGATAGCGGAGTCCCGGTGGGAGGGGGGCAACCGCCTCCTCCTCTGTAGAGGGGTTGTGAGGCCTCAGGTGGTCGACCTGAGGGTATAGAAAGTGCCAGTGAGAAGCTGAACCTAGAGGTCCAGGGAAGCTGATTGGGAGGCGAGACACTGGAGGATCTGATTCTGCAGTACAGTGAGTACATATCTGTGTCGAGGGGCCTGACCTGAGGGGGGCCACCCCTGCAGCTAGAAGAGTCAGTGGATAGGTGTCAGTAAAGGGGATGCTAGAGAGTGTTCCAAAGATAATGTAGGATCACCAAGTCTATTGCTGGAGAGAAAAGAGCAAGGAGACTTAACCCTTTCCATACAAGTGGCAGTATGGATTAAACAGCGCTGCTGTTTCCACAAGCAACCCATTGAGGCAAGTGAGAGTTGTCCTTATCCATTATGAATAGTTACAGTTGGAGTATCCCACTATTCCCTTCTCCCATCCAAGTTCCAGAATAAATACTAAAAACCAATACCCCTGGACTGTTTACTGTGTGACGAGCCTTTGAGAATAAGGAGGGATATATATGTACTATTCCTTAAGTGACTGTGTGCTGGTTTCAGAGGAGGCTCGAGAAGTCATCTTACAGCAGGCCCTATGGGGACAGTGCTACATATACACAATTCAATATTCTCTATAGAAACCATCTGGAGCTGCTACTTGCATCATCAATGACTAAGACATGGAGACCTATATCCTCCTGGGGGTCTGCATATGTGTACCTTGGGTTTCCGCAGGCCATACTGCCACAGCTCCCGGGACATCATCCCCATCATCCCCTTGTCATCCCCATCCCCCCTCCCAGTGAAAAAATCCCCCCCAAAACAACAACCCCCCCCTTTCCAATTTTTAACTACGGTCATATTACACTACAGTTTCATACATGTTTTATTGTTCCCCTCCCCGTGCATTTAACCACATCAATTTGTGTACCCACACACTCCACCTAGTGGCCAAACACAGATACTCCACCTATTGCAGACTTTCACGCCATGTGTTTTGCCTCCCCTGAGCCACCGTCCTTATCACTACATAAATGCCCTGTTCCAACATGGCGCATCCACGGCCTGAAGAAGGAGCGTATGCTCCGATAACGCGTCGCCGTAGCGTCCCGCATCACCATCAGGAGTGACGTCAAGATCCCAGGACCCACGAGTGCCAGCGTTCCACCAGCTGACAGGAAGCCCGCGGACACCACCGAGGCCGTCCCTGCACACACGGAGGAACCCCCCCTGCCGCTCTCCCCAGGATCCACTGCCTCCACCACCAGGACCCACTCCGGTGATGCCCCTGATGACCCACATTACTTGACTTACTGCATCTTATTCACTGACTAAATGTGAGTGTATCACTGCTGCACATACTGCAAATAAATGTCTTGCTGCACTTAGAAGGCGCTGCGCTGTCTTCCCTCTTGATAGAAATCACAAGACTGCTATATACTGCTGATTAGAAAACATATTTAGAAGTTTATATTTACTAAAATGATTGCATTTCCATGCTCTGTGTACTGTGGGAGACCAGATATAGTGAATGCAGGGTCCTGGGTTCAGTCACTAACACTTTAAGTCTGGGCTCTGACTAGGCCATGCAAGGACATTCACCTATTACTCTTTCAACCACTGTGTGGTCATTTTTACTGTGTGCTTTGGGTCAGTGTCATGTTGGAAGGTAAACCCTTCCCACTTCTCCCCAATAACAACTTTCTGTCAGAGAGCAGCAGATTTTCCTTAAGAATTTAACAGGATTTTGCCCCATCAATTTTTCCTTCTATCCTGAAAAGTGCTCCAGTTCCTGCTGCAGAGGAACACCCCCATAACAGGATATTACCACCTCCATGCTTTACTGTAGGAATGGTGTTATTTGGATAGTGAGCTGTATTGGATTTCCGCCAGACATATAGTTTGGTGTTGAGGCCAAATAATTCAATGTTTTTAATGAAAAAAGGACTGGTGCACTGCTATAGCTAACTATTGAAGTGTGAAAACTCACAATTGGTATAAAATAAGTGAATGTGCGAATTGCTGCTCCCACTAAAAACAAGTACTCATAAACTTGAACAAATTACTAAAATTATTAATATGAAAGTAGTGCGCTATTCAGTGTACACCATGTGTACTGTTTAAATATCCATAATAGTATAACATTCAATAAACCTGTTCATATCCTTAAAGAGGAAGTAAAGCTTCCTCTGTAACTTGTACCTATAGGTAGGCCTATGATAAGGCTTACCTATAGGTACTGTACATATCTCCTAAACATGCACCATTTCGGAGATATTTACTTTACATGCAGCCAGTGACATCTCTGGCGCATGCGCTTCGAAGAAATGGCCGCCAATGCTGTTCCTTCAGAGCCCTGTGCCATGAAGGGGGGCTCCTGTGCGCATGGGCGGATGTGACATCATCGTGGCTCTGGCCAATTAGATGGCCGGAGGACGCGAACCCGGAAGTAAGACGGCTGAACATGTTGGCCGTGTCTCCTCTTTAAAGGACAAAAATTGCAATGTGATGCATTTATAAACCACACAAAAAGTGCCTAATATGCACCCTGTGCCAAAAATATCCAAATCAATGTGAACAGCAGTGGACTTATATTATAAAAAGTTCTTTCAATACAAAAAATAATAATTCGTGAGTCTCTAAAACAAGCAGTGCTTCTTCAGCATCTGTGCTTAATGCGCAAAATCCATCCACCTACTATCCACCTTTGAGTGCAATGTACGCTCATCTGCAGCACAAAGGTATTGTGCAGTGTATAATAAAACGATCCACCTGGGGGAGTCCTCAGTCTTACCTTTAATCCTCCTTTGGTCAATTCAATTTAAGTCTCATCTGACCGTAACACCTTTTTCCATGTGGCCTCAAAATCATCAAGGCGCGTTTGGCAACGCTTAGTCGTGACTGCATGTGGACTTACTTGAGGAGTGGCTTTTTTCTTGCAACCCTCCCATACAAGCCATATTTGTGTATAATTAGTGATATTGTTGTTACATGCACATAATGACCATTCTATGTACACAATTCCTACAACTGCTTCAGAGTTGCTGTAGGCCTCTTAGTAGCCTCTCTGACCAGTTTCCTCCTGGCTCTTTCATCCAGTTTGGTGTGATGTCCTGATCCAGGGAGGGTCTGTGTTGTGCCAAATACCTTACACTTCTTAGTAGACTTCACTATGCTTCTAGGCATTGATAAAGCCTTTGAAATTTTTTTTATGCATCTCCTGACCATCTGCATGTCCACAACTTTATCCTAGAGATCTTTTGACAGTGCCTTGCCACCTATAGTTGATTGTTTGTTTCGGTTGCACTACCCAGGACTAAAATTATCTAGGAAAGCTCTTTTTATTCTGAGCTAATCAAGATAATCAAAATGACCAAAGTTGAAAGACAAATGGCTTTGTGGGTCATTGAGAAGGTGATTAGCTACACCTGATTGAGTTTTCAAGTCATTTTTAGGAGGGGGTGACCCTTTTTACAACTCAACTTTTTTATAACTTTATTTTTTATTCTGACAAGTTGGTGTTATATTGTTCACTTGAATGTTAATAATAATAATAATATAAATACAGCTGGATAAAACAAAAACTGTGTCTGTGTTAATGTCAGGCTGCAAAGCAACAAAATGTAATTTTTTTTTCCATACCCACTGTAATAATATGGAATGAACCCACCCCCTTTTTTGATGTGTGATATTGAGAATTTGTTCTCATTCAGCCAAAAGAGCATTTGTTAGTTCAGGTAATGATGCTGGATGAGAAAACCCGCCTTGCAAACAGCATTCCAATTCACCCCAAAGATGTTCACTAGGCTTGAGGTCAGGGCTCTGTGTGGGACATTTAACAAATCTTGGCCTTTTGGATCTAGGTTTGTTAACAAGGGCACAGTCATGCTGGAACAGATAAGGATCTTCCCAAAACTATTACCACAGTTGGAAGATGGGGAGCACACAATTGTGTAAAATGTCTAAAGCTGGATACACACTATACAATTTACTTTAGATTTTTTTCCTTTAGATTTACCAAAACCAAATAATATGAGGTCAAACCTAAACACTTTTAATTTGTATGCAATCAAATCAAGCAGGCCCTTGCACTACATAGTTGAAGGTAAAGCCCCGTACACACGTACCGATCGTCGGCCGAAAAGCTTCGGCCAACGACCGATCTGCCGATTGTAGGCTTGTTAGTATGATGCCTCCGACAGCCGACAGCGCACATTCGGTCGAAAAGAATCTGTCATGCAAGCATTAAAATTTTTGTATGCCGACACCAGAGCGGCCGATTGTTCTCCAGTCAGTACAGATTTCGGCCGACAGACCGCAGATTTGCAAGACTGGGCATGCTCAGAAAAGGAAAAACACAGGGAAAGTTAACCATTACATGACATCACTTCTGCAGTCGGCTATAGTCGGCGGACAAAATTCTTGTGCAGTCTTTTGCACTTTTCAACAGACACCGACAGCCCTGGACAAAAGACGTCCGATCGTTCGCCGACGATCGGTACGTGTGTACGGGGCTTTACTCTAAAGGAAATCTAACAACAAAATTAGTATAGCGTGTATCCAGCTTTAGTATGCTGTTGCATTAACAGTACTCTTCATTGGAAACACCTGAACTCAAAAACTTGTGAGGGAAGTAGGTCATAGAGTGTAGGTGTGATGATTAGGTATCCACATTTCTTGGCCATGCACAGTAATTAGTGATGGGCTCAGGTGTGTTCGGGATCATAGTCCCAACCCACTTAAGCAAACCCACCAGAAAGGCAGACACTGCACACTGCCAATCATAGGCAATGAGGCATTTCCCAGTCCGCAGCTGCACAGACCTGGAAAAGCTTCACTGCCTATGATTGGCGGTGTGCAGTTTCGGCTTCCTGATGGGATTGCTTAGGTGGGTTGAGGCTATGCTCCTGAACACGCCTGAGCCCATCACTAACAGTAACCTACAAGTTTGTCCATTTGTAGAAAATTCTTTAATTTGAAAGACCATTTGGGCCGAGATGTGCATCTCTTTCTGACTGCAGTGTTATGTTTATAGGCAGTTATTCTTTAGTTAGTCATCTCTCTGTGCTGTAGTCTTGATGAAGAAATTATCTCTCTATTGCGATCACTGCTAGGTCAATCAGTCACTGGCAGCCTGGGGAGCAGCGTAATGTGATTCAGATCTCCGCACACAGCTGCCAAACAAATCTAAAGAAACGGAGAGAGGAAGAAAAGAGAAAAAAGATCCCTCCGCACTTTGCTAACACATCTGGAGGAAAGATTGCAGGCAGGAGGAGGAGGAGGCAGAAAAGTACAGAAAAGGAGAGATTGGAGAAAAGGAGCAGATGGGGCTGAAGAAAATGGTTTACAGAGTGGGTGACAAGATCTGTGCACAGGCACGAGATAACACAGCCAGGCCTCTTGCCTGTGGTTGCATCAGATGTGGAACAAGGAGTTGAAAGCAATATCAGATATATAGAAAGTATCGCGGTGACCTGACCTACTATCTGCTGGCTAGAAAATGGCATAGTTTATGGGCTTTCCTCCTGTCCTGGCAGCCCAGAAGAGCTCTCTCTACATGCAGCCACAGAAAATAAGTTGTTTCTTACAGTGGGCCATGCCAGGAATTGAAAAAAGCAGATGTCGCAGAGTTATTAAACTTCAGGAAAGAGTACTTTAGCTACAAATGTATAAATACATAAAGAACCATAAATAAGAAATAACTTGGAGGTGAGACAGTTATCAGAATAGGTCATTTAAGGATTACGGTCTAGCCCATTTATGAAGAAAGGTTGTAAATCTATTGACTGACAAGTTTTATGGGTATGGATGGAATGACTCATTTATTTTGTATAGGTGGCCAAATACTTGATGCTTGGGTCAAGCAGTAATTCCAATGGCATATGGGTAGCTTAGAACTGTCACAATAATAAAGGAAACATAAATGCACTATAGATGGTCACCTTCAGCTCCCTTATCCCCTTTGCTGTTGACTACCCTTAGATTCTTTAGAACCCCTCTAATACTTATCAGTTGGGGGTGGCATGTCTTGGGGAGGATTTATGTTCTTAAAGTGGACAATATGCAAAACTTTTTTTTTTTCATTTTGGATAGAGTGAGGGAGGGTTATAACCCATGTTGGTTTTATTTTTGCTATATGTGCTCCATTGGGGAGATTTTCCTTCACTTCTTGTCCCATAGCCAAAACAAGAAGTGAGAGGAAGTCCATGCAAATTAAGGGAATATTTCCCCCAGGTCACCAGAACTATCCCCATTGGAAGATTTTTCCTCAATTACTGTTCTGGGGACAACCCAAAATGTGGGATTTTCTTTTACTTTTAATCACTTTTAATGGTAATAGTAACCAGGACAAATTGAGAGGGTGAATCTCCTTATCGGACTCAATAAAAACTGACAAACATTCTAATCTCTCTCCACTCTATCCAAAACTAAAATAAAAGTTTTGTCTTTAGTTATACTAAATACTATAGTTATACTTTACCCACTTCCCACAAACCGAGGTACTTGAAGAAGTGGTTGTACCCGGGTGATGCCTGCAGCTGCAGGCATCAACCCAGTACCGTTTTTTAGAGCTGACGGTCGACTTTTTGATGATAACAACCAATGCGGCTCAGCAGCTGCTCAGCCGTTATCCTAGCCAGCGTGAGGGGACGTTCCTCCCTCCCACGGCCTTCCAGCTCACTCAGCTGCCAACGGCGCTGATTTAAAAAAACTGACTGTATTCAAAAATACAGATTTTGGCGTTTTGAATACTTTGAAGTGTAGTGGAAGGGTTTGGGGTCTTATAGACCCCAGATCCCTCCATAAAGAGTACCTGTCACTGCCTATTACTGTCATAAGGGATGTTTACAATCCTTGTGACAGCAATAAAAGTGATCAGGTTTTTTTTTTTTTAAGGAACAGTGTTAAAATAAAAAAATAGACTAAAATAAATAGGTAAAAAAAAAAAAAATTAAAGCACCCCTGTCCCCATGAGCTTGGGCATCTCTATATTCATTCAAATTATGAACTTTGTACAATGAGCCATTGGGGTATGAATATAGAGATGGATATCAACTGTTTCATATTCAATCTTTAATGGTGTTGCTATAGGATTTTTATTGGACCCATGGGGTTTACAGTGGGTACGGAAAGTATTCAGACCCCCTTAAATTTTTCACTCTTTGTTATATTGCAGCCATTTGCTAAAATCATTTAAGTTCATTCTTCTTCCTCATGAATGTACGCATAGCACCCCATACTGACAGAAAAACACAGAATTGTTGACATTGTTGCAGATTTATTAAAAAAGAAAAACTGAAATATCACATGGTCCTAAGTATTCAGACCCTTTGCTGTGACACTATTTAACTCAGGTGCTTTCCATTTCTTCTGATCATCCTTGAGATGGTTCTACACCTTCATTTGAGTCCAGCTGTGTTTGATTATACTGATTGGACTTGATTAGGAAAGCCACACACCTGTCTATATAAGACCTTCCAGATCACAATGCATGTCAGAGCAAATGAGAATCATGAGGTCAAAGGAACTGCCTGAAGAGCTCAGAGACAGAATTGTGGCAAGGCGCAGATCTGGCCAAGGTTACAAAAAGATTTGTACGGGTCACTTTCCCGTATCTATTTTCACACTAGGGTACTCTCTCTGTATTTATTATATGGATTGAATATTCTTTTTGTGCATGAGTCAGCACCATAAGATTTGCTTGTGGGGTTGCGAAGTTACAGGAGGGGGCAGGTATGTAGGTGTGGTGGTGTATATAAGAAGCGAGTGTGCGGCGTGACATCAGCTTCTGAAGACGTCACATTTTGATGACGAAGCGTGTTAAGCTGAGATGCATGCCGTGCCTTACCAAATGGTAGGTGGAACGCACGCCAGCCTCTGCCGGGTCCGGCGGGTCTGGCTTGCGCGTGATGTGGCAACCCCTACGAGTTTTTTCATTGTGTTTTACTACTGCGCTCGTTTTTATGGCCTTAACTAAATAAACTACCTTACGTTATTACACGAAGTGGAGGTCATTCTCTGTTTTTTTTAATATTTTTTCCTGCATACCATCCCTGGAGCTTGGACCTTCAGCTAATAAGGGGACTGGAGGACCTCAGTTAAAGGAATGACTACAAGCATCAAACTTATTCTTCTTGGAGAAGAGATGCTTAAGACAAGAAATGATAGCGATAAACAAAATTCCTCAATGGCGAGTCTAGCATAGGGAGGGAACTATTCAGTTTCAGGGAGTTCAAAAGACACATGGCCAGTCAATGACATTGGAGGAGAAGCGGTTTAGCCTTAAACTGCGTAGGGCGTTCTTTACTGCCCTTTCACAATCAGTATTGTCAGCTGGAAGTGTCAATAATTTCTGTTTCAATCTTTTTACTGAGATTTCAAATAACAATAGGACATTATAGGGTAACAAATGCAAGTACAAAAATAGAACTGTCATCTTAGTCACTGTAAAAACAAACTGGTTCAATCCTGAACCCATGGAAAGTGCATAGATGGGTATGAGGAACTACATCAAAATAGTCAACCATAAAGAGTCCCATGTAGCATGACGTATTTAGCTATATTCCAAGAAAAGCCAGACCACAAATGGGCCTCAGTTCAGGTCAGCATTGTAAGTCCAGCAGAGGGGTCAAGTGTCGATAATTTCGAAAGCTCTTAGATGGGCACTTTAGTGAATGCAATATACATGGATATGGGAAATGCTATTGACAAAGCCACATACACACCTAAACAGGTTGAGCTAGATGGACTGGTGTCTTTTTTTCAACCTTAACAGCTATGAAACAATTATTTTTACAGCTCTATTCTATTATACAGATGCTAGCAGAAGTAGGGACAAATTTACCCTTTTAAGGAAATATGGAGTGATAGCTCCTTCAAGCAGTCACTCTTGTAACCAATGGCCCACCAAAGATCACATTTTTGGTTTCTGCCAAATGGGTGTATCTGTGTTTACACAGGGTCCATGGTGGACAATTAGCAGACCATGTGATCAATGCACCAATGCAGTGACATAACTAGCTAGAAGGATCCCAAATTTTTACTGGTGATGGGGATAGGCAATCACCCAGCATCTATGAAAAAAAAATGTTCTTTACAGCTGACTTCCACATAAATGATTCCTATAGAGAAGCTATCTGTTATGCTTCCCAATAATAGATGGCCCCTCCATAGAAATTAATGTGATTTTCTTTGAGCATACAAATGATAAGCAAGGGACCGACTAAAGAGTTTGCAGCAACGACTGTGTGGCTCCTTGTGGGCTTCACAGCCTGGATCTCCTAGGAAAAGATGAATATGGGACTCTAGGGACTCTAGGGAGATGCTGGGAAGGAAGGTATTTGCAACATAATCTTACAAAATTATAGTTATCCTTCAAGGTAAAGTGCTGCGTCTCCTTTGTAGGTAAACTATATCACTTCACTACACAGTCCTTGCAGGCTGCAGTGTCAAATATACTTGTCAAAGAAGTGAAAAAATATTGTATATCCTGCTTTTTGTTTCTGTGTCCTTTTTCCGTTGCTGTGTATCAACCAGCTGTATTTACTTACTGCATTTTGTCTGAGATTGCAGGGTAGGTCAGTCATATGGGTGTAGCACCCGGATATATGTGCTATACAGGGTTTTGTTTTAACAAATACATAGTATACCAGGCAGAGCAAAACAAAAGGCTCACTTTAAGGTCCACTTAATCACCTGTTCTTCATTCCGATGCCATGCCAATCAGCTGCAAAAAATGAAGGAGAGTTAATCCTGTGTAAACTCCAACTTACCCTGTGTGATAGCGTTGGGTGCTTGAGTGCCAATCACCATTTCACATAGGTGGAATGAGGGGGATGAGTCACATGCTCCACCAAACCCTGGGTATCTCTATTTACTCCAGACGGCTGAGCACTGTGATAGGAGAAAATAGGAAAAGTACATAGGGGGGGGGGCAACCACTGAAGTGAACCTGTAGCTAAGCATCTTCACTGACCTATTTTTGTGTTAGAGGGTACCATAGGCATCTATGGCTTTCAGAAAAGCTCATTATCCAATAGAAAAAAATGTTCCAGTTGTTTTTTTCTATAGAGAAAGCACAATGTAGGTATCTCCATGTTGCTGGCAGTGTCATCTGAGGGTTGTGATGGATCTCAACGAGTTGGCTACAAAAAAGCTAAAATGTCTATGTGTTTTTGTCCATGTAAAATGAAGTACACAGGGCTAGGGTGAGGTGAGGTGAGGTTAGGTGGGGATGGGTCTTCTGCCGCATGGGTTTGGGTGAAAGGCTGTCCTTCTTTCTTATCTAGGAAAACTGGAGTCTGGAATTTGCCAGATATTGAATTTTGGATAAATTTTGGAAAATAATACCTGCTGATCCTGTCATGAAGGTCCTTGTTCATGCACCTCCTGAACAAAGGTGACAAGGTTCTGTCCATGTCTCCAAAATTGTGCCCCTGTGTTGTTGAAGGAGAATACAAATGGTTGTTTTAAAACACATTAAAGAATATGTCAATCCAATATTTCATATTCCCCATATGTGTCTGTTGTACCATGTACTTTTATGAAAAGTCTCCTGTTCTCTTTGTTTTCTTCCTTTTTGTGAAATCCCTGGTGTTCCTGCCAGCCCCTCTGCTTTCCTATTAAAACTGACCACACTAGGCAGGAGAGCACAGAGTGGTCAGTTTTCTAGCTGTACTGAGTACTCAGCCTGCTCTCTTCCAATAATCAAAGTAGTGCTGGCATGCCCCCCTGTAAAGCCCTTCACTGGGAAGTTCAGGGTACTGTTCTTTCTCCTCCCCAGCTCGCTAAGCTCCTTAAAGCGGAGTTCCGGGCTCAAAAACAACTTTGGCCCATCCGCTTGCTGAGATTGCCCTGAAAACAAATGGATGCTCCCGAATTTTTTTTCATTACTTACCTTGTTATAGAAGAAAGTATACTTACCTTCCTTCTACTTCCTCCCTCTGTGGCCGCAGCCCGCGCCGTCTCTTCCTGTTTGCGATGACTCCTGGGAGATGAACGTCATCGCTCCCAGGAGTCAATGCGCCTGCACCGGCCCCGCTCGTCAGTTCCGGTGCAGGCGCGTCATTCCCTGCTAAACAGCTTCTGGGCATGCCCAGAAGCTGTGCAGGGATGAGGTGCCTGCACCAGAAGTGACGAGCAGGGACGGTGCAGGGCATTCTGGGACGAAGAGGACACGGAAGAGGATGCAGAAGAGGACGCACTGACTTCAGCTGCCCACACCTGAGATGGCAGCGCTAGAGAAGAAATTTTCAAGGTAAGTATTTCTTCTAAAAGGTAAGTGTGACACGGGACAGTTCAGAGGCTATCCATTATGGAATGCACTAGCCCTGACTGTCCTGGGGGTATTTTTATCTAAATTTCACCCCCGAGGCCGGAACTCCGCTTTAAGCAGCTGAGAACAGAGGGAGTGTGGTCACTGTAAGGGTTAAATGTATATTTAGGTTGGGGGGGGGGGCGTTTTACTTATCCCATTCTCCCCACCTGCAGGCTCCTGTGCGCTTAAAGACTGGTCCCCACATACTCTTCTCTTCTATGCTCCAGTGGTCACAGGTCCACTAACATCATCAAGTCTAATGCAGGGTTCATATCCCTGCAATGAATTAGAGGAAGCAGAGAAACAGTCCGTCACAGGAGCATAGGGGAGCGTCGGCTGCTGCGGGAGCAGAGGTTTTGGTATGTAAAACTGCTTTTACTATCCTCTAGACCTAAACAAGCATTTACCATTGCAGTGCAGGGGCAGCTGTATTACAAGGCAACATTTTTTAGCTTCCCTGGGCTTTAAGGATGAAAAAACACCTAGTATATTTAAAACAATGGAGCTTTAGCATGCTAAAAATAATTGAGATAGGGGTTTACATCTACTTATACCAGAACAAAAGCTCTCTGTTACACAGGCAGATTTGTCTTGTCTTGCCATGGGCGATTAGATAGTTTGAGGAATCACTGGCTAGTAAAGGGTTAAAAGCTTTGCTTCAAGACAAACATGCTTTAACTTGAGACGGTAAAAATAGGTAGCATTGATCCTGACCCTCTCCTGTTCACCCCAGCTGATTGTTATGATTTTAAATGACAAAAAGCAACATTGCTTATCAGCTGTCTAAGAATTTCAACCTTTGGAGCCTGGAGCACAGAGTACGCTTATAGAAGGGATCACCTGTGGCTGCAGGGGACAGTCTGCTTGGTGTGTTGCAGCATGTCAAAGACGTGCTATGTAACCTCATGCCGTCTTTATATTCTTCCTCCTCACTTTACCTAGGCCCTAATATTATTTTTATTCTATTTTTGTAGTGCTAAAACCCAAGTTCAAGTAAAAAGAAAAAGAAAATCAGCAAAAGAGACATCACTTGCTATTATTCTGGTGTGCCCTGACTATGCCTACCCTTTTCACCCACCTCCTTCATTCATAGAAAGCCATATATATGGCTTTTATGAATAAAACACAATCTATGAATGGAGATGGTGTTTCATTCATGGAAGCTGTAATTACAGCTTCTATGAATGGACGAGGTGGGTGGAAAGAGCGGGCTTTAATGAGTCTCTGTTGCAGCTCCTTCAGCTCTGCTAGCCCCCATCATAGTTACATAGTTAGTGAGCTTGAAAAAAGATATCAGTCCATCCAGTTCAACCCATAATGTGTGTGTGTTTGCAGCTAACCGTACATTGTATATCCCTTTATGTTGTGGTCTTTAAAGCGTTCCACCCAGTGCACATTTTTTTTTAAAAAAATACCCCCGGGACAGTCAGGGCTAGTACATTCCACAATGGCTAGCCTCTGATCTGTCCCGGGTTGCACTTACCTTTTAGGAGAAATACTTACCTTGAAAAAGTATTCTCCAGAGCTGCCATCTCAGGTGTGGGCAGCTTGAAGCCAGCGCGATCCTCTTCGGTGTCCTCTTCCTTCTTCTTCGGTCCCACGATGCACTGCACCGGCCCCGACGTAACTTCCGGTGCGCGCGCGTCATCCTTCCACAGCTTCTGGGCATGCCCAGAAGCTGTTTAGAAGGGAATGACGCGCGCGAGCCGGAACTGACGTCGCGGCCGGTGCAGGCGCAATGATTCCTGGGAGCGATGACGTTCAGCTCCCAGGAATCATTGCAAAAGCCAGGAAGTGACGACGGGCCACGGCCGCCGAGGGGAGGAAGAAGGAAGTAAGGTAAGTATATTTTCTCTACAAGGTAAGTAGAAAAAAAAAAAAATTGCGATTATCCATTTGTTTTTCAGGTGACCCGGAGCGAGAAGATGGAGGTAAGTATAAAATTAGGGTGGAACTCCACTTTAAGGTGCCCATCTAATAGTTTTTTGATACCGCTGCTTGTGGAAGAGAATTCCAAATCCTTACCGCTCTGAAAGTAAAGATCCCCTTACATAGTTTAAGGTTAAACCCTTTTTCTTCTAGTTTTAGTGGCCCCATGTCTTATTGAATTCCCTTACTCTGAAAAGTTTGTTCCTTATGCTAGGGTCACCAGTACAGTACTTGTACATTGATACAATATCCCCTCTCAATCGTCTCTTGAATAAGTTCAATGATGTCCTCCATTCCCCTAATTTTTTTTGTTGCCCTTCTCTGTACTCTCTCCAGTTCTAGCACATCCTTTCTGAGGACCGGTGCCCAGAACTGGATGGCATATCATCATCGCACTGGAAGAATATGGCGGTGGGGGTAGGAGGGCTGAGGAGGAGCAAGTTTTAAAGGAATGCAGGAACCTGCAGTACAAGGAGCACATCAGTAGCCTACCCTTGTCCCTTGTGCTGATTTTTTTTAACTAAACTTAGATTTTAAAACAGTACACAGCATGATGGGAAATCGTGCAGGGAGCATGCTCTCAGCACGGTAAGTTGTTTTAAAAGGGCTGCATATATGTGGCTGCTCGGCGATAAGGCCCACCCACCAAACGGTTGCATATATGCGTGCGGCGGGTGCCAAGATGTTAAAATTAAACTTCAGGTACTAAAACTATAATCAAAAAAATTCTTTAATAGCCACAAAGAATATAAATTCACTTTGTGCGAGCCAAAGCCCTTGGCAAACTTAGACATTAACAAATATACCCCCCACACTGTCTACGTTTGGGGACACACACCCGCTCCCACACGGATGTCAAATTGGGAGCAGCAGCTTTGTCCATGCAGTTCTGCATCCAAATTGACAGGAATGGGACTGCCTGCACGTAAATGCATGAGACACCTGTGCATTCTTGTGCGAGTAAAAATGGCCTGGAAGGTGTATGCTGAAGTACGCATGTGGGAACAAGTCCTAAATGATATACTGTTGCTGCATAATGTGACATGTCTGTTATTTATTTTAAGCAGACTTGTAAAATTACTGGAAAGGTCCTCCCTAAATACTACTTTCCCAGCTACAAATACTTTTTCCCCTTTCACTCTTCTGCATCTTTATTTACCGGCTCAGAGTAAAGGGTAGAAGTCCTGTGTAAGCTTCAAGTTGCAACAATTAGCTTACACAAGGCTAAATCGTTTTTTCCCTCTTCTATGCCACCAGACACTTCTTCAGTAGGTCCTCCAGACAAAATTCCTAGCTCCAGGGCTAAATAGAAATAGGCCCCCCAACTATGCTATAGCTGGGACTTTGATGAACATCAGCCAACTCCAGCAGAACTACCTCAAAGGGGCAGCAGCCTCTGAGGCTGGAAACTTCTGCAGTAGGACAAAAACAGGGCTGCTTCCGACCCCAGACCATTTATGTTCTCCCCCACCCAACCACCTACTGGGCACACCTCCCCAGGGATGGGCTGGAGTACAATAAATATTCAGGCTGCTCATTTGACTTTCCCAGCCCTGTATGTTCTGAAAGCCTTCAGAATGCAGGGGGAAGCATTCAAATCTGCAGGCTGGGAAATCTAAAACAGCCCAAATAAATCAATAACTGATTTCATGATTACAGAGAAGCCAAAAACGGAATATTCTTAGCATCCTATACTAGGAGGGTGCTACATATTACATTTTTTTTTTATCCTGGCCACTGAATGGAGGAAACGGGGGCCATTTAAGTGAATGTACTGCTTTTGCCCTTCACAGCACAGGTTCCATAAAAAAAAAAAAATACCCAAATCCTGAGTCTTTGAGTCAACACTGACCATTTGGATAGTTTTACTATTTTGCATACTTTCTTTTTCTTGACAAGATACATATGTAGGTTGTCAGGTCTTTCTTTCTTCTGCAAAGAAAACTCAATCAAGGACAGTTTAATCGGATCCAGTTAAACTGCCAGGAAACACAGGAAGAACATTCAAACCCTACTTAGTGACCCAGCTAGAATCAAATCCAAGACCCTCTCCAATGGCAGCCTAAGGTGCCAACCACTTCACCACCATGCTACCCTCATCGCCTGTACAGGACGTCTGTTCTGTCTAGAGTCTGGTAATGTATTTCCTCAATGAAATGCAGCTTGTATGTTATGAAGAGCTATACTGTGGCCACAAGCTAAGGAACAAAATTATCCGATACTCAGACAATTCACTGCATGTGCTTATAATCTTTTTCAAGTGTTCTGGAGCAAAGTCAGTGAGTCTGAAGATCAAACTGGCACATGATTTAATCCGATTGGGTTTTATAAAGAGATGACAAGTCTGTAGAAAACCTTCAGCACTATCGCTGGTCTACTTTCACTTAAAGGGAAATGGTAGGGAGGGTGGAGGGGGGTTATGTTCTCTGAATATACTTTTCATATGCTCTGACTTCGAGAGCACAAGTTGCATGACATGTCAAAATGAATGGTTCCCTATGAGAGGTCCGCCTTGTGTCGACTTGTGTTGGTCCTACCATGAAAAAGGTTCCTGCACTACTTTGGTCCGACTTGGGCACATTTTCAGCCCATTGATTTGAATAGAAGCTACATCCAAGTCGGATCATCAACTTAACTGATCCGACTTGTTGCATGCGACTTGTGCTCTGAGGATCTTAAAGGGAAAACCCACGTCAAAATTTAAAAAGAAGACAGTGTGGGGTCCCCCCATGACCATATCAGACCCTTCGGTTTAGTATGGATTTTGAGGGGAAACCCCACCCCAATTTTTTTTTTTTAAACAGAGTGGGGTCCCTCCTAAATCCATACCTGACCCTTATACGAGCAGGATCACGTAACATAACATGGGGCGGAGTCTCATGGTAATATCACTAGATGGCCATGCCCCATGGCTATATATAAATAAATATATATATGAACTGTATATATATATATATATATATATATATACTGTATATATATATATAAATATATATATGAACTGGTAGACATTGTCAGACATCTGAGATGACACAGCGGCAGGAGCCAACGTCGGAGGAGGATCGGGTGAGCAGTGGAGAAGACAGCAGCGGAGGGAGAAGACTGGAGGAAGAACGCATCACCGGAGGCACACTACAGCAGCGGAAGAAGAAGACCAGAGGAAGAACACATGATTGGAGGGAGAAGACAGCAGCTGAGAGAGAAGACCAGAGAAAGAACACATCAGTGGCAGAACCGGAGAAAGAAGACACGTTGGCGCTATGACAGGGGACATTCTTCATTTTTAAAAAAGGACTTGTCAAAAAAATTTATTTTGTTTTTATGTACACTACATTGCTTTTTTTGGGATCAATGGGTACAATGTACACCATACTCATTCAAAAAAGGGGGGGGGCAGGATCTGGGGGACCCCTTGTTAAAGGGGGGGCTTCCAGATTCCGATAAGCCCCCTGCCCGCAGATCCCCACAACCACCGCCCAGGGTTGTTGGAAAGAGGCCCTTCCCCACCAACATGGGGAAAAGGATTGCAGAGCCCCCCTCTCCCGCCTCAAAGCACTCACCCCCCTATGTTGAAGGCATGTGGTATGGTCCAGGAGGGGTTGCGGGTTGCTTGCTCATCCGTCCTCCCTTTCCTGACCTGCCGGGCTGTACGCTCAGATAAGGGGCCTGGTATGAATTTTGGAGGGACCCCACTATTTTTTTTTTTTGGCATGGGGGTTTTCCCTTAAAATCCATACCAGACCCTTCCTCTTGGGGGGGACACCACGCCATTTTTTTTTTGGCATGGGGTTCCCCCTTACAGTTCATACCCGACTCAAAGGACCTGGTATGGTCGGATCAAAGTCAGATCCCATTCATTGATGTCGCATGGAAGTTGGACATGAAGTTGCAGGGCAAAGTCAGATCGGAAGTTGTCCGCCTTCTGTGCCAAAGCAGTGTGAACTCGGCTTGAAAGAGAGTAGCCAAATGTACACACTGGGGGAGATATACAAAACTAGTGCACAAAGAATCTGGTGCAGCTGTGCATTGTAACCAACTATGGAGCGTAGGATGTCAGCGGACACCCGCTGGCATCTGATCTGGGCCGCCAAAAACAGACAGATGGGGATACGTTTGCCATCCGTGGGGCGGACCAGAATTGATGACAGTCGAATAGAAATGGACATGTGGTCCATTTCCACCAAACCGCCCCTTAGAGAAGAGCGGCTGTGTCTGTGTCCGCTCTGCATAGCGGAGCAGACACATACCTGACATCTACCTGCTCAGCAGGGATCAGTGGAGAGATCCCCCGCTGAGCAGGCGGAACTGCTGGATGGAGTCTGCCCCGTGTGAAAGGGGCCTAAGGCTCCATACACACTTGTGTGACTTCTCATGAAACTTCCGATATTAAAGTTTCAAGACAAATCGTTCCCCATGTTTTCCAGTGATAGCCATTCATATATGCCCAACTTAAAGTTGCAGCAACTTCAAAGTAGTTCATGCACTACTTTGTTCTGACTTCATTGGTATTCCTCAGAAGTTGCATGAAAGTTGTACCTGAATGTTATACAATGCAACTTGTGTGCAAAAGTTGTCCATTATCACTGGTCGAAGCCAAAGTCGTATTGCACCCATCCAAAGTTGCATTAACATTGCACCAAAGTTGGCACGACTTTAGAGTTGTACAAATGTAAATGAAGCCTAAAACCTAGACGCTGATTGGTTACTATGCACAAATGCATCAGATTCTGTGTGCACCACTTTTAATAATTCTCCCCAATATGTTTTTTATGTATAATTGTTACCTATGTGCATGGGGCCACTTTCGTCTTTTTATTGCTCATTTCTGATTAAAATACTAATGACTGGTAGCTAAACACCATGTGACCTATGCTGGGTAGCAATTCAAGGAGGTACTTCTTTTTTCACTTGAAACAATAATGTAATTTGTTAATGATGACTGATTTATGTCAAGTGGGAATTTTAATGACAGGGTCCACTTTAAAGCACAAATAAAGTCACAGAAGTATACATGCCATCAGACAGACATTGCACCAACACCCTCTGTTTTCATAGATCTGCCTTAACTTTTCTGTTTTTTTTATTTTGCTCTCTTATGAATTAACAGTTTGAGATTTTAAAAATATTGGTTAAAGGAGAAGTATAGCCAAAGCTTGTTTGGCTGTACTTCTCCTATGGATCACATGAGTGCAGTTTGTTCTGCACTCCTGTTACCCGTGTAGCACTGCCCCCGTAGGTACTGCTGGAAATTGCCTTGACGGGCTCCCCTGGTTACCAGCACACAGTCATAACTAGATTAAACTCCTTGCTCCTGTGGGCTCTTCACAGTAATAAACAGTCTAGGGGGTGTTGGTTTTGTCTGTTTATTTTGTAGTTGGGATAGGAGAAGGAAATAATGGGATGAGGACTTCTATCTTCAGAACTTCTTCAGTACTTAACCACTTAAGCTCCGGAAGATTTTACCCCCATTCCGACCAGGGGGTATTTTGCGATTCGGCACTGCGTGACTTTAACGGACAATTGCGTGGTCGTGCGACGCTGTACCTAAACGAATTTGGCGTCCTTTTTTTCCCACAAACAGAGCTTTCTTTTGGTGGTATTTGATCACCTGTGCGATTTTTTGATCATGCGCTATAAACAAAAAAAGAGCGTCAATTTTGCAAAAATAGCAATATTTTTCACATTTTTTTATATGAAATTCCCCAAAAAAAAATTTAAAAATCAAAATTTTTTTACTTTTTCGGCCAATTTGTTTTATGCTACCTATGTTTGGTAAAAAAAATCGCAAAAAGCGTATTTTGATTGGTTTGCGCAAAAGTTATCGCGTTTACTAACAAAGGGAAAGATTTCTGTCATTTTTGTTGTTTTTTTTTTTAACGTGTAATGGCGGCGATCTGCGATTTTTTTTGCGGTACTGCGACATTGGGGCGGACAGATCGGACCCTTGACTGACATTTTTGACACTTTTGGGGTTACCAGTGACATTTCTACAGTAATCAGTGCTATATATATGCACTGTTACTGTAAAAATACACTGGTAGTGAAGGGGTTAACTTTATTTGGGAGGGAGGGGCTGTGTGTATCCCTAGGGGCGTGCTTTCTACTGTGATTGGCTGGGGCTTGAGCTGTATGGACACTGATCAACGGATCTACATACTAGATCCGAGTGATCAGTATCCTAACAGCAAGGAGAATGACAGGTGGCTTGTTTACACAAGCTGCCTGACATTCTCCCTCTCCCCCGACGATTGCCGAGTGACCGGCGGACATCGGGTCCGCCGGTCACACGCACGGGGGGGTCCGTGACCACGCGGGAGCGGGAGCGCGCCTCCGGGGGCGCGCGCTCGCTCCCTAGACCCTCACAAGCTAGTGACGTAGCCCTACGTCACTTTTCCTGTGAGGGGCTGACTGCCGACGTAGATCGGCGTTAGGCAGTCGGCAAGTGGTTAAGAACAGCCAGGCTGTTACTCCATACTGCCACAAGTGTAGATGGGGTTAAGTATCCTGCTCTCTCTACTCTCTGACAAGATGACTAGGTGATTGATATCTTATCTTCAGGACACTCTCACTAGCATCCCCTTTCATCTGACACACGTCCACTGACTGTCCTAGGAGCACTGTGGACCCCTCAGGTCAGGCCCCTTGACACAAGTTCCTGTACTCACGATACTGCAGAAACAGGACCTCCAGTGTCTCGCCTCTCAGTCAGCCTCCCTGAACCTCCAGGCTTAGCTCCTCCCGACCACTCCTCTGGCCCTCAGAACGACCCTCTGAGGCCACATGGCATCTCTACGGAGGAGGAGGCATCGGTCCCCTCCCTCCGGGATTCCACTCCCCAACGAAAGACCTCGAGCACATGTGCTCCTGGCATTTATACAGTATCCCAACATGCACCGAGGCTTCCTGCCCTCTGCCAATCATCAGGACTGTATCAAAAGCGCATGCACCCATTCGTCAGGTTTCCTCCCACTGTCCAATATGCCTCCCTATTGGACCAGCGTGAAACACTCTCTAGAGTGAATGAATTGCATACTGAGCACACTGAGCAGACCTAACTCACAGATCCTGCTCTCGGCTAGACAGAAAGCAATATAGATTTGCCTGCTGCTCCTTTGGTAAGAAGGCAGAGCTCAAAACTATACTTTCTCACTAGCACCTACCTAGGAGGGTGCTACACTCACCCCTCGCCAAACTCACTGGCTCTGGGCAGCCGCCCTACAAAAAATTTTGTACAAAGCGTTTTAAGGAGTATCCCACAAACTTGGATAAGGGAAAAAAGGGAAATAACATACGTACAGAGCCATGAGGCATACCCCATATGTGCCCAGTGAATACAATAGGTTAAGCGGAAAAATACATGCTGTACAAATATTCACACATGTATGTACATATACCAGGTGCATTTAGACCAATGCACCCCCTCGCCAAACAAAAATCAGCTTGACAGGTTATGATATTGCCCTATCTAGCAAACTAAATACAACATCAACATTGTATAGATACAGTATATACACATAGAATAGTGGAGGGCCTATCCAGACCCGGAAGTCCCATGCAAGCCTGCTAAGGAAACAAAGGTTGGGCACAAAAATGTACATTGTCTACCTACTCATGGTGAGATTGCCCTCTCCTCATAGGCGACCTGCTCACCAGCATTATCTCTAGCTGTTACATTCTTGTAGAGATCTTCATCACTTCGGGCCTCCTAAGGGTACACTTGACTCGACGTTCTGTTGTGTACCTGTAATAGACAACAAACAGATCCTGCCAAGCTGACTTTCTAACACTTCACCATTGATTTCTACTGAGAATCTACTGAGAATCATGCTTTTGACTAAATAATAGGCACAGTCCCTCTCAGACACCAGGGCACTGACTCTCTTTCCTATTATACTCAGACCCACAAGAAGAAATGCAGAGTCCACCAGACTGGTGTTCACAGTGTCCTTTCCTTCTGCAACACCAAGGCAGCACATCTTCTTCTGGTGGCAAGCTACTTTGCTGGAGCTTTGGAAGTTTTTGATCACCGTCTACCTATCAAAAATGTGGGTTTTGCCACCGTCCCTGTTAAAGTCGTACTTAGGGTTGGTACCTCAGGCCATATGAATATATAGGGGCTTTATGGGCAAAGTAATAAATAATAATATAGATACAAAATAGTAAAATAAGACATGTGTTTACTGTCTTTAGTAAAGTAATGCATATACAAAGTATATCAGATATTGTGAGGGGTTATAGACCCCAGGTGAAGAGGTGTGGTTTAGTTCAGAAGTTGGTGACAAGTGTGAAAATTGTGACTATTTTGGGATAATTCTCTATCAAGTCAGAGAGTTTCTCCTGCGTTTGTGTCCCAACGTGTTTCGGCTCTCAGTCGAGCCTTTGACAAGGGTGGTAGTCACAGATTCTGTAATGATTATACAGATACATTTGTTAGCAGTCTAGTAGTAAATACCACTGATTTTATTCAAATGTGGTATAAAAGAAAGGTATAGATACATACATCAATTTTTTCTTTCCATGTGTGATAGTATAGATCCCTCTGGAGCAACGAGAACCCGAGCCGTATAGCCTGAAAGGTATGGTACTTACTTAATGGTGACAAAATAGTCACAATTTTCACACTTGTCACCAACTTCTGAACTAAACCACACCTCTTCACCTGGGGTCTATAACCCCTCACAATATCTGATATACTTTGTATATGCATTACTTTACTAAAGACAGTAAACACATGTCTTATTTTACTATTTTGTATCTATATTATTATTTATTACTTTGCCCATAAAGTCCCCATATATTCATATGGCCTGAGGTACCAACCCTAAGTACGAGCTACTTTGCTGGAGCCCGAGCAAACTTGCCTAACTTGTGAGTTTCTTCAAAGCTCTTCAAGGGATCCTTCACTCTGGCATCCCTCCTCTCTGAAGAGACAATGAGTCACTACCACCATTCCACAAGGTAGCAACTCACACAAACTTCCTCCAATTGGCCCACTGGCCCAATGGGATCTTCACAAACTGTCCTTTGAACAAAGTATCTTTGCAAAGTGTCCTCTCCTGTACTTCAATCATCCTGGCCCTTTGGCACAAATCTCTTCGCAAAGTGTCTCCAACAACATTTAGTGATCTTGGCCCGTTGGCTCAAGGGATCTTGGCAAGGTTTCTGGTGGGCATAGCTTCTTCTAGCAAGCTGTAGTACAAAGCTAAGGTGTCGGCCAAAGTTATTTGAACATGAAGTCTTTGTAGATTAGAGGGTTGGCCCTCTGCCGCATGGAAACTGTACAGTAGTAGTTGTTTCGCTGAATCCCAATTCCTCTTGCAAGGATAGAAGGGAAAGGAAATTTGGAAATAGGGCTTCTGGCCCTAACAAAAACTTTTTGAATCTGGTGAAACCTCTTCGGGCACTCTAGCCCCTTTTTTTTCAGCCATGTCACATCTCTTGGTGAACATCCAGGCTAACCAGCCTCATAACACTACATCTCTCCCAGCAGGGATGGGAACTCTGCATCCTCAGCAGTAATAGTCAGGATGAGGTATCCGAACAGTCTTCCCAGCAGAGTCCTGAACTTGAACAGCCCAAGCTTGGCCTGTTCCATTTGGGCGATGAACTTCCACATGATCAATGTGGATGGACCGCCCCAAGTTCCAGTTAGCTTTCACAGATAAGAAGGTGTTCCACAACTCAGGCCTCTTCCCGTTGCAAACCGGCTTGGGGATGTAAAGAAAATCTCAAACAGCTTTGTCACACCATGCTTCTCTCTTAGCTTCTATCTTCTCCATGATCTCCCGAGGAGCGTATGGATAGTCATACCCATTTTCCAGGGCCACCTTCTTCTGTACTAAGCACTGGAATCGAGAGAACCTGGGGAGTCTCTGTCTGTCTCCTCTCCCAGGTGGGGTATATAGGGTCTCCTCCTTCTTGATGAGACTAGCCTAGGCGTCATTCTGGTCCCGAGCCCGGGTGCAGGTGTGAGGTGGGGATAAATCTGGGACCCTCATTGCATAGGCCTCACAGAACCCCAAGTTCCTGGCACACTGCATTCAAACAACAGCCCCTTCAGTCTCATCACTGAGTGAACTAGGACTTGCAGAGTTGCTTCTCTTCTCCGTTCCCCAGTCCCATTCAGGCATACACAGCATTAAAAACTTGGTAAAGGGTCTAACCCTTCATTCCACACACTATACAAAACAAATTCTGTGTCTGCATACACTTAACCACTTAAAGTGTTACTAAACCCACAACAGAAAAATCAGTCTGTACGGTATATGCAGTAAAGCATGTTTGTTATACTAACTGTGGAACCTAAGGGGTTAATCTTCTGCATTGTGTAAAAAGGCTGTTTGATCCTGTCTTCTCTAAACCTCTCCTTCTTCCACTGTCCCAAATCCATCTTCTGATAGAAGAGAGGCTAGGGAACAAGCCGCACATGCTCAGTTTGGTGTGTATTGCTAGAGAGTTTTTTCTTGGGAGAGTGCATGTGATCTGCACAGGGCCAATCAGCACTGTCCAGACAGAGGGTGAGGGGTCCTGCAGCCTTACAGGACAGTCAGAGCATAATGAAAACTCTTTCTATAACCTTTAACCAGACACTCATAGAAGTCACAAGACTGCTCTAACTGCTGATGAGAAAAGGTATTTAGCAGTTTCGTATTTACTAAAATATTTGCAATTACATGTTCTGTGTACTGTGGGAGACCAGACAGAGTGAATGTAGGCTCCTGGGTTTAGTAACACTTTAAGCACCAGGCCTTTTCTGACACTTTTTGTTTTCAAGTAAAAATCTGTATTTTTGTGCTAAAAAAAATACTTAGAACCCCAAGCATTATATATATATGTATATATTTTTATTTTTTTTTTAAAGAAAAAAAGGCGAGTGTAGCGATTTTTTATCTCACATGGTATTTACACAGTGGTTTTTCAAACGCAATTTTTTTGGAAAGGATACACTTTAATGATTTTTAATGCAAAAAGACACAATCTATAACCCAATTTTTTTGGGTAAAATATAAATGATGACGTTACGCAGAGTAAAACTTTACTTTAAAAGTGCGCACATTCGCGGCGACGCTTTAAAAATGATTACAGATTACCTGTTTAGAGTTACAGAGGAGGTCTAGCGCTAGAATTATTTCTCTCACCATAACTGTTACAATGATACCTCCCATGTGTGGTGC
Organism: Pelophylax lessonae; assembly: GCF_965119305.1. NCBI lineage: Eukaryota > Metazoa > Chordata > Amphibia > Anura > Ranidae > Pelophylax > Pelophylax lessonae. The sequence goes on along the minus strand of NC_138777.1, from coordinate 43,321,811 downwards.
AAACACCGTTTACATATGCGTGCACGACTTAAGTATGCATTCGCTTCTGCGTGGGAGCATGGAGGGCTGGGGCCCTTTCATTTTTTTTTTTATAGATGTAGCACCCTCCTAGTCAGGTGATAGATAGGCAGTATAGTTTTTGGTTCTGGCTGCTTATCGGCAGAATAACAGGCTAAAGTTATGTGCTTTCTGCTTATCAGGGAGCAGGATTTACAGTTAGGCCTGTTCCATGTGTCCTGTGTGTGATTCATATGGGCTGAGGGAGTGTCCCCACTGTGTCCAATAGTGAGGCATATTGGACAGTGGAGGAAACCCAGCCAGTGACACATAGGCTTTGATATCTATCCCATGGGTTTGGCGCAGAAGAGGTGCATCATGGGATAGGGTATAAAAGCCAAGGGCATATGTGGCAAGGGGTCTTTGGGAGGGAAGCCGGGCCCGGGAAGGAGGGTGACGGCTGTCTCTCCTTCTGTAGCTGTGGATGGTGGTCACAGGCAGTCGGCCTGGTGAACCAGAGTGTGGGGCTGAATCCAGAGGTCCAGGAAAGCTGACTGGTGGAGTTGGAGGCAACAGTGACTCTGGAAAAACAGTGTCCGTGAGTACAGAGGAACTTGCCCAGGGATCTGCCCAGGAAGGGGACCACTCCAGTGGATAGTCAGTGGACGGAAGTCAGCACACACAGGGAGAGAGAAAGGGGGGTGCCGTGTTTAGAACCCTGAAGAGAATTACAAGCAGGAACACTTAAATTATCTCCACTTCAATGGCAGAGTGAAGCAGCGGCATTGCCGCATCCTAAAGTTAGTTGTCCTCAATACTGTGAATAGTTATCAGTTGGAGTATCCCACTCTCCTGGGACTGATCATTGACTGAGCCAAGTACTTAAATCGTTAAGTTTCTGCAAGTCTTTGCTACAGATAACCCAGGGAAATCCAGAAAGTGTTATATCCAGCAGTCCTCTAGGGGGCAGTGCTACATATATTTATGTATTTTTCTTATTTATGTATTTTTTGTTTTTACACTATCCCAGGGAATCGCTGGCTGAAAATAAAAATACCAGGGTTATGACTTATAGCTCCAGCCCCCCGGTAAACCAATACAAACTCGAAACGTATATACACGTTTTGTGGTCTTGAAGTGGTCTTAGGCGGAGTTCCACCCAACAGGGAAGTTTCGCTTTAAGGACTTCCCCGCTCTTCTTAAACAATTGCCACTTTTGAGATAGGTACCCACTTCCCACTTCTGTTCCCAACGCCATGTAGCTCTGCAACGAAAGTTCTTCTTCCTCCCTCCACCCGCAGTCTTCTGGGACACTGACAGGTCCCAGAAGACTGCATCCACCACTCACGATGCGCAGCGCAACCCACGCATGCGCAGTGGGCCCCCGGCTGTGTAGCCCCAAGCTGTCACAGCCGGGTGCTTATAGTGAAGATGTCGGCGCAGGGGACCGAAGACAGCGGGTGAGAATGCCTGGGTGAGCTCACTGCTGGATCCTGGGACAGGTGAGTGGCTGTTTTTTAAAAGTCTGCAGCTACACTCTTTGTGGCTGCTGACTTTTATTTTTACCACAGGTGACTGGAACTCCTCTTTATAATAAATATAAAGCCTATATATTCAACAGAAGTTAATTGCAGGGCTAACAGGTTCCTGCATGTACTTGGAGCTTCCTTCCAGGGGACATCTGAAGCCTCAAACCCCAAGTCATTTTTTTATTCAAATGTCAACTTCAGTCCTAAAGCCAGTGATCTGGCCTGCCCCTTTCTTACTCCCTCACCTCCTTGTTGCTGAGTGCACCTATCATGGACCAGTAGTAAAGCAGAGGAGGTGGAAGGGTATAGATCGGAGCCCTGACTGAGAAGCTAAAGTCACTTGCATCGCCCCTGGTTTTCTATACTTAGGTGCTCTGGAAGACAACTCAAAATACAGGCAGTTTATGTCAGCTCTCAGTTGTATATGTTGTATGACTGCTCTCAGTATATAAGCTTGCTTCGATCAACTGACACCATTCATATTCTGTAAATATTCCCAAACGGCTAAACAAGAGTATCTACCCAATAGAATTAGCTAGAGAGCCATGCTCCATTGATTCTTGTTTGTTCTTTACGTTTGAAAACGTGGGGACAGGACGGACTGCCCAATAATGTGACCACTGTGATTGGCTGTCATAGAGGTCACATGATTGGGAGCCAGTCCCGCCAACTCCTGATCATTACTAGAAACCAGAAACTGTCTGTGTAATCATGAGCTCTCAGCACGGAAATCTTGGCTGTGCACAGGCGCATATGTGTGGGAGTTAAAGCCCACCCTCTTTTTTTGCCCACATATATGTGTTACTTGTGCAGCAAAAGGTTAAGGCAACCACTGAGTTGGTATTTTAAAAGGATTGGGCTCCAGGCTACCATCCATATTTCCCCAATTATAATGTACCAGTTAGCGGTTTTAAGTGTTAAGCAGCTCATAGATATTTTGATTTTCTCTTTCCACCACCACAAATTGCTCCATTCCCCTATCAACACAGTAAGTGTTGATGGGGAAATGCCTCCCGCAGCGCTATTGCGTTCTGTCAGCTTGGGAGGCTTCTTAGCTGGCAGAACACAATGATTACGGCTAGAAGCTATAGCCACCAGCAGTAATCACATGTAAATAATCCGACAGGCTGGTTATACCCAAATCGATGGATGGATCGACTAAGGTACAATCTGCCTGCCCATAGATGGATTGAATCCGGCCAGTCCCTGCTGAACTAGCCCTATTTCAATCCCTGTCTGGACGGCTTTAGACAATTAGAAATTGGTACAAAAAATATACTAAAATATAAAGTTTCTTAACATTCTAGTGTCTTGTTCTTGAAATACCAAATATGTATAAAAAATTATGAATAAAGTCTCTCAATAATCCTGTGCCTTGTTGCTACTTCACGCAATGTGCCTTTAAAAATGCTTGTGACCAACACCAGATGTGCTCTCACCTGGCCATAATGACCTTACATACTTTGTAGGGTCAAACAAGGCTTTTTGATTATTTGATTATTTATTGATTTCATAGGAGTAATCGCCTCCGGAAAATTAGAACATTTTCCCTTTAAGAGCAATCTCCAATTTTCTCCAGCTGCTCAGCAACACATATATTGAAAAAACAAAATGTTATAGTGCTTTATCCTTCATACAATTTATTCTTTTATTCCCCAATTTCAAATTACAAACTCATATTTTTATAGCACAAGATATTTCCTCAGAAACACATATAAAACTCCAGCTGCAGTTCCCCTATGTAATGTTGTATTAAAGCTCCCGTACATCGTGACGTCATCCAGCCCTGTCTCTACGCATTTCATCACAGGGACACGTGACTTCAAGTTGGAGAAGACTGGAGAGTGCACTTAAAGAGAAAGTGTTTCAATTTCCTAGAGGTGATTACTCTTATAAAATCAAAAAAGAGAAGGGCTTTCAGGGCTACCTAAAATGCACAAATACCAATAAATGTAAACAGCAATAAATATGAAATATAAAAAGATATACTTTATTGTACAAAAAGAATTTTAAAAACAAGAGCGGCTAGAATATAACGAATGTCAAATATAGCTATATCTTAATGCAACATGCCCATAATGAGTTCTATGTTCACATGGAGACATCTGACGGGTCTTAAAGCCATCTTCTTTTTGCTTCAGGTGAGTTTATTGAATAACTATAATCAAAAAGAGAATGCAGTACATAATATTAGTCACAAATACTGACCTATAAGTGCTCAAAAAGTAATTATATACAGCCGCAAAATAAGATCATTAAAACCAAATTGATGGTATTCCACGGGCCTGATCAAGAAAATGGTATGTGAAAGCCCCACTGGTCCATATCTCCCACCCTTACATCACTAGGGCAGCAATGCAGGGTAAAGCCGAAAGTCTGTTTTTTTTTTTTTTTTTAATATTGTTTTTAAACTCTTTTTGTACAATAAGGCTCCGTTCACATCAAGGCGTTTTGGGGCGTTTTTGGGGCGTTTTTCTGCTCTAGGATCAGCTCTCAAAACGCCCAACAAGACAAATCCTATTCATTTCAATGGCCCCTGTTCACATCTGAGCGTTTTGACGCTGTATACAAAACGCCCAACGCTCAAAAAAGTACATGAGCTTCTTTTTGGGCAGATTACAGGCGTTTTCCATTGATCTCTATTCAATCTAAAAACGCCTGCACAAAAATCGCGGTAAAAATCGCGGTAAAATCGCGGTAAAAAACGCCGCAAAAATCGCGGTAAAATCGCGGTAAAAAACGCGCGAAAAACGCTACGCTCAGGTGTGAATGTAGCCTAAAGTATATCTTTTATATTTAATTTTCATTGCTATTTATTTGTATTTGTGCATTGCTTAAGTAGCCCTGAAAGTCCTGTATATGATTAGAGTGTAATTGTTGTAAGCATTGTTAAGGGCACATTGGGTGAAATAGCAACAAGGATTAGTGACAGACTTTATTCATATTTTATTTATTTATATACAATATATATATATACAAAAGTGACTATGTATAAAAAAATGACCGTGCACATTTAACTATAAATGTAAAGAAAAAAAAAAACGCTCATTGAATCCTGTTTATATATGTCACAATAAAAGAATGTACATGAATGAAAGTCCGTATAGGTGGAAAAAAGGAGAAAAAAGGAGAAAAAAAAAAGCAAAAATAAGTCTCAGTGTCCCAGAGGTATGTTCCAAAGGAGAAATAGATGCATGCATAAGGAGAGCCAGCTTCCCTAGATCCTCTGGGTAAAAACACCAAAACAATAAGAATGGCTGCTTACCAGAGCGTGTTGGCTTCCAAATTAATTGAAAAGCCAAACAAGCTATAGGGACAAACACATCCATATGGACAATGGCAGTCCTGGCATTCTCCCGACCAAAGGTATCACTCCCGAAATAGATATGGGTATAAAACATAAAGGTTCATAGTGTAAGAATGCATATAAACATGTTTATTGAGAGTATAAGAGTTCACTCACATTTTCCATGTTAAAAGTGAGCATGTTAATTGTAAAAATCGCTGTAGCAATAGCCATGTAGAAAAAACATCAATCGGCCGAGGAGCGTGGTGACCAGATGTTACGTCTGGTATATATGTATATATATACACAGTGGTGATCGAAAGTTTGGGCACCCCAGGTAAAAATTTGTTTTAATGTGCATAAAGAAGCCAAGGAAAGATGGAAAAATCTCCAAAAGGCATCAAATTACAGATTAGACATTCTTATAATATGTCAACAAAAGTTAGATTTTATTTCCATCATTTACACTTTCAAAATAACAGAAAACAAAAAAATGGCATCTGCAAAAGTTTTGGCACCGTGCAGAGTTAATATCTTGTACTGCCCCCTTTGGCAAGTATCACAGCTTGTAAACGCTTTTTGTAGCCAGCCAAGAGTCTTTCAATTCTTGTTTGAGGTATCTTTGCCCATTCTTCCTTACAAAAGTCTTCCAGTTCTTTGAGATTTCTGGGCTATCTGTCTCGCACTGCTCTCTTAAGGTCTATCCATAGATTTTCAATTATGTTGAGGACAGGAGACTGTGAAGGCCATGGCAAAACATTCAGTTTACGCCTCTTCATGTAATCCCCTGTGGATTCCGAGGTGTGTTTAGGATCATTATCCATTTGTAGAAGCCATCCTCTCTTTAGCTTCAGCTTTTTCACAGATGGCATCAAGTTACCATCCAAAATTTGCTGAAGTATTATTGAATCCATTTTTCCTTCTACTCGTGAGATGTTCCCTGTGCCACTGGCTGCAATACAACCCCAAAGCATGATTTATCCACCCCCATGCTTAACAGTTGGACAGAGGTTCTTTTCATTAAATTCTGTGCCCCTTCTTCTCCAAACATACCTTTGCTCATTCCAGCCAAAAAGTTAAATTTTAACCTCATCGATCCACAGAACTTGTTTTCAAAATGCATCAGGCTTGTCTATATGTTCATTTGCAAAGTTCAAACGCTGATTTTTGTGGTGAGGACGTAGAAGAGGTTTTCTTCTGATGACTATTCCATATTTGTACAAGTATCTCTTTATAGTGGAATAGTGTACCACAGCTCCAGTGTCTGCCAGATCTTTTTTGGAGGGATCGTGCAGTCAAACGTGGGTTTTGAATTGTTTTTCTCACAATCCTGCGAGCTGTTCTGTCTGATATTTTTCTTGGTCTTCCAGATCTTGCTTTAACTTCCACTGTTCCTGATGACAGCCATTTCTTAATTACATTCCGAACAGAGGATATTGACATCTGAAAACGCTTTGCTATCTTCTTATAGCCTTCTCCAGCTTTGTGAGCGTCAACTATTTTCAGTTTCAGTTTTCTAGACAACTGCTTAGAAGATCCCATGGTTCTGATTGTTGGGGCAAGGTCAGATGAGTCTGGGCATTTAAAACCTTTGAGATTGACATCACCTGGTCTTCCCAGACGATGATTGAGAACAATCCATGACACTGGCAGGTCTCAGCCTTGCAAAGGGGGCAGTGCATGCTATAAATTCTGCAGGGTGCCCAAACTTTTGCAGAGACCATTTTTTTGTTTTCTGTAATTTTGAAAGTGTCAATGATGGAAATAAAATCTAACTTTTGTTGACATATTATAAGAATGTCTAATTTGTAATTTAATGCCTTTTGGAGATTTTTCCATCTTTCCTTTGCTTCTTTATGCATATTAATACAAATTTTCACCTGGGGTGCCCAAACTTTCAATCACCACTGTATACTTGGTATTTCAAAACAAGACACTGGATTGTTGAAAGCCTTTTTTTTTTTTTTTTGTATATATAATTTGGCATATGTTTTGGTCACTCGTTTGAGATTTGTATACATTTATTGGATAGCACTATATGTACTGTATATTCTAATTGGTAATTCACATGTATGAGAATGTAATGGGGTGGTAGCTGCTTTTCATACACAAACAGACTTTTATTGGTTGATTAGTACACATTTATTACCATAGCAGCTCACAAGGCAAAGTTGGATAAAAATTGGCACAATCTGTATTTACTCTATAAGTCACTGCAGTCCTAAAGGTGGCCCAGAGAGAGCTCCCCAACACAAGATGGAGTGAGAGTTTATGAAAAATATAAATGTTCTCTCCCAGCCTGCATTTCAGTCTCTGGGCTATGCAGAAACCACAGTCATGTTATTTTCTACCCTTTCTTACTAATGGCTAATGCCATGGCAACCACTGTGTTCAGTGCTACTACGGCCGAGGCGATAATGTGGGATAAAATACAAGGAACGGCAGCTGTGTTCCAAGCAATGTAGAAAAGGATAATAGGCACCGGCATTAAGAGCCGTGAATGTCAGCTAGCATCTCAAATGATCAACAGCAATAGTTGTGCTAACTGGTTTTCAATGTAGCCACAGTTTGCAGATACAAGATTGCTTCAATTTATTGAACAAATGCTTCTATATATGGTGTGTTTGGGGATAAATCTATCTAACGTCAACAAAATTAAAACCTGACTAAATAGCATAGTGAATATGAAAAAAAGCGCAATTGAACTTTTAGTTGAAAACAGCTAAATACAATCCAGGCGCATCAGAAGAAAATGTCTTTCAGTTAATTTTCTTTAGAAATCAGCTACAGTCTGAGTAAAAAAACCTGGTTACTGGTAGCATACTGCAGTGAATCTCTCTCCCCCTCTCCCCCCCCTCTCTCTCTGGGTAAGCAGTAGTCTCTCTGCAGTGGTCCCACATCCCTCTTCTTGCTAAGAGCTAGAGCCCTCCAGGTAGGGCCCATTCACACCAGACACTGCATGTTTTTTTATGCATTTGATGGGGTTGCAGTTCATTTTTTCCAAATGTTTTTGACATAGTGATAGGTAGGTCATCAAGGGAGACTTTCAGCCTTAATTTGAAATATGAACAGATAATATTGCCCGAAACACTTCAGAATTCATCCTGCTGCTTTTGTCAGCAGTCACATCATCAATAAATACAAGAGAACCAGTTCCATTAGCAGCCATACATGCCCACGCCATGACACTACCACCACCATGCTTCACTTATGCGGTAGTATGCTTTGGATCATGAGCAGTTCCTTTCCTTCTCCATAATCTTCTCTTCCCATCACTCTGTTACAAGTTGATCTTGGTCTCATCTGTCCATAGGATGTTGTTCCAGAACTGTGAAGGCTTTTTTAGATGTTGTTTGGCAAACTCTAATCTGGCCTTCCTGTTTTTGAGGCTCACCAATGGTTTACATCTTGTGGTGAACCCTCTGTATTCACTCTGGTGAAGTCTTCTCTTGATTGTTGACTTTGACACACATACACCTACCTCCTGGAGAGTGTTCTTGGTCTGGCCAACTGTTGTGAAGGATGTTTTCTTCACCAGGGAAAGAATTCTTCGGTCATCCACCACAGTTGTTTTCCCTGGTCTTCCGGGTCTTTTGGTGTTGCTGAGCTCACTGGTGAGTTCTTTCTTTTTTTGGATGTTCCAAACAGTTGATTTGGCCACACCTAATGTTTTTGCTATCTCTCTGATGGGTTTGTTTTGTTTTTTTCAACCTTATGATGGCTTGCTTCACTGATAGTGACAGCTCTTTGGATCTCATATTGAGAGTTGACAGCAACAGATTCCAAATGCAAATAGCACAGTTGAAATTAACTCTGGACCTTGTTTCTGCTCCTTGTAAATGGGATAATGAGGGAATAACACACACCTGGCCATGGAATAGCTGAGCAGCCAATTGTCCCATTACTTTTGGTACCTTAAAAAGTGGAAGGCACATATACAAACTGTTGTAATTCCTACACCATTCACCTGATTTGGATGTAAATACCCTCAAATTAAAGCTGAAAGAGTCTGCAGTTAAAGCACATCTTGTTTGTTTCATTTCAAATCTATTGTGGTGGTGTATAGAGCCAAAAATATTAGAATTGTGTCAATGTTCCAATATTTATGAACCTGGCTGTGTATATATATATATATATATATATATATATATATATATACACACACGCACGCACGCACACTATATTGCCAAAAGTATTGGGACACCTGCCTTTAAACGCACATGAACTTTAATGGCATACTAAAATCCAACTCCTAGCAGCTGCTCCAAGAGAGACAACCCTAAGGACAACCAATATGTGTCTTCAGTTGCGAATGATACACTATAATACCAAAAGTATTGGGACATCTGCCTTTACACACATAAACTTAAATGGCATTCAGAAGCGCATTTGTGAGGTCAGGCTCTAATGTTGGTCGAGAAGGCCTGGCTCGCAGTCTCCGCTCTAATTCATCCCAAAGGTATTCTATCAGGTTAGGAAAAATTTGTGGTAGTAGTGCCAACAAAACCAGTGCAACAGGAAGAAATAAACAAATATGTGAATAAATATATATAAATAGTGTAGGAATATTCCTAATTTTAGAAGCTGCAATTAGCAAGTGAAAAAGGGAAATATAGGAAAAATAATAGATATTGCTAAATATGAGATTGCGCTCAACTAAACACTAGTGCAAACATAAACCATATGTGAAAAACAAGAATTATATATATGGTGTATATATGAAACCAAAAAAAAAAAAAAATATATATATATATATATATATATATATATATATATATATATATATGGTGTGTGGCAAAAATGATCATAAGTCCATCAAACATAAATAAAGTCCATAGCGATGGCAATGAATATCCAAAGAGGAGATGGTACCAATATTAGTGACACTTGATAATTATATACACCTCCACCAAAAAGCAGGAACACCTGGTGTGTATTCAGGCTTACCGGATGGAATGGACCCCTTAAGTTATAGGGGGTCAATTTAGGCGGATAAAGGACATCAGAATCACAGACACCCGATACCAGGATATGCACCAACTCCAATATATCCAATGAACTCCAAACGATTAAATATCACTAAACCTGGGGATGGACTCCCATGCAGCATACCCAGAAAGGAAAAGGGGACTCAAATAGTGAAGTACGTATGGATAAGTATAATTTATTAATACTGGATGCACTTACATGGTAAAGGCAATAGCAGGGCATAACAAGGTTACAATCGCAGTCTCAGGGTTAGGAACGCCTTCCGCGTTCCATCTGCGTTCCACCGGGAACCAGAAATGACGTGGTAGCGAGACCCGCTTCCTGATTGGCCGAAAGGCGAGCTCATGCCATTGGCAGAGAAGGAGGCGGGAGGACTTGAGAAGCCGCCGCTGCAGGTAAGTCTCTCTGCATTGAAGGGGCATGGCACGCTGGTCTCTGCATTGAAGGGGGCACGCTGGTCTCTGCATTGAAGGGGCATGCTGGTCTCTCTGCATTGAAGGGGGCCCAATGGTCTCTTCATTGAAGGGGGCACGCTGGTCTCTGCATTGAAGGGGGCACAATGGTATCTGCATTGAAGGGGGCATGCTGGTCTCTGCATTGAAGGGGGCACGCTGTTCTCTTCATTGAAGGGGGCACAATGGTCTCTGCATTGAAGGGGGCACGCTGGTCTCTGCATTGAAGGGGGGCACGCTGGTCTCTGCATTGAAGGGGGCACGCTGGTCTCTGCATTGAAGGGGGCACAATGGTCTCTGTATTGAAGGGGGCACGCTGGTCTTTGCATTGAAGGGGGCACGCTGGTCTCGGCATTGAAGGGGGCACGCTGGTCTCTGCATTAAGGGGGGCATGCTGGTCTCTGCATTAAAGGGGGCACGCTGGTCTCTGCATTAAAGGGTGCACGCTGGTCTCTGCATTGAAAGGGGGCATGCTGGTCTCTGCATTGAAGGGGGCATGATGATTTCTGCATTGAAAGGGGGCACGATGGTCTCTGCATTGAAAGGGGGTTAACACTGTTGGTGATCAAGGGGTTAAATGTATGCCTCATGCTTACTAACGTGTGTGGGGGGAGAGGGTTGTGTGACAGAGACACAGATCGCAGGTTCAGCTATGCTGAATCCTGTTATCTGTCCCTGCCTGTCACATAGGAGATCCGCCCGCTTTGTTTACACAAGCGGGCTAATTTCCTCACTCGACGATCGGGGAAGAGCGGTGGTGATCACCGCCTCTCCTCCCCTAGCCCGACTCCCGCTGTGTCTTAATACAGCGGGAGCGAGCCTCCGGCGACGCGCGCGCGCCGCAGAGGGAGAGTCTGGTGACGTAGGTAAAACACTTCAGCATGGCCCTCCCTTAGGGGTTTTTGTTGGTGTTCTACATCCCACATGTGTATGCTGTCATGTTTGTGTCAGGAAAACGGAAAATGTTATACTTACCTGACGGTAATTTTCCTTTCCTGATGCATAAGCATGACAGCATACAGGTCCCTCCCTTGTGGGTTTCGCATTTGAGTATAGTTACGAGAATGCCGCCTTAGGGGAGGTGACTAATTTATATAGTATAACCAGTGCTGATTGGGCGAGGGGCAGAGCCTATACCCATACATGTATGCTGTCATGTTGTCATGCGTATGCATCAGGAAAGGAAAATTACCGTTAGGTAAGTATAACATTTTTCGTTTTACGGCTCCTGAAGAAGCAGAAATGCGAAACATGTAGAGAAACAAGCATTGTGATTGACATAGTATCTAAATGTATGCATGTTTGTGTAGGAAAAAAATGCTTTATGAAATGTTTTATTGGGGAGTAACTGTATGCCCTATACCCTTTAAATTTTGATCTGAATAAAAATGTTTTTATAAAAATATCTCTGTTGTGGCACCATTAAAATTCCTTTTTCATTATTCTTTTTAAAAAACAACACTTATATGGCTAAAGGCTTCTGGTTGTGTAGACATAAAAAAATATTTATGGTCCATCGTCAAAAGTCCAAGTAGCACATTAAAAAAAAACACATGCTATGGACCACATGATGCTACAAATATTAGATAAATATGTAATGTTGAACTTCACAAAGAGTCAGCCATATGAGCGGACAACTGGGGAACAGCTGACCATGTCTGCAACAGCTAAGACTCTTAAACAGTTCTGCTGAAAATAAATTAAACAATATTGTCTTTTTTGGCATTGCATTTACAGATAAAAATTAACTCTAGAATTTAAAGTATATGCATTGTTTTAAAGTAAACCCCGGGCACCACAAGCCCCTAAATCATAAATTCAGCATTGCACGTGTAATCTTCAATTCACTGTAGCCATGTGCCTTCCCCAGTAAAACTCCTTTTTCATGTTATGGTGTATCCCACAATGCAATGCTCTCAGCGACCTATCAACCATGTTTAACATTGTCAATTGAGGTGGTGGTTAGCGATGAGCTTGTGTTTGTCCGAACCTGAAAGTTATCTGGGCCAATTAATTTGGTGTAGAAGATTTACTGCCTACCAGCTGCATGTATGCAAAGATACAGTAATGTCATGGGCAATAATCAAATATGGCCACAGGGTCATTAGGTCAATGATGTCAGGAACATCCTGACTCCTTTGTGTGTATCAGCTGCTTGGTGGGGAATTTCCTGACAGCTTACTTCCAGGTTTGGACTGAACCCAAACTCACCCATAGTGGTGGGGTTGGTGTGCATTTGTCTATGCAGCCACCACATTTAGGGATTGGTCAGCTGCCTACTGTCTGTGCTCGGATCCTTGCACACAGTCCTGCCTGCATGTCAGATTTTGACACGTGACTGTGTCTGTGCAGCCACTGCGTCTGCATACCCTTCTATGCACAGCTCAAAGCTGAATGCACATGCAGCAAAAAGCAACTCAGCATGGAGGATCTGTCACAGTGCCCACCTAAATGAGCCTTAACAAATTTCTGACCTGATAGATTACTTTACTATTGTTTTAGCCTAACTGAAATTAAATTATTGTATTTTTTTTATCAAATGCCTGCATGTATGTGTATATATACAAAGTATATATATATATATATATATATATATATATATATACAGTATCTCACAAAAGTGAGTACACCCCTCACATTTTTGTTAATATTTTATTATACCTTTCCATGTGACAACACAGAAGAATCATCTAAACAACATCTGAAAAACGACAAGCCTCACTTGCCCCAGTTAAGGTCAGTGTTCATGATTCAACAATAAGAAAGAGACTGAGTAAAAATTACATCCATGGGAGAATTCCAAGATGAAAGCCACTGCTGACTAAAAAGAACACAGGCTTGTCTCACATAAAACAAAAAACATCTTGATTATCCCCAAGACTTTTGGGCAAATATTCTGTGGACTGATGAGATTTGAGTTGAACTGAGTTGAAAGGTGTGCATCCCATTACATCTGGTGTAAAACTAAGACAGCTTTCATAAAAAGAACATTATATCAACAGTCACATGTGGTGGTGGTGGTGTTGGTGGTAGTGTGATGGTCTGGGGTGGCTTTGCAGCTTCAGGATCTGGACGACTTGTCATAATTGATGGAAACATGAATTTTGCGCTCTACCAGAAAATCCTGAAGGAGAATGTCTGCCCATCAGTTCCTGACCTCAAGGGCACTTAGATTAAGCAATAGGACAATAACCCAAAACACACCAGCAAGTCCACCTCTGAATGGTTTTTAAAACAAAAAAAACAACTACATTTAGGTTTTTGGAGTGGTATAGTCAAAGTCCGGACTTAAATCCGATTAAGATGCTGTGGCATGACCTTAACCACTTTCCACCCACGCTATAGCTGAAAGACGGTTACAGCATGGGCTTCCAGGGCCGGAAGGGTGTCAGTAGATGCCCTCTTGTGATAGCGCTGCCGGCACTCTCTGTGATCGTCGAGTCCTTAGAACCCAGCTGTTTGCAGAACAGGGTAAAGAGCCAATCACAGCGGGCCTTTACCACGTGGTCTAAAAATAGCTCAAAGAATAGGTTCTGGCGCTACTCCAAGGTTGTAATCTCCTGAAATATCCTTATACAGAGAATGCACAGTTGCATGTAAAAAAGAATGTCTATAACAATACTGTTTGCCCAATCCTAGACACTGGATAGCTTGTAGGTGAATAGAAAAAATAAAGGATGGCGCTCAGATATGCATATTGCTGACAATTTGTCATTTGTCAGCTTTACCACGTGGTCAGCTGTCAGCCAATGACAGCTGATCACGGAAGTAAACAGAGGCCGGTTTTCTGCTTTTTTTCTCCTCACAATCAGCGTGAGGAGAATAGAAAAAAGCCTGTAACTGGCTTCTGTTACAGGGACATTGGTTCCAATCTGTGCCCGCCAGTGCTGCTAATCAGTGCCACCTATCAGTACCCACCAGTGCCACCTACTAGTGCCTACCAGTGTTGCCAATCAGTGCCCACCAGTGCTACCTATCACTGCCAATCAGTGCTGCCAATGAGTGCCCCATCATCAGTGTCACCTATCAGTGCCACCTATCAGTGCCCATCAGTGCCACCTATCAGTGCAGCCTCACTGCTGCCTCCTCATCAGTGCCCACTAGTGCTGCATCATCAGTGCCCATCAGTGCAGCCTCATCAGTGCCCATCAGTGCAGCCTCATCAGTGCACATCAGTGAAGGAGAAAAATTACCTGTTTTAAATGTAGCACCACCCCCGCAGGAGCTGCTGATTATATTATTGGGTCTACACCCTGCCTAACAACCCAATCAAATTGGCTCGATCCCTCCTCAGGCACAACTGACCCAGAATAGGACTGGACTATCAAATAGATACACAGGTTGGAATACAATACTTCACTATGCAACAATACCTTGTTACCTTCTTGAATAGTAGTCCTTCTGGGTGACACAATGGAACAACGCACAAGATTGTAATTAACCAAACTTAGTTTACTATGTATCAAATTGAATAGGGGAGATACAATACAATACAATACAAGTCCATAAAAGGTTATTTAAAACAGCTTTAAAAAGGTAAAAGAATACCCCCACACTCCTCCTGCATTAAGGCTAGACACAGTACCAGGTAGGTGGGCCTATCTGAGTCCCTCCCCCAGAGTTCTCTTCTTTCTTGTTGATCTTCGCTAGCAAGGTTATTGAATAGAGCTCATTTGTAATCCAGATTAGGAATAAAGATCAAGAGAGAGAAAACAACGAGCTGTTAGTTGTCACCGCAGGGTGTCTGCGTAACTGAGCAATAACTTCTGCGAGAGAGATAAGCCTCTGGCGACTCCTTTACAGACCTTATTGTTTGTCTATGAGTCTCCTGAGAGAGTATGGTGATAAACCCCGGGGTTTTATCACCTCCTGCTGCGCTACCGCTATCTGTAGATAAAACTGTCTCTTCAGCAGATAAAGTCAGTTATTGGGCATGTGCCCTCTCACCAACAGAAGTTTCTCCTTCGCGCGCTTCCACTGCGGTCTCAGTCCTTTGGCTATATGCCAGCCGCACGGGGTCCTTCTGGCAGATGACTTCCGATCTCGGCAAACAGCAGTATGACCTCCAGGAATGTGCCTCGTGCTTGAGATGGGACGGTTCCACGTCGTCCCTCCAGGTTAAAAGGCTCTGGCCCAATATCCAGTGTCAGTCCTTCACTCTCGCTCGCTGGTTCCTCAGAGTCCAGCGCAGAAAGGCCCCCCCTTCGCGCGCTTCTCTCTTCCTTTAAATAACCTCCCCCATAGTGCCGTGCGGTGCAGCCGTGCACCCTGGATCTTGCAAAGCAGCCTGGGAGATGTAGTTTCTTCATCTTGTGAAAAGGAAGTCACAGCCTGGGAAATTCCATGCAGCTACCACTAGAGGGAGCCTAGTTCCTTCCCACATATCAAACAGTGTCTTTAGGCATGTTTAACCCCGCTACACACTCCCCCCACTTGAGAAACTTTGGTCCCCAAAGAGGTCAACAGTATGTACCCTAGTGCATAGGTTGGCATTATACAACAAAAACATTAACATTTTGCTGAAATAAGTCAATCTGAATACATCTAATTTTGTATTCTAATAGCAGTGCAACAGTAAAACGATAAAGTGCAATTAATAAGCAAATAAGTGATTTCTACAGTGTTAATATAGTGCTGATTTCTAGTGCTTTTATATAGTGCTCCTTTAAAAAGCACATGTGCCTTTGCAATTTCTTAAACACTTACATCTTAAAGTTTGTGTTGAAAAAAAAACATCAAAAGGTGAGAAAGAGAAAAAAACATATAGTGAGGTCAGAGCAACAAAATGTGCGCAAACATTAACTCACAAAGTAAACCAAATTGTGAACATCAAAAACTGTGCTTATTATAATGGCCAAACCCAATATCCTTATGTACAAACTTAAATGCAAACGTTTTCTACTTCAATACTTTGTTCTCATGATCTCTCACAGACCCCCCAAAACTTGGGTGGCTTGCACAGTTGTGCCTGGGGGTGAGCTAGGGTTGTCCCCCACCAAATCTACAGTGGAGGAACTAGGCTGGTCAGGAGATCTTTTGGAGGTAAAAACAGCTTCTTCCGAACATTCACCCAATTGATCATAGGTCAGTCTCTTAGGTGGGTGAATGACTCTCCTTTCCCTCTGTTCCCGTGGAGGCATGCTCTCAGAGGTGCTAGGATCAGGCACTTCTGAGGATTCTTCAATGTCCCCCTCCTCATGTTCCAACACAGAGGAACCTGATGGTTCAAGAGAGGTCAGTTCTTCTTCAGAGAAGGGTGCAACCTCCTCCTCAGAACCTTCATCCTCAGCTGCTTCTTCTGGAAGCATATGAAAGGGTATGAATTCAGGGGCTTCTGCCCGAAGGGCTCCTCTATCAGCCAAGTCAGATGAAGACAGGGAGGCAGGTGTGGGTTCTGGCAACTGAGATGACCACAACCAGTCGGGTACCTCCTCTTCATCTTCCAAATCTTCAGATGGAGAACTTCCCTCTCCCTCATCTGGGAGCGTCGTCTGAGATCTGGTAACTGGTCTGGACCGGCGAGAAGTCGAAGGGGCCTCTGACAAGTCTTCCACAGGGGGCATACGAACCGCTTCAGAGAGAGGCAGCAAATGGTTCCGATGCCAAGCCTTCAATGGACCCACACTTCCTTCAGGCCGAATTTGGTACACAGGAAGGTTTGGCAGTTGCTTGCAGATAACATAAGGTTGGGACTTCCAGCGGTCTGCCAACTTGTGTTTTCCCGGGACACCCAAGTTTCTCAACAAAACCCTGTCCCCTGGTTGCAGGTCATGGATCCGAACTTTTAGGTCGAAATTTTTTTTATTCCGCAGTCCACGTTGATCAGATGTGGCTTGAGCCTTGTCATAGGCCGCTTTCAGACTCTTCCGCAGTCGGTCCACATATCCTCTATGCGATGCTGAAGAGGTATGATCAGGCGAAATGCCAAAGGCCAAATCCACTGGCAACCGAGCCTCCCTTCCAAACATCAGCCGATAAGGGGAATATCCAGTAGCATCACTGACAGTGCTGTTGTAGGCATGCACAATGGCAGCTACGTGCTTGCCCCAATGCTGCTTCTTCTCTGAGCTCAAAGTCCCCAACATATCCAAAAGAGTCCTGTTAAATCGTTCAGGCTGGGCATCCCCCTGTGGATGGTAGGGAGTGGTTCTAGTCTTTTGAATGCCTAACATATCTAACAGTCTCTTGATCAGTCTGCTTTCAAAGTCCCTTCCCTGATCAGAATGGAGGCGTTGTGGTAACCCATAATGTACAAAGAACTTCTCTACAAGAACTTTGGCTACCGTTGAGGCCTTCTGATCCCTTGTTGGGAATGCTTGAGCATATCTGGTAAAATGGTCTGTTACCACAAGGACATTCCCCTGGCCACTCAGATCAGGCTCTAAGCAAAGGAAATCAATGCACACCAGCTCCATGGGTCCCTGACTTTGTAGATGGCCCATTGGGGCTGCTTGACGTGGCAGAGTCTTCCTCTGTATACACCGGACACAAGAATGACAGTATCCTTCAACTTCGGCCCTCATACAAGGCCAGTAGAACCTGTCCCTGACAAGCTGAAAGGTTCTTTCGGGCCCCAGATGGCCATGATTATCATGAAGAGCGGCCAGAACTCCCTCTCTGTACTTAGCTGGTAAGAACAGTTGCCACTTCTCCTCCAGATCTTCAGATGGACCTCTCCGGTAGGCCACTCCTTCTCTGATCTGTAACCGGGTCCACTCTCTATGCAACAGACGGGCCCCCTGAGGGGAGTCAGTTAGAAGCAACTCAGGGCTCTGGATCTCCAGGGCTTCCAAGAGAAGTTTTCCCAAAGGGTCTTCCAACTGCTCCTTCCGCAAGTCCCTTTTGGACAGCCGGGGCAAACCCTCCCCTTCAACTTGGGTCACCTGGCAGTAGCATTTGGGTACTCCGATAGCCGAAACCCCAATCTCTTCTGCTCTTGACCCTCCTCGGGATCGAAATTCAGTTCCCTGATATAGGGCACGCACCCCTTCTGGAGCCAAATGAGTCCATTCTTCCGCAGGTTCCTGTGGAACATGCAACCTTCTGGATAGGGCATCTGCATCCCTATTTCCGATTCCTGGCCGATACTTCAGGCTAAAATTGAAGCTAGAGAGGGCAGCCAACCATCGATGTCCTGTTGCATCCAGCTTGGCCGTAGTCAACAGATAGGTGAGGGGATTATTATCTGTCTTGACAATGAATTCAGCTCCGTACAGGTAGTCTTTCAATTTGTCAACCACTGCCCACTTCAAGGCCAAGAATTCAAGTTTGTGAGTAGGATAATTCCTTTCAGCAGGCAGTAGGCTTCTGCTCACATAGGCAACAGGTCGCAGATGACCCTCATGCTCCTGATAAAGTACCCCCCCCAGCCCATCTCGGCTGGCATCAACATGCAGTTCATATGGTTTTGTGGGGTCCGCATAGGCCAACACAGGGGCAGTGGTTAGGGTTTCCTTCAGCTGGACAAAGGCCCCTTCGCATTCCGGGGTCCACTGATCCTGGATGGATTCCTTAGCCTTCCGGGGGCCTATGGTGGACTTCGCCGGCTTTACCAACTCAGGGACATCATCTTCTTCATTCTTCAGGAGCTCATTTAGGGGTCGGGCAATCTGGGCGAACCCCTCCACAAACCTCCTGTAATAGGAGCAAAAGCCCAAGAATGACCGGAGTTCGGTCACATTTGTGGGTCTCGGCCAGGAAGCAACAGCATCCAGCTTGTCCGGGTCAGTGGCCACCCCTTCTTCAGACACGATATGGCCCAGGTAATGGACCGAGGACTGATAGAATTGGCACTTCTCAGGAGAAAGTTTCAGACCTTCTTCATGTAGCCTCTTCAAGACCTTTTCCAACCTCTCCTCATGTTCTTCTAAAGTTCTGCCAAACACGATAACATCATCCAAGTATACCAGTACCTCTATCAAATTCATATCTCCAACGGTCCTCTCCATCAGCCTTTGGAAGGTAGCAGGGGCCCCGGACAACCCCTGAGGCATGCGATTGAACTCAAAGAACCCCACAGGGGTGATGAAGGCTGTTTTCTCCCGATCTTCAGGGTGCATGGGGATCTGATAATACCCACTCTTTAAGTCCATCACACTGAACCACTTCGCCCCTGACAGACTCTGTAGGGCATCTTCGATTCGAGGAGTGGTATACTGGTCTGGGATGGTTCTTCTGTTCAGCGTTCGGTAGTCGATACAAAGCCTCAAAGATCCATTTTTCTTCCGGACTACCACTATCGGGGAAGCATACGGGCTCCTGGATTCTCGGATAATCCCGATCTTTTTGAGCTCTGCCAGCTGTTGACGTAGATCTTCTAAGTCACCTAAGGGGACTCGCCGGACTCTCTCCCTGAAAGGCTTGTCCTCACTCAGGCGGATCTTATGAGTGGCGCTCCTGGCACATCCCACGTCAAACTCGTCCTTAGAGAATATTTCCCTACATCGAGCAAGTTGTGCCTTGGCCCTCTTCACCCATTCCGGCGGGAGGGCAGCGTTTCCAGAGCAAAGCTCCTCTATAACCGCTTCACCCTGTGCCTTTTCTTTGAAATCAATGGGGGCAACTGGGGTAGCCGGGTTGACTTGGCCCAGGAGCACTCTGGCCGGTACCTTCACTGGTGTAATAGAGGTGTTTCTGACACTCACTAAAACCCTTCCACGGTTTTCCTGTAACACCTTCAAAGGGATCACCTCAGGGATCACTTCTATCCCTCTCTGTCTCTCCTTTTGACCTGATTCAAAGATAATGAAGGGACCCGGCTGTTGCCATGTGAGTTTAACAGAAGCCTTAAAACAGGCCACCTCTCCTGGCTGTAAGACCTTTTCTGCTCTATCCAGCTTCCAGAGTCGTCCAACTCCTTCTGCGGGGGTCTCTTGCTCCAACACTAATCGTTGGTAGGCCTGCCGTAGCATGGGATGGATCCTTGGCGCCTGAGCATCTTGTCCCTGGACCAGTTGTATCAGAAGGCGCCTTACCAGGTCAGTGTTTGTTCCTACGATGAGAGAGCTTTTGTTGGCCCCTGGTGGACGAGGACAGACCACCGCTAAGGTGTCGAAGGTTTCCGCTTCACCAGCCACTGATGGATCAAAGGTCAACTTGATTGGCAGATACCCGTCATAGGGAAAACTTTGGGTCCCAATACCCCATATCTCCAGATCTTCCAACTTCTGCAAAGGTAGATGGGTAAGATATTTATCATAGAAGTCTCTATACAAAAGAGTCACCTGGGCCCCTGTGTCAAGGAGGGCTCTTGTGTAAATTCCTTCCACCTGAACCGAGACCACTGGGGAGGGCCCGACCAAGTTAGTTGGGAATTCTCTTGATGTAGCCTTGTTATCTGATTCAGTTCTCTGTACCCTGGCCCTCTTCTCCTTTTTCTTCCTTGATCTAGGCCCCCGCCGAATCCGGTGTGCATTGACTTTCCTTCCCTCAGTAACCCGGAGTCTAGAACTGGGGGTGTTATATTTGGGTCTGACCCCCTGACTCAGTTTCCCTGATCCTGCACCACTTCTGGAGTCCCTTAAGACTGGCGGACACCCGGTTGACTCCTTCACCGGTGTCCTCTGAAGTTTCCCGCTGGCTCGCGAGATTTCGCGGCAGCATTTCCTGAGCTGGGACATACCCTTCTAACATGCCCAACTCCCCCGCAGTTGAAACAAGTTAACAATCTTGCAGGCCGTGGCTCTGGATCTGTGCTGAGACTAACAGGTTCATCTGGCCTCTCCGATATACTCCCCTTGGGTAGAGTGGATACCTGACCAGTCAGGATGGACACCATTTCTATCAACTGAGACACTTGGGTCTTTAGGAGTTCAACTTGAGAGTCACCCTCTTCCACACTTATCACTCCAACCCGGGCAGTTGAGTCAAACTGCCGACTTTTCTTCTTGTTGTCCAACATGACCTCTTCCTCTCTGACCATTCGAATCAGATCGGGGTATTCTAGAATGCCGCCATCTCGACGAGTTCGTAACAGTATGGCAATGGGATCTAAAGGTTGAGCCCCTTTCAGAACCTGTCGTGCACGAGTCTCATCTATTTTCCGGGGTCTATTCCTTTCTTTAACAGAATCTGGTGGATAATCCTATCCAGACGTTTAATGAATTCGGACAACTTCTCCCCCTCTTCTTGATAACAGTGGTCCAACTGGTAGAGAAGTTCAGCCGCGTTCTCCGTCCGACCAAACACATCTTGCAGAATGTCCAAATAATCCTGTGCAGTGCAGTTCTTCTTGCTAAGCTTTAGATTACGTACAGCCTCTAATGCAGGTCCCCTTAAACTCTCTGTGATTCTCTGCTTCTTGTGCTGTTCTGGTACCTCCCATTCCTCCAAAGCCTGAGTGGCGGTATCTAACCACTCTTCGAACCCATCTTCTGCTGAAGGCACAGGCTGTTTCCCAGAGAATGTCCGGAGCTTCCTATATCCAGTCATCAAATAGCTCGAGGAGTCCCTACTACATTTTGCCACAATCTCCCCAAGAACAGCACACAGTTCTGAGCTAAAAGTCGACAAAGGTGATGACTCAGGATGCCCTTCTTGGACACCTTTTTCTTGACTGGATACCCCAGGGGTGGTGGATGAGGGACCCGCAATAGGAACTCCTGGATGTATCAGGAAAAGTTCTGTTTGGTCAGTAGTTTTTACACTGTTTCCGTTGAAATAATCAGGGACCCCCTTCCTCCACTCACACAGTGCATACGTGTGTGGGACAGTGGTGTCAGTTTTCATGTCAATCACCCAGAATTTCCTGTCTGTGGATAGTGCCCTCAAAACAGGGAGGAGCTTTTCTTCAGTCCAGGCTTCTCCCTTAATTTCAACCACCAGGCCATTTTCCACTATGACATTCTCTTCCTTGCACCACTCAGCAGCAGCGACAGGATCCATTTCTGCGTGGGAGGGGATTCTATGGCTGAGAGGGTTGTATTGCAGGACTGTAGAAATCCCGGACGAGCCCCCACGTGTAGCACCACCCCCGCAGGAGCTGCTGATTATATTATTGGGTCTACACCCTGCCTAACAACCCAATCAAATTGGCTCGATCCCTCCTCAGGCACAACTGACCCAGAATAGGACTGGACTATCAAATAGATACACAGGTTGGAATACAATACTTCACTATGCAACAATACCTTGTTACCTTCTTGAATAGTAGTCCTTCTGGGTGACACAATGGAACAACGCACAAGATTGTAATTAACCAAACTTAGTTTACTATGTATCAAATTGAATAGGGGAGATACAATACAATACAATACAAGTCCATAAAAGGTTATTTAAAACAGCTTTAAAAAGGTAAAAGAATACCCCCACACTCCTCCTGCATTAAGGCTAGACACAGTACCAGGTAGGTGGGCCTATCTGAGTCCCTCCCCCAGAGTTCTCTTCTTTCTTGTTGATCTTCGCTAGCAAGGTTATTGAATAGAGCTCATTTGTAATCCAGATTAGGAATAAAGATCAAGAGAGAGAAAACAACGAGCTGTTAGTTGTCACCGCAGGGTGTCTGCGTAACTGAGCAATAACTTCTGCGAGAGAGATAAGCCTCTGGCGACTCCTTTACAGACCTTATTGTTTGTCTATGAGTCTCCTGAGAGAGTATGGTGATAAACCCCGGGGTTTTATCACCTCCTGCTGCGCTACCGCTATCTGTAGATAAAACTGTCTCTTCAGCAGATAAAGTCAGTTATTGGGCATGTGCCCTCTCACCAACAGAAGTTTCTCCTTCGCGCGCTTCCACTGCGGTCTCAGTCCTTTGGCTATATGCCAGCCGCACGGGGTCCTTCTGGCAGATGACTTCCGATCTCGGCAAACAGCAGTATGACCTCCAGGAATGTGCCTCGTGCTTGAGATGGGACGGTTCCACGTCGTCCCTCCAGGTTAAAAGGCTCTGGCCCAATATCCAGTGTCAGTCCTTCACTCTCGCTCGCTGGTTCCTCAGAGTCCAGCGCAGAAAGGCCCCCCCTTCGCGCGCTTCTCTCTTCCTTTAAATAACCTCCCCCATAGTGCCGTGCGGTGCAGCCGTGCACCCTGGATCTTGCAAAGCAGCCTGGGAGATGTAGTTTCTTCATCTTGTGAAAAGGAAGTCACAGCCTGGGAAATTCCATGCAGCTACCACTAGAGGGAGCCTAGTTCCTGGATCTTGCAAAGCAGCCTGGGAGATGTAGTTTCTTCATCTTGTGAAAAGGAAGTCACAGCCCAGGAAATTCCATGCAGCTACCACTAGAGGGAGCCTAGTTCCTTCCCACATATCAAACAGTGTCTTTAGGCATGTTTAACCCCGCTACATAAAAAAAAAATTTCAAACATTTTTTTTTGTTTCTTTAGCAAAAAAAAACCCCAGTGGTTATGAACAGCTTCTGGATCGCCTGCCACACATTTACTGTGGCAGGCTGGCCCTCCTGCGCAAACAAACACAGTCCTCGTCGATTGCGTGCTTGGTTTCTCTCTGAAAGTCCTCTTTATATGTAATAATCCTGATGAGGAATTCTAATGAAGTGCCCTTGGTTATCTCACAGACCGACCAAGCCTGTCCCGATTCGTCTGGGCGGCAGACCTCCACTTGGTCCAGATAGATGGACCACCCAAAGTTCCACTGAGTCTGGACTGATGTAAACTTTTCCCAGAGTCCTGCACTGGTGAACTTCCTTTAAATAGCCTGTCTGGCGCCACGCCCATTAGTCATTCTTCTGGGAATAGCCTGTGCATGGCCACGCCCCAGACGTCTCACAGGGATTCTCTGACAGCCAGGTTGCATGGCCTCCAGCTGCATCATCATTTGGAACACTCCTCTCCCACAGCTATGGAGAGGTCCCGACTCCAAAGCAGACAAGGCCTGAGTGACTCCGGTCTCCCATGATACACACATCTTCCTGGACTGACCTTCATTCCTCTCCTCCCACAGCGGCAGCTGACCGCAGAGCCCACACTGGCTCCATGCTTGCACCCTCATAGTCACACTCAAACACTGGGGACATACCAGACCTAAGTGCTCCATGCCTCCTTCGGTGCATAACGCCAGTCCTCCATCAGGCACCATCCGAATTCCTGTGTCCCACAGGACAGATGTCTTCGGCCCTCCGGTCTGTTACCGGGTCTGCCCAGCAGGTTCTCTGCCAATAGGTGAAACAATCGCTGATGCGCTCTCTCTCTCTCTCCGGCAATCTCCATGTTGCTTCTCTGCACACGTGTCTCCCTCTCAGCCACACCCGACGGAGGAAGTGATTTATAGACTTCCCTTGTCACTCCTGATTGGCTGGGCGCGAATGACGTCTCCACCCACATTCCTTTCTTGTCGGGGGCTCCTCCTGCTAGGCAGAACTTTTCAGCACGCGCCTTCCCGCGCAGTGCAGTAACCCCTCCAATGCCGCTCTCTCAACACAGCCGACATGGAAGTTACTGCAAAGCGGACCATGTCCCTCATTAGACATGCATCCACTCTTCTTGCTTGTAGCAGGGCCCCAGCTGCGCCTCCATCACCTTGAGCTAGCTGTACCTCTTTTCCAGGCCAGAGAATTGTTTCGCTGTCACATGCACGGTCAACAGTCCTCCTCCCAGCACGTGTACAAGCAAGGCCTGTCACCATACTGTCTCCGATGAAAGCCCCACTGCCCTCCATGGCATGGCCGACAGCTATCTTCACAGTATTGACACAGTCACTATATAGAATAAATGTCCCGCTGTCGTATGCACGGTCAACGTTTTTCCATGTAGTCTTGACACACACACACACACGTCTCCCGGCACACCGATCCACATGCCCTTGGCCGCCATTTTCTCTGTCCACACTTGCACTATTTTCTATTAAGCAGACACAGTCCTTTTTCACAAAAAGATGCATTTTCCTTGCCTCCCAGCACATTACAGAGGTATAGATTTTGTAGCTCAGACAGAAGCTTTCCGCCATTTGTAGATACAGGTTGCGATTCTGACTGGAATCTTTGCGTTGCCACGGGCAACCATCACTGTGCATTTTTTTCTTCATCCCACTCTCCCTATCTCCTATAAAGCAGGCCTCACACTTGAATTGAACATTAGAACAGAGTCCCGGAAGCAAAAATGGCGGTTTTGACATTTTTCTTCGGCCGTTGCCATAAGCAACTGGGCTGGTAACCCAGGGCTATATCCCGGATGAACCCCCAAATGTAGCACTACTCCCTTGGGAGCTGCTAGATTCAGTTTCCCCTGGATTACCATTAGCAACAGTAGCACAGTTCAACATTTTCAGAATGATTTTGGCTCAGTCAGGAAACAGTCTAGGAGCTTTGGTTTTTGTGTTTTTATTGAGAACTTGGATGGGAGAAGGGAATGAGTGGGATACTCCAACTTGTATAACTATGCACAATTAGCGCGGATGACTGATTAATCCTGATTAACGCTGAGTAACGATGAGTAGCACTGTATAACGCTTGTAACACTAGTCACAGCTAGGCCGCTGCTTCACCTTGTCATAAGGTAGAATTAAGTGAACTTCCTGAGGTAAACTGTAGTGTACTGCAGAACAATCTTCAGGGCCCTTCCTGGCAACCCCTTTGTTCCTATTCTTCAGGGTCAACTACACGGCACCCCCTTTACTGTTAAACTTCCTGTGTGAGCTAGCTCCTTGATCCCCTGACTTCTCTGGAGTTATCCCCTTTCTTAGGCAGACCCTTTGGCAAATCTCCCGGTACTCACAGACACTGTTTTTCCCAAGAGACTCTGCCAGCAGCTCCACTTGTCAGCACTCTAGATCCTCTGCAGCTCAGCTCCACACCTGGTTCACTGAGCCGACTGCCTGAACCACCTTCCTCACACCTTCAGGACGAGAGACAGCCGTCCACCTCCTCCTGGGACTTTGCTCCCACCAAAAGACGCCCTGTCACATGTCCCCTCAGTATTTATGGTAAATCCCAGGATGCATTGCAAGAATGCCCTCCCACTGGGACTGCCATAAACCCTGATGTGCCACTGGCTAGGTTTCCTCCACTGTCCAACAAGCTCCCTCATTGGATACAGTGGGGACACTCCCTCAGACCCAGTGAATCACACCTGGAAACTTGTGACAGGCAAACTAACAGATCAAGCTCCCCTGATAAGCAGCAGGAGCAATAGATGCTTTTACCTAGCACCTGTCTAGGAGGGTGCTGCATATATATATATATATATATATATATATATATATATATATATATATATATATATATAGTCGAAGAGACAAGACAGTTATAGCAGCTGTACATATGCACTCTGTATAGATTATATCAGATTTGCATACTGGTGACTCAACCCAAAGATCATTAGAGCATGTGTGTCTATGACTGTGCTGGGAACATCAGACTGGAGAAGTCCTTTGGGGAAGGGAATGATGCAGTTTATGTACTCTGTAAAATGCTGCTAAATATGTCAGCTCTGTACAGTACACAAAATAAATATTGTTTAGCATCTTTTCAATGACAGAATATATGGACTAAACTGAGTTTTGTAGTTATACATTTCCCTAGAGTCCTTCTTTCACAGACAACCATGAATTAAGTACTTGCGGTCCATTAAGCAAAAGTTTTGCCTCTGCCACATACAGCAGTCTTTATCAATATGTGTAGACCTAACAGCTAAATCTTAAGGTGGAATACCAAGGCAATACTTTTTAGGTTTACATTGGGGAAGAACTAGAAACTCTGTCAGGGTTTTGTTGATGCCAAAGTTGGAAAGCTTTTCACTAGAACAGAAGGAAATCCTACCATAGACAGTGCCAATGGGTGTAGAGGGCAGACTTGCCAATGGGAAAGCTGTCCTGGTTTATCTCCGCTTCATGGAGACTTCCCCTCATTTCCTGTTGTGTCAGTAGGACAAGAATTAAAGGAAAATATTTTCAATAAAGACAAAAACAACAAACTCCCACTGCTTTAGGCTCCGTTCACATGTAGGCGTTTTGGGGCGTTTTTGGGGAGTTTTTCTGCTCTAGGATCAGCTCTCAAAACGCCCAACAAGACAAATCCTATTCATTTCAATGGCCCCTGTTCACATCTGAGCGTTTTGACGCTGTAAGCAAAACGCCCAACGCTCAAAAAAGTACATGAGCTTCTTTTTGGGCAGATTACAGGCGTTTTCCATTGGTTTCTATTCAATCTAAAAACGCCTGCACAAAAAACGCCTGTAAAAACGCCTGTAAATCGCGGTAAAAATCGCGGTAAAATCGCTGTAAAAACGCGCGAAAACGCTACGCTCAGGTGTGAATGTAGCCTTAAAGAAAAATGTATTGGAGTTCCATGTTAAAGCCCAATTGAACCTTCAGTTTAAATCAGATAAATATATTCCAGGTGCATTATTCAAGTGGTGTTAAATTTCTTCCAGTTCATTCTAAAGCAGCCAAAGCCTGGGTAGAAAAACCTATCCCCTGCCAGCATGCTGCAGAGAAGGACACTAGCCTTCTGTGGGAAAGTAGTGGCCTCTCTGCATAGGTCGAAACACGCCTCCGCTAAATCACACCTATAGCTCTGCAGGCAGCAAAGCTCCTGCTCCCTGCTGATTGGAGAACACTGGCTCTAAAAACAACAGGGGGTGCGTCAAACCTCTGCAAATAGACCACTGCACCCCTACAGGGAGCAACAATCTTTCAATATGGCATGCAGAACAGGACACAGGCTTTTTTTCTTAGGTTGTGTCTAATTTTAAAAGAAAACAAACTATAAGACTGCGCACCGTTTGTTTTAAAGCACCTGAAATACACATAGCTAACTTAAGCTGAAAGTTCAAAGTGCATTATAAGGCTTTGCATTTTCAGTAAAAAAAATTGCTACAGTTACTGGTAAGGGTCTTGCTACTCAAGACTCCTGCTAATCACCTTTTTATAATAAAAGTAGGTGCAAGTCTACGGGCCCATGCACACCTTTGGGGGCCTTAGAGCACATGTATTATCATGCATTATAGCATTTGTTATAATAAACTGGCCATTTGGTGCATCAACGGTACATGTACCATTTTTGGCACCACACTGCACCACAACATATGTTCTGCTGTACTACAGTGTGCATCCACTGGCAAGGTACATTGTAGTGCCAATCAGCATTAATCACACCGCCTAACACCACTGCATGTAATATGTTTTGCTCCCTGTTACAGTAACATGGGCATTAATGCACGCATTGCCGCAGTGAATAGGCATTACCATCATATAAAGCTATGTTTCTTTGGTGCAAAACAGCCTAGCCCGTTAAACTATTGCATGGGTTTTCAATGCTTATCTAAGTGTGCAAGGTGCAGCCCACAATTATAGATACTCTAGGCTTATGTGCATCAAGCCAAAGAAGTCCAATCAGTTTTGAAACTACTCAGCAGCACTGAATAAAGAGAACAGAGGAGGTTCTATTCAGAGATATTGCACCAATCAGGATTGTTGGGGAGTAAATATTTAGGCATATTTTTCCATTTATTGTGTAGGCAGAAACCTTCATTTGTTCAACTCATATCTCTAATTCCACTTAGGGTGGACTGGGGGGGGGGGGGGGCATTCTTTGATAAATATCTTTTTGAAGTACTATATGCTATTTTGGAATACAGAAAAACAATTAAAAGGAACATAGTCTACAATTTTTCTTTTACTTCATTTGGATCTTGTTGAGGAAGGATGGGAAAGTGCCTAGATATTAACCCTAGTCCTGCTGGGATGGATATGTATAGATGAACCTGGAGCAGGTATTGGTATTATACCTTATATTCATATTTTAGATTGGGAAGGAGTTAAAATGTCTGCCTGACTTGGCCACCAAAAAAAGGGTGCTGGGACTTTAATACATTGTCATTCCAAAAAAATGGGAAGACTATAATAATTCAATGAGCTAACTTTCATAGGCCGCTTGGGTGAAACAAGGCTTTCTCTGGTGGGTACCAAGAATATGACTCAAAGCAAAAAAATACACAAAAAAACATTAAACCAAATTGTATATGCGTCCAAAATTGTTCATAACATGATGATTTATAACATCCACACATTTTACAAGGCTTAAGGTGGAAGGAAAGGCTTCACCTTAAAGTGGTTCTAAAGGCAGAAGGTTTTTTAACTTAAAGTAGAAGTTCAATCTAACACTAAAATCTCTAAATCTACAGGCATCCACAATCTAAGACTAACCTATCTAACCCTGTAAAGAAGAAATCACTATGCATATCTTTTTTGAATATGCTCCAGGCAGGTATCCAGCGGAGAAAGCTCTGCAGGGAACATAGCTGACAACGGCTGGGAAATGAATGGAAAGTGACGTCACCCAAAGAGGTACTATGGGGTTTCCATTATCCGCTGCCTCCCCTGCATCCGCCTCCCCAGAGAAGTCGCTGCTGACAGCTCAACCGGACCAGAGCGGCTTCAAATGTATAGCGATTTCTTCTTAATAGGCCTATATAGGTTAGTCTTAGATCGTGGATGCCTGTAGAGTTACAGATTTTAGTGTTAGCGTGAACTTCTACTTCAATGCATCCTATTTTTGTTAAAAGTCCACCTGTCACGTAACTTTTTTTCTTGGTGGTTTTTCTAATTATTGCCACTCCTGGGCTTGTCCCCTACCGCCTTAGCTAAGTAATTTCCAGTAGTGATGTAGAAAGGCAGCGGACATTGAGATTGAAGGCTAATGCCTTTACTTACGGAAGTGACATATAGGGGATACGTCACTTCAGGAAGCGACGCTGTTAGCCTGGTGCTCGGTGGCAGCATTTCGAAAGAAAGAGGGTGGTGCCAGAAGGGACTAGGGTGGTGCTGGACAGAACAGGGGCTAGTTTACTGAAACCTCTGCTGGATTTCCTACACAGAGACCGGCAACTGACCCAGGAAGTGTCTTTGAGCTGCCACATTCAGCTCAGCAGCCAAACGGTTGTCGGTACAGTGCACAAGATTGCTGATTGCCTAGCTTAGACTCGTTTTTCAAAACGAGACAATCAACAAGTTTCAAAATGCATAATATCAAAGTTAAAGTTATTTACTATAGTAATCATGGACAGATGTTCAATTTTGAGTGGCATTACACTTTAAATTGACTTTACTGAGTCTTTAAGCCCAAGACAAAATAAAGTGTTTTGGCCAGGGTTTAACTTTAAGTCCTGATACGGTTTCTACTATCAGACATCTGAGTCCCCTTAATGAACTAAACACACAGCGTAAAATGCATACTTTATAGATGTATAGTCATCTCTCTTGAATATTTGACAGCATATCTGGCCTGCAGTCACATAACCCAACATCTTCAAAAGGCTTTTATGTTACCTATGAAGCCAGGGGATAAAGCTGCACTGATTGACAGCGATGACACCAGCAAAAAGTCAAGTTACTGTAAAATGTGGTTTTATTTGTCTTCTTTTTCACTTTATTTCAAATATTTCATTGCAAGTCAGGCACATCAGCTTCAGCAAAGAGATACAAAAGGGAAGAAAAAAAAGGGCATACAGAGAGATAACTAGATACATTGTTACCCATCAGTGGGGGATATGATATCCAGAAACACTTAAGTTGGGGCAAGAGGGTTGCTATAGTAGAGCCCAATACCTATTTCCAGCTCCAGTTCAATATCTCTTTCCTATACAATATTACAATCCTCCCTGAGCTGAGCTATAGAGGGTAGAACACCTGGAAATGAAAAGGTTTGACATGTCTGTCTTTATGAAGAAAATGTAAGTGCAATAATTTTATATTAAATTGTAATACATTGCACTTTTTATGTTTTATATTTACCTATTTACCTATTTACCTTAAGCTGGCCATACAAAGATCTAATTTCAGCTGAATCACATTACATTTGATACGAATTGCCCTGTCAGCACCACCTGGCTCGACAAAAGTTGATTTTTGATCAATTTTAGTTAAATGAGCTGGGCATAAAATCATCAGTCAAACAGCACCTGCATTTAGTCAGGTGGATTTGGGGAACTCTGGCAGCCAAAGGTGATATAGCGGCCAGCTGTCAGAATACAATAGCTGGCACTATGGAACAGTAGAACAGGCCAGCTTTAGCCTATTCACAATCCTCAGGACCCCTAATAGTGAACGTTCAAATACATTTAAATCTGTCCAGGTAAAAGAAGGATTAACTCTCATTATTGTTTTATTATAACACAAGGGGTTGTGTTGTGTTTTCTTAAAGGGACCACTGGGGCAAAACCTCAAAATGTATTTGGGTAAGATTCACATTCAGCATGCAAGTTACTGTAAACCTTTTTTAGTATTTGTAAAATGTTATTACTAGGTTTGCTAAAATGTAAGAATATCAATCATAACTTGACTTTAATCTAGGGATGCACCGAAATGAAATTCTTGGCCGAAGCCGAAGCCGAATAATAATAAAATGTTTGGCCGAAGGCCGAATACCGAACGCGGTGTTTTGCATTTTTTCCATTTATTTTGCCAATTTTTTGTCCTCTCTCTTGTCCTCTCGTGTCTCTCTCTCTCTCTCTTGTCCTCTCATGTCTCTCTCTCTCTCTCCCTAAATGTTACTGTAGGGAATGGGATTCAGTGCACACTGCAGCCTTGTACCATAGGGTTAATGTTAGTGACACTGTAGGGATTGGGAAGGATGCTGGGAATGGAAATCAGGAAGCATGCAGGCAGCCTTGTAAATTTTAATTGCAGATACAGGGCACTGGGCAGGTCAGGGTTAATGTGGTAACATCAATTACTCAGTGACAGTCAGTCAGTGTCAGTGTGGACTCGATCAGATTATACAGTGACAGACAGTCTCTCATAGTGGTGGTAGTAGGAGGCTGGAGGTGGACTAGTAGTAGCCTGGAAAGGAGCACAGCCGCATACATACATTACTCACTCGTGCACTGCAGCCCGCCCCACACATTCAGTGAGTCTTACTCTCCTCCCTAGTTTTTTCAATGGCACATTCAGGAAGCCAATCACGCCGTGAGTAGCGGCACAGCGGAACCAATCAGGTGTGCAGGCACGCGTGATTGGTTCGCTGTGCAGCTAATCACGGCGTGATTGGCTTCCTGAATGTGCCATTGAAAAAACTAGGGAGGAGAGTAAGACTCACTGAATGTGTGGGGCGGGCTGCAGTGCACGAGTGAGTAATGTATGTATGCTCACCGCTGAAGTGTCCCGGCTTCCCCTGCCTAACATGGAAGTCTGTGAGTCCTCCTGTCCTCCTCCGAGTCCCTTCCCCCTGTAAATATCGTGACCTCGGCGATATGAATATCGCCTACGGCCACAGAACGATAGTCAATATCATATCGACTATTGTTCAGCCCTATTATTCGGCACAAAATTATTCGGCCTTTTGACTTATTCGGCCGAACACCGAAAGTGCTATTCTTTCTATTTTCGGCCGAATAATGTTCGGCCGCCGATTATTCGGTGCATCCCTACTTTAAACTGATCAACCCGGACCAGCATTAAATTATTTCTATATAATAAAACTGTTTTACAAACGTTGCTGCTTTGCTTCCCTAAAATAGATGGCATATAGAATGAAAAGAATTTGCTGGCCTCTGCTGGTAGTGATGAAAACCTACAATAATTCTAAAGATGATAACGTTTCTCTGTCTGACACAAAGGCACAGGAAACACCAATCAACTCTCGGGTTTATGCAAGAATCTAAAATTCAGTAATTCTTTAAAATTCCTGAATGAGTATGCAGTCTTTATTTTAAGATTTGTCTTTATTTATTGGAAGTACAGGTATATCAAAAGCAACAAACAAATACAGCAAAGAAGCTATGATAATGCTTATGCAACATAACAATCCAAAGGTGAAGGAATCTACAAGTTTACAAACTGTACCAGAAGAATGACATGAACAATACAAAAGTAAGCGCTGGTACTAGTGTTCCAATAATCAAATAATATTGTGATACCAAAACAGTGCACGTGCTAGATAAAGTGCTATAACAATTCCTGAGTAAGATGCACTTATAATGAAACTAGTGTCTAAAAAATAGAACACAAATAACAGTGCTCTAACGATCCCTCATAGGGGATAAATTATACAAAATATGTATGTGAGTTTATAATGAATACTGCTGAAATATAAATAAGTGCAAAATGGTGGTTCCAAGTGAAAAGTCCATGTGAGAACTCCAACACCGTGTGTTCAAATGAAAATAATCCACCTCGTGAGCTGTACAGATATTATGCTCACCAGAGATAGCCAGGATTCCAAAAACCTAAAATGCTCACTCAACAATCCAGGCCCCTGTGGATAAACGCTCTCCTCTTCTTCTCTCCTCCAGAAAGGGTCCCCTGGACCATTCACTCAGTATCAAAATATGAATGGGAAACAAGAAGCCAACATAGTGTAATCCTGTTTATTTAATAAAAGTGGAACAAATAAAAGTGGGTGCTTACATAAAAAGTGCCCTCCTGGCACAGGAAAGGATCGTCAAAATTGAGATGTTGTAGCCTCAAGCAGCGAGATATATTCCTTACATTCCTCACTTCTTTTAGCCTAGTAGCGTGGCAGCGGTCAGCGTGCGTTCCACCGCTAAAGAGGAAATGATGTGAGTGGTCTCAGGATATCCGGGCGATGTTTAGACTACAATACATTTTGCTTATTGCGTCATCAGGAAGTCTTTTTTTTTTATTATTTTGAAATCTGCTGGGCCAATTTTTTTAGCATTTTAAAAAAGGTAGATTTGGGTAAAAACTTGCTAGCAAAAACAGAAGACTAAAATAACTGATAAAGTTGTTAATGTATTAATGTCTGTTGTGGAAAAGTTGGAGTAAACATTAAATACTGCACATATGCAAGCAAATATCAAATATCCGTTTCCTGAGAACACCTAATGTATCAATGCAACATGTTTATCCATCTGGCTATATTAACATTTCTATAATTGCTCTGCAAACAACTCAGACTTTGTAGAACAGTCTATCTCTGATGTTAGGTGTTATCTCTTGACTATATCAGATAGGTACTGTACTAGTGAAAGTCTTTCAGGTTTTTACAAACTATGAGAAAGGTAAATAATGACTACTTAAAAAAAGCTTTGGCCTCTATACTTTGCTCTGAACGGGTCACTATATTCCATCTCATTCAAGAAATTTTCATAGGCCTCTTTTTTAATGTTATGTGGTCCAGTTGTGTGAAGGTCCACCTATTAACCTATGTTAAAATCTCTTATAACTAAAGGTTTTTTCTTTTTTTACAGTTTTGAATACAGCGGGGAAGAACTAGAACTCTTACCAGGTTTTACTTCAGTTGAAGGCTCTTTTGAGGAGATTCTTTTACTTCTAGTTTGGTAAAAAGGTGGTCTCTAGATAGGAAGTGAGGGGAAATCTTTCTGGCAGCCTATAAATACAAAGGGTACAGCGCACTCAGAAAGCAGCAATATTTCAAGACCACCAAGGGCCTCTTTCTCAAATAGCAGTGACAGTCAATGCCGCTGAGGAAGAGGCCTAAAGTTGGCTCAAAACGTTGCTGCTTTCTGTTTAATTGTCCTGCCTGTTTATCGGAATATGGTGTGCTGGTAATATCGTGAACTGATCTTTCTAACAGCAATATAGACAGAAATAAAAAATTTTTTAACCACTTCAATCCCGTGCACTTTCACCCCCTTCCTGCCCAGGTCAGGTATTTGTACTGAGATAGGCCATCAGTACATCAGGATTGATCAAGTGTCAACATTCTATGCATGAAGGTAAAAAACCTTCTGTGTGCAGCAGGCCCCCCTAATACTTACCTGATCCCCCTCTCGATCCAGCAATGTCCATGAAAGCATTGCCTCTTCGGGGACTTGTACTCCTAATTGGCTTTTGACAGCAGCAAGAGCCATTGGCTGTCAATCACAGCCAGTGAGCCAATCAGGAGGGGAGGGGGCGGGGCCAAGCCGTGGCTCCATGTGTGAATAGACATACAGAGCCATGGGTCGAGAGCATTCCTGCTTGGGTGCCCCCAGAGCAGGCTGCTTGCTCTGGGGGCACTCGAAAGGAGGGAGGAACAGGAGCACAGGCATGGGACCCGAGAAGAGAAGTGGAGGATCTGGGCTGCTCTGTGAAAAACCATTACACCGAGCAGGTAAGTATAACACTGTGTTATTTTAAACAAAAAAAAGACTTTAATATCGCTTTAAGGAAAACCTTCCCAGAAGGATGAAGGATGTCCAACAAGCATACATATAGGTGTGTTCTTCCCTGTACAGCAGGATAAGAGTGTAAGAGGAAGAAGTAGTATAAGCAGTGAATTACAGTGTCTTGAAAAGTATTCATACCCCTTGAAGTTTTCCATATTTTGTCATGTTAAAACCAAAAGACATAAATGTATTTTATTGGGGTTTTATGTGATAGACCAACACAAAGTGGCATATAGAACATTATAAAAGACAGCGCTACCAGGAAAGTGATATTAATAATAAGTACAGTCCTTAGATAAATAAGTAAACAATCTAATTCATAAATGTATAAAGTGCACTTAGTGATAAAAAATATACATATCAATTAATACATATAAAGTGCAATGTATCCAAAAGGGTTAAGTGCTAAAGTGAAATAGTGCTGAATAAAGTGCAGTCCAAACAAAATTGTAAGTCCACAAAAATCATGTCTAGGGGCCTGACCTGAGGGGGGCCACCCCGGTGTAGGATAGTCAGAGGATGGGTGTCAGTGTGTCAAGTGAAAGGGGATACTAGGAGAGTATCCTGAAGATAATCTAGTCCATCAAGTCATCTGGATAGAGACTTAGGTCAAATTCACCTAGTGGCAGGATGAAACAGCAGCTTGGCTGCATCGTCAGAAGTAGGAGTCCCCTGCATTGTGAATAGTTAATTTGGAGTATCCCACTATTCCCTTCCCCTATCCCTAATTGAAATAAAACACCAAAAACAACTACATACCCCTGGACTGATCATTGACTGAGCCAAGAATTAAAGTGTTAATATGTGCATGCTAAAACTGCAAATGGTGAAATTTGATTCCTGGTGATTGGTGCCTCAAATTGCCATCATCCCAAAAATTTGATGCTAAAAACTAACACTATGCAGTGTTGATCTCCTCTGAGAAAAGGGGGGGGGGATTTTTAAGGCAATAACATATGAAAAAACAAAATAAATAAAATATGATAATTTATTGGTTAAAAAACAATATATCATGTCATGAATACATGAATACAGCAGGTTCCCAAAACTGCAAATGGTAACCCTGGGGGACCCGAAGGTGTGAAATCCAGCAGTCCTTAAGGGGGCAGTGCTACAGTTGTAACATGACAAAATGTGGAAAATTTCAAGGGGGTATGAATACTTTTTCAAGGCATTGTAGTTTATGTGCTGAGAGAAAGCATGCTGATAGGAGCAGAAAGCAGACTGACAGAGAGATGAGCTTATCACCGTGTTGCCTCTCTTTTCACTGTCTATTCACAGGCTGAGGGTGGGTCCAGGATGACCTGGGCTCTGGGCCCAGAACAAGAAAGTTGTATGATGATGGCCATCAAACTGAGGACATTTTTTGACAAAGTACCATCAGGGGGTGAATATTGCAGCAAAAGCTGTTTTTGTTATTTTATCTTTTAATGAGAAATTCTATTTATATTGTTATTCTTTTCTGGAGTTTTGCTTTAAGGTACCACGGGGACTGCCAATGCTGACCTCAAAATACTAGTTAATCATGCTGACCCTTGAGCTTCAATATTAAGAATCAATGACCTAGAACCAGTATCCTGATCAGTGAACACACTGAAACCAGAGGGTCAGCATGGCAATTAGGTAACATCTGCTGAAGCATAATAATACATAAGTCTGCACCGATAAATGTTCAGGCAGGGATAGGTTCCATTTTTTGGTTAACTTTAAGGAATAAAATCCAATCTAGTACTGCATCTGCTAAATTTGCGCTTTAAGTCCTTATTAAAACAGACAGTATTCCCATGTCTTATTCCATCACATATCCTAAAAATAAGAGGATTATTCCATATATCAGTATATTGATTGCATGCAAATCATTGCTTTTCATCCAGAACTGCTGGAGTATAGTGCAAATATAGCTGAATATCAGAAAGCCATTGATCCCCTACTACATACAGATTTTTCAAGCTAACTAGCCACCAGTACAGTGTATGGAAATCATTGTTTCTATGGAGAAAGACTTAAGACCCAACGGGACAGTATAACCACACGGTATGGTGAGAAGGGATTTAATCCTGATTTCCCTTAACCTGTATGGTTATACTATCCCCTAAATGTGCTCAGTAAGTCAATGGTAACATATAGCAACAAAACACTTATAAAGTTCTATAATCTAAAACTCAAAAGTGAAAGACAAGTCTTTTCAGACTACCGGGCAATCAGTTCAATTTGGGTAGACAGCTCAGAATTAGTCCATAGGAAGTTAGCCTTACACCACAACAACTGGTGGGCAAGAAACTTAGTTCTTTAAACTTGAAGATCTTTCTTATTCTGCCATGAATGAAAATCAAAAAAGTCTTTCTCTGTCTACTCAGCAAACCGCTCACCAGAGAAAATACTCTCATATCTATGAAAAATAACAAATATCTGGAAGTGTTAAACTTACACGTTAATTATTATGCATTCACCTAACACGAACAATATATCTTATCCTTTAACACACGGGCATGCAAACAGCAGTACTCCAAAAGAAAAAAAATTGATTTTGCCTTGCTTAAATAAGATCAATAACAAATATTTTGTGACTTGTTTATTCTGAGTTACTCAGTTTTGTACTTTACGTTGTTGATTGAAGACCAATCTTTTATTTTTTTTTAATAAATTGTGTTGATATGGCACTAAGCCACAAGAGGGCAGCAGACAACATGTTTTAATAGTTCCTTATTCAAGCTAGAAATTTCAAAATCACAGATAGTATAGGCCAGCCTTTTTTTCAACCAGGGCTCCATGAAACCCTAGGGTTCCTCCAGGGATTTACTAGGGGTTTCTTGAGCAGTGGTGGACTAAACTCCCACCTGATGGTGCCTGTATAGTTCTGGCAACAAGGCCACTTGACAGAGCCAAAAGCATGGCACCAGTAGAACTCTTCCTCTCTCTTGGTATTTAGTTGACCACTGGCATCAATGATCATGTTAGTTGAATTTAAAGGAGGGCATTCATTCCACTCACCACCAATATAAAGAATATTCTGTTCAATGACCACTAACGTAAAGTGCATTCTTCTCACTGACTACCCATGTAAGGTCATTCTTCCCACTGACCACTAACATAAAGCGCATTCTTCCCACTGACCACCCGTGCAAGGTCATTCTTCCCACTAACCACTATCATAAAGCGCATTCTTCCCACTGACCACCCGTGCAAGGTCATTCTTCCCACTGACCACTATCATAAAGCGCATTCTTCCCACTGACCACCCGTGCAAGGTCATTCTTCCCACTGACTACTAACATAAAGCGCATTCTTCCCACTGACCATTAACATAAAGTGCATTCTTCCCACTGACCACCCATGTAAGGTCATTCTTTCCACTGACCACTAACATAAAGCACATTCTTCCCACTGACCACGTATACAAGGTCATTCTTCCCACTGATCACCAGAGTAAGGGACATTATTTCCACTGACCCCCCATGTAAGGTCATTCTCCACACTGACCACCCATGTAAGGTCATTCTTCCCACTGACAACTAAAAAAAAGCACATTCTTCCCACTGACCACCCATATAAGGTCATTCTTTCCACTGACCTCCAGAGTAAGGGACATTCCACTGATCACCAATGTAAGAAGCATTCTTTCCACTGACCACTAACGTAAAGCGTGTTCTTTCCACTGACCACCAGAGTAAGGGATATTTTTTCCACTGACCACCTCTCATTACCCACCAGTGTGGTGTGTCCTATGTACCACAATTTGTATATAAAATCATTTTTAGCAGGGGTTCCCTGAGACCTGAATATTATTGCATGGGGTTTCTCTATGGTAAAAGGGTTGAGAAAAGCTGATAAATACATTGGGAACAAATGTCCCAAATGTCTGCTAATGCAAAGTGTAAAGAATTTTATGCACAACAGAAATATTTTGGATTTGGTAATCAATCCAGTCAATTACGGGCTAGATAACGGATTAACAGCTCAGTGGTGACTAAAATAGTGCGGTCCGATGGTACAGAGGCGGGTACTGCAGGGATATATTTACCTGCTTTCACGAGTTCTATCCAAACATGTATAATAATACCACTCTTATATACATACAAGCCAAGATATAGACTCATATTTATCTGACTTACGATTCCCCACTTTGACACAGGAACAGGTGAAAGCATTAGATGCAGATATAACTGAGGATTATATTAGAGAAGCAGTGGCCTTTCTGACTGTGGAAAAGGCGTCTGGTCTAGATGGCCTTCCCCTGGAGGTGTATAGTCGATAGCTAGATATTATCGCACCAGTTTTGGTGCAAATTTACTCTAGGGCCTTCCGGAGGGGAGACCATCTATGTACTCTGCCACAGTGGTCCTTATACCGAAATCTGATAAGGACCCCTCTGATTGTGCTTCTTGTCACCCAATCTCTTTGCTTAACATAGACTATAAAATATTTTGAAAGTCCTGGCCACAAAACCCAATTCCAGAAAAACTGATATAGGCTATTGTAAGTAAAATATTTATTACAAGACAGGAAGGTAGGAATACTGGGCTGTAGCTCACAGCAACTAGATATTTTTTGTATTATGCATCCTACACAAATAACCAGACACAATAGGGTTGGTTGCTATTGAAAACACTTACTTTTCATAACTTTCTTTAAAATTGCCATCATGTAATTAATCAAATATTTATGGAATAAATTTGTCTCTCTGTGCCACTTTGTCAAGAAAGGCAAGATCCAGTGTAGTGGAGCTGACCTATCAGAAATGGACCATAATATTTTGTACATGTAGGCAGGTAGTGGTTAATGCTGCCCCAGTTGGGGGGGGACAACAGGGACAGTTAACCTGTTTCCCGCATTTTTGCTGAGCTCTGCCTCTTTCTCCCTGTGCTGTAAATAAAAAAGGGGGGAGGGACTCTGCCCAGAGCACAGTCTGTATGGGAGGAAAGAAACAGACAACCAGCAAGATGTAGGAGAGTGTTCCTGTTCCAGATTCCTGCAAAGCTACTACTTGTCTGTGTCCAGGAGTGTTCTACAATGTAGGAGGATTGCTGGAACTTGCAGTCTTTCCTGAAGATACCATCCATGGACTCTGCCAAGTATGGACTTTTGCTCAAACAGGTATGCTGGGGCAACCATAAGTCTGTTAGGGACTAGGGACATTAGGAAATAGTTGTGCTTTATCTTGGACTGTCAATTGTCTCTGTCATCATGTTACCCTAATCTTCAAGTAAAATGTTTGCAACGTTGCCTTTGCCTGGTCTGATGCCTGGTCTGAAGTCACTAAAAGGGTGCAATGCAACTAACCAGCACATATACTGTAGCCTACCAAAAAGGTCACTAAACACATTGGGGTATAAAGACATCAGTATAAGAGTTAATACAGTGTGAAGATACAAGTGATTACCAAGGGTAACAAAGGGTTCTCTAATAACCTGTCATTACCTGTGTACATGTGACATCATCCTCTTGCAGCGAGGATGGTGTTGTTGGCATCCTTCAGCCGTGATTTGTCTCCCATAACAATGGGAGCAGATTTGCACAGCTGGGGACCTCAACCAGTACACAGCTGCAGGAGACAAAGAGTTAAGTGAAGTGCACTCATGGAGTCAGCCTTAGGTGCGTGGAAAGGCTCCATACTGTTACTGGGAGTTTGGTAGCAGTGATACGCTGGACAGGTGGAGAGGGCATTGGCTCTGCGTGTCCCTCTTAAATGCACAAGTGACCGTGGTGGTGTATACTACATCCAGACAGTTTACTAGAATTTGTTCATGTTTGTTGGGTCGTAAGCGTAGCTCAAGTAAAGTTACCCCATGTGTATGGCAGTGACCCTGTACAAAGTACCTAGCGTAGCCCAGAAAAACCCACTCCATGGTAGGCCTCTCCTGTGACACTTGCTAGGCACCCAACAAGGAGGGAAATATGGAGGATGTGAGGATCACCCTGTCACCCTGACCTGCCCATGTACAGGTGCCCCCTTGCAGTGCCATTAAACCTTTTGTGACCAGAGGTCATTAAAGCCTTGCTGACTAGATCAAACCTAGCTATGTCAGTATGCACTGGTTAACTTGACACCTCTATGGCTAAATCATTTTTACATTCCTTTAAGGATATACAGGTGCATCTCCTAAAATTAGAATATCATCAAAAAGTTTATTTATTTCAGTAATTCAGTTCAAAAAGTGAATCTTGTATATTATATAGATGTGTTACATACAGAATGATATAATTCAAGCATTTCTTTCTTTTAAATTTGATGATTTTGGCTTACAGCTAGTGAAAGCCCAAAATTCAGATTATCAGAAAATTTGAATATTACATTATTATTATATTACATTACAAGACTAATAAAAAAATTATTTTTATTACAGAAATATTGGCTTACTGAAAAGTATGTCCATGTATAGTACAGTATGTACTCAATACTTAGTCAGGGCTCCTTTTGCACGAATTACTGCATCAATGAGGTGTGGCATGGAGGCAATCAGCCTGTGGCACTGCTGAGCTATTATGGAAGCCCAGGTTACTTTGATAGCGGCCTTCAGCTCATCTGCATTGTTGGGTCTGATGTCTGATGTCTCTCATCTTCCACTTGACAATACCCCAGAGATATTCTATGGGGTTTAGGTCAGGCGAGTTTGCTGGCCAATCAAGCACAGTTACTGTATACCATGAGCATTAAACCAGGTATTGGTACTTTTGGCAGTGTGAGCAGGTGCCAAGTTTTGCTGGAAAATGAAATCAGCATCTCTATAAAGCTGGAAGCGTGAAGTGCTCTAGTCTAGAATATCCTGGTAGAGGACTGCACCGACTTTGGACCAACACCAGCAGATGACATGGCTCCCAAATCATCACTGACTGTGGAAACTTCACACTTGACCTCATGCAACTTGGATTCTGTGCCTCTCCACTCTTCCTCCAGACTCTGGAACCTTGATTTCCAAAATAAATGCAAAATTTTCAACAATCCGTAATGATTTGGGGAGCCATGTCATCTGCTGGTGTTGGTCCACTGTGTTTTATCAAGTTCAAAGTAAGTGCAGCCCTTTACCAGGAAATTCTAGAGCACTTCATGCTTCCCTCTGCTGACCAGCTTTATGGAGATGCTGATTTAATTTTCCAACAGGACTTGGCACCTGTCTATACTGCCAAAAGTACCAATACCTGGTTTATTGATCATGGTACTGTATCACTGTGCTTGATTGACCAGCAAACTCGCCTGACCTAAACCCCATAGAGAATCTGTGGGGTATTGTCAGGAGAAAGATGAGAGACACCTGTCCTGACCCAACAATGCAGATGAGCTGAAATCCGCTATCAAAGAAACCTGGCCTTCCATAACACCTCAGCAGTGCTACAGGCTAATCTCCTCCATGTGAAGTGCAGAGGAAGGTTGTAAACGGCGCTACCTTGTGCAAATAAATAATTAAATAGTAATAAAGTGCAATCTCTTATAATCAATGATAAATGAGAGGGTGTGTCCCAAAAAACCCTAAGGGTTAAAAAATTATATATACTGTGTATCAAGTGGGTACAAATAAAAAGGTAAATTCTCCAGGTGTGTGATAGATAAACCCAGAAAGTGCTGAAGTGCAATAAATAAATAAATAACATAGACAGTGTTTTTTTATTAAGGTGTACAAGTAATTAAATCAATCCACTGTGGAAATAGAATAATCAAAAATTGGTGGTGGCTATTCCTGACACTGTTACTGACAAAGGTGCAACATGCCAGTAAAAACCATAAAAGTGAAATAGA
The DNA here is from genome assembly GCF_965119305.1 of Pelophylax lessonae. NCBI lineage: Eukaryota > Metazoa > Chordata > Amphibia > Anura > Ranidae > Pelophylax > Pelophylax lessonae. The sequence continues at coordinate 43,278,806 of NC_138777.1, read as the reverse complement.
GTGAGATCAGGGAATAATCCCGTGTGAATAAATCAAGATGAAATAAAGTAAAATGAGCAATCAGCTGCAATCACCTGTGTAACCACTAGGTGTCGCGCTGTATATACAACCTGCCCTAAACGGAAATTAGGCAAGATGAATCTTCAAAGGTCCCCCTCCACAATCAGCCAAGCACCGATTGACGAATGTCCATATGGGGAGAAAGAAAGGGGGAGCCTTGTGAAGTATCAATCATAAACTGAATACAAAAGAACGTAGCATCCACTCACTATGAGAAGCCGTGGTAGCTGCCTCGCATCAGTTGCAATCGCCGGGAAGCTTCCGCGTTCCACGGCGGTGGAGTCTCAAACCGGAAGTGACGCTGTGACGCAATGGACCCGCCCTACGCGTTTTGTCATCGACGTCTGCTGGAGCGGCCACCTTAATAAAAAAACACTGTCTATGTTATTTATTTATTTATTGCACTTCAGCACTTTCTGGGTTTATCTATCACACACCTGGAGAATTTACCTTTTTATTTGTACCCACTTGATACATAGTATATATAATTTTTTAACCCTTAGGGTTTTTTGGGACACACCCTCTCATGTATCATTGATTATAAGAGATTGCACTTTATTACTATTTAATTATTTATTTGCACAAGGTAGCGCCGTTTACAACCTTCCTCTGCACTTCACATATATCTTAACCCCTTTTGGGGTTTGGTTGTTGGCTGCTTACACCTGTGAGTCCTTCACGCCTCACCGCACACTCCATAGCGCTGGTCAAATTCTGCTTTTACATAATCTCCTCCATGCCACACCACATTGCTATAGTAGTAATTCATGCAAAAAGAGCCCCTACCAAGTATTGAGTACATATTATACTGTACATGGACATACTTTTCAGTAAGCCAACATTTCTGTATTAAAAATCCATTTTTTTATTGGTCTTAGAATGTAATATTCTAATTTTCTGAGATGCTAAATTTTGGATTTTCACTAGCTTTAAGCCATATTCATCAACATTAAAAGAAAGAAATGCTTGAAATACATCACTCTGTGTATAATGTGTAACGCTGAGCGCTCCAGTCCCTGCTTCTGGACCGGAGCGCTCGCAGCATTCGTTCCAGATCCACTCACCTGTGCCCGCTCCAGCTCCCTCCTCCGCTCCCCGCTCACATGGTTCCCGGCGCACGCGCCCCTGCACCATAGGGCGCGCGAGCGCCGGTCGTTTGAAATTTAAGGGGCCTGTGCACCAGTAATTGGTGCCTGGTCCAAACCTCCCTTCCTGTTTCCTGTGACCTGTGACCTGTTTCCTGTTTCCTGTTTCCTGTGACCTGTTTCCTGTTTCCTGTTTCTTATATAAGTGACTTGCCCCTTCCAGCCCTTGCTGGATCTTTGTTGCCTTGTTGCCTTAGTGAAAGCGTTATTTGGGTAATCCTTTGCCTGTTGCCGAACCCTTTGCTAACGACTATCGCCTCTGAACCTGTGCTGCCTGCCCTGACCTTTGCTACGTCTGACTACGCCTCTGCCTGTTCCTTTTGTACTACGCCTATATCAGCAGTCGGTGAGGTTGAGCCGCTACCAGAGGACACGACCTGGTAGTTACCGCCGCAGCAAGCCCATCCCGCCTTGCGGCGGGCTCTGGTGAAAACCAGTAACTACTTAGAACCGATCCTCCGGTATGGTCCACGCCAATCCCTCACTGACACAGCGGATCCACTCCCTGCACCGCTCCTGCTACCAGTCCGGACCCTGACAGTAAGATCCGGCCATGGATCCCGCTGATGTGCCTCTGCCTAGTATCGCGGACAATACTACAGTTGTGGCCCAGCAGTCGCAGCAGATCGCTCAGCAAGGTCAACAGCTGGCACAGTTGACCGCCATGCTGCAGCAGCTTCTTCCAGCACAGCAGCAGCCGCCTCCACCGCCTGCATCTGCTTCACCACCGCAGCCTGTGGCCGCCGCCACTTCTAGAGTCCGTCTGTCCATGCCGGCCAAGTATGACGGTGATCCCAAGTTGTGCCGCGGATTCTTATCCCAATTCTCCCTTCACCTGGAGATGTCGGCTGACCAGTTCCCCTCGGAGCGAGCCAAGGTGGCATTTGTCGTTAGCCTGCTTTCGGGGAAGGCCCTGGCCTGGGCTACACCGCTTTGGGACCGCAACGATTCTGCCACTGCCAGTGTCCAGAGTTTCTTTGTGGAATTCCGGAGTGTTTTTGAGGAGCCAGCCCGGGCTGCCTCAGCAGAGACTGCGTTATTGAACTTGTCCCAGGGGAGTTCCTCTGTCGGAGACTATGCTATCCGTTTCCGCACCCTGGCTTCGGAACTCTCCTGGAATAACGAGGCGCTCTGTGCTACCTTTAAGAAAGGCTTGTCCAACGCCATATAGGACGTCCTGGCCGCACGAGAAGTCCCTAACAACCTGAGTGACCTCATCCATTTGGCCACCAGGATTGACCTGCGTTTTGCTGAGCGACGAGAGGAACTGCTACAGGAAAAGGGAAGTGCTCGTCCCAGACGCTTTCCTCGTCTGGCACCTATCTTCCAGCCTCCACTGCAACCCTCTTCTGGGCCTCCCGCCGAGGAAGCCATGCAGGTGGATCGGTCTCGCCTGACCACGCAAGAAAGGAACCGCCGTAGAGACGAGAACCTCTGTTTTTACTGTGCCAGTACTGAGCACTTTCTAAAGGATTGTCCTCTCCGTCCACCGCGTCAGGGAAACGCTCGCACCTAGTCAACGTGGGAGAGGCCTTGCTAGGTGTGAATACCTCCTCTCCACGCATTACGGTACCCGTGCGGATTTCCGTGTCCGCCAAGATCTCCTTTGCTGCCTCTGCCTTTCTGGATTCCGGTTCAGCCGGTAACTTCATCGACGCCTCGCTGGTGAACAAGTTCCACATCCCTGTGGTTCGTTTACTGAAGCCCATCTTCATCTCCACAGTTAATGGAGAGAAACTCGATGGTATGGTGCAGTTCCATACAGAACCCCTCCAGATGGACATCGGAGTCCTGCATTCTGAGCGATTGGAGTTTTTTGTGTTACCCCATTGCACTTCAGAACTCCTCTTGGGTCTGCCCTGGCTCCAGCGCCATTGTCCCGTTCTGGATTGGACCTCCGGAGAGGTTCGAAGCTGGGGTTCGGCTTGTTTCGGCAGATGTTTCAAGTCGGTACGAGTCAAGTCTGCACCTGTTATTTCTCCTCCTCCCGGTCTGCCTGAACCATATGCGGATTTTCCAGACGTTTTTTGCAAGAAACAGGCGGAGGTGTTGCCTCCACATAGGCCATATGACTGCCCCATTGACTTGCAACCTGGCACTACGCCGCCTAGGGGAAGAATCTATCCTCTCTCCCCTCCAGAGACTCTAGCCATGTCAGAGTATATCCAGGAGAACCTGCAGAGAGGGTTTATCAGGAAATCCTCTTCTCCTGCCGGAGCAGGATTCTTCTTTGTTGCGAAGAAGGACGGTACCCTTAGGCCTTGCATAGACTTTCGGGGTCTCAACAGCATTACTGTAAAGAACCGTTACCCTCTTCCCCTGATTACGGAACTCTTTGACCGGTTACAAGGCGCCAAGTACTTCACCAAGTTGGATCTCAGAGGGGCCTATAACCTTATTCGTATCCGAGAGGGTGACGAGTGGAGGACGGCTTTTAACACCCGAGACGGGCATTTTGAGTACTTAGTCATGCCTTTCGCGCTCTGTAACGCTCCAGCGGTCTTCCAGGAGTTCGTTAACGACATTTTCCGAGACCTGCTCTATACCTGTGTCGTGGTCTATTTGGATGACATCCTCATCTTCTCTACTAACTTGGATCAACATCGTGCTCATGTCCGCTTAGTACTCTCCCGTCTCAGAAAGAACCGTCTCTACGCTAAATTTGAAAAGTGTTTTTTCGACCGTACCAGCCTTCCCTTCCTGGGCTACATCATTTCTGCCAAGGGACTACAAATGGATCCTGCCAAACTGTCTGCCATCCTGGACTGGCCTCGTCCCTCTGGCCTTAAGGCCATCCAGCGATTCCTCGGATTCGCAAACTATTATAGACAGTTCATCCCGCATTACTCCACCCTTGTGGCACGAATTGTAGCCCTAACCAAGAAGGGGGCTAACCCAAAATCTTGGCCGCCCCAGGCCGAGAAGGCCATCAGCGCTCTTAAGTCTGCCTTTGCCACCGCCCCAGTTCTGTCCAGACCGGATCCTACTAAGCCGTTCTACCTGGAAGTAGACGCTTCCTCTGTTGGTGCTGGTGCTTTGCTCATGCAAAAGTCTACGAGAGGTAAGTCGGTTACTTGCGGGTTTTTCTCTAAGACTTTCTCTCCCGCTGAAAGAAATTATTCTATTGGGGATAGAGAATTACTCGCCATCAAGCTGGCCTTGGAAGAGTGGCGGCATTTACTGGAAGGATCGGTACATCCCGTGAACATCTACACGGATCATAAAAATTTATCTTACCTCCAGTCTGCTCAGAGACTAAATCCCCGCCAAGCTCGCTGGTCTCTATTTTTTGCCAGATTTAACTTCCGGATCCACTTTCGTCCAGCGAGCAAGAACCTCAGGGCCGATGCCCTCTCTCGTTCGTCTGATGTCACAGGAGAGGAAGTCAAGCCACAGCACATTGTGCCCCCGGAATGTCTGGTCACCCTGGCACCTATAGACTTGCGTAACCTCCCTCCCGGAAAGACCTATGTTTCTCCCCGTCTTCGCCTAAAGGTTCTTAAGTGGGGACATTCTTCTCTTCTCGCAGGACATCCTGGCGTCCGAAAGACTCTACAACTTATCTCCAGGAGATATTGGTGGCCATCCTTGGAGAAGGACATCTCTGAATTTGTACAGTCCTGCTCTGTATGTGCCACTTCCCATACCAGAGACCCCTTGGTCCAATATCACGATGGACTTTGTTACGGACCTACCACCATCTCACGGGAAAACGATAATTTGGGTCGTCGTAGATCGCTTCTCGAAGATGGCGCACTTCATCCCGTTGCCAGCCTTACCATCCGCACCTCAGTTGGCCAAGCATTTCCTCCGACACATCTTCCGGTTACACGGCCTGCCTTCACATATTGTCTCCGATAGAGGTGTCCAGTTTGTGTCCAAGTTCTGGAGGGCTCTCTGTGGACGGCTTAAAATCAAGCTGGATTTCTCTTCTTCATACCACCCCCAAACCAACGGACAAGTAGAGCGGGTCAATCAAATCTTGGGCGACTACCTTCGCCACTTCGTTTCCTCCCGTCAAGACGATTGGGTCGACCTCCTCCCGTGGGCGGAGTTCTCCTATAACCACAAAGACTCTTCCGCCACCAACAAGTCTCCCTTCTTCGTGGTTTACGGTCGTCATCCTCTGCCTCCTCTGCCGTTATCCTCCTCCTCCGGTGTACCTGCAGTGGATGACCCGGTGCAAGACTTTTCTGCCATCTGGCGTGAGACGCGCCTGTCCCTCTTACAGGCCTCATCCCGCATGAAAATCCAAGCGGACAAGAAACGTCGGTCTCCTCCTGTCCTGGTTCCTGGGGACAGAGTTTGGCTCTCCTCCAAGTACGTCCGCTTCAGGGTTCCTAGTTACAAGCTTGGTCCTCGTTATTTGGGACCCTACAAGGTCAAGAAGAGGATCAATCCTGTGTGTTACCAACTCCATCTCCCTCCCTCCCTTAAAATTCCCAACTGTTTTCATGTCTCCCTCCTCAAGCCTGCGGTCTTTAATCGCTTTTCCCCCAAGAATCTTCCTCCCACGCCTGTATCCGGTACCTCGGATGTCTTCTCCGTTCAGGACATATTGGCCTCTAAATTGGTCAGGGGGAGAAGATATTTTTTGGTGGACTGGGAGGGCTGCGGTCCTGAAGAGAGATCCTGGGAGCCAGAAGAGAATATCTTGGACCGTAACCTCATCCTCAGGTTTCTGGGTACCAAAAAGAGGGGGAGACCAAAGGGGGGGTACTGTAACGCTGAGCGCTCCAGTCCCTGCTTCTGGACCGGAGCGCTCGCAGCATTCGTTCCAGATCCACTCACCTGTGCCCGCTCCGGCTCCCTCCTCCGCTCCCCGCTCACATGGTTCCCGGCGCACGCTCCCCTGCACCATAGGGCGCGCGCGCCGGTCGTTTGAAATTTAAGGGGCCTGTGCACCAGTAATTGGTGCCTGGTCCAAACCTCCCTTCCTGTTTCCTGTGACCTGTTTCCTGTTTCCTGTGACCTGTTTCCTGTTTCCTGTTTCCTGTGACCTGTTTCCTGTTTCCTGTTTCTTATATAAGTGACTTGCCCCTTCCAGCCCTTGCCGGATCTTTGTTGCCTTGTTGCCTTAGTGAAAGCGTTATTTGGGTAATCCTTTGCCTGTTGCCGAACCCTTTGCTAACGACTATCGCCTCTGAACCTGTGCTGCCTGCCCTGACCTTTGCTACGTCTGACTACGCCTCTGCCTGTTCCTTTTGTACTACACCTATATCAGCAGTCGGTGAGGTTGAGCCGCTACCAGAGGACACGACCTGGTAGTTACCGCCGCAGCTAGCCCATCCCGCCTTGCAGCGGGCTCTGGTGAAAACCAGTAACTACTTAGAACCGATCCTCCGGTGCGGTCCACGCCAATCCCTCACTGACACAGCGGATTGACTCCCTGCACCGCTCCTGCTACCAGTCCGGACCCTGACATAATGCATCTATAAAAATATATGAGTTTCACTTTTTGAATTGAATTACTGAAATAAATTAACTTTTTGATGATATTCTAATTTTATGAGATGCACCTGTATAAGACTATTTAGTACACTGTTTTAATAAAATCCCTGCATAATTTTTTTTTATTGTAGACTGACAAATGGACACATTGTTGAACACTTTAATTATATCTTACTATTACAGTATTAAACATAGGCACACTGCTATCCTCAGGTGTGGCCTTTGCAAGCTGTAAGATTTGTTTGTAAACAAACCAAATAAAAAAATAGGTCATGTACAGGTCAATCTACAGATTACAGTTAGGAAGGGGTTAAACCTCGCCTCTTTTACAAAAGCCGTCCTGGCTGGTACAAAATGAAGCATTACCTGAGCATTTTGCACGGATCCTGCCAGTAACACTGCAGCTTTACCCAGGTAGCTGATGAACAGAAGTAGGACAGTGGTACCTGGATAGAAGCAATCCTGGATGTAGGTATTTAATTACTTTGATTGTCACCGCGTGGGTGGGGACATTGTAAACCAGGCTTAACTCTGTTTAAAAATGGGTTAATATAAAAAAAAAAATGGCTTAATATCTGTACATTGGGATGAAAAAGTCTCAAAACTGTTCATCCAAGCATTTGATGGGGCTTTCAGGGACTTTTTGTTTGAATACTATGTCGATGTCTCGATTTTTGTGGTGAACATTGCGCTACTTGCGGATTAACTTTGGCAAGCGCATGCACATAATACTAGTTACGATTTTTCTTGGCTGGGAGCCAATATAACAAATAAAAAATCGTTCACTACCATTAGATTTGATAAAAAAAATTTCGTCCTTGCACTTCGGAATTTTCCGCTCACTCTGCTTGAAAGTGATTGTCAAATCAACCCCCTTTAACTCCATGATTATCAAACAAATGTTCTGAAAACTACAGCTTTCAAACAAAAATCTACAGGTGTAAGAAAGCTTAAGAATTTGAAGGGTCAGTCCACCCAGAATTTTGTGAAATCTGAAAAATAGATGTGCTTATTCTCCCACATACTGTATGTGTGGCATTTTTAATTGTTTGCAGTGTTTGAAAAAATTAGCAGTTTTTAACAGATTATCTACTTACATTTTCTCGTTGGATCTGCAATGTTTATTTCCCATGAATACCAATAAACTCCCAATATAAAATTGAAATGATTTGAAGGGTCAGTCCACCCAGAAAAGAATTTGAAGTGTCAGTCCACCCAGAATTGGGTGAAATCTGAATATCTGAAAAATAGATGTGCTTATTCTCCCACATACTGTATGTGTGGCATTTTTAATTGATTGCAGTGTTTGATTGAAAAAAAATGCATTTTTTTTACCAGATTATCTACATACATTTTGTCATTGGATCTGCAATGTTTATTTCACATGGATACCAATAAACTTCCAATATAAAATTGAAATGACCACTTCCCCTTTCCTGAGATCCTGGCCCTTTTCCTGCCATACTGTAGTCTTCTGTCTCCTGCTACAGTAGGGGTGTACCTCTTGTTTATAAGCTAAATAGTACAGTATATGGTCTTCATAACAATTGGCAAAGGAAAGGTTTGCTCTAATCCCCAGAATACTGTGTTTTTGAGAATAGTTGGTCCACATGCATAAAGAGTCTGAATTATTTGTCTAAAACGATTGTGATCGTAAAAAGAAATGCTTATGATTGTGCAGGTTTATCTATATATATATATATATATTTATATATATATATATATATATACAGTATATATATATATATATATATATATATATATATATATATATATGTATATTAGTGTGCTTAGTGTGGATAATTGTATCAAATAACAGACCATCTCTAAAGGTGGTCATAGATAGATCGAAATTTGACGGCTTAATCAGAGACCAGCCAAATTTTGATCAATGTGTGGCCACAACAGTTGAACATATGACAGTGGGGATGTGCCCCCCCTGTCAGAATACAATAGCGAAACCGGGAGGTTTCCACCTTCCACCTCAAATGTGTGGATGGGGAAAAAAAGATAATTTTTTTTTTTCAGCCTGCTGACTGAACGAATAAAAGAACAGAACCATGTATGACCAGATTTAGTTCTCTTAGAGTTTCTGCCACTCCTCTGAAAAGCAATTGTCTGTTAGAATACTGTTCAGAGGCGTTTGACACACAGCCAGTGCAGGGGATTTAAAGTCCCTCCTTTACTCTCTCTTCTCTCTGTAGAGCTTCTGAATTGGATCAGAGCGATTCTGATTAGTTAGTGCTGGCGCACCTGCTGGCGATGTTCTGATCCATCCCAGAATGTATGGCCAACTTACACAATAAGTTTCCCATACATGGTCCAAAACTAATATGGGCCGAACTGATTCCTCCATCCACACAAACAAGTTGAGTGGCTGAATCCCCCCAGCAGGACATTGTATTCTGACAGTATGACTTCCTGTTGTCAGAATACGCTGATCTGTGGCTGTGGTTGTAGCTGATTGGCTGCAGCTGCTGATCGAATAGATTTTTTCAACATGTGCCTTAGACAGAAGTCAGTCAAACAATCGACTTCTGTTGAGCAAGGCCAGCCATGCACTGACAAAATTTGTCTGGTTCCTGCCGAACAGGCCAAATTTTGATCAGTATTTGGCCAGCTTTAGCTGTGTTATCTGATACTGGAGCTGCCAGCTTGTGGGGTTTATATTTTCTTCCACTGAAAATAAATGATTCCGTTATTTTGGGCTCTCTAACACCATGCCCATTGAGCTGTGTTGATCAGCATAGATTAACGCAGGCTTAACGCAACGCATGCAGAAAACAACTATTATTTATGTGCCATATAAACACCATAATGCTGCCTTAGGGTGGGTTGCGGTGCATTGCATAAAAATGCAGACATGCTGTATTTTTACGCAAATCACTGGACCTCACTACATGTCACCACTGTGATGCATAGAGTTAAATGAATCATTTTGTGATGCTTCAATAAAGAATAAAGTTTAAAGAAAAAAAGAAAAAAGTACACATTGTAACATTGCTTCGCACCACACCTCACTGCCCCTACATAACAAACACCAAAGCACACACATTTTTTTTTGTGCACCATAAATTTGTGCTGTAAAACATGGATGGGAAGTCTTTATAACCTTATTGGATAACGAAAAGAAACATTAGATAAATAAATAAATCAGACCAAATTCTTCTGGAGAAAATTCTATTTTGTTTCTCGGTTTCGCTTTTAGCTCCTTCATCTTGTACACATATTGAATTTTCTGTTTTATAACGGACTTTTCAGAAAGGATAGTGTTTTTCCAATAACTTACGATCAGACATCTGGCAGCTGTTAAGAAATGACTTAACAGGCTCTATGAAGGAGTTGTAAGCCCCTTGATGGGTTTACTGAGGATGTAAACAAATGGGTCCATGGGGATGGACATATCTGTGCGATCCATTATTAATTATTGCATTTTGGTCCAAAATACTTGTGCCACCCGAAAGGACTAAAAGATTTAGTTGTCTGAACATTCTGGGCCACAGTTCCTCCACTACAAGGAAGAACAACAATATATTGTTTTCAGAGGTCCTGAAGTTTTTGTGCCGTGAAAAGAGATTTTTTTCTTAATTTAATTTAGGTAACAGTTGTGCATACTGAAGTCCTTGTTTGCACAATCCGAGGAACAGTGACTCTAGAAAATGACTTTAGAAGTTGTATAAATTCTAGGAAGATAAAAAGGGCAAATATTGCACTTTAATTGTATCTAAAACCAAGAACAAAATTGTAATATGTAGAACTATCCCTAAAGGAGATTTGTTCCAGATCCTTTTCCCAATTTAGGGTGATAGCAGAAACGAGAGAGCAAGAAAAAAAATGGACTTTGGTGGCACAACATAATCTCACAAACCACTGAAGTTATCTAAAATATGCATTTTGTTATATTCTCATTAAAAACAAAACCGTCACAAGACAATCAGTAAGATATATGGGTTTCAAAGACTATCTCATCATCCCACCACTTGAATGGACTATCGGCCTCAGTGTTGGATAAACACACCCACAATCTACAACATAATGGGACCTGTGCTGGAAGATTCCTGTGTAGAAATATATACGGGAAGTCAACAGTGGGGGGGGGGGGGGTGTCCAGTGGTAGGAGTACAACGTAGCTCAACATGCTTTGCGTCGCCTGCGCTTCTTCAGGAGCTTATTACCATAAAAAGTGATAGTTCATGTATGTAATATATATACAGTATATATATATATATATATATATATATATAAGAATGGGTTCACAAGTTTTTGCCTTTCAACCTAGTTATACAGTACTTACAAAATAAATATTGTGATTCAGCAAAACATCTGAAGGGAGTATAGCAAAATACAGAGGGCATGGAGCATTCAACCCGTCATGTGTCGGGATGGCAGCATACCTGATAGCAATGGCGATATTAGAATAGAATAGTAAAAACATGAAAGCATATATGTGACCAAAATACATGTTGCGGCAAGAGCACTAATTATAGACTATTTACCCCAATGCTATTAGCATTCCAACTAAGTTGCTGCCCTAATTAATGGCAGAGCTGAGGCTATGAGATTGCTAGGCTAGCCATATGGATTTATATATACACTGTTGGGCCCCTTAACACCATTTCTTCAATTGGTATCCTGGTACCGCTACAACCATATCAAAAAAGAAAGAGAGGGGGGAAAAAAGGGGGGAAGGGCCCCCAACAAGCTTTAAATCCCATAATTCAAACGCTCTTACCTAGGATCACAGTACAAAACAGAATAGTTCTGTCCTCTTGCTGTCACTAATCATCCATGTCTTTGTAATAGTAAAATATTGACCCATGGGCCTTTCCAAACTTCACGGGTTGCAGACGATATATGAGGTTGGAATAATAAACATTTTTAGCAGGCTCTTATCCTAAGAAATGCTAGTATGTTGTCAAACTTGTATAAAGTACTCGAAATTTCTACTTGAGTAAAAGTACAAGTGCTCGATCAAAAAGTGACTTGAGTAGAAGTGGAAGTGCTCGCAGAAAAAGTTACTTAAGTAGAAGTACTAAAGTATTCAACATTTTTTTTACTTAAGTATTGCAAGTAGTTTTTTCAAAAAATTTGCTACTTAAGTACTAAAAGTAAAAAGTACCAGTAGTTTTGAAAAAAAAATTCTACTCAAGTACTGAAAGTAAAAGTACCAGTACTGTGTTATGTAGTTATTAAAGAAAGAAGTCAAAAGTTTGAACATCATATTGTTTTTTATTATTTCAAATGATTTATTCAAATGATTAACCTGTGTTTGTTAGTAGTTTCTTGATGCACTTTAAGCGCTGTAGCATCATTTATTTGTTTGTTTCATATTTTCTTTTTATTGGAAAGATTTGGTATAGCAGCTTTTATTATACACAGCCTTTATTTTCGTATGCGCTGATTTACAAATGACATTATACACATTTTTTTGAGCTTTATGCAACCTGCCATCTACTTTTCTGGCAGTGGTAATTTTTTTAAAAGTAACGAGTAACTATGCAGCACAAAAAAAAAATATTGGAGTAGAAGTATCGAAATCATCGAAAAAATGTAGTGAAGTAAAAGTAGAAGTAGGAGAAAAAAATTCTACTCCAGGAAAGTACAGATACCGCATTTCGGTACTTAAGTACAGTACTTAAGTAGTTCTACTTCGTTACTATACATCTCTGTATGTTGTTAGGACCTTTGATTGTAAAGCTACTCATTATAACATTAGGTAGATCTCAGTAACAGAGGTATGTGCTCTTACTGCAAGCTGCAGGTCCCTAGAGGAAATATATTTGCCACCAACCAGACTCAATGGGCAAAATGCGACTAATATTTTCAGGCCACCTGGATTGCAGCTCTCCTTGCTGGCTTCCCGCCACATCTCCTCTTTTATGCCCTGACTGAGGCGTCCACGCCTGCTGTAGCGAGCGCGATGAAAACATTTTCTCGAATGTACGAATTTCTAGCAGGGTAGGTGGTTTTCACTCCAAAATCAAATATTAAAAGCAAACAAAAACTACTTTTGAATGTACTGCGAATTTTAAAAAATTATTTTTTTGGCTGGAGCTACACTTAAAAAATTTACCTGTTCCGACTTGCAAACAAATTCAACTTAAGACCCTCCACCTGTATATGGTTAGGGAGCAAAATCTCTAATCCACTCTGAGAATAACAGACAGAAGAGATATACTGTATATAGTATTAGAGGCTGAGGGGTTAATTTACTAAAACTGGAGAGAGCAAAATCTGGTGCAGCTCTGCATAGAAACCAATCAGCTTCCAGATTTTTTTGTCAATTTTTTGTCAAAGCTTAGTTAAACAAGCTGAAGTTAGAAGCTGATTGGTTAAAATGCACAGCTGCACCAGATTTTGCACTCTCCGGGTTTAGTAAATCAACCCCTGAATCTGGTAAATATCATCAGACTCGGGGATCAAACTTTTTATTTAAAGAAAAAAAAAAATAATTAAAGACTGTTTTGCCGATTTTCAGACAGAGCTGTAATTTACTATGTATGGCAGACTCCCTTGTCATAGGCAGGTGGCTTGATAAAAGCTCCCTGTTACTTCTGCTCACCATACAAAAACAATGTCTTCCTTCAAAAAAATTTCATTTTAAGAACGTTTGTTCGATTTTCTAATGGGGGGTCAAATCGACGTTTGGCGGGAAAATTTGAGGAAGCAGAAAAGAAAACTTCTTGGTCAAAGGAATTTTCAGACAGTGTATGTGGTTTTTCATTCAGAAATTACATTTGTTTTGTTTTAAAACTGAATGTTAAAAGCAAGTGAAACTTTCAAACGACATTCTTTCATTCAGCGAATGTAGAAAGTATCTTCATATGATTATTCTCAACCGAAAATAGATACGTGTGTCGCCAGCATCAGGCTCGGATCACACCTATGCAGTTTGCTTTTGATCTGTTTCTACAGTGCTTTTTGCTGTGCAATTTTCCTTTTTGCACATGCGATTTTGCTGCGATTTTCATTTTGCATTTTATTATGCTTTGTTTTTTTGGCCAATTTGTTTGATTATAAAACGCAAAATCGCAGGAAAAACGCACTACTTGTTTTTCTGCAACTTCTCCATTGAAGTCTATTGAACCAAAAAAGTAAAAAAGCACCGTTCTGCATTGAAAAAAGTCCCTGACCCTTTCCAAATACGCAGCGGCTGAAAAAAGCATAGATGTGACCGTGTCCCATAGGACACCATAGTTCCATAGGAAACCATGTTAAATGAACTGTAGTGCGTTTCTGCAAAAAGCACCAAAAAACGCAAAGGTGTGAATCAGGCCTTAGTTGTTTTGTAGCAGCAGCATGCTTTTTTTTTTTGTTCCGCCTGTTATAATGGGGTTAAAAAACTAAAATTAGCTTCATAGTACAAACAGAGCAGATAATCACTACTATAAGTGGTTCATTTATACTGTGGAACAGTGAAAGTAATAATATATATTTTACTTATATCATATATATAATAATAAATACACCCAGAAGTAGGAAATATTGGCATTATAACTAGGAGTCAGGCCTCCTGCCTTCGGGGTGCCCCAAAAGCAAGCTGCAAAGTATAGTATACAGTGCCCCTATATAGCAAGGTAAAAAGAAATTCTGCCTTTAGATTAGAATCACTCACTTCCTGCCCATGATTGCATGTCCCATGAGTCATTGCTCCTCACACATTCACATTCACACGTTCTCAAGCACTTACTAACATGTATGGTGTACTGAGCTGTATGTGTGCTGCACTATGTCTTCTGACATTGAAAGGACGGTGTACCGAGCTGTATGTGTGCTGCACTATGTCTTCTGACATTGAAAGGACGGTGTACTGAGCTGTATGTGTGCTTCACTGTATTTCCTGATATGTAAACAAATAATGCATTGTATATGTAGGCCAAGTAATCAGCTGACCAACTAATCAATTATAAAAATAGTTGACAACTATTTTCATAATCAATTAGTTGTCAATTAATCGATTCATTGTTTCGGGCCCTAATTGTGATCATGCTGTGAAGATTGAGTTTGCCATTTTCATTCAACTTGCTACTATTATACTTCATTATTTTTCCTGTATCCTCATTATTTTTTCCACATTTATAAAGTTGTAAAATTGGAATTTGAGATTTGTGCAGTTCTCTGACAGTGCTGTACATAGATGACTGCAGAACTTTCTTCTATGTCTTTTAGTTTTGACCTTTTTTGTTCTGGTTTGACGGTTGTCTTCACCAGTTGTTTTATCACTGCATGATTACCTTAAACGGTTGCATCCATTAAAATGTATTTATAATTATAATTTATTTATAATTTGTTAACCCTAAAATATATATATACAGTATGCACAGTGCCTTGAAAAAGTATTCACACCCCTTGAAATTTTCCACATTTTGTCATGTGACAACCAAAAACGTAAATGTATATTATTGGGATTTCATGTGATAAACCAACACAAAGTGGCACATAATTGTGAAGTGGAAGGAAAATGATAAATGGTTGTAAAACGTTTTTACAAATAAATATGTGAAAAGTGTGGTGTGCATTTGTATTCAGCCCCTCTGAGTCCATACTTTGTAAAACCACCTTTCGCTGCAATTACAGCTGCAAGTCTTTTTGGTATGTCTCTACCAACTTTGCATATCGAGAGAGTGACATTTTTTGCCCATTGTCTGTTGCAAAATAGCTCAAGCTCTATCAGACTGGATGGAGAGCATCTGTGAACAGCAATTTTCAAGTCTTAGCACAGATTCTCAATTAGATTTAGGTCTGAACTTTGACTGCTCTGTTTTAACACATGAATATGCTTTGATCTAACCCATTCCATTGTAGCTCTGGTTGTATGTTTAGGGTCGTTGTCCTGCTGGAAGGTGAACCTCCCCCAAGTCTCAAGTCTTTTGCAGACTCTAACAGGTTTTCTTCTAAGATTGCCCTGTATTGGGCTCCATCCATCTCCCCATCAACTCTGACCTGCTTCCCTGTCTTTGCTGAAGAAAAGCATCCCCACAACATGATGCTGCCACCACCATGTTTACGGTGGGTATGGTGTGTTCAGGGTGATGTGCAGTGTTTGTTTTCTGCCACACATAGCATTTTGCTTTTAGGCCAAAAAGTTAGATTTTGGTCTCATCTGACCAGACTACCTACTTCCACATGTTTGCTGTGTCCCCCACATGGCTTCTCGCAAACTGCAAACAGGACTTCTTATGGCTTTCTTTCAACAATTGCTTTCTTCATGCCACTCTTTCATAAAGTTCAGATTTGTGGAGTGCACGACTAATAGTTGTCCTGTGGACAGATTCTCCTACCTGAGCTGTTGATCTCTGCAGCTCCTTCAAATTTACCATGGGCCTCTTGGTTGCTTCTCTGATTAATGCTCTCCTTGCCTAGCCTTTCAGTTAAAGCGGAGTTCCGGGCACAAAATCGACCTAATCGATTTTGTGCCATCCGCTTGCTCTTCTTCACCTGAAAAGGAATCGGATAGTTAGGATTATTTATTTTTTTTTACTTACCTTGTAATTGTAGAAAGAAATACTCACCTATTTTCCACTTCCTCCCTCTGTGGCCGCTGCCCGCGCCGTCACTTCCGGTTTGCAATGATTCCTGGGAGCTGAACGTCATCGCTCCCAGGAATCAATGCAACGGCACCGGCCCCGCTCGTCACTTCCGGTGCGACGCTGCATTCCTTGCTAAACAGCTTCTGGGCATGCCCAGAAGCTGTGGAGGAATGCGGCGCCGCAACGGAAGTGACGAGAGGGGCCGGTGAAGGCGCATTCTGGGAGAAGAAGACGCGGAAGAGGACGCAGAAGAGGATCGCGCTGGCTTCAGCTGCCCACAACAGAGATGGCAACGCTGGAGAAGAAATTTTATAAGTGAGTATTTCTTCTTGCAGGTAAGTGCGAACCGGGACAGATCAGAGGCTAGCCATTGTGGAATGTACTAGCCCTGACTGTCCCGGGGGTATGTTCATTGAAAAAAATTTTCTGTGCCCGGAACTCCGCTTTAAGGTGGATGGCCATGTCTTGGTAGGTTTGCAGTTGTGCCATACTCTTTTCATTTTTAGATGATGGATTGAACAGTGCTCCATGAGATGTTCAAAGCTTGGGATTTTTCTTATAACATAACCCTGCTATAAACTTTTCACAACTTTATCCCTGATCTGTCTGGTGTGTTCCTTGGCATTCATGAAGCTGTTTGTTCACTAAGGTTCTCTAACAAACCTCTGAGGTCTTCACAGAACAGCTGTATTCATACCGAGATTAAATTACACACAGATGGACTCTATTTACTAATTAGGTGACTTCTGAAGGCAATTGTTTCCACTAGATTTTAGTCAGGGGCATCAGAGAAGGAGGGGCTGAATATAAATGCATGCCACACTTTTCAAATATTTATTTGTAAACAATTATGGGAACCATTTAAAATTTTTCTTCCACTTCACAATTATGTACCACTTTGTGTTGGTCTACATAAAATTTCAATAAAATAGATTTACGTTTTTGGTTGTAACATGGCAAAATGTGGAAAATTTCAAGGGGTATGAAAAATGTTTCAAGGCACTGCATGTATATATATTTAGTAAAAAAGACAAATGATTCCTGCGCTTGAGGGGTTGTCCTGAAACGGGTATCCTGTGAATGCGATTCAGGTTGAATGGACGCAGTCCCAGCTGTGCTGCCACTCTCAACAGGTCAAGGTAACCCAAACAGACTCTAAAAAAGGAACGGACAGAGGGTGCACCAGCCAAGCGCATTATCTTCAAAACAATTTATTAAAATAAAATAGCATATACATTGTACTCACAAAACAAGTTGGAACACGGGCAAACATGTGCAATCAAGGACCACCAAGACTCTCCACAGGGGTTCCTCTGCTGATGCAGGCCGTGGTGGGACGTGGCCCTCCAAAGAACCGCTTATGCGTTTCGGGGTGTCCTCCCTTCATCAGAGCTCTGACGAGGGGGGTGTAAGAATCCCGACTTCCTCTTCAAATCCGGGACTTCCTCTTCCTGTTTGCGTTCCACCCCTCGGTCAGGTGGAACGCATGTGGGCGTCATGACTTTTGACGGCGCGCGTGACGTCATTCTCGGGCGCCGCTCAGGGCGCCTATTTCAATCAGCGGTTTGCACAAACAATTCCCGCACCGCTGCCTTACCTATCTGACTGAAACATCCTCCAGCTACCTCTCTCCTGGAACCCTGTCTGCCGCTGCTTCATCAGAGATTCCAATACTGATAAGTACCCCACAGGGGACCCCTCCCTATTCTACTGCTAGTACCATTACCACATCTTAAAACATCTCATATGTACCTTGCATTGGATTAAGAGAATACATTCCCTTGTATGTCTGCTTGCTAACCTACTGTGTCTAAATACCAACTCCTGAGTAATTAACCCATTGCTGCTTGCTACTCTCATTGTTGCATAAGATTGATCTGCTGTGCTTCTGCAAGCATTTGTGCTTTGTGTGTCCAGAAACTGTTTCCAACCACTGTGATGAGTAAAGAGAGTTAGGTCGGGTGACTTAACATATTCTCTGCAATACTACTGAGTGGTTTTCTGCAGCTGAAGATCCAAACCCCTAATTATAAATAGCAGAGCGTTACAGATTGCACAAACCTATAATGGATCCAGCAGATATGGCCACTCATGTTATGCATTTAACTCAAAAAATGGAGACACTTGTACAGACTGTTACAGAAGTACAAAGAGAGAACCAGACCCTAAGACAGCAACTTGCTCGGGTTTCACAGCTTACTGCTGCTCAACCCCGTGAACCTAAAATAAATCCTCCACAAGTATTCACTGGTGATAGGAAGAAATTCCGTGAATTTATAAATGCATGTCAGTTATTGTACAGTCTAAAACCCTGCACTTATAACACAGACCGCATTAAAGTCTGTACCACTATTTCTTACATGTCGGGTGAACCACGCGCTTGGGCAGACTCCTTTCTTGAAAATGATGACCCGGTACTTAATTCCTACACTGCATTTATAGCAGAATTCTCTCAGTTATATGAAGATCCTAATAAACAAAGTACTGCTGATAGTCATCTCAGAGCATTAAAACAGGGTAGGAGACCTGTTGAAGGGTATGTTGTGGAGTTCAAAAGATGGACCCTTGACACAGGGTGGAATGACACATCTTTACGAACACAATTCAGGCTTGGGTTGTCTGAGGCTGTTAAAGATGAGCTCGCCCGGGTGGATATACCTGACACCCTGGATGCATTAATTCAGCTTAGTATTAATATTGATAGACGATTGCGAGAAAGGAAGGCTGAAAAGACTGGGGTTTTACCACCTAATCCACCTCGCTATACAACATCTGAACCTACTCCTTTGGAGGTTGGCATCATACGCTCTCCATTAACATCTACTGAACGGGCTAGACAGAAGTCTTTAAATCTCTGTATCAGTGGCGGAGCTAGACTTTTAAAACAGGGGTGGCAAAGGGTTGGCAAGGTATTATTTTGGGGGGTCAAAAAATACAAAGTGTTCAATTACACTAAAAATAAGTTATTTTCCACAAAATGTATATAGATTAAATTTGCAGGTTGCTCCTGCACTGATAGCACAAGGGGTGCTGGGGCACTGATATTATTTGCTGTGGTGGGTATTTAGAAGGGTGGCAAAGGGCAGTATGCATGCAGACAAATAATCAAAGCATTTGTATTAATAGTTAACTTGCTGTGCTGGGGGTTTGTACAAAAACAGGGGACTACCAAGTGCCAGGTACCTGCTGTACTGAGTGATTTGCAGTGTTACAGGGGACCCCCAAGTGCCAGCTACCTGCTGTACTAGGGGTTTGCAGACTTACAGGGGACCCCCAAGTGCCAGCTACCTTCTGTGCTGGTGGGTTTGCAGAGTTACAGGGGACCCCAAAGTGCCAGTTGCCTGATGTCCTGGGGGGGGTGCAGGGTTACAGGGGACCCCCAAGTGCCAGCTACCTGTTGTGCTGAGGGGTTTGTAATGTAGCAGAGTACCCCCTAGTGCCCACTACCTGTCTAACTCTGCAGGTTGCTTCTGCACCGATAGCACAATGGGTGCTGGGGCACTAATACCATTTGCTGTGCTCGGTATTTGGGAGGGTTAAAGCAGGCACAGAAGCACCAGCTAACTCAAACAGCTTTGTTTGTCTTTGCACTTTGCACCTGGATTATTTGGAAAAGCAAAAATTGAGCATCGCAAATTTTAGTAAGTGACAGAACTGCAATCAGTATATTGAATGTGGCATTGTGATTTTATTTGCTGTGCTGGGTATTTCTGAGGGCCACATCACTGCCATTTGTAGAGGGCACTTAGAAAAAAACAGCAGTTTATAGATTTGAATCTTTCATTGTCTACCTGCATGTGGCAGAATACAAATCATTGTGCATCTGCTGATGGTAAAGGGGCCATGGTAGCAGCCAACCAACCAGCCCCCTTGGAGTTCATGATTTACATTTAGGATGGGGAAATAAGGCAGATATGTCTTGTTATTATGCCACTTACAGAGTACCAATCAGTTCCCCAAGATCTCATCTGCTGGCCTGGGTACTTCAGGATATTATGGGGGGTTATCCATTCAGTGTCCTTAGATGTTATCTTCTGCCTGGTTCTGGTACCTGAGGCTATAGAGGTCACCCATTGAGTGCCCTTAGATTTTAATTCCTGGCCTTGCTACATGAGGCTGTAGGGGTTAACTTTTCAATGCCCTTAGCTATTATATCCTAGACTTGGAGCTAAGGACTGTAGAGATCATTTATTCAGTGACCTTAGATTCTAGCACCTGGTCTTGATACCTGAGACTTTGGGGGTCGCCCATTCAGTGCCCTTAGATCTTATGCCTAGGTACCTGGGATTGTGGGGGTCACCCATTCAGTGCCCTTTGGTATTATCACCTGGCCTTGGTACTTGAGGTTTGGGAGGTCACCCATTAGGTGCTCTTCGATCTTATCCCATAGCCTTGGTACCTGAGGTTTTGAGGTCCCCAATTCAGTGCCCTTTGCTCTTATCTCCTAGCCTGGTAAATTAGGTTTTGGGGCCTTCCATATATCCTTTGGCTACATCTCCTGGACTTGGTACATGATTTTTTTGGGTCACCAATTCAGTGTTCTATCTCCTGGATTTAACACCTAATGCAGGAAGCAGACACCAACATTTCCCAGGCTGGGCACTGGTGAGTGTACAGGGACCACAGTACCAAATAGGTACCCCTTTCATTGAAATTAAGGGGGGGGGGGTTATGGAGTTTCTCTACAGAACCATGAGCTGGGAAGTGTGAGGTGACTAATCTATTAGAAGAGTTCAATCATGCAGAGACCACCAGAGAGACTTACCTAAGGTAACGGTTACAGGTAGAAGAAGAAGTGAAGAACACATCCTGACACATCCATCCCATGTGACATGCCGGCCCGCAGCTAGTTCTCTTGACCGAGCGGTGACCTCGGCACAGGCGAACCAATCACGTCGTGAGTAGCGGCACAGCGAACCAATCAGGTGTGCAGGCACGCGTGATTGGTTAGCTGTGCAGCGGCTCACTGCGCCGCCTGCTGCTGCTGCTCACCGCGCTCAAACAGTCACAGTCACAGTCAGTCAGTCAGGAGAACTAGGCGCTGCAGGCGACTCGTTCAGGCAGCTAATGTTATTTATCAGCGTATATTTTCAGCGAGCGGGATAGCAACAGGGGTGGCAAGGACTTTGTCTGGGGTGGCAATTGCCACCCCAGCTAGCCCTCTGGCTCCGTCACTGCTCTGTATGTATTGTGCCTCTGCTGAACACCTAATAAGTGCCTGTCCCCTTGTCCGCAAAAAAGAGGGTGAGTTCTTACATACTTTGGTGGGGGGCTTAACGATTCCATCATCTAACCCATACCTTTTCGTTCATTTAACTTTGCAGTGGGACCAAAATAGGATCACAACCAAGGCTATGATTGATTCCGGCTCTTGTGGAAATTATATTGATAGTACCTTTGTTTCTTTAAATAAAATACCTGTTACTGCAAAACCTTCACCAGCTTAATTACTGGAGTTCCATTATCCTCTGGTCCAATAACAAAACAGACCCAAGCACTCCTAATCACTGCAAACGACATTCATACTGAGACAAACACTTTTGATGTGCTCCCTTCACCACATTTTCCAATTATCCTAGGACTCCCTTGGTTACATCTGCATCAACCTAAAATTGACTGGAGCAAACAAACATTATCATTCCCCTCCCACTACTGTGAAACCACATGTAAATTCCAGTCTTATCCAAAAAACCTCTTTATGGTATCTAACCAAATTACACCACCCTCATGTTACCAAGATTTGGCTGAGGTCTTCCTTGGGAAAAATGCTCAGGTATTACCTCCACATAGAATTTATGATTGTGCTGTTGATTTACTTCCAAACAGCAAATTACCATCCAATCATGTGTACCCCCTATCTCAGGATGAACTTTCTCATGTTAAACAATATTTGGAGGAAAACCTAGCTAAGGGTTTCATCAGACCCTCTACATCTCCAACAGCTGCAGGACTTTTCTTTGTCCGCAACAAGGATCAAAGCCTCAGGCCTATCATTGATTATAGGCAATTAAATAATATCACCGCGAAGGATCGTTAACCCTTACCATTAATACCTGAATTAATTGAACAGGTGCGTGGAGCCAGCTACTTCTCCAAACTGGATTTAAAAGGTGCATATAATCTTGTCCGTATTCGTGACGGGATGAATGGAAGACGGCTTTTAGAACCAGGTATGGGTTGTTTGAGTATTTGGTAATGCCGTTCGGACTGTGCAATGCCCCTGCAGCGTTCCAGCGATTCATTAATGATATTTTCAGAGATTTGTTGGATGTCTGTGTAGTGGTATATCTGGACGACATACTTATATACTCTCAATCCTTGCCTGAACATGTGAAACATGTACGCATAGTCCTTTCCAGATTACTGACTCACAACCTTTATGCAAAATTGGGGAAGTGCCTGTTCCATATGGAAGAAGTCCCATTTCTGGGATATATCATATCCAAAAATGGCATCAAGATGGATAAAAGTAAAATCTCCTGCATATTGGATTGGCCTACACCTACTACACGTAAAGCATTACAGCGGTTCCTTGGCTTCTCAAATTTCTACAGGAAATTCATTAAAGATTTTTCTACCATAGTAAGACCATTATATCAACTTACTAGTATGAAGAAAACTTACAGTTGGACTGAAGAAGCTAACCAAGCTTTCTGCTTGTTAAAATCAAGATTTACTTCTGCTCCCATACTGCATCACCCTGACCCAGCTCTGCAATACATCTTGGAGGTGGATGCTTCTAACACGGCTGTTGGGGCAGTCCTCTCCCAAAGGCCAACAAGTACATCTCCTCTCCATCCAGTAGCATTCTTCTCTAAAGCACTAAGTGCTCCTGAGCTCAACTATTCAGTGGGTGAAAAAGAATTACTGGCCATAAAATTGGCCCTTGAAAATTGGCGACATCTACTTGAAGGTACTCAATTACCAGTAATTATATATACTGACCATAAAAATCTTCAATACCTACAAACCAACAAGACCCTTTCTCATCGTCAAGTTTGATTCTCCTTGTTCTGCCTACGATTTAATTTCCTAGTAACGTACAAACCAGCAGAGAAAAATAAAAAAGCTGATGCATTATCCCGTTTGGCTGAAAATAACTGCGTGGATTTCCCTCCTCGGTCTATAATACATCATGATCGTATTGTTGGGGTTGTTCGATCCCTGAAGGATGAACTCCTACACAGTCTAAAATTGGATTCACCTCAATTACACCCTGATTCAGAGGGGTTTCTTTATCTTGGTACTAAGCTCTACATACCCCCCAAAGTTCGTACAAGAATCTTAGAGCTTAGTCCTTGCAGTGGGGCTTCCCAAAAGAGGAAGTTCCGCTCTTCCTTCTCCTCTGCCACCTTTGGAACATTTTTTTTGGGGGGGGGGGGTTACCTAGTTTTGACAGGAACCTGCTCCCACTTCAGCTCAGATCGCCTAGGCAATCCGAGCAGAAGTCCCCCCCCCCCTTTCCTTCCTGCTTGCAGCCTTCTGGGACACTTCACAGGTCCCAGAATGCTGTGGGACCATTCACAGAGTGCAGTGCAGCTCAAGCATACGCACTTGGCAGCTGGCCGTGAAGCTGCAAGGAGTCACAGTGGGCTGTCCAGAGCTACCATGATGGCACTGGGGTCTGAAGACCGGATAAGAACGGCGCTGGATCCCTTGGCAGGTGAGTGTCTGTTTATTAAAAGTTGGCAGCTACAGTTTTTGTAGCTGCTGACTTTTAATTTTAAAATAAATGACTGAAGAACCGCATTAAATGCCCATCTGGGTCGGGGGAAGTGTAAAAAAGCAGTTTTATCCTGGCAGCCTGTGCTGTCTTCTACTCCCCTACGCTCTGGCAGTAGATTGTCCCTTGGCATCCTCAAATCCAAAGTAGGGTTATGGACTCTGCGTTGGACTTGTTGATCGCTGGAGCATAGGAGAAAATTGGCCACTGGGACTGGTAAACTTTCCCTTGGTATCCTCACATCCAATGCAGAGCTCTGGACAGATGATGTCAGAGGGCCCACGATCACTGGAGCATAGGGGAAAATAGGCCACTAGGACGAGAAAACTGTACCTTGGCATCCTCACATCCACTGCATTGAACTTGATGATGTCAAAGGACCTATGACTGCCGGAGTATAGGGTGGAGGAGGCTGCGGGGACCAGATTAAGCCTTTCAAAGTGAAGGATCGGGTAAGCAAAAGTTCTTTTTGTGGACCTCTAAATGAGATTTTGACTCTTGCTGTTCAGGAGTAGCCCCACTGCCTTTCCCTGGATTTCAGCTTCAAGGCGTGCATTAGCACTGTAACGTTCCTTCAGTAATTCTCCCCATACTCACACCGGTACACACGGTTCTTTGTCAGTTAATGGAATGCATTTTGGCTAAACATTCTGTATCTAAGCACAAGGGTGAATATTTATTATGGGTTATTATAAAGTTTACTTGAAAGTAATATTGACATGTTCCTTGCTTGTTTTGCTGCAGGAAGAAATTCTTCAATGCAGAGAACTCCCAAGTAGGTCAATAGCAATGTTTAGGATGGCTGTGAATGGGCAGATATCTGTCCAAGAACAACTGTCAGGAAGACATTTGTCTGTCCTTGAATAAGTCATCTGACGGCTGGTACCAAAAGCACATCTAACCTGGCGTTGAGGGTGGAGTTTGCACAGTACTTTGATCCTTGTGGATTTTCTCCATAGCTGATGGAAGGAATGGGCCTGTTTGCTTCCACCTACAAGTTCAGAAACTTCTTGAGATCTGCAAGACTGGAGCATGGTTTGTAAATATTTGGCCACTGTTACACCTCAGTAGACTGGTCAGCTTTCTTCTGTTTGTCATACAGCCAGACTGAGTGGTGAAAGACTGGTCTGCGGTGAAGATACATTTCATATGGAGTAAATATTAAGCAGTAACCTAAGCCAACAGAATTTGGTGAGCATCTCAGATTATGCTAAAGTCAGAAAGTCCACTTTATCTCTAATCACTTTATTTGGGGTTTCAAACCAACTATTTTTGCCAGATTCTTTAGGTTTTTCACATTGTTTTAGACAGACCTGAAGCCTTTTGCTACATGATTCTATTCAGTACAACTTCTTGTCTGAGAGTACAGAAGGCAGTAGTTGCTCCCAGAGAATGCATTGGTCTGCTTTTCTCCAGATTAAGGACCTTTTAGAAGTTGAGCTTGGCGTTGCCCCCTCAAGCCTTTTGCCTTTCTATTGGCTCCCTAATGAGACTGGAAACCTTATTGATCAGTAAAGCGACAGGGCCAAACGTAACACTTACAGAAGGCAAGGTATGTACGTTGTATATGACTTAAAGAGAAATTCCAGGTAAGTTTTTTTTATACATAGTTGCGTTGCTCTAGATTGTAATAATTTAACTATGTATATACCCTACCAAGTCAATGCCCCTAGAAGCTGGAAATCAGTGAAATAGACACCACCACAGTGATCTCCACTTGCTTCTGGGTCCTGCTGAGGGGCCGGCCTGCTGCATTCTGAATACAGAAGGTTGGCATTCAGAGAACAATTAGCAATTTCTGAATGAATGCAAAATGTTCTCTGATTGGACAAGGTGGAGAGGCGGGGTGGGATTCCCACTGCTAAGTGGTCAACCTTCTGTGTTCAAATTGCATCAGGCCACTCCGCTAAGGACCCGGAAGCAAGTGGAGATCACTGGGGTAGCAGTGTCTACTTCCGTGATTTTCAGCTTCCAGGGGCATTAGTCAGGTATGGTATATGCATAGTTACATTGGTCCAAGCTGAACCAGTGTCATCATGTATAAAATATCCATGCCTGGAATTATTCTTTAATCAAAATTAAAAAAAAAGCCAGCATAGATATACTCCATTTTTATCTCTTATATAATACAATAGAATGGTAACCCTAGAGGCTCCCGAATTTCTGCACTAATACTTTGTTGGCTTATTTTCAATAGTGTATGAAGCTGTATTTTACTTTCTGACTCCACAAAGTTAGGTAGCACATGACACTACTGCTGTGGTATAATTTAATAAATATATATATATATATATATACAGTATATATGTATATATATATATATATATATATATATATATATATATATATAAGATTCACTGCAAATGTGTCCGATCACATGCAAACAACATTGTTAGTATCCGCAAAAGCAAACATTTTACTAGTTATAATTAGCTTGTGTATTTGAGATTTGACTTTTTTTCTTTTAAGTGTTTTGTAAATGAATATGATAAAATCTTTATGATTTACTTTCAGCTATTGTGTTCCTAGCCATATACAGTATCTGACAAAAGTCAGTACATCCCTCACATTTTTGTAAATAATTTACTATAACTTTTCATGTGACAACACTGAAGAAATGTCACTTTGCTACAATGTAAAGTAGTGAGTGTACAGCCTATATAACAGTGTAAATTTTCTGTTCCCTCAAAATAACTCACAGCCATTAATGTCTAAACCGCTGGCAACAAAAGTGAGTACACCCCTAAGTGAAAATGTCCAAAGTGTCAATATTTTGTGTGGTCACCATTATTTTTCAGCACTGCCTTAACTCTCTTGGGCATGGAGTTCACCAGAGCTTCACAGGTTGCCACTAGAATCCTCTTCCACTCCTCCATAATGACATCACAGAGCTGGTGGGTGTTAGAGACCTTGCGCTCCTCCACCTTCCGTTTGAGGATGCCCCACACATGCTCAAAACGGTCTGGAGACATGCTTGGCCAGTCCATCACCTCTACCCTCAGCTTCTTAAGCAAGGCAGTGCTTGTCTTGGAGGTGTGTTTGGGGTCATAATCATGTTAGTGTAGCACCCTCCTAGGTAGGTGCTAGTGAGGGAGTATAGTTTTGGCTCTTTCTGCCTTTCAAAGGAGCAGCAGGCAAATCTATATTGCTTTTTGCCTACCAGAGAGCAAGGTCTGTGAGTTAGGTCTGCTCAGTGTGCTCAGTGTGTGACTCATTGGGTCTAGATAGTGTTTAACACTGGTCCAATTGGAAGGCATGTTGGACAGTGGGAGAAAACCTGACCAATGGGTGCACAGGCTTTGATACAGTCCTGGTGGTTGGCAGACCCCAGGTGTCTCAGTGCATTATGGGATACTGTATAAAAGCCAAGAGCACATGTGCTGCGGAGACTTTGGCTGGTGAGCAGAATCCCAGAGGGAGGGTGGCGGCTTCCTCCTCCTCTGTAGTGGTGGCACGTGGTTGCAGGGAGCTGGCCTGGGGATCAAAGGAACGGAACTGAACCCAGAGGTCCAGGAGAACTGACTAAAGGGGGGGAGACACTGGAGACCCTCGAAAAACAGTATCGCGAGTACAGGGGATCGTGTCAAGGGGCCTAAACCGGGGGGGGGAAGCACCCCCGAGTGGGATAGTCATAGGAGGGGTGTCAGTGTGTCAAATGAAAGGGGATACTAGTAGAGTATCCTGAAGAGAATTAGTTCATCAAGTCTTCTGGATAGAGACTTAACCCAAATTCACCAAGTGGCAAGGTGGATCAGTAGCCTGGCTGCATCATCAGACAGTCCTCATATCTTGTGAATAGTTAATCTGGAGTATTCCACTATTCCCTTCTCCCATCCCTATTTAAAATAAAACACCAAAAACAACTACAAACCCCTGGACTGATCATTGACTGAGCCAAAAGTAAAGTGTTAAATTGCAAATACCAGAGTTGCTAACGGTAACCCAGGGGGACCCGAAAGTGTGAATACACTTACAATTTCACAGGTGGTAAGAAGCATTCAGAAAACATAGGCACTCATGATACTTCTAACGCGTTTCCTTAAAAATAACACAATTAACCTAATTAGGCTAATTCCTTTGAGGATGTTATTTTTAAGGAAACGCGTTAGGAGTATCATGAGTGCCTATCTTTTCTGAATGCTTCTTATCACCTGTGAAATTGTAAGTGTATTTCTTTATCTTCCAATAAATTGCCCATACGGTATTATGCTATGGTGTCCTTTTGGTTTATCCCTCTCCACAATCCCATGAGTGGGGACTCCTAGGCATTCCCGTGTAGACCGGTTTGGAAGATATTCATCACCACCTGTGATCCAGAGATGCTGCTGAGGTTCCTGCATATTCGGTATCGAGGACATCTACATATACAGCGTGTATGACCCATTTGCTGTACAGTACTTTGGGTATATACCATCTGGTGAGCACATCTTGATTCCTTCATTCCTTTGGTGTGGGGTTTATCGTTTGTTGCAGTTATTTCACATGCTGGAGTCAACACCTTTTTCAAGTCACAGTTTACACTTTATGGACATTCTGGACTTTGATTTTTTGCATTTTTTTGAATTTTGGTTTGATTGTTCACGTTTTACTTCGTGCACATTTACTCACACATTTTAACGCTGCACTATTTTTCTTAATATTTTGATCACCATCTTTATGTAGAGCAACAATTATTTTATTCAGCTCTTCAGAGAGTTCTTTGCCATGAGGTGCCATGTTGCACTTCCAGTGACCAGTATGAGAGAGTGAGAGCGATAACACCAAATTTAACACACCTGCTCCCCATTCACACCTAAGATCTTGTAAGACTAACGACTCACATAACACCAGGGAGTGAAAATGGTTAAGTGGGCCCAATTTGGACATTTTCACTTAGGGGTATACTCACTTTTGTTGCCAGCGGTTTAGACATTAATGGCTGTGTGTTGAATTATTTTTGAGGGGACAGCATATTTACACTGTTATACAAGCTGTACTCTCACTACTTTACATTGTAGCAAAGTGTAATTTCTTCAGTGTTGTCACATGAAAAGATATAATAAAATATTTACAAAAATGTGAGGGGTGTACTCACTTTTGTGAGATACTGCATACTGTATGTAGAGTAAAACCAAGACATCTTTTGAGTCATAGAGGTACCCAACAGGACATTTGATGATTATAATTTTGACAGAGTAGCGAGAGGTGTATGGATACATATTGAACAATCCATTGGAGGTCAGTAATTGTAAAATGTTAAGACCCTCTTGTCTTTGTAATGGCATGCTATTTCTTGATTTAAGCTGAAATTATTACTGTAATTATCACTATAGGTAAGTTAAAACTAGATTCCAGAACAAAGATTCCACTAATTCCCTAAAATACGAATTAAATCCCTTAGAAATCATTTTCAAATGTCCCTGTGGCAGACATGCAGTTTCTCCTGTTGCCACTGCCCATTCTCCTTGACAAACAATTGTGTAGCAGCCCACCAGTGATTCAGGCTTGTATTGGGACTGTCCTTGTGTCAGTGCTGCTTGTAAAGGTGGGAGCCAATTGTTACAACTAGGTGGTCATTTCCCTCCCATCCATGCTCATATCTAGTTTAGTGAGGTGCTCCACCTTCAAAAGTGATGTGTACCACCATGCATGATCCTTCTTCTTGAGCCCAGGTATACAGAGGAATTTGGCTTCTGTTGCTGACATCACAGGTATGAAAACCTAGTTTTCTGCCAAATAAGACATTTGCATTAAAAAATAAAAGCCGTATAGATAGAGCTTGGGGAGAGGGAGGATTTGATGCCTTTTTAGTTTTATCCCAGAGTTCAACTATTCGAAAACTGGCAGCTGTTTTTACATTTTTCAGAGTCATGACTGTCAAGATTTATGCAATTGAGTTTCCAGGTCTATCTACCTATTGTATAGCGACCATTATCAGAGTATCTAAAGCTGACCATAGATAGATAGAAATTCAGCAGGGTTCAGCAGGGAGTGCCAGAATTTTAATGCATCCATAGTCATTCCTGCTTGACAGAAGTCGATCCAACGATCGAGTTCTGTCGAACAGGACTGTTGGAAAATTTTTATTTGATCAGTGGCTGCAGCGCTGATCTGTGTATTCTGACAGTGGAGGAGCCCTCCTATCAGAATGAAATAGTACAGCAGGGAGGATTCCTTCATCCTCCTCCCTTGGGTGGATAGGAAAATCCATTTGTTCCATCTATGGTCAACTTTTCCCTTCTTATTGAATTTTGTTTTATCTTACAGCAGAGATGTTGCAGGAACCCGAAGGCAGCGAAAGGAAAGCCTGAGAGCCTGAAAATATGATGATGAGGTTTTGCAGCTGAAGACACTCAGAGATTTAAGAAGCCAATGGTTAATTCAGCCTCCCAGCGTCCAGTCATGACAAATAAGTCTGTGGTGGACTAAACCTTTTAATTAAGCAAGTGGCTTAAAGGTTGCCAGATTTTCTTGCTGATTTTGACAAAAGATCCAACATTGGCCTGACCTTGTGCTGATCACCAAGCAGCTGTACCTACAGTATATATTCTTCCTGACTCAGAGGCTTTTATACTGTGAAATGTCGCTCAGTGAAATAATTGTTCCACTTCTTTAGACCCCTTGCTAACAAAGTGAAACCAGGAACAAAGGAGTGCACAGATGAACTTTTTTTTATTTCTGGTTAACAAAGGTAAAAGCAGCCAGAGAATTTTAAATGTTTAAAATAAATCATAGCTTCACTTTTAAACAGGCCTTTACTCCCATTTTGTTCATTAGGAAATATTACTCCTTTGCCCCCTTGTTTCAGGAAATCGCATATAACATTTTTTTTGTTGGGAGGGATATCATTTTTTGGGGAGTGCAGCCCATGCTTCAGTCTTTCTCATCTAGGCAAGAATGATATCCCCAGCTACCCAAAGCATTCTGGGATACTCATCTCACACATATCAGGAGGCTTGGAGGAATCTCTGACACACTGTGCATGTACTACTGTGCATCACCAGGGGATCAGCTGCAACAAACCGTCAGCTGGCTCCTGATGATGTCAGTAAAAAAGATGGCGGCAAGAAACTCTGTGTGCAGCAGCCTTTGGGGAATTACAGCAAAGGAACGCTGGGTAAGCTGGACAGGTGAGCATGTGTTTTGAAGGTGACCCAGGAAACAAGGTAAGAGAGGAAAGGAAAGAAAATCAAATGAGGGGTGAAGTTCCCATTTAGGGTTCATGTACATGGATATCTATTGGCATTTTCTACGCCTAGCGTTCGTTTTTCGGCACTTTCCTGTAATTGAGCAGTCAGGGGTGCTGCGTATAGCCTTAAAATAAATGTATGGCTGAATGTGTTGTGTTGCAAACATGGGAGGATCACAGGCAGCTGCGAAATAATATGTTGCCTCCTCACTGTCTGATTTAACTCTGAAAAGACCAAACCACCATGCCGCAGCCATGTTTATTGTTAGTGGTTGCAGGGTGGTTCCGCCTCAGCCTACTTCATTTAAATGGATTCAATTTTTTTCTTTAAAGCAAATCATCATGGCTGTGGCGTGTGTAAAGCCATGAGAGGCTACATGTCCTTCTTTAGGTGGGAGGTTGGGGAGTGATAAAACTGCAGCTCAAGTTTTTTCCACACCCTGGCCGCCCAAGAGAATAAGCCCTAATGGTAAATGGCAGAAATGGGTGGAAAGCATGGCAACATTTGCCTACTGGGTAATACTAATAGGATATTTTGGGCTGGTGTCCCTAAATGGAGGTTCTCCTGCATTAAGACATCAATCAGCATGGAACTTGGTGAAAAATACAGATATTATGACATATTAGTATTGTACTCATGCAGACTTGTAAAGTTACTAGAAGGATCATGTTAAAGTGAACCTGAACTCAAAAAAGAGAAGATTTGGTATTACAGGAAACATGTGCATTGTGCCTAAGCAGTAGCTTAAAAAAAATCTACCGTTATCTGGAATTCCTCTTAAAAAAAAAATACCACTACAAGCCCATGAGCAGCAACACAACACCAATCTATAATTTTGCCTTCACCATGCTTTACGGTTGTTATGAGATACTTCTCTGAAATACTACTTTGGTTTGCAGCAAGCATTTCTAATGTTACTGTAACCAAACAACTCAGTCTTTAAATAATCACTCTTAAGCACATTGTTCCAGAATTCCTGGTCTTTACCTATATGTTCAATGGCAAACTTTAATCTTTTTATAATGTTCCTTTTGGTCAGCAAATGTTTTTTCTTAACACACCTCTCATACAGATTGAATTGGTGCAATGTCTTTCTAATTGTAGATGTACTAACTGATGCAAGAATTGCCTAAACATCTTGCAAAGGAATGTTGGGGTTCTTGGCAGGGGAGGGCTGGCAGCATTAGGCCTGGGGGGCAAGTCCAGTCAAGTGGCCCATTGAACCATCAAATCAGTTCACCATCCATGCCAACCTGATTTTTTAACAGATATTGATGTTATGAAGCAGGACAAACATGATGCAATGTGGTAACTTAATTTAAGGTTAATAGCAACAAAGGAGGTTTAACAAAAATACATGACATCACGCCAGACGGGGCCTAGGAAGCTCCTGTCGGGCAGAGATCACTTTGCCTGACAGGGAAGTGACTGTGTTAGTATTGTGTCGGCCAGGTGCAGGAGGGTACTCTGCATACTCATACTGCTCCACTGCAGCTCTTCGGACCCTCGGGTGTCCCTTGGTTCCCCTGGCCTCTTGAGTATACCAGACCCCCCCCCCTCTTAGCTGTTCCTCCCCCTCAAATAACAGTTCTGCAGGGGGGAGGGCGTTTTCTGGTGGGATCCCTTCCTGGGGACCATCTGATGCCTCTGTCTGCTGACCCCCCCCCCCCCCCCGGGGGTCCTGGAGACCATATGGCATGCCGTGGGGACCGCCATTTTGCTGTAGATTTGCCCTGCATTAATGTCACCAGCGTTTTCTCCACTTCGCTATAGGAGAGGAGCATTATCAATTTGAAGCGTTACCCTTTGGTCTTGCCTTCACCCCCAGGGTCTTTACCAAGGTGCTGGCTCCGGTGTTGGCGTTACTTTGCCAATGGGGGATTTCGGTACTGGGGTACCTGGATGATCTCCTATTCAGCGCAGACTCTCACTCAGCCCTGTTGGACGACTTGACTATCACTGTCCGAACACTGCAAGAGTTCGGATGGAACATCTTGCCCTGAAAAAATCTGCCCTGATACCTTCAATGAGACTGGATTATCTGGGCCTGATTTTGGACTCCGCTTTGACGAAGGTTTTTCTTCCCCCTGACAAATTGCAAAAATTGCAGGGGGTGATCCGGTTGTTGTTAGCAAATAATCTGTTCTCTCTGAGGACTTGCATGCAGGCTTTGGGTCTGATGGTATCAACCTTCGAGGCGTTTCTGTTTGCTCAGTTCCACACAAGACCCTTACAAAAGGAGATTCTGGTATAATGGAACAAGGATCCAAAGTCCTTGGATACTTCGATTTGGTGAGTCGCAACACAAAGTCTGTTCTTCTGTGGTGGCTTCACTCATCAGCACTTCGCCAAGGCAAGTCCTTCCTGCCATTGTATTGGACGGTGGTAACCACGGACGCCAGCCTGTCAGGCTGGGGAGGAGAGCTTGGGAAACTCTGCTCCCAGGGGTCCTGGATGGTGGAAAAGTCCAAGCTGCCAATAAATATCTTGGAGCTCAGAGCGATAAAGCTATTTCTTAGTCATTGGACGGCTCGTCTGCAAGGTTGCCCGGTCCGGATTCAATCGGACATTGCCACGACCGTAGAGTACATCAATCATCAAAGGAGCACCAAGAGTGCCTTGGTAGCCTGGGAGGTGGCCGAGATTCTGGATTGGGCGGAGAAGTGTGTCCCAGCTCTTTCTGCTGTGCACATCCCAGGGGTAGACAACTGGCAGGTCTTGGATCGGGGGAGTGGTCCCTGTGTGTCCAGTGGGAGACACCCGATGTTGACCTGTTTGCTTCTCGACTCAACAAGAAGGTTCAGAGGCTTTTGGCCAGGTCAAGGGATCCTCTGGCTGACACCACAGACACACTGGTGGCTCCTTTGGGTCAGTATCGGCTGATCTATGCGTTCCCTCCGCTGAAACGCCTGCCGAAGCTACTGCGCAGAATAGAGGTGGAAGGGATTCCGGTCATTCTGGTAGCCTCAGACTGGCCTCGCCGGTCTTAGTACGCAAACCTGGTAAGGTTGGTTGCCGATGCTCCTTGGAGACTTATGCTCAGGGAAGATCAGGGGCGATCTTCCATTCTGCTTTACAGTCGCTGGATGTAACGGCGTGGCTGTTGAAAGCCAGGTGTTGAAGGATAGAGGTCTTTCTGACTCTGTGATTCCTACACTATTGAAGGCCTGGAAGTCTACTTCCCGGAAGATCTATCATCGTACGTGGAAACCGTAAATTTCCTGGTGTGAATTGTTGAAAGTGCACCCTTGCTTGTTTTTGGTGGCTAGGGTTTTGACTTTTCTTCAAAAAGGGGTTGAACAGCGTTTGGCTTTGGGCACTATCAAAGGCCAAGTGTCGGCTTTGGCTGTGTTTTTCCAATGTCCTTTAGCTACGCATGCCCTGATTCGCACTTTTATTCAGGGGGTGCGTCAAATGGCGCCTCCGAGGCGATCCCCGTTACCTCCATGGGATCTGAATTTGGTGTTATCTCTTCTTCAAAAACCTCCTTTTGAGAACATTAAGGAGATTCCCCTGCTTACATTATGTCAGAAGGTTGCCTTTTTGGTGGCTATCACTTCTGTCGCAGGGTGTCTGAATTGGCGGCGTTGTCTTGCCGTTCACCTTATCTGGTGGTCCACAGAGATAAAGTGGTACTTAGACCTAATCAGTCGTTTCTTCCTAAGGTGGTTTCTGATTTCCATTTGAATGAAGAAATTGTGTTGCCTTCGCTCTGTCCTAAGCCCAAGCATTCCAAGGAAATTGCTTTGCAATCCTTGGATGTGGTTTGGACAATTAGAGTTTACCTGGCGACTACTGAATCTTTCAGGAAATCAGACTCTCTCTTTGTCCTTACCGAATGACCTCGAAAAGGATTGGCTGCATCTGCTGTGACCATATCCAGATGGATCAGGCAGATGGTGGTTCAGGCCTATTCACTGAAGGTTCAGGTTCCTTCTTTCCCTGTGAAGGTGCATTCTACTAGAGCGCTGAGTGCCTCTTGGGCTTTTCGCCATCAGGCGTCAGTGATGCAAGTTAGCAACTTGATTGTCTGTGCACACGTTCACAAAATTCTACAAGGTAGATGTGTTGGCATCTTCGGATGCCTCTTTTGGCCGCAAGGTTTTGCAGGCTGCTGTTCAAAAGAAAACTTTTTTTCTCTTTGAGGGTGTATGTTTTTTTTTCTGGGTGAGCTCCAGTTGTTCCTGGTTGAGCTCCATGTTACCTGGTTGGCTACGTTTAGCCTTGGAAATTACATTATTTTTTGCATTGTTCTTCCCACCCCTCATGCTAATACTGTTTTGGGACGTCCCAATGGTCAAGAAGATATGAAGCTGCATCTGTCAATGAACGATGGAGAAAACTGGATTTTATAGCTTACTGTAAAATCCTTTTCTCTGAAGTTCATTGACAGATGCAGCACCCGCTCTTCTAATTTTGAGTGGAATAGGGTTGTTGTCTTCAAAACACTGCTTGTCACAAAACTGAGAGCTGTAGCAGAGTGTGTGGGGTTATGCTTGCAGGGACAGCCCCATAGGCATGGCAAAAGTATCCTATTCCTGAAGGGAGGAGCATAACCCAATGGTCAAGAAGATATTAAGCTGCATCTGTCAATGAACGATAGAGAAAAGGATTTTACAGTAAGTAAAAAATCCAGTTATTTTCTTGTTCATAAAAGGGAAAACCATGCATTTTAAAGTACATTAGAAGAGTGTATTTTATATAAATAAGACATATCTGAAAGCACACAGGGCTTTATATATATATATATATATATATATATATATATATATATATATATATATAAGAGCAAATTCCGGTTAAAAGTGGTAAAAGTGCAGACATGGTACAGGAGGTGGTCATAGGCTGTGTGGACATGGTACAGGTGGACATGTCAGAGGCTGCAGTTATGGTACAGGAGATGCAGAGGCTGCGTACATGGTACAGGAGATGCAGGGGCTGTGGACATGGTACAGGAGCTGTCAGAGGCTGCGGGCATGGTACAGGAGATGTAGGGGCGGCAGACATGGTACAAGAGATGCAGGGGCTGCAGGCATGGTGCAGGAGATGCAGGGACTGCAAGCATGCTGCAGGGGATGCAGGGGCTGTGGACATAGTGCAGGAGGTGCAGAGGCTGTAGGCATTGTGCAGGAGATGCAGTGCTGTGGACATAGTGCAGGAGGTGCAGAGGCTGCGGGCATTGTGCAGGAGATGCAGTGCTGTGGACATGGTGCAGGAGATGCAGAGGCTGCAGGCATGGTGCAGGAGATGCGTGCTGCGGACATGGTGCAGGAGATGCGTGCTGCGGACATGGTGCAGGAGATGCGTGCTGCGGACATGGTGCAGGAGGTGCAGAGGCTGCGAACATGGTGCAGGAGATGCAGTGCTGTGGACATGGTGCAAGAGATGCAGGGGCAGCAGACATGGTGCAGGAGATTAGGAGGCTGCGGGCATGGTGCAGGAGATGCAGTGTTGCGGACATGGTGCAGGAGATGGGGAGGCTGCGGGCATGGTATAGGAGATGCAGGGGCTGCAGGCATGGTACGTGAGATGAAGGGGCTGCGGAGGTGTCTTACTTACCCATCGGTGAGGCGCCTTACATTTAAAAATGGCGCCGCCCGGCGCCATCACGTCACTGCACATGCGCCATCTGCCCGAGAAAGTCTGTACACGCTCAGCCATTCTGGAGCCGTGGCGGCGGTGTTCGATCAGAAATCCCTACCCCGTCAGATTTCCCTACCTAAAGTGCCTTGCGAAAGTATTCGGCCCCATTGAACTTTGCGACCTTTTGCCACATTTCAGGCTTCACATTTCGGATTGTCAGGTCGGTGCAGTGTCGGCTCGGCACAGTGTCGGGTCAGCGCAATGTGGGCCATGGAGATCGGATGGATGTTTGTTATAAGAGATCCCGCTGCCTGACCCATTGGTGCGCATGCGCCGGCGCATGCACACTAGGACTTTTGCCTGACCCCTTACGATGTTATCAAAATTCCCTACCTATTCTGCGCATGCCCAATAGGACGTGTGACGCGGCTACAAGCTGCTGCATGACGAATCCACAGCTGATCTCAAACGGAAATGACGTAGGTAGGGAAATCTGATGGGGTAGGGAAATCTGATAGAACAGCAGCACATGCGCAGTTGACATGTCGGGCCGGCCGCAGCCATTTTTTTTATGGGTGCCCCTGCCCCTCAGGCAGCCCCAGGGAAGGGGGACTTGCCAGCCTACCGAAAAAATTTACCAGTATCCCGGTAGGCCAGTCTGGCCCTGTTGAGGGTTGTACTTACTTTTTCATTATGAAAAAATAAGTCTGCTTTTTTCACATTTAGATTATTCAAACTAAATCATGACATACATTATATGTGCCATTTCTACTGCATACCACCTTTATCTGTATGCACTATTTAAATGCAGATCTAATGTTTTTCCTGTTCAAATATGTTGAAAAAGCCAACAATTTCCATTGGGGTGTATCTACTTTTCCGCATGATTGTATGTTCCTAGTAGCAGATCGTTATGATGAGCAGCTTTATTAGCAAATCGAAACATGCAACAAGAGGAATTCCAGCTAACACTAACATGAAGTCTCAGAAAAGGGTACAATACTGCAGCCTGGATTCATGGCACCTGAATCCCAAGGGAGCTGGAGGAGTAATCGAAAGCCATCATCAGGCACCTCTTGCATCTGATTATCAGTCACTGTTCAGCTCTTTTGTCAAAAAATATTTTGTAATATATCTGTGGGACCTTTCAGGTGTTACTTATAGATGCAGCTTTTTGACCACTATTATAACACATTATTATTATTATTATTATATAGGGTTTATATAGCGCCAACAGTTTGTGCAGAAGGCAAACATTAGTTACAATACAATTTGGTACAAGAGGAATAAGAGGGCCCTGCTGGTTAGAGCTTCCAATCTAAGAAAGAGGGCCAAGTGATACATAAGATACTAACTGTGGGGAATTAGCTGATGGAGAAAGTAAAAACACAGTGTATTAGTTAGAAGCAGGCTAGTCTTCTTTAACCACTTCAGTTCCGAAAGGTTTACCCACCTTTATGACCAGGCCATGTTTTGCAATACGACACTGCGTTACTTTAACTGATAATTGCACGGTCCTGTGACGCTGTACCCAAATAAAATATATGTCCTTTTTTCCCCACAATTACAGCTTATTTTTGGTGGCATTTGATCAACTCTGCAGTTTTTTTTTTTGCGCTATAAATAAAAGAAGACAAACAATTTTGAAAAAAAAAAATATATATTTTTTTACTTTCTACTATAAAACACACCCAATAAAAAAATTTAAAACATCTAATTTATTCATCAGTTTAGGCCAATAGTTATATGCTACATGTTTTTTGGTAAAAAAAAAATCGCAATAAGCGTACATTGATTGGTTTGCACAAAAGTTATAGCGTCTACAAACTTTGGGATATTTTTATGGAATTTTTATTTTATTTTTGTATTAGTAATGGCAGCGATCAGTGACTTATAGTGGGACTGCGACATTGCAGTGGACAAATCAGACACTAAGGGACACTTTTTGGAGACCAGTGACACTAATACAGAGATCAGTGCTAAAAAAATATGATCTGTTGTTGTACTAATGACACTGGCAGGGAAGGAGTTAACATAGGGCTGATCAAAGGGTTAAATGTGTCCCTAGGAAGTGCTTTCTAACTGTATGGGGGTGTTTGTACTTTGGGAAGACAGAGATCCGTGTTCCTGCTTAACAGAAACACAGGCTCTTTGTCTTTCCTAGTCACAGAACGGCAATCTGCCTTATTTACATAGGCAGACTGCCATTCTGCCTCTGTCGGTAATGATCTGCGGGTCCCAATCACAGAGGGAGTTGGCGGCCGGTGGCACGCCTGCAGGCCGCAAACCCATAATAGGCGATCACGCACAGGTACGTGATTTCGCCTGTAGGAGCCTTCTCCCCGCAGTATACTGTATATACGTGGGGCGGTTGACAAGTGATTAAGGAGAAGGGATTTCAGGGGTCATCTAAAGATGATTAGGACAGTGGTTCTCAACTCCGGTCCTCGGGACCCACCAACAGGCCAGGTTTGCAAGATAACTAAATTACATCACAGGTGATCTCATTTGCTGCTCAGTGATTGCAGTATTCTAGTCTGCATCCCCCAAGGTAATACTTAAAATCTGGCCTGTTAGTGGGTCCCGAGGACCGGAATTGAGAACCACTGGATTAGGAGATAGTCAGACAGAATGGGGTAGGGAGTTCCAAACATTGGGAGAAGCTCGGGAGAAGTCCTGAAGTTCAGCATGGGAGCAGGTGACAAGGGAGCTAGAGAGCAGGAGGTCTTAGGAGGACTGAAGAGAGTGGTTTGGTTGATATTTTGAGACAGGTTAGTGATGTAGCTGGGGGCAGAGTTGTGAATGGCTTTGTATGTTGTTGTTAGTACTGAATATTATTTGTTGGATGAGCAGAAGCCAGTGGAGGGATTGGCAGAGAGGAGTAATATACTGTACACTGTAAGGTTGGTAAGGTGGATGAATCTGACAGCAGCATTTATGATGGACTGAAGGTGGGATAGCCTATGTAAAGGTAATCCAATGAGGAGAGAGTTGCAGTAGTAGAGGTGAGAGATAACCAGGGAGTAAATTAGAAGCTTTGTGGTGTCATTGGTCAGAAAGAGGTTGTGGCAGCATATTTTGCACAGGGATTGGATGTGGGCATGAAAGGACAGTTCAGAGTCCACCTAGCTCATAGGGAATGACTAAAAGTTGTGCCATTGATTTTAAAAGAGAAGTAAGGGGAAGGGGCATGTGAGGGAGGTAATATTATGAACTCAGATTTGGATAGATTGAGTTGGAGGAAGTGGTGTGACATTCAGTCAGATATGTTTGTTAGTAAATCAGTAATACGTGAGGAAACTGATGGGGTGAGCTAGAGAGATAGATTTGGGTGTCATTAGCATAGAAATGGTATTGGAAGCCATGGGGGGGGGGGGGGGGGGCTATCAGCTGACCAAGAGTGGACATGTAGCTCGAGAATAGGAGAGGTCCAAGGACAGAACCTTGGGGGACCCCAACGGTAAGAGGAGTAGGAAAGGAGGAAGTAGAGTTGTAAGTGACACTGAAGGTGCGGTGAGATAGGTAAGATTCAAACCAACGGAGATCACAGTCACGGAGACAGAGGAAATATAATTTTTTGAGGAGGAGGGGGTGGTCAACTGTATCAAATGAAGCGGAGAGGTTAAAGAGTAAGAGTATAGAATAGTGACCATTAGTTTTAGCTGTCAGTAAGTTGTTTGTGAGTTTTAGGAGAGCAGTTTCTGTGGAGTGTTGCGGGTGAAATCCAGACTGAAGGGGATCAAGAAGGTTATTCTCAATGAGGTGACAGCTCAGCTGGTTGTAGACTAGATGTCACGATTACTAGATCAGGCTCAGAATCCAGACGCAGAAAGCAGCAGCACAACCGTGGTCGACAAGCAGGCTCTGGTACACAAGAGATCAGTCGGAGTGAGGGAGCAAGCAGAAGAGTAATCGTAGCTGAAGATAGGTACACAAGCAGTGAATAGCAAAACGGCAGCAGGCAGAGGCATAGTCCTGGAACGTAGCTGGAGGTCGGTACACAAGTAGAAGATTATGGAGGATGAAGCACACAAAACTAGATCTTTGCAAAAGCACAATAATCTGGCATCAGGAAGTTCCCAGATCAGGGTTAAATAGGAAGATCAAAGGAGTGGCCAAAGGTTCAGAGTTCACAGAAGGCTGGGCAAGGAACTAGACAGGAAACTGGACAAGGTCTAGGTCACCACACAGACCAAGAAGGCATAGGTATCAGCTGCTGGATAGCTCAGCAAAAAGAAGCACCGCCAGAAGCAACCGAGGACCTGGGTTCAAATCTGGGCCCTGATAGTATGGCCCTTCTTTTAGGACAACCACAGGGTTGGAGCAGGTTTAAGCGGAAACCTTTGATGGAACTCCCAAACCAGTCTAAGAGCATGGACATGCTCAGCAGGTTCCCAAGAATTTTCTTCAGGTCCGTATCCTTCCCATTTCACCAGGTACTGCAACTTGTTCCTGTGGATCCTGGAGTCAATTATTCCTTCTACAATAAATTCCTCTTCACCCTCAACAACCACAGGCAGGGGAGGAGGAAGGACTCTCCCAGGGAAGGAATTTTCATGGAAGGGTTTCAGTAAAGAAACATGAAAAACAGGATGGACTCTCATACTGTCAGGAAGTTTCAAGCAGAAAGTAACTGCATTAACTTGTGCCAGGATTTGAAAAGGTCCTAAATACTTTGGCCCCAACTTAACAGATGGTACCTGAATCTTGAGATTCTTTGCGGATAACCTGACCTTGTCTCCAACACGGAAAGACGGTATTTCTCTTCAACGTCTATCAGATGCCTTCTTGCGCCACCTTCAATGTTTCAAGCAATTTACTTTGAGTTTCCTGTAAAAGAGATAACCTCTCATTAACAGCAGGAATCGGTGTAGCAATAGGGAGGTCAGCAATGCAAACTGGATGGTACCCTGTATTCACATAAAAAAAGACTAAGAGATGTAGAGCTGTGCTTAGAATTATTGTAGGCAAATTCTGCTGTTGGAAGATAATCCTCCCAATCATCCTGCAAATAGCTAACAAAACAGCGAAGATATTGTTCCAAAGTCTGATTTGTTTTTTCCGTTTGGCTATTGGATTGAGGATGAAAGGCAGAGGAAAGATTGACTGTGACACCCAGGGACATGCAGAAACTTCTCCAGAATTTGGAAGTAAATTGAACTCCCCTATCTGAGACCACATCATCCGGGATCCCATGTAGTTTAAATACTTCCCGGATCATTAATTCTGCAGTTAGTTCTGCATTGGGTACCACCTTAGTTGGGATGAAGGGAGCCATTTTGGCTCGGTTGACCACTACCAAGCTGGTGGTCATTTTCTTCCAAGGAGGGAGTTCAACCACAAAATCCATATAAATTGATCCCCCAAGGCCGTGATGGAATTGGAAGCGGTTGAAGCAATCCCACAGGGGAAGATCGGGGTGTCTTATGACGTGCACAGGTTGGACAAGAAGCAACATAGTTCTTTACATCTTTCTTGTAACTAGGTCACCAGTATGAACGAGACAACATTTCAGCAGTTTTAAAGGCCCCAAAATGTCCTGCAAGCTTAGAGTCATGAACCAGTCTGAGGACTTCTAGCTGCACACTTTGAGGGACATAGAGGCAATGATTCTGAATCCAAAAGCCATTTCTGAAGGTGAGACTCAGGTCCTTGGGAGGATGTTTAAGGAGTAGCCATCTTTAAGCAAGGTCAAAAATTCTTTGGGATTAGTGGCTCCTAAAAAGTTCTTTTGAGAAAGAATGGTACAGTCAGAGTTGCTTCCTTGAGGGGATTCAGACAAACTCCGTGACAGGGCATCAGCCTTGCCATTTCTTGAGCCAGGTCTGTAAGAAACGATGAAATTAAACCTGGAGAAGAATAAAGACCAGAACGCTTGGCGTGAGGACAGTCTCTTTACAGAATGGATGAACTCTAAGTTCCGATGATCGGTAAGAACAGTCACCAAATGCTCAGCCCCTTCTAACAGATGCCTCCATTCAGAGAAAGCTTCCTTTATAGCCAGCAATTCTATATTCCCAATTTCATAGTTCCTTTCAGCAGAGGACATCAACCGGGAAAAGTAAGCATATGGATGAAGCTGCATCTTTTCACTTATACGCTGAGAAAGGATAGCTCCAACAGCAGAATTTGAGGCATCTACTTCTACAACAAAGGGAAATTCAGGGTCAGGATGTACTAGAATTGGCGCAGAGGTAAAGAGTGTCTTTAGTTTACTGAAAGCAGCTTGTGCCTCTGGTGCCCATTTGAAGAGCTGTCCCTTCTTGGTTAACTGGGTAATTGGTGCAAGCACCTTGGAAAAGTCCCTTATAAACTTTCTGTAGAAATTGGCAAATCCAAGAAATCGTTGACTCTCTTTAACATTCCTAGGAGCAGGCCACTCCACCACTGCTTTAATCTTATCAGGGTCCATGCTCAACCCTTTAGGGGAGATTATGTACCCCAGAAACTAAATCTTGGTCTGTTCAAATTCGCATAATGTCCAGAGTCCCCACAATAAAGGCATACATTTTCAATCCAACGTCTTTCCTTTTCCTGAGTAGTGATACCCCTTCTGACGAAATCAATTTGCATAGGATCAGGGTTACTGGAATTATGGAAAACCTGAGAACTCTTCCGAGGAGGTTGACTAAAAGAAAAACGCATACCCTCACTATTTCCCAGTATTCCCAGTCTCTCTTTTCTCCTTTCAGAAAGCCTCTGGTCAATACGGATGCACAATTGGATAAAGTTCTCCAAATCATGAGCCAGTTCATGCTTTATTTTCTCAGAAAGCCCATGCCAAAACTGGCTTCTTTGTGCAGCTGGATTCCAGGTTGTATCTGCGATCCAGCACCTGAATTCAGTAGTGTATTCGTAATCCGTAATGGAGCGTCGTCCCTAACGCAAATTATGCAGTTTGGCCTCAGTGTTAGCACATCGATTTGGATCGTCAAAAACTTGGCCCATAGCTTTAGTAAAGGAGTGGAGATTATCTAAAATGAGGTCATCCTTTTCCACATAGGGAGAGGCCCAAGAAAAAAGCTTCCTCTGTCAGGAGATTGATAATAAACAGTACCTTTTTTTTTTTTTTTTCAAATGCAGCAGGCTGCATTTGGAAGTAAATGCGACATTGATTAAGGAATCCTCTGTAAAGCCAGCGGTCTCCATTGAATTTTTGTGCAAGAGGCATTTGAGCACTGGACTCAGAACTGGCGCCATTTACAGAACTAAGATCCAACACCTGTTTCTTTAAGTCCTGAATTGCCTCTTGTTGATCTTTCACCACCTTTTGCAGTTCTTTAAATTTTGCCTGATAAGTGACACCAAAATCTTGCGATTCAGAAATTTGCTGAGTGACAGAGGCAAATTTAGCTTCCACTGCAGACTCCATTGTGGCCAGATTATTCTGTCACGATTACTGGATCAGGCTCAGAGTCCAGTCGCAGAAAGCAGCAGCACAACCTTGGTCGACAAGCAGGCTCTGGTACACAAGAGATCAGCCGGAGTGAGGGAGCAAGCAGAAGAGTAGTCGTAGTCAAGCTGAAGATTGGTACACAAGCAGTGAAGAGCAAAATGGCAGCAGGCAGAGGCGTAGTCCTGGAACATAGCTGGAGGTCGATACACAAGTAGAAGATTAATTAGGGAGGATGATGCACACAAAGCTAGATCTTGGCAAAAGCACAATAATCTGGCATCAGGAAGTTCCCAGATCAGGCTTAAATAGGAAGTTCAAAGGAGTGGCCAATGGTTCAGAGTTCACAGGAGGCTGGGCAAGGAACTAGACAGGAAACTGGAAAAGGTCTAGGTCACCACGCAAATCAAGAAGACATAGAGAAGACAAAAGAAGCACTGCCAGAAGCAACCGAGGACCTGGATTCAAATCTGGGCCCTCACACTAGATGTTAAAGGAATTTGGAGGCAAAAGAGAGTAAGGAGATGAATCTTAAGTTGTTAAGATTGGTGGGGTCCAGTGA
The DNA here is from genome assembly GCF_965119305.1 of Pelophylax lessonae. Classification (NCBI taxonomy): domain Eukaryota; kingdom Metazoa; phylum Chordata; class Amphibia; order Anura; family Ranidae; genus Pelophylax; species Pelophylax lessonae. The sequence goes on along the minus strand of NC_138777.1, from coordinate 43,234,190 downwards.
GGTCTTTTTAAGTATGGGGGTCACTAGTGCAAGTTTTAGAGCAGTGGTCTCCAAACTGCAGCCTGGGGGCTGGATGTGGCCCTTTGCTTACCTTTATCTGGCCCTTGGGGCACTTTCTCCCACTGACAAAAGACACTATTCTTCCCACTGACATCATCAATGGGGCATGATTCCTGCTATTGACGTCAGCAATTGGGCAATATTTCTCTCATTGGCACCAACTATGGGGCACTATTCCTCAAACTGACAACAAAAATGGGCACTATTCCTCTCACTGACATCAACGATGGGGCATAGTTCCTGTGATTGACATCAGTAATGAGGCACTTTTTCTCCCATTGAGGCGAGCAATGGGGCACTATTCCTCAAACTGACAACAATGATGGGGCACTATTTTTCCCACTGACACCAACAATGGGGCACTATCGACATCAGTAATGGGGCACTTTTTCTCCCACTGACACCAATTATAGGGCATAATTCCGGCTGGTAACCTCAGTAATGGGGCACTTTTTCTCCCATTGACACAAACAATGGGACACTATTCCTCCCACTGACATCCACGATGGGGCACTATTCCTTTTTCTAATACCAAAGATGAATTGTTTGCCCCCACTGACACCAGGATGATTTCTACTCCCAATGGCCACAGTCCTGCCCCCCAAAAGTCTGAAGGACAGTAAGCTGGCCCTGTGTTTAGAAACTTTGGAGATCCCTGTTTTAGAGGGTTGGGGAAGATGCCAGTAGAGAGGGAGAGATGGAAGTTATGAGTTAATGAGTGTAGGAGAGAGCCAGAAGGTGACCATAGTATTTGTGAGGGAACAGGGTCCAGAGGGCAGGTGGTTAGGTGAGCATTAGAAAACAGTTTAGTGACTTCCTCTATAGTAGCTGGGTTAAACGAGGGAAGTATGAATTGTTCAGGTGGACAATGAGTGTAAGGCGAGGGAGATATCTGTACAGTGGAGATCTCGTCAAGAATTGTATCACTATTTGTTAAAACACATCCTTTTATTTTGATATTTTGTTTAAAACCAATTACAATAAAAAAAATAAAAAAAAAACATTTTTTTTAACATGCATTGGTTTGTATATTTGTAGTCATGCTATTGACACTCCTATTTTTCAGTATAGCTTCCACAAAAAAAGTACCCTCAATATCCCACAGGTCAACAATACAGTATGATTGCAACTTAAAATGCCCAATCCTTTTTTTCTAAAAAATTTGCTGATCAATCCCATGGGGTAGGGATACAATTATTCAGGGTGTTTCTCAGTCTATTCAATCCACTTCATTGTGGAGCTTAATTCTGAAAACGTAATTGTTGGAATTATATTTTACAAATCATACAGATAACATATATTATTTAAATAACTATAGATGTAGACTTAAATATGTCTGTCAATTTAGGGTGTGCCCTGACGGGGTGTCCACACTAAAAGAAAAGTAAAACATCAGTTGAGGAAGAATCCATTTGACAGGCAACATCTACACACCAATCCAGTATTTGGATAATACCTAAGTTGCACCCTCCCCCCTAAAGAGGTTCTTCACTCTGGAAAAAAAAATTTAAATAAAAGTCAGCAGCTACAAATACTGTAACTGCTGAATTCTAATAAAAGAACACTTTCCTGTCCAGGGATCCAGCGCCGCCCTTAATCAGGCTAGTTCTGCACTAGTCTTTGGGTTCCAGGCTGGCACCTTTAGTGTGGGAAGTTGGCTGTGACAGCTTGTGGCTTCACAGCCAGCTTCATACTGGGCATGCTGCTGCACTTTATGAATGGTCCCGCAGTCTTCTGGGACCTGTGATGTGTCCCAGATAGCTGAGGGTGAAAAGAGGGGAGGCCGAAGTTCCAATAGATCGGCTAGGCCATGCAAGTGGAAGTAGGAAAAAGTACCTGCTCCCTCCCCACTAAAAAAAATGATTTGCCAGATATGGTAGAGGAGGGTGGGAGAAGAATCAAAGCGGAACTTTCTCTTTTGGGTTCAGTTCTTCTTTACCAATAAAAGTTTTTGCTAGATGAAAAGAGAAATTTATGAATTTTGTATTACAATCCCCCTTTTTTAGATTGCTTATCCATTGGTGGTTCTCTACTCTCCTCTTCCTATGTGTCCCGCAGGACACCCTTCTTCCCAGTCGGAACTAGGAGAGGATATACTGTATATCTCTTATTTAACCTTTCTTGTGGTATAAGTTTGGGTTAGGATGCCCGGTCAGGGAACATGCCACCATGCAAGTCTAGATTTATAGTTCTATAAATAGCTTGATATGTTAGCTGTATCATTTGTAAAATCTAATTTTAACAATGAATTTTGTAGTTTCGCTTCACAACTTACTGATGAAGTGGGTTTTATAGCCTGAGAAATGTGTGGAAGAGTCATATCCCTACTCCATGGGGTGGATCAGCTAATACTTTAGGAAACAGGGTTGTTTGTCTCTTTAAGCCATGGTATACTTTTATTGTTGTCCTGCGTGATATTAGTACTTTTTGTGGAAGCTATTTGTCTATTTTGTATAAGTTATGGGTGGGTAGGTTGTGTGGGAATATGATGAGCATCATACATATATATTTTTTAAATAGATTCTTTCTTTATATTGACCACAGTACAGGGTAAAGAAATCTGTGACAATGGATAGCATGGAAACACATGCATATCAGACACAGATGTAGTTCCTGCAGTATGTCTACCAATTATGAAATACTAACTGGTAGAAAAGTCATACGAGAAAATGTTGGTAATATTTCTCCACAAAAAGCAATATTCAGGCCCCGCTATGGTCAAAGTTTGTCTAAATACGTAAGCAAAACAAACCCAAGGGGTAAACATTTGAGAAGATGTATGTAAGGGAAAGAAAGAAAGGACGAGAAAAAAAGGGGGAAGTCCCCAGGGGTGGGGATGGGAGAAGTAATATGACCTGGTGGTGTGAGTATCTAGGGAAGGAGGCATCATATTCTCTTTGATCCTGGGAAGATACATTATAAACATAAAAAGAGAAATGGTGCTGAACAGCATATAAATTGTAAGATAGTGTGGAATAAAAAAAAAAATGTAACCTCTGAAATCCAGTCTAAATAGTTTATTTCTTTATCAGATTGGCTAAGCACCTTGGTAAGAAAAACTTTTGTCTGCAGAGATCCTGAGGGCTGCTCAGTAATTCCCAAAGAACCACAAGTTGGGTGCCATGGATTTGGAGTATACATCAACTTTATACACTTTTGAACAGTGGTCATAATGTTTAATCATTTAATTGTTACAGCTTATGTTGGTCTCTAGGGTCCTCAATACACAAATGGTGCTGGCAAAAAGTTGCCAACAGCAACCAATCAGTACCCATCCATTTATGCAACGCAGAGTTAAAATTGTACCATGGTTGCTGATCAAATGCAGAAACCAGGTCCCACTCCTAAAATGTTACTCACGTTAATCTAAGACTAAGCTAGGATGGGTGAAGATTAGGAGAGGCAGGCACTTTGATATGCATGATGTGGTTGAGTAAAGTTGAGTGATGTAATCGGAATGAGCCCTGGTTTCTATGTATGGAGCTGGAATGGGCTTCTTTGTCCAGCACCTGGCGTGGCAACAGCAAGGAACTTTGCAGAGCTTGGGAGCAGAAAGACACTGAAATTCTAAATAACTTGGCTAATGCAGAATCCCCTTTGTAATGAACCACACCTACTGAAGATATTGGCATTTCACAAGTTAATATATTAGATTGAAATTCTTATAAAAATACACTTTTGTGTCAGTTGTATTTTTAAGGCTTGTCTTGACTGGTGGAAAACAGAGTGGGTGTTTTTCTGCCCCTAAAATGGCCATAAAAATGCCTTGTCCAACTGTGACAAAACAATACCCACATAAATGCAGGCATGGTGGTGCTTAAAAACCCAGCGAGGTGTAGCGCTTTGGGTGACAGTCTTCCCAACCAAAGGTTGGTCACACATTTTTAAAAATTCCTTGAAAACAATTTAAAAAAAGCAAAGTACATTTTCAAAGCCTTTGCGATCATTGAATATGTAATGCCAGTGGATAAAAGTCCATTGCCTCTATTGACACTTGAGCAGGCAATTTTGAAGCCGTTTCAAGTGTTGTCAAGCTTTTGACATTTTTGCTTTAGCCAATTGAAAGCAGTATTCTCTTTTCTGTGTGTTGTTCTGTTGTCTTGTGGTGTTGGAGCTCTTGAGCCATGTCTGCTATGCCAATTTTTTCCCAGGCCCTATGCCGCATTCTTGTAATGGGTATCAGTTGAGTTATAGAGGTTCTTGTGGCCCCTCACCAGGCACATGAAGTTCATGTCCGCCGGTCACACTACGATCGCCGCTACAGCGGGAGAAAGACAGAGCGGCTTGTGTAAACAAGCCACCTGTCAGTTCTCCCTGTGTAAAAGTGAAGATCAAACAGTTCTACTATGTAGAACTGTTGATCTTTGTTTTTACACTAGTAGACCTGTCCCTGCACAGTTAGAATCACGCCCCTAGGACACACTTAACCCCTCCCTGTCCAATACTGTTAACCCCTTCCCTGCCAGTGTCATTTTTGCAGTAACAGTGCATATATATAGCACTGATTACTGCAGTAATGTCACTGGTACCCCCAAAAGTGTCAAAAATGTCAGTCAAGGGTCCGATCTGTCCGCCGCAATGTCGCAGTACCGCAAAAAAAATCGCAGATCGCCGCCATTACTCGTTAAAAAAAAAAACACCAAAAATGACAAAAATCTTTCCCTTTGTTAGTAAACGCGATAACTTTTGCGCAAACCAATCAAAATACGCTTTTTGCGATTTTTTTTACCAAACATAGGTAGCGTAAAACAAATTGGCCGAAAATTTTAAAAAATTTTGATTTTTACATTTTTTTTTGGGGGAATTTCATATAAAAAAAAGTGAAAAATATTGTTGTTTTTGCAAAAATTACGCTCTTTTTTTGTTTATAGCGCGTGATCAAAAAATCGCACAGGTGATCAAATACCACCAAAAGAAAGCTCTGTTTGTGGGAAAAAAAGGACGTGAAATTCGTTTAGGTACAGCGTCGCACGACCGCGCGATTGTCCGTTAAAGTCACGCAGTAAAAAATCGCAAAATAACCCCTGGTCTTTTAGCAGGAAAATCCTCCGGTGGTAAAGTGGTTAAAATACCAACCTACTCATTCTCTTCCTTCCTCCCCAGACCTCCTGCACTCTACCTCCCTCGTCACCTCCTCCCTTCCAGGACTTTTCCTGAGCCTTTCTTATTCTTTGGAACTCCCTACCCCAATCTGTCCAACTATCTCCTACTCTGTTTCCTTTTAGAGGATCCCTAAAAACCCTCCTTTTCAGAGAAGCCTATTCTGCTCCTAACAACTATATTTTTTATTTTCTCCATCAGATCATCCCCCACAATTATTACCTTTTGTATCACTTGACCCTCCCACCCAGATTGTAAACTCTAACGAGCAGGGCCCTCTGATCACTCCTGCACTGAATTGTATGGTAACTGAACTCTCTGCCCTCATATTTTAAAGCACTGCGCAAACTGTTGGCACCTTATAAATCCTGTATAATAATAATAATAATGGGTTGGGTAATATTTTGAGAAGTTGGTGATATATCTTTGGGCAGAGTTGTGGATGGCTTTGTATATTGTTTTTAATATGTTGAACTTTATTTGTTGGGTGATCAGAAGCCAGTTAAGGGATTGCCAGAGAGGGTTGGAGGACACTGAGCAGTTGGTAAAGTAGATGAACCTGGCAGTGGCATTCATGATAGACTAAAATGGGGATGGTCTTTGTAGAGGTAGGCCAACAACAAGGGAGTTGAAGTAGTCGCGGTGAAGGATAACAAGGGAGAGAATTAGTAGCTTGGTTAATTGGTGTCATTGGTTAAGAAGGGGTATGATTTGAAAACATAAGAGATTACGTCGACAAGATTTTGATATTAATTGGATGTGTGGCTGAAAGGAGAGGTCAGAGTCCAGAGTTACCAGGCTGAAGGGAGTGATGGATAGGCATGGGGAAGTGGAGTCCTTTATCCATGGGCTACAGACACACCTCAAGATTAAAAGGGGAAAGCCTGTGTAGTTGGAGAAGGGGGCATGGGGGGGGCAGGGGAATACAATGCGCTCGGTTTTAGAAAGTTTGAAGAGATATTGCTAGAGATGAAGTAAGAGGCACCACATCCCATAAATTGAGTAACTACAATAGAGGGGGGCAAGTGGGACTTTAACGGTGCTAAATGATGGAGAAAAATCTGAATTCTCAAAAATTGTACATTTTATTACACATAGAAAGTGAGGGCAAGACAATACATCAATATAAAATGATAAAATCAAGAAAATGCACTCGAAAATATCAACTCTACGTGTTTCGCCATCTTCATAATAGCTTCTTCAGGAGTTTTCATAGACATTTCTCGAGAGTGAACATTTCTAGGTAACAAAGGGAAAAGACAAAAAACATGACATGTGTATGTATATAGGGCTTATCTCAATGGTCCTAATATTGAGTGCCCAATTGATTTACATAATTATAAAGACAATGATACCAATGAAGTACCTTAAGATGACCTGAGCCCTTTCTTATGCCGAAGGTGGAGGTAATAGAGGTGACGCCACCAAAGCAAGCACAGAGGGGGAGGGGAGCCGAGACCCTCAGACTCCTAGAGTTGACCCATAGAGAGGGTGACAGCCAGGCTAGAGATGATAGATAGAGATAATAGAACCAGAGCATAGAAATACATTTCAACCCACAATTGTTATCTCTCCAATTGGTATGAGGCTAAATATCAGGTAGAAAAAGTTACCAAAATAGTCACCTGATTATGAATAAATGTGCAGTTGAATCCCTAGGTACCTCAATGTAACAAAGACAGGAAGGGAAAATGAAGTCCCCTTAATATCCCCCAAATGGGAGGTATCCCTTGAAACAAAAGGAAATGGAATTTGTTGAAGATAGTAATAAATATAATAAGGGTCTGTCAAATTTTGAGGGTATGAATACTTACCCAAAATTGACAAGATTCAGCGCCTAAATTGTCATGCAGTATTCAAAAGTTCACCGCCATTTCAATTCAACAAACTTTCCAATAGTACACAAAAATGAAGGAGACTGCACGGGAAGAAAGAGAAAAAGGCATGGAAGAACATCATCAGCGTTGGAATCTACCAAAAATATATGGAGAGAAGCAGGGTTTAAAATATTTCATTTACCGCAAATGGTCTCAAAGATCATGTATCGTTCCCCGGTGGTCTAGTGTAATACTGACCATGTGGCGCCGGCATTTATACACCCCCTCCACTCCCTCGGCGTCTGACGTCACCGAGGGAGTGAGAGCGAGGTACGCCCAGTGGTCCAATGGAGGCCGAGAAGGAAGTGCGTCATTAAGACGAAACCGCATCACGTGATTCCGCCGGAACCGGAAGGTCGGGGATGACAACATCCGGTCAGGACATGAATGTAAGCAAAGGAGGTAACAGGTTGCCGAGAGGCAATCTAAAAAGGGATCCAAAATGAAACTGACAGCATCGCCGAAGTTTTCGTGTTCGGCGATGCTGTATAAATGCCGGCGCCACATGGTCAGTATTACACTAGACCACCGGGGAACGATACATGATCTTTGAGACCATTTGCGGTAAATGAAATCTTTTAAACCCTGCTTCTCTCCATATATTTTTGGTAGATTCCAACGCTGATGATGTTCTTCCATGCCTTTTTCTCTTTCTTCCCATGCAGTCTCCTTCATTTTTGTGTACTATTGGAAAGTTTGTTGAATTGAAATGGCGGTGAACTTTTGAATACTGCATGACAATTTAGGCGCTGAATCTTGTCAATTTTGGGTAAGTATTCATACCCTCAAAATTTGACAGACCCTTATTATATTTATTACTATCTTCAACAAATTCCATTTCCTTTTGTTTCAAGGGATACCTCCCATTTGGGGGATATTAAGGGGACTTCATTTTCCCTTCCTGTCTTTGTTACATTGAGGTACCTAGGGATTCAACTGCACATTTATTCATAATCAGGTGACTATTTTGGTAACTTTTTCTACCTGATATTTAGCCTCATACCAATTGGAGAGATAACAATTGTGGGTTGAAATGTATTTCTATGCTCTGGTTCTATAATCTCTATCTATCATCTCTAGCCTGGCTGTCACCCTCTCTATGGGTCAACTCTAGGAGTCTGAGGGTCTCGGCTCCCCTCCCCCTCTGTGCTTGCTTTGGTGGCATCACCTCTATTACCTCCACCTTCGGCATAAGAAAGGGCTCAGGTCATCTTAAGGTACTTCATTGGTATCATTGTCTTTATAATTATGTAAATCAATTGGGCACTCAATATTAGGACCATTGAGATAAGCCCTATATACATACACATGTCATGTTTTTTATGTCTTTTCCCTTTGTTACCTAGAAATGTTCACTCTCGAGAAATGTCTATGAAAACTCCTGAAGAAGCTATTATGAAGATGGCGAAACATGTAGAGTTGATATTTTCGAGTGCATTTTCTTGATTTTATCATTTTATATTGATGTATTGTCTTGTCCTCACTTTCTATGTGTAATAAAATGTACAATTTTTGAGAATTCAGATTTTTCTCCATCATTTAGCACCGTTAAAGTCCCACTTGCCCCCCTCTATTGTAGTTACTCGGTTTTAGAAAGATTTAGCATTAGGAAATGATTAGACAACCATACTGATATTGAAATAAGAACTGCAGCAGAGGGCCTGGGAAGAAATTGGCATAGCAGATGTGCCTCAAAAGCTCCAATAGCACAACACATCACAACCCCTCACAGAAAAGCCAAGAAGCAGATACAAGGACAACAACTTATGATGTCACAATTTCAGCTCTTGAGTTATGGGCACTATTCCATTTTTCCTGGCATCAGTTGCAGTTGTAAAGATTAGGGTGTGCTCACACCTCATGGATAAGGGCCTCCACATCCAGCACAGCATGGCCTTGCGCCTCCATTATTGTTTAGCCTTAGCTGGGCTTCCTGGATGGGAGAAAAGCAAAGAATAGTTGTTCAGACACAAAAGTGCGTGAAACTGCTTCTCTCATGTTTACAGGCACTTCAAATGGAGGCCAAAAACACACAACGCAGCTCCAAAATCAGCTCATGAACCTTTTTTGAGCTCCGAGTGTAGAGATCAGATATGAGCTTGCATGTCCTCTGACTCAGCCTTAGCCTAATTTGAGCTCTTTTGTTACTCTAATGAGCTGCGGGCCATGCCATTCCCTTGCCACAGCTCCAATAAACAAAGAGGCCTGTAGCTCAGTAAGAGTAATAAAAAGAGCGCAAGTTTGGCAGGAGATGAGTTTGAAGGACGCCTGACCTTAAAGTGACTGAGTGTAGAAATCGGAGAGGGGCTTGAGCATCCTTGGAACTCATCTCTAGCTGACTTTACACTCCTATGTTACTCTAATGAGCTGTGGGCCATGTGGTTCTCTCACCTCCCGTAAACAAAATGGCTAGAATGACCAGCGCTGCAGTTAATTAGAGTAACAAATTAGTGTGAGTCCAGCTAGAGATGAGTTCAGAGGACATCTGAGCTTTGCGTACCTTGTAGAGATGAGAGATGAGCTTGGGCATCCTCCGAACTCATCTCTAGCTGAACCTCTGCTCCTTTGTTACGCTAATGGAATGCGGGCCGTGTTGTTCTCTCCCCTCAGCTCCTGTAAACAAAGTGGAGGGATGAACCCAGACTGCAGCTCATTAGAATAACAAAGAAGCACAAGTTCGGCTAGAAATTAGTTCTGCTAGAAATGAGATCAGAGATGAGCTTGGGCATCCTTCAAACCCATCTCTAGCCAACCTCGTGCTCCTTTGTTAATCTATCAAGCTGTGGGCTATGTTGTTCTGTTGTATCACTATTATAAACAAAGTGGAGGGAATGACCTGGCGTGCAGCTCATTAGAGCAGTGGTCCTCAACTCCGGTCCTCAGGGCCCACTAACAGGCCAGATTTTAAGTATTACCTTGGGGAGATGCAGACTAGAGTACTGCAATCACTGATCAGCAAATGATATCACCTGGGAAGTATTTCAGTTATCTTGCAAACCTGGCCTGTTAGTGGGCCCTGTATGCCAGGGTTGAGGACCACTGCATTAGAGTACCAAAGGAGTAAGAGTTTGTTCTGAGATAAGTTTGGAGGACACCTGCACTTTGAGTGACTGAGTCTAGAGATAAGACATGAGCTTGGTAATCCTCCAAACTCATCTCTAGTTGAACCTCTTTTCCTTTTTTACCTTAATAGGCTGTGGGCCATGTTGTTCTTTAGCCTCCCGTAAACAAAACAGCTAGGTTAATATTTGAAAAACAAAAGAGCACGAGTTCAGCTACAGATGAGTTCAGAGGACACCTGAGCTTCAAGTAACTGAGTTTAGAGATGAGCTTGGGTATCCTCCAAACTCCTTTCTAGCCGAACCTCCGCTACTTTGTTACTTTAATGGGCTGCAGGACATGTTGTTGCTCTCACCTCAGCTCCTGTAAACAAAGCAGTGGGAATGACCTGACCTGCAACTTAGAGGTAACAAAGGAACGTGAGTTCGGCTAGAGATAATGTCACGTACCTGATCCGAAGCTGGAGTGTAGAGAGGGCTCCCCTTGCGGCTAGGTGCAGAGTACCCCTGGAAGTGGGACAGGGAGTGCTGTGCCCGAAGTAGCACGGGTTGCCGGTTGGGATGACCAGGATGGAAGCAGGAACCAACTTGTTGAGAAGTCCCAAACAGGTCTGGAACACTTTGGCAAGCCAGGCAGTTACAAGGTGCAGACAGGAACAGACTGGGAGAAATACTGGAGCGAAGTCAGGAGCCAAGCCGAGGTCAAGTATTGGAGAAGACAACAGGAATCCGAGAGCAAGCCAAGGGGTCAGGAGCCAGGAGAAGCAAGTCAGACAGTCCGGGTCGGCAACGGGAAGGCAAGATAAACAGGTAAACAAGGCACAGGGAACACGGGAGGCTGTTGATCATCCAGCAACTAGATGTTGTGGCTGCTGGCTTTAAATAGGCCGTTTGGCGCCAAGCGCCATTACGCATGGCGTACGCGCGTGCGCATTGGCGCACGCACATTCCTAACTGCGTTTGCCCGTGTTTGGGCGTGCATGCGCATTCGCGCCAATGCGCGAATTCGCTGATTCGCCAGGATATTGGTAGTTCCCTGACAGTGCCCCCCCCTGAGGGGCAGCCTCCGGATGCCTAACAGAGCCTGTTTTTCAGGGAATCTTTTGAAAAAGTCACGTAACAGTCTGGGAGCGTGTATATTTCCAGCAGGTTCCCAAGAACTTTCCTCCAGAGAATAGCCCTTCCATTTGATTAAATACTGGACTTGCCTTCCTCGTCTACGGCAGTCCAGGATGGATTCCACTTCATATTCCGTTTCTCCATCTACTACAACTGGAGGTGGAGGCAAGCTATCTCTTCCAGGAAAAGGACCAGGATTGGCCGGTTTAAGCAAAGACACGTGGAAGACTGGGTGAATTTTGTAAGTATCTGGAAGGCATAATTCAAAGGCCACAGGATTGACCATCTTCTTGATCGGGAAGGGACCAATAAATCTTGGACCCAGCTTCTTGGATGGGCAGGCCAACTTAAGATTAAGAGTGGACAGCCACACTTTGTCTCCCACCTTCAAGGCCGGGCTATCCCTCCTTCTCTTGTCGTAGCATTCCTTATAGGCTTCTTGTGCCTTTTGCATGGTCTTCTGTAATAGCAGAAAATTTTCTTGCAGGAAGGCTACCCTATCTTGAACAGCAGGTACTGTAGTCTCAGACACAGGGTTAGGTAAAAAGGATGGGTGAAACCCATAGTTTGCAAAAAATGGAGACTGGTGGGTGGAAGCATGAATTGTGTTATTGTAGGCAAACTCCGTACACGGGAGTAAGGATACCCAGTTGTCTTGCGAAAATGTGGAAAAGCAGCGGAGATATTGCTCAAGGGTTTGGTTGGTTCTCTCCGTTTGACCATTACTTTGGGGGTGATATGCTGAAGATAAGCAGACTTCAATATTCAAGGCTTTACAGAGAGACCTCCAAAATCTGGAAGTAAATTGTACTCCACGGTCGGATACAATGCTGCCGGGTAGACCATGTAGCCTCACTATTTCCTTGACAAAGGTATGTGCCGTGTCCACGGCCGAAGGAGTGCCAACCATGGGAATAAAATGGGCCATTTTGGACAAGCGGTCTACTATCACCATAATTGTGGAGAATCCCTCTGAAGAAGGTAGGTCCACTATAAAATCCATGGACAACATCTCCCATGGTTGTCTTGGGACCGGAAGTGGTTTCAACAGACCCCAGGCTTGGACGTGACTGCCTTTACTCCGAAGGCAGGTGGTACAGGAACTCACATAGTCCTTACAGTCCTTTCTTAGGTTTGGCCACCAATAGGATCGCTGAATTAGCTCTAAGGTCTTTCGGACCCCAAAGTGACCGGCAAGTTGATGGTCATGAAGAGCTTTAAGGACCGTGAGTCTGGCTTCCTGGGGTACAAAGAACTTGTCTTCATGCAAAAAAAATTTTCCCTGTCTTTTGAGAGTAGCAGTCTCAGGAGCAGTACAGCGGGCAGAGGCCAGTTCAAGGGTGGTCCTAAGATCAGGCTGGAGTAAAAGAAAGTTTTGAGAGGACAGAATTGTACTGGGGGTGACATCCACAGGGGTTTCAGGGAACATCCGCGAGAGGGCATCTGCCTTCCCATTCTTAGAACCTGGCCGGTATGTGAGATGGAAGTTAAACCTCGAAAAGAATAGTGCCCATCTGGCCTGCCGAGGTCTTAGGCGTTTGGCTGATCTGAGATATTCGAGGTTCTTGTGGTCCGTGAATATCATTATTGGGTGGGCTGCGCCCTCCAGCAAATATCGCCATTCTTCTAATGCGGCCTTGATGGCCAATAGTTCTCGGTCCCCTACATCGTAGTTCTTCTCGGGCTGACTGAGCTTTCTAGAAAAAAACGCTACTGGGTGAAGCAATGCCTTGGGTCCCTGGCGTTGCGATAGGACTGCTCCCGTGGCCACTTCTGAAGCATCAACTTCAAGGACGTAGGGTAAGGCTGGGTCTGGGTGTTGTAGCACCGGAGCACTGGTGAATACAGCCTTGAGCTTGTCAAATGCACTTTGGGCCTCTGGGGACCATTGGAACCGAGTGTTTTGCCGAGTCATCTGCGTAATGGGGGCAATGATGCGGGAAAAGTCCTTAATAAACCTTCGGTAAAAGTTTGCGAAACCCACAAACCTTTGGATGCCCTTTTTGTCAGAGGGGGCAGGCCACTCCAAGATGGCAGACACTTTCTGAGGGTCCATTGCTATTCCATCAGTGGAGATAATCAGACCCAGAAATTGTATGGATGACTTCTCGAATTCACATTTTTCTGCTTTAGCATAAAGCCCGTGTTTTCTGAGAGTGGCCAATACTTTTTGTACATGTATTCTGTGCAACTCCAGGGTAGTAGAAAAAATAAGGATGTCGTCTAAATAAACGATGAGGAAATTGTCCAGGAATTCTCGGAAAATATCATTTACAAGGTGCTGGAAAGTGGCGGGGGCATTACACAGCCCGAAGGGCATAACCAAGTATTCGAAATGCCCGAAACGGGTTCGAAAGGCAGTTTTCCACTCATCGCCCTCGCGGATCCGCACCAAATTATAGGCACCTCGTAAGTCCAATTTAGTAAAGACTTGAGCAGAACGAAACCTCTGGAAGAGTTCAGGAACGAGAGGGAGTGGGTACCGGTTCTTTATAGTTATTTTATTCAAGTCCCTGTAGTCCACACATGGCCTGAGAGTGTGGTCTTTTTTCTCCACGAAGAAGATTCCGGCTCCGGCCGGAGAGGAAGAAGGACGAATGAAGCCCTTGCTGAGGTTTTCATCGATGTATTGCCGTAGGGCTTCAAGTTCCGTCTCTGAAAGTGGGAAAATACGGCCAAAAGGGATCTCAGCACCAGGCAACAATTCTATTGGACAATCATAGGGACGGTGAGGTGGTAGAGAGTCCGCCTTCTTCTTATCAAATACGTCCAGAAAACTATGATAGGCGGAAGGAACGTCTTGGCTGGCATTGGAAACAGGTTGAATGGCAAGACAGCTGGCAGGAGGAGGTATCTCAGGAGTCATACAATGTTGGAGGCAGTATACTGATTTGAAGGATACTTCCCCTTTGGACCAGTCTATCAACGGGTTATGGGCCCGTAGCCACGGAATTCCCAGAATTACAGGAAACATAGGTGAAGGAAGGACGTCAAAGTGAAGAAATTCCTTATGGCCAGGACCAGTAGTGGCAAGTACGGGTAAGGTCTCCTGAATGACGGGCCCGGACCTGGGAGTGGTGCCGTCTGCAAGGTGGATTTCCAGTTTATGGCGCTTGGTCTGGAGTGGAATGTGAAGGTTTCTTGCCACAGAGATATCCAGGAAACAGCTGCAGGCTCCGGAATCAATGATTGCTGGCAGCTTGATCTCTCCTTCTGCCACCTGTAATGAAACAAGAAGGACTAGGTGAGCGGGAGAGGGTCCCGGAATTTGGAGATGCAGATGGTTGAAAGCAGCGGGCTTACTTGGTCTCACTGGGCAGTCACGGAGAAAGTGTCCATCTTCCCCACAGTAAAGACATAAGTTCAATTGCCTGCGACGAAGCCTTTCAGCAGGGGTTAAGGCTGAGCGGACCACTCCGATCTGCATAGGCTCTTCAGGAGACATTGGGCTGGTAGCAGTGGGTAGAGGAGCAGGAGATGGTGGCACCTTGGGTAACATCCAAGTAGGCTGATAAGACTGAGCTCGTTCAGACCTGCGTTCCCGCAAACGTCTGTCCAATTGGATGGCGAGTTGAATGAGCTCCTCTAATGAGGTGGGGGTCTCTACTCGTGCTAACTCATCTTTCAGGGTTTCAGACAGACCTAGCCGATATTGGTATTTGAGGGCGGCCTCATTCCACCCTGTGTCTGCGGCCCACCTACGAAAGTCCACTGTGTAATCCTCTACAGGGCGTCGGCCTTGCTGTAGCTTATGGAGCGTAGCCTCGGCAGTGGCCATACGTTGTGGGTCATCGTATAGCTGTGCCATAGCCTCGAAGAAAACCTCAACGGAACTGACAGCAGGATCCTTCTGTTCCAGTAACTGATGGGCCCAGGACTGGGGTTCATCAGACAACAGGGAAATAATAAACCCCACTTTAACTGTCTCTAAAGAAAAAGTTCTGGGTTGCAGGGCCAGGTAGAACAGGCAGGCATTTTTGAATAACTTAAACTTGCGGCGATCCCCCGAGAAGCGTTCAGGTATAGGTACTCTTGGTTCTGGAGGCGGAGCCATCATCATAGGAGTTGGAGCTGATTGTCCTGAAGTTACAGGAGCGGAGGTGGAGACTGCAGCGGGTGGATTTGGAGTCGCTGCCAGAGATGGTGTAGTCAGGTACTGTAAACGACCTTCCAGTTGGAAGTACCCATCCTGAAGATTCTTCACCGCCTGGGTTAATGCTGTCACTTGCTGGCACAGGGTTTCCAGCGGGGAGGCACCTCTCTCGGCTTCTGACATGGCTGGATGATACTGTCACGTACCTGATCCGAAGCCGGAGTGTAGAGAGGGCTCCCCTTGCGGCTAGGTGCAGAGTACCCCTGGAAGTGGGACAGGGAGTGCTGTGCCCGAAGTAGCACGGGTTGCCGGTTGGGATGACCAGGATGGAAGCAGGAACCAACTTGTTGAGAAGTCCCAAACAGGTCTGGAACACTTTGGCAAGCCAGGCAGTTACAAGGTGCAGACAGGAACAGACTGGGAGAAATACTGGAGCGAAGTCAGGAGCCAAGCCGAGGTCAAGTATTGGAGAAGACAACAGGAATCCGAGAGCAAGCCAAGGGGTCAGGAGCCAGGAGAAGCAAGTCAGACAGTCCGGGTCGGCAACGGGAAGGCAAGATAAGCAGGTAAACAAGGCACAGGGAACACGGGAGGCTGTTGATCATCCAGCAACTAGATGTTGTGGCTGCTGGCTTTAAATAGGCCGTTTGGCGCCAAGCGCCATTACGCATGGCGTACGCGCGTGCGCATTGGCGCACGCACATTCCTAACTGCGTTTGCCCGTGTTTGGGCGCGCATGCGCATTCGCGCCAATGCGCGAATTCGCTGATTCGCCAGGATATTGGTAGTTCCCTGACAGATAAGTGCGGAGGACACCTGACCTTCAAGTGACTGAGTGTAGAGATCAGAGATAAGTTGGGGCATCCTTCAAACATATCTCTAGCCAACCCCATGCTCCTTTGTTACTCTAATGAGCTGCCGGCTATGTTGTTTTCTCCCTCAGCTCCTGTAAACAAAAAAGAGGGTTTGACGTGGCCTGCAGCTCATTAGAGTAACAAATGAATGCAAGTTTGGCTAGAGATGAGTTCTGAGGAGACCTGCACTTTGAGTGACTGAGTGTAGAGATCAGAGATAAGCTCGGGTGTCCTTCAAACTTATCTCTAGCTAACCTTTTGCTCCTTTGTTACTCTAATGACCTGTGGGCTATGTTGTTTTCTCCCCAAGCTCCTATATAGAAAAAGGAGGGAATTAGCCATCCTGCAGATCATTAGAGTACCAAAGGAGTGCAAGTTTGGCTAGACATGAGTTTGGAGGACACCTATGCTTTGAGTGACTGAGTGTAGAGATCAGAGATTGGGCATCCTCCAAACTTTCCAAACCTCCGCTTCTTTGCTACTTTATGGGCTGCGGGCGGGCAATGTTATTCTCTCGCTGTAATGTTCTGGTACCTTGGGGTACCCTAATTACTCTTTCATAAGTGTATGCGCCCCACCATTCTCTTTTGGTAAGGTGCGCATACACCTTTAAGACTGATGCTGTCATCACTGAGCGCCGGACTGGATGGCTATTTAGATCGCCGGCTCTCACTCACATGTGTTCGTTCAAACTGCTTTGTGCCTTGATGCTAACCTGTCTTGAAGCTCTCATGCTTGCAAGCATACCTCGCTGTCGGAAACCACGCTGCGCTGATCCCTGTATCCCGCTACCGGATCATCCGCTCTTGCCGAACCTCTCCTCTGCTACATTGCTATTAGTGATAAGTACCCCACAGGGGAAACCTCTATAACCTTTATACTAAAGCTTACACTATCTACCTCTGCATACTAAGGACTATTACTACATCTGCATTATCTAAGATTGCTAGCTCTTGAGCCTACTACCACCTGTTCTTGCACTGGGTTGATCTCTCTTGTATGTCCACCTGCTACTCTGTCATCTGCTACCATACATGATTAACTAACTAAAGGAAAAGAGGTGAACCAATGTCCATAAGTCCATATAGAGGAAAAAGAATCAAATGCTGAAAATGTAGCCACAGATCCAACAAAATTCTTGCAAAGGAAGTTTCTTGGCTGAGATCACACAAAAAGAGGATGTACCCTTACCAGATGGTTGGACCCCCTGTTAAGGAAGGTCAAACAGGCGTGCGAAATCAGTCACCAGAATTCCTCTCCGAACAACCACAGAACCTCCGGATAAGGACCATGGAACCGGTAGACCTCAATGGACTCCAGGTGTACAAAGGGGATGACCTCCAATAATACAAATGGGGGCGCACATGGTGAAGTATGTACGGATTTTATTAATAAAAGAAGGTTAAAAAACTCACATGTAACTGCTTGATACAGGCATGTTATTCAATTGATTGGCCGCGGCTGGAACAGCGTGACTGCATGGGGGCTAGCGTATCTGACGCGTTTCGTCCTGCAAAGGCGTTTTCGAAGGCAAAAGCCCCCCACATGCAGCACGCTTTTATAGGGTGCCCCTGATCGTTTGGAATGCGGCCATGTTGTCACTTCCGGTGCGTGATGACGCACTTCCGCTTCCGGTGCGCGATGACGCACTTCCGCTTCCGGTGCGTGATGACGCACTTCCGGTCGCGGCGTGCGTGATGACGCACTTCCGGTTTATCAATCAGCATCGCTGTGAGGCGGTGCTGAACTAACAGAAGCCTGACGTAGGAAGCTCAAGAAGGAGGCAGAGAAGACAGTCAGCAATGGAGGATGGAAGTCACCCGACCGCCCAAGGCCAGCCGGAAAAGACCCATCACATCGCAAACCGTCCCCCCAAACCATAAACTATCAACAAATTGAAAATTATGGTCCAGCCACATTACAAACGATCTAATATGCAATGTATAATTACATAGTGGAAACAAATAAATTTGCAACCAGGTTGAATACAAAAAACACACATACAAACAAGTGCATTATATATAAAACCAAATTAAATGAGTTACAAACTATAACCGATAATAAATTAATGATAAAATTTAAACCCATCTGCATGCAATGACTTAAAGTTGAATACATTGAAGGTCACATAGTATATATGAGATACTATAGTACTCAATCTAGTATCTTGCCCGGTGGTATCTACATATCCACTGGGACAGCAAATCCTCCAAAACTGTTCAAAGTAAGAGAAGGAAAAATGGGATAAGCAAATTTGCAGTGGAAAGATGGTGCTTCCTTAACAATCTTAGTCTTAGGGGTACAGAAAAAAGTTCCCAAGCAGTGCACTCAAGTTGTTGTACTTAGATGCGGGTGCAGTGCCGGGGATACTGGGACACTAGAGAAAAAAGACAATAGACAGCAAGTGAAAGAGGGTCTAGGGAGTCAATCTGCCAATCAGCTGTTGTTGATAAAGCAGTTGACATCCCAATCCACGTTGAGACCAAAGGGGGTGTAACACTTCAGGTCAAAAATCCACCTGGTCTCAAGTCTTGAGATCTCCCTCCTCACATTGCTCCCCCTCCAGTGTGGGGTAAATTTGTCAATGCCTATAATCCTGGTCCCAGCAGCTTTTTTATGGTGACATTCCAGGTAATGTCTCGAAACAGAATGTTTCGGAAAACCTCAACGGATATTACCAAGATGTTCATTCACTCTGGTTTTCATGGCTCGGGTGGTCCTACCCACGTACTGGTACCCGCACGGGCATTCCAGCATATAGACTACGTTCTCTGTTGTACATGTGATGAACGTGTCAATAGGGTAACTTTTCTGTGTTGCTTTGGAATGAAATGATAGAACCTTTCGTTCCTTTATGGCATTAGCTTTGCAAACCACACATCGCCTGCAGGGGAAGAACCCTTTTATTTCAGGAAAGAGGTGAGTGGTCCTAGCAGGAGGGTCCACAATGTTTGGTGCCACCCTAAGTCTCAAAGGCGGGGCGCCCTTAAACACCACTGTGGCTACATTTTCATTATTTGATTATTTTTCCTCTATATGGACTTATGGACATTGGTTCACCTCTTTTCCTTTAGTTAGTTAATTTATTTAGTGGCGATGTACCATCTTCACATTGTCTTTTTGGTTTGATATACTTTGTACTAGCAGCCTTTTTAGCTCATTGTTCTTTGTGCGCAGCTTTCCTCCATTACTCTACCATACATGATTGCTAAACCTATCTGCATCCCATCTGCTACTATCTTACTTTCAAGAACATTTCCTTTCAAGTGTCTGTCATCTACCATCTCTACCCAACCTGTCTCTTCAGCCTATCATCACTGTGTTACTATATACATAAGTCACTCTAGGAAACATCTTATTGAGTGTGTGTATTTACTTGCTGAATTGAGATCCTCCACACATGATGAGTCATTGGGAGTTGGGATTGGTGTCTCAGCGTTTCTCTACATGACTACTGAAGTGGAATATTTCTGCAGCTGAAAATCCACATCATACGTAAAACGCAGGAGCGTTACACTCGCCCCCGTAAACAAAGCAGCAGCAATGACCCGGCCTGCAGCGCATTAGAGTAACAAACAAGCACAAGTTCGGCTAGAGATGAGTTTGGAGGACACCTGACCTTCAAGCGACTGTAGAGATCAGAGATGACCTCAAGCGTCCTTCAAACTCATCTCTAGCCAACCTTGTGCTCCTTTGTTACTCTAATGAGCTGCAGACTATGTTGTTCTCTCGCCTCAGCTCCTGTAAACAAAGTGGAGGGAATTAGCCAGCCTGCAGCTCAATAGAGTAACAAAGGAGGGTGAGTTCGGCAAGAAATTCGTTTCGGAGGACACCTACGCTTTGAGTGACTGAGTGTAGAGATCAGAGATGAGTTTGGGCATCCTCTGAACTTATCTCTCCCCAAACCTGTGCTTCTTTGTTACTTTAATGGGCTGCAGACCACATTGTTCTCTTGCCCGTAAACATAGCAGCAGCAATAACCTGGCCTGCAGCACATTAGAGTAACAAAGGCTTAAAATGAGCTTGGAGGACATCTTTGCTTTGGGTGACTGAGTGTAGAGATCAGAGATGAGTTTGAATATCTTCCAAACTCATCTTTAGCAATCGTGTGCACCTTTACTACTTTAAGGGGCTGCAGGCTATGTTGTTCTCTTGTCTCAGGTCCTATAAACAAAGTGAAGGGAATTACCTGGCCTGCAGCTCATTAGAGTAACAAAAAAGTGCAAGTTTGGGGGACACCTGCGCTTTGAGTGACAGTGTAGAAATTAGAGATGAGCTTGGGCATACTCCAAACAAATTTCTACCCAAAGCTCCACTCCTTTGTTACTTTAATGGACTGCGGGCCACGTTGTTCTCTTGTAAACAAAGCAGCAGCAATGACCGAGCCTGCATCTCATTAGAGAAAAAAAAGAGAGTGGGTTCATACAGAAATTAGTTCTGATGACACCTGACCTTTAAGAGACTGGGAGTAGAGATCAGACATGCGCTTGGGGCATCCTTCAAACTCATCTCCAGCTGAACCTCCACTCGTTTGTTACTCTAAGGGGAGGCAGGCCACATTTTCTCTGGCCTCAGCTCCTGTAGAGTGGCATGAATGACCTAGCTGGAGTAACAAAAAAGAGTTTGAATGGAAATGAGTTCTGGGGACACCTGACTGAGTGTAGAGATCAGAGATAAACTTGAGTATCCTCCAAACTCATTTCCAGCTGAATTTCTGCTCCTTTGTTATTGCACACAAAATAAGTGTGCAAAATGTGACAATGAATTAAAGTATTGCAAATGTATATATCCAGTTGAATATATTCCTCGCGCCTAGGAGTGCCTAATCAAATGGGTAATATGGCTACTTATTAAATAGATAGGTGTATTTGGATGAGCAGCCGCTATAAAGTGCAAAGTGAATGTGTAGGAAATCCCAAACTAGATGAGAAAAATATAGCACTTGCTGGTGTATGCAGGGAGCTAAAGGAGTGGGTAGGCAATATATAAATATCTAAAAATCTCTAAAACCTTAAAATGGACTGTCCCCTAAAACATAGATATCATAAAAATATTAAATAATCATATAATATAATTGAATAATTAATGTGCCAAAATCAAGTCCAACAATACACTGTGATAATAAAGTGCTGAGTGATATTCAAAAATAGTTCATAGGTGACTCAATGGTGAGTATTCAAAAAAAAGGGGAAAAAGTGCTGGTGCTGGATCCTCCAATGAGACAAAATTGCAAGGGCTGGGATAGTGATAATAATGGGGGATTTTAACTACCCAGACATTGACTAGAGTAATGGCACTGCTGGAACAGTTAAAGGGAAAAAATTTATAAATCTATTACAAGACAATTTTACGGTGCAGTTTATTGAGGCCCCCCACTAGAAATGATGCTCTGTTGGACCTGGTAATCTCAAACCATGCAGAGCTTATTATTAATGTTCATATAAAAGAACATCTGGGTAGCAGTGACCATAATATTATTTCATTTAATGTTAGCTGTAAGCAAAAAACACATACAGGAAATATAAAAACACTTAACTTTAAGAGAGCAAATTTTCCAAGGATGAGGGATGCTCTCCAGGATTTAGACTGGGAGGGAATATTGACAACGATGAGCACAGAATAGAAATGGGAAATTTTCAAAAAGACTTTATGCAAACTCACTGTAAAGTATATTCCCATGGGCAATAAGTTTAAAAGGCTAAAAATAAAACCTATGTGGCTCACGGCCAAAGTTAAAAAAGCTATAAATAATAAGAAAAGAGCTTTAAAAAAAATATAAAATGAAGGAACACTATCATTGTTTAATTGTTACAAAGAATATAACAGAATATGTAAAAAGGAAATCAAGGACGCAAAAATTCAAAATTAATGACCGATTGTAAAAGATAGTAGGACAAACCCCCAAAAATTCTTCAAATATATTAATAGTAAAAAGGTTAGGTCTGAGCATGTAGGCCCATTACAAAATAATCAGGAGTTGGTGACTGGGGACAAAGAGAAGGCAAATTTATTAAATACTTTGTTCAGCTCTGTGTATACAAAGGAGCATGGGGGAGCTCATGACCGTAATGAGGATGGTATTGATACAGCCCCAAATGATCCACAATGGCTCAAAAGTGATATGGTCCAGAAATTTTTAGACAGAATAAGGGTGGATAAAGCACCTGGACCAGATGGCATCCACCCATGCATCCTAAAAGAATTGAGCGCTGTAATTTCAAAGCCTTTGTTTCTAATTTTTAGGGACTCGTTAAGGACTGGAATAGTACCACTGGATTGGCGTAGGGCCAATTTGGTGCCTATGTTTAAAAAAGGATCAAAGTCTTTGCCAAGTAACTATAGACCTATTAGTTTAACTTCTATAGTTGGGAAGATACTGGAGAGTTTAATAAAAGACCACAAGAGTTCTTGCTGGGAAAAAAAAAAGGTTAAGCAACAGACAGCATGGATTCATGAAAGACAGAAGTTGTCAAACAAACCTGATTTCTTTTAATGAGGCCCTAAGTAAAACCTTGGACAGAGGGGTGGCTGTGGACGTAATATACTTGGATTTTGCAAAAGCATTTGACACAGTTCCCTCATACACGGCTAATGTGTAAGGTAAAGTCTACAGGATTGGAAAGATCAGTTTGTAAATGGATAGAAAATTGGCTAAGAAAAAGAATTCAGAGAGTAGTGGTTAACGATTCTTACTCTGAATGGTCTAAAGTTATCAGTGGTGTACCCCAAGGTTCAGTGTTGGGAACCTTACTTTTTAATATTTTTATAAATGATATAGGTTCTGGGATTACAAGTACCATCTCAGTCTTTGCAGATGACACTGAGCTTTGCAGTGGAATAACTTCTTTACAGGATGTCTCCGATTTACAAGCTGACCTCAATGCACTGTTTCATTGGTCAACTATGTTTAATGTTGATAAATGTAAAGTTATGCACTTGGGGCTAAGAATATGCATGCATCATTCATACTAGGGGGAGTAGAACTGGGGGAATCCATAGTGGAGAAGGATCTGGGTGTCCTGGTAGATCCTAAGCCTAATAATAGCATGCAATGCCAAGCTGCGGTTTCCAAAGCAAGCAAAGTCCTTTCTTGTATTAACAGAGGAATGGACTCCAGAGAGAGAGATATCCTTTTGCCCCTGTACAAATGATTAATAAGCCCTCATCTGGAATATTCAGTTCAATTATGGGCACCATTTCTTAAAAAGGATATCTGGGAACTGGACAAAAAGCAGAGAAGGGCAACCAAACTGATCAGAGGCTTGGAGGAGCTCAGTTATGAGAAAAGATTAGAGGTACTGAATTTATTCTCTCTTGAGAAGGGGAGATTAAGGGGGGATATGATCACCATGTATAAATACATAAGGGGTCCATATAGTGAACTTGGTGTTGAGTTTTTCACTTTAAGGTCAACACAGAGGACAAGGGGGCACTCTTTACGTCTAGAGGAAAATAGATTTCGTCTCCAAATACGGAAAGGTTTCTTCACCGTAAGAGCTGTGAAAATGTGGAATAGACTTCCTCCAGAGGTGGTTCTGGTTAGCTCATTAGATTGCTTTAAGAAAGGTCTGGATTCTTTTCTGGGTGTACATAATATAAATGGGTACTAAGATTAATAGGTAAAGTTGATCCAGGGAATATCCGATTGCCTTTTGGGGGATCAGGAAGGATTTTTTCCCCCTGATTTAGTAAATTGGATCATGCTTTGCTGGGGTTTTTTCGCCTTCCTCCGGATCAACTGCGGGTTTAGGATTGTGCATAAGGGATTGTATGGATGGGTTTTATTTACTGTTTTTTATTGGTTGAGCCAGATGGACTTGTGTCTTTTTTCAACCTGACTAACTATGTAACTAATGCAGACACCTCCAGACTTTATACAGGTCCAGTTCACTGTCCTTTAGACTTTAGGGGGACTGGATTGTGGCCACTAGGGGGGTAGAAGCGATCCTGGATTCAGTGGAAATAAACAATGACACAGGCTTTGTGGTTAGCAGGAGTTTAGAAATGACATAGCGCCTGTGGTCAGTAGAAGGAATTGTGCCCCATCATTGATACCATGTTGCAGAAATAGTTCCCCATTGTTGGTGTCAGTGACAGAAATGATGCTCCATTCTTGGTGTCAGTAGGAAGAATAGTGCCCCAAGGGCCAATTAAAGACTAGCAAATGCCTGGATTTTGCCCGTGGGCTGCCGTTTGGGGACCACTGCTCTACCGGAAGGCAAGCCATGTTTTCTCTCGCCTCAAAAGTGTAAAGTGGCACGAAGTACCTAGTTAAGGTAACAAAGAAGCGGAAGTTCGGCTAGAAATGAGTTCGGAGGACACCTGACCTTCAAATGACAGTGTGTAGAGATCAGAGATGACCCTGGGCATCCTCCAAACTCATTTCTAGCCGAACCTCCGCTCCTTTGTTACTTTGAGAGGCAGGCCACGTTTTTTTTGGCCTCAGCTCCTGTAAAGTGGCAGGAGGTTCCTTGTTGGAGTAACAAAGAAGCGGAAGTTTGGCTAGAAATGAGTTTGGAGGACACCCGACCTTCAAATGATGGAGTGTAGAGATCAGAGATGAGCCTGGCCATCCTCTGATATAATTTCCAGTGGAACCTCTGCTCCTTTGTTACTCTGAGAGGCAGACCACGTTTTCTCTGACCTCAGCTCCTGTATAGTGGCAGGAGGTTCCTTGTTGGAGTAACAAAGAAGCGGAAGTTTGGCTAGAAATGAGTTTGGAGGACACCTGACCTTCAAATGACGGAGTGTAGGGATCAGAGATGAGCCTGGGCATCCTCCAAACTCATTTCCAGGTGAACCTCTGCTCCTTTGTTACTCTACCGGGAGGCAGACCTTGTTTTCTCTGACCTCAGCTCCTGTAAAGTGGCAGGAGGTACCTTGTTGGAGTAACAAAGGAGCGTGAGTTTGGCTAGAAATGAGTTTGGAGGACACCCGACCTTCAAATGACGGAGTGTAGAGATCAGAGATGAGCATCCTCTGAATTCATTTCAGTGGAACCTCTGCTCCTTTGTTACTCTGAGAGGCAGACCACGTTTTCTCTGACCTCAGCTCCTGTATAGTGGCAGGAGGTTCCTTGTTGGAGTAACAAAGAAGCGGAAGTTTGGCTAGAAATGAGTTTGGAGGACACCTCACCTTCAAATGACGGAGTGTAGGGATCAGAGATGAGCCTGGGCATCCTCCAAACTCATTTCCAGGTGAACCTCTGCTCCTTTGTTACTCTACCGGGAGGCAGACCTTGTTTTCTCTGACCTCAGCTCCTGTAAAGTGGCAGGAGGTACCTTGTTGGAGTAACAAAGGAGCGTGAGTTTGGCTAGAAATGAGTTTGGAGGACACCCAACCTTCAAATGACAGAGTGTAGAGATCAGAGATGAGCATCCTCTGAATTCATTTCAGTGGAACCTCCGCTCCTTTGTTACTCTGAGAGACAGACCACATTTTCTCTGGCCTCAGCTCCTGTAAAGTGGCAGGGGGTACCTAGTTGGAGTAACAATGAAGCGGAAGTTTGGCTAGAAATTAGTTTGACCTTCAAATGACGGAGAGTAGGGATCAGAGATGAGTATGGGCATCCTCCAAACTCATTTCCAGTGGAACCTCTGCTCCTTTGTTACTCTAACGGGAGGTAGACCACGTTTTCTCTGGCCTCAGCTCCTGTAAAGTGGCAGGAGGTACCTTGTTGGAGTAACAAAGGAGCGTGAGTTTGGCTAGAAATGAGTTTGGAGGACACCCGACCTTCAAATGACGGAGTGTAGAGATCAGAGATGAGCCTGGGCATCCTCTGATATAATTTCCAGTGGAACCTCTGCTCCTTTGTTACTCTGAGAGGCAGACCACGTTTTCTCTGACCTCAGCTCCTGTAAAGTGGCAGGAGGTTCCTTGTTGGAGTAACAAAGGAGTGTGGGTTTGGCTAGAAATGAGTTTGGAGGACACCCGACCTTCAAATGATGGAGTGTAGAGATCAGAGATGAGCATCCTCTGATATAATTTCCAGTGGAACCTCCGCTCCTTTGTTACTCTGAGAGGCAGACCACATTTTCTCTGACCTCAGCTCCTGTATAGTGGCAGGAGGTTCCTTGTTGAAGTAACAAAGGAGCGGAAGTTTGGCTAGAAATGAGTTTGGAGGACACCCGACCTTCAAATGACGGAGTGTAGAGATCAGAGATGAGTATGAGCATCCTCCAAACTCATTTCCAGCAGAACCTCCACTCCTTTGTTACTCTGAGAGGCAAGCAGCGTTTTCTCTGGCCTCAGCTCCTGTAAAGTGGCAGGAGGTTCCTTGTTGGAGTAACAAAGGAGCGTGGGTTTGGCTAGAAATGAGTTTGGAGGACACCCGACCTTCAAATAACGGAGCGTAGAGATCAGAGATGAGCCTGGGCATCCTCCAAACTCATTTCCAGCAGAACCTTCGCTCCTTTGTTACTCTGAGAGGCAGGCCACGTTTTCTCTGGCCTCAGCTCCTGTAAAGTGGCAGGAGGTACCTTGTTGGAGTAACAAAGGAGCGCAAGTTTGGATAGAAATTAGTTTGGAGGACACCCGACCTTCAAATGACGGAGTGTAGAGATCAGAGATGAGCCTGGGCATCCTCTGATATAATTTCCAGTGGAACCTTCACTCCTTTGTTACTCTGAGAGGCAGACCACGTTTTCTCTGACCTCAGCTCCTGTATAGTGGCAGGAGGTACCTTGTTGGAGTAACAATAAAGCGGAAGTTTGGCTAGAAATGAGTTTGACATTCAAATGACGGAGTATAGAGATCAGAGATGAGCCTGGGCATCCTCCAAACTCATTTCCAGCAGAACCTCCGCTCCTTTGTTACTCTAACGGGAGGCAGAACTTGGTTTCTCTGGCCTGTAAAATGTAAGGAATGACCTAGGAGTAAGAAAAAAGCGTGAGCTTGGCATAAGTTCGTAGCTTTTATTGTAGGGATGTGAATAGCCACCATAGAGAAGAATGGGGTTTTAGGTGTTGTATGAGCAGAACACGTCAGTCAGGTGTGAATGGAGGGGGGAATTGCCCCGGTCTTTATTGTGACTTGTTTCTATTTTCTCTCCCTCGTCCTCCTCAGAGGACTTTTCTTTGTATGAGTGTTGTGTTCCCTCCATTTTAATCCGTCCTTTGTTGGACCCTGTCCTGGCCAGTCCTCCTCCCTCCCTCTCCACTTCTTCTCTCTACTTTACTTTTCCTTCACTTTACATCCGGGTTTTTTCCCTAGGCAATGGGAGCCGCATCACACCCCGCTCCTTAGGCAAAGTGAAATAAATTCGCCGCACCGACGCGACAAATAGTCCGCTCTTTCCTTCGCTCCCCGCGGCCCCCGGCGGACGCTGACCCCCGCCTTCCTGTCACCGAACAGGGGTTCTCACACCCGAGGAACCCGCCAGACAACTTCCCGGAGCTATTTGACCGATTTCCCCGCGTGTTCCCCCGCCTTCCCCGTCCCATCACTCCCTCCCTCTCCCTCCGCTCGCCGGCCGCTCGGGCCCTCTCTCTCTACGTCACGGGGTCCTGCGCGCGCGCGCTCCTCCTCCCTGCTGTAGCGGATTGGAGGTGGCGTCGGGGGCGCGCCTGGCTGAGGAGAAGGAAAGCGGCGGAGGGATCCGTGTCCCGGTGCGCTGCGGCTCGGGGAGGGAGAGAGTTCTTCTTTTGCCATCACTTTTTTTTTCTTTATTTATTTATTGCCCCCCTCCCCCCCCTCAGTGAGCGGGCCGGGGCACGGACTCAGCCCGGTGTCGGCTCTTCTAATCCCCCTCCCGGGTTTACTTTGACTGAACTACCCCCCCCTCTCTATAGAAGGGGGTGAGTGAGGAGAGAGGGGCGCCCCCCGTGTGATTTACCCCCTGAGCCTGAGGGGGAGGCCGGGGGGGGGCTGTGAGGGAAGATGTGGCGGTGACGGGGCTCTGCTCCCCTCCCCTGGAAGAAGAGGAGGAAGAAGAAGAGAAGAAAGAAGAAGAAGGGGGACATCCCCGGCCATCCCCCGCGAGAGGGGCGCAGCAGGTGCGGGGCCGGTGATGGGGGGGAGGGGGAGCAGGCCGGAGAGTTGGGGGAGGGGGGACATCCCGATCACTGTATGTATGTGTATATATATTTATATGTAGAGAGATGTATGATGATTGGGGGGGAGAGAGAGAGGGGCCCACACACCAACTCCAACACACCAACAATCACACTTATCACACGTGTCACATCTCACCCCTCCCCCCTCCAACACCGACCCCCCCCCAAGGGAGGGGGGGGGGGCACCGACTGAAAGTTACACATAACCCCAGGCCGGCCAATCAGGATGGGACGTTCATCCTGCAACTTGTCATCATTCCAGTGCAGGCTGCGATGTGATTGGCTGCTGAGTGGGCCGAGGTTTTAGTTGTGTATGGAAGCCCTGTGTTCTCTATAACAGGTGTGAGGAGTATACAGTGCTGGGTGATCACATGTCACACTGATTGAAAGTTCTGATAACACCAACACTGGATCAGCCAATCAGGTTCTAAGCTTCACCCTGGAGTTTGTTGTCTTTCCAGTGAAGACTGAAATCTGATTGGCTGCTCAGTGTTCTGAGATTCAGTTTTGGTTCTGAGGATAGGAAGAGTGTTATTATAACAGGTGCAGGAGGTGTGTAGTGCGGGAGGTGTGTATTGTAGGGGGGGGGGGGGGGTACAATGTGGCACTGATTTAAAGTTCTGATGTTAGTTGGCAGAGAAGCACAACAAAGCCATGCAGACAGCCAATCAGGATGGGACTTTTATTCTGCAGCTTGTCACCTGCCCATTGCAAGCTGAGATCTGATTGGCTGATTAATGTGTTGAATCATAGTTTTATATATATATGAGGGTGGGAACACTGGTATTTATACAGTGCTGTGTGATCACATGTCACACTGATTGAAAGTTCTGATAACAACACCAGGCCAACACTGGATCAGCCAATCAGGTTCTAAGCTTCACCCTGGAGCTTGTTGTCTTTCCAGTGAAGACTGAAATCTGATTGGCTGCTCAGTGTTCTGAGATTCAGTTTTGGTTCTGAGGATAGGAAGAGTGTTATTATAACAGGTGCGGGAGGTGTGTAGTGCGGGAGGAGTGTAGTGAGGGGGGTACAATGTGGCACTGATTTAAAGTTCTGATGTTAGGTGGCAGAGAAGCACAACAAAGGCATGCAGGCAGCCAATCAGGATGGGACTTTTATTCTGCAACTTGTCACCTGCCCAGTGCAAGCTGAGATATGATTGGCTGCTGAGATTTAGTTTTGTATATGGTGATGGGAACTCTGGTATTTATACAGGAATGAGTAGTATACAGTGCTGGGTGATCACCTGGATTGAAAGTTCTGATAACAACACCAGGCCAACACTGGATCAGCCAATCAGGTTTCAAGCTTTATCCTGGAGCTTGTTGTCCTTCCAGTGAAGAATGAAATCTGATTGGCTGCTCAGTGTCCTGAGATTAAGTTTTGTTTCTGAGGATAGGAAGACTGTTATTATAACAGGTGCGGGAGGTGTGTAGTGAGGGGGGTACAATGTGGCACTGATTTAAAGTTCTGATGTTGGCAGAGAAGCACAACAAAGCCATGCAGACAGCCAATCAGGATGGGACTTTTATTCTGCAGCTTGTCACCTGCCCATTGCAAGCTGAGATCTGATTGGCTGATTAATGTGTTGAATCTTAGATTTATATACGAGGGTGGGAACACTGGTATTTATACAGTGCTGGGTGATCCCATGTCACATGGATTGAAAGTTCTGATAACAACACCAGGCCAACACTGGATCAGCCAATCAGGTTCCAAGCTTCATCTTGGAGCTTGTTGTCTTTCCAGTGAAGACTGAAATCTGATTGGCTGCTCAGTGTTCTGAGATTTAGTTTCTGAGGATAGGAAGAGTGTTATTATAACAGGTGCAGGAGGTGTGTAGTGAGGGGGGTACAATGTGGCACTGATTTTAAAGTTCTGATGTTAGGTGGCAGAGAAGCACAACAAAGAAATGCAGGCAGCCAATCAGGATGGGACTTTTATTCTGCAACTTGTCATCTGCCCAGTGCAACCTGAGATCTGATTTGCTGCTGAGATTTAGTTTTGTATGTGGTGGTGGGAACACTGGTATTTATACAAGTGTGAGTAGTATACAGTGCTGGGTGATCACCTGGATTGAAAGTTCTGATAACAACACCAGGCCAACCCTGAATCAGCCAATCAGGTTCCAAGCTTCACCCTGAAGCTTGTTGTCCTTTCAGTGAAGACTGAAATCTGATTGGCTGCTCAGTGTTCTGAGATTCAGTTTTCGTTTCTGAGGATAGGAAGAGTGTTATTATAACAGGTGCGGGAGGTGTGTAGTGAGGGGTGTACAATGTGGCACTGATTTAAAGTTCTGATGTTAGGTGGCAGAGAAGCACAACAAAGCCATGCAAGCAGCCAATCAGGATGGGCATTTCTGATCTGATCGGCTGATAAATGTGTTGAATCATAGTTTTATATATATATGAGGGTGGGAACACTGGTATTTATACAGTGCTGTGTGATCACATGTCACACTGATTGGAAGTTCTCATGGAGCAGCATAACTCCAATCGTCATGGAGAACACTGGATCAGCCTCAGCCAGCCAACCGGGTTCCAAGTTTCC
The DNA here is from genome assembly GCF_965119305.1 of Pelophylax lessonae. Taxonomy (NCBI): domain Eukaryota; kingdom Metazoa; phylum Chordata; class Amphibia; order Anura; family Ranidae; genus Pelophylax; species Pelophylax lessonae. Next base: position 43,203,422 of record NC_138777.1, on the reverse strand, counting down.
TCTAGCAGCTTGCCTTATTTTCAGTGTAGGCTGAATTCTGATTGGCTGCTGAGATTTAGTTTTATATTTTAAGGAAGGAAAGTTGTTCTTTATAACAGGTGTGGAAAGTATACAAAGCTGGTGTGATAACGTGGCACTGACTGAATGTTCTGCTGGAGCAGCATAACAACACTAGGCTTCATGGATAATGCTGGGTCAGCCAATCAGGTTCTAAGTTTCCTTCTGAAGCTTGTCTTTTTAGTGTAGGCTGAAATCTCATTGGCTGCTGAGTGGGCTGAGATTTATTTTATATTTGAAGATAGGAAAACTGGTATTGTATCAGGTGCGGGTGGTGTGCAGTGCGGGTGGATACAATATGGCACTGATTTAGAATTCCACTTCTGATGTTAGGTGGCAGAGAAGCGCAATGCAGTTGTGCATTAGCCTAAGCCAGTCAATCAGGATGGATCTTTTATCCTGCAACTTGTCGTCCGTCCAGTGCAGGCTGAGATCTGATTGGCTGATGAGTGGACTGTGATTTAGTTTTATATTTGTAAGCGGGAACACTGTTATGTTATCTATACAGGTGTGGGAAGTATACAGTTCTGGTTTGATAGTGTGATTGAAAGTTCTGCTTGAGCAGCATACCTCGGGCCTCATAGATAATGCTGGATCAGTTTCACACAGCCAACCAGGTTCCAGGTTTCCTCCAGCAGCTTGGCTTCTTTTCAGCATAGGCTGCAATCTGATTGGTTACTGAGATTTAATAAACATTTTGAGGATGGGAAACTTTGTCCTTTAAAAGAAGTGTGGAAAGTACACAATGCTGTTGTGATAATACATTGCACTGACTGAAAGTTCTACTGGAGCAGCATAATGGGCCATACACACTATAAGATTTTCTGAAGACTTTTTCCTTTAGATTTACCAAAACCATATAATATGAGGTCAGACCTAAACACTTTCAATTTGTATGCAATCTGGCAGGCCCTTGCACTACATAGAAAAGGTAAATCTGAAGGAAATCTAACCACAAAAGTTGGATAGTGTGTATCCAGCTTAACACTGGGCCTCAGGCAGCCAATCGGGTTCCAAGCTTTATCCTGGGGCTTGATTTAGTTGCAGTAAAGACTGAAATCTGATTGGCTGCTGGGTGGACTGAGATTCAGTTTTATATCTGAGAATAGGAAGACTGTTATTGTAACAGGTGCGGGAGGTGTGTAGTGAGGGGGGTACAATGTGGCACTGATGCATAGTTCAGATGTTAGGTGTCAGAGAAGCACAACAAAGCTGTGCATTCCCTTAAGACTGCCAATCAGGATTGGACTTTATTCCTGCAACTTGTCATCTGTCCAGTATTGGCTGAAATCTGATTGAAGGCTGATGAATGGGTGTAGATTTAGTTTTATATACAGTATGAGGGTGAGAACACTGGTATTTATACAGGTGTGAGTAGTATATAGTGCTGGTGTAATAAAATGTCACACTGATTGAAAGTTCTGCTGGAGGCAGCATAACAATACCAGGCTTCATAGAGAACAGTGGATCAGCCTCAGGCAGCCAATCGGGTTCCAAGTTTCCTCCAGCAGCTTGCCTTATTTTCAGTGTAGGCTGAAATCTGATTGGCTGCTGGGATTTAGTTTTATATTTTGAGGATGGAAAATTGTTCTTTCTTACAGGTGTGGAAAGTATACAAAGCTGGTGTGATAACGTGGCACTGACTGAAAGTTCTGCTGGAGCAGCATAACAACACTGGGCCTCATGGATAATGCTGGATCAGCCTCAGGGGGTCAATCGGGTACCAAGTCTCAAGCTGGAGCTTGTTGTCTTTCCAGTATAGGCTGAAATCTGATTGGCTTTTGAGTAGGCTGAGATTTAATTTTATAGTTGAAGATAGGAAGACTTGTATTTTAACAGCTGAGTGGTGTGCAGTGTGGGTGGATACAGTGTGTTACTGATTTACATTTCTGATGTTTGCTAGACTAGCCTAAGCCAGCCAGCCAATAGGGATGGAACTTTTATCCTGTAAATTTTCATTTTCCCAGTGCAGGCTGAAATCTGATTGGCTGATGAGTGGGCTGAGACGTTCAGGTGTGAGTAGTGTACAGTGCAGGTGTGATGCAATGTGAAACTGAAAGTTCTGCTGGAGCAGCATAACACTTGGTATCATAGGTGACACGGGATCAGCCTCAGGCGGTCAGTCGGGTTGAAAGTTTAATGCTTGGGCTTGTCATCTTTTAGTAAACGCTGAAATATGAATGGCTGCTGGGTGGGCTGCTATTTAGTTGTATATTTGAGAATAAAAACCCTGGTATATTTATTACACGTGTGAGTAGTATAAATGCTGGTATGATACAATGTGTCACTGATTGAAAGTTCAAGTGGAGCAGCAGAACACCACCAGGCCTCATAGATAACACTGGATTAGCCTCAGGAAGCCAGTCGTCAGCTTCCAAGTTTCCTCCAGCAGCTTGTCCTCTCTTCAGTTTAGGCTGAAATCTGATTGGCTGCTGAGATTTAGTTTTATATTTTGAGGATGGGAAAATTATTTGTAACAGGTGTTGAAAGTATACAAAGCTGGTGAGATAACACGTGGCACTGACTAAAAGTTTTGCTGGAGCAGCATGAAGCCCAGTGGATTTGCCTCAGGTGACCAATCTGGTTCCAAGTTTCATCCTGAAGCTTGTCATGTTTCCAATGAAAGCTGAAATCTGATTGGCTGATGAATTGGCTGAGATTAAGTCTGGTGATGGGAACACTGGTGTTTATTCAGGTGTGAATAGTATACAGTGCGGGTGTGATACAATGTGACACTGCTTGAAAGTTCTAGTAAAGCAGCAAAACAAAACTGGGCCCCATGTGTGACACTGGATCAGCCTCAGGCAGCCAATCAGATTCCAAATTTAATGCTGAAACTTGTCGTCTTTTAAATGAGAGCTGAAATCTGAATGTCTGTCTGCTGAGTGGGCTGAGATTTAGTTTTAAATTTGAGGCTAGAAATGCCTATTTATAACACATATGAGTAGTATAAATGCTGATATGATACAATGTAGCACTGATTGAAAGTTCTAGTGGAGCATCAGAACAACACCAGGCCTCATGGATAACACCGTATCAGTCTCAGACAGCCAACAGGGTTACAAATTTTAGCTGGTAGCTTGCTGTCTTTTCAGTGTAGGCTGAAATCTGATTGGCTGCTAAGATTTATTTTTACATTAGAGGATAGAAGCACTGTTACGTGGTTGGTATATGATGCTGATGGTAACCATGTGGTAATGATTAAGTTCTGATGTTAGGTAGCAGAGAGGCACAATATAGCTGGGAATTGTCAGATTAGCCTTCGAGTGGCCAATCAGACTGAAACTTTCATCTTGAAACTTGTCAACTTTCCAGTGGTGGCTTAAGCTGGCGGTCACACGGGGTACAATTTTTAAAGTAGTGCGATTTAACCACTACAGTTTCGAAAAAGGTTTTATCCCCTTCCTGACCAGGCCTTTTTTGCGATTCGGCACTGGGTTACGTTAACTGACAATTCTTTCAGGGCTTAAGTAGTGCTGATAAGGACACAGACACTGTAGCACAATTTACATTCTAGTCTATGGCAGTGAAATCCTGCTGAAGTCCTGAAAAAGTAATGGATGAACTACTTCTCAAATCCTACTACTTGAATTCTTATTCATTAGGACCCTGTCATAGAAACTCATTAGATGTTACTTCAGGTACGATTTGTAAATCGTATGTTGTGCCTGAAAGTCATACTGGTGGGACCGAGGGCTAAATCTGATTGGCTGCTGGGATTTAGTTTTATATTTGAAGATGGGAACACTTTTATGTATAACAGATATGAGTAGTATACAGTGCAAGTGTGATATCATGGGGCTCTGATTGAAAGTTCTTCTAGCAAAGCAGCAGAACAACACCAGGCTTCATGAATAACACCGGTTTAGCCTCATGCGACCAATCGAGTTCCATGTTTTATCCTGGAGCTTTTCGTCTTTCCATTGTAAGCTAAAAAATGATTGGCTGCTGAATGGGCTGGGATTTAGTTTTATATTTAAGGATAGGGAAAATATTATTGTATTAGGTGCAGGTGGATACAATGTGGCTCTGATATAAAGTTGTGGCGCTAGGTGGCAGAAAAACAAAACAAAGTTTTGCACTTCCTGACTAGTTTAAGGCAGCTAGTTAGGACGGAACTTTCATCCTGTAACTTGTCATCTGTACAGTGTAGGCTGAAATCTGATGGGCTGAGATTTAGTTTTATATTTAGGGGGAAAAAACTGAATTTTTGTAAAATCTTACCATAAAATTCCTTTCTCTGAGTCCTCCGACAGTCGCCGCCCACTCTACTACTGTGCCCACTCTACTACTGTGGAGAGGAAGTCAATACCCATTGGTGAAGACTGTATGAGTGGGCGGCGACTGTCGGAGGACGTAAGAGAAATGTTATTTTAACAGCTGCAGGTGGTGTGTGCGGTGATATTGGGTACAATGTGACACGGTTTTAGGGCCAGTTCACACCAAAGAAATGCAGTGCGGATGCGTTCTAGATGCTTTTCTGCATGCGTGTTTTTGATGCATTCCAGTGCTTTTTTGATGCGTCTTACATCGTTCCAGTGCAGGAAAAATGCAGCATGTTCTACTTTTTTTTATTACTGGAAGGCAATGGAACTGCAAGCACTGGTGTGAACTATGCTTTTGGAATCCATATAATCTGGCTGCTTATTGGGCTGAGAGTTTTATATTTGAGGATAGAAAAACTGTTGTGTTTTTTTTTTATCAGGACTGGATAGTGTGCAATGCTAATGTGATACCATGTGGACTGCTTCAAAGACCATTTTGAGGTGCTTCCCATTCATTTCAATGGAGAGGGGTGTTTTTGAGGCGCTTTCTTTTAGCACTGCAAAGATGCAGCTTGCAGGATTTTTTTTCACCGCACCGCCCCAGTGTGAAAGCATTCATTGATTTTAATGGGAATAGGTTTTTGTGAGCTTTTAAGGCGCTTTTTTTAGCGCCAAAGAACTATAAAAATAGCTCAGTGTGAAAGGTGTGTTAGATCAGAATCATCCTTTTTCCATTGTTGAATAAAATCTAAATGGTTGCTGAGTTGATTGAGATATAATTTTATATTTTGGAAGAGAAACACTTGTTTTTGTAACAGATAGGAGTAGTAAACAAAGCTGGTGTAATACAATGTGGTTCTGATTTACATTTCTGATTCGGTAACAGAGAAGCGCAATAAGCTTTGCATGGTCCTTGTGTATACCATACCTGTGGGATCGCTCTGGAAGCTGGAAATCACTATAGTAGACACACCTGACCTGTTACATGATCCCCACTAGCTTCCAGGTAGCCAACCTCCTGTGTTTAGAGCGGAGCGGGACTTGGAAGCTAGTGGAGATCGCTGGGCACCATTCAGAGATCTTTTTGCATTTTCTTAATGAATGCAACGTGTTCTCTGATTGGATGAAGTGGGTGAGTCTCGACGGTGATGTGATGCTTTCTTCATCTAAACACTCAAGGCGGATGAAAACTATCCTCCCTCGCCAGGACATTGTATTCAGACAGCGGGACCTGCTGTTGTCCGAATACACTGATCAGCGGCTGCAGCCTTTTGGCAGTCTCTGAGAAGTTTGATGTTCAACAAAAGTTAAAGAAACAATCCTCTTGGCCATTTTAAGAGAGTTAATTCCTCTAATTTTGGGATATGTCCATGAACTCCCTGTTTTTGTTTCTGAGAGGGGATGGGAAAATTACCCTAAGGGTCCTTTCACACGGGGCAGACCGTTTTTTGATCCGCTCCGGCACTTTTTTTTTTACGGACACACAAGTGTCATCCGGTCCGTATGTCCGTTTATCATCCTATCTGTTTGCGTTTCAGATAATGTATGTCAATGGGATTGCGGATGTCAGCAGATGACACCGCTGACATCCGTTTTTGCGTCCGTTCAGTTTTTTTAAACCGAAGAAAAATAGGGTTCTCTTCCGTTCCAAAAAACGGAACTGATAGGAAAGGACGCAAATCGGATGTCAGCGGATGGTCATCCGCTAATGTCCGCAATCCCAAAGTGAAAGAACCCTAATAGTACATAGGCAGTGAAAAAAAAAAAAAATTTGACTAGACAGAAGTTCTGATGTTAGGTGGCAGAGAATTTGGGCCTTTATAAGTAAAACTGTGCTAGATTTTTTTTTTTGGTAATAATATATATTTTTATGCTGTTTTTGTCATGGGGGCACTATAAGGGGCTTAAGGCTCTATGGCAGGCTGGGTGCTGCTGTGGGAGGTTGAAGGAGGTACTGTAAGGCTTCTTTCACACGGTCCGCCTCCGCAGGCGGATCCGTGTTGCTCAGCGGGGATCGATCCGCGATCCCCGCTGAGCCGGGCGGATGATAGCTCCGTCTCCGCTTGCAGAGCGGAGAGGGAGGTGTCTCAGCACCCGCTGCCCTCTATGGGGGATCGGAGGAGAGCGGACCGCTTGTCCATTCTCATCAGATCCGCTCCGCTCCGATTACTGAACGGATGGAAAAATAGGGTTTCCATCCGTCCAGATTTCAGCACAGGATCGGATGCGGATGGCAGCGGGTGTCAGCGGAGGTGACCTCCGCTGACACCCGCTGCCCCATAGAGCTGCATGGAGGATCCGATCAGATCCGCCTAAAAAACTGACAGGCGGATCTGATCGGACCGCCCGTGTGAAAGAGCCCTAAGGGTTATGGGATACTGGTTCAGTATGGAAGGTTGGGGGGGCACTATGGGAGCTGGGAGAAATTGCAGGAGTTTAGGAGATCTGCAGCTGGCTGTAGGCCTGTAGGAGGGAAGGAGAGAGACCAGTGCTTCTCCTTTACCCACAGCCTAAGGTATAGTTATATATTTATGATGGATGTGAGTAGTTTACAATTCTGGCGTGATACCATGTAATACTGATTGAGGCTCCATGCACACTAGCAGTTTTTTTTTGTTAAGCTAAAAAAAAAAACAAAAAAAAAAAAAACTGGTAATAGTGTTTTTTTGGAAGCGTTTTTTAGGGTGTTTAGGAGCATTAGCGTTCTTTGCAGTCCCTTTTTAAGAAAAAAACAAAACGCTATTAGCATTAAGGAGCATTCAGCTTTTTGTTTTCTTTTTTTTCTGCTGGAAAAAATGCCCCAAGAAGCTCTACAAAAACATTTTTTTTTTTTTTTTTTCTGCTCTTAGATGCTGAAGCTCAAAAAAACACTAATTGCCTAAAGTAGTGTGCATGGACTCATAGGATGGCACTATTTAGCTTCTAGGAGCAGAAAACAAATTCTAATATCTAATGCTGGAGCAACATAACGCTGTGCATGGTTAAGCCTGGTACACACTGAGTTGTGTTTTTTTTTATTTTTTTCGTTCAACCCAGTGATCTGAATGAGAAAAAAAAAACTGAAGAGCTCAGGAGGAACCGCTATACTAACAATCTCTGCTATTACAGCGATCTCCCCGTGTGTATGATTTATATATATATATATAATATATATATATATATATATATATATATATATATATATATATATATATAATCTCTATATCATCCGGTTATCGGAGGCCGATATTCACTTTTTTGAAGTATTGGCCACAAACTTGCTGATATTACAGCTACAGACATCATTTCGATACTGTTTATTTTTAGAGCATACAGTCAGTTTTCTTGTAATACCAACCGATGGGGCTAAGCAGCCACTCGGCTGTTTTGAATTTTTGTTGGCCGTTCTGGTGTTGGCCAACAAAAATTTTATAGCCTGCACACCCGATTCTGTTCGGCCGAAAAGTCGCAGTCGGTTGTCGGAAGCATCATACTAACAAGCCGACAATCGGCCGATCGTTCGGCGGCCGAATATTTGCGGCCGACAATCGCTACGTGTGTACGGGGCTTATGTCTACCAGCCTTATTGCACCTTGCAGATCGATGTGCATTGTTGTGCACTGCCAGAATTGGGTACATGTGTTTTTTGGTTGTTTGGCAGTCTATTCGATCAAATGAGCTGCTTCAACACAAAATGCTTGTTGACACGTGTGCACTAACACCATAATAGTGTAGATTGGCCCTTTTTAAAGTGCTGGTTCTTAAAGACTGGGGAGCCAATCAGATTCAGACTTTCATTTGCTACGGTCACTAATAATGGTTTAAATCCAGTTGGTTGCTAGAAGTTGTCTGAGAGTTGTTCTCGTGTGTGTGTGTGTGGTTTATATAAATAATTATATTCTATTTTTGTTCACTGTGGTCAGTGAAGAGATTCCCCAATTAAAGTAGTAAATACGATTTGATTACTGCATTCAGCTCCCAGTCCTCTTCACTTTTGATTAAGTGTTGGGCAGTGTTTGGAGCCTACCCGACTGTTTTTTGTGGACTAGGCTTATTGTAATGTGCAGCTCCCCACCTGGGGGAAAAAAGTGTGTGTGTGTATGTATGTAATGTATGTAATATATATATATATATATATATATATATATATATCTCTCACAAAAGTTAGTACACCTCTCACATTTTTTTAAATATTTTATTATATCTTTTCATGTGACAACACTGAAGAAATTACACTTTACATTGTAGCAAAGTAGTAAGTGTACAGCTTGTATAACAGTGTAAGGCCCCCAAAGAAGCTCCGGACCCTTTTTCTAAGTCGGAGCGACTTGTGTCGCTCCTATTAGAACGGGTCCGCAGCTTCCCTATGGAAGGCGACCTACGGCGACCTGTGAACGGGGACTCAATTTGCTGTCCCCTCAAAATAACTCAACACACAGCCATTAATGTCTAAACCGCTTGCAATAAAAGTGAGTACACCCCTAAGTGAAAATGTCAAAACTGAGCACAATTGGCCATTTTCCCTCCCCGGTGTCATGTGACTTGTTAGTGTTACAAGGTCTCAAGTGTGACTGGGGAGTAGGTGTGTAAAATTGCACGTGCTCAGCCTCCTATCCAGAGATTGTTTGGAAATAGACGTATGAGTGCTGCCAGCATTGCTGCAGAGGTTGAAGGGGTGGGGGTCAGCCTGTCAGTGCTCAGATTATACGCCGCACACTGCATCAATAAGGTCTGCATGGCTGTCGTCCCAAAAGGAAGCCTCTTCTAAAGATCACGTACAAGGAAGCCCACAAACAGTTTACTGAATACAAGCAGATTAAGAACATGGATTGCTGGAACCATTCCCTGTGGTCTGATGAGAATAAGATAAACTTATTTGGTTCAGATGGTGTCAAGTGTGTGTGGCAGCAACCAGGTGAGGAGTACAAAGAAAAGTGTCTTGCCTACAGTCAAGCATTTGGGCGGGAGTGTCCTGGTCTGGGTCTGCATGAGTGCTGCCGGCACTGGGGAGCTACAGTTCATTGAGGGAACCATGAATGCCAACATGTACTGTGACATACTGAAGCAGAGCATGATCCCCTCCCTTCGGAGACTGGGCCGCAGGGCAGTATTCCCACATAACGACCCCAAACACCTCCAAGACGACCACTGCCTTGCTAAAGAAGCTGAGGGTAAAGGTGATGAACTAACCAAGCATTTCTCCAGACCTAAACCCTATTGAGCATCTGTGGGGCATCCTCAAACGGAGCGCAAGGTCTCTAAAATCCACCAGATCTGTGATGTCGTCATGGAGGAGTGGAAGAGGACTCCAGTGGCAACCTGTGAAGCTCTGGTGAACTCCATGCCCAAGAGGGTTAAGGCAGTGCTGGAAAATAATGGTGGCCACACAAAATATTGACACTTTGGGCCCAATTTGGACATTTTCACTTAGGGGTGTACTCACTTTTGTTTTGTTGTTTTTAGACATTAATGGCTGTGTGTTGAGTTATTTTGAGGGGACAGCAAATTTACACTGTTATACAAGCTGTACACTCACTACTTTACATTGTAGCAAAGTGTCATTTCTTCAGTGTTGTTACCTGAAAAGATAAAGTAAAATATTTACATAAATACAAGGGGTGTACTCACTTTTGTGAGATGCTGTATATGGCAAGGAACAGAATAGCTGAAAGTAAATCGTAAAGATTTTATCGTATTCATTTACAAAACATTTGAAAGAAAAAAAGTCAAATCTCGAATACACAAGCTAACTATAACTAGTAAAATGTTTGCTTCTGGTTTTATGCAGTCATATCATTGAGGTGCGGATACTAACAATGTTTGCATGTCATCGAGCACATATACATTTCTCTACTTTTGATTTCAGGTTCAATTGCACTGAATTGTGTGTGTGTGTGTGTGTGTGTGTGTGTGTGTATATATGTATATGTGTGTGTATATATATCTATCAGGGCTCAACAAAATCCGGGCGCCAGGTCGCATTGGCAACTAGAATTAGCGACCTGGCGCCTGGGGTGCACACTGCAGGAGGTGTCCTGTCCCTTTTGCAGACAGCCTGTTTCCATCCGATTGCCCTATAGAGGAGAATGGGTTTCTAGTGCTCCTTTATGTGTAAATTTAGTATGTTATTTTTTGGAAATAAAGCTTTAAGCTTGGTTTGTTGTTAAAAAAAAAAACTGGCTCCTAGATTTCAGGCAAATTTGTCAAGCCCTGATATAATATATATATATATATATATATATATATATATATATATATAGATATATTATAATATATAAACACACACACCCATTATATATATATATATATATATATATATATATATATATATATATATATATATATATATATAATGTATGTGTATATATATATATATATATATATATATATATATATATATTTGGACGCCTGCCTTTAGGCTGGGTTCACACTAAATACGTAGCGGCTTGCAGGACGGGGTCCGGTGCGTCCCCGTGCACTGTTTCGGGTCCGAATATTTGACTGAATTCAGACCTGAAATGGATCATAAGACACACAGGACTCTTCTGCAAGCCACTTTGTAGCCGACACGGAGCGGTGTGAACCGGCTCCATTGAAAGCCAGGCACAGTCTCCTGTCATGCGAATTGAATGTCTGACAACCAATCACAATTGAACTTTCATTCTCCAGCTGTCTAATTCTGGGGCAGATTGGAATCTGATTGCTATGGGTTGTCTGGGAACGTATTCCCTTAGAATACAAAGAAAATTATGCATTAGGTTGAAAAACAAACAATACTCATTTTGTGTGCAGCTGCCTAAGTGACACCATGCATAAAACCTGACTCTGTGGGAGTGACGCTGCCTTAAAGTTTTGCTGTGATCTTTTGGATGAGCACAACATCGATCCTCGTGTATTCGGTCCCTTTCACACGATTGGACCTGATCAGGTCTGCCTGTCCGTTTTTGAGGCGGACCTGATCGGACCACCCATTCTCCTCTATGGAGAGGCGGATGTTAGCGAAGATGTGTCCACTGACACCCGTCTGTCATCCGATCCGACAAGATCCGCTTAAAATAGTCGGATGGTGATACGTTCGCCATCCGTCCAGCGGGTCGGATGGGATCGGATGAAAATGGACATGCTGTCCGTTTTTTCATCTGATCTCCACAAAGAAGAGTGCGGGACTCTTAACAGGTTCTTCTCGGCACAGTGAGTGGAGACGGACCTGTCATCCGCCTGCTCAGCGGGGATCAACAGAGCGATCCCCACTGAGCTAGCGGATCCGCCCTGTGTAAAAGTGGCCTTAGACTGAGGGAGAAACTGTCTCTGGGAACTCATCATATTCAACCTTCATTCTCCAAATGTCATTTTTCCGCTGCAGATTTGAATCTGAATGGTTGCTATGAGCCTGCTGAAAGTGTTCTTCTCTCAGAATACTTAAAAACCTTATACGTGAGGTCAGAAACACGCCATTCTCATCATGCACAACACTCTGTGAGTGGACTGTGTGTCAGTCAGGATATACAGGCTGTCTGTTACAAAGGAAAACACTTCTGTTCTCTCACTTCACATTGCTTTTGGGGTGTGAAACTTGCCATATACTGTATAATAAAATGCAGATTATGCCCCAATGTATGTGAGATTTTGTTATGGCCTGATGTGTAGAGTTGCAGTAATGTCAGAAAATCTGCTATGTAAATGATGTTCAGTACCTCCATCTGTGATACACAGGTCAGGGACAAAAATGTGTTTGACTTTTTCCTTGTGTGTGAGAGAATGTCTGCATTTGCTAACCTTTTCTTCTGAGAATGCTAATTGCTTGGCTTCTTCATAGATCCATTAGATTGTCTGTCTGTCTGTCTGTCTGTCTGTCTGTCTGTCTGTAAGTAGGTTGTGCAGTGCAAACAAATGAGGAAACAGAGAATTTTTTTTTTTTTTTTAGCAAAAAACATGACTGAACTGTGTGCAAGGACCCGCACTGCCCATCAAAATGTGTATACAGTTTATTACAAGGCTAGATAAATTGCAAGCATTCGTTTGCCATTACTCTAAAAATATGCAGCATGGATTTGCCTTCAGCTGTGTCCAGATTTTACGGATCCTTTCTTACAAGTAATCAAGATGCTTGGGAATGTGCAGAAACAAAATTCATCTTTCATCTTCAGTAAAGTAAATCTGATTGGTTGCTACTATATGAAAGATGTTGGCTGCAAATCATGATTGCTTAGGCCATGCATTTATTTTTTGGGTTTATGCAATGAGTCTGGTCTAGTTATACTGATTTATAATTAAAAATGTGCAGTTATTGAGTTATTCCAGGGTAATGCCCATTTCTTATAACCTGTAATTCTAGTCTATATCTATTTTTCTGTATGTTTAGTATTGTTCCCCTCTGGTATATAGTGGGTGTGTTTTTTTTTTTTTTTTTCTCCCCTGTTGCCCACTTTCTTACATGGATATCCTGCCAGTAACAGTACTTCTGTTGCAGGCTGACAACACTAAGCTGCTTCTTGTCAATTAGCAGCAATGTTGTCTGCCTGTCTTGCGAGTATCTTCAGTTGGATATCAACAAGACAGCCTAGCCACCAACTGAAGAAGCATGCTTGGCATAGTTAACACCCTATTTCTCATTGCGAGGTAGTGGCTTAGCGATCCTCGGGTAAGAAATTTTGCAACGGGTTCACAAAAGATGATATATGGTGAAATATGCCAAACATATTACTGAAAATAAATGAAAGGTTTACATATACTTTAAATTATAACTAAAGGCAAAACTCTAGGGCAGAGATCCCAAAAAATAAACCGACAGGTGTTAATAACTCTCCCTTACTGTAACCAAATGGAAAAAAAGTTTGCTTATAGTTCTACTTTAAGCCCCTTTTTATCCTTACACTGCAGCAATCAGAAGTAAGCTTGTAGTGAGAGTTTGTTTTTTATTTTTTTAAATTTAGTTGCCCGTCACTATAGTGGCTACAACACATTTTGGAAAATTGATGAAAATTAATATTTTTGTGCTGGTAAAGAAAGTCACAAAGCTGCAGTGTGTCCAAGAACGTTGGCTCTTTATGCAGCAAGTGGTGTGTGTTGTGTGTGGTTTTTTTGTTTTTTTTTTGTTTGTTTTTTTGCCCAATACAGCTACCCTGAACAAGTTATACATTTGATATGTAGGATGTGGTTGCTAAGAAATATATATTGATCAGCCATAACATTAAGGCTCCATTCACACCTGGGCGTTTTCAGCTCCAAAAACGCTCAAGAGAAACGCTTCCAAAACGCCCAACAAGTAAAACCCCATTCATTTAAATGGCCCCTGTTCACATCTGAGCATTTGCAAAACGCCTGTAGCTGAAAAAAGTACATGAGCTTCTTTTTGGGCTGATTACCAGCGTTTTTGATAGAGGTCAATGAAAAACGCCTGAAAAAATCACGGTAAAAATCGCGGTAAAAAACGCTACGCTCAAGTGTGAATGCAGCCTTATGACCACCATTCATCGTAACCCGTTGTGGCAACAGGATGGAACAATATCATCAATGTCGTTCACTTTTTTATTTCCGCCAGTAGTCATATTCTTATGGCTGATCGGTGTGTGTGTGTATATATATATATATATATATATATATATATATATATATATATATATATATATATATATATATATATATGAAATAAGTGTGTGTGTGTGTGTGCATCACATAAAATTTAGAATATCATCAAAAAGTTAATTTATTTCAGTAATTTAATTCAAAAATTGAAACTTGTATAGATGCGTTACACACAGAGTGATACACTGAACAAGATTATAACAGAACACTTTTAATCTAAGCCTTAAAAGGCCTATTTCTCTCAAATATTATTAACAAATATGTCTAAATCTGTGTTATGCTCCTTTCACACGGGTGGTGCGCCCGACGGAGCCTGTTTTGCTCAGCGGGAATCGATCTGCCGATGCCCGCTGAGCAGGTGGATGACAGCTCCGTCTCTGCTCTGTGTGCAGAGATGGAGCTGTCAGATCCCTGCTCTCCTCTATGGGAGATCAGATGAGAACGGACCGCCTGTCCGTTCTAATCCGATCTGATCCTCCGGACGGATGGAAAATAGGGTTTCCATCCGTCCGGATTTCATGGCCAGGATTGCAGCGGGTGTGCCGCTGACATCCGCCGCTGCATGGAGCATCCAATGCGGTCCGCCTGAAAAACTGACCGGCGGATCGGAAAGCCCGTGTGAAAGGGGCCTTAGTGAGCAATTTTCTCCTTTGCCGAGATAATCCATCCACCTCACAGGTGTAGCATATCAAGATGCTGTTTAGACAGCATGATTATTGCACAGGTGTGCCTTAGGCTGGTCACAATAAAAGGCCACTCTAAAATGTGCAGTTTTACTGTATTGGGTGGGTCCGAAAACCAGTCCGTATCTGGTGTGACCACCATTTGCCTCAAGCAGTGCAACACATCTCCTTCGCATAGTTGATCAGGATGTTGATTGTGGCCTGTAGAATGTTGGTCCACTCCTCTTCAATGGCTGTGCCAAGTTGCTGGATATTGGCAGGACCTGGAACACGCTGTCGTATACACTGATCCAGAGCATCCCAAACATGCTCAATGGGTGACATGTCCGGTGAGTATGCTGGCCATGCAAGAACTGGGATGTTTTCAGCTTCCAGGAATTATGTACAGATCCTTGCAACATGGGGCCTTGCATTATCATGCTGCAACATGAGGTGATAGTTGTGGATGAATGGCACAACCATAGGCATCAGGATTTAGTCACAGTATGCGCCTGTGTTCGTTGTCCATAGCATAAGCCTGCCCATACCATAACCCCACCTCCACCATGGGCCACTCGATGCACAACATTGACATCAGCAAACTGCTCAGCCATACAACAATACCCGCTGTCTGCCATCTGCCCTGTACAGTGAAAACCGGGATTCATCCATGAAGAGAACACCTCTCCAAAGTGCCAGACGCCATCACATTTTTCTCCTTTTCCCCACTCAAGTCGGTTACGACAACAAACTGCAGTCAGGTCTAGACCCCGAAGAGGACGACGAGCATGCAGAAGAGCTTTCCTGACATGGTTTCTGACAGTTTTTGCAGAAATTCTTTGGCTATGCAAACCGTTTGTTGCAGCACCTGCTCAGGTGGCTGGTCTCCGATGATCCTGGAGGTGAAGATGGTGGATGTGGAGGTCCTGGGCTGGTGTGGTTACATGTGGCCTGCGGTTGTGAGGCCGCTTGAATGTACTGCCAAATTCTCTGAAATACCTTTTGGAGACGGCTTATGGTAGAGAAAGGAACATTCAATTCATGGGAAACTGCTCTGGTGGACATTCCTGCAGTCAGCATGCCAATTGCACACTCCCTCAAAACTTGCGACATCTGTGGCATTGTGCTGTGTGATAAAACTGCACATTTTAGAGTGGCCTTTTATTGTGACCAGCCTAAGGCACATCTGTGCAATAATCATGCTGTCTAATTAGCATCTTGATGTGCCACACCTGTGAGGTGGATGGATTATCTCGGCAAAGGAGAAGTGCTCACTAAGGGCCCTTTCACACGGGCGCTCCATATGTCCACAAATCATCCTATTTTTTTGCGGATGATTTACGGACATTGTGTAAGTCAATGGCATTGCGGATGTCAGCAGAATACCATCCGCTGACATCCGATTTTCTTCCTGTCAGTTCTGTTCCGTTTTTTGGAACGGAACAGAACCCTATTTTTCCTCCGTTCAAAAAACGTAAAGGAAGCAAAATCGGATGTCAGCGGTGTCATCCGCTGACATCCACAATGCCCATAGACTTACATTATGTCCGTATATCATCCGCAAACGGATGGGATGATATGCGGACATACGGAGCGGATCATCCACTCCGTGAAAAAAAAAAAAAAAAAAGTGCCGGAGCGGATCGCAATGCGGTCCGCTCCGTGTGAAAGAGCCCTAACACAGATTTAGACAGATTTGTGAACAATATTGGAGAGAAATAGGCCTTTTGTGTACATAGAAAAAGTCTTAGATCTTTGAATTCAGCTAATGAATAATGGGGGCAAAAACAAAGTGTTGCATTTATAATTTTGTTCAGTGTATTTCAAGCATTTCTTTCTTTTCATTTTTATTATGGTGTAAAAAATAGTAAAAACCCCAAAGTCAGTATCTCAGAAAATTTGAATATTCCATAAAACAAACAAGAAAAGATTTTTTAATACAAAAATGTTGGCTTACTGAAAAGAAAAGTATGTCCATGTATAGTATAATATGTACTCAATACTTGGTCGGGGCTCCTTTTGCATGAATTACTGCATCAATGCGGCATGGAAGCGATCAGCTTGTGGCACTGCTGAAGTGTTTTGGAAGCCCAGGTTGCGTTGATAGTGGTTTTCAGCATTGTCTGCATTGTTGGGTCTGGTGTCTCTCATCTTCCTCTTGACAATACCCCACAGATTCTCTATGGGGTTTAGGTCAGGTGAGCTTGCTGGCCAATCAAACACATGATACCATGATCATTAAACCAGGTATTTCTCCTTTTGGCAGTGTGGGCGGTGCCAATTCCTGCTGGAAAATGAAATCCGCATCTCCATAAAGCTGGCCAGCAGAGGGAAACATGCAGTTCTCTAGAACAGGAGTTCCCAACTGTGGGTTGCGAGCTGCATTTTAGTGGGTCGCCGGCAGATTTTACTGAGAGCAGTCAGAGCTGCCCAGGCATTGGCAGCGCACTGTTATGAGCAGTTATGAGCTCCACT
Source organism: Pelophylax lessonae (assembly GCF_965119305.1). Taxonomy (NCBI): domain Eukaryota; kingdom Metazoa; phylum Chordata; class Amphibia; order Anura; family Ranidae; genus Pelophylax; species Pelophylax lessonae. The sequence continues at coordinate 43,186,399 of NC_138777.1, read as the reverse complement.
AATGCTCCGACCCCCCCACCCCTTGCCGCGTGGTGTCCTGTACAGGAGGCGGCGCCTCGGGGTAGGAGTCAGACTGAGTGGCGCTATTATCAAGAGTGCAGTGCATCGGATCTGAGCTGAGCGCCTGGACCAGTCACCAGGTAGGCCAGACACTGCTTGACAGCTTATTTTAGGCCTGGTTGGCGACCCACATTTGCATAGGCATAGCAGCCCAAATTCCAATGGGCTGCAATGCCTGAGTTTTCCGCTGAAAAAAGTGCATGCAGAATTTAAAAAAATGCAGTGGCCATGAAATCCATCCTGCTTTTGCACCATGCAACTTACCTGCAGTTCCTTCACACGCAAACTGTGTTTTTAAATGCTGGGCCCACATATATAAAAACGCAGGAACTGCAGGTAAGTCGCATGGTGCAAAAGCAGGATGGATTTCACTTTTTTAAATGCTGCATGCACCTTTTTTATGCAGAAAACGAGGGCATAGCCGCTCATTCAAATCAATGGGCTGCTATGCCTGTGCAAATGTGGGCCGCCAACCTGAATACATGTGAACCAGGCCTAAAGCCGTAGTAAAGCAATTTACAAATAATAGCTGCGACGGGCGGTCGGGAACCACTTAAGTCATACCACACTAGTATAACACTGTGATGTGTAAAGGGGCACTATGACGTGAAAATGGCTACAGTGTAATGGGACGCTGCGATGTGTAAAGTGAAAATGGCTGCAAGTGGGTCCTGAAAAATAACTGTATTCTGAAGTGGCTCTCGGCCCAAAAAAGTTTGGGAAGCCCTGGTCTAGAATATCCTGGTAGAGGGCTGCGCTGACTTTGGACTTGATAAAACACAGTAAACCAACATCAGCAGATGACATGGCTCCCCAAATCATCACTGACTGTGTAAAAAGTTTGCAGTTCAATCCAAGGTTCCAGAGTGTGGAGGAAGAGGGGAGAGGCACAGAATCCAAGTTTTGTGAAGTTTCCACAGTCCATGATGATTTTGGGAGCCATGCCAATTGCTGGTGTTGGTCCACTGTGTTTCTTTAATAAAAATCTTCTTTTTTATTTTATTTTTTTATTTTATCGGTCTTGTGTAGTAAGTAATTAAATTTTTCTGAGATACTGAATTTTGGGTTTTTACTAGCTGTAAGCTATAATCCTCAAAAAAAAGAAAAAAAAAAAAATATTGAAATATATCACTATGTATGTAATGTATCTATATATGAGTTTCACATTTTTTATTGAAATACTGAAATTAACTTTTTGATGATATTCTAATTTTATGAAATGTACCCTTTTGTGTGTATGTGTGTCATACATACATACATACATACATACATACATACAACATTAAACATACATTGTAAACATTGTGTGTGGTGGTGGTGTTTTGTTTTATTTTATTTATTTTATTAATTGCACATTTTTTTGCTTTTCATGTCTCTATGGCTTGAGTCTTCTATCCTCAGTGTTTGTGTATTTTCCTGCTGACACATCAGGTAACAATAGTGGCCGTTCTGATTGTCCAGCTTCATTTGTTCATGAATTGCTGTTGGTGAATGTCTCCATATTGCATTTTTTTTCACTGCAACCACAGCTGCCATTCTAGCACTTAGAAACGTACTTGATGATCTCTCCTCCCTCTGCACTTTACAGGGGTTTGTCGAGGACATGTATGCCATTCAAAATAAGGGCTTATCTGAGGAGCTTTGTTCCCTGACATACTAGCATTTCTTAATTACTGTCTGTAAAATTGTATTTGGTCTGTAAATATGTTGGCGTTGGAACCAACTTGGATGAGGCATGTGCAGCCTGTAGTTTTGTGGATTTTTTTTAAAATATTGATGTTGAGGTGTAGATAGAGCTATTTAGACTCATTTCAGAAACCACTGTCTATATTTTACATTCCATTGTCTTGAAGCAATTTAGTAAATTCATATTGTAACGCACATGCAGGCAATGTGTAAATCTCAGTTCTGTTCGCCAAATCATTGTGGGATAATGAAAGTTGCATTGGGTTTTGTTTGGTTGAATCCAAATCCTAGACAACTCCACTATGTGCTCTGTTTCTGCACACAATCCATCCAGCCCAGAGGGAGCTTTGAAAGGACAGGTGGTTAAGAAGTCAGTCTGATTGCTTATTATTTACTTACTGGCATGAAAATGATTTTTTTTAATGTTGCAGTGCTGGGAGTGGCAGCAGGGTCTTTTGTCTTATCCATGTTTGATCTGTGTGTTGTCAGTACATATGCTGGAACATATGCGGAAAGATGCTAACGCATGCCAGGTTGCTATATGGGACATTCTGTTATGTTGTCTTATACTGAGACTGTTCCACCAAGCCCTATTTACAACTAAAATAGTAACTCGAATATAAATTCTGGAAAAGTTCAGTGTTTTTTTTTTTTTTTTTTTTTTTTTCCCCCTCTTTAAAACTATTCAATCAGATAAAATTAAAATCTAGATCTACTTGTAGGATAGTGATGATGAAGGTTGCAAATGCTTCCCCTTTTTAGCAGAAATATATTGGTTCCTAAATGCATCACTTCTTCTGGGTCATGTGATCTGAAGCTGCCAGTAAGTTAGGGTGATCCACAGCAGCTGTGAATTGCGATGCTGACCTCAGTAGCGTCTTTATTCACTTTGAAAATGGACTCTGACATCGCCTCTCTAGTGCACGTTTGCTGCGGCTTCAGGTCACTGCAAAACTGCACTAGAGAATTGGAGTACCAAGTGACTTGCTGTAATGCAAGTGACAGGTAAGTTTTTATAAAAATGTAAACACCCCCTACCCAGTTACTCCACCCCCCCCCCAATCTTCACTATTTTGTAGCATTGCTTTGGTTTTTAAGGGGCTCACATGCCTCTAACAATAATCGTAGACACCTAAAGGAATGGAAAGCAATTATGAGCTCTGTGAAGTCATTCTTCATGCTCGACATGTCAAAATTTGTCAATCATAAAGGAAGACACAACATGGCTGCCATCTAGTCTTCTCTCTTATTGCAGAACCTAAATTTGTTGATGAATCAGTTGACCCGCAAATGACAGCTGCTTTTTAATGTCACACAATGTTCTCCTACAAATCACAGTCACACCACATAGTAAGTGCCTGACCCCTCTAGTCAGCCAAATTATTCTAACCTGTTCATTGAGCTACGAATGGGTATCATCCAATCGTTGATGTTTTTGCCCTCCCCTTCCTGTGAGGTTCTTTCCCTGCAAGGAAGAAAGTAAATACTTGTCCTTCCTGCTCATGATGCTGAATGCTCCTCTAAGGCTCCGTTCACATGTCAGCGTATGGATCGCGGGCAGAACCGTCGCGGTTCTGCCCGCGATCCGGAGATTATTGCAAATCGCGGGACGCCTGTGCGTTGCCCGTTGATTTGCAATAGCCCCCCAAACGCTGAGCGATTTTTGCCGCGATTTCCACCTGCCGAATTGCGGTAACATCGCGCAAACAAAATCGCGGGACGCAATACGCTCCAAAGAAGCTCTAGTACTTTTTTTGGCGTAATGCGTCCCGCGATTTTTTTTTGCGCGATGTTACCGCGATTCGGCAGGCGGAAATCGCGGCAACATTGCTCAGCGTTTGGGGGGCTATTGCAAATCAACGGGCAACGCACAGGCGTCCCGCCATTTGCAATAATCTCCGGATCGCGGGCGGAACCGCGGCGGTTCTGCCCGCGATCCATACGCTGACATGTGAACGGAGCCTAATACATAGAAATCAGCACATTACCACTCTTCCAAAACCAACACTTTAGGTGTGTCACGTCCAAGGTTCCCCACTGTGCATATTGGTACCTCCCAAACAATCTTAAGCTGGCAAATTCATGGATCAAAATTCGGCAGGTTCTGCAGGGACTGTCTACAACAGCGCTGCTTTCTTTTCTGCTCTCCCAGGACACACTGAGATCTGCAGGAGCCAAAGCTGCTGTCAGTCAAATAAGGTGAAGAGGAAGCAGGGGGTGTAGTTGAGCAGCGCTGTGTGTGTCTATCGATGTACACAACCCAGCTTGGGAGAGCGCTAGGACAAGACTTGCTGAGGGGGCACTTGTAAGAAGGCCATGGACTCCAGAAGAGGAGGTATGGGACAACTTTTTGCAATACCATTGCACAGAGAAGGTAAATATAAAATGTATTTTTTAAGCTAACCAGTACTGCGGCAGGGCTGCCCCACTGCGCAAAATCATGTACGTGATTTTTGTGCATGAGATGTAGGGGGTGCGCGCTGCTCCCGCTGTTACTGGACACAGAGGAAGCCAGTCAGCGGGACCTGGCAATCGTTAGGCAGACCGCCGTTCTGTCATTCCGCCGATGTAAACGAGGCAGACCGCTGTTCTGTCTGGGAGTAAAGCCCCGTACACACGCACCGATTGTTGGCCGACCAATCGGCCATCTTTTGTCCAGTGTTGTTGTGTTGGTTGAAATGTGCTCTAGACTGCACACGAATTTTGTCGGCCAACAAAAAACAACTTCAGAAGTGATGTCATGTTCTGGTCTACTTTTCCTGTGTTTTTTCTTCTCTGAGCATGCCCAGTCTTGCTCATCACATTTTTGTCTGCCGAAATCTGTACTGACTGAGGAACAATCGGCCGTTCTGCTGACGGCCAACAAAAATTTTATAGCCTGCACACCAGATTTTGTTCGGCCGAAAAGTCGCAGTCGGTTGTCGGAAGCATCATACTAACAAGCCGACAATCGGCCGATCGGACGTTGGCCGAAAATTTACTGCCAACAATCGGTGCGTGTGTACGAGGCTTTAAAGAGAAATCTTGTGATCTCTTCTTCTCTAGTGCATCCACTCCCCACAGTTAGAAAGTACTCCCTAACACCTTGATCGCCCCTGGTGTTAAGCCCTTCCCTGCCAGTGTAATTTATACAGTAACCGTGCAATTTTTTTTTTACCACTGATCACTGTATTGGTGTCACTGGTCCCCCAAAAAGTGTCACCTTAGGTCAGATTTGTCCACCACAATGTCACAGTCCCGCTAAAAATCGCCAATCGTCACCATTACTAGTAAAAACAATAACAAAAATGTCCAGGGTCCATAGTTTGTAGGTGCTATAACTTTTGCGCAAACCAAACAATATACATTTTATTAGGCTTTTTACCAAAAATATGTAGCAGAATACATATTGGCTTACATTTTTTTTTTTTTTTCTTCTTCATTGGGCATGTTTTATACCAGAAAGTAAAAAACACTTGTGTTTTTTTCCAAAATTGTGGTTCTTTTTGTTGTATTGCACAAAAAATAAAACCTGCAGAGGTGATTTGCGGTGGTTTGCCATAGCAAACAGCAGCGGCCATGACAGTGGGAGCCCCTCCCCATCCCCTGGTGCTGACTCCTGGATCCTTTCTATTCCTGATTGCCGTACGTGCAGTGCAGATTCTCCTGGTGGCAGAGGTGCCTGGTTTCTGTGGGGTGGTGAGTCTAGCGGGGTCCTCTCCCTCTCTGCTGGAGATTGATTGGGGCTCTGTGACTGGAAACCTGACAGGGGTTCTAATTCTACTCTATTCAAAACTGAAAAAGTTTTACCTTTTTTATTTATACTGTAACTTCAAAGTTATAGCCGCTGTTTTTAAACCGTTGGCTGATTTCAATTTCTTTGCTGGAGGTTCATTCTAATGGGCCATACACACTATAAGATTTTCTGAAGACTTTTTCCTTTACACTTACCAAAACCATATAATAGGAGGTCAAACCTAAACCCTTTCAATTTGTATGCAATCTGGCAGGCCCTTGCACTACATAGAAAAAGGTAAATCTAAAGGAAATCTAACCACAAAAGTTGGATAGTGTGTATCCAGCTTAAGGCCTCATGCACACTGAATGTTTTTACAGATCCTGTTTTTGACTTGAGGTTTTTTGTCCTGTAGCCAGTAAACTCCCCAGCATGTTCTCTTATGTGTCCGTGCGCACACAGGATGTTATCAGCAGTTCCTGGCAGGGGCGTTTTCTGGCTGAAAAACACAGCTATTCGGCGTTTATCAGCGTTTTTGAGCAATAAGCTTTTGTGATTAGTACAGTTTTTACTACAAAACGTTGAAAAGCACTACTGCAAAAATGCTGCAAAAACTCATTCTACAGCTACAACTTTTCACAGCTAATGCTACTGTGGTGTGTATTTTTTTTTTTTTTTTAAACGATATCCAGTGTGCATGAGGCCTTAGAATGAACCTCTAGCAAAGAAATTCAAATCAGCCAACAGAGAGGAGTTCCAGTCTGTTAATAAAAAATAAAAATAAAAAAGTAAAAGTTTTAAAAGTCAGCAGCTACAAATACTGTAGCTGCTGACCTAATATAAGGACCCTTGCCAGGCCAGGGATTCCAAGATGTTGGCACCCCTAGCTGATGCGTCCGTTGCGGCTTCACAGGCTGTTACCTACTACACATGCACGAGTCGTGCTGCGCTTTCTGAATGGTCCCACAGTCTTCTGTGACCTCCCTGTGTCCCAGAAGGCAGCAGGGGGAAGGAGGAGGGACCAAAAATGACGTAGATTGCCGCGCGGCGATCTTACCAGGAAGTGGGAGCGGGTACCTGTCAAAACAAGTACCTGCTCCCCCCCAAAAAAATTGCCAAATGTGGCAGTGGAGGGGGGGGGGGGAAGTGTGAGCAAGCAGGGCTTTCCCTTTTGGGTCCAGCTTTGGTTTAAATATAAAATGGTCAGTCAGGAGTCTAGGCGCCACACAACAAAGCCACTGTAATGACTGCATACTAAACCATGCTTTTATTCAGAGGCATATGACTTCTGGAAAGTTGTCATTGTGTTTTTACTTTAAGGCCTTATGCACACTTGAGCTGAAAAATGCTGCTTTTACAGGAGTTTGAGATTTTATCCCCCCCCCCCCCCCCCTGCCTCTAAACTCCTCTCTGTTAACCTTTGTGTCCATGCACACTATTTGTGATTACAGGAGTTTAGAGGCAGCAAAAAATACATCTGTGCGTTCAGGAGGGGAGATTTAACCGCTTGCCGACCGCCGCACGACTATTTACTGCGGCGGTCAGCCCCTCACAGGCAAAGCGACGTAGTACTATGCGCGGTCAAGGCCCCTTCCCCCCCCCCCCCCCCGCGCACCCGATGCCCGCCGTGCACTCGCAATCGTCCGTTACACGGAAGAAAGGCAGGCGGCTGATGTAAACAAAGCTGCCTGTCATTCTTCCCTGTGTAAGAAAGGAGATCAGACGGTTCTACTATGTAGGACCATTGATCTCTGTTCTTACACTAGTAGCCACAGCCAATCACAGTTAGAAACACGCCCCTAGGACACACTTAACCCCTCCCTCTCCAATACAGTTAACTCCTTTACTGCCAGTGTCATTTTTGCAGTAACAGTGCATATGTATAGCACTGATTACTGCAGTAATGTCACTGGTACCCCCAGAAGTGTCAAAAATGTCAGTCAAGGGTCCGATATGTCCGCCTCAATGTCGCAGTCCCGCAAAAAAAATCGCAGATCGCCGCCATTACTAGTTAAAAATATTGTTATTTTTGCAAAATTGACGCTCTTTTTTTTTTTTTTTTTGTTTATAGCGCATGATCAAAAAATCGCACAGGTGATCAAATACCACCAAAAGAAAGCTCTGTTTGTGGGAAAAAAAGGACGTCAAATTTGTTTAGGTACAGCATCGCACGACCGCGCAATTGTCCGTTAAAGTCACGCAGTGCCGAATCGCAAAATAGGCCCTGGTCAGGAAGGGGGTAAAATCTTCGGGGCTTAAGTGGTTAAGCATAAAAAACATCTGATGTGCCTACATGTGGGTAAATTATTATTTTGTCCAATGAAATGAATAAACGCACAAGCATGTGACGTGCCTCAACGTGCTTGAAAAAACTCAGCTTAGGAGCGTTTTTGCCGTTGCTTTTCCCCTGCCAGAAGAAAAGTATTTAGAAGAGCCCCCGGTTAGTTACATGCATATGCATATAGAATTTTCTTTGCAGGATTCTAAGTAAAGTCTATCCTGTATGGATAAAATGTCAGTTCTGAGCAGCTGAGCTGAATTCAGACTGAAATGTTTGTGTAGCTGCAGCTGAATCACACAAACTATGAGTAACCACTTGCATGCGAGAATTACAAGGGAGTAATGGCGAGTCTGATTCGGATAGGTTGCCTCTCTACCAACCTTTTGCTAGAATTTCTCTGTACAGACAAACCTGATGCCTGAGCTCTAAGTGTAGAGTGAAGCGTCAGGAGTTTGCTGCCTGTATAAACATTCTGCTCTCCCAGGTTTCTTTTTTTTTTATTGTGCTGGAAATGGGGCTCTCTGATCTGTCTTTTTACTTGGTTTGATTCTGATTTTTACTCTTAAGTGCTTGTTTGGTTTCGTAGTCCGTGTTTGAGATATCAAATTAGCATTTTCTTGAAAGGGTAATGAGAGAAAAGATGGGCCTTACATCATGTGCTGCTGTTGAATTTTTCCTTCTTGGGACCCGGCCTGTGGCCTGCAGGATCATCTCTAAAGCACAGATCATTGAAAAGGTGCTATTTTTCTAGCAGTTAATGGAATGCAGTCTTATCAGTATATCTCTCAGGAACAAAGGTATGTAATTTTATTTCACTTTATGTGAGGCTTGCTGCTGTTTGTGGAAAATGACTGTGGTTCTTATTTCTTATATAATAGCGAGAAGCGTGTTTTGCATTACGAGTAGTTTGGGCGATTTTTTTTTTTTTTTTTTTTTTTTTTTTTTTATTTCTCATCAGTATTCTGTAAAGGTGTACTTTGTTAGCGGTAGGCAGTTTGTTGCTTTTTCATCTGTTGTGGAATGATTACCAATGTGTGCTTGTAGTTCCACGAAAACTGGAGAGCAAAAGTTAACATCTATTTGACTTCCAATCCTAAGCAGAAAGAAGTTTTTTTTTTTTTTTTCTCTATTGCCAAGAATCGAAAAGGATGAAAAAGTTGGGCTTCCGCTGTAAGTGCTTTGCCTGAATCCTGGCCTAGCATACATTTCACATTACATGCTTTTATATAATAGTCATGGCCAAAAATATTGGCACCCCTGAATTTCTGTCAGAAAACACACCACTTCGCCCAGAAAACTGTTGCAATTACAAATGTTTAGGCATTCTCATGTGTATTTCTTTTGTTTGTATTAGTATGAACGAAAAAAGTGGAGAAACAAAAAGCTAAATCTGACACATTCCACACACAGCTCCAAAAATGGACTGGACAAAATTATTGGCACCCTAAATTTAATATTTGGTAGCACACCCCTTAGAAAAAATGTATGTAAATCAATTGCTTCCTTTTACCATCAATGAGTTTCTTACACCTCTCTATGGGGATTTTGAACCACTCTCCTTTCGCCAACTGCTTCAGGTCTCTCAGATTGTAAGGGTTCTTTTTTTCCATCTGCTGTTTTCAGATTTCTTCACAGGTGCTCTATGGGATTTAGATCTGGACTCCTTGCTGGCCAGTTCAGTACTCTCCCGCGCTTAAACCATTTCTAGGTGCTTTTTAACCACTTAAAATCCGATCCTTTTCCCTCCTAGGCAGGAAGTCGAGTGAGGGCAAGCTGGCCCCCACTTGACTCTATGGCCTTGGAGGACCTGAGCGATGTCATACGTAGTTTCCGCCCAACGACCTTAAAGAGCCAATTTTTTTTTTATTTTTTTTGCTTTTTAGTGTAGATGTGAGAACTGAGGTCTTTTTGACCCCAGAGCTCACATTAAAGAGGACCTGTCCTGCCTATTTATATTACAAGGGATGTTTACATTCCTTGTAATAGGAAGTGATCAAAAAAACACATTTTTTTTTTTAAAGGGACAGTGTAAAAATAAAAGGTAAAAAAAAAAAAAAAGTTTAAAGCGCCCTGTCCCTCCTAGCTCGCACGCAGAAACAATTACGTGAGCAAGGATCTCCATTTTTATTCTCTAGGGTCTCTGCTAAAAATATATATAGTGTTTGGGAGTTCTAAGTAATTTTCTAGAAAAAATTACCGACTTTAACGTGTAAACAACAAGTGTCAGAAATAGGCCCAGTCCCTAAGTGGTTAAGGTGTGCTTTGGGTCATTGTTCGGGACCTTTGACAGAGACCCAACTTTCTGACACTGGGCCCTACATCGTAACCCAGCATTCTTTGGTGGCCTTCAGATTTCATAATGCCATTCACACGGTCAAGACATCCAGTGCCCAAAGCAGCAAAGCAACCCCAAAACATAAGTGAACCTCCACCATGTTTGACTATATAGGGACTGTATTATTTTCTTTAAAAGGCCTCATTTCTTTTTCTGAAAACAGTAGAATGATGAGCTTTACCAAAAAGCTGTAATTTTTGTTTGGTCTGTCCACAGCACATTCTTCCAAAAGGACTTTGGCTTCCTCAGGTAAGTTTTGGCAAACTCTTTGATACATTTTTCTCTTTCGTTCACGTCCAGGGAGATTCGCTACTGTGCCATGGGCTGTAAATTTCTTGACGTGATGTGTGACGTCATCTCTGGGTCTCCCGTTGACCGTTTCCATCAAGGCCAGGAAAGAATGTAATGCAGTGCAATGTGCATTGCTTTCTATTCAGTGGAGCACAGGGGAGACTTGCAATTGCAAAAAATGTAAGTTACACCCATGCAGAAACCCCCCCCCCCAAAAAAAAAATAAAAAATCGAGGCCCCCTACCCTCATATATGCACATACAAACGTAAACGCATGCGGCGGGGCACCTGCGCCTGGAAACATTGATTGCGATACATGTTCCATATTGCCCCAAATGCCCAAATAAGAGCAATAGTTCTAGCACCAGACCTCCTTCGTAATGCTAAACTGATGCCTTATTGGAGGCTTTTAAAGCACCACCTATAGAAAATCTAGGTTACTGACATTTTGACATGTTTAAGGTATGACATGTTGGGTATCCTATTTACTCGGTGCAGCCACAGCTTTTTTTTTTTTTATATTTCCAAAAAAGTTGGTCATTTTTTGGTATTTTTGTGCCCCCTAAAATTAGCAGGTAATGTGGTGTGGTTTTTCTTTTTTTTTTAACCACTTCTGGACTGGAAGATTTTCCCCCTTAATGACCAGGCCATATTTTGCGATTCGGCACTGCGTTATTTTAACGCTGTACCCAAATACACTTGATGTCCTTTTTTTTTTCCCCCACAAATAGAGCTTTCTTTTGGTGGTATTTGATCACCTGTGCGACTTTTATTTTTTTTGCGCTGTAAACAAAAAAAAGAGCGCCAATTCTGAAAGAAAAAAGCAAAACAATATTTTTCACTTTCTACTACCGGTATATAATCTTCTCAAAAAAAAATATAAAAATCAAAATTTAACATTTTAGGTCAATTTGTTTTCTGCTACATATTTTTGGTAATAAAAATCGCAATAAGCGTATTTTGATTGGTGTGCGCAAAAGTTATCGCGTCTACTAACCACAGGCAAGATATTTTGTCTTTTTTTTTTTATTACTAGTAATGGCGGCGATCTGCGATTTTTAGCGGGACTGCGACATTGCTGCGGACAGATCGGACCCCTAACTGACATTTACTACAGTAATCAGTGCTAAAACTATACACTGTTACTGTAATAATGACACGGGCAGGGAAGGGGGTGATCAAGGGGTTAAATGTGAGCCTAGGGGAGTGATTCTAACTGTGGGAGTGTGGCTTGTGAAATGATCGTAGAGACCTGTGATCCTATATAGAAGGATCACAGGGCCTCTGTGATCATTCCAGGGAGAAGATCAGTCAGCTGTGTTTACAACAGCTGACCGTTCTCGCTCGGCGGGGAGCGATCACGGGTGTCAGGCGGCAATCAAAGCCACCTTCCCGCTGCCGAGTGGGGGCAGGAGCGTGCCGCCAGTGGCGTGTCCTCGCCTCCTAGCTGCGGGCGTGCGACTAACGTATGTCTACGTCGGTTTGCACAGGGGGCCGCACTGCCGCAGTAAAAAGGCGGTGGGCGTTCGGGAAGGGGGTTAACAAATTTTATTTCTTAGACCTTTTGCAGTAATATAGTGTGACATAAAAGGGTGCCTGCTTTCAGAAAATATATGTTTGGAGGTTTCATGTAATCTTTAGGCCTAAAAGGATTTTTTATTTTTAACTTGACATGTTCCCGAAGGGGAACGTATCCTTTAACCCTTTTCTCAGCCAGTCATTTTTGCGTTTTTTTTTTTTCCGCACATGTTTAAAAAAATTATTTCTCTTTGTTCATTGACGGACACAGCTCCTGATAGTCATAGCCATTGGGCTACAGCAGTAGGACACTAGGCAGAAAAGAATTCTGGCTACACCAATGGGCAGTCCCAGGGGGTATACTCCCTCTCTCTGATATAGCCACTTTTTTTGTTCTCCCTAGTCAGGAGTAAGGACCTATTTCCTTGCTGGGATCTGTGGTCCTGGCAACATATTTTAGATAGAAATTTTTTTTTCCTCCTGGATATTTTCCTGTGAGATCTACAATCAACTGCCAGACAGGGCGGCAGGCTGAATAATCTTGATCCAGTGGTCACCCCAGTCTGGCCAGTGCGCGCAGACCTCAGCTCCGCACTAGGTCGACGCAACATAGCCCCACTGGACGGGGGCTGGCCTACGAGTTAAACGCCTTGCGGGGTCGCATAGGACCGGGTCCTGGCCATTCGGCCCCCCCCCCCATTTCGATGAAGAGGGGTTCTGTCTGGAGCAGTGCCTGTCTGGTTCCATGTATGGTGAGTAGTTGTCCCCCCCCCCCCCCCCTCCAATCCCCTTGGATGTTTTTAGGGTGGATGTGGGCCTCTCCTTGGGATGGCTGGACCCCCGGGTTCCCCTCCTTCCTGCAGGCACCCAAAATGTGTCCGATCCTGGACCTTAAGGCGCTGAACTGCTTTGTGCCGGTACAGAAGTTCAGAATGGAGTCCATTCGAACGGTGGTGGCATCCATGCGTCAGGGGGGATTTCCTCGCCTCTATCGATATCAAGGATGCCTACCTTCACATTCCAATATGTGCCAGTCAGGGCCGCTGATAGGGCAGTACAACCGGCCCTGTTATACCGGGCCGGCCATCAGCTACACAGTGGGGGCCCGGCCCCGGCCACATTAAAGTTCGTTACTGCATATTTAAAAAAAAATAGCTTTCTAAACTCTCCCACTTCTACTTGCCTATGGGGTGGTGTTATATAATTTTCCTGGGCCCCATCAGGTCTACAAAAGGGCCCAGGAGGTGAGCGCAGTGGAGGGACTATTTCTTTATTTTCGGGCGCAAGTACATCATGCCGCCCCACTATTCAAATAGTCCCGGCCGGCGGAGTGATACTACTGTTCTCCGTTCGGCTCCCGGGTTCTGTCCTGAGGAGATATGAAGCAGTTGAGTGGCTGTCAGCGAACAGCAGAAGGAGAGTGCAGCAGCAATGGACACAGTGAGTGGAGAATTAGAGGATAGAATCCTCACTGTGTCCTATTATACCACAGCACAGCAGGTTATCATTAGCAGCACAAAAAGCAGGGGCTCTATCCTGTCTCTGTGTCACACGGCTGTTGGGTGCTGACTTTGTCAACTTATGGCTGTTAGATGTACTGAGTTTTACAGATTGTAACACAGCACAGCCATAACAAAGTTAGCATCCAACAGCCATGTGACACTGAGCCATGATAGAGCCCCTGCTTATTGTGCTTTTTTTTTTTTTGCCTCAGTGATTCTGAACACAGTAAAAGTAATCCTAGTGGCTAAGAAGCCAATGGATTACTTTTACAAGCAGTGGCATCCCTGCCTTTACCACCTTTAGGATGCAAACAGTAGCATCCAGTTCCTGAGACACAGTGAGAGGGGCGGATGTCGTTCCTCCCACTGTATGGCATGAAGCGACAAGGATTTTATCACTTCCAGTTTCGGTCTCGTAGCCATTACCAGTTTGAACAAGCATCTGATCAAACTGATCTTGGTTTGATCAGATGCTTTGGACAGATATGGGGTCTAAAAGACCCCAGATCTCTCCATAAAGAGTACCTGTCGTGGCTCATGCTATCACAAGGGATGTTGTTCATCCCTTGTGATAGCAAAAAAGAAAAAAAAATGTAAAGATACAGTGTACGATTTTTTTCTTTGTAATAAAATTAATAGAAATACAATTTTAAATAAATTTAAACTGCCCCCACTACTTTATGCTTATGTGCAATTGCGAACGCACACGTTGGCTCCGCAAGCATTTATATAAACGGCAACAAACCTGCATTTTGTTTCGAGTCGGGATCAGGGGGCGGGGCAATGGGTGGTGTCAAGGGTTTGGTTGAGGGGGGCCCCATCAGGTGGGCTGTATGGGGCCCCATGATTTCTAACAGAGGCCCTGGTGCCAGTCACCAGTATTTTCTCCGCTTTGCCGTGGGAGAGGAGCATGATCAGTTTGTGGTGTTACCCTTTGGTCTCGCATCTGCTCCTCGGTTCTTCAAAAAAGTGTTAGCCCCGGTGCTAGCTTTGCTACACCAATGGGGAATCGCGGTACTGGGCTACTTGGACGATCTCCTTCTGCGAGCGGAGTCTCCCTCTGCTCTAGTGGAGATCACAACACGAACTCTGCGAGAGTTCGGCTGGGTTCTGGATTTTCAGACGTCTGCTCTGGTTCAGTCCACAGAGCTGGACTATCTGGGCCTGACCCTGGACTTGGCCTTGGCCAGAGTGCTCCTTTCTCTGGACAAACTCCAGAAATTGCAGGCTGCAATTTGCCTCCTGCTGTCCAACAAATGGTCATCCCTCCGGATTTGCATACGGGTGCTGGGCCTGATGGTGTTTTACCTTTGAGGCGGTTCCGTTTGCATAGTTCCATACGAGGTCCCTGCAAAGAGAAATTCTGACCAAATGGGTCAAAACTCCGCAGTCTCTGGTCAATCCGATCCAGCGGAGTCGGGACACAAAGGAGTCCCTGATAATGTGACTTCGTTCTCCATCGCTTTGGCTTGGAAAATCCTTCCTCTCCTTGTATTGGACAGGGGTCACCGCGGATGCCAGCCTCTCCTGCTAGGGGGCGTCCTCGGCAAGCATTTTGCTCAGGGGATCCCGACGCTGGAAGAGTACAGACTCCCGAGCAATGTCTTGGAACTTTGAACGATCAGACTGTGTCTGGATCATTGCATAGTCTTCAGGGTTGTCCAGTGCGCATTCAGTCGAACAATGCCACATCCGTGGCTAATGTCAATCACCAAGGGGGCACAAAGTGTCCTGGTGGCTCTGGAGGTAGCCAGCATTCTAAGTTGGACAGAACGGTTTGTTCCAGCCCTCTCTGCCGTACACAATCCCAGGTTGGAAAATTGGCAGACTGATTGCCTCAGTCGGCAGGTGTTGGACCAAGGGAAGTGGTCCCTTCATCCGGAGGTGTTTCATGAGCTGTGTCTCCGGCAGGGCATACCAGAAGTGGATCTGTTGGCGTCTCGGCTCAACAGAAAGGTGCAGAGGTTTGTGGCTCAGTCACGGGATCCTCTGCCGGACGCCACAGATGCGCTGGTGGCCCCGTGGGTGCAGTATCATCTGATTTACTCCTTCCTTCCTCTCAAGCTCCTGCCCAGACTTCTACACAGGATCGAGGCAGAAAGGATTCCGGTCATCTTAGTGGCTCGCCAGGCTTGGTACGCCGATCTGGTGCTGCTGGTCGCCGACGTTCCTTGGCAGCTTCCTCTCAGGGAGGATCTGCTGTCCCCAAGGACCGATCTTCCATCCTGCTTTACAGTCGCTGGTATATCTAAAAATGCTGCGCAATCAATAGTGAACCAACTAGTTGTCAAATACAAATGTGAATCAAAGGGTCGTAATTTGGAGATCCTGCCCTAGAGCTTTAAGCCCCGTACACACGTACCGATTGTCGGCCGTAAATATTCGGCCGCCGACCGGACGATTGTAGGCTTGTTAGTATGATGCAGCCGACAGCGCATTTTCAGCCGAACAGAATCTGTCGTGCAGACTTTAAAATATTTGTTGTCCGTCACCAGAACGGCCGATTGTTCGCCAGTCAGTACAGATTTCGGCCGACAGACAGCAGATTAGCAAGACTGAGCATGCTCAGAAAAGAAAAAAGAGCAGGAAAGTTAACCATCACATGACATCACTTCTGCAGTCGGCTGTTGTTGGCCGACAAAATTCGTGTGCAGTCTTTTGCAGTTTTCAACAGACACGACAGCCCTGGACAAAAGACGGCCGATCGTTCGGCCGACGATCAGTACGTGTGTACGGGGCTTTAGTCTCCAAACTGTTGCCCAGGGGCCAGATGCGACTCTTTGCTCGCTTTTATCTGGACCTTTTGGCACCATTTCATTCACGGACACCAACTATGGGGCCCAATGACACTAATAATTGGGCACAATTCCTCTCAGTGACCCAAGGATGGGGTACAATTCCTCCCAATGATACGAACGATGGGGCCCAATGACATCAATGATGGAACACAATTCCTACCAATGACCGCAAAGATGGGGCATTGTTTCCACCCAACTGATGCTGGGACATTTTCTACTCCCGATTGCCACAATACGACCGCCCTAAACTCTGAAGGACAGTAGACCAGCCCTTCGTTTATAACGTTTTTGGAGACCCATGCCCTAGAGAATAAAATAGTGGTAGTTCCAATTTTTATAATTAACGCGATATTACCGCAAAGGTCTAGGAAACACAAAATAACAGTAAATAAACGCATTCAAAGTTAATTTAAGTAAATACATACCCAACATGCAGTACTGGGACCTCCCTATTAACTGCTACAAAATGGGGCAAAAGTGTAGATTTATTAACCAGATTATTATTTTTTTTTTTTTTTTTAGTCTCATTTGGTTGCTGTGGGCAAAACTCAACTTTATCCCGATTTTCATTTATTGGCTCTATCTGAAAGGAATCATTGACACTGTTCTCATGTAATCCCACAAGGATTTACATGTGATTTAGGACATATGAGCAAGTTGGTCCAGCAGTACCCTAACAGGACAGCGCTGATTCCAGAGGTGAAAAAATGATAATTACATTTTATTAAGCTGGCCTAATGTAAATTTTAAAAAATGGATAATTCCTGGAGTTCAGCTTTACCCACTTGACCCTTCAGAAGATTTACCCCCCTTAATGGCCAGTCCTTTTTTACGATACGGCACTGCGGTCCTTTAACTGACAATTGCGCAGTCATGCAATGCTGTACCCCCCAAAATATCTCCACAAATATAGCTTTGTTTTGGGGGTATTTGATCACCCCTGCTTTTTTTAATTTCTTGCGCTATAAACAAAAAAAACAAAAAAAAACCCAACAATTTCGACAGAAAAAAATCCAATAAAAATTTTAAAAATCTAATTTCGTCATGGGTTTAGGCCAATTTTGTATTTTGCTGCATGTTTTTGGTAAACAAAATTCCAATAAGCGTATATTGATTGATTTGTACAAAAGTTATAGCGTCCACAAACGTGTGTGTGTGTGTGTGTGTATGTATGCAGTATCTCACAAAAGTGAGTACACCCCTTACATTTTTGTAAATACTGTATTTTATTATATCTTTTCATGTGACAACACTGAAGAAATTACACTTTGCTAAAATGTAAAATAGTGTGTGTACAGCTTGTATAACAGTGTAAATTTGCTGTCCCCTCAAAATAACTCACACAGCCATTTAATGTCTAAACCGCTGGCTACAAAAGTGAGTACACCCCTAAGTGGAAATGTCCAAATTGGGCCCAAAGTGTCAATATTTTGTGTGGCCACCATTATTTTCCAGCACTGCCTTAACTGTCTTGGGCATGGAGTTCACCAGAGCTTCACAGGTTGCCTCTGGAGTCCCCTTCCACTCCTCCATGACGACATCACGGAGCTGGTGGATGTTAGAGACCTTGCACTCCTCCACCCTCCATTTTAAGGATGTCTCACAGATGCTCAATAGGGTTTAGGTCTGGAGACAGGCTTGGCCAGTCCATCATCTTTTACCCTCAGCTTCTTTAGCAAGGCAGTGGTTGTCTTGGAGGTGTGTTTGGGGTCGTTATCATGTTGAAATACTGCACTGCGGCCCAGTCTCCGAAGGGAGGAGATCATTCTCTGCTTCATTATGTCAAAGTACATGTTGGCATTCATGGTTCCCTCAATGCACTGTAGCTCCCCAGGGACTGGGGAGCAGGTATGTTAAATTTGGTGTTCGCTCTCACTCTCTCATACTGGTCACTGGAAGTTAAACATGGCACCTCATGGCAAATAACTCTGAGGATCTGAAAAAAAGAATTGTTGCTCTACATAAAGATGGCCTAGGCTAAAGGAAAATTGACAAGACCCTGAAACTGAGCTGCAGCACAGTGGCCAAGACCATATAGCGGTTTAACAGGACAGGTTCCACTCAGAACAGGCCTCACCATGGTCGACCAAAGAAGTTGAGTGCATGTGCTCAGCATCTTATCCAGAGGTTGTCTTTGGGAAATAGACGTATGAGTGCTGCCAGCATTGCTGCAGAGGTCGAAAGGGTGGGGGGTCAGCCTGTCAGTGCTCAGACCATACGACGCACACTGCATCAAATTGATCTGCATGGCTGTCGTCACATAAGGAAGCCTCTTCTAAAGATGATGCTCATGAAAGCACGCAAACAGTGTGCTGAAGACAAGCAGACTAAGGACATGGATTACTGGAACCATCTCCTGTGGTCTGATGAGACCAAGATAAACTTATTTGGTTCAGATGGTGTCAAGCAAGTGTGACTGCAACCAGGTGAGGAGTACAAAAACAAGTGTGTCTTGCCTACAGTCAAGCATGGTGATGGGAGTGTCATGGTCTGGGGCTGCATGAGTGCTGCTGGCACTGGGGAGCTACAGTTCATTGAGGGAACCATGAATGCCAAAATGTACTTTGACATAATGAAGCAGAGCATGATCCCCTCCCTTCGGAGACTGGGCCGCAGTGCGGTATTCCAACATGATAACAACCCCAAACACACTCCAAGATGACCACTGCTTTGCTGGGGTAAAGCCTCGTACAGCTGATCAGATTATCGGACGAATTTTCTTTTAGTTTTTTTTTTTGCATGCTAGTCTCATATGAAAGTGACGAGGTTACTTTCATATGAAAATTCTCGTATGACCGAATTCAACTTCAGAAGTGATGTAATGCGTTGAATTGTTTTGTATGTATTCTTTCGTTTCCATGCATCCCTAGTCTTGCTCTTTTTATGATTTTTTTTTCAGACAAAAACTGTACTAATTAAACGAAAATCAGACGTTGTGTTTCTTATCGTGTGTGCGGGCATTAAAGGTGATGGACCGGCCAAACATGTCTCCAGACCTAAACCCTAGCATTGAGCATCTTTGGGGCATTATCAAACAGAAGTTGGAGGAGCGCAAAGTTTCTAACATCCACCAGCTCTGTGATGTCATCATGGAGGAGTGGAAGAGGACTCCAGTGGCAACCTGTGAAGCTCTGGTGAACTCCATGCCCAAGAGGGTTAAGGCAGTGCTGGAAAATAATGGAGGCCACACAAAATATTGACACTTCGGACATTTCCACTTGTAATCACTTTTGTTGCCAGCGGTTTAGACATTAATGGCTGTGTGTTGAGTTATTTTGAGGGGACAGCAAACTTACACTGTTATACAAGCTGTACACTCACTACTTTTATATTGTAGCAAAGTGTCATTTCTTCAGTGTTGTCACATGAAAAGATATAATATATCTTCAAAATGTGAGGGGTGTAGGGTGTACTCACTTCTGTAAGATACGGTAAATACTGAAATTTTTATTTTTATGCTAGTAATCGTGGCATTTAGCGACTTATAGTGGGACTGCGATATTGCGGCGGGCAGTGGGACACTAACTGGCACTTGACACTTTGAGGGGACCAGTGACACTGATACAGTGATCAGTGCTAAAAATATGCACGGTCGCTGTACTGACACTGGCTGGAAAGGGGTTAAACATCTAGGGCGATCAAAGGTTTAACTGTGTGCCTTGCCATTGTTTTTGTTTTCTGTGTGCTGATTTTACTCAGGGAAATTATAGATTTTATTCCTTGCTTTGCAGCAACACAAAATCCATCACTTTGCCCCTGTCAGAACAGCGCTCTGCCTTGTTTACATAGGCAGAGCTCACTCCTGTGTGTCTGCCCGGCGATCGACTGATGCCGATGGAGATCCAGTGTCCAGCACCCTCAGATCGGCTTCTGCTGTAAGTAATCCCAACAGAAGTGGCCCACCAGCAGCGCTCACGTGCAACACCTAGGCGGAAGTGCAGAGTTATTATATATATATATATATATATATATATATATATATATATATATATATATATATATATATATATATATATATATATAATATATACAGGATTCTACACAGAATGGCCACCCTATAGCAGTATATCTGCTATGGGTCGGTTAAAAACTGCTTAAGGTATCCATTTATGGCAGAATAGTTATAGGTCCTATTACAAATTTGAACAAACTGTAGGTGGATAACTGGGAGGAATGGGCAGGTTAAACAGCATTTTGTTTTATTACAGAAGTGTAACAGAAAGCAAAACTTTGTTTTTTTTAAATTTTGGAAAGTGGAGGGGGATTAAAACCACTGACAGGTTTTTATTGTTGTCTGCATCCCTATTGGAAGGAATGACTGACTTTCTAGTTGTCCTGATCACAAGTGTCATGAGGAATGAAAGCCAAGATAAATGCAAAATTTAAGTTGCCACTAGGACAGGAACAGAGTGGAAATCTTCTAATGGGGATACTTACTTCTAACTTCTTTACAACAATAAAAGATGGGATTTTCTCACATTGGAAAGATATCCTCACATCCTGTTGAGTCTACAGGACAGGAACTGATTGTGAATTTTTTAAAATCGGACACAGATGACCAAAATGGCTTTATCCCTCCTGTACTCCAAAATAGAAAAAACATTTTGGCTTTGTTTACACTTTTTGATTAGTGGTTTTTAACCACTTCTGAACCAGAAGGATTTACTCCCTAATGACTAGGCCGTTTTTTTGCTAAACGGCGCTGAGTTCCTTTGACAATTGCGCGGTCGGGCGACGCTGTACCCAAATAAAATTGATGTCCTTTTATTACCCTCCTAGAGCTTTCTTTTGGTGGTATACAATCACCTCTGCGATTTTTTTATTTTTTTATTTCTTTAATTATTTGCGTAATTATTTGCGCTATATACAACAAAAGCGCGACAATTCTGAAAAAAAAAAACATTTTTTTACTTTCTGCTATATAAAACATTCCCAATAAAAAAAAATGTAAAAATCAATTTTTTTCATTTTAGGCCAATATATATTCTACATATTTTTGGTAAAAAATCCCAATAAGTGTATATTGATTGGTTTGCGCAAAAGTTATCGCATCTATAAACTCGGGGAAAGATTTATGTAATTTTTATTTATTTTTTACAAGTAATGGCGGCGATCAGCGATTTTTATTTTTTTTTTTTAATTGCAGGACTGCGACACTGCAGCGGACAGATTGGACACGTAACTGACATTTTCGACAGTTTTGGGGGGACCAGTGACATTACTATAGTAATCAGTGCGAAAAATATACACTGTTAGCCTACTAATGACACTGGCAGGGAAGGGGTTAACACCAGGGGCAATCAAAGTGTTAAATGTGTCCCTAGGGGGTGCTTTCTAATTGTTTGGGGGATAGGCTTGCTGGATGAACACAGAGACCTTTGTTCCTAAATAGGAGGAACACTGGATCCCTGTGTTCATTACTGACAGAACAGCGGTCTGCTGTATTTACATCGGTACATCATTGTTCTGTCTCCACGGGGAGCGATCGCGGGTGCCTGGCCGATATCGCGGCCCCCGGACCCGCTGACTGACTCCCTATGTGGCCAATCGGCGCATGCATGTTATTTCGCGGGACAGAGCCGACATGCCACAGTAGAAGTATGGCCGCTGGTCGGCAAGTGGTTAATGTCAATTTAAATAAATGAATGCGATATGATACTGGTCCAAGCTTGCCACAACTATGGCAATTGCCAGCCCTCCCAGTAAATGGTTTACAAAAATAGGTGGGAAAGTGCAAGCTGGAGCAGGTGTCACATAGATTTTAGTCGGGAGTTGTTTCTGGAGGCTGACAGATGGCATAGCAAAGATGATAGAGGCCTTTGAATCAATGCAGAAGAGGAGGAGATCTCAAGTGGTCCTTTTTAAACTGCTGGATCAATTCATGGATGATGATGATGATACCCTGCAAAAGTTCAGGTTATCCATGCCACTTATCATGGAGCTTTATACCCAACTCATAGGGTACCTTTAAGCCCTCAACACAGAGAAGCCATGCCATACCAGCATATACATCAGTGTAGTGCAACCCATATAAATACGATCAAAATATTGGAAAATAATGATAAAGTGCCAGTGTATAATATCCACCACTGTGAGATTCAAAGTGACAGTTCAAAATGGTAATCCAAAAAAATATTGTGATACAGTAAATTTGGTGACCACCACCTATGGCTGAAATGCCTGCTCACCTCCAGATAATGTAATGACCCTACTACAGAGTCACAATCGCCTATTAGGATGTCTCACAGGATGCCACGGGGTACTCCTCCACAGGGTATCTGTGAGCATCGCTGACCTCCTCTTAGGGTCTCAACCATTCATGTGTGGCCAAAAAATAACTGAACACTAAGAGTGCTCTCTGCTTCGAATATTAAAGCAGAAATGCAGCCTAATACTTTAAATTTTCCCCTGCAATCATTAATGTAAGCGGAGTTCAGCCTTATGTCTCAAATGAAAAAATCAGTTTTTCTGCCTTTTATTTTGCAGCATTCAGTGCTGTCACATGACTTCAACTCCTCTTCCTGCTGAGTCTAAGAGCAGCTAGTGGGTGTGGTTACTGAAAACTAGTGACATCACTTCCAGGGAGGGACACTGTTCCTGTGTAGCCAGTAGGCGTATACAGAATGGGAGGAGCGGATCATAGGTTCCCGCCCAGTGATCTCTCATCAGTAAGGATGCATTGTACATCCTAATTCATGAGAAAATGAAGAAATAGAAATAGATCCATCCACACAGGACACGGGGGAGGGGCACATATACAATAGGACAGTGATGGCGAACCTTGGCACCCCAGATGTTTTGGAACTACATTTCCCATGATGCTCAACTACACTGCAGAATGCAAGAGCATCATGGGAAATGGTGTTCTAAAAATTCTGGGGTGCCAAGGTTCGCCATCACTGCCATAGGAGAAGGCAGCTGGACATGGTGGAGGGGGAACGACTGTCAGTGTAGCTGGAAGTGCTCTGGGGTCTCAGCTCACTATACAATCATCATTATACATTAAAGGAATAGTACAGGCAACCACACTGTCTGTTTCCAATAGTGCGACTTGTCATGCACATAGATGGGAATGGGTACCATTGAAGTCCATGATATGTGCTGCTGGAAGCATAAAGAGTGGACATAATGTACTTCCAATGCCTTCCCTCTCTCTCTGCCTCTCTCTCAGGAAAAGCTGCCAGCCTACGATGCTATGAAGACAGCAGGAGATCATGTTCTGTGAAGGATAGGAGGGATGAGGGTGGGGCTGGGGCTGGGCACATCTAGGCATGCCTGTCTAAGAAAGACTGACAACCTTTTGAGGAAGTGAAAGACAGCTTATCAAATTCAGATATAGGGAAATAGCGTTGTCGGGGAAGAACAGGAAGAAGCTGTTTGTCTAGTTTAGATAAGACTTTCTAAGCTAGACAAGCAGCTAGCCAGAAAATAAATATCAAAGATTAAGGATGTTAACATACTATTAATAGGAAAAATTTCATTTTTGACTGGAGTTATCCTTTAATTTTATTATAAAACGTAATATCGGGATTAAAACTACTCACACAAGTATGTAAAAACCATGCATATCATCAGCTCATCTCGCTGACAATGACTCCTCCCACCTGTACACGTTACTCCCTCCACTGGGCTTCTTCAGCTTCCTGGGGGAAAAAAAATAACATTCAGGCCCCTTTCACACAGGCGGACCGTTCAGATCCACCTGTCTGTTTTTTGGTGGATCTGAATGGATGCCTCATGTATCTCTATGGGGCATCGGATGTCAGCGGAGACATGTCCGCTGACATCCGATCCGTCAAAGCTGGACGGATGGAAACCCTATTTTCCATCCGTCCAGCGGATCGGATGAGAACGGACAGACGGTCCATTCTCATCCGATTCCCCCATAGAGAACAGCGGGACCTGACAGCTGTGTCTCGGCATATCGATCCCCCGCTGAGAAAAACAAAGTCCGCCTGACGGACTCCCTGTGTGAAAGGGGCCTTAGTGTGCAGCTTCCCCCTCAGCCCAGCCAATACCTGATTCTGATCGCGATCCAGTGATTTGCTTGAGATTCGGGTCTCTCCCTCCTGATTGGCTCCCACTGCTGTCAATCTCAACCATTAAAGAGGTTAGGGGGGGAGGGGGGTCTATGTGTCTTGTGGAAACAGAAAACTGGCTCAGGATTGAGCATGTATGAGTACCCCCATAAAGATGCCTGCTATGGGGGCACTCAGCAAGGGGGAGGGGCCCAGAGCGCTGGCGGGGGACCTGAGAACAGTGAGAAGAGGAGGATCGGGGCTGCTCTGTGCAAAAGAATTACACAGAGCCAGTACGTATAACAGGTTTGTTAATTAATAGAAGAAAAAATCCTTTACAATCCCTTTTTTATGTGTGTGCGTGGGAAAGATAGTCAGTTTATCTGTCTTTACAACGACCAATCAGATTCACGATTTATTTTTTCCAATAGAGCTAATGGAGTTTCTGATGCCAAGCAAATTAAATGTGTTCACAACAATTCTTCCTACAAACGTTTGCCTGTACACATGAGCTCTGCTCTTCTGCCTGTTCTGTATACTGTAAGAATAAAAAGGTATTCCTGCCTCGTGAATGTGAATGAATGAATGTTTTCAGAGGCAATATTGCAAGCAAACGAGTAGCATTAGAACATAATGGGAATGGATACCATACGAAGATGAAAAGAAAATGGATAGTTTTTTTACTGAAATGTGTAATTCAGCATTAATGTTACACTAAAAATGCGTTGTACGCTCATCTGTGGTCTGCAGTAGAGCTTTTTTTTTTTTAAACTTATTTTGCTGTCGTGTTCTTGAACCCACCTAGAAAATCCTGTTTATGATTTTATTTTGAAAAATAATACAGATTATTAACTTTTTTTTTTTTTTTTTTTTTAAGGTATGAGCTGTCTACAATTGCTAGAAAACAAACTTTGATTGGTTGCCAATGCATTTCAATCTGCCTGCATAGCATGCAAAAAGTGAAATAGTTGAAAATAAAAAACACACATAGGAAGTGTAAAAATATCTTGTTGAAAATGTTGAGACAACTCAGAACAGATGTCACATTAATTTGATGTGCAGTACAAAAAAATGATAGCAGCTCCTATTTGCTCATTTTACGACACCTGCTTCGAGCAGACAGTTATTTATTTTTTTTTTAGCTGTTCATTTTTGCTCAGCTTGAATTGGAATTTACTTTGTAGTAGCAGACAGTCTGTCCCTTTATGTGCTTTAAACCCTTCCTGGATTAAAAGTACTTGCGTTTTTTTTTTTTTTCCAGGGTGTTACATTTTAAATACAGAACACTGTTTATTTGCCCACAGGGATTTTACTTTGTGGATCAGGCATAGTGAAAATTAGGAGCAAGGTAATAATTTTTTGGGAATTTACCGAAAATGTGTATTACAAGAGTGATGGGTAACTCGTAGATCTGCAGCTGCCAAGAACAAGCCTGCATGTCTTTCATGTGAATAACATGCATTGCGTTATTGTGCAGTAAACCATGCATTAGCAAAATGCACAGATCTGAGGCCCACCTCCAAAAAACTGGAAACTGTTATAACACCCCCCCCACGTAGTAAGTAATTTGGTGTATTCTCTATTACAACTGATAAGTAAATGGTTGCAGTTTGTTCCAGCTACTCCTTTATGTGCCTCCATGGTCTGACCACAAGGACACAGAAGGGAAAAACTTTATTATCTTCTATCTAAAGCTAAAACTTTTTTTAACTTTAGATAAAACATAGGATGTTGAAAATAATTTGTTGGATGTTAAATGTGGTTGGTCTCCCTTTGAGCCCTGGTTCACACTTCTGTGATGCAGGAACGCTGCGAATATGCAGTATGTTCCTGCATCACATCCACACCCCTGGCAGTTCACACTGCCATATGCGATAAGCAGGGGGTGTCAATTAAAAGTGAATGACATCCCCAGTTGAGATCGCATATTGCAGTGCGATCTTCAAGTACGCACAGAATCGGATCGCACTAGTTTGAACCACCATGCGATCCGATTCTGCTGCGGTCCTGTGCGTGCTTAGTGCGGATGCGGTGCGAATTCAGCCATACAAACTGTTTGGCTGAAATTTTCTACCGCACAGAGATCACATGTAATTTAGGAGCAGTGCGCTCCGAATTACATGTGATCTCTGTTATCACACTAATGTGAACCGGCACTGAGATGATTAAATCTGGTTATACAGTGGTACTAAAACCTAAACATTTTTTTTTCCCCATCATTTAGCCCTCGCTCACATTGAATGCGACTTTGAAATCGTGTGACTTCATCTGAACTCAACACAATTTCAAGGCCACATTTCAGTCTTACTTTGAGAGCGACTTGAAAGACATCTGTGCGGGTTCATGCACAGATATCTATTGAAGTCTCCCCTGAAGTCACCAGAAGTAATGCAGGAATTACTTTTGGATTGGGACAGTGCCATTGCCAGCAATAGGCTGGGATTTGTCGTGCCTGCCAGCAATAGGCTGGGATTTGTCGTGCCTGTAAATTTGACCTGTAATATCGATCCGATGTGAACGTGGGCTTAGACGTGTTCCTATTGGGAGGATCTCACTAAAAATGTTTGTTCCCATCACCTGCATTAAGGTAACAAAATATTTAGGCAGTAAACTGATTAAGAAACAAGTGAATATATACCCTTCACACTGTCCGTGGCACAGAACACTGCCCGTTGGCAGAGACTTGGTGCCGGTTCACATTAGTGCGATGACAGAGATCGCATGTAATTCGGAGCGCACTGCTCCTAAAATCACATGCAATACGGTTTGTATGGCTGAATTCGCACCGCAATCACACTAAAAGACGCACAGAACCCTTCTTTTAGTCCGTAGCACAATTGGATCGCATGGTGGTTCACACTAGTGCGATCCGATTCTGTGCGAACTTATAGATCGCACTGTGATATGCGATCTTATCTGGGGGTGTCGTTAACTTTTAATTGACACCCCCTGCGTATCTCATATGGCAGTGTGAACTGCCAGGGGGGTGGATGCGATGCGGAAACACGCTGTATATTCGCAGCGTTCCCGCATCGCACAAGTGTGAACCGGCACTTAATCTAACCAAAGTTTGAGACCCCCGGTCTGCTCCCTACAGGAGGCGAGGATGTCATTAAAACACCGCTGGCTGTGAGTAGAACTTTTTTACAAGACTAGTGGCCAGAAGGATAGAGGGCATACAGGCCAGTTAAAGCGGACAGCAGGGTCCATGTATTATGTTGTAGCTTACCTATTCTTAGATGTGATGACGGTATTCAATTTCTTTTTTAGGCTTTCTTTCTATTTTCATCTGGTGATACATCCAGCGAGTCTGTTGCTTTTCAAAAGAACAAGCTCCAACAGATGTATCTGTTGAATGGGGAGCAGGTGTGTTAAATTTGGTGTTATTGCTCTCTCACGCATACTGGTAACTGGAAGTTCAACATGGCACCTCATGGCAAAGAACTCTCTGAGGATCTGAAAAAAAGAATTTTTGCTCTACATAAAGATGGCCTAGGCTATAAGAAGATTGCCAAGACCCTAAAACTGAGCTGCAGCACGGTGGCCAAGACCATACAGCGATTTAGCAGGACAGGTTCCACTCAGAACAGGCCTCGCCATGGTCGACCAAAGCAGCCGAGTGCACATGCTCAGCGTCATTTCCAGAGGTTGTTTTTGGGAAATGGATGTATGAGTGCTGTCAGCATTGCTAAAGAGGTGTAAGGGGTGGGGGGGGGGTCAGCCAGTCAGTGCTCAGACCATACACCGCACACTGCACAAGACTTCCTCCGCATGAAAGGGCGCCCTCACCAGCATCTGGGGCGGGGGGACGTCTTTGCTGGTTTCCGGATCCGTGGCCCTCCCTGATCCAGGACAAGTGGGTCCACAAAGTCATTTGCTCCAGCTGTTTCTTTTTTAGGCTTTCTTTCTATTTTCATCTGGTGATACATCCAGCGAGTCTGTTGCTTTTCAAAAGAACAAGCTCCAACAGATGTATCTGTTGAATGGGGAGCAGGTGTGTTAAATTTGGTGTTATTGCTCTCTCACGCATACTGGTAACTGGATGTTCAACATGGCACCTCATGGCAAAGAACTCTCTGAGGATCTGAAAAAAAGAATTTTTGCTCTACATAAAGATGGCCTAGGCTATAAGAAGATTGCCAAGACCCTAAAACTGAGCTGCAGCACGGTGGCCAAGACCATACAGCGATTTAGCAGGACAGGTTCCACTCAGAACAGGCCTCGCCATGGTCGACCAAAGCAGCCGAGTGCACATGCTCAGCGTCATTTCCAGAGGTTGTTTTTGGGAAATGGATGTATGAGTGCTGTCAGCATTGCTAAAGAGGTGTAAGGGGTGGGGGGGGGGGTCAGCCAGTCAGTGCTCAGACCATACACCGCACACTGCACAAGACTTCCTCCGCATGAAAGGGCGCCCTCACCAGCATCTGGGGCGGGGGGACGTCTTTGCTGGTTTCCGGATCCGTGGCCCTCCCTGATCCAGGACAAGTGGGTCCACAAAGTCATTTGCTCCAGCTACAAGATCAAGTTTTAATCGTACGCTCAGGAAAGGTTCTTCCCTTCCAACCTGCACTTGTCCCCGGATTGCTTAGAGGATCTCTATGGGGCAGTGCAAGACTTGTTACTTCAAGGGGTGATTGTTCCGGTTCCGACATCGGAACGTTTTCAAGGTTTTTACTCAAACCTGTTTACAGTTCCCAGGAAGGAAGGCATGGTGCCTCCCATTCTGGACCTCAAGGCACTAAACTGCTTTGTGCGAGTACAGAAGTTCTGAATCTAGTCCACTCGCACGGTGGTGGTGTTCCTACATCAGGGGGATTTCCTCTCCTCCATCGACATCAGACGCCTAGCTTCCCATCCCAATATGTGCCGCCCACCAGCGCTTCCTCCCCTTTGTGGTGGGCGAGGAGCATTATCAGTTTGTGGCGTTACCCTTTTGTGTCACCTCTGCTCCTTGGGTATTCACAAATGTATTGGTCCCGGTGCTAGCATTGCTGTGTCAGAGGGGAATAGCGGTACTGGGGTATCTGGACGATCTGCTTTTGCGAGTAGAGTCTTTGACTGCTCTGTTAAACAACTTGGAGATTACTCTGCGAACTCTGAAGGAGTTCTGTTGGATTCTGAATCTTCAGAAGTCTGCTCTGGTTCTGTCCATAAGTCTTGACTATCTGGGTTTGATGCTGGACTCGGCCTCAGGTTTGTGGCATGGTCTCAGGATCCTCTTGACGACGCCACAGACGCATTAGTGGCTCCTTGGAGTCAGTATCGTCTGATTTACGCCTTTCCTCCTTTTTAAGGTTCTGCCGAGACTCCTGCGCAGTATTGAGGCAGAAGGGACTCTGGTCATCCTAGTGGCTCCAGATTTGCCTTGCTGGGCTTGGTACGCCGATCTGGTATGGCTACAAAAGTAGAATGAGAGCCGGTTCACACTGGGGCGACCTGTCAGGCGACCTGGTCGCCTGACAGGTCGCCTGCCATAGAGAAGCTGTGGACCCGTTCTAATAGGAGCGACACAAGTCGCTTCGATTTAGAAAAAGGTTCCGGAGCTTCTTTGCGGCGACCCGGAGCGACCTGCATTGACTTCAATGATATGAAGTCCGTGCCGGCCGCTCCGAGGTCGCGGTGCGAGCTGCGCACCGCGACTTCACAGGTCGCCACCGAAGTCTGGTCGCTCATATGAGAACTGGCTCTTACGCTTTTGAGATGTTTTGTTGAAGATATCCATCGTCCATGACCTTTTGTTTCCCACATCAACTGCATAAATAATGTAATCTGCTATAATAACTGGACAAGTGAGGGCATTGCTACCTTTAAAAATATGAACTCAAATCCTTTTCACTAACGGCAAACCGTTCTGAACACTGCCAACTCTTAACCAACATCCAGTGTAAAGTGAAAACCTCCGTTGCATTGCACATTAAACTGTGAGTGTGTGGCTTCATTGGGTATTAAACGCAATATCTGTGAATTGAAATATATTCACGCAATCAGTGCTAAGTAACCATTTAGAATTTGGAGTGACTCATTTATGCAAGCAGAGAAAATGTTTGTGTTTTCATTTTTCTTCATACCCGGACAGTGGTGGCAGAGCTAATTATTGCTTTTGCTTTGCAGGATCTGTAATTATGTCATAAAAATATTACTTCTAATAGCTACACAGTTTGAGATTTCCATTGTATGTTTTTTTTTTTTTTTTGTCTAATGATTTTTTTTATGTTGAATTTTTAATGGTGTGTGATATCCTAGGTCAGTACCGATAGTCTTAAATATGTATAACCCCAATTCTAAAAAAAACTTTTTTTTTTTTTTTTTTAAACCACTTGCTGACCAGGCTTTTTCTGGCACTTTTTGTTTTACAAGTTTAAATCATTATTTTTTGCTAGAAAATTACTTATAACCTCCAAACACTATACATTTTTTTTTCAGAGACCCTAGGGAATAAAATGGAGGTTGTTACAATTTTATATGTCACACAGTATTTGCGCTGCGGTTTTGCAAACACAATTTTTTGGGAAAAAATAGACTTCAATGAATTAAAAAAAAAAAAGAAAAAAAAATACACTGTAGTTACCCAAATTATTTTGTATAATGTGAAAGATGATGTTACATCGAAGAATGGATACCGAACATATCATGCTCTAATGGAGTTAAAGGAGAATTATTGCTCCCGCTTGAACGTTCACAGTGATGCCTCACATGTGTGGTTCGAAAACCATTTACATATGTGTGCATTCGCTTCTGCATGAGAGCATGGAGAGCTGGAGGGTGCTTTAAATATATATATATATATATATATATATATATATTTTTTTTTTTACACATCCCTTGTAATAGAAATAAGGATGACTGGTATTCTTTATGGAGAGATCTGGGGTCAAAAAAAAAATGTTGCTCTTTCGCTTTAAATAAATGATTTTCTTCCAGCCTGGACCGGAAGTGATGTTGCTCCGGTCCTCCAAGGCCATATATTGCCTATGGGAGCAGCCAGATGCACCAAAGGGTTGTCTCTTGGGCGAACCAGCGCAAACGGTAAGCCCAAGAAACACCGGCGGGAGGGGGGGAACATCCCCTACCTCCGCTTCAGAAACCACTCTAGCGGCTCATGAGCCACTCGAACCGGTTTCATGAGAAAGCTTGCCACCTGCTGAAATAAAAACGGTACCATGGTTATGGCGGATATCTTCAGCCATAATTCTGGTGAAATACTTGCAAGTCTCAAAAGTTGGGACAATGTCATGCTTACCATGATGTACATTTCCTTTTCTTTTTACAACACTTGGTAAACGTCTGGGAACTGAGGAAACCAGTTTCTGGAGTTTTAGGAGAGAAATGTCCCATTCTTTATTGTTGTACCCGCGAGCTGAACAGGTCTAGCACTATTTTGTGGGAATTGCAGCGAGCACAGCACTTTCTCCTAAGTGTGTATAACTAAATAAATCTAATAATGCCGTGCAATATCAAATGCTCAATATAAATAAAAATAAATATATATATATATATATATATATATATATATATATATATATATATATATATATATATATATATATATATATATATATATATATATAGTGTGTGTGTGCGCAAAATGCAATCAAGAATAAGCATAGGAAAATATATATAAATATTTGAATCCTAATTAATAATACATATGTGCAATGAATAAATATTTAGTGACAATCAATCATCAAATATAAATTGCAAATAGTGCCATTGTGATCAAATAAATAAGCGATTATATAAATATATAATAAAAAAAAAAAAATATATATATATATATATATATTAGTCAAGTATTGGTGAAATATTCAAAATATGCTCATATGTGCAAACATATTCCAAATAAAATTGTGAAAAAAGTGCCAGATGGTAATCTTCTATAATGAGACTAGCACTTCCCAAAATTTCTATAAAGTGATAAATTGTGCATCCAGTGGTAGCTTCCGTAGTGACCTTCACCTCAACACCCTGTGTGTATGGGACCTCACCTTCACTCCTATGATCCAGCAATTAAGCAAGGGTCTTATAGCTCAGATTACCCTTTCAGGGTCGCCTTTCCCGGAGTAGACGGTGTGTCAGCCCCTCAAGAGAGTATTCAACTCTGGTTGGCATCCCTCATAGTACCATAAGGTGTCACATAAAAGGAAAGGAGGACTGCAATAGTGCTTATATCTTTTTATAAACAATATTTTATTTAAGAAAGTATTGTACTCACATTTGGTGGGTGCTTAATGTGCACCAAGCATAAAACAACTTTAACCACTTGCCGACCGCTGCACGACTATTTACTGCGGCGGTCAGCCCCTCACAGGCAGAGCGACGTAGTACTACGTCGCTAGCCTGTAAGGGTCTAGGAAGCGAGCGCGCACCCCCGGAGGCGCGCTCCCGAGTGGTCACGGACCCCCCCCCCCCCCCGCGTGCGTGTGACCTGCGGACCCAATCGTCCGCTGGTCACTCGCGATCATCGGTGGAGAGGGAGAAAGGCAGGCGGCTAATGTAAACAAGCCGCCTGTCATTCTTCCCCTAGTATGAATGGCGATCATACGGTTCTACTATGTAGAACTGTTGATCACTGTTCATACATCTCAAGCCACAGCCAATCACAGTTGCCAGTGTAATTTTACAGTAACAGTGCATATGTATAGCACTGATTACTGTAGTAATGTCACTGGTAACCCCAAAAGTGTCAAAAATGTCAGTCAAGGGTCCGATCTGTCCGCCGCAATGTCGCAGTACCGCAAAAAAATTGCAGATCGCCTCCATTACGCGTAAAAATAAAATGGTATATATCATAGGTAAAAAGGCGCTGGTAATCTTAATATATCACGTGTTATAAAAATTAATAAGTGATTTAAAGTGTAATATATGTGATTAAAAATTGCTACAAATATATATATGATCTACTATTGGTGCAATTAGCAAAGAAAAGTGCATACCAGTGCAATTTCAATTCAGAAGTGTTTGTGCTTCTCAAAGTAAATTAATCCACAAAGGTGTGGATCAGTGAACCAATAAATAGATATATAAATAATTCCATACAAAAATCACATAAGAATATATAAAAATATAAATATATAAATGTGCTCCAAGTAGTGTTAAAAGTCCAGGCAATAGCATGCCTGAGGACGCTCGTTAAGCGAAATGCATTGTGGTCAATGCTAACCCGGAAGTAACACACAGAGGCATTCGGAACAGAGGCTGGGATACACATCCACCGCTGCAATACAAAGAAGGGGGAAAGGAGATACAGGGTGCTGCAGATCCCCGGAGAATATCTTCCTAAGACCCAAAAAAACGATTTTGTACTGCCGAATTGCCCAGTGCCAGGAGGGCACAACAAATAGTAAGAGGCTAATTGTCACCTTATAGTGTATGTTTTTTGGAGAATAAAACAGTATTTCACTATTGGAGGCTATTTGTTCTTCTATATCTTTATGTGTATGGGGGGACTACATGGTCCAACTCGAGTAATATAGGAGCCAGAGATCCAAGCAATCTAGGAGAGGTTTGATCCACCCAATAAAGGGATCACAGGCGTTGGGGGTCCTTGTGACCTGCTGCTAGCTGGTAAGAGGCCACGGTTGTCACATCCCAGCACCTGGAGCACTGCGAATGGATAAATAAGAATTCACCAAGCACAATTTTGATTGCATGCTATTGCTTGGACTTTTAAACACTACTTGGAGCACATTTATATATTTATACTTTTTTATATATCCTTATGTGATTTTTGTATGGAATTCTTTATATATTTATTTATTGGTTCACTGATCCACATCTTTGTGGATTAATTTACTTTGAGAAGCACAAGCACTTCTTAATTGACGGTTGTCACATCCCAGCACCTGGAGCACTGTGAAGGGATTAATAAGAATCCACCAAGCACAATTTTGATTGCATGCTATTGCCTGGACTTTTAAATACTACTTGGAGCACATTTATATATTTATATTTTTATATATTCTTATGTGATTTTTGTATGGAATTATTTATATATCTATTTATTGGTTCACTGATCCACACCTTTGTGGATTAATTTACTTTGAGAAGCACAAACACTTCTGAATTGAAATTGCACTGGTATGCACTTTTCTTTGCTAATTGCACCAATAGTAGATCATATATATATTTGTAGCAATTTTTAATCACATATATTACACTTTAAATCACTTATTAATTTTTACAACACGTGATATATTAAGATTACCAGCGCCTTTTTACCTATGATATATACCTATTTATTGTTTTATTACAATTAAAAGGGCAGCAGGTTCAACAATCTTTTATTTAATGGGCCAGGCACCTTCTCTTTTCTTTTTATTGTAAAAATAAAATGACAAAAATCTTTCCCTTTGTTAGTAAACATGATAACTTTTGCGCAAACCAATCAAAATACGCTTTTTGCGACTTTTTTTTTTTTTTTTTTTTATTTTTTTTTTTTTACCAAACATATGTAGCATAAAACAAATTGTCCGAAAATGTTACAAAATTTTGATTTTTACATTTTTTTTGGGGGGGGGGGGGAATTTCATATAAAAAAAAATGTGAAAAATATTGTTATTTTTGCAAAAGTGACGCTCTTTTTTTTTTTTTTTGTTTATAGCGCATGATCAAAAAATTGCACAGGTGATCAAATGCCACCAAAAGAAAGCTCTGTTTGTGGGAATAAAAGGACGTCAAATTCGTTTGGGTACAGCATCGCATGACCGCGCAATTGTCCGTTAAAATCACACAGTGCCGAATCGCAAAATAGGCCCTGGTCAGGAAGGGGGTAAAATGTTCCGGGGCTTAAGTGGTTAATTGCAATCCCAAGTATTAGAGTGTGATGGCAATTGGGTGGGAATGGAGAAACAATGTTCACTGCTCCTTCACTTCCTAGTAAAGACAGAGACACCATCCAGGCCCCTCCCCTACGCGTACGACACAGGGTCAACGTGTTTTCCAAGGGGGATATCCCCCTTGAATCACAGCGCTTAAAGCATCAATCACAAATTATACTAAATAATAAAATGTCCCATATAGTGGAGTTTTAAGAGAGAGGCCATTAATGAATAAGGTCCTTCAAGTGCTGCTTGCAGCTATCATTTATCTTTAACTTATCATAAAGTGCTCCATGCAAATTGTGCAAACCACATTCTATTAATCATAAAATAGAATTTAATTTGCACTGAGCAGTTTTTTTTACATGGTGTGGTGAAATGTGTTGACATGAGGTGCAATGCAAAAAAAAAAAAAAATGCAGCATGTCAATGCTTTGAAACCAACCTAAGTGCAGTGTGGGGCACATAGAAAATGCCACTGGATTGAGCTTGCTTTGATCTGTACAGATCTACCCAGCTCAACAGAGATGGTGTGAATAAGCCCTAAAGGGCACCCTAGTATATTGTTTTTAAAGGCTTTAGATATGTATATGAATGCGGTCAGGTTAACGCAAATCATTTTGTCAGTGTACTTAAAAAACGTTGTATAGTTTGTATAGTTTGTATTTCTGTAGGCGCATATGGTGGCCGCCATATTTGTTTGTACATATGCAGCATCCTTCCTGCTTACAAGTACTTGTACTGTACAGGTTTTTTTTTTGTATTTTAATGTTTTTATTAAAGTTTTCCATTTCACAACTTAATATACATGTGAGCAGTCTGAAACCAAGAAGCATATGAAACCTAATTACAACTGACTACCTTTGATAACATCGAAGGGGCATACAGGAGGCATTAATCGCAGATAGTCATTAAACCTCACAAAGTGGGTCCTCTATGAATCCCGACCCACCTGTTTCAGGGCTCCGCCTCATGAACGGCCCGTGTGGGTATATGGAACCCCAACAAAGGAATCACAAAAAGACAGGTTTGGACACAGGTTTTTTTTTTTTTTTTTATCGGTAAGCTCTCTTTTACATTACAACTGCCCCAGAGTGCTGTAATATAATTCCAAGCACTGGGAGGGGGAAGGGGGAGGGAGGCGAAGAAAGGGATGTATGGTAAGGTATTCCTGGAGCAATCTTGATTGATTTTACAAAGTGACAGGTATACAACTTTAGGAATGTTTCTCTAACAGGGGCACATCAATGTTTCTATCACAGCCAATAAAATTACAAATCTCATTTTTTCACTTTGAGAAGAAAATTTAAAGCAACCACTTGACAGGTTGCTATGGCAACACTTTCTTCCTGTCCTAATGTTACATTTATAGAAGACACTTTATGGTTTACAAGTCTTTATGTATTTTAGCCAAATGTGTTTACAATCCTTGATTGTGAATTAGAATTGAATTGAATTTCTCAATGATTAAATTGCATTAAAATAAACCGAATGTTCGCTTCTTAAGCAGTTTGGTCTTTGGCTGAATGGGTTGATAAGATGATTCCCAACTAGACGCTGCACATGCTGGGATTTTTACAGTTATGTGCTGGGGGCTTGTTGCACCCCTAGCACATGTGACTTAATGCTGGTGGGTACTGCTGGTGGAGAGTGTGAGGAGCAGCGCTGGAAGAAGCATGCCGATGCTTCCTGTATCTCTTGGTCTCCTCACAGGCGGAGTGCATTTGATATCACTCCGCCTGTGACAGGACGGAGCCTGAACTATACAGGAAGAATCTGCTCCGTTTTGACAGCTGACAGACAGCGTGGCACTTATGGGTGTCTGGGACAAGACACCTGCCGCAGTGTAGCACAGGCGCCAGGCTGCTAATTCTAGTCGCCAATGCGACCTGGCGCCTGGGGTTTGTCGAGCCCTGTCATAAATTGACAGGAAGGAAGGTTTAAATCTGGTTGCTGTTCAGAAATAACACATTGAGATACTGTATGCATTTCTTTCAACACTTGCATGTAAATCCTATGTTGTCAGCAGTAGACAACCACGTTTTTGTAAATGGGATGTGTCCAAAGTCTGGAGAAAGTTTAGAAGTTGTAACGTTTAGGGCCTGTTGACATTTTAGTGCTGTGTTGCTTTAACGGTCTGTTAAGACAGACAATTTTGATGGGCTGCCAATGCACCACCACACAGGCATGCACTAGAGCTGCATGATTAATTGTTAGAAAATCGCGATTTCGATTCACCCCTCCATCACAATCTTAAAATGGTATTTCCTCAATTCATACAGAGCAGTTCTCTGCTCACTCACAGCTGTCAAAAAAAAAAAAAAAAAAAAAGAAAAATATATAATATATATATATAAATCAACATTGTTAAGGCTGCTAGATAACTATGAACACAATGCTTTACAGTGTATCATTTTGTTCTTTTAGCTCAAAGGAAATAACTTCCATCTGTAAGGCTCCATTCACACCTGGGCGTTTTCAGCTCCAAAAACGCTCAAAAGAAACTCTTCCAAAACGCCCAACAAGTAAAACCCCATTCATTTAAATGGCCCCTGTTCACATCTGAGCGTTTTGCAAAACGCCTGTAGCTGAAAAAAGTACATGAGCTTCTTTTTGGGCTGATTACCAGCGTTTTTGATAGATGTCAATGAAAAACGCCTGAAAAAATCGCGGTAAAATCGCGGTTAAAAAACGCTACGCTCAAGTGTGAATGCAGCCTTAAGGAGGACAGTTTAACCTCTTAAAGACTAAGCTTTCTGACAACAGTCTTGAAGGTGTTCTCATAGATGCTTAGCACTTGTTGGCCCTTTTGCCTTCACTCTGCGGTCCAGCTCACCCCAAACCATCTCGATTGGGTTCAGGTCCGGTGACTGTGGAGGCCAGGTCATCTGGCGCAGCACCCCATCACTCTCCCTCTTGGTCAAATAGCCCTTACACAGCCTGGAGGTGTGTTTGGGGTCATTGTCCTGTTGAAAAATAAATGATGGTCCAACTAAACGCAAACCGGATGGAATAGCATGCCGCTGCAAGATGCTGTGGTAGCCATGCTGGTTCAGTATGCCTTCAATTTTGAATAAATCCCCAACAGTGTCACCAGCAAAGCACCCCCACACCATCACACCTCCTCTTCCATGCTTCACGGTGGGAACCAGGCATGTAGAGTCCATCCGTTCACCTTTTCTGCGTCGCACAAAGACACGGTGGTTGGAACCAAAGATCTCAAATTTGGACTCATCAGACCAAAGCACAGATTTCCCCTGGTC
Organism: Pelophylax lessonae; assembly: GCF_965119305.1. Classification (NCBI taxonomy): domain Eukaryota; kingdom Metazoa; phylum Chordata; class Amphibia; order Anura; family Ranidae; genus Pelophylax; species Pelophylax lessonae. The sequence goes on along the minus strand of NC_138777.1, from coordinate 43,148,115 downwards.
TAATGTCCATTCCTTGTGTTCTTTAGCCCAAACAAGTCTCTTCTGCCACTCGTTTTCCTGTACTTAGCTGCTTTTTTTCTTGCTATAATACAAATTCTAACCAGGGCCGTCTTTATTCTTCATTGGACCCTGGGCGAAAAAATTTCTTGGGCCCTCTTGAATCCACTTATCAACTATTTGGGGGCTCAAGGAGCAGCTGCTTTGAGCCCCACAACAATGACAAGACCCAGGGCAGCTGCCCCTTTTGCCCTGTGTTAAAGACAGCCCTGATTCTAACAGTCTATTCAGTAGGACTATCAGCTGTGTATCCACCTGACTTCTGCACAACACAACTGATGGTCCCAACCCCATTTATAAAGCAAGAAATTACACTTATTAAACCTGACAGGGCACACCTGTGAAGTGAAAATCATTTCAGGTGACTACCTCTTGAAGTGTGACTACAATTTTCATAGTCATGAAAATAAAGAAAACTCTTTGAATGAGAAGGTATGTCCAAACTTTTGGTCTGTACTGTATGTATATATGTGTGTGTGTGTGTGTGTTTATATATATATATATATATATATATATATATATATATATATGTGTGTGTGTATATATATATATATATATATATATATATGTGTGTGTGTGTATATATATATATATATATATATATATATATATATATGTGTGTGTGTGTGTGTGTGTATATGTGTGTGTGTGTATATATATATATATATATATATATATATAATATAATTTTTTTTTTTTTAAGCAGAGACCCAAGAGAATAAAATGGCGATCAATGCAATCCTTTATGTCCCACTGTATTTGAACAGAAGTCTTTAAAACTCAGTTTTTTTTGGGGGGGGGGGGGGGGGAACCATACACTTTAATGAATTTTAAGAAAAAACTGAACAGTGAAGTTAGCCCAATTTTTTTGTATAATGTAAAAGATGTTACAGAGAGAATCGTGTTCTCTATTCTAAGCAAAAAAGAAGTGATTCTCATTTTATCCAGAATTGTGCATCTCTAGCATGCGCTATTTATTTTTTGTGCTAGTAATTTGGGGTGCCATTTAAAATGTGGGTGTGTTGCTGTAATAATGCATTGGTATTAATCGGCCCTTATTAATGTGCAAATTTGCTATATGGCTTTGATGGGAGACCTTAGAAATTTGAAAGGTCATGTATGTGTATTGATAGAGAAGGAGTTAGTTGACACTGCACAGTACTTTTCTACAACTGTGTTTGCAAGATACTTTATCAAGATACCAATGCAGTGTTTGTTTTCCTTGTGCCCAAGGCCAGCTTATTTACGGTATTGGCAACACTTACATAAAATATAAATGTGGATGTATGATTTCCTGATTGTTATGTGGCAATTCGTTGTCATGTCCAGAATGATCAGGCAGTTCAACCCTAGGCTGTGAAGGCAGGATTAGTAGAAAGTTCTATGGGTTTCTCTGACTAATGCTAGAGTGGAAGTACTTAAACGCTTTTTTCTGTTCCTTTTACCCACCACCGATAGTCATCAAAAACATCTGTGATTACTTAATTTGTGTTTATTTTTCAACAGGTTTAAATCCTGGAAGACCTTTTCTTTCTGTGAAAAGCCCTGTGTGTTAGAGTTGCAGCATTTGGAGGAAACAGGAGAAAGGAGGATGGAGCTGCAGTCTCTACAGGAGGCCCTGAAAGTGGAAATACAAGTTCACCAGGTGAAACCCCTTCCTTATTCTTTTCACAGAAAAAGTTGAGTTCATGCATTCTCAATTTAAAGTGGTACTCTATTTCACATTATAACACACGAGCACCTGCCCTCCACCAGGTATGCAGCATCAGTTTTTTCCCCGGGCTTCTTCTCAGTCCAATGTTTTTTGGCTCTGCTTTTGGGCAGCCACTGATTATGTAACAAAGGAAAAAGCAGGATGGGAGGCTGGTGCTCTACAATTTCAAATGCTAAAGAGTCACTTGGACTGTTTATACGGGGTATAAGGTGGATCTGCTTTCCATGCAGACTGAACACACTATAATTCGGTCATCCTCGGAGAGTGCTCATGCTCTGTATCATATACAAGAAAGAGGGGGGGGGGCACTAAGTGCAGTATTACAATGGATACATTTATTTTAAGCAGTTAAAAACACAAGAGTGTAAAGCTTATGCACTCATCAGAAGATGTGTGGTCTGGCTGTTCCACTGAGTTCCTGGGAACCGTGTCACCCCAAGCGCCACTGGAGATGGAAGGCTGGCTCTCCTGTGTAGTGCAGAAAAAGAGAAAATTTGGGCAGTTTTGGGACTTTAGACGAGACACCGGCGAGCACTGCTCAGCGTCTCCACCCCTGTATATAACAAAACTGAAGAGAAAAAGGGGATTAATAAGTAGTATATTTAGTAGTGCTTCCGCCTTGGGCCAGCATGGGACGCGGAGGCGGAAGTGAGGTCACCAGTGCGGGGCGAGGAGTCCAAAGCACTCAATTTGTGGAAACAGGAAAGGGTACAGCTCGGAGCTGATGGCTCCTTCTGTAGGCCTGCTGCCCCCTGCAGGGGACCTGCTTAAATGCACACTAAACAGGCTGACCAGGCTGTGTCTCTGCTGCTGCTGCCGTGGAACTACAAGGGCCAGCAATAATGCAATGGGGAAATCACATGAATGTCCCTAAATCAATTTTATGTAGTGAGTACAGATAATGGAGAGGAACAAAAAATAAATAAAATATATATTGCAATACACATTTTAAAAACTATTACAAAAAATCTTTTATCATTATAAAAAAATGTTGATTATTTTAAAAAACACAGAAGGATAAAAAATGTTTTCATTGTATAAAGAAAGTTGATTTACACAAAGCTCTATATGAAATCACAATAGACATAATATCCAGAGAGAGGAAAAGAAAGTTTGGAACAGGGGGAATGGGGAAATTAGTATTAACACTATAGGACCCACTGTGAAAAGAATGCGATAATGTGATTTCTAATGGAAAACCAATATAGTACAATAATTATACCAATAGACCATATCATTATAGGATGATATAGCAAATGGGGGTGTGGGGACTATAACAAGGAGTGCACCTCAATTTCTTTGTTGAGTCCTCCTGGCGAAAGGGTATCCAGAAGGTTTCTTGACATAGATGTTTGAATCATTCTGCATGAGGGAGGCTACTGGGAAGGGCTTCAATGACCCATACCTGTAAACCATCTGTGGATTTTTGATTATCTAAAAAATGTCTCGAAACACTGTGTATGTCTTTACCTCTTTCTATAAATTTTCTGTTCCCCAAAACGCTTGCGTAGTGGAAGAATGGTTCTACCTAAATAAGAGGCCACAGGGGCACATCAGGCAATACACCACAAACTCTCTGGAGCAGTTGTAGAATTCTTTAATAGCACGTGTTCACGGGTGAAGGAAAGTCCCAATGTATTTTGAGTGCAATACTGGGCAAAGGATACCATGTCTTCCCTTGTGCCGTCCCAGATAATTATGATATCATCTATGTAATGACCATAGTACATTATATGTGCGGCAAAGGGGTTGTTTTGGATGATGTGTTGGAGCTTCCAGTACCCCATGGTCAGATTGGCATAGTTAGCGGCAAAATTGGCTCCCATAGCTGTGTCTTGTGATTGTAGGTAGAAAAATCTGTCAAAAGGGACTTTCCAGCACTTCGAGATCTGGAAGAATTATATGCAGAAAGTCATTATGAGGACATTGACTGGCTCACCCAACATCCACCCACTTCACCACCCATCCAACATACCATCTGAAACCCAAGTCCATATTCAACCCTGTTCACAAGAAGGGCCCATATATACAGACATTTTACCAGGTGGTATACTCCAATCTGATAAAGTGTAAAGCCACACCTGGCAAGAGACGTCATTTTACCAAATCCGAACAACAGGCACTCGATCAGTTAGCCCAAAATACCAACACTATCAATAAAGCTGCATACAATGGTGGTAGTATTGTGGTTCAAGACAGGTCTGACTAAATCAAAGAGTCACTTAGATTACTCTGACAACACTTACACTAAGCTTCTTCAGGACCCACTATCCACATACACCTGTGAAGCCTCTGCTCTAGCCCACAGAGCCTTCACAGATAGTATATTTTCCAAAACAGAATTATTATTCATCAGCAAAGGTTGGTTGAAGACCAGACTTTTTTTTACTACCTACCCAAAATACACAAAGATCCATACAACCCACCAGGACATCCTATTGTACCCTCTATGGAAAGGGTCATCAGCGGCTTCTTCATATATGTTGACTGTTTTCTTCCAGCCCTTGGCCCAGAATTTACCTTCTTACATTAGAGAAAGTACACACCTCTTAGAGATGCTTGCTTGTTACACATGGGAACCCACGTACCTGTGGGTCTCCCTCGACGTAGCATCTTTATACATCTCCATTCCTCATGACGTAGACTTGAGGGCTGTAGAACTCTTCCTATCCACTGACTAATCCCAGACAAGCTCACTATTTGACCGCGTTTTCTACATACAAATCTCAAGGCACAGCTATAGGGGCCAATTTTACTCCCAGCTATGCCAATCTGACCATGGGGTACTGGGAGCTCCAACACATTATCCAAAACAACCCCTTTGCTGCACATATATACTATGGTTGTTACATAGATGATATCATAATTATCTGGGACGGCAAAAGGGAAGACATGGTATCCTTTGCCCAGTATTGCAATCAAAATACATTGGTGTTTTACCTTCACCCATGTTCAGGACCCCAACAGACTAGCATTTCTAGACTTAGAACTTTTTCACAGTGGCTCACAGATTCCTGCTAGCAATTTCACTAAACCCACTGCAGGTAATTCTTTTATCCATTACCAAAGTTACCACCATCCCAGGTGGATAGACCACATCCACAAGAGTCAGTTTCACAGGATCTGCCACAACTGTACCTGGGATGAGGATTATCTCAATGAAGGAGAACTTCTTGCGACCAAGTTCTTGGAGAAGGAGTACCCTCATACCCTGGTACAGGAGGTGTTTACACACCAGGCATTCAAACCCCCTTCCAAGTTTAGATCATCCGGTGATCCCCAGCCAATTAGATTTACCACCCAGTTCCACAACAGGTTCAAACATATGGAAAGTATTCTAGCCAAGCATTGGTCCATTCTTCTGGAAGACCCTTTCCTAGACCTGTCCCTCACCATCAAACCCAAGGTATCTTATCAGAAAGTGAGAAATGTCAAAAGCAAAGTAGCTCCCAGTAAAATAAAAAAAAAGCCCCCCCACCCCTCATTTTACTATGTTGATTCCACTAGTGAGCATGTTTCAATGCCATAAAAAAACATGTTCCACTTACCAGTTTGTCCACAATGGTCAGAAAACCTTCACGGTCAAGGGTAGAACATATACTGTTAAAGAGTTCTACAACTGCTCAAGGGAGTTTGTGGCGTATTGCCTGACATGTCCCTGTGGTCTCTTTTACGTATGTAGAACCATTCGTACACTTTGCAAGCATTTTGGGGAACATGGACGATTTATAGAAAAAGTTAAAGCCATTCCCAGTAGCCTTCCTTATGCCGAACGGTTCAAACATCTAATGTCAACAGGAAACCTTGTGGATTTATTCCTTAAATACCCTTTCGCCAGGAGGACTCAACGAAGAAATTGAGGTGCACTCCTCTTTATAGTCCCCCATAGTCCCATAATGATATAGTCTATTGGTATAATTATTGTACTATTGGTTTTCCATTAGAAATCACATTATCTCATTCTTTTCACAGTGGGCCCCTTCACACACAATAGTTTGGACATTGTTTATTCTTTTTCTGGTGGGGGTTGGTGGTTGGTTTCCACAATATAGAGTTTAAGTGTTTATACTAGTCTCCCCATTCCCCCTGTTCCAAACTTTCTTTTCATCTCTCTGGATATTATGTCTATTCTGATTTCATATAGTGCTTTGTGTAATCAATTTTCTTCTTACAATGAGACAATAAAATGTGCATTACTCGCTACATAAATCTAATTTAGGGACTCTTTTTTTTTTTTTATGTGATTTCCCCATTACATTACTGCTGGTCTGCTGGCCCTTGTAGTTCCACGGCAGCAGAGACCCAGCACAATCAGCCTGTTTAGTGTGTATTTAAGCAGCTCCCCTCCAGGGGGCAGCAGGCCTTCAGAAGGAGCCGTCCGCTCCGAGTGTGTAGCCTTTCCTGTTTCCACAATTTAAGTACTCTGGACTCCTCGCCCCACACCGGTGATGTCACGTCCGCCTCCGCGTCCCATGCTGGATCTCCAGTGGCGTTTGGGGTGACACCGTTCCCAGGAACTCACTCTCAGTGGAACTGCCAGACCACACATCTTCAGATGAGCCTATGAATTTCACACTTTTAAATGTTTTCAACTGTTCGAAAGAAACGTATCCATTGTAATACTCCACTTAGTGGTGCCTCCCCCCATCTTTTTCTTACTGATGATGTAACGCCCACATCTGCACACTGGAGTTGCATCATCCTGGCATCTGGCTACACTTCGACATACGAATGTTGGGAGTGCATGCACCATAGGCAGTGTACACAAAATACAATTCTGAAATCCTTTGTAAAAGTTTATGGAAAGAGACGGTCTCCCCTTCTAAAAAAAAATAAAAAGAAAAAAACCCTTATTTTCTTAGCAGTTTTTTTAAATTGCATTTATGCCTAAGACACATTGCTTGTATACCAAAAAGGTAAACACAGTTTGCATGTGCGAGTGGTTTCTAAACTTGCATATACCCAGTAAAGTGACAAGCCACGGGTGATAAGGTCATAAGTTGTACCAGTTTATCTGCAGTCTTCTCTTCTCTACATCCATTCAAAGTGCAGAATTTATACAGCTTTTCTGAGCTTTCAGAAAGCAGGGGCTAGGTGCTGAGGTTGCACTCTGCAGAGATCAGTGAAGAGAGCTCTTAGAGCTGATTGGAGGGAAGAAACACACCCACTCCACACAGCACGTAGGAACAGAGCTGAGGCTGTCAGCCAGCTGGAAGTCCCTCCCCTGTCTCCTTTTTCTCTTTCTCTTGGTGTCAGGAAATATTGTCAGAAGCGACTCCTGCTGATAGAGGAATGAAGCCGCAGACAGAAATGACACATGCTCTGGAGTGAGACAAGTACACACTATAGATCAGTGGTTCTCAACCCCTGTCCTCAGTACCCACTAACAGGCCAGATTTTAAGTATTACCTTGGGAAGATGCAGACTGGAATAGTTCAATCACTGAGCAGCAAATAATATCACCTGTGATGTATTTCAGTTATCTTGCAAACCTAGCCTGTTAGTGGGTCCTGAGGACCGGAGTTGACAACCACTGCTGTAGATAGATATGCTTTGCTCATATTTCATGTCGAGGTTTACAGGCACTTGAAAGTATTTTTAGTGTCTTCAGCCTTCGACACGTCCCGGGTGTGTGGAATGCCTACACCCCCATAGGTTTATTCCTGACGAAATTGACCAACCAGTTGTGATACATTACATGACCTTAAATAAGAGAAGACCTAGTAGGTAATAGGGTCTCTCAAACAGACAAGTATACCAATAATTGACAATGACCCAATCCTTAAACAAATTTAACATGATATAGCATGGGGAGAGGTAATATAAAAGGTGGTCTGCAGCTCTCTAAAAGACGTCTAACCGCAACTGTCAGTCACCAGCATGTAGCCGATCTGCAACCAGCGATCCCAGATTGATATACTTGGACCTATGAACGTACAGTGGATATAAAAAGTCTACACACTCCTGTTAAAATGTCCAGGTTTCTGTGATGTAAAAAAATGAGACAAAGATAAATCATTCCAGAACTTTATCCACCTTTTAATGTGACCTTTAAACTGTACAACTCAGTTGAACAACAAACTGAAATCTTTTAGGTGGAGGGTAAGTAAAAATAAAAAACTAAAATAATATGGTTGCATAAGTGTGCACACCCTTAAATGAATACTTTGTTGAACCACCTTTTAATTTTATTCCAGCACTCAGTCTTTTTGGGTATGGGTTGAGCCTATCAGCATGGCACATCTTGACTTGGCAATATTTGCAGAAACACTCCCAGATTGCGAGGTAATCTCCTGTGCCTTCAGCTCACCCCACAGATTTTAAATCAGATTTAGGTCTGGGCTCTGGTTGGGCCATTGCAAAACTTTCATCTTCTGGTGAAGCCATTCTTTTGTTGATATGGATGTATGCTTTGGGTCGTTGTCATGCTAAAAGATGTTCATGTTTAGCTTTCTAGCAGAAGCCTGAATGTTTTGTGCCAATATTTACTGGTATTTGGAGCTGTTCATAATTTCCTCTACCTTGACTGACTAAGGCACCTGTTCCAGCTGAAGGAAAACGGCCCCAAAGCATTATGCTTCCACCCCCATGCTTCACTGTGGGTATGGTGTTCTTTTTTTTTTTTTTTTCTTTTTTGTGATATGCAGTGTTGTTTTTGCGACAAACTTATCTTTTGGAATTATGGCCAAAAAGTTAAACATTGGTTTCATCAGACCATAACACATTTCCCACATGCTTTTGGGAGACTTGAGATGTGTTTTTGCAGCATTTGGCCAGGCTTGGATGTTTTTCTTCGTAAGAAAAGGCTTCCGTCTTGCCATTCTACCCTATAGCCCAGACATATGAAGCATACGGGAAATTTTTGTCACATGTACCACACAGCCAGTACTTGCCAGATATTCCTGCAGCTCCTTTATTGTTGCTGTAGACCTCTTGGTAGCCTCTCTGACCAGTTTACTTTGCGTCTTTTCATCCATTTTGGAGGGACGTCCAGTTCTTGGTAATGTCACTGTTCTGCCAAATTTTCTCCACTTGATAACTGTCTTCACTGTGTTCCATGGTAAATCCAATTCCTTGGAAATTCTTTTGTACTCTTATCCTAACTGATGCCTTTTTAAAAATGAGATCCCTCTGATGCTTTGGAAGATCTCTGTGGACCATGGCTTTTGCTGTAGGATGCCACTAAGAAAATGTAAGGAAGACCTACTAGAACAGCTGAACTTTATTTGTGGTTAATTTAGAAGCACTTTAAATGATGGCAGGTGTGTACTGAGCCCTATTTAACATAAGTTTGAATGTGATACTTAATTCTGAATACAACTACATCATCAGTTATAAGAGGGTGTGCACACTTATGCAACCACAATATTTTAGTTTCTCTTTTTTTCACTGACGGACACAGCACCATGTCTTCAGACCATTGGGCTTTATGCTGCTCTCTCTTCAGGAGTAGGACTAGGCAGAAACTTTTTTGGTTTTGCCCCTGAGACAGTCCCAGAGGGTATACCATCACGTCCTGCTATAGGACTTCAGTTTTTTTCTGCCTAATCAGGAATAAGGACCTGACTCTCTGCGGGGGTCTGCGGTCCTGGCATTTTTTTCCTTTTTTAATTGGAATTTTTTTCCTTTTTCTTGTTTTGTTCCTGTGTGAACTACAATTAACAGCTGGACTAGGCCACGCACTGGATATTCTAGATCCTTATGGTCTTCCCAGTCTGGCCTGCGAGTTTGACCCAACTATTAGCCCTGTGCTAGGTTGGCCGGGACATAGCTCCACTGGGCGAGGGCTAGCCAGTGAGTGAAACACCTCACGAGGTCGCATAGCCCTGGTCAACACAGCAGTCACGATCAGAGTCGCAGCATACCTCAGGCCGCAGCACCCCCATTCCAAGATGGTGCGGTGGACTGCTGGGAGGAGAGCCCGTCTGGTGCTGTAGTATGGTGAGTAGTGCACCCCCTCCTTTCTTATGGAATTGCTGGGGTGGTCGCGGGCCCTCCCTGGGGATGGTAGGCCCCCTCCTGTGTCCTTTCTCCCCCTTATGTCTTTCCCCCTTCTCCACAGTGGGTCCCCCCTGCATAGGTTCCCTCACCTGCCCCCCTTAGCCCCTTTTGGGGGACATGGGTGCATTTGGGTGGGGAGGGGGCTTGTCTGGTATTGGGCCGGAGAGTAGTGGGTAGATGCCGTTGTTGGCCCCCCTTTTGGGGGTGTCTGTATCTGGTTACTGCGGAGGGGCGTCCTCCTCTCCTGGGGTCTTTTTTTTTTTTTTTTTTCCCTGGACCCATGCAGCACCGCGTGGTACCACCATTTTGCTATGGATTTTGTATTCCCGGCTTCGGCGACCATCTTTGTATAGTCCACTGGTTTGGCAGACTGTTTGGCGCCCTCCAGCTCGGGTGGTGAGTCTCTGGGGGTACACGATTCCTCTGCTATATTCAGTGCCGGGGTGCGCTGATTCTTGTGCCCCAGCGATGGGGGTCCCATTTTTTGCAAAAGCTTTTTCTCGTTTGTGCGCAGCTCTGATTGACTCTTTGTTGATCATGGAGCCTCTGGTGCGCGTATCACCACCTGACCCACTCCTAGAAGCTGCGGGACCCTCTGGGTCTTAGTGTGTCTTGGCGGCCATGACGGCAGTCCTGCAGTCACTAATATCCAAAGTAGATATGGCCCTGCAAAGGAGACCTAGCAAGAAGCACCCCCCGCATTCACCTGTATCCTCTACTTCCTCAGGTTCTGAGGTGGATCTGGCCTCAGCGGACGAAAGTCAGCCCACTGGGCCTGCGTCCATGCCGGCTGAGTGCTCTAACATTGAGGATAAGTCGTCCTCCGCAGGCGCGCATGAGGCCCTTATTGTGTCAGTGTGGGAAACTTTTACATTTCGAGCTGAGGCTGAGTCAGCGACGCCAGTGCAGTTTGGCACCCGCAAATCTTCCAAGGTGACTAAGGTGTTTCCCTTTCCTGCCTATTTTGACGAGATTGTCACTAGTCAGTGGGGTTCCCCCAAACGCATGGCTAGAATACCTAAAGCGTTTTACCAGGAGATATCTCTTTTGAGGAGTCTCTTCTGAAGAAACTAATGGTTCCACCGTCGGTGGACTCTCAGATTTCCAGGCTAAATGAGGCCACACTTTTGCCGGTGGAGGATTCTCTGTCCTTTTAAGGACTCCATGGACAAGAGAGCTGAGGCTCTGGTCCGGTACCTTTTCACCGTGGCTGGTTCAGTTTTGAGACCAGTGTTTGCTACCACCTTGGTATCTCAGACCTTAAGGGAACGGGCAAAGATTTTACGCCAGGATCTGGAAGGGAGTCAACACCCTCCTGAGCTGGCGGATCAGTTGATCCGGGGCTTACAGTATATTTGTGATGCATCCTTGGATGTGGCCCCCTTGGCCGGCAGGGTATCTGTGACGGCGGTATTCCTTTGCCGCATGATATGGTTGAAGTACTGGTAGGCCAACCAGGCTTCTAAAAAGGTGCTGACTGATCTTCCTTTTGTAGGTGACCGTTTTGTTCGGTGCCTCTATGGAATAGATCATTAAGGGTCTTAGGGGGGAGGTAAGATTACATTACTTCCACAGGTTGTTAGGGGCAAGGAACCTCGTTGTAAATGTGATCCTTTCTTCTCGACTCACAAGCGGCCCTTTTGTCCGTCTGGATCGTAGGAAAAGGGTTCGAGATCCACCCGTAACTTTGCGGGAGGCTCCTGGAATGGTAAGTCTAAAGCGGGCACTTCTGGTTTTGCAGACAAGCCTTCACCAGCCTGAAGGGGCGCCCTCATCTGCATCTGGGGTGAGGGGGACGTCTTCCTCTTTTTACGGATCCGCAAACCTTGCTCATTCAGGACAAATGGGTCCACGAGTTGATTTGGTTCAGGTACAAGATCGAGTTTCTGTCCTTGCCTCCGGCAAGGTTGTTTCCTTCCAACTTACACCTATCTTACGAGCGGCTACAGGGCCAAGGTTGTTTCCTTCCAACTTACACCTGTCTTACGAGCGGCTACAGGGCCAAGGTTGTTTTCTTCCAACTTACACCTGTCTCACGAGCGGCTACAGGGCCTCTACGGAGCAGTGCAGAACCGGTTAGCACAAGGAATTATTGTGCCGGTTCCAGAGTCGGAACGGTTTCAATTTTTTTTTTAATTCAAACCTGTTTACAGTTCCTAGGAAAGGAGGAAGGCAAGGTTCGCCCGATCTTGGATCTCAAGGCTCTGAACCACTTTGTGCGGATTCAGAAATTTTGGATGGAGTCCATCCGCACGGTAATAGCTTTCCTTCATCAAGGAGATCTTCTGGCTTCTATCGATCTCAAGGATGCTTACCTTCATATTCCAATATATGTCGGGCATCATTGTTTTCTTTGTTTTTGCCGTTACCTTTTGGTCTCGCTTCAGCATCTTGGGTGTTCACAAAGGTTTTGGCCCCAGTGTTGGCCTTGCTACGACAGAAGGGGATCGCGGTACTGGGTTACCAGGATGATCTGTTTCTGCATGCAGTCTACCTTGGCTCTAGAAGCCGACTTGGACATTACAGTGCAAACTCTACAGGAGTTCGGGTGGACACTGAATTTTCAGAAATCGGCACGGACTCCTTCCTCCAAGCTGGACTACTTGGGTCTGACGCTGGACTCAACGTCAGCCTGGGTGTTTCTTCCTCAGACAAAATTTCAGAAGCGTCAGGATGCGGTTCGGCTCCTGTTGTCCAACCATCAATCATCACTTAGGACTTGCATGCAAGTTCTGGGTCTAAAGGTTTCCACCTTCAAGGCGGTTTCTGTTTGCGCAGTTACACACCAGACCTCTGCCAAGAGAGATTCTGACCAAATGGAACAAGGATCAGCTGTCATTGGACAATCTAAACCTGTTACGCCGGTGTTCGAGGAAGTCTCTTGTATGGTGGCTCCGCTCCCCGGCCCTGCGTCTGGGGGAATCCTTTCTTCCCCTGTATTGGACTGTAATCACCACGAATGCCAGTCTGTCCGGATTTGGAGGGGTCTTGGGAGTGTGTTCGGCCCAAGGTGTCTGGACTTGGGAGGAGTCCAGGCTGCTGATCAACATCCTGGAAATTCAGGCGATCAGACTTTGTCTGTCTCAATGGACGGATCGTCTGCAGGGATGCCCTGTGTGGAAACAATCGGAAAATGCTACTGCTGTGGCGTAGCATTTTCCGATTGTATCCACACAGGGCGTATATGTCAATCATCAAGGGGAAACAAAGCGTGCCTTGGCGGCCCGGGAAGTGACTAGTATCTTAAAGTGGGCAGAACGATCTGGCCCTCTCTGCTGGGCACATTCCAGGGGTAGAGAATTGGCAATCGGGCTATCTCACCTTGGGGTCAGTATCATCTGATTTACGCCTTTCCTCCAATACAACTTCGATCGAGACTACTATGCAGAATCGAGGTAAAAGGGATTCCAGTTATTCTGGTGGCACCAGACTGGCCTTGCCGGTCTTGGTACACAGGTCTGGTAAGGCTGATAGCAGACGTCCCTTGCTTTATCATAGAGTTTGGAAGGCATACATTACTTGGTGTGAGTCTCTGGGAGTTTCTCCTTGCTCCTTTTCTGTGTCTCCCCTGTTGGAGTTTCCACAATTAGGTGTAGATCAACGTTTGGCTCTGGGCACCACCAAGGGCCAGATTTCCACCTTGGCTACATGTTTCCAAAGGCCATTGGCAGCGAAGTCTTTTGTTCACACTTTTGAGCAGGGAGTTTGCCATCTGGCTCCTCCGGTGGGGTCCCTGGTACCTCCATGGGATCTCAATTTGGTACCGTTGGTTCTTCAAAAGCCTCCCTTTGAAAATATTCGAGAACTTCCTCTGCTCACTCTGTCGCAGAAAGTGGCTTTCTTAGTAGCTATTACTTCGGCAAGCCGGATGTCGAAGTTGGCTGCGTTGTCCTGTTGGTCACCTTTTACTTGGTGATTCATAGGGACAAAGTGGTTGTGACCCTGTCAGGCCATTCCTTCCTAAGGTTGTCTCAGGGCTTCATTTTAATGAAGATATTGTGTTACCATCCCTATGTCCTAAGCCAAAACATCCTAAGGAAATTGCCTTGCATTCCTTAGATGTGGTAAGGGCGATTTAGGGTGTACCTGGTGGTGACTGAACCGATTCGAAAATCCGATTCTTTGTTTTTACGGATGGACCTCGCAAGAGGCAGGCTGCGTCTGCTGTGACCATTTTCCGGTGGATCAGGCAGACTGTGGTGCAGACCTATTCCATTAAGGGTCAGGTTCCTCCTTTCCCTGTTAAAGTGCATTCTACGAGGGCGCTTAGTGCCTCCTGGGCCTTCCGTCATCAGGGGTCAGTGGTTCAGGTTTGCAAGGCAGCTATGTGGTCCTCTGTACACACATTTACAACGTTTTATAAGGTGGATGTACTTGCATCTTTGGATGCGCCGTTTGGCTGCAAAGTTTTGCAGGCTGCGGTTTCAGAGGCTTCTGTTTCTTGAGGATGTAATTTTTTTCCTGGTGATGAGCTCCTGTTACTAGTTGAGCTCCTGTTTTTACCTGGTTGGCTATGTTTAGACTTGTTGAATTCTGCGTATTGCTGTGCTTTTTCCAACCCCTCATATTGACTCTGTTTTGGGACATCCCAATGGTCTGAAAACATGGAGCTGTGTCTGTCAGTGAACGAAAGAGAAAACTAGATTTTTGTCTAGTAAAATCCTTTTCTCTGAGGTTCACTGATGAACACAGCACCTGCTCCTTGGGTTATGTTTATATGTTCTTCTGACACTGCTTGTTACAAACTGAAGTCATATAGCAGGAAGTGATGGTATACCCTCTGGGACTGCCTCAGGGGCATAACCAAAAAGGTCTCCGCCTAGTCCTACTCCTGAAGAGAGCAGCATAAAGCCCAATGGTCTCGAAACATGGAGCCGTGTCAGTCAGTATACCACAGAGAAAAGGATTTTACGTTAAGACAAAAATCCAATTTTTTTTTTTTCAATTGAGTTGTACAGTTTATAGGTCACATTAAAGGTGGACAAAGTTCTGTAATATTTTATCTTTGTCTCATTTTTTTACATCACAGTAACCTGACATCATAACAGAGGTGTGCAGACTTTATAACCACTCTAAATTAACTTCTTATTAGGTAAAGTGTTAATAATCTATAAACCACTATGGGGGATTCCGCCCTAATCCAACTTCTTGCAATTCGTTTTCAAGCAGTAAATAGGGTTTTATGTTGAAAGATTTTAGTGAACTTGTCCATATTAGGGAAATGTCCTAACAGGCACAGTTTAGGGTGTAGTGTTAGCGGAGAACCCATTGTGTCATGCAGAAATTTCACCTTCTGTGTCCAAAATCCCTGGATAATAGGCAGGCCCATAGCAACTGATCGAATGTGCTGTTCACAGGGCTTAGGGGGTTTTGATCTTGCCGGTATCGGACGAGGTGAACTGGGGCAAGATCAGCTTGATAAAGGCTGTAAAAGTTTTGTTAGTTGGTCCGATAGTTTAGGCGATACCATCTTCAAGGTATCAAGGCCCTCATTCCAGTCTTCTCATGTCATAGTTGTACTTTTTAAATGCAGGCTTTTTTTTGTTACATTTTTTTTTTTTTTTTTATAATATATTGACAATATATCTTTAAAGGGTTACTAAAGGCTACGTTTTTTGGTATTTAAAGAACAAACATTTTATATTTTACATCCTCTTTGCAATGATATTGTATGGAGGGGCCCCAAACGTCCTCCTTTTGGCTCACCTGCTGGCACTGTATGCTCTTTCTCTTGCAATGGGGGCAGAGGTGCAGGCTTGCTCCCGAGCTGGGCTTTGTGGGGTTGATTTACTAAAACTGGAGAGTGATAAATCTGATGCAGCTCTGCATAGAAACCAGTCAGCTTCCAGGTTTTTTGTCAAAGCCTAATTGACACAGGAAGAAAATGGCTGGGGTGAGTTGTGCACCGTTGGATCGTGGGACAGGTGGGTGGCGGTTCATGAAAAGTCAGCAGCTACACTTTTTGTAGCTGCTGACTTTTAATAAACACAAAAATGAGTGGAACTCCTTTTTAAAATTGCACATCCATGAGCATATGCCAGAAAAAAGAGCAACAAGAACTACAAATACAATTGTACTTTCATGTATCTCTTTTGCAAAGTAGTTACTTGTAGAAGCTTTTCATCACCTGGAAACTTTCTGCGTATGGCAGCTGCAACACTGACATCTGGAGGAAGAGCCAGTTACTACACTTTTAAAAGATCAGTTGTCACCCACAAATTGTATCGACATGGATTATGTTTACTTGGTTGATGCTTTGTTAGGAGAATGGAGCATACCCATTTCCTCTGCCTATCCCACAAAAAATTATCCTGAAGTACAAGAAAATATAACTTAAAGTGGGCATAAATTAGCAGTACCAGATTTCATTATTTTAAGTAAAGTATCCCCTGCTTGATATGAGTGAATAGTTTTACCTTTTCTGATTTTTAGTATGTAACCTAATGCCTATGCAGCTTAGAACTACTGTGTGAATGCCAGGAATCTTGTCATCCAGGGTCATTAAACACTTCAGAATACTGTATTTGCCTAGTGGGCTTGCAGTAAGATGAGGAAATACTGCGCCTCACATTTTTGCTCTCTTGCAGAGCTAAGCCTGAAGAAGAATATTTAGCATAAATCACTTTGGGGACTTTTGAAAGCATGTTCCCCTCTTTGGGCATCGATTCTAGTCCCTGGCCCCCCTACATCACAAGAAGATACAATTGTGACATAGGATCTGGCTGATGGAACCACAGTGCAGTCATATGCAGGAGTAACTGTGAAGAACAGCAGAAAGTCTGGATATATACTCTGTATGTGTACACACACACTGATACATGCTCACCAACACTGCAAAATTACTTTATATATAGGAGTTTGTCAGAATTAAAGCCAAGTAAGATAATATGCTTTGAAACCATACCTCCCAACTCGTAAAAGCAGAGTTCCACCCAAAAGTGGAAGATCTGCTTTAAGGAATCCTAAACCCCCTGACATGCCATATTTGGCATGTCATTTTTCTGAGGGGGAGGGGGGGAGCAGGTACTCGCTCCCACTTCCAGTCGGGCCGTCTAGGCGGCTCGAACGGAAGTTCTTCTCCCCCATCCCCCCCTGCATTCTTCTGGGACACGTCACGGGATTGCCCGGCCATTCAGGACATGCATCACGACTCGTGCATGTGCAGTTACACCCGGCTGTGAAGCCGTAAGTTGTCACAGCCGATTGCCTACATTTGTGACGCTAAGGAGAGGAGAAGGAGAGAAGCGATTCTTCTTGCAGCCGCATCGCTAGATTGTGAGACAGGTGAGTGTGTGTTTTATTAAAAGTCAACAGCTACACTTTTTGTAGCTGCTGACTTTGAATAAACACTAAAAGGGCTGGAACTCCGCTTTAGGGTGAGAGAGAAGGTGCGAAATATGTGAAGAAAGGACACACTCCTGCCATGTCCCCAGTTAGACAGAGCACAAGGAAATGGCAAACAATACTGCTTAGGCCCCTTGCACACAGGGTGTCTAGCTGCTGTGCATGTAATATTGGCATTTTAGTGTGCCTAGCAGCTGGTCAAGGTTGAATGTTGTACCAAGCTGTATTTTAGGGCTCCATGCATTCAGGTATAGATGCCCGGAACTCAGAATACCTGTGCTCCAGGCATTCGGCTCTGAATGCATAGGGCCCTGAACGCCATTGGCTCCCGCTGCTGTCAATCAAATTCTGTTAGCCAATGAAAATAGAAAGGGGGTGGGGCCGGGCTGCAACTCCGTGTCTGAATGGACACAGGGAGCTGTGACTCGGCTCAGGTGCCCCCACAGCAAGCTGTTTACTGTGGGGGCACTTAACAGAAGGCAGGGGCCAGGAGAGCCAAAGAGGGATCCGAGAAGAGGAAGATCTGGGCTGCCCTGTGATAAACTATTACACAGAGCAGGTAAATATAATATGTTTGTTTTTTTAAATTAAAAAACAAGAGACTTTACAATCACTTGAACGCATGTAAAAGGAGCACAAGGCAAGCATGTGTTGAAGACACATAATCAAATGCCTCTCCTTTTGTGTTCACATAAATACATGTGGTTGGCAATAATGGACTTTGTCTTTACCTGCGGTGTAATGTTAGGGTTGCATTTCTTTATTGAATTTTGCACTGTTTCTAAATAAAGCTAGTGAAATGTTAAAACAAAAAAGCTACATGGTAATTTATGGGTGAACCTTCTTAAGATCCAGAATAAAATATTGTAAATGTGGGTTAATCTGAGCTTAGTAACATTCAGGGAAGGTGCACTCTGCTTTCAGTTATTTGTTTCTGCTGGCCTATTTAATTTTTTTTGTTCTGGTGCACTGGTGTCTGTCGGAGTCATTGCATTCAACATGCTGACTGCAGCTTCCTGGAACACTTGTTCTGTCCCGTCTGGAGTGACTCTGCTCTTCAGCATTGGCCTCTAGGTTTGTGCTGAATGTGCCAGACCCTGCTGACCGTAACCTCTCCTATCATTTTAAGTTTACATGAATAAATGAAAACTGAAGAATTAGGGCTTTCCAGGTTAAACCAAAACTAGAACTGTCTTTTAATGCTCTTTCTGTAGCTAAGTGCATCGCTCTTCATTTCCATGGACTATATGCATTCTCAAAAACTGGGTCTCACATGTCTTGCATTCCAATATAATTGTTTGCTTAGAGTTCAGCTTTAGTTAAACGCCAAACAGATATAAAATGCAGAAATGTATGCTGATCTGTAAACGTTAACACTCTTTTAAATGTATTTTTAAAGCACCCAAATTTGAATTGGCATCACTTATAGGGGTGTGCATCTTCACTGGCCTCCTGATTCGATTATGATTATCCTATCAATGATTAGATTCCGCGATGCATCACGATTAATGCCCACAGTTTTTATTCAAAAATTCAAGCAGTCCAGAAGAACTCCATTTTTTTTTTTTTTTATTTGCTCTTAGCGCAATATCCTATTTGGGGAGGGTGATACTCCTAGTCATCCCAAAAGCGGGCTACAAGTTGTTCACTTTCAGTTCATTACAGAGAATAAAGAGGAAAAACAGAAAGGCTTCTTTGCTATAAGAGCTGTGAAAATGTGGAATAGACTGACCCTCTCACAAACTAGTTCTGGGCTGCTCAGTAGATTGTTTTAACAACGACCTGAAATGCGTTCCTGTCCTAAATGCACAAAATAGAAGTGACAATGACAGAGGGATGGTGGTGGGAGAGATGGGATCAGGCAGAGGGATGGGATAAGGCAGAGGGATGGTGGTGGGAGAGATGGGATCAGGCAGAGGGATGGTGGTGGGAGAGATGGGATCAGGCAGAGGGATGGTGGTGGGAGAGATGGGATCAGGCAGAGGGATGTGGTGGGAGAGATGGGATCAGGCAGAGGGATGGTGGTGGAGAGAGGCGATCAGGCAGAGGGATGGTGGTGGGAGAGATGGGATAAGGCAGAGGGATGGTGGTGGGAGAGATGGGATCAGGCAGAGGGATGTGGTGGGAGAGATGGGATCAGGCAGAGGGATGGTGGTGGAGAGAGATGGGATAAGGCAGAGGGATGGTGTTGGAGGGATTGGATCAGTGACCCTGGAACTCGCTTGCTTTCAGGGTCGGTCGATTCCCCCTCCTCCATGCTTAGTGTGTCTCTGCCTCTCTTCCAGTGCCTCCGGTGATGCTTCTGATGACGTGGGGTCTCCCCTAGCTCCTCCCCCTTCACTCTACTGGCTGTCAGCTCATCAGCCGACTTTCTGCTCAAGTGTCCACCTGGAAGGGGAGGGGGCTTTAGTCACCATGCAAGCTCTGCCGCTGTGTTTCTCCAGGAGAGGCAGAGCACCACACGGAGCGCTAGATGACGACTCTCAGCATAGATGTAGAATCGCAAACGTCTGAATTGCAATGCATCAATGCTGCAATTATATTCAACACCCCTACTTTCCGATAGTCTGTAAAGCAGAGCTCAGAGAGAGCTAGAGAGAAGCTGTAAAGAAAGGCAGTTAGTTTGCTACTTTGTTTGGAGCATGCTAATAGGAAAGTGGCGAAGATGAAATTCTCAGTTTGCTGCTCCTCCTTTGTGTTCAGTAACAGGATGGGGGGGGGGGGCCTTTATGCAATAGTGAATCAACATGAAAGAAACAAAAGGTCCCCTCCCATGACAGGGTTGTGTTGTGTGGCAAGACTGTGTAATTCTTGGTGGTCACATGTGGGTTCAGAGCTGCAAGTGGGAGTAGGAATGTGCATCTGGCGTGATCGGATTTCTGGGGGGGGGGGGGGCTATTGGGACCAATACCCCTGTTTGGCTCTCCCTACAGCTGGCGGGGAGGTGATGGAGAAAAGAAAAAGCAGATGCGCTGTAGGGAGAGCCATACAGGAAACTTGGCTCCTTGGTACCACCCCGTTCCCCTTTCTAGCACTCTGCTCTCCCCCCTTCACTTTCCAACCCCCCAACCCCCCCCCCCCTGAGTAGAGGAGGTAGTGGGAGGGAATCCAATTTGGTTTTGGCCAGCACTGTAATTTACGGCTATACACCCATACTCTTGTGTGCATGTACAGGAGTATACAGGCGTGTAGATGTAAAATGTTTTTTTTTTTTTTACCTCTGTACTTGGCGCTTCTTTACTGATCTTTACTTAGCAGTGTGTATTGTGTCATGCTGGAGTGGCAGTGGTGCCGAACGAATGACCCTGTGTGGTCAGTGTTGCGAGGCAAGGCCACTCGCACAGAACTCCTGCAGGATCTGGAGGATTGCAGCTGTGACTGTAGTAGCACCTGCTACTACACTGCATTTCAGCTTCCTCAGTGGCCCATCTGCTATGAGGTATGCATGCTTACTTTTGCAAAGCTGGCCCAATGCAAGTATGCAATATTAATCATACCTGGATTTCAGCTTTAAAATAAATTATCTTAATCTGAAATGTTAACAGAGAATTTTCTTTTTCTTTTCCAGAAACTGGTAGCTCAAATGAAACAGGATCCGCAGGTGAGTGCATTTTAAGTCACTAATGAACCAATAGAAAGTGTACTATATATTTTTTTTTTCTTTCAATTTTCACTTGACATTATACGTAAATATTACCGAAAGTCAATACCAGTCAGTGCAAAGCAGACAAAATGAAACAAGATGGATGGTAAGGACAGGATAATATTCCTTATCACATAATAGGATGTGTAGGGTATTTTGCATAGGATGTGAAAACGTGTTGACAGCTTTATGTTTTTACGACGCTAAGCTCTATCCAAGGTTGTCGGAGCGGGAATGATACAAGTGCACAAACTGTATTTGGGAACAGCCCTTTTTCTTGGTTCTGATAAAGCATACCAATCAGGGGCCTGCTAGTTGTCGCAGTGTGGCCTCTCAAGATCATTTCAAAATAAGCCAAAATAAACCCATCACTGTACCTGAAAATTTTATGCAGGCCATAGATGATGTGATTTTGTAGAGAGTTGCAGAAAAGAAAATTGCTCAATTTCTCCATCAACAGTCAGTGTTGATGGGGGAATCCCTCCTGCGGAGCTATTCTTCTGGCGGGGGGGGGGGGGGGAGGAGGAGAGAGAAACTGCCCATACCAGTAAGAACACAGTGAATATTGCTGGCGGTTATTGCTACTGCCGCCAATAATCGCATCCTAAAAATCTTACAAGCTGGTTGCACCCAATTCGGTCGATGAATTGACTTTGGGTACAATCAGCCTGTGCCCATGCATGCATGGTTCGAATCTTTGCTGGTCCCTGCTGAACAGGCCAAGATTGGAATTGTCTATAGTTGGCTTGAATTTGCCAGCTTGCTTTAAAGACAACTTTTGTTTTCAGTTAGTTTTATTTCCATCTTTCAAAGTTTACAGGCTTATGAACCCTTGTATTTTTAGTATTTGTGCATAGTTACATAATGTTTATTTTACAAAACAAATTTTAAAGTACATATAAACACTAAGGGCTCTTTCACACGGCCGCTCCATGTGAAAGCTCTGCTGTGGTCCTTTTTTTTTTTTTTTTTTTTTCCACGGAGCGGATGACATTTCTGTCATCCGCTCCGTATGTCCGCATATCATCCCATCCGTTTGCGGATGATATGCGGACATAATGTAAGTCTATGGGGATTGCGGATGTCAGCGGATGACACCGCTGACATCCGATTTTCCTTCCTTTCCGTTTTTTGAACGGAACAAAAATAGGGTTCTGTTCTGTTCCAAAAAACGGAACAGAACTGACAGGAAGAAAATCGGATGTCAGCGGATGTTATTCCGCTGACATCCGCAATGCCATAGACTTACATTATGTCCGCAAATCATCCGCAAAAAAATAGGATGATTTGCGGACATACGGAGCGCCCGTGTGAAAGGGCCCTAGCCGCCCTAAAGCTAGGTTCACACTACTGGTGCGATTTGATCCGATTTTCAGTGCTGTTATGTAGTGCATCTTGATTGCATTTTGGCTTTGGTTTGCATATTCTATGAGGCCAACATTATACTGGAATTGCACCAAAGTAGCACAGGGCCCTATTCCAAATTTGTTCCATGATGTACTGCATTGATGTAAACGGGCACCATTGAAAATATTGTGATTTCCATTATGCAATTCTCTGACTAAAGTCGCATTTGAAATCACACTAGTGAGAACCAGGCCCAATGAATAGCATTATGTTTGTTACAATGACCTGTAACATAAATGTGCTTTTTTTGCATCTCATTGTCGATCTTCTACTGGCTCTTTGCAGCAACTTCTTTTCTATGTGCACTCCAGCATTTATATTGCATTTGTTAGGGCTGGCCTCCTGATGGTGACAACAACAGATCATAACTGCATAATGTGTGTTGAAACAGTCTCTTGTCGTCTCCAACAGACGTGCATGTGACAGGGTAACAATGCAGAACACAGGAAAAGAGTGTTGTTGTCACCCTATAACAGAAAGTGACTGAACAAGGACCTTCATGGCAGGATCACCTGGTAGGATTTAATGAAGGTTGCAGAGACTGGAAACGGCTTCTGAAATGCCATTACCATGTTGGCTCTTATGAGGGTTTAAGGCTCCGAACACATATTGGTGTCCCGGATCGTGGGCAGAATCGCCACGATTCTGCCCGCGTTCCCGAATCACGGCAAATCGTGAGATGCCAGTGCGATTCCCGTCACTTACAATGGCACCCCAAGCGTGCCGCAATTTTGGTGCGATTGTTGCCCCACATGTAGCGGTAAAATAGCGCAAAAAGAATAGTGGGACGCCTGTCACCCAAAAGAAGTTCTTGTACTTCCTCTGGGCAACATACGTCCCGCGATTCTGTTTGTGCGATTTTTCAGTGATTCGTCGTGCAACAACCACGGCAAAGCCGTGTCGTATTTGGGGTGCAATCGCAAGTGACTGATCCGGGACGCCAATTTGTGAACGGAGCCTTAGTGATTTGACTTGCATATATATAAATTAATGTTAATATCCATGACAGTCAATTGGCAGAGCTTGGTAGATTATTTAGCAACACATTATGTTATGTGGTTCCATCTCTGCTAGCAGACTCCTGCGAATATATCTTTGTGATGTAAAACTTCTAAAATAGTGTTCCTTTGCCTTTTGACAGAATGCAGACTTGAAGAAACAGCTTCATGAACTCCAAGCCAAAATCACATCTCTGAGCGAAAAGCAGGTAAGACTAAGTCTGTTGTAATCTGTAATGATAAATTTACCTAAAACAAATTTGTACCTTATTATTGCACAGTGTTAATATTGGTCATGCGTTGTAGCTTTCTATCCCTTGCAGTTTTATTTACACTTCTATTTTAAAAACCTTTTATTTCAGTCATGTAGAAATTGGCGTTATTATGAAAAGTGCAAGGTGTTCCTTCAATAAATTGACGTTATTATGAAAAGTGCAGTGTTCCTCCAATAATGGGCTGGTTTTCAGTGTGACTGAGCAGTCCTTTGTTTGTTTGACATAAACACAAAGAGATTGTTCGTGGCTCACTTCTCTGCTTTGTTCACTATTAAGGAATACATTTACCTACCCCCACCCCACCCCTTCACTGCATCTTGCTGCTCATTCTTTATATTTCTTTTAAAATGCTTAATTAGATTCCTCTATGAATAGTGTTAGACTGTGATCCCTTTACACTGTCTGCTGTTGTAAATAAGAATGGAACAGGAATGTTTCAGAGGACATGGAAATTTCACACCAGGGACACGGTGCTTTAACTTTGCTTTCAACACAACTTAGTGTGCATCGTCCTTAGATTGGAGCTAGAAAAAAAAAAAACAACTTGCATGTTGTACCTTTTTATAAATGAGTGCCCCTTCGCACCAGCCCATAGTGTTTTACTTTGCGAGCCGGGGAAGCAGCATTTAAGAACATTACACAGTTTACGTTTTTCTTTTTAACCTTTATTGAAATATCGCAAAATGACACCTCATCAAAGTTTTTGTAGCGTTGACCGGTGGAAGTGTGTAGTGTGCTGCACTGTGCTGCACTGTGGAAAAATTTGGGATGTGTGCGGTTTCCTACACCACAACACAGATCAGATGCATTGTGGTGGTAATGGGACTCTAGCGGTGAACTATGTAACTCTTGTGCAGAAAGAGACTGGTTGCTACATATAGTGTGAAAGAGCCCCAAACGCCTGCCTAAGTAGGCAGCAAGATGCCTTTATTAATAGACCCTCTTCTTTGTGTCGGCAAGTGCACATGTTGTCCCTGAAATTGATTTGTTGAAAACAAAAAAAAAATGGGCAAGTGTAAGGTTTTGAGCGACTTTAACAAGGTCTAAATTGTTATCTCTGGACAACTGGGTCAGAGAAACTCCAATACGGCAGCTCTTGTAGGAGGTTCCTGGTCTGCAGTGGTCAGAACCTACCATAAGTGGTCCAAGAACTGGTGACGGAGTCATGGGCAACCAAGCCTCATTAATACTTACATTGTTAATTCCTCTATATTGTTGGTACTATATGGGGCAATTCAAAATTACTAATTAGGTCACTATCCAGTTTCAACCACAAAACTATATTTCTCTTACGTCCTCTGACAGTCGCCGCCCATCCATAGCCTTCACTAGTGGTAAGGGCGTCCTCTTCAGGAGCAAGCTAGGCTGATTAACAGGTTAATAAAAAACGTTTATACCTAGGCACACCTCTAGGGGGCCATCCCTCAGCCATTATCCTGAACCAGATCTCACTGTTCCTAGTGTCAGGAGTAGGCTAGCTCTTCCTGGCCGGGACCTAGAGTCTCGGTTTTCTTTGTTTTTTTTCTCAAATTTCGCCATCAGGCTTCTGTGGCTCAGGTGTGCAAGGCGGCAACCTGGTCGTCTGTGCACTCTTTCACAAAGTTCTACAGAATTGATGACTTGGCATCCTCGGATGCTTCCTTTGGCCGCAAAGTTTTGAGTGCGGCGGTTGTTTGAGGAGACAGGTTTTTTGCTGTCTCTTCATTGAGGTGTTTTTTTGTTGTTCTGGGTTTGTTCCCGTTGTGGGCTTGTTGCCCTGTGGGCTCAGGTTGTTTCTAGCCCGGTTGTTTGCGTTACCTTCTGTTTTGGTTGTGTCTTCCCACCCCTCACACCTGCACTGCTTTGGGACATCCCACTAGTAAAGGCTGATATGGATGAAGGCTGATATGGATGGGCGGCGACTGTCAGAGGACGTAAGAGAAAATAGAATTTTTGTTAGAACTTACTGCCTAAAATCGCATTGCATTTGCACCAAATTTGGTGCAGGACCCTTTTTGGTCTGCACTGGAATTGGATCACATGGGTATTCACACCTATGCGGTCCGATTCCTGCACCATTTGACAGTTCGCAATGCAAACTGATCTGGGGGTGTCATTACCTTTACATTACATTAACACCCCCAGCGGTTCACAGATGTCATTGTGAACCAGTGTGCTATTCAGGTAGGGCCGAAACAACTAATTGATTAATCGACAACTAATCTATTATGAAAATAGTTGTCAACTATTTTCATTATCTAAGTTGTCAATTATTTTCATAATCGATCAGTTGGTCAGCCGATTTGCCTGTATACAGAATGCATTATTTGTTTAGTGTCTGAGAACAACAATTTAGCAAAAAAAAAAAAAGCATAAAAAATGAAAAACGCAAATCGCAGCAAAATCGCATGCACAAAAAGCACTGCAGAAAAGGATGAAAACCAAACTGCATAGGTGTGATCCGAGCCTAATGCTGGCCATACACGTATCGATTCTCGTACGAGAATATTCATATGAAAAATCTTTGTACATTCGCTGAATGAAAAAACATTTTAAAAATTAGGAGATTTTGCTCCCTAACCATATAGTTGGTTATTTATGTTGACCACTGCATATAGATATTTAAGAATAAATTGCCTTTTTTTTTAAACTTTACATATTAACTAAATTATACACCACACCTTTTTTTTTTTAAGGTTATTATCCGATTAGTCGAATAATCTAAATATTAATCAGCCAACTAATTGATTATGAAAATAATCGTTAGTTGCAACCATAGATTCAGGTGCAATGCGGGAACTGGCACTGAATTGCAGGGTTTCTCGCGTCACAGCAGTGTGTACCCAGCCTTAATGTCACTTTAAGAACTAAAAGCAGCCACCCAAGGGTCTTGCACAAAGAGGCATTTACACATGTGTTTATAGAATTTTATTTGTTTCAGCTTTGAAAAAGAAATTTGCTGGATTTGTTTAGTTACCAATAATATATGGATAAATGAATACCTTCAGTGTAATCAAAGTCACCTGTCTCTTGTGAGCTGCTTTGTGAACACTTAATACAGCTGCTGCCAGCCCACTGGCCCCTACACACGATCCGAAATTGGATTGGAAAAATACCCCTTTTGAAGTGATTGTAAGATGATCTGATTGTTAGTATGCTGCTTTCAAGAACAGATGTTATCCGATTGGACAAGCACAAAGTTTTATGTCGTATGATACCAGATCGTACGATTTTTGTTTTAATCAGTACAGTTGTCCGAAAATACAATATATATATATATATATATATATTGTATTTTCGGACAACTGTACTGATTAAAACAAAAATCGTACGATATATATATATATATACTACAACCCATTACATCACTTCTGAATTTTTATTCTGTCGTTTGATAATTATCGTCACTTTGGTAAAACTGAATTAATTGGCGGACACATACACACACCCCTCTATTGAGTTGGGGTATTTTTCTTCTGACACTGCTTGCAATAAAACAAAATGTCTATAGCAGGAAGTGGGAGTATACCCCCTGGGACTGCCCCATAGGAGAGGTAAAGCTTTTTCCTGCCTAGTGTCCTACTCCTGTAGGGGGCAGCATAACCCAATGGTCAAGAAGATTCTGGAGCTATGGCTGTCAATGAACATCAGAGAAAAGGATTCTATTTTAAGACAAAAATCCAATTTTTGACATGAGACTACCAAACCAAAAATAAAAAAGGAGCGATCTGTCGTACGATTTTCAGATTGTGTGTATGACCCATTACACACTCTCGTATACATGTACTTAAAAACAAAATAGAATTTAATGGTGTAGCGCTCCTTGCTATCTGTTCTCAGATCTTCTTTTAGGCTGGGTTCACACTGGTGAAAATTGGATGTGGGTTTCCCCAGTTTGCAAAATGGTCCTGTGTGTCTTCTGGTCCTTTTCAGGTCTGAATTCAGCCAAAAATTTGGACCGAATTCGGACCTGAAACAGTGACCGGATGCACAGGACCCCTGCTGTGACAACTTCCGCACACATTGTGAACCCAGCCTCAAAGGGCACTTTTTTTTTAATTTTATTTTTTTCTTTATTTTTGTATGAGTGCAACAGTAATATTTTCTGAATAATACCTTAAGTGTGCTCCTCTGTTCGGCTGGGGCAAGGACTAGGCAGATGGGTCAGGTAATGTCTGTTAGTATGACGGCAAGGAGACAAAAAAATATTAGCTGCTTGACAGAACTCGTGATGAAGGAAGGACTGCTACCTCTGATACAAATTTAGCGCTCTATAATAGAGTGGAGCTTTGTTTACCTTTTCTTCTGCACCTATTTATTAGGGCTGCTGGTTCTTACCAAAATGTGGAGTGGGAAAGGAGCGTTCCGTATGCGTTCATAATTTCCGCCTTTGTGATCTGCTGCAGGTTCTGCATTATTGTAGCCTTAAATGCAGATCACAAACGCACTGCGTTTGCCCACACCACATGGTACTCCTGTACCATGCGATTTGGTGCAGCGTGTTTTTCAAAAGTAGTACATGTAGTAGTTTTTTGTGCATTCTGGAGTGATTTGCAGTTCCATTTAAATGAATGGGCTGTAAAATCTCACTGCAGGGGAACACACAGGAATGCAGACTGTGTTCCGATGCGATTCTGTGCCCTGGCCCTTTCTCTAATCAATTCTGCTCACTCTAGATTAGGATTTTATAAACTCCATTGTTTTAATTTGGACAGCCACAAAGGAATGGTTTTACACAGATTGTTTAAAAATGTGGTTTCTATTTTTTATTCGTTTAGCTTTAAAAGGAAAATTGACACATTCTTATTCTCACAAGATTGGTTTAGTTAGCTCTACCACATTAAACAAAGTTCAATAATATTGTGCAAAGCTTTAAATCTGGAATGTTTAACTTGTCAGCTGAGGTGGGGAGGGTTCGGGTAGTTCTCCTAATAGTACCAGATGGAATGAAAAGATTTTAATACCTCACAAGTGCCGTATATCAAAGTTTTATTCCTGCCACTGTTTGTGTGTTTTACTGTCTGAGGATTTTATCTAACAGATTGCTACAAAGTGGGACTTTGAAATGACAAATGTAATGAAGAAATGCTGAATAAAGGTTTTGGGGTTTCTGTTGTGTGTAAATTATTTGCCTTTCTTACCATACCAAACTTACTGTATGACTTCATCCATTCAGCTATTTCAGCTCTCCTGCTGTGGTATCAAAAGAAATTCCGTACATAGCAATTCAGCATTTTGTTTGGTGTTTTTTTTTCCCCATTTCCACTTTTTTAAATTTATAAGTAGCCCAGCATTTGTAAAAAAAAAAAAAAAAAAAAGGCAACATTCACAGCAATGCTTAACTTCTCCATGGCAATATCCCTTGAATGTACTGCACTGTGTTGCAGCAGTTGACTTTTTCTGGGTTGAGTGACACTTCATCATTCAATCTAATTGCTGTGAACCAAAATCATCATGGACCCCACTTCTGGGGGTTGTGTAATAATGGTGCTCTGTGCTCATAGTACAGTACTGAGAATAGCGCCGATGTTATATCCGCATGGCTCTTTAGAATGTTGTGGATTATTCAATGCACAGTGAAGAAATAATGAGGACTCCGGTGTATCATGTGACCCACCAGGGGTGAAGGTGTGAGGCTGGAATTGCTTTTTTAGTGAATCTTTCTTGGGATGAAATACAGATAAATACTGCAGCTGCTGAGTTCTTTCTGAAAATGCCATTTGCCTAACTGTGTCTTTGATCTGAAACAACTATGCAGATAGTCATCAGGCCTTATTTGCATACTTGCCCATTCTAAATGACCTCTGTTTTAGCTAAGGCTGCTATTAGCGTATCACATCCATTATTTTTACCACGTCAAAACCCAAATACATTGGACTTAAGACTTTACTGGTACAAGAGGACAGGTGTGTGTGTGTATGTGTGTATGTATATGTATGTATGTATGTGTGTGTGTGTGTGTGTGTGTGTGTGTATATATATATATATATATATATATATATGTATGTATATATATGTATGTATGTATGTGTGTGTGTATGTATATATGTATATATATATATATATATATATATATAATATACACACACACACACGTCCTGCTGGAAAATTAAATCCGCATTTCCATAAGGCCTCTTTCACACGGGGTAAATCTGTTTGGACAGACTCTGCTAGCTCAGCGGGGATCACATCGTTGATCCCCCGTTGAGCAGGCGGATGCCAGGTCCGTCTCTGCTCACTGTGCAGGGACGGACCTGTTAAGAGTCCCGCTCTCCTCTATGAGGAGATCGGATGAAAATGGACAGCCTGTCTGTGAAGGTGTTGCCATCTGTCTGTTTTCAGCAGATCTTGTTAGATCGGATGCCAGGCGGACACGTGTTCGCTGACATCTGCCTCCCCATAGAGGTGAACGGGTGGCCCAATCCAGGCCACCTAATAAACAGACAGGCAGACCCGATTGGTCGGACAGCGTGAAAGGGGCCTAAAGCTGGTCAGAAGAGGGAAGTCTGAAGTGCTTTAGAATTTCCTGGTAGAGGGCTGCGCTGAGTTTGGACTTAAAAAAAACACAGTGGACCAACACCAGCAGATGACATGGCTCCCCAAACCATTACGGACTGTGGAGAATTTTGCATTTCATTTTCTACTTAGGCTAAGGAGAAAAAATACTGGATTGTCTCTCTGGTCTAAAGTCCTCTTTTCGGATGAAATTACATTTTGCATTTCATTTGGAAATCCAGGTCCCAGAGTCTGGAGGAAAAGTGGAGAGGCACAGAATTCAAGTTGCATGAGGTCCAGTGTGATGTTTCCACAGTCAGTGATGATTTGGGGAGCCATGTCATCTGCTGGTGTGGACCCACTGTGTTTTATCAAGTCCAAAGTCAGCGCAGCCCTCTACCAGGACATTTTTAAACACCATATAAATGCCATATGTAAGAAAAGTGAATGTATTTCAGTTTCCCCAGATTACACTATTGTGGTGTGTAGTTGCATTTTTATTTTTATTTTTTTGCACGTAAATGTACAGGAATGCATGTGAACACACCACAAGCATATATAGATGCAACACGGTTTAAAAAAATAAATAAATAATACCACCCAAAAAAATGCACAACAAACATACATAAACATACATGTATAACTGAACACTGGCATTGCGGTGTAAACAAGCCTTTAGGCTGTACTTTTAATCCACTCCTAGATGATTAAAAGATCATTGGCTGCATATGCTGTTGTTGCGTTTACAAAAGGGTGAAAATTTTAATTTTTAAATTGTATCGTACTGTATCCTAAAGCTT
Source organism: Pelophylax lessonae (assembly GCF_965119305.1). Classification (NCBI taxonomy): domain Eukaryota; kingdom Metazoa; phylum Chordata; class Amphibia; order Anura; family Ranidae; genus Pelophylax; species Pelophylax lessonae. The sequence continues at coordinate 43,117,402 of NC_138777.1, read as the reverse complement.
TGTTTGTTACTTAGAAAAAGTGCAATTTATATACCTAACTCTTTGAACGGAAACCGTGTTGCGATTAAATGATTTTAAGACATGCTGCTGTAAGCAATAATCATATGTATTAAATTCTAGATCTTACCTAGGCATCTTTACAGGAACGTTCTGTCTCTGGTATCAGCCCCTCATGTATTACAGGTTGCGGAGACTGGGGGACTTGGAGACATATTTGGTAGGGTTGTCTTCAAACCTGGGTTTTTTTTTTAACAGGAATGTATATACAAAAAAATGGTTTAGGTGTGACAAAGCTATCCAAATTGCACTATTTAGTTACAGCAGCTCAAAACAAAATGGCAAAATAATGGCTAAGTGCCGGTTCACTCGGAGCGCACTGCTCCTTCATTACATGCGATCGGCTGTGCGGTGCGAATTCAGCCATACACTTTGTATGGCTAAACTCGCACTGCACCCGCACAAAAGTCGCACATGACCCTTTTTTCAGCCGCATCAGGATCGGATCGCACAGTGGTTCACACTTGTGCGATCCGATCCTGTGCGATCTGTAAAGATCGCACTGCGATATGCGATCAAACTGGGGGTGTCGTTAACATTTCATTGACACCCCCAGCGTATCGCATATGGCAGTGTGAACTGCCAAGGGTACGTTTGCGATGCGGGAACAGGCTGCGAATTCGCAGCCTTCCCGTATCGCATAAGTGTGACCCGACACTAAGAGCAAACTTAAAATTTACAAACCTTGTTGTCTGGTTTGGGTATAATTTACACATTGGGGTGGGTGCAGACTGTTGAGTATAATACAATATTATGTTGCCTTTCTGTTTAGCTAATTCTATTAAATGCTTATCTGCTTCTGTTATGGAGATACTGATGCATATCTTGCTATGGCCCTCAAAGTGTGAGGGTCAACTGTTACTAGAACAATATAATCCTCTCATAAAAGCTGTTGCCCCTAGCCTCCTTTACAGATGAGCGGAATGATCGTATATCTCCAATATAGGTCTTCTATGAGTGGGGGATGTCTGTAATTTGACTTTAAACTCTGTGCAGTCTTGTGATAAAAGCAGTGAGGCAATTACATGATCAGAGGGATAGATGGGAAGAACTAATGCCCCACTGTTGCCATAGTTACGATGATACACTGCCTGGCCAAAAAAGTCGCCACCAAAAAAAGTGGTCACCCACTCGAATATTTTGTAGGCTTTGATTACGGCACGCATTCACTGTGGCATTGTTTCGATAAGCTTCTGCAATGTCACAAGATTTATTTCCCTCCAGTGTTGCATTAATTTTTGCCAAGATCTTGTATTGATAATGGGAGAGTCGGACCACTGCGCTAAGCCTTCTCCAGCACATCCCAAAGATTCTCCATGGGGTTAAGTACTGGACTCTGTGGTGGCCAATCCATGTGTGAAAATTATGTCTCATGCTCCCTGAACCACTCTTTCACAATTTGAGCCCCATGAATCCTGGCTTTGTCATCTTGGAATATGCCTGTGCCATCAGGGAAGAAAAAAACCCATTGATGGAATAACCTGGTTTTAAAAAAAAATCAGTTGGCGGCAGGTTTACATGGCAAACTAACTTTTCAGTGTACGTGTGTGTGTTTTTGTTTTTCTTGGTAATCGTTACATTTACATGTTTTCCAATTTAATAAAAGATGGCGCAATTTTACTTTCAGTGCATTTTGTAGTTTATGGTTAACAAAATAACATTTACCAAATGCATAGGCTACTCACATAAATGGCAACCTTCATGTGGGGTTTATTTATTTATCCCTACAAATAACAAACTCTGCTTTTATAGTTAGTATAGTAATGAAAATAAAAGCACTTAAAACTGCATTTTAGACCTTGGGGGCTTCTAAGTGGTCTGCAGTAATGTTACCCAACTGTGAATTTATTATAATGGTTTAGGAAGGTAGAGTCTTATTTTATTCAAGAGCAACACTGCAGGATGCCAGCTTACACTTAGAAATACATAGAAATGGACTTAAAATATTTATAACAGGAGTCACTCTGCGTTCATCTGTTTAGAGAATTTCTTTCTTACTATGAAGAGAATTTTTTTGTTTCTTTTGTGCCTGTTTAATAGAGTGCTCTTAGATCTCTCAACACCTGTGAGATAGTTTAAGGCTTTTACAAAGAGTTGTAGTTCTATGCTGAGTATGGAAATCTGAGCATTCTCAATAATATACCGTATGTGCAGCTTTTTAGATGGCTAGTTACCATAGCTATATTTTAACCATCTGAACAATATACTAGTTTACTGTTGTCCATGCCTGGTTTCCAGAGCTATGCCTCCCAAACCTCTTTTGATTAGAGCCCAGTTACGCTTTCAAAACTATTGTGGACCTGAACTCAAAGTGACAATTTGTTATGTTATAGGGAACACCTAGAAATGTTATTTTAGCCTAAGAATTTTACTGAAAAATCTAATCTTGAATTCCTACTGACAATAGTACCTCTATAGCCTCTATATCTACAGTGCGAGACCATAAGACACTGCTGCCTCTAACATGTAGTCTTTCCGGATTAAAGCTATGTTTATTGGTGTCAGTTAGAGGAATAGCGCACATCATTGGTGTCCATGAGAGGAATAGCGCGCCATTGTTGGTGTCAGTGGGATGAATAGCGCCCCATCATTGGTGTCAGTGGGAGGAATAATTCCCCTTCATTGGTGTCAGTGGGAGGAATAGAGCCCCTTTGTTGGTGTCAGTGGGAGGAATAGAGCCCCTTTGTTGGTGTCAGTGGGAGGAATAGTGCCCCTTCGTTGGTGTCAGTGGGAGGAATATATAATCATATAATGTAATGTGCTCAAAAAACATGAAAAACAAAATCAAAGTCTTTCAAAAGCTCTCATATAAAGTGCTGGGTACTCCAAAATCCATATAAAGGTGCTGAAGTGTTTCATGTAAACATGTTGTGAAGTGTGCCACACTCCCCTCTCGTATCCCCACTCACCAGAGAAAATTAACCCTCAGCTTTTCAGTCTGGGGGTCGAACACGCTTGTATCTGTGTTGTGAATACCAGGCTTCTTAGCGTCTTTAAACGGGTCTCCACAATATTACTCTTTCGGCAGCTCTATTATCCACCAAGCTGGCTCCCCTGCAATATCTATATCAAAAAGATCACCTGCGGATTGCCGGGGTCGTACGACCAGTTGCTCGGATTGATGTCCAATCTGATAGGTTTTTTAGTGGGAGGAATAGCGCCCCTTCATTGGTGTCAGTGGGAGTAATAGCGCCCCTTCGTAGGTGTTAATGGGAGGAATAGCGCCCCTTCATTGGTGTCATGTTACAAATTTTCAGAAGGGCTGTAATCTCCATTCACATGCACAGAATCTTATGGCTAAAAGCTTTCAGAGGAAGACATCTGTTTGGTGGAGCACTTGACCAATGTATCAAAAATGTCACAGGTGGGACATTTTTACTTCCACAGTGGAAGGTTCCAAATCTACCTTCTTTGGGAGCCCCCTAGCTCTTCAAAATGCATAGCACCTAGCTGTTTAAAACAAAGAGCACCTGTCTGCTCAGTTTTCAACTTCAAAACCTAAATTCATCCTTTTTTGCAAGTTACCACCAAGGCTACCAAACCTTCCCCAATGCCCTCTTCAAAATGAAGGGGTCGCCTCACATCTGAGAGTGAAGGTGGTAGATCTGTTTGTTTGGCTCTTTGGTTTACAGACATCCATAGAACTGTGGGTTGAATTGGTGATTTCAAAAGGGTTCAAAAAAACTCTACCACCTCACCACATTCGTCTTTCAAATCAACCAACAACTCCTCAGGGCAGTTAGAAATACCCTGAACCACCTCCTGTCCCAAGAAGTCGTTGAGCCAGTACCACCACAAGACTGATTCAGAGGTTTCTACCCAAACATATTCACAGTACCACAGTATTCGTCCTATTCTGAACTTAAAATTCCTCAACTAATCCCTTCAAATTCCAAAATTCGATCTGCAAGGTCAGTAATTGCCTGAAACAAGGGGAATGAATGGCATCTGTGGACATCCAAAAATGCCTAACTACATGTTCCCATTTACCCAACTCACCCGCCGCTTTCTTTGCTTCTCATTGGCAGACAACCACTTCCAGTTTATTACACTGCCATTTGGCCTATTCTATGCTTTGAGTATTCACAAAGGTCTTACCACCTCTAAATGCCCTGCTCCGAAGTCAGGGCATCAAAGTTGAAGGCTTTTTAGATAGCCTTCTTCTAAAGGACTAGTCTTACTTGCAGCAATCGGAAAATGTCCACAAGACAATTCAGCTTCTCCAGGTCTTTGAGTGATCAATTTGGACAAATCTGATCCCCAGCCTTCTCTTCACCTGGAATACTTAGGTCTGGTCCTGGATGCATTACAAATAAATCTTTCTCCCAGAAACGAGGAGATCAAAGAGACATCCCACACTGAAATTCACCATGAGAGTTTTCTAGGCTTAATGCTAGCCTTCTTTGAAGCCATATCATTAGTTCACAAGATCGGTGGTTGTTTCGTGGGCATTTCTGCACCAAGCCTTGGAAACCAAGTTGCACAAGACTGCCACCTGGTCTTCTGTTCATAATTTTTCAAAGTTTTGCCAGGTGGCTGTCCAATCTTCTGCTTTTGACCCTTGTTTTTGGGCCTGTTGGCACAAGTCTTGTTGTTGCTCACCCTTCATATTCTTGTTTGGGACATCCCTTGGTGTATGAGTGTTCTGCCTGTGTCCTGTACTGTGTGATTAAAGTATAACTAAAGGCAAAACCTTTTTAGTTTAGGATAGAGTGGAGATGGATTAGAACACCAGTTCCTATTTTGCTACTTCTGCCCCCGTTGGGGAGATTCACCCTCTCAATTTGTCCTGTTTACTGTTCTCATCAAAACCTAAAAGTAAATCCTAAATTTTGGGTTCCCCCCAGAACACAAATGGGAGTGATTATTCAATTGGGACACTAGTTCTAGTTACCTGGGTGCCCCATTGGGGTCCCTTAACTTGCAGGGATGTCCTCACTTCCTGTTTTGGTAATGGGACGGGTAGTGAAGGTAAATAACTTTAATAGGCCACAAATGGCAAAAAAAAAAAAAAAAAAAAACTGGCAATAACTCTTACGCTATCTAAAGTGAAGAAACGTTTTTTCCTATAGTTCTAATTTAAGTTAAAATTGTAACTTGCCTTTTAAATGCCATATCGTGGAGTACAGTACAGACCAACCCTCTCTTCCATTCCTTGGTTTACACCGCATTGCTTGCTACAAAACTGAGGACTGCGTGTGGTAGGGTTATAGGGAAGGGTGTCCAGGGGTGTGTCCTCTAAAGCTTTGCTAGTGTCCAATCCTCTGAAATGACACACCTATAGCCCATGGTGTATAAACTGCCTGTGTTTTGTACTCAGTATTGTACTCCCAACAGAATGTTATATATACAGTATCTCACAAAAGTGAGTACACCCCTCACATTTTTGTATATATTTTATTATTGTCACGGGGCTTACCTTTGTCGGAGTCTGTAATGCAGAGATGCACACTCACCCTTGCAGATATCCACAGTCCAGGGTGACCAGGTAAGAAAGCCACCTGGTGCTGTGAATTTGTGCACGGGGGCTTGGCAGGGACGGTGCTCCAATAGGCAAGACCGGCAGGAATGCAATGGGAAGGGAAGTCCAGGAATAACAGAAGTCACTGGAAGACAGGAGTCCGGATAAGGATCACAGGAACAACAAGGTAAGGATGGAAGCCGGAGTCAGTCTGGAACACACGCTTGGGAAACAGGAACAAGGTCTGGAACATAGATCAGGAACAAGGAAGGATCAGCAATGAACTGACAATGCTCTCAGTGAGAGACAGTGTTTTATAGCTTGCTTAATTGGGCAATTAGCTTCAGGTGGTCAATGAAAGACAAGAGCACACTCAGGTGAAGTCCAGCCCCCTAGTGCTGCAGGCAATACTAGATTAACAAGACAGGATCCATATGAGCTGAAGTGTGGCTCAGAGGCAGGTTAACAGGACAGAATGTCAAAGTACACAGGTTCAAATCCCATGTTAGGTACTTAACGGCGACCACGCCTGACTGTCTTAAAGCCAAGGCGAGAACCGTGACAATTATATCTTTTCATGTGACAACACTGAAGAAATGACACTTTGCTACAATGTAAAGTAGTGAGTGTACAGCTTGTATAACAGTGTAAATTTGCTGTCCCCTTAAAATAACTCAACACACAGCCAATAATGTCTAATCCGCTGGCAACAAAAGTGAGAACACCCCTAAGGGAAAATGTCCAAGTGGGGCCCAATTAGCCATTTTCCCTCCCCTGTGTCGTGACTCGTTAGTGTTACAAGGTCTCAGGTGTGAATGGGGAACAGGGGTGTTAAATTTGGTGTTATCTCTCATACTGGTCACTGTAAGATCAACATGGCACCTCATGGCAAAGAACTCTCTGAGGATCTGAAAAAAAATTGTTCTACATAAAGATGGCCTAGGCAATAGGAAGATTGCCAAGACTCTGAAACTGAGCTGCAGCACGGTGGCCAAGACCATACAGTGGTTTAACAGGACAGGTTCCACTCAGAACAGGCCTTGCCATGGTCGACCAAAGAAGTTGAGTGCATGTGCTCAGCGTCCTATCCAGAGGTTGTCTTTGAGAAATTGAGTGCTGCCAGTATTTCTGCAGAGATTGAAGGGGTGGGGGGGGGGGGGGGGGGGTCAGCCTGTCAGTGCTCAGACCATATGCCGCACACTACATCAAATTGGTCTGCATGGCTGTCATCCCAGACGGAAGCGTCTTCTAACCACTTGCCGACCGCCGCACGACTATCTACGTCGGCGGTCAGCCCCTCACAGGCAAACTAACGTAGGGCTACGTTGTTTGCTTGTGAGGGTCTAGGGAGCGAGCGCGCGCCCCCCGGGGCGCGCTCCCGCTCCCGCGTGGTCACGGACCCCCCCGCGCGTGTGACCAGCGGACCCGATGTCCGCCGGTCACTCGGCGATCGGCGGGGGAGAGGGAGAATGTCAGGCAGCTTGTGTAAACAAACTGCCTGTCATTCTCCTCGCTGCAAAGACACTGATAAAACGGATCTGGTATGTAGATCCGTTGATCAGTGTCCTTACAGCTAGAGCCACAGCCAATCACAGTAGAAACCACGCCCCTAGGGACACACACAGCCCCTCCCTTCCAAATAAAGTTAACCCCTTCACTACCAGTGTATTTTTACAGTAACAGTGCATATGTATAGCACTGATTACTGTAGAAATGTCACTGGTAACCCCAAAAGTGTCAAAAATGTCAGTCAAGGGTCCGATCTGTCCGCCGCAATGTCGCAGTACCGCAAAAAAAATCGCAGATCGCCGCCATTACGCGTTAAAAAAAAAAAAACAACAAAAATGACAAAAATCTTTCCCTTTGTTAGTAAACGCGATAACTTTTGCGCAAACCAATCAAAATACGCTTTTTGCGATTTTTTTTACCAAACATAGGTAGCATAAAATAAATTGGCCGAAAATTTTTAAAAATTTTGATTTTTACATTTTTTTTTGGGGGAATTTCATATAAAAAAATGTGAAAAATATTGCTATTTTTGCAAAATTGACGCTCTTTTTTTGTTTATAGCGCGTGATCAAAAAATCGCACAGGTGATCAAATACCACCAAAAGAAAGCTCTGTTTGTGGGAAAAAAAGGACGTCAAATTCGTTTAGGTACAGCGTCGCACGACCGCGCAATTGTGCGTTAAATTCACGCAGTGCCGAATCGCAAAATACCCCCTGGTCGGAATGGGGGTAAAATCTTCCGGGGCTTAAGTGGTTAAAGATAATGCACAATAAAGCCCTCAAAGTTTGGTGTAGACATGCAGACTAAGGACATGGATTACTGGAACCATGTCCTGTGGTCTGAGGAGACCAAGATAAATGTATTTAGTTCAGATGTCAAGCATGTGTGGCGGCAACCAGAAGAGGTGTACAAAGACAAGTATATCTTGCCTACAGTCAGGCATGGTGGTGGGAGTGTCATGGTCTGGGGCTGCATGAGTGCTGCCGGCACTGGGGAGCTACAGTTCATTGAGGGAACCATGAATGCAAACGTACTGTGACATACTGAAGCAGAGCATGATCCCCCTCCCTTCAGATACTGGTCTGCAGGGCAGTATTCCAACATAACGACCCAAAACACACCTCCAAGACGACCACTGCCTTGCTAAAGCTGAGGGTAAAGGTGATGAACTGGCCAAGCATGTCTCCAGACCTAAACGCTATTGGGCATCTGTGGGACATCCTCAAACGGAAGGTGGAGGAGCGCAAGGTCTCGAACATCCACCAGCTCCGTGATGTGGTCATGGAAGAGTAAAAAGAGGACTCCAGTGGCAACCTGTGAAGCTCTGATGAACTCCATGCCCAAGAGGGTTAAGGCAGTGCTGGAAAATAATGGTGGCCACACAAAATATTGACATTTTGGGCCCAATTTGGACATTTTCCCTTAGGGTTGTACTCACTTTTGTTGCCAGCTGATTAGACCTTATTGGCTGTGTTGAGTTATTTTGAGGGAACAGCAAATTTTACACTGTTATTATACAAGCTGTACACTCACTACTTTACATTGTAGCAAAGTGTAATTTCTTCAGTGTTGTCACATGAAAAGATATAATAAAATATTATACCGCAAAAACAGTCTCTATAAAAGGTAAACACTTTATTCCTTATTGATACGGTGTTCCCGGTGCTCAAAGATCATAGATTCGGTCTTAACCTTCACCACACCATCAGTGACCCCTTAAGAGTGGGCACTCACCAGAAATAGCGTATTAAAGCGCCTGTAAGCATTGGTTGCTTGAACCCTTGACTATCCGGACCACCTCTGCTCTCACCAGAAGAACTCCGCTTTTCAGTCACAGTCGGGGATCAGCTCATACCCATAGAAACATTGGAAAGATAGGAGGCACAATAGTGTGATACCGTTTCAAAGAGCTTTATTAAGTACCCACACTTCAACAAAAAAATCCCCCAACATCCAATGCGCTTACATCAAGATAGAAGTTTTCAAGCGTAAAATAGATAATCCCGATGGGATGGCCCGCTCACCGTTTCCTGCATAGGTTCTGTCTGTTTGGGTCAGATACGGTATTCAGCCAAAGCATCAGTGACCATCTGAATACCGTATCTGACCCAGGATGTTGGGGGATTTTTTTGTTATAGAGACTGTTTTTGCGGTATAATACTTTTATATGAGGACTATATGATCATGATATGCAGAGGACATATTGAGCGCTGCTGAGTGCGATTTATGCTGGACATGTCTGTTTTAGTATTTATTACATTATATTTTTAGACTATTGCTCTTTTACAGTAGCTGCGATCAGCGAAATTTTATGATATTTTTACCTGATTTTATTTATGGCTATGTGGTTTTTACCCTCAATATCTTAAGCGCTGGGCGAGTGTTTGACCTTCCTTCCGAGTTTTTCAACCACTTTTTAACATATAATAAAATATATACAAAGATGTGAGGGGTGTACTCACTTTTGTGAGATACTTTGTATATATACCTTTTTCAAGTGTAGATCACGAACCGGTGTCAGTAGCCGGTAGTATGGATTTGTCATTGAGGGTTTTTCTTTCTGCTGTTAGGTACTTTGTTTACATAGCAGCAGCATTTAACTGCCTCTATTTGCAGGGTTTATTGTTGCAGAATATAAATGCAATGTAGAATATCTTTATGCCTTGTCTGTGGGTTTCAGAGTAATTTGGACTCCATACAGACCAGCTCCAGAAGGAGCAGCCAGTATTCAAATGATGGTAAAGTTAATAAAGCAAAGTGGCTTTATTCTGCTGGTGCTGCCAGCATGTTTATGTTGAATGTTCCAGGCATATATCGCAGAAGCTTTTCTAAATTAATGTGTTTCACATAAACTGTAATCTCGCGCTGCAGCTTTATTTTGTCCATTAATCAGCGTACCAGCAAAAGTTAATGCTTATGGCTTGCTTTGCCTCTGTGGGAAGTGAAATACATTTTGTGTAATTTCGTGCAGTCTGTATCTTCTCGTGTGAGTGTCTTTAGACAACTTCCTGTATTAGGAAGTCTGTTGACCCCCATGCACCGCTGCCGCCAAACCCTCCCACCGCCCGCCCCACCCCGCTATGGGCCAGTCTTGCTGCCAGTTCATTCATGTGTACGAACTGTCTGATGTGCTTGATTTTCGAAATTCGCATGTGGTGATAAGGTATGCTACTTTTATTAAATGGATAAGGGCCATATGATTTGCAGGAAAATTAAAGCGGAACTGCAGGCAAAGATGAAACGCTTATATGAGAGCTCTTTTTCCTGCCAAAAGATTTGTATTTCTGTCCGTTCGAGGTTCGTTTAAAAAAAAAAAAAAAGGCCTAAGAAACTCCCAGCTGCTATAGAAGCCGAAAGTTTGTTCATGTTCTCACAGTCATCTGTTGAGCCTTCTAGCGGAAGTGATTTAGGTGGCAGTAAAGCCACTTCCAAATGATCAGTGATATTCCAAATGATCAGTGATATTCCAAATGTCAGACCCAGATTTGGACAGCCTGTCTGGGTACTTGACTTTTCTGCAGGTAAGAGTAAATTGTCTTGTTCAACCCCCCAACCCCACCCCCTAGCCTGTGACTATACAGTTAAAGAGAAGCCACAGTCTAATGAGCTCCTCTCACTGTCACTCTGCTCTCTTCTACTGTCAGGAATTTCCTCCTTCGCACATGAACACTGCAGCACACCTCGCTAGCACCTCCGTCTCCAAGTACAGGGGGATATATATATATATATATATATATATATATATATATATATATATATATATATATATATATATATATTTGCATATATTATACAACCATTTGAGTATTTGTTAAAAAATATTAAATACTGCATTAAAATATATTTAACTATCAAATTTCAGATTTATATTGAAAAATGTTCCAATAACTCATAGGAATATGGTTTTTTACAATTGTAGAACAGTAGCAGCCAGGTAAGAATCCAAAAGAGTTGAATGACCACATATCCTTTCAACATGTAGCAGATCCCCCTTTTTTCCCTTTTTAATTGTACTCTTAGGATATGGATAGCCTATATAATGGCAGAGAGAGAGAAAAAAACATACTGCAGTATTCATGTTGACAGGAAAATGGTTACTATGATCCATTGTGACAGTGTGTATGTGATGATTTGTGTGTCTCCAGAGAAAGATGTTCAGCCCCAGTCTGCTGATATTGCTGGTTAGAGGGTACTTATCCTGACATTAGAATTTAGAGCAACACAGTACATTACTGTGCACTCCATGCTTTTATGTGGCATGTTTACAGCTTCACATCCTTTCGAACTTGTGGTTGTTTTATTTCTTCATTTTCCTATGCTGAAGGGAATTTTGAATGCCTGAATCTTCTGTTCAGCTCTCTGTTTTTCATCCATGAAACTTTTAACATTCATAAAATCTCAAATGTTAAAGAACTTCTTTTAAGTGCCATTTGCTTCTAAATCTGCTATACTGTCGATTTTTTTTAGAACGGAACAAAAAAAAAAAAAAAAAAAATACACATGAACTGATTGGGCTCTTGTTGCCTCCAAGTCGGACACACGTGAGAGAATAAAAATTGTGGCCACACCTCCTCAGAATGTAGGAGTTGTGTTGGTTTGAAACATGAAAAAGCATCATGTAATAGCAGCACCCTTTACTTGCCTCCAGCCAAGCTATTTTGTTGATCAGCATAATACAGTGGCAGAAGTCATTTTAAAGGCCACCTCAGGGAATGCATTAAGGTAAAAAAAAAAAAAAAGTCCCAGCCTTTAAAACCAGTTTAACCAAACAATAGGTAATATATATGTTTTATGTGTATAAAATTCATTTGAGTGCATTTTTTTTTAAATGAAAATATGAGTTAAATAAAAAGCTGTTCTAATATTCTGTAAAACATAAAGAATCAAAAATACTACCATTTTATTATCCAGCGTCTCTGCTTTCAGAAATCTTCAGGCCTAAAATGCCAAAATGCATAATCTTTTCTCGTTGCAATGGGATCTGAAAGTGAGTGGGATATATTGAGCAGCAAGTAAACATGTTGCTTATGAATTTGATGTGCTGAAAGCAGAAAAATGGGCATCACAGTTTGTTGTGTATGTATGGGTCTGCGTAGGCGCAGACTGGTCAGGGTGCTCATGCTGACCAGGGTTCACAGCCAAAAGTGCCTACAGAGGGCATGTGAACATCCGAACTGGATCACAGAGCAATGGAAGAAGGTGGCCTAGTCTGAGGAATCACATTACATTTCTCTTTTGTCCACTGACAGACGTTGCTGCTGCTTTAAATCATAGATGGATGGCTTATTACCCATCCGTCTATGATTTAAAGCAGCAGCTACGTCAGTCGGTGGACTCAGAGAAATGGATTTTATGGTAAGTAAAAAAAAAAAAACAATTTTTTCCTATCTTTGCTGTTTTGTTCCTGTGAAAATATATCAACAGTCGGACTGGGCGACAGACTGGATAATCTAGATCCAGAGGGTCCCCCCAGTCTGGCCAGCGAGCGTACCCAGGCCTCAGCTCCGCGCTAGGTCAGTCACGTCGTAGCCCCACTGGACCGGGGCTGGCCTGCGAGTTAAACGTCTCGCAAGGGCGCATACAACCTGAGTCGCAGCATTCCTCCTGGCCTCCTGGTCATTCATGCCTTGGTGCATACTTTTATCCAGGGAGTTAGACACTTGGCTCCTCCAGTGCGGTTTTCATTGCCGCTGTGGGACCTCAATTTGATGTTGCCATTTTTCAAGAAGCCTCCTTTCAAAAAATCTTTGGGAGGTGGTTCTTTTTACGTTGCCCTAGAAAGTGGCCTTTTTTGGTGGCTTTCACCTCTGCGTGCAGGGTGCCAGAGCTGGCGGCATTGTCTTGTCGTTCCACTTACCTGGTGGTTCAGAGATAAGGTGGTGCTTCGCCCCTTCGCTGTCATTCCTTCCTAAGGTCGTCTCTGATTTCCATTTGAATAAAGACATTGTGTTGCCTTCCCTGTGTCCCAGATCTGAACATCACAAGGAAATTACCTTGCATTTCCTGGATGTGGTTCGGGCACTTAGGGTGTAACGTGGCAGCTACGGAGTCTTTTAGGAAGTCAGACTCATTATTTGTACTCAGCGACGGACCTCGGGAAGGGTTGTCCCTTGTGCTGCGACCATTTCCAGATGGTTAGGAGAGATGGTGATTCAGGCCTATTTAATTTGGTTCTGGTTCTTCCTTTCCCTGTTACGGCACACTCTACTCGGGCGCTTAGTGCTTCCTGGGCCTTCTGTCATAAGGCGTCAGTGATGCAGGTTGGCAAAGCAGCCACCTGGTCATCTGTGCACACTTTGAAAAAATTTTATAAAATGGGTGTGTGGGCATCTGCGGATGCCTCTTTTGGCCGCAAAGTTGTTGCAGGCTGCTATTTAGGGTGTTTTCACACTTGGTGCGATTGCCTGGTCCGAACCCGAGTTCGATTGCTCCCCCTGCCCTCGATGGAGTGTGTTCACATTTGATTTTTGTTCCTGAACCGCGGTACACTTGTGTCATCAAGCTGCAGCCGGCACGTACTCCTGTTGCTTGGCAACCGATGTAAACGAGAAGGTGCCAAAATGGATAGAATTGCTTGCTTTGGTACGGTTGCGTTCTCATCAGAAGCGAACCGTACTGAAGTTCACATGAACCGTACCCCAGACCACCCTTTTTAAGTGGACTCGGGTACGGTTCGCAGGTGCGTACCCGAGTTCAAAGACAGCGTTCACATCATCAAAAAGAACCAAATTCTGACGTCAATCGAACCCGGGTGCGCACCAAAAGTGCTAGTGTGAAAACACCCTTAGAGGACCTGGTCTTCTCTGAGGGTGTATTTTTTTTTTCCAAGTGAGCTCCAGTTCTTGGTTGAGCTCTAGGTTACCTGGCTGGCTAAAGTTTAGTCTTGGGAATTTTTTTCTGCTGTTTTTCCCACCCCTCATGTTTAACACTGCTTTGGGACGTCCCAAGAAGAATCAGGAGCTGTGTCCATCAAGGAAGGAAAGAGAAAATTGAATTTCTGACTTACCGTAAAATTAATTTCTCTGATGTTCATTCACAGATACAGCACCCACCCCTCTGTGGAGTTAGTTTTGTTACAAGCAGTGTCAGAAGAAAACCGAGTGCCTATAGCTGTGTGGGTGTATACCCTCTGGGCCTGCCCAGTGGCATAGTCAAGCTTTTTCCTGCCGTGTCCTCCTATAGAGGGCAGTATAACCCAATGCTTAAAAAGAATCAGGAGCTGTGTCCGTCAAAGAACAGAGAAATGGATTTTATGGTAAGTCAAAAATCAATTTTTTTTTCTCATTAATCTACACTTCGTACCCCAAAAATGACAAAGTGAAAACAGAATTTTATAATTGTCTTAGTGTAATATTTTTTTTTTTAACTAAGTATTCAGAGCCTTTAATCAATAAAAGAAATAAGAAATGCAGCCACCACATCTAAGGTCTCATGCACGCTGATCGTTAAAATTGCTACTTTTAAGGGCATCTGGCTAATTTTTCTGCCTCTAAACACGACCCACCCCCTTCCCCATGTTGGATTATGTGTTCATGCACACAGGCAGTTAAAGGCAGGAAAAAAAAACCCACTGCCAGCGCATCCAGGAGCAGCAGTGTTTTGGCAGAATAAAAACTTGATGCGTGTTAACTTTAGGTGTGTCAAGCGCTTGACTATTCATTCATTACAATGGGCAGAACAATTTTTTTATCCTGGTCAATTAAATTTAATGCCCAAGCGCTAGTTATGCCTGATGATGGTACGCATCGTTCTAAAGGATTTATATAGCGTCAACAGTTTACTCAGCGTTTTACGGCATTAGGGCAAACAGTACAGTTACAAAAGCATTTAAAACAGGAGGAATCAGAGGGCCCTGCCCGTTAGAGACTACAATGTAAAAGTTGTAAAACGCTGTGCAAACTGTTGGCACTATATAAATCCTGTATAATGATTTTTCTGTCAAAACGCTGCTGCCAGGAGGAAAGGCATTTTGGAGAGCTGGGAAAACACCCTGTGTGCATTGAGCCTAATGATGGGTAAGCTGCAGTGTTACATTTTTGGCTTTGTGTTTGATACGGTTTTACAATCGTCTGGAAAATAGAAGTATAAGAAACCTGAAAGCATAATATACACCTAGGAAAGGGGAGTGATTCTGGGGAGCCCAAAGTAAATAAAGCTTTAACCACTTAAGCCCTGGAAGATTTTACCCCCTTCCTGACCGGGTGTTTTTTTGCGATTCGGCACTGAGTGACTTTAACGGACAATTGCGCGGTCGTGCGACTCTGTACCTAAACGAATTTGATGTCCTTTTTTCCCCAACAAATAGAGCTTTCTTTTGGTGGTATTTGATCACCTGTGCGATTTTTTTTTTTTTTTGATCATGCGCTATAATCAAAAAAAGAGCGACAATTTTGCAAAAATAATATTTTTCACATTTTTTCATATGAAATACCCCCCCCCAAAAAATGTAAAAATCAAAATGTTTTAACATTTTTGGCCAATTTGTTTTCTGCTACATATGCTTGGTAAAAAAATCACAATAAGCGTATTTTGATTGGTTTGCGCAAGTTATTGCGTTTACTATCTAAGGGAAAGATTTCTGTAATTTTTGTATTTTTTTTTTTTAACGAGTAATGGCGGTGATCCGCGATTTTTTTTTTTTTGCAGGACTACGACATTGTGGCGGACAGATCGGACCCTTGGCTGACATTTTTGACACTTTTTTGGGGGTACCAGTGACATTAATACAGTAATCAGTGCTATAAATATGCACTGTTAGTGTAAAAATGACACTGGCAGGGAAAGAGGGGTTAAGTATGTCCCTAGGGGCGTGTTTCTAACTGTGATTGGACATGGCTACTACTGGTGTAAGAACAGAGATCAACAGTCCTACATAGTAGAACCGTGTGATCTCCATTTTTACACAGGGAAGAATGACAGGCGGCTTTGTTTACATTAGCCGCCTGCCTTTCTCCCTTCACGGCGAACGATCGCGAGTGACCGGCGGACATCGGGTCCGCCGGTCACACGCACTGACTTGTTAGGGAACGAGCCGGGGCGGGCGCTCGCCTACTATTGGCTCACAAGCAAGTGACGTACCCAATACGTCACTATGCCTGGCCGGGGCTGACCGCCGCAGTATATGTACTTGCGGCGGTCGGCAACCGGTTAATGACTAACTTTGAGCAGAGTAGCACAGTATTACATTTTGGAAAAATAAAACACCCATTCTACATGTTCAATGCTGTTCAAAACCTTGCAATTGGGGATTACAGAGACCTCTGATAAAGATTTAGTAGGAATTCCTGACTTTTTGAAGAGTTTCTGCATCTAGCATTAACAACTGATTGATCACTATTGTTCTCAGCAATTATTGCATGATAGACCTGCAAGATTTTTTTTTTTTTGTGACAATTGTGATATTTGTAGTTTGTCACTCTTTCTGCTTCAGCTTAATGCTTTTGTCATAGTTCTTAAAGGCCTAAGCCACAGTGCGTTCCCCCTCCCCCTCCCCCACAATCATCAATCCATGTTGGTGGCTTTCAGATATTTTGTGCCAACACTCTAATGCTGCTGGTTTGTGATGAGTTTACGACATTTTGAAGACAGAGAATGCATGCCTCAACGTGAGGAGCATCACAATCAGGCTCTTCAAACCTGGTGTGACAGTGCTTTAAATACCAGCACATTGAGCGGGAGGATGCAGGAGAACAGAGACAGGTGCCTGATTACTTGTAGCAGGGACAATTAAATCTCCACTATCATTACAAAGATGTTTTGCCCAAGTAGTGCTGTGCAATCAAACAAATGTCACGGATAAATGCAACATCTGATAAAGTGGCTTATCATTTTCGAAGTCTAAAAATGTCATCCTCCTGTTGCTTTGCCTGTTAAAGACCACCTCATAGTATAAATATTTTATCAAGTTGTTTTTTTAGTATGTACAAGATGCTGGTTTGGGGATGGGAGTGATTTTTTTCATTTAAGGCTGAAAGATTACCTGGTGCACTCCAGTTTCCGGTTGTTTATCTATTATGTGTTTTGTGTTTGTTCTTTCTGGCATTTCATTAGAAGCACAGATGGTCAATTAATAACCCTTAGAGTCCTAAAGCGATCCTTCACTCATTTTTTTGATTTCCTAACAATACTTTTGTTTAATACCTTCTCTCCGTCGTACAGGGCAGGCAGGCCCAGACTGGGACAAAAAATGGACCTGGGCATTTTAGACTGAGCAGCCCAAGGCTATTACACTGCACCACACCAATATGACAGAAAACCACACCAAACTTCTGAAGCTACAGGATGCGATTCGGCTCCTGTTCTCTATCCGTCCGTTGTCGCTAAGGACTTGCATGCAAGTGCTGGGCCTGATGTTTTTCACCTTCGAGGCGGTTCAGTTTGCTCAGTTCCATACCAGACCTCTGCAAACTGAGATTCTGTCCAAATGAAACAAGGATCCGCTGTCACTGGACAAACTGATCCTGTTCTGATCCTGTTCTGATCTGGTTCGACTGAGTCTTTGTCGTGGTGCTACACCTTTTGAGAGTTGGTCCGGCACCAGGTACAATCTAGAGAACACCTTATATCCTCCCTCCGCCAGGGCTATATTTATGATACCCTTATATGTTTGAGGAGACAACTTCCATCAGTCACTCCAGTCAATCTCCTCCCCGAAGTCCCGCTCCTCTTCCAGCATATAAGGCAGTTATGCAGGTGGATAAATTAACAGTTTGTACAGCATCAAAATGCCCCCTTCCGGAGCCTCCCCACCAAAACGTCTGAATTCAAAGCCCATGCGCATAGTAATATCCGCCGTAGATCTCTGCAGCGAGCGCCAAAAGTGATAAATATGCTGCAGATGGAAGTGCTCAGGTGAAGGCATCTGCAACTTCTGCACAAAATAGGAGACAGGACATTCCTTTATGGTCTGGGAAATCACCTATTCTAAACAGGCCCTTATTAATCCACCAATAGAAAGTCCTACAAGACTACTCCCAGATAGTATGGCATTTTCATGGCTAAAGCAATGCGTTTTTCATTAAAAAAAGAAAATGTCAAACGCACTTAAAACACATTTGTGTGCTTGACAAATGTGCATTGCTCTTCAGGCTTCTGAAATTAGTGAAGTCACGGGGGGGGGGGGGGGGGGGGATGTTTATGTGCCCAACATAGGAAAGCTGTCACATGACAGGTTGTGGAATGGCTTTCCTGCTATCTTGGAGTGTTCGCTACATCATTCAGAGAATGCACACCAGGAAAGTCTCCACAGTGCACTGCATTTTATAAACAAAAGTAAAAATGCAGACGGTGTTAGGATAATTAGAGCAATATACTAAGTGAAGATTGGATACTGCTCTCAATTTTTAATGGGGACTGATGTGTAACAATAATGGACTGCCTTGTGCAGCTGGAATACCTTAGGCCTTGTTCACACCTGAGCGTTTTTCAGCTCGTAAAATGCTCATCTCTGAGGTCTCAAAACAAGCAAAATCCCATTAATTTTAATGGCCCCCTTTTACATATGAGTGTTTTGTCGCCTGAAGCTCAATAAAGTACATGAGCTTATTTTTTGGCAGATTACAAGCATTTTAGTTAAATGTCAATGCCTGGCTCCAAACACCTGCAAAAAATGCCTGAAAAACGTGTGAAAAAAACACCTGAAAATGATACACTCAAGTGTGAATGGTGCCTCAGAACAGTGTCTGTGAAAAGGCTTGTTTTGCATATCCCACATGTTAAGGATTGCAACAAATTTACAAAGTAAAGCCTGTACACACGTGCAGATTGCCGGCCGAAAAGATTCGGCCGCCGATAGATCGGCCGATTTTCGGCTTGTTAGTATGATGCTGCCGACAGCGCACTTTCGGCCGAACAGAATCTGTCGCGCAAGCATTAAAATTTTTGTATGCCGACACCAGAACGGCCGATTGTTCGCCAGTCAGTACAGAATTCGGCCGACAGACAGCAGATTTGCAAGACTGGGCATGCTCAGAAAAGAAAAAAGACCAGGAAAGTTAACCATCACATGACATCACTTCTGCAGTCGGCTGTTGTTGGCCGACAAAATTCGTGTGCAGTCTTTTGCAGTTTTCAACAGACAAGACAGCCCTCAGACAAAAGACGGCCGATCGGTCGGCCGACGATCGGTACGTGTGTACGGGGCTTTAGGTAACCATCCTCACCTGTGATCTGTTTGCTTGTAATTAGTGTGTGTAAATGGTCAATGAGTTTCTGGACTCCTGACAGACCCTAAAGCCCCGTACACAAATTCAGATAATCGGACGACTTATCGTTCGCATTTTGTTGCATGATACAAACATCGAATTCAACAATGCGTACAAACCGTATGATTTTTTGTCGTACGATTCGGGAAAAGCTTCCTGGTTGCTTAGCTACGTATCAGATGGTGCAAAACAAAAACAATGGCAGCCAGGCTTTTTCCATGCTATTTTAGTGTTTCTGATCATACGCGGACTTTGTCGATCGATTTTTAGCGGACGCATAGTGTACTGATGAAACGATTGTCGTTCGCGGGGCTATCATACGACAGAAGTTTTCCTGTTTGTCCCTTCGGATTTTGTTGGACCAACTGTCGTGATCGGCTGTCGAAAGCTGTGTACTAACGATCAGATTATCGTGCGATCAGGTCGAAATCGAGTTTTATCGTACGATTATCAGAACGTGTGTACGGGGCATTACATCCAGTGCTGCACTGACATTTCTGGATTCTGAGTCATGAGGAAAGCAAAAGAATTGTCAAAGGATCTGCGGGAAAAGGTAGTTGAACTGTATGAAACAGGATAGGGATATAAAAAAGATATCCAAGGAATTGAGAATGCCAATCAGCAGTGTTCAAAATGAAAAGTGGAAAATGAGGGGTTCTGTTGAAACCACGGTCAGGTAGACCAACTAAAATTTCAGCCACAACTGCCAGGAAAATTATTCAGGATGCAAAGAAAAACCCACAAATAACTTCAGGTGAAAAAGCGGACTCTCTGAAAACGTGGTGTGGCTGTTTCAAGATGCACAATAAGGAGGCACTTGAAGAAAGATGGGCTGCATGGTCGAGTCGCCAGAAGAAAGCCATTACTACGCAAATGCCACAAAATATCCCGCTTACAATACGCCAAACAGCACAGAGACAAGCCTTAAACCTTCTGCCACAAAGTCATTTGAAGTGATGAGACCAAAATTTAGCTTTTTGGCCACAACCATAAACGCTACATTTGGAGAGGAGTCAACAAGGCCTATGATGATAGGTAGACCATTCCTACTGTGAAACACGGAGGTGGATTGCTGAAATTTTGGGGATGTGTGAGCTACAAAGGCACAGGAAATTTGGTCAGAATAAATGCAGTATGTTATCAAAAAATGCTGATGGAAAATTTGCACTCATCAGCCTGGAAGCTGTGCATGGACAATCCAACATAGCTGATTCTAAACACAAGGCTAAGTCGACCTGTCAATGGCTACAGCAGAATAAAGTGAAGCTTCTGGTGTGGCCATCTCCGTCTCCTGACCTCAATATCATTGAGCCACTCTGGGGAGATCTCAAACGTGCAGTCCATACAGGAACTGGAGGCTTTTTGCCAGGAAGAATGGGCAGCTTTACCATCTGAGAGGATAAAGAGCCTCATCCACAAATATCACAAAAGACTTCAAGCTGTCATTGATTTTAAAGGGGGCAATACACGGCATTAAGAACTGGGGTATGTAAACTTTTTTGATCAGGGTGATTTGGGTAGTTTCTGTTGTCATTATGATTTAAGAGTAAACAGTTGATTCATAATAAATGGCTTCAGCCAATCACTAACCATGAGTGAAAGAAAAGTTTTTGTGAGTACATATGAGAGCATTATTTATGCTATAAGGAATCACTCTGGATAATTCTTTTTTCTATCATCCTCCTGAAAGAGGCACCTGAACTGACTAGTGACATTTGGAGGAATTGGATAAAATGGGCAGCACATGGGTGATCGCCTCTAAAGCTTTGTGAATATCCTATGTAAATAATAGGAGTAAGAATATAAAAACCCACTCAACCCAGCGCTAATATAATAGAAACTCTAAAAACAAAGCAGCCGCTATAAAAATCAAATGATATCAGAAAGGTGTATAATGAGAAACGGAGGAAGCTCATATACACTAGCAGCGCTAATTGTATTATCTTATGTAAATAATACCTCAAAACAAAGGTTATAAAATTCAACATCAAAACAATTGTTCTCTGTATAAGATGTCCATGCAAAGTGAGTATTGTCCGTAAATGTTAGGTGATACAGTTCATATACTGAGTGGGTTCCTGGAGTGCAAGCCCATGAACACCCAATGGTGCTTCCTGTTAAGGTGGACCACCGTCACCACACCTCAAAGTAAGTGCCCCCCTAGGTAGTAAAAACTCACCACAGGATGGCAAAAGGGACGCCTTATATGGGATGTATTCCACAATGTGGTAAACGAATTCCAGGTAATACCTCTCCGGATTAGCCAAAATCTGATATATAATCGGGACTTCCGTTCAACATAGACTGCACCAGACACCACAGGATGGCATAGGGGGCGCCTTATATGGGATGTATTCCACAATGTAGTAAACGAATTCCCGGTAATACCTCTCCGGATTAACCAAAATCTGATGTATAATCAGGACTTCCGTTCAGCATAGACTGCACCAGACATCTCAGATCATGTATGGGAAAGGAAAGGGGGAAGACCCATAGTGTAATTCCATAAAACAACGCTTTATTAAAATTCCCAATCCCCCATAAAAGATACACTCACAATGTTCAAAAACAAATAGTAGCATGTAGAAAATATATGGAGCCCGTCGTGTGCCGGTAGACTCACCGCTGCCTATGAAGGAAAGCCAGAGCTCCCGCACACCGACTCTGCGTGACAGCTGATGGATGCGTGCTCACGCCCTTACATGTTTCGTCACACGGACTTCTACGGAGGGCGCGAGCACGCACCATCACGCTCCTCTCAAATACTAACACCATCCGGAAGAGGGAGGAGATGTCCTCCAATCACCGACTCTCGTCCGTGACCGCCCATAGAGAGACACGTGGACCAATCACCGGCCCGTGCCCCAGACAGTCCCCTTCACCTTTGACCCGGAAGGTAAACATTCTCACTCTGGAAAGGCAGCGAGATTTGAGCCAATCAGCGGCGTATGACCGGACCAGCCCCTTTGGGACCCGCGGACCAATCATTAGCTTAAGCCACGGCTCGGACCGTCACCACCATAACCCGGCATGAAAGTATGCCTAACCATTTTTATTGGATAAGGCTCATAAAAAAACTTATGTATCCTCTCCTCATCGGTACACACAATGCCCGGAAATAAAAATACTTCCTACTTGAATGCAAGTGACCAGATCCCAGGAGATTCATATACATATAACAGAAATTGTACCAGTTGTATTGCCTACAAGCACGGGACTCCTTATATAGGTATTCCCGTGGGTATAAATTTCTTTTATCAAATTAGCATACACATAGGCAGATCTATGCTCCATGTTATTGTACATGCTACTTTACAAAGTATAAAATCTATTATAGACATATAAATATAAGTAATTAAAAAGCATATAATCAGAAAAAACTTTCAAACCAATGTATTGAATAGAACTTATGTACCCTCTTATTTAAAAGTATACATATTTAAAAATAACACGTCACAGAAAGAAGGCAAAACCATGTCAAATAAATGGATAAACACATGGGAAGGGGAGGGTTAATTTCTTTTTTAAATTCTTTTTTAAACCCCGCCTAGGAAGCAAGTAAATCACAGAAAGGCGCGTAACAATAAATAAACCTCAGATCATCATTATTTTTCATAACTTAAAATTTAAATACGCATCTGCCTACTGCTTTTAGTAGTTGCTTATAAAGCAGTTAATATCTAGCTCTACGTTTAACCCATAAGGGTGCAAAGCGTTGGTAAGGTAGATCCAGTGAGTTTCTCTCTTCGAGAGTTCACGCACTCTGTTAGAGCCCCTCCACACTGGATCAACTTTCTCGATCCCCCAAAATTTAAGATTTGTGGGATCTTTATTATGGTGTCGTTTATAGTGCATTGAAACGCTGTGATGTTTAAATCCCTTTCTGATGTTGGCAAGATGTTCCGCTATGCGTACACACAGTTTCCTCTTGGTGCGGCCTACATAAATAAAACCGCATGGACATTCCATAGCATAAACAACGTGTGTGGTATGACACGTAATGAGATCTTTAATCTCAAATGTTTGATTGTTGGCCGAAGAGTGAAAGGAGGTGAAGTTGCGTAAGTGTGTCCGTACTTGTCTGCAGGCCTTGCAATGTCGACAAGCATAAAAGCCACTTCTCTCATCCCAAAACATTCTTGGCTTGACTGGGGGATCCAACACTTTTTGGACCACCTGGTCCCCAAAGGTTGGACCCCTCCTGTAGATGAAAGAAGGGGAAGATGGTAAGACTTTACCCAGGATGCGGTCCATACACAGCACATTCCAATGAGTTCTTACTATATTTTCTATTTGTTTATGTTGTGTGTTGTACTGTGTAATGAAGCTCCACTCATGATTAATAGTGGAGCTCCTGTTACTAGGCGCCAAACATGCATCCTGGGACAGTTGGGCTACTTCATTGATGTCCCTATCGAGGTGTACGGGGTTATAACCCTTGTCAATAAACCTCTGTTTGATCACTGCGGCTTGGGCCAAAAAATCACTGTCCAATGAACAATTTCTCCTGACTCTCAACAGTTGGCCTTTAGGAATATTTTTTAGCCAACTGCTGTGATGACCACTCTGAATGGGCAGATAGCCATTCCTATCTGTGGGCTTGAAGTAAACCTTCGTATGTAAGATGTTATTCATTAACATAACTTCCACATCCAGATAGTGAATGGATATCCGACTCCAATTAAACTCCAAACGAATATTGTTATGATTGGAGTTCAGTTCAGATGCAAAACTGTCCAAAGTGCTTTCAGGTCCCGACCATATGAAAAATAGGTCATCTATGTATCTGCGGTACATAATGAGCTCTGATCTTTGTGCTCCATATATGTAATGATCTTCCCATTCCCCCATGAAGAGGTTCGCCAGACTCGGCGCGAATTTCGCGCCCATCGCCACTCCTCTCTTTTGGTTATAAAACATCCCGTTATACCAAAAGTAGTTGTGCGAAAGGCAAAACTCGAGTACATGTTGTAAGAACCTCTTCTGGGGGTCAGGAATATCCGATCTTTTACTAAAAGCCCAATTAAGGGCTAAAAGGGCATCCTCATGTTGAATTATTGTATATAGGGATGCTACATCCGCAGTTACAAGAAATATATCTGAATTGGTGGGCAAAACCACTTGTTTTAAGGACAGCAGGAAATCTTTTGTGTCCTTCAGATATGACCTTAATTGTATAACACTAGTCTGAAGAAAAAAGTCCAAATATTCACCCAGTCTTGAAGATACAGAATTAATGCCATTCACAATTGGCCGAGCGGGGGGATTACTTTGGTCTTTATGGACTTTCGGGAGGGTATATATTGTTGGTATTCTGCTGAAACTGGGCATCAGGTATCTCTTTTCTTTCTTGGTTAATATGTTTTTATCATACCCAAACTCCACCAAGAGATTCAGCTCTCGTCTATACTGAGAGGTTGGATCTCCCCTCAGTAATTCGTATGTTTGGGCGTCTGATAACAATTCCAAGAGTTGTTTGTGGTAAAATTCTTTTGTAAGAATCACCACCCCTCCACCCTTATCAGCAGGTCGAATGACTACGTCTTTCCTTTTCTCTAAGGATTCAAGACCTTCTTGTATATACCGTGGATTTACTCCCTTTTCTGGTTTAATTTTATTCAAGTCTCTAATTAAGAGGTTCTTGAATACCTCTACATATTGATTGGAGGGCTGGGGTGGATTGAACAGGGACTTATTCCTTAGTCCACTGTCAACTGACCTTCCCTGTAGATTTATATTGGTCGGGACCGTACTAACTGTACGATTAGAGCTCAAAAAATACCTCTTAAGATTAATTTTTCTAATGTATTTGTGTACATCAACAAACACATTAAAATTATTAACAGGTTTATGTTTTGCACATTTTAAACCTGCGTTGAGGATGTTAATCTCCTTGTTGTTAAGGGGGATTTGTGCTAGATTGTATATGCCCTTTAATCTATTACCCTCCTTCTTTTTCTGTTGTTGTCGTCTTCCTGCTCGACAACCTCTGATTCGGGAGCGGGCTGAGGGTCTGTCCTCATCGGTGGAATTGGTCTCCACTGCTCCGACTGTGGACCCCTGTTGTACTGAGGGGGACCCCAGTTGGCGGGACGTCCCCTCCATGGTCTCCCCCCTCTCCTCCCACCCCTGCCTCTGCCGCCCCTCCATAAAAAAGGGCGTGGAGGGGGGGGTGGTGGAGCCGGGGACCACGAATCTTCCTGATATGCCAAACTTTCATATCTATTTTGTGTTGGGAACGGAGTAGGGTATTGATTCACCTGTTTATTCCCCTGCTGGGCATACCCGCCTCTATTATTATTAGGAATTCGCTGCCATTGTAGTGCTTGATTATTAACCTCAGTGGATTGGCTGGGTAAATTAGTGGCATTAGCGAATCCACCCGGGTGTGCTTTAGTTTTTTTAGGCAGAACCTTTGGTCTTAACGGTGTAGATCTAGGAGTACCCTGCAGATTAGTTCCAAGAGGCCTCATTGGAGGGACTAAGGCCTGCTGAGCTTCTTCCGCGGGTATCTGCCACGCGTACACATGATTTGATCTGAAATCTTCAGAATCTCTTTTATACTTTTTAACCTTCTTTCTATGAACTTCCCTATCTATCTTTTCAAGTTTTTTCTTAACATCAGTATTAAACTTAACAACTAATTGTGAATCCTTGTCTGGTTCAAGGCTAAGTTGCAACTCGGCTATTTTTTTCTCTAAAATGGTCATTTTATGTTTTTTCCTCTTTAAAACCAACTCTTGGAGTTTAACGCCAACACTATTGAAAAACTCCAGCCACTCCCCCTTTGATGCCTCGTCATCGAGCGCATCTTGGGGGGTGACATCAAAGGGGGAGTGGCTGGAGTTTTTCAATAGTGTTGGCGTTAAACTCCAAGAGTTGGTTTTAAAGAGGAAAAAACATAAAATGACCATTTTAGAGAAAAAAATAGCCGAGTTGCAACTTAGCCTTGAACCAGACAAGGATTCACAATTAGTTGTTAAGTTTAATACTGATGTTAAGAAAAAACTTGAAAAGATAGATAGGGAAGTTCATAGAAAGAAGGTTAAAAAGTATAAAAGAGATTCTGAAGATTTCAGATCAAATCATGTGTACGCGTGGCAGATACCCGCGGAAGAAGCTCAGCAGGCCTTAGTCCCTCCAATGAGGCCTCTTGGAACTAATCTGCAGGGTACTCCTAGATCTACACCGTTAAGACCAAAGGTTCTGCCTAAAAAAACTAAAGCACACCCGGGTGGATTCGCTAATGCCACTAATTTACCCAGCCAATCCACTGAGGTTAATAATCAAGCACTACAATGGCAGCGAATTCCTAATAATAATAGAGGCGGGTATGCCCAGCAGGGGAATAAACAGGTGAATCAATACCCTACTCCGTTCCCAACACAAAATAGATATGAAAGTTTGGCATATCAGGAAGATTCGTGGTCCCCGGCTCCACCACCCCCCCCTCCACGCCCTTTTTAATGGAGGGGCGGCTGAGGCAGGGGTGGGAGGAGAGGGGGGAGACCATGGAGGGGACGTCCCGCCAACTGGGGTCCCCCTCAGTACAACAGGGGTCCACAGTCGGAGCAGTGGAGACCAATTCCACCGATGAGGACAGACCCTCAGCCCGCTCCCGAATCAGAGGTTGTCGAGCAGGAAGACGACAACAACAGAAAAAGAAGGAGGGTAATAGATTAAAGGGCATATACAATCTAGCACAAATCCCCCTTAACAACAAGGAGATTAACATCCTCAACGCAGGTTTAAAATGTGCAAAACATAAACCTGTTAATAATTTTAATGTGTTTGTTGATGTACACAAATACATTAGAAAAATTAATCTTAAGAGGTATTTTTTGAGCTCTAATCGTACAGTTAGTACGGTCCCGACCAATATAAATCTACAGGGAAGGTCAGTTGACAGTGGACTAAGGAATAAGTCCCTGTTCAATCCACCCCAGCCCTCCAATCAATATGTAGAGGTATTCAAGAACCTCTTAATTAGAGACTTGAATAAAATTAAACCAGAAAAGGGAGTAAATCCACGGTATATACAAGAAGGTCTTGAATCCTTAGAGAAAAGGAAAGACGTAGTCATTCGACCTGCTGATAAGGGTGGAGGGGTGGTGATTCTTACAAAAGAATTTTACCACAAACAACTCTTGGAATTGTTATCAGACGCCCAAACATACGAATTACTGAGGGGAGATCCAACCTCTCAGTATAGACGAGAGCTGAATCTCTTGGTGGAGTTTGGGTATGATAAAAACATATTAACCAAGAAAGAAAAGAGATACCTGATGCCCAGTTTCAGCAGAATACCAACAATATATACCCTCCCGAAAGTCCATAAAGACCAAAGTAATCCCCCCGCTCGGCCAATTGTGAATGGCATTAATTCTGTATCTTCAAGACTGGGTGAATATTTGGACTTTTTTCTTCAGACTAGTGTTATACAATTAAGGTCATATCTGAAGGACACAAAAGATTTCCTGCTGTCCTTAAAACAAGTGGTTTTGCCCACCAATTCAGATATATTTCTTGTAACTGCGGATGTAGCATCCCTATATACAATAATTCAACATGAGGATGCCCTTTTAGCCCTTAATTGGGCTTTTAGTAAAAGATCGGATATTCCTGACCCCCAGAAGAGGTTCTTACAACATGTACTCGAGTTTTGCCTTTCGCACAACTACTTTTGGTATAACGGGATGTTTTATAACCAAAAGAGAGGAGTGGCGATGGGCGCGAAATTCGCGCCGAGTCTGGCGAACCTCTTCATGGGGGAATGGGAAGATCATTACATATATGGAGCACAAAGATCAGAGCTCATTATGTACCGCAGATACATAGATGACCTATTTTTCATATGGTCGGGACCTGAAAGCACTTTGGACAGTTTTGCATCTGAACTGAACTCCAATCATAACAATATTCGTTTGGAGTTTAATTGGAGTCGGATATCCATTCACTATCTGGATGTGGAAGTTATGTTAATGAATAACATCTTACATACGAAGGTTTACTTCAAGCCCACAGATAGGAATGGCTATCTGCCCATTCAGAGTGGTCATCACAGCAGTTGGCTAAAAAATATTCCTAAAGGCCAACTGTTGAGAGTCAGGAGAAATTGTTCATTGGACAGTGATTTTTTGGCCCAAGCCGCAGTGATCAAACAGAGGTTTATTGACAAGGGTTATAACCCCGTACACCTCGATAGGGACATCAATGAAGTAGCCCAACTGTCCCAGGATGCATGTTTGGCGCCTAGTAACAGGAGCTCCACTATTAATCATGAGTGGAGCTTCATTACACAGTACAACACACAACATAAACAAATAGAAAATATAGTAAGAACTCATTGGAATGTGCTGTGTATGGACCGCATCCTGGGTAAAGTCTTACCATCTTCCCCTTCTTTCATCTACAGGAGGGGTCCAACCTTTGGGGACCAGGTGGTCCAAAAAGTGTTGGATCCCCCAGTCAAGCCAAGAATGTTTTGGGATGAGAGAAGTGGCTTTTATGCTTGTCGACATTGCAAGGCCTGCAGACAAGTACGGACACACTTACGCAACTTCACCTCCTTTCACTCTTCGGCCAACAATCAAACATTTGAGATTAAAGATCTCATTACGTGTCATACCACACACGTTGTTTATGCTATGGAATGTCCATGCGGTTTTATTTATGTAGGCCGCACCAAGAGGAAACTGTGTGTACGCATAGCGGAACATCTTGCCAACATCAGAAAGGGATTTAAACATCACAGCGTTTCAATGCACTATAAACGACACCATAATAAAGATCCCACAAATCTTAAATTTTGGGGGATCGAGAAAGTTGATCCAGTGTGGAGGGGCTCTAACAGAGTGCGTGAACTCTCGAAGAGAGAAACTCACTGGATCTACCTTACCAACGCTTTGCACCCTTATGGGTTAAACGTAGAGCTAGATATTAACTGCTTTATAAGCAACTACTAAAAGCAGTAGGCAGATGCGTATTTAAATTTTAAGTTATGAAAAATAATGATGATCTGAGGTTTATTTATTGTTACGCGCCTTTCTGTGATTTACTTGCTTCCTAGGCGGGGTTTAAAAAAGAATTTAAAAAAGAAATTAACCCTCCCCTTCCCATGTGTTTATCCATTTATTTGACATGGTTTTGCCTTCTTTCTGTGACGTGTTATTTTTAAATATGTATACTTTTAAATAAGAGGGTACATAAGTTCTATTCAATACATTGGTTTGAAAGTTTTTTCTGATTATATGCTTTTTAATTACTTATATTTATATGTCTATAATAGATTTTATACTTTGTAAAGTAGCATGTACAATAACATGGAGCATAGATCTGCCTATGTGTATGCTAATTTGATAAAAGAAATTTATACCCACGGGAATACCTATATAAGGAGTCCCGTGCTTGTAGGCAATACAACTGGTACAATTTCTGTTATATGTATATGAATCTCCTGGGATCTGGTCACTTGCATTCAAGTAGGAAGTATTTTTATTTCCGGGCATTGTGTGTACCGATGAGGAGAGGATACATAAGTTTTTTTATGAGCCTTATCCAATAAAAATGGTTAGGCATACTTTCATGCCGGGTTATGGTGGTGACGGTCCGAGCCGTGGCTTAAGCTAATGATTGGTCCGCGGGTCCCAAAGGGGCTGGTCCGGTCATACGCCGCTGATTGGCTCAAATCTCGCTGCCTTTCCAGAGTGAGAATGTTTACCTTCCGGGTCAAAGGTGAAGGGGACTGTCTGGGGCACGGGCCGGTGATTGGTCCACGTGTCTCTCTATGGGCGGTCACGGACGAGAGTCGGTGATTGGAGGACATCTCCTCCCTCTTCCGGATGGTGTTAGTATTTGAGAGGAGCGTGATGGTGCGTGCTCGCGCCCTCCGTAGAAGTCCGTGTGACGAAACATGTAAGGGCGTGAGCACGCATCCATCAGCTGTCACGCAGAGTCGGTGTGCGGGAGCTCTGGCTTTCCTTCATAGGCAGCGGTGAGTCTACCGGCACACGACGGGCTCCATATATTTTCTACATGCTACTATTTGTTTTTGAACATTGTGAGTGTATCTTTTATGGGGGATTGGGAATTTTAATAAAGCGTTGTTTTATGGAATTACACTATGGGTCTTCCCCCTTTCCTTTCCCATACATGATCTGAGATGTCTGGTGCAGTCTATGCTGAACGGAAGTCCTGATTATACATCAGATTTTGGTTAATCCGGAGAGGTATTACCGGGAATTCGTTTACTACATTGTGGAATACATCCCATATAAGGCGCCCCCTATGCCATCCTGTGGTGTCTGGTGCAGTCTATGTTGAACGGAAGTCCCGATTATATATCAGATTTTGGCTAATCCGGAGAGGTATTACCTGGAATTCGTTTACCACATTGTGGAATACATCCCATATAAGGCGTCCCTTTTGCCATCCTGTGGTGAGTTTTTACTACCTAGGGGGGCACTTACTTTGAGGTGTGGTGACGGTGGTCCACCTTAACAGGAAGCACCATTGGGTGTTCATGGGCTTGCACTCCAGGAACCCACTCAGTATATGAACTGTATCACCTAACATTTACGGACAATACTCACTTTGCATGGACATCTTATACAGAGAACAATTGTTTTGATGTTGAATTTTATAACCTTTGTTTTGAGGTATTATTTACATAAGATAATACAATTAGCGCTGCTAGTGTATATGAGCTTCCTCCGTTTCTCATTATACACCTTTGTGAATATCCTATTGCTTGCACTTGTGCACACTTAAAGTGGAGTTGTTTAGGTAGTGTAGAAAGGATCAGATATAACCAGGACTCCTAGAGACACAGTAGTAGAAGGGAATATCCTCTCAGGAGAAATTTCAAAGAAGAAACTTCTGGAAACCATGGCAGCAACACAGAACAACAAAAAAAAAAAAAGATATAATGTAATTATAAAAGTGTAATTATTCCCACTCCACGCTAGTGGTAACTCCTATTGTTGCAGTGAAACGAAATAGAAAAGTATTTAAAAAAGCACTCAATAAAACAGACTTGTGTTTCTTCAACAGAAAAAAAAAAATGTTTTCTTTTTAAAAAAAAAAAAAAAAAAAATAATTATGTACTTATTGTCTGTTGATCAGATCAATTCCAAATCTTCCCTTAACCCCTTGTCATTAGAATCTGTGAAGCTTGCTACAATAACTGTGCTTGTTTCATCCTGAGTACAGCTCACCACTAGGGATGGGCTCAGGCATGTTTGGATCATAGTCCCAACCCATCTGAGCAATCCTGCCAGGAAGCTGTCACTGCACACTGCCAATTATAGGCAGTGAGGCATTTCCCGGCCTACAGCTGCACATACACCCGCTGCCTATGATTGGCGGTCTGCAGTGAGGGCTTCCAGGTGGGATTGCCCAGGCAGGTTGGGACTACGATCCTAAACACCCCTAAACCCATCCCTATTCACCACCAAAATTAGGATCCACACTCACTGATCAGTTGCTCAATGGCAAAGGAATGGTCCCAAAGAGAACCCAGAACAGTCAGGAAGATATCAGCCGTGGATAACATAAAATCCCATATGATCCACTTAATAATTTATTTTAAATAATGCACTCGCATAAAATTATTTAAGAAAAACTATCGGACATCAGAACTGCAGAGCATAACCTCTCCGTTTCCAGGCAGCATTTAGTGTACCTCTGATGGCTATATGTGGCTGCTCTCTCTGTACATACTCCTGATATCACTGCTGACACCCACACGTGGGTAGACTCCGCTTCTTAACGTGCTTCGATGTGACGGCTTCTTCAAAGAGACCCAAAAAAATACAGATAATCAGTGGTAATTATGAATTCTTAAACATTTTACCAATTCCTTTTGTTTCCATTCTTGAAGCATGGCGCATTAATTATCAATTGCAATAACAGTAATGTTCCAGAACTGGAACTATGCTATCAGTAACCATATCTGGTTTATGTACTGTATCTGGGAACCCTCAGAAGGTTCAGAATCCTTAGATCTGAAATACTTTTATATTTTGCAACACTCAAATGATATTCCCTGCACCCAATGCACAATCGAATTAAAATGCTTTTTTAGATGTTGCGTTTTATATGATACGATAAAGGTATTGCTAAACTATCCAAGACTAGATCTTGTGAATGCCAAGGCTCATGCACTTTGACCTGTGTACGTTTAATGCCATCATTTTCTGGGTACTCGGGTATAAATTTGTCCAGCATCCAGCTGCCACTGCATATTTCAGATTTTGAAAACCTGACTTCAGCAGGGCTGGATGCTGCACCAGTGCCTCCTGAGTGCCTGAATTTGATTGCACACAGGCCAAAGCACCAGTGTGCAAGAGGGCCTAATACTTTATATTTTCTTGACTTATGCAGCTTGCTTTGAGATGGCCATATATTATGCAATTTTATTTTCCTCATCCAGGGGTTGAAGGAAAGAAACTTGCTTGATTTCCCCATCAACACAGTGATTGTTGGTGGGGGGAATCCTTTCTGCAGTGCTTGTGTGTTCTGCCAATGGGGAGCCTACCTCACCGTCAGAATACAATCACTGCTGCCTGGCTATAGCCACCAGCAGTGATCTGCTTCAAGTTTGAACTTTTTTTAATTCATTATATGCTCAGTTTGAATGAATTGCTCATGGTTGTGAAAAGATAATGTAATATTAGGCTCTGTTTCTGACACAGAATTCTCTGGTACTTATTTTTTGCAAAATACGGAATGTCTGTACCCTGTCTTCTATTTAGATATGGAGAAAAGAATTTCAGCTCAGAAAAAATAAGAGCCGGTTCACACTGGGGCGACTTGTCAGGCGACTCGGACGCCTGACAAGTCGCCGTGGGTCGCCTGCCATAGATTAGCACAGGACCCGTTCTAATAGGAGCGACACAAGTCGCTCCGGCTTAGAAAAAGGGTCCTGTACTACTTTGGGGCAACCTGGAGCGACCTGCATTGACTTCAATGATATGAAGTCCGTACATGTCGCTCTGAGGTCGCGATGCGCGCTGTGCACCGACCGCGACTTCACAGGTCGCCCCGGCAAGTCGGATTGCCTCAGTGTGAACCGGCTCTAAGTATCTCCAATTTTTTTTGTTAAGGAAACAAGTTTACTATTGAGGCATGTTGAAACTAAACAGACCTGTTGGTAAGAGCTGTATGCTGCAGAGAACATTTTCTGATGCAGTAAAAAGTACATGAAGAAAAGGGAGCAAAAGCTTTTTCAAAGTGTAAGGTGCAGTAAAAGAAGTGAAGAAAATTAGGTGTCAACATTCCTTTTTTTTTTTGTCCAGTGTATGTAGAGATGTGGACTGGTTGTTGAGGTTTTTTTTTTTTTTTTTTTTTTTTTTTATCAAATTAATAATTTTCCTACAGGCGTGTATAATTATTATTGCAGCAGTTTAATGCTCAAACCCTGGCGTCACTTGTTTGAGAAAAACAAAGTTGCTTGTTCAATAATACATCTGATGGCCTGCGCCTCATTTGGCCTTTAGGGACCTGGGCCGCTTAGTGAGTATGTACTACTTGCGTAGTTGCAGAAAAAGAAATAGGTCATGGCATAGTTAACTTGTTAATGAGAGCTGCCGAATCTGTATCATTCTGAGCTGTATGGTTAATGATTCAAAAATAAATGTGCGGATTCTTGTATATTACCTAGAGGTCCTAGCCTACCTACCTGCCTACCTACCCTTGTTTAGCTTGGTAGAAATAGTTTGTTTTTGTTTATTTGTGCACCCTACTTGCCTATGGTAGGGGGGATTACAAGGTTCATTTCAATTCACTTTTTTTACGTTGCTGCGTTTACTCAGTGGGTAAGATTGCCTTTGTAAGCTTTTTCACTCATGACCTGGTATGAATTATTCATTTGCCCTGGTTTAGCTGGGATGGGTCTTCCATCATCCTTTCGCACATGTATACTTGTGATCATATTCATTCAGCTGGATAGCTGGTTATGATTTGTTTTTCTTTTTATTTCAACTTATATTCTCCGGATATCAGAATATGCTTCCGCCAGCAAGTAGAAGAGCTGAGGTGTTACTTTTTTTTTTGTTTCTTTGGAATCAAGAGACCAGTCTGGTCAGAGAACACAAGATTAGCACTTTTCCTGTTTGGTGGACAATTTTTATAATTTTGCACAGCTCCCTGGTGAGCTATTTTCATAATAGGAACTACATTCTGTGAAATCACTAAAAATTATTATAGGGCACACAGTAATGTAGGCAAGGATAAGGTACGACTACTTCTCAATTATGCGCTTGTGTAGAAGTTGAATAATGTTTACTTTGTTGTTTTATAATTTTGTTTTTTCTTTGTTTTTTGTTTTTTTTGCAGTGAATTTTTAAGAATTTTTTTTTATTTAATTTTTTAGAAGGTCTCAAAACGGTTTAAAATTGAATTTAATACAGGTTCCATACACTTGCCAGCAGCAGCTCAAATCTGAATCTGACTTATGTTTAGCATTCTGAACTTGCATTAATAAATGTCTTGGCTAGAGTCATACTAAAGTTTCATTTTTTTTTTTCCCCCTCCATAGTATGAAGTTGGGGTAGGTTACTCCCCCCCGCCTCTCCCCCCACACAGTTTTCTGTGTTACCGTTTGGACCATTTCTCTTCTCTCCCTGCCCAAATTCTTTCATAGTTTTCGCCGGGGTAGATGTCCCCTTAATGGCGCGTTTCCACTGAGCTTTCTGGTACGGTTTGGTACGGTACGCTATTTATGCCGTTTCCATTATGAATGGTACCCTAATTCCGAACCGTACCCTTTCGTTGGGGTACCAAGCACATTAGACCCGTACCAACTGGGTGGAGCTACACTCTGCAGAACTTTGATTGGTTGACAGAAAATCGTCTATCACAGCTTTCCTGCTGTGACCAGCTACACCACGCCTATCATGAAAAGGGTACTATTGGCAGTGGAAACGCAATGTGTACCGTACTGAACCGAACCGTACCGTACCACTCAGTGGAAACGAGGCATTAGAAGCTCTCCTTTTATCCCCTGTTCTAGTAACTTTCATTTTCTTTTTCAGAGAAAATTGTCACAAGACTAATAGAAAACATGCATCTCTCTCTTTAACTTGGCAGGGGTTCTAACCTGTTACCGCTATCCAGAACTACTTAGAAAAATAAAATCCTAATGTTTTCATTACTTCTAAGCCGAATACTGTAGCTTGTGTCTATTATGACGCAATAAGGCTGCATTTACACCTGGGCGTCGCATTTTTGCACAGTGTTTTTCAGATGTTTTGTCCCAAATTTGTATGTGTGTTTTTGTACAGCATTTTCCAAGCGTTTTGTAACTTTGCCATTTTTGTGTTAGCCAATAGGTGAAAACTATCCTCTTTTACATCATTTGTTTCTATGTGTTTTTTAACTTTCAGCTGCTAAAAATAAAGACGCCCCAATCTTCACGAAACCCAGCTACAAAAGTAGCGCCAAAACTTTTTTGAGCTTCCGGTGTTTTGGAATGGAGATGTGAAACCGCACTAGAGAGAATAATTTGGATTCGGTTTTGGAGCGTTTTGGAGCTTCAAGCTGCAAAATGCTCAGATATGAATGGGACCTAAGGGATTCTGCATTGTTTGACCTGACCCATTACCATTTTAAAGTAGTTCTAAAGGCTCAAGGTTTTTAATTGTCATGTATTCTATGCATAAAGGTAAAAAACCTTGTGTGCAGTTCCCCTCCAGACCCCCCCCCCCCAATACTTATCTGAGCCCCATCTGGATACTGCCTTTTGTCTGACCTTACATACTGCATTTATTAAAGTAGTTGTAAAGTCAGGAAGGTTTTTTTTTTTTTTTTTTTTTTTTTGTTTTATCAATGCATTCTATGCATTAAGAAAAAAGCCTTCTATGTGTAGCAGCCCCTCCCCCCTCCGCACCCCTAACTTAGCTGTGCCCCCTCTCTGTCCAGTCATGTCCACGAATCCCCCGGCCGTCCTGGGACTTAACATCCTGATTGGTTGAGATACAGCCGTGGCACCATTGGCTCCCTTGGCTGTCAATCAAAGTCAGTGAGTCCATCAGGGTAGAGAGGGGGCGGGGCCGAAACGGCAGCTACGTTTCTGAATGGACACATGGCGCTGCAACTTGGCTCGGGTGGCCCCATAGCAAGCTAACAGTCATCGTACCACACGTGAGGTATCACCGCTAATGTGAAATCATGGGCACTAATTCTAGCTGTAGACCTCCTCTGTAAATCTAAACTGTGAGCACTTATTTAGCAATCAAATTTAACCTCAGAACTAGAGGTGCGATTGAAAATTATGGTGCCGAAACCGAAAATGCAGGATGCACTTGGCCGGAAACCAAATTAAAAAATGACAGTTTTAAAAATATCAAAATTTTTATATATGTAATTGTATTATATTCCACTTTTTAATATCACAAATTTAAATGAATATGAATTTGTCGGGCAATATTGGCACCTTTTTTAGCGCAAGAAAAGCTCAAGAAAAATGTATCTCTTTAAATTATATGTATGTCTTTGCACTGGTCCGTTGAGTCTCCATTGTGGTGTTAAAACTCCTGCTTGCTACATTTTTGGTCAGTTAAAAAAAAAAATGCTCCAAAAATGCACGTCCCCGTTGAAATGCATTGAAAACGCAGCAAGAACGTATTATTAACACACCTGTGTTGCGTTTTTGATGCGGTATTTGAGCCACTTGGCCAATGAAAATTAAACCATAAGCACAGTAAAATCGCCGCAAAATCGATGCGAATTCATAGTAAAATTACAGCAAAATCATGTTAATTTTTGGTGCCATTATCCTCATCTTTTTCTTTTATCGGCAAAATGCTAATAACCTAATTTCTCTTTCGTTCATTGACGGACACAGCTTTTGATCTTCATAACCATTGGGTTATACAGCCCCCTACAGGAGTAGCATACTAGGCAGAAAAAGAATCTGGGTATGCCTATGGACAGTCCCAGGGTGTATACCCCCTCTCCCTGCTATAGGTACTCAGTTTTCCTTTTTGCCTAGTCAGGAGTAAGGACCTAGTTCCTTGCTGAGATCTGGTCCTGGCAAATTTTTTTTAGATAGAATGTTTTTCTCTTGGTTTTGTCCTGTGAGATCTACAATCAACTGCCGGACTGGGCGACGGGCTGGATAATCTAGATCCAGTGGTCACTCCAGTCTGGCCAGCGAGCGCGCGCAGACCTTAGCTCCGTGCTAGGTCAGCCCCGACATAGCCCCACTGGACGGGGCTGGCCTGCGAGTTTATCGCCTCGCGAGGTCGCATACGACCGGGTCTTGGCCTGAGTTGCAGCGTTCCTCCTGGCCGACAGCCCCCCCATTTAGATGGCAAGGGGTGCTGTCAGGACCAGTGCCCGCCTTGTTCCTGGTATGGTGAGTAGCTGTCCCCCAACTCCCCCTGGATGAAGGGTTTTGGGGTTGCCGTGGGCCCCTCTTGGGAATGGTCTGACCCCCGGGTTCCCCTCCTTCCCGTCAGGCACCCCCCCTTTTCATCTGTCCGTGATGACCGGACGAACAGCTGTGCGGGGGGGCACCATTTTGCTGTAGCCTGTGTATTCCTGTGCATGGCGGCCTTGTTTGTGGAAGAGTCCAGACTACCAATCAATG
This sequence comes from Pelophylax lessonae, assembly GCF_965119305.1. Taxonomy (NCBI): domain Eukaryota; kingdom Metazoa; phylum Chordata; class Amphibia; order Anura; family Ranidae; genus Pelophylax; species Pelophylax lessonae. Next base: position 43,079,579 of record NC_138777.1, on the reverse strand, counting down.
TCTTGGAACTCTGAGCGATCAGACACTGCCTGGACCATTGGACATATCGTCTTCAGGGATGTCCAGTGCGCATTCATATAGTTGCATAGTTAGTCAGGTTGAAAAAAGACACAAGTCCATCTGGCTCAACCAATAAAAAAACAAAAAAAAGTAATGAAAACTCAACCATACAATCCCATATACACAATACTATACCTGCAGTTGATCCAGAGGAAGGCGAAAAAACCCCAGCAAAGCATGATCCAATTTGCTACAGCAGGAGAAAAAAAATTACTTCCTGATCCCCTGAGAGGCAATCGGATATTCCCTGGATCAACTTTACCTATAAATATTAGTACCCACTTATGTTAAGTACACCCAGGAAATAATCCAGGCTTTTTTAAAAGCAATCTAGTGAGCTAGCCAGAACCACCTCTGGAGGGAGCCTATTCCACATTTTCACAGCTCTTGCGGTGAAGAAACCTTTCCATATCGGACAATGCCATTCAATAGGATAATGCCACGGCTTTGGCTTATGTCACTCACGAAGGGGGCACAAATAGTGTCCTGGCAGCTCTAGAGGTAGTCGACATTGTAAGGTGGGTGGGCAGAACGGTTCGTTCCAGCCCTCTCCGACATATACATTCCCGGGGTGGAAAACTGGCAGGCAGATTACCTCAGTTGGCAAGTGTTGGACCAAGGGGAGTGGTCCCTTCATTCGGAGGTGTTTCATCAGTTGTGTCTCCGGTGGGACATCAGAGGTGGATCTGTTGCCTTCTCGGCTCAACAGAAAGGTGTAGAAGTTTGTAGCTCGGTCACGGGATCCTCTGGCAAACGCCGCAGACCCGCTGGTGGCCCCATGCGGTCATTATCGTCTGATTTACGCCTCCTCTCAAGCTTCTGCCAAGACTTCTACACAAGGCAGAAGGAATTCAGTCCTCTTAGGGTCTCTGGACTGGCCTCGCCAACTTTTTTACGCTGATCTGGTGGGGCTGGTTGCCAACGTTTATTGGGAGCTTCCTCTCAGGGAGGATCTTCTGTCCCAAGAACCAATCTTCTATCCAGCTTTACAGTTGCTATCTTTGACGGCTTGGCTGTTGAATGCCAGGTGCTGATGGATAGAGGTTTATCTGAGCCAGTGATTCGAACGCTGTTAAAAGCTAGGAAATCAACTTCTAGGAACATACGTGGAAGACTTGCATTGCATGGTGTGAGTCTCTTGAAGTCCATCCTTGCTTCTTCTTGGTGGCTTGGATTTTGACCTTTAACGGGGGTCGAACAGAAATTGGCCTGAAGTACCATCAAGAGCCAGGTGACGGCTTTGGCGGTCTTCTTCCAATGACCCTTGGCCACATGCTTCCTGTTGCTTCCCTTACTTCAGGGTGTCTGACATTTGGTTCCGCCAGTGCGGTCCCAGTTGCTGCCTTGGGACCTCAATTTGGATCTTTTGTCCTCCAGAAGCCTCCTTTTGAGAATTTTCAGGAGATTTCCTTGCTTACGCTGTCTCAGAAGGTGGCATTTTTAGTGGCTATCAGTGGTTCTTCGCCCCTGTCCGTCATTCCTCCCAAAGGTTGTCTCTCTGATTTTCATTTGAATGAAGACATTGTGTTGCCTTCCCTGTGTCCCAGGCCAAAACATCCGAATGAACTTGCCTTGCATGCCTTGGATGTGGTCTGGGCAATTGGGGTGTACTTGGCAGGAAGTCAGACTCACTATTTTGTGCTCACGGATGGGCCTCGGAAAAGGTTGTCCGCTTCCTCTGCGACCATTCCAGATGGATCAGATAGACGGTGATTCAGGCCTATTTCATCAAGGATCAGGTTCCTCCTTTCCCTGTCAAGGCGCACTCTACTCGGGTGCTTAGTGCCTCCTGGGCCTTCCATCATCAGGCGTCATTGACGCATGCTTGCAAGGCGGCCACCTGGTCGTCAGTGCACATTTTCACAAAGTTCTATAAAGGGGATGTGTTGGCATCTGTGGATGCTTCCTTTTGGCTGCAAAGGTTTTGCAGGCTGCTGTTTTAGAGGGCTTGAGCCTCTTTGAGGGTGTATTGACAACAGTTCACTGTCATCTACCCTGGATGCTTGGCCCCCCTCACTACACACAGAATCAGGCCCCGACTGCTACAACCCTGGCAGACAGACAATACCAGAAGCCTCAAAAAACGTAGCTGCGTTCTTGAGCGTCTGTTGCGTAAAACTAAGTCACAGCAAGATTTCAGCCAATATAAATCTGCCCTCCAAAAATACAATTCCTGCCTCCACACTGCCAAACAGACCTATTTTATCACTCTCATTAACACCCTCACACACAGTCCCCGTCCACTCTTTTCTACCTTCAATGCTCTTCTTCGTCCTCCATTACCTCCACCCCTTAACTTACTGCCCAAGAGATTGCCAATCACTTCAAAAATAAGATTGATACAATTCATGCAGAGATCTTTACACTACAGATATCTCCCTCACCTTACACTCCTTGTCCTCCTGCACAATCAATACTTCCCTTGTTTAACCCAACTACTGTAGAGGAAGTCTCTAAACTTTCTTCTAATGCCCACCTAACTTCCTGGACCCTGTTCCTTCTCAAATACTACGGTCACCCTTTGGCTCTATCCTACACTCTTTAACTCCTATCTTCAACCTCTTCCTCTCCACTGTCATCTTCCCCAACCCTCTAAAATATGCGCTAGTCAGTCCCATACCAAAGAAAGCCTCACTAGACCCCACCAATCTTAACTTAAGACCCATCTTCTTACCCCCTTTGTCCCTTCAGAGCGCATGCTGTAGGAACAGTGAATGTCTCCCAAACGGTGCACATTTAGAAGATATATTCCCTGTTCCTACAGGTAAGCTTTATTATAAGCTTAGCTGTAAGGTAAAAGTTTCCAAGCAGTGTTTACTACCGCTTTAAGGATAAGTTCACTTTTTGTAACATGTTACACCCATATTCAGGGGCTCTGCCCGTGCGGCCACCTCACTCATTCTCAGAGATCTGTGAATAGAAAACTACAAGGTCCAGCAGCCTTTGCAGCTGTCGACCTCTCAATGAACTACCATGCTGGTGTTGAGCGATGTGGTAGTTCGAGGCTTCTTGTTAATGTGTATCTGCTTAGCGTTACTTGCACAGAGCCTGCAAGGGCCCTGCATCGCACCCGCGATCTGCTGATCATGGGTACAATGCTTTCCATGGCCCCAATAAAAAAAAAAAAAAAATGCAAATTTTTTTATACCTGAAAATTGCTTTTTTTTTTTTTTTTTAAAAAAAAAGGTGAACTTATCCTTTTAGGCTGGGTTCACACTGATGCTTTTGCAGACATCACATGTGATTCTCACCGCATTGCTATGCAGATCACATGTGATGTCTGTGCAAATTCAGCCAAAAAATCGCATCTTATTTGAACCAAAATAGTGCAGAACCTTTTTTTTTTTTTGTCTGCACTGGAAGCACCTATGCGAACCGATTTGGGGGTGTCATTATCTTTATGTTGACACCTGGATCGTATTTGTGTGAACTGCTTGCGACGGTGATGTGGTGCGGGAACCTACACTGGAATCGCTGTGGTTTCCGTACTGCATCAGTGTGGACCTAGCCTTAAGAGCAATGCATAGAGAAAATAAATCTATACCTGACTTGATTTAAAAATAAAGGAACTAACAAGTTGGCAAACAACAAGATCATTTTGCTAATTGTCCCACATAATGACATAGTGTTTGATGGGACAGACCAGCAGCTGTCAGGCTTCAGATGATCCTTTTTTTTTATAATCTGGTTATTTTCATATAAAGCCCTTACAATTGGTCGATGAGGGCAGTTTAGAAGTCAAGCAAAGCCTGTAAGTTGCGTTACTCTTTTACTTCCCCAATATAATGTAAAACAGTGGTTGAGGGATGTCCAAATAGCAATGCTTTTGACCACAGTAGATGGATTCTTCTTCAAAATCTGAAATCTTTCCAGAAAAATGTGTGTGAAAATCTTTATCTGTTAGAAATTATTATTTGCTGTCTCTGTAATTGTGTTTTGTATATTGTGTTTGATATTTCAGAGACTGGGCAAATGCTGGATGATTGGGCTCCCTGTGTACAGCCTACTTTTTCCTCTTTTATCCAGGATTAGTTCTTCAGAGTTCTAAGAAAGATAAGAATTATATGGATAAACAAAGTTAATGCTAAGTTGAAAAGGCTGTATTTTAAATCTGAACTCTAGACAGAGGTTAAAAGTACTCAATAGATGAAAGTCTATTTTAAAATTCATTAAAAGTTTTTTGTTGCAAATAGTATACATATCTGAATTTGACTTGATTTCAACATTTTATGCTCTTCCGAACAACCATACTAGAAGCCAGTCAGCTCCCCTGCATTCGCATGGGCTGAAAATGAACTTGCTGGCAGCAGGAGAGACCAGAGGATGCCTTCATTTTGTATGTTGCTCCTTCTATGGTCAGTTGTAATCTAATGGCAGGGTGGTGACCTAGTTGTGGTGTTTAACTGCAATTAGACAAATAAACAACATGGTAAAGCCCACACATTCCTCTGTAATGAAACATTTGTTTAAAACACTATTTATCTATCGTTCATTGACAGACGCAGCTTATTATCTTCTTAGCCATTGGGTTATGCTCCTCCCATCAGGAATAGGACACTAGGCAGGAAAAAGCTTTCACCACGCCTATGGGGCTGTCCCTGCAGGCATAACCCCACACAGTCTGCTACAGCCCTCAGTTTTTCTCCCTAGTTTAGGAGTAGGACCTAGTTCCCTGCTCGGGCAATTCATTTACCTGGTGGCTACTGAAGCTTTCAGGAAATCAGATTCTTTTTGTCCTTACTGAAGGACCTCAAAAAGGATTGGCTGCGTCTGCTGCGACCATTTCCAGATGGATCAGGCAAATGGTGGTTCAGGCTTATTCACTGAAGGGTCAGGTTCCTCCTTTCCTGGTGAAGACGCATTCTACCAGAGCGCAGAGTGCCTTTTGGGCTTTTCGCCATCAGGCGTCAGTGATGCAAGTTTGCAAGGCGGCGACTTGGTGGTCAGTGCACACGTTTACGAAATTCTACAAGGTAGACGTGTTTGCATCCTCGGATGCCTCTTTTGGCCACAAGGTTTTGCAGGCTGCTGTTTAAAAGAGAACATTTTATCTCTTTGAGGGTGTATGTTTGTTTTTTTTTAGGTGAGCTCCAGTTGTACCTGGTTCAGCTCCTTGTTACCTTGTTGGCTACGTTTAGCCTTTGGGGAGTTATGTTCTTCTTTGCGTTGTTTTTCCAACCCCTCATGATAATACTGCTCTGGGACATCCCAATGGCCAAGAAGATATGGAGCTGCGTCTGTCAATGAACGATAGAGAAAACTGGATTTTTGTACTTACTGTAAAATCCTTTTCTCTGAAGTTCATTGACAGGCACAGCACCCACCCCTCTAATTATGAGTGGAATGGGGTTGTTGTCTTCTAAACACTGCTTGCAACGAAACTGATGATTGTAGCAGAGTGTGTGGGGTTATGCCTGCAGGGACACCTTAATAGGCGTGGTGAAAACTTTTTCCTGCCTAGTGTCCTATTCCTGATGGGATAACCCAATGGCTAAGAAGATATCACCCCTGAAACATGAATGGCTAAGAAGATATCACCCCTGAAACATGAATGGCTAAGAAGATATCACCCCTGAAACATGGCTTTTTCTGGTGCTCTTAACCAATAAATGTTTTAAAAAGACTTTTAAAGTGCTCCTCAAAAGACTTACAGGAGCTGATCCTCTGCTGAGTAATTAATTTATCGTGATCAAGTTGGAAGCAGCTGCCAGAACAAGCAGGACCAGAACAAGGCTAATATTCACTATTGTTTTCACTGGGAATCTGCTTCTATGAGGCTGCGTTCACACCGGTGCAAACACAGACATGGCATGTGATTTGTACTGCATTGCTGTGCAAGATCACATGCAATGTCTGTGCAATGAAAATTCAGCCATACATTTTGTCTGGCTGAGTTTGCATCTCATTTGGACTAAATTGATCCACATTTGAATTGGATTGCATAGGTGTTTACACCCATGCGATCCGATTCCGGTACCATTTCACAGTTTGCACTGCGATCTGCATACCGATCTGGGGGTGTCATTACCTGTACATTGACACCCGCAGCAGTTCGCAGATATCAGTGTGAGCCACCTGCGATTCAGGTGCGATGCGGCAGCCCGCACCGGGGTCACAGGGTTTCCTGCATCGCACCAACGTGAACCAGGCCTGAAGGAAAAAGCGCTCTGTTATACATACATTATAAATCAATTCTCACTTCTAGTGGTCCAGCACTGCCTCACACATCATACTTTTATCTCCAGGCTGACATCAGTGACTTTCTATGAGGTTGTCTATTGAGAACAGAAAATCACTCTAGACTAACATAAAAGAATAACTCAAGATTTAAGAGAAACAAGCTGTTAAATGTTCATTTCATGCTTAAAAATTATTCCACTCCAGTGAAATATTGTTTTTGAATGGAACGTTACTATGGGAAAATGTATCCTGAGCTAATAGGATGAGCGCATATACAATGACTTGTGGGGGATTTTTCTTCCCCTCCCCCCCCAGCTCTAAGGAGGTGGGGTCATTTTTAGTCTAGGGTTTAGGTCTGATTTTAATATATATTGGGCACTTTTATGCCTGCTTTTGTAGCTTCCAAATTGATCCTTGGCCTTTGCCATTGATAAGTGTCTTTGTCAAGTGACCCATCTGTGTTTCCATAGAAACCAGAGGTTGACATACTCTTCTATTCCAATATGCTGTCAGTAGTGAACAAGAGGGGTGGTAAAAATCATGCTTGAAGCCTGAGTGACAGGCCGCCGGTGTCTTTCTTTGGAAGGTTATCCTCTGGGTTTCAAGCCTGGAAGATGTAAACAGTGACCGTGTCTGAGTCCGCAATACTCCACATTACACCGACTTTTGCTTGAATATTGGTTTGATGGAAAATTGGAGTGTGTGTGTGTGTGTGTGTGTGTGTGTGTGTGTGTATATGTATGTATATATATAAAATCAATTTTCTTTATTCATATATACATCACTGTGAACTACAGTCAAGGCTGCTTTTTTTTTTTTTTTTTTTTTTTTTTTTTTTTTTTTTTTTAGGCTTATTAGACAAGTTTTTAATACCCAATTTTATCCCATGCACATGCTTGATAGTGAGCTACAAGCCTAAAGTGATGATAGCTTTTTTAAATGCATTATTTTTTGCAGATTGTATTTTAAGGGAGTTTTTCAGGCAATGCATCATTCATGAGACAGCAGTCAGTTGAGCTGCACTGGGCACCATTGATATTCATGTAATGTATGACACAGGCCATACACTGATTTCTTATGGGCTTCCCTATTACAGCACATCTCTTCATGTATTCCTGTATATCTCCCATCTGTTGAAGGTGGAGTGGTTGGTGGCAGCTGCTAAGTTATGCATTGTTCTAGTAATTTCAACCTTCACAAATCTTTAAAGTGGTAGTATCCCGCTTTTTTTTTTTCCACTTTTAACTACAAGTAAGCCTATAAATTGATAGGTACAATTAATATTTTTATATTCGGATCCGCCGAACCTGGAAGACGCTGTGGGATCATGTCAGCGCCCGCAGCGGTGTCCGGGTGTCCGTGTCGGGGCTTCGTTCTAAGGTAAGTAATTCATAATGAGCTAGTGTGCGATGCTTACTAGCTCATTATGCCTTTGTCTTTTTTTTTTTTTTCTGGGTCTTCAACCGCTTTAAAATCATGGATTTTCTTTCTCGAGTTGGGAGACAATTACTGAAAACAAAAGAGTTTTAAATGACTTGTAATCAACTTTAGCTCAATAGCGAAAGTCTATGCTAATGATTTGTTTTATTTATTGTAGCATACGTATGTTATGACATCTTTTGCACTTGAGCAATTTTGACACATTTCATGTTTATACCATTAGTATTTTGTAAGACATTTAGCCCCCGTTCACACTAAGGCAACCTGTGAGGCGACCTGGTCGCCTCACAGGTCGCCGCAGGTCGCCTCCCATAGGGAAGCTGCGGACCCGTTCTAATAGGAGCGACACAAGTCGCTCCGACTTAGAAAAAGGGTCCGAAGCTTCTTTGGGGCGACCAGGAGGCGACCGCCATAGACTTCAATGTTATGAAGTCCGTGGCGGCCGCTCCGAGGTCGCGGTGCGCTGCTCGCACCGCGATCTCTGAGGTCGCCCCGGGAAGTAGCGTCGCGGTAGTGTGAACCGGCGCTTAAAGGGTCTGCCCAAACCTTCTTTTTTTTTTTTCTCTTTGAGTAGTGAAAGTTTTGGGTGTTTTTAGGAACTTGTAGGCCTCTTTCACACAGGCGTAAATGAGGTCACATTTATTACTGATCTAGATATACTGTAAATGCATTGTAGTCTATGAAACCATACACACAGTTGCATAAAGATGAGCACAGACTTGTAAAAGGAAAAAGAAAATGTTACATTTGAGTGCAGTAATTTACGCACATACGTTTACACACCTCTCCACGTATTTACATGCATATATTACAATACTGGCAATGAAGAAGAGTGTTAGGCTCCATTTACACCTGAGTGTATAATTTTCAGGCTTTTTTGGGGCTTTTTTCAGGCGCTTTTTTTGGGCTTTTTTTAGGCATTTTTTTGCAGGTGTTTGAAAGCAGGCATTGACATCTAACTAAAAATAACTGGTAATCAGCCAAAAAAAGAAGCTCATTTACTTTTTTGAGCTTCAGGCATTTTGCTTCAGGAGACAAAACGCTCAGATGTGAAAAGGGGGTCATTGAAATTAAAGGGATTTTGCTTGTTGGGCGTTTTAATGACTTTAGACATGAGCGTTCAGCTTGCTAACTGTATAATTCTCCTTTATGCCCATTTATGCAAGGTCTTTTTGCTCAGAATTCTTTTTTGTCAACAAGATGCTGAGTATAAACATCAGTAAATTTTCATGTCTGTGTACAATTGGCCTAATAATGAGATCTTTCTGTCTTTGGTATTTAGAGTACTGTATATCTGAAGCTAAAACTTTTTTTTTTTTTTTTTTTTTTTACACTGTGTATCTTTCTGTGGAGAGATTTATTTTCACTTCCTGACTCCATTCCACTTAGGAAGCTGGAAGTGATCTGTCCAAAGAGAAGGAAATCTTCACGGAGTTGTCATCAGAACAGGTTTCCCCATTAGAAGGTCTACCCTTCTACCCCGTTTTTGGTGACTAATGCCTCGTACGCACGCAACGATTATTGGCCGACCGATCGGCCGTCTTTTGTCCAGTGTTGTTGTGTTGGTTGAAAAGTGCTCTAGACTGCACACAAATTTTCTCGGCCAACAACAACCAACTTCAGAAGTGATGTCATGTGCTGGTTTACTTTTCATGTGTTTTTTCTTCTCTGAGCATGCCCAGTCTTGCTCATCAGATTTTTGTCTGCCGAAATCTGTACTGACTGATGGAAAATCTGCCGTTCTGTTGACGGCCAACAAAAATTTTATAGCATGCACACCAGATTTTGTTTGGCCGAAAAGTCGGAGTCGGTTGTCGAAAGCATCATACTAACAAGCCAAAAATCGGCCGATCGGACGTTGGCCGAAAATTCACGGCCAACTATCGATGCGTGTGTACGAGGCATAATCAAACAGATTTTCTACTTTTAGTCCTATTAAAAATGGTCTTTTGGACAAACTGGGTGATCTACCTAATGAGGACACAAACAAAATTCTGACGGAGGCTCAAGCCTTTCAATACTTTATCCAAAATGAAAAATAAAAAAAAATGTTGGCTTTAGATACACTCTTAGGCCCAACTCCACAAATTACAAAACAATTGCCCTTGAATTGGCCCCCCTTGCCGCAACCTGCACACTGCATGGGTTATATTCTCGCTATCTCTAGAGGAAGTTTTTTTTTTTTTTTTGTAATTCCTGTTTTTTTAGTAAGGGCTGCACTTTATTTACAAACCGGATTAAATGACTGCAGTGCACAGGGGAAACATTGCTGAGTCCTTTTTCAAGGCTGCAAGGGAGGATTGCTTTGTTATGGCTTCTTCCTTGCAGTTGAAACAGCAAAAATGAAGACTGTCAGATAAACCGACTTCCAAATAAGGCCACGTTGTGTGTGACTTCCTATCGTTTAATTGTTTTGTCACACCGTTGTCCATCACCGATAAAACTGCCTTTCACTGGAGGCATGGCTGTAATGAAGAGGCAAAGTGTATTAAATGTGATGTGTAATGCACTGAATCACTTGCTGCCAGAGTAATGTCCAAGTCATTTATCCTCCTGATTGTGCACTTCATGTATTTCTCTTTCCTCCTTGCGTTCATGTATAATTGAGCTGAGCACGTCTGCTGCGAGTAACAGAGCTGTATTGAGTTTTTGCTTAAGTCTGCACTATTAAAACGTCCCTGTTGTCATCTGTGTCAGATTTTCAGACTCCAAAAGGCCTTATCAAATGTAGCCAGTTGGTGCTGCTGTTGTACAAATGCAGGGGAGCTTCTCCTGTGGAAGGTTAATGGAGCATAATTATAAAGGAAGATGAATTGTTAAACCACTCCGCTCCTTCTACCTGCACTGTGAGTGGAAAGTGCTTCCCTCTTTTGTCGCACACTTGCTTAATGTTATACAATCTACCTCTAAAAAGCAGCTCTGACCCTAATGAGAGAATTCTTTCATCCTTCAAGGCCTACTATAATAAAAAATACACTGTATTCTGATAATGGTATGTGGTTAATACCTGGAATAATAGGATTCAGTATAGGAGTTTTTTTTTTTTACTGGTCTTACATATTTTTTCATCCACATTTACATTTAAATCAAGCTTTTCACACTAAAAGGGTAAAGGATAAACACTGCCGGGTGCCTGCAATAATACATTTTATCAATGTTGTGGTTTAAACCTTTTTTCAAAAAAACAAAGAAACCTGTAGCTACAACTGCTTTAAAAGGTGTTCGCTGGAGTTGGGCTTTAATTTGTTTAGCACTTAAATGAAGTTCATATAGAACTACATATCCTCTACTACACTTGTCCCCAGAGTTATAAAATCTGCAGTCATTTCACTGCAGAATAAACCACATTACTGAAAGCAGGGAAAATAATGGCTATACTGGCATGTTGAACAATGAAACCGTTTTAGGGGTACTCAGAGTAGTCAACATTTTGCACAAAATTAAAAAAAGGTTCCCACATTGATACAAGAAAAAAAATGTGCATTTATTACCTTTTTGTATTGGAACCTGCAAAGCATTTCAGTCATGATCAGTGGATTGTAGGTGCAATCAGTCTTGTAGTATGTCCTCAATGGCAGTGGGAAAGCTCTGATCATAATAATTTAGCACATTTCCAACATGACACAAAGAAAGCTGTCTTTCAGATGCAGTAAAGCCCCGTACACACGTACTGATCGTCGGCCGAATGATCGGCCGTCTTTTTTCCAGGGCTGTCGTGTCTGTTGAAAACTGCAAAAGACTGTACACGAATTTTGTCGGCCAACAACAGCCGACTGCAGAAGTGATGTCATGTGATGGTTAACTTTCCGTGTGTTTTTTCTTTTCTGAGCATGCCCAGTCTTGCTAATCTGCTATCTGCCGGCCGAATTCTGTACTGACTGGCGAACAATCGGCCGTTCTGGTGTTGGCCAACAAAAATTTTAATGCCTGCACAACAGATTCTGTTTGGCCGAAAATGCGCTGTCGGTAGCATCATACTAACAAGCCTACAATCGGCCGATCGTCGTCGGCCGAATATTTACGGCCGACAATCGGTACATGTGTACGGGGCTTTAGATTTTGATATGTTTGCAGAACTATTCAGCTTTCTTGGGCCCCTTTCAGACCAATGTTTAGATCAGGTTCACCTATCAGTTTTTCAGGCAGATCTAATTAGAAGACCCAATCATCCCTATGGGCAGGCGGGTGTAAATGGGCTTGTGAAAACCCGCTTGTGTATTTTGATGCCTGGAAGCTCCTGGTGCTGGATACAGCAACCACTTTTTGCAAGTGGTGGCACATACCTACCTACAGCCGCCTACACCCATTCATGCCTATGGTTGGCTGTACACTGCTTCCAAACACCAAAACATGTGCATGAGCCCAACGTTAAAGCATAAATTTGCATAAAGCTTGCACAAACATAAACATGCCAAATGAAGAAAAAAATCAATAATAATAAAATATCCCCACATTAGTTAAAAATTATGTACATACAGTATATGGAAGTTTTTTTTTTTTTTTTTTTTATTCAGGTCTCCTAAGCTTTTGTTAGCTTTTCCTGTTGTAAAGCAGAATTCTCAGTAGATTGGCCTATCATCTTTAATACATGTATAGCCCTTCTTGTGTGTGCTGTGTGTAGATCTATACACACACCTTAGAACTTGTTACAGTGTTAACTGTTGTGGAACTTGAGGCTAATTTTTTGCTTCACAGTAACATCACCCACTTAATGCTTCTCAGCCCTCAGTGCCTGTTCTATCCCCTTCATAAATTGTTAACGTTGCGAAGAAAAAAAATCACAGGATTAGATCTTTCAGTTCATTCCACACAGGGCTGCAGGCAAGCAAAGCCAGCTGACCACCCTCTGTAAATATCAAGCCTGAGACTACGAGTTGACTTGCATTCATTATCTCTGATGCATGCATTCAGATGTGAGATTTGTTTTTCATTCTGCTACCGAAATTTGCTTGCATATTTGTTCTGTTAGCAATGGTTTTGTTTCATTTCTGAAGCAGCAGAAAGGAGGGGGGTTAGAAAATGTGGTGCAACTCACTTTAACTCCTGCCGTCACAATTCATGATTGGACTTCTCTTGTTAAAACCATCTGGCTTTATCATTCTTCTAGCAACCTGCTTCCTACTGTTCCCTTCTGCTGAGCCACTGTAGGCTGAAAGAGGGCTTACATTGTTGAAGCATGCACATCCGTCAGGAGTTCAATAAGGATATTAGGTCCCTGTATACCAAGAAACTTTGGCTAAAAGAATGAATGTTCTTGTTCCTTCTTTAGTACCTGTGCAGCCTTCTATTCAAAGATTTGTCTAGCAAAAGACATCTGGTTGGCACTACAGCCTGCTTGTATTGCCAGGCCTCCCCCATCTATTTTGCCTCTTTTTTTTTTTTTCTTCATCTTCAGTGTGATCCTGTATCTCTTCGCTGCAGCCACTGAATCTTTGTCAGTGTGGAGAGGCTTGATGACGATCTGCACAGTCCTTTATTGAACTCTGAAAATGTGTTTTTGATGACTTGTTTAAATGAAGTTCTGCAATCCTTCTGTTAGGTGGACAGATATGTGGTGTAGCACCCTGCAGGTAGGTGCTATGTAAATGTATAGTGGGCCTTGTCTGCTTAATAGCAAGGCTGTGATTTATTTGGTTAGGGTGTCATGGTTTCCAGGTGTGTTTGCTGAGGGGGGAAGTCTCCCCACTGGCTCCTGTGAGAGGCTTCTTATAGGGCAGTGGCGGAAGCCCAATCAGGGGACACATCCCAGCTTGTAACTACCCCAGAAGGCAGATTAGACTGCAATGGATGCTGGGAGTGGGTATGTTTGGAGGGAAGTGCGTGGCATGGTGTTTTTGGCGGGAGCAGAGTCCCATGAGGGAGAGTACGGCTGTCTCGCCTCCTGTCTGAGGAAGCGGATATCTCGGGGTGTCGCCTGAGTATCCAGAGAGTGCTGAGTGAGCTGAGGGGGATCCGTTGTACCGAGAGCCTGCGGAGAGCGAGAGGGGTCCAGTCCCAGGAAAGCCTACACAGGTTGTGAGTACTGAGGATTGCCCTCGGGGTCAGAAGGGGACCACTCCGGAAGAGATTCTGGGATCGGAGTCAGCTAGCTGTAAAGGGGGTGCCTAGGTTGAGGACCCTGAAGTTACAAAGGGGGTACATAGTCAGTGGACCCTGAAGAGTTAGTCAAAGGAGGCACCTGCGATTGGGCCCTGAATTGTATAGTGTGTCAGTTGCAAGTACAGCTATACAGAGTTCTACTTCATACTACTTCAAGCTGGCCAAAGCGGGGGTCAGTATTCAGTGACTTATACAGCACAACAGTGTCAGGAGTTCTACAGTTCAGTCCTGAATCTTCTGGATTAAAAGTCGAGGATTCAGCACTTCTGTGTTCTACAAAGTATTCTCAGCGTTAGTGAGCGAACGGCTGGCGTCAAGGAAGCGCCAACGGGCATTTTCAGGAGTAAAAGTCCCAAGTGTAATTAGTTCAAGCCTCAAGGAGTATCCCACACATTCCCTTCTCCCATCCCCTTTAAATCAAATAAAAAACCACAAACCAAGATGCCAGTGTTGTCGCTGCTTCAGTTATCACACCCAGAGTCGCAGCTCACATGGGCTGGAGAGATCACCGGTACTAATGGCAGACCCACATCAGGCCACAGGCCTGGAAACCTTGCTACAATTGGATAAAACTGGTCCAGATCTGTAGAATGTTAAATATTGAAAAAAATTGTTCTATCTACAATACTTTTTGGAAAGTTTCTTGTCTCTTCTCTTTTTAACTCTCTACATAGGCTTAAGAGGATTTCAGGTAGGACTGGAAAGTACTTTAAAGGTTCATTTACACAAGCTGTTGGGGGGGGGGGGGGGGGACAGTAAAACCATGTGTTTTTACTGCTCTTAAACCCCCTCCCCACTTTAGCTGGAAATGCTGCGGTGGGGTGTACGCAATCCACATCAGAGATGCTTAGCTTCATGGCCACAAGAGAAATAATATCCCCCTGTCCCGTATGGCGGGCACCACCAGATGCCAAACGCGACCCATTCAGTCGACTGGGGCCACGCTGCAACCGCCCTGCAACCGTGCAGTAGTTCAGCATTTAGGGGGTTAAAACAAGCATTACAATGCCTCCTCACTGCCTGTCAATTCCTCTCCCAACAGCGATTCAAATACAAATGTAAATGAGGCCTTCAAGCTCACAAAAGGTTTTCTTTCATTTTTTTCTGCACAGCACTAATTGATGATGTGAACGGCACAATTGGAAGTATAACTATAGGCAAACTTTTTTTTTTTTTTTTTTTTTTTTTTTTTTTTTTTTTTCTTCCTCTATTTTGGATAGAGTAAGGGAGAGTCATAACCCCTGTAAGTTTTTTTTTTTTTTTTTTTTTGCCATCTGTGTCCCATTGGGGAGATTTCTCTTCATTTTCTGTCCCATAGCCAAAACAGGAATTGAGAGGAAATCCCTGCAAATTAAGGAAATCCCTTGAGGCCAGGTTATCAGAACTAGTGTCCCCATTGGAAGATTTCCCCCTATTACTTTTCTGGGGACAACCCAAAGTGTGGTATTATTATTATTATTTTTTTTTTTTACTTTCACTTTCAATGATCATGGTAATCTGGCAAATGGAGAGAGTGAATCTCCCTAACGGGGGGCACAGACCGCAATAAACACTGACAGGTATTCTCATCCTTCTCCACTCTATCCAAAACTAAAAATGCAGGTAAAGGATATACAAATCAAGTATTTTAAATGTTTGCAGTATTTTTTTCTTTTCCACAAATAATTTTTTATTCCTTACAAAGTTTTTTTTTTTTTTTTTAACTAGGTAGAAAATTGAACTACAGCTCTTCCACCCTTCCCATCATTCCTCTATGGAGTGTTACTTCAGTGACAGTCTGCTGGAGCTGCTAACATCACATCCGAAATGGCGGCACCCAGCAACAGTCTCAGGGTTTTTGGATACCTGGACAAGGGAGACTTTACATAAAAGATAAATAAAACATCCAAAATATGTTCATTGCACATACAGGTGCATCTAAAAAAAAAAATTAAAATATCATGAAAAAGTTATTTTATTTCAGTAACTCCAATTAAACTGTAAAATCCATTTCTCTGATGTTCATTGATGGACACAGCTCCAGATTCCTCTTAACCAATGGGTTATACTGCCCCCTACAAGAGTAGGACACTAGGCAAGAAATAGCTTGACTACGCCTATGGGCAGTCCCAGGGGGTATACTCCCACTCTCAGCTATAGGCACTCAGTTTTGTTAAAAGCAGTGTCGGGAGAAAGCCAACTCCACAGAGGGGTGGGTGCTGTGTCTGTCAATGAACATCAGAGAAATGGATTTTACGTTAAGTCAAGAATCCCATTTCTCTTTTTCGTTCATTGATGGACACAGCTCCATATCTTCTTTGACCCTTGGGTAATGCTGCCCCTTACAGGAGTTGGACACTAGGTGGAAAATAATTGACTACGCCCATAGGGCAGTCCTAGGAGGTATACTCACACTTACTGCTATAGGACTTCAGTTTTTTTCTTCCTAGTCAGGAGTAAGGACAGAGTTCCTTGCTGGGATCTCTGGTCCTAGCATTTTTTCCTTTTTTACTACTTGCCGACCAGCCGCCGTACATATACTGTGAAAGGTCGGCAGGTTCCCACAAAACTACGTACCCATACGTCGCTTCGCAGGAGCGCTTGTGGGGGCCCATTCGTCAGAGGGAAAGCCGATAAGCTGATCTGGGCACCTGCGATTAGTCCCCGTGGAGAAAGAACAGCGATCTGCCGTTGTAAACAAGGCAGACCTCTGTTCTGTCAGCAGTGATTATAGGGCTCCTGTGTTCCTCCTATTTAGGAACACAGGTCCCTGTGTTCATTCCATAAGTCCATCCACCATACAGTTGGCACCCCCTAGAGATTCGTTTAACCCTTTGATCGCCCCTGGTGTTAACCCCTTCCCTGTCAGTGTCATTAGTACAGTAACAGTACATATTTTTAGCACTGATTACTCTAGTAATGTCACTGGTCCCCCCAAAAGTGTGAAAAATGTCAGTTAAGTGTCCGATATGTCTGCCGCAATGTCGCAGTCCTGCTAAAAAATTGCTGATCGCCGCTAATCGCTGATCCTAGTAAAATAAATAAATAAAAATGACATAAATCTTTCCCCTAGAAATAAACTTCATAGATGGGATAACCAATCAATATACTCTTATTACCTAAAATATGTAGCAGAATACAAATTGGCCTAAAATGACGAAAAAATTTGATTTTTAAATTTTTTTTATTGGGAATGTTTTATAGCAGAAAGTGAAAAATATTGTGTGGTGTTTTTTTTTCTTGTTTTTTTTTTTTCAGAATTGTTGCTCTTTTTTTGGTTTATAGCGCAAAAAATAAAAATCGCACAGATGATCAAATACCACAAAAAGAAATCTCTATTTTTGGGGAAAAAAGGACATCAATTTTATTTGGATACAGCATCGCACGACTGCGCAATTGTCAGTTAAATAACACAATGCCAAATCGCAAAAATGCCAGGTCATTAAGGGAAAAAAACCTTCCGGTCCAGAAGTTGTTAAACTGAATTTTTTTCCTTTTTCTGTTCCTGCATGAACTGCAGTCAAGTCTGTTCCAGTGAGAACTACAATCAACTGCTGGACTGGGCGACGCCCTGGATATCCTAGATCCTTACGTTCTTCCCAGTCCAGCCAGCGAGCGCAACCCGATCTTAGCTCTGCGCTAGGTTGGCCACAACATAGCCCAACTGGACGGGGCTGACTGGCTGGAGAGTTAAACGTCTTGTGAGGGTGCATAGCGCTGGTCATGACCTGAGTTGAAGCGTACCTCTGGCCTGCAGCACCCCCATTCCAAGATGATGCGGGGGTCTGCCCGAAGTGATGCCTGTCTGGTTCTAAGGTGTGGTGAGTAATGTCCCCCCTTCCCCCTGGTGACTTCTCAGGCTGCCAGGGGCCCCCCTTGCTGGCTAAATGTACATAGGGGTCGCGTGGGCGCCACTGTTTTGCCATGGATGGCTGCCCTCGGTATCAGCGACCATGATTGTGTAGCTCAGCGGTAATGTTTCGGTATTTTCCCATTGAATTCAATGCTGTGGCCATCTTCTTGTAGCCTGTACAGCGGTGAATCGGCGGCGGCATCCCTTCATCAAGGGAATTTTGTGGCCTCTATCAATATAAGGACGCCTACCTTCATATCCCAATATATAAACCAAAAAGTAGTGTTGCGCCAGTCATGTGCACACATAGTGTAATAAAACTCAAAATCAGTGTCTATAAATGTTCCAATGTCCATACAATCAATCAAATAAACGGTGAATCCATGTGTCCAAAATAATCTTGTGCAAAACTTAATTAGTGCTTTCGTGATTAGTGCAATCCCAAACCCGGTGATTTGGTCTCTCACCTCCACTATAGACCCACTGCTGGGTCAATCACAGCGTTGTATATACACAGGGACCCTCAGATAGTAAAGGCTATGGATAGCCCAACCACAGCGCCCCTTTATGCAGAGAAGGCCTTGTCTGCAGGTCTGGAAGAGCTCCTCGTGGCTTGCCAACTAGGTCCTTGTGGAACCTCTGGGGGAGGGCCAGGACTTTTATCCCTTGAGGGACGAAAAAAAAAAACCTTTTTTTGAGCTGAGAAGTATGGCCCACGTCTACGACAGGGCTCCTTGCCCGACCCCCCCCCCCCGAGGGACCCTTCATGATGTCATCCAAGGAAGCTCCAAACAGGTGATCCCCCACAAAGGGGAGATCAGGTAAGTCCTTCTTAGAAGTCTGGTCCGCAGACCATCATTGTCAGCCAGATAAGACGCTGAAGGACCACTGCTAATACAGACAACCTAAAATCAAAGGAGCCACATCCAAAGAGGCATTAGAGATAAACTGTAGTCCCTGGATCAACTGATCTGCCAGCTTCGCTGAAGCAGGGGGAAGCCGTTTCCCCTCCAGGTCCCAGCATAAAAGTTTAGCCCACTTGTCAGAGTTTGCGACACCAGGGTAGTAGTAAATACCAGCCTAAACCAAAACAGCCATAGCGAAACAAATGGCGGGCCAGAGCCTCCGCTCTCCTATAAACCGGACCTTTAAAGGCCAAGGACTCCTCACCTGGAATTAGGTAGCTTTATTTAACCTACCACCCACTTTTTAAGCAGGGAATCCTTATAAGGATAACACATAGCAAAACGCTTAGGGACCACAAGAGTGTTTTGGACAACCCCACTGTTTTGTGACAATATTGTCAAAGTAAGCGGGAAAGAGGAACACCTCCGCCACAGTGGAGGACGTGTGGTGCCAAAAGGGACCGGCGCCTCTGATGCAGCATCTCCACCAAAATGTCACGCTCTGACACAATCAGTGCATCCACCAGTGCCTTTTCATGCAATGTTAGAGGAGTAGAGGAAACACCTCACTGTCTGAGCATTTAGGGTGCGTGGACGCGGACCCAGTAGGTTGACTCGCGTCTGCGGCGGCCGAAACAGTTAGTGATCCCTGTTGCTTGTTCACCTTTTTTTCTACCACACTTTTTTTCCCTCCACTCAACTTTCCATTAATATGCTTGGATACAGCACTCTGTGAACAGCCAGCTTCTTTACCACTGACCTTTTGTGACTTACCCTCCTTGTGGAGGGTGTCAATGACAGTCTTCTGGAGGGTGTCAATGACAGTCTTCTGGACAACTGTCAAGTCAGCAGTCTTCCCCATGATTTGTCAAACCTACTGAACCAGATTTGGAGACCATTTAAAGGCGTTTAAATATTGAACTTTTTCACAATATTCTAATTTTCTGAGATACTGAATTTTGGGTTTTCTCTAGCTGAAAGCCATAATTATCACAATAAAAGAAATGCTTGAAATAGATCACTGTGTAATGAATCTATATTATATACAAGTTTCACTTTTTGAATTGCTGAAATAAAAAAACTTTTTGATATTTTAATTTTTTGAGATGCACCTGTATAATCTTAATTATTAAGATTTATGTTGCAATAAATGGTCTTGCAACAAGGTTTGTTTAACATGTACTGTGGATCCTTTGGGTTCCCAGTATGCACTAGCTGATTCAGATGCTCACTGGTACCAATAGGATCTTAGATGGTTGGTTGTTGCTGAGTAATATTTTCTGTCAGAGGAATAAAGTAGGGTAATGTATACCAGTGTTCTTGAAAGTGCTGTAACCCAGAACATACTGATACATAGACTGATGAGGACTGTCATCTTATGTAAGTGTATTGTGTCTTGCAGAAACTTGTTGTGGAGCAACTTCGGAAGAATCTCATAGTGAAACAGGAACTCCCAGACAATAAACTTCTTATCCAGCCTCTGCTCCAACTAGAAAGCAAACCGCCAATACCACAAGTGCAGCAGCAACCACATCAGATACAATTGCAACAGCTCCAAGCCCAGCATGTGTCCCATTCTGCAACACCTCTTCCAGGCCTAAGTGGTGCACAGGTGAGTGCAGAAGGGCTGTAGAATGTCCCAATGTTTTGTTTTACTGTTGAATTAACATGTCTTTGCCCTACATGAAAAACCTCTTTAGGTTTTATAGAAAAATAAATTTGTAGGTCTTTTTGTATCATGGACACAAATTCCTAGATTAACTATTGTGGCATCCCAGAGTGCAAGCATGTGTTGTCTCCTGATGGATGATGTGCGTTGTCATGCAGGAACCTCTTTATAAAGAGCAAAGGTTTTAAGATAGCTGATAATTGTGGAGATTTTCATGCATGCAACTGATTGAGCTTCATGTGCATATAAAAACAATTTAAAGATGAACTCCAGGATACTATTAGTTTCCATAATACATCCCTTCCCCTTTAAAAAAAACAAAAAAAAAACGAATAGTTTCTGTTTCAGTTATTTACCTGTATTTCATGAAATTTGCTTATGGGGAAAAAGTACTGGAGTTTAAAGTTAAACTCCAGGAAACTATCCAGGTTACATAATGAGCTTGGAACTGTTTAATGTACTGATTATTACACATCTTATATACCAAATGTCAAAAGGAAACCCTGCTCCAGGTGAGATTTAGACCGCTTTGTGGTACCCACATAAGGGTGCTCCCCACTACAACACAGCACACCACTGCTGATCTGTATAAACCATTTATTGTACAATCTTCAAGATAACACTTGGGAGGACACAAAGTAACTGCTTTTGACAAGTTTCACACAAAAATTGAGTGTATGGGTGTTATGATTAAGCACAAGTTTGTGTTTCTTTAAGTGTTATCCGTTGTTGAAGATTATACAATAAATGGTTTATACAGATTGGTAGTGGTGTGTGGCCATTTCTTCTAGAGGTACCAAATGTGTTTCTATGCCATGAATGTTCACCCTTGGTATGTATTTTATAAGAATTAAAAAAAAAAAAAAAAAAAAATAGCTTGCTTACTAAATAGGTTGTCCAATGAGGTGTAAGCCACTTTGGACACTTATAACATTTATTTACAGTTTTACTGAGCACTGAGTGCAACTATCACTATATTCCTGGTACTTCGACGGGAACATTGATACTATCTCACATAGTAGCCATCTACCCATCCCTCCCCTCTGCTGTCTATTCACAGATGGCTTTGTATTTTTTAAATTCACAAAATACAGAGTGCTCCATGATTGGACAAGCGGAGAAGAGGGGCAGACAGAACGGCTGTGTACAACTCTGCAGCTGCTGGAGCTGAGAATGGAAGGTCCAGCATTGGTGCATTGGAGGTATATCAATAGTGGTGGCATACACCTCTTTGGACTTAACACATAGTAAGCTGCCACATTTTAAAAAGGGATTACATTTCTGGAGTTCGGCTTTAAATTCTGCACTAACCACAAAATCTACAAATTTAGTTTGAACTGTTAAAGTTGAATTAAACATGAAAAAAGAAGAAAAAAATGCTGACAAGTAGGGGTTTTTTTTGACAGAAGAGACACTTTACTGTATTACTGCATGTGCAGCTTAGTGTTCAATTGCAGCACCACTTTGTGCCTTGATAATTTTACATCATTGCGGCATGGCCAACCAAGTGGGCAAAGGTTTGTAACCCAGAAACAAAATAACAATAGAAGATGGCAGTAGCTGTGCCTGATGGGAGCACCAATAGCGCATCACTTGACAGGTAAGTCAGCCACAATGTGCTAATATACTGTGCATACAAGCACATTATGGCTAACCACTCCTGGGACCCCATAAAAAGTCTCCATCCCCCCCCCCTCTCCATTTCTCCCCCCCCCTCTCCATTTCTCCCCCCCCTCTCAATTTCTCCCCCCCCCTCTCCATCTTCCCCCCCTCTCCATCTCTCTCCCCCCTCTCCATCTCTCTCTCCCCTCTCCATCTCTCTCTCCCCTCTCCATCTCTCTCTCTCCCCCCTCTCCATCTCTCTCTCCCCCCTCTCCATCTCTCTCCCTTTCTCCCCCCCCCCCCTGTCTTATGAATTAAAAATAATAGACATTGAGCCATTATGCTGTTGGAATCAGGGTGGGATTTTAAATTGGCTGGATAACTACATTGCAAAACACAATAATATTGTTTAAAGGTAAGAAATTAAGTTTGCAAACGTGACAAAAAATGTCAGCTGTTAATGCTGAAGGAGGTTCCAGAGCATTTATTTCTATGTACAGATCTTAGCACCCCCTGCTGGATACCTTTATTTAACATTTTGAGTTAATTCAGTATCAAGACTCATTTAGCGCAAACATTTCCTTTCACACTGTAAGATATATGCAGTAACACAAAAATAGCATTTGTACCAGTAAAGTGAATGCTGAGATGTTCAGTTTTTAATAACCTTTTTTTCCTGTCTATATTAAATCTGCTAACCTGTTGTGCCTGGATGAAGGTGTTGGCTGAAAGGACATCCAGTAACTTATGAGACTTGTTTCTGGAAATAGCCACAGTTAGCGTGGGAGTTAGAAACTTAACATGCCATGTGATAAAATTCTTTTTAAAAAAAGATCTGTGATTGTTGGCAGGGAAATACTTTGCTATTTTTTATCATCAGCACTTTAAGATCCAGGTCTTCTAATGAATGAAGAATATTGTGGCAACGCAGTATGTTCCAAGCCCAAACTCCTAACACAAAGCAGGGGGTGGACTGAGGAAGTTCCCAGTGGTCTGCTCTGTCTGTAAATTATTTACTTTTTATTTACTTTTTAATATACCATATATTACTCACAATATTAATGCTCTGTCTGCAAAAAAATGTTATTCTAAACCCCCCTTTT
Source organism: Pelophylax lessonae (assembly GCF_965119305.1). NCBI lineage: Eukaryota > Metazoa > Chordata > Amphibia > Anura > Ranidae > Pelophylax > Pelophylax lessonae. Next base: position 43,056,689 of record NC_138777.1, on the reverse strand, counting down.
TTATCAGTTAATTTTCAAAAACCTTTTCCACAAAAAAAAATAATCTATAGAAGCTGATTGTGGAGGGAAAATAATTTGTTGCAAATAGCAGCCAGTTAGATTCTTTGCTTTTCCCAAAAAACAATGAGCGAAGATAAGCCCTTAAACATTTTCACATTTTGTAGCCTTGTAGGCTGACATTTCAAATAGATTTAATTGGGAATTTTTCTTTTGAATTTACACAAGATATTTATGCGCAGAATATTTTTTACTTTGACACGAAAAAAGACCTAGCATTGCAGTAAGCCCCGCCTGCTATGATGAGCCTCTTTTTTGCTCTGGTCCTCCCTGTATACATTTTCTGAATATTTGGTTTTTTAAAAGTATTTCTATAAGCTCCAGCTCATTCTTCACTCTTTGTGGTTGGTGGAGGATTACTCTCCTTGCCAACAATGCCCAGGACTATGGATGCTGGCGGGATGATGTCATGTCGCTAAGATATTTAGAATCCATTTTAAAGTAGATTTAAACTGTCACTAAAATGTTATTACTTTAAATAAGTGTTAAGATAATTTTTAAAGCTTTAATGCAGCCTAAATGAAAAAGAACTGAAAAATCAGCATAAGGGACATGCCTTGCTTAGTAGGATGTGCTTCTTGTGTTGCTGCCTCTTCTATTAGGTGAAATCCTACTCGGTCCATACTCCCCCCACCCCTGCCATCGTGATTTTCTGGTGTGGCGGGTGTTAATAGAACTAGATGAGAGCTTGTTGTGACAACCCCTTAGTTCGATTAACCCTTGCTGCACCAGCAGATGGGGGTAGGGCACAGACCAAGGAGGATTTTACCTAATCGAAGAGGCATCAGCACAAGGAACATATCCTGACTGTAAGTTATAGCCCTTTTCTGTTTTTTTTATTTTATTTATTTTCTTAATTTAGGCTGCATTAGGTAACTCTAATGATTACCCTCTAATGTCTGGTTGACTGCATTGGGCGCTAAAATTCTCTGTTGCATTCCATGTGAGATGCAGTGTGAGCTTTAATTTTCTGGGCACTTCTGTTGCATCTTCTTGTCTTTTTCAGTTCTTACAGTGGGTCTATGATTGGACAAATGTAGATTGTGATGTTCATCCACCCCTCCTCTTCACTGTGCCCAATCACAGATCGCCTTGTATTCATTGGAAAATGCACAAGCAGTTTGTATTCAGGAAGTAGCAGGATTCCTCTGAAATATTGTGTCTGCATACCACAAAAGTTATCAGCTTAGTTTTGTTGGCCGACTAATATGCTCAATATTACACAAGGTTGACTTAAGCCCCGTACACACGTACCGATCGTCTGTGAACGATCGTCCGTCTTTTGTCCAGGGCTGTCGGTGTCTGTTGAAAAGTGCAAAAGACTGCACAAGAATTTTGTCCGCCGACTACAGCCGACTGCAGAAGTGATGTCATGTAATGGTTAACTTTCCCTGTGTTTTTCCTTTTCTGAGCATGCCCAGTCTTGCAAATCTGCGGTCTGTCGGCCGAAATCTGTACTGACTGGCGAACAATCGGCCGCTCTGGTTTCGGCATACAAAAATTTTAATGCTTGCATGACAGATTCTTTTCGGCCGAATGTGCGCTGTCGGCTGTCGGAGGCATCATACTAACAAGCCTACAATCGGCAGATTGGTCGTCGGCCGAAGCTTTTCGACCGACGATCGGTACGTGTGTACAGGGCTTTAGTTTATTTTTCTAATGACTTCTGAAGGCAGTTGGCTATGTAGAGCTTCTAAACGCCTCATTCACACAGGGTGTACAATACCATAGACCCCTGCATGGCCGTGTTTTCCTGCACAGTGATGCACAAGTGTTCTGTGCATCCGCATGCATGAAGTCCAATAGATTTCTATTGAGACACAGCCACTGTGTCCCAATATTACATCTGTGTGCGTGCAGGTGCGTTTGGTGACATGGAGTGCCTGTGTCCCTATACAAATAAATGAGACTTCCTGCACGGGGAGGCACTAAACAGCTGTGCATCCTGTATGGGAGAACAAGGCTCTACACTGGCATATGGTATTGTTTGCTGTATGTGAACAAGGCCTTAGACTTTGTACAGCAAAAGAGTGCATGCTTATGCAGTCAAGACTTCTACATAGTCTTTTCAAAATATTCTTTTCCACTTCACTTTGACAGTAAAGAATCCTCCTAGGTCAGTGTAGTTGTGAATCTCTTTAATTTGAAATGTGCATTGCAGGCTTGCTGTCACTCACTGGGTAGTGTATAATATTTAATAAGAATATATCTGCTGTCTACAGTTAGAAACAGACAATTACATGTGACCCTATGATTTTAGTTTAGTACTGTTGTACATTTTTTATTTTTTTAAATTATCTTGATATTTTGGATTTATGTTACCCCAGATGTAGTGACTTTTTTATTTTAATCTTTGTTTTCGTGTCAGAAGACTGTGGCCACAGCCTCTATGATCACGGCAAAGACTCTACCTCTTGTGTTAAAAGCTGCAGCAGCATCTATGCCCACTACAGTGATGGGGCAACGGCCAACCATCGCCATGGTGACTGCCATCAACAGCCAGAAAGCAGTTATTGGCGCAGATGCCCAAAGCACTGCAGTAAACCTGCAGACAACTAACAAAGTCGCCAATCAGGGAACAGAGACTTTCCAGATAGTGGCAAAAAACGCTGTTACTTTGGTGAGTAATTAGTGTTCTTTTAGTTGGTTAGCGTAATAGTAATTAGTGTTCTTTTAGATGTTCGTGTAATAGTAATTAGTGTTCTTTTAGTTAGCGTAATAGTAATAGTAATTAGTTTTCTTTTAGTTGGTTAGTGTAATAGTAATTAGTGTTCTTTTAGTTGGTTAGTGTAATAGTAATTAGTGTTCTTTTAGTTGGTTAGTGTAATAGTAATTAGTGTTCTTTTAGTTGGTTAGTGTAATAGTAATTAGTGCTCTTTTAGTTGGTTAGTGTAATAGTAATTAGTGTTCATTTAGTTGGTTAGTGTAATAGTTATTAGTGCTCTTTTAGTTGGTTAGTGTAATAGTAATTAGTGTTCTTTTAGTTGGTTAGTGTAATAGTTATTAGTGCTCTTTTAGTTGGTTAGTGTAATAGTAATTAGCGTTCTTTTAGTTGGTTAGTGTAATAGTAATTAGTGTTCTTTTAGTTGGTTAGTGTAATAGTAATTAGTGTTCATTTAGTTGGTTAGTGTAATAGTTATTAGTGCTCTTTTAGTTGGTTAGTGTAATAGTAATTAGTGTTCTTTTAGTTGGTTAGTGTAATAGTAATTAGCGTTCTTTTAGTTGGTTAGTGTAATAGTAATTAGTGTTCTTTTAGTTGGTTAGTGTAATATTAATTAGTGTTCATTTAGTTGGTTAGTGTAATAGTTATTAGTGCTCTTTTAGTTGGTTAGTGTAATAGTAATTAGTGTTCTTTTAGTTGGTTAGTGTAATAGTTATTAGTGCTCTTTTAGTTGGTTAGTGTAATAGTAATTAGTGTTCTTTTAGTTGGTTAGTGTAATAGTAATTAGTGTTCTTTTAGTTGGTTAGTTTTTTTTTTCCTAGTTATTGTTCAGTCTAGTAGTGCTTCACTATTTTTACAATTTTTTTTTTTTATTTATTTATTTTTTTACAGCAGGTCCAGGCAACGACTTCTCAGCCTATCAAAGTTCCCCAGTTCATTCCTCCTCCCCGACTAACTCCTCGACCTACATTTCTTCCACAAGTGAGCATACCTTTCAAGATCTGCCCAATATGTGAATGCATGCTATTTAAGATGTGTATGTTGAGAATGACTCCACTGTTAAACATTTCAGATTTGCAGCTTTCTTTGTCAACCGCTTATCAGATTCTGAATTGGCATATAGCTACTGCTTATTCATTGCTTGAAATGACAGGTGCTACTGAAAGGTACAGTAGAAAACAGTGGTGGCACTTTTGTGTAAATCACACAGTTTAGGTGGGTGAAAGTAAATCTGGCTGTACATTAGTAGAATTGTTTCTGAAAAGTTTATTGTATGCAACCACAGCAATGAGAAAACTCGAAGGAACAGGATGGAAAATTTTTAGTGAATACATTTTCGCAAGTAAATATGATTTTCCCTTGGGAAAATTTTGAAGAGAATAAAAAATGGTGTGTGTGTGTGTGTGTATGTATGTATGTGTGCGTGTGTGTAATAAATAAATAAATATATATATATATATATATATATATATATATATACCGGTATATTTAATGCGAAAAGGTATGTGAACCCCTTACAATTGGTTTCCTGCAGGAATGTTCCATAATTTGATCTGATCTTCATCTAAGTCACAATAACATTAGACAAACCGAATGTGCTTAAAGCGGAGTTCCACCCAAAAGTGGAACTTCCGCTTTAGGGAGTCCTGACCCCCCGACATGCCACATTTGGCATGTCATTTTTGGGGGGGGGGGAGCGGGTACCTAGTTTTGACAGGTACCCGCTCCCAATTCCGCTCGGAGCGCCGCGGCGCCCTGAGCGGAAGTTCTCCTCTGCCCCTCCCTCCCTGCAATCTTCTGGGACACGTCAGAGGTCCCAGAAGATTGCCGGCCAATCACGGCGCGCAGCGCGACTCGCGCATGCGCAGTGGGTACCCGGCTGTGAAGCCGCAAACTATAACAGCCGGGTGCCCACAGCAGTGATGCCGGCGCCGAGGGAGAGGATCGAGGCTTCGGGCGGCCGCATCGCTGGACGGTTGGACAGGTGAGTAAATGGCTGGAACTCCGCTTTAAGCTGTTAACACACTAACAATTCTAATTTCTTGTGTCTTTATTGAACACGTCCATGAAACATATACAGTGCTTTAGGAAAAAGAAAGCGAACCCTTTGGTGTTAATTGTTGTTGAACCTCCTTTGGCAGCAATGGCTCCAAGTGCTTTTTGGTAGCTTGGATCAGATCAGACCTTCCCAGCTTTCAGGAGGAATTTTTTGACCATTCCTCTTTCTAAAACGACTTTAGCTCTGACAAATTTGTAGGATGTCTGATGTGAACGACTCTCTTGAGGTCATTCAACAACATCTCTATGTGGTAAAGGTCTGGGCCTCTCCAAAATGTACATTTTCTTTTTTCTAAAGCCAGTCTGAGGTGGTTTTACTATGATTTTTAGGGTCATTGTCCTGCTGCATCACTCAACCTCTACTACGCTTCAGCTGGTGGACAGCCGCCCTGACATTATCCTGTAGGATATTTTGGTAAAGTTGGGAATTCATTTAATCCTTGATTATGGCAAGTGGTGGCAGCAAAGCAAGCCCAAATCGTGATGTTCCCTCCACCAAACTTCACCGATGATGTTTTCATACATACTGCTGATTCAACTTTTGTGTCATCAGTCCACAAAACTGTAGCGTTTCAGATTGCCAAGGTGGACAGGTGTTCTTTAGCTCTTTTTAGAAAGCAGCGGCTTCCTCTGTGATGGTCTGCCATGGACACCGGCCTGTTCAAAGACTTGCATATTGTAGACTCATAAACAGTTGTTTGCCATTTCCGGAGAAGTCTTTAAGCCTTTAGCTATTACTGAGCGGTTCTTCTATACCTCACTGAGGACTCTACGTTGTGCCTTAGTAAGTCATCTTAGCTTGGCCCCCTCTTCTAAGAAGAGTGTCTACAGTACTAAACTGTATCCATTTATAGACACTTTGTCGAACTGTTGGCTGGTGGATGCCTGAACACTTTGAGATTGCTTAATATACCTTTCTAGCCTTATGCAGATCTAATCTTGATCGTATATCTTCAGAGAGCTCCTTTTTGTGAGGCATGGTTCACATCACGTGATGCTTCTTATGAACAGAAATCTTAAAATGTTTGAGTGTCTTTTTTATCAAAGCAGCTCTAAACCGCACCTCCAAACTAATTTTATTAATTTCCAGGTGCAAACTACTGACTTCAATTCCCTTTCATTGAAGTAATTAGTCTTTGGGGTCCCTTATTTTTTCCTCCCAGCACTGTAAATGATTGGGTGTGTGCAATAAACACTTGAGAAATTAGAATTGTTTGTGTGTCATTAGCTTTAAGCACATCGTGTTTGTCTATTGTTGTGACTCAGATGAGGATCAGATCACAAATTTTTGGCAAATTACTACAGAAAACCAGTTAATTCCAAGGGTTCATATACTTTTTCTTCTATATCGTTTTTTTTTTTTTTTTTGTGTAGTTGGATTAATAAGGATACTTAGATAATTACTGCACTTGCATTTTTTTTTTTATTTTTTTAACCTATTTGGTTCACCAAACTGATAAAGACTAATGTTTTCTGTCCAATTGTTAATAGTTTTTAATGTGTTGATTACAGGTGCGGCCAAAGCCAGCAGCACAAAACAACATTCCCATTGCCCCCGCTCCGCCCCCCATGCTTGCAGCTCCACAGCTCCTCCAACGGCCAGTCATGCTAACCACAAAGCTAACCCCCACTTCCCAGAACTCCATTCATCCTGTGCGTATTGTAAATGGGCAGACTGCAGCCATTTCCAAAGCCTTCCCCACAGCACAGCTCACCAGTATCGTCATAGCAGCACCAGGCACGAGACTGGCAGCTCCTCAGACTCTGCAACTTCCGAAACCAAATGTGGAGAAGCAGGTAAAATTCCATGGTCATCTATTTACTCAGAAATGATTTGTCTTTATTGCCTGTCAGAATAGGAAGTGGGGTGAAATTTCTCCAACTTGGGGATAGGGGGGGGGGGGGGTACACACACCCACACACTTATTTTTACTTTTACTGCTGTCCGTTTCCCTCCCCTGCCACAATCATTATGCCCCATTTGTGGCAGGGGTGTCAGAGACAGGAAGTGAGGAAAAATCTACTCCGATCCCAGAAAGAAAGCTTTACCCAAACCTAGAAAAAAAAAAATATAAGTATGAAGTGACCTTTGCTATTTCTTATGCTCGCGTCTGTGTACTAATGTTCTGTACACATGAAGAAAAAAGTTGCTTCTATAGTATGGGTTCATCCCATTCATTTTTATGGGAACTTTGAAAATTTTAAAAATACGGCATGCTTAATCTTTATCCTTTAACGTGGGGGATCTGTTGATAGGGAGAACTTTTACTGTACACAAAAGACAAACCCTCTATTGTGAGATTTTAACGGGCAAAATTTTTTTAAATATTTAAAAAATGAATTCAGTCTCGAGAGGATTGTGAAGCAAAGGCCATTCACGTTTGGGGGAGATTCACAAGGAGTGGACTACGGCTGGTGTCAGTGCTTCAAGAGCCACCTCACACAGACGTATCCAGAACATTGGCTACAACTGTCGCTTTTATTGTGTCAAGCCACTTCTAAACCATAGACCACATTAGAAGCGTCCTACTTGGGCTAAGAAAAAAAATACTGGACTGTCTCTCAGTGGTCTAAAGTCCTCTTTTCGGATGAAAGTAAATTTTGCATTTCATTTGGAAGTCAAGGTCCCAGAGTCTGGAGAAAGAGTGGAGAGGCACAGAATCCAAGTTACATGAGGTCCAGTGGGAAGTTTCCACAGTCAGTGATGATTTGGGGAGCCATGTCATCTGCTGGTGTTGGTCCACTGTGGTTTATAAAGTTATAAAGTCAGTGCAGCTCTTTACCAGGAACTTTTAGAGCACTTCATGCCTTTTTTCTGCTGACCAGCTTTATGGAGATGCTGATTTCATTTTCCAGCAGGACTTGGCACCTGCCCACACTGCCAAAAGTACCAATACCTGGTTTATTGATCATGGTATCGCTGTGCTTAATTGGCCAGAAGACTCATCTGACCTAACAGAATCTGTAGGGTGTTGTCAATAGGAATATGAGAGACACCAGACCCAACAATGCAGATGAGCTGAAGGCCGCTATCAAAGCAACCTGGGCTTCCATAACACCTCAGCAGTTACACAGGCTGATCCCTAGGCATGCTGAATAACTCTATAGTAATACATTTCATAAGTACAGCATAGCTCTCTATTCTTTAAGCTTAGCTGGGAGTATGTGTTACTTGAGACATTTATCTGTATTTAGAGTTTGGGTTATATTTCTCCGTAAATGTACATTTGTCCATGTATGTGCAAAGGCAAGTTTACAGAACGGGATTAACAATGGTGTGGTTGTCACTAGAATATGACAGTTTTCTTTAAATGAAGAATGCTAATTGGCAGGGACTGTTACTGTTTTTTCCCCCTGTTTTTTCCTTTACTCCGACTACTTTTAGTAGCTCTATCAGATGCTGATGTTTTTTTTTTTTTTATTCCAGATGACTAAAACTCAGGTGGAACCAGAGAAGCCAACTGAAAGCAGTACGACAGTGCCACCTGCCTCCAAGCCAAAACGAGAGGAGAACCCACAGGTAGGGTCACAATGAAAGGCATGGAGAGACAAGTTTCATGATGTTTCCAACTCTATGGTGACCTTTATTCTTTTCCCATTTTCTTAGAAACTTGCCTTCATGATGGCACTAGGTTTGCTTACGCATGACCACTTAGAGGGTAAGTCTAGGAAGTAAACTTTCAGTATGCCAACTTGTGTATAAAACATTGTTGGGGGAGGGGTTGGTAGTTTTTATTAGATGAGGTTTTTACTGTCATACAGACATAATTTAATTTTCACAAGACAGTTATTGCAGGGCTTGACAAATTTGCCTGAAATCTAGGAGCCAGTTAAAAAAGTTAGGAGCCAGTTTTTTTTTTTTTTTTAAACTAACAACCAAGCTTTATTTAATAAAACGGATACTAAATTTACAAATAAATACGACTAGAACCCCACTCTCTTCTATAGCGCAATTGGATGGAAACAGACTGTCTGTCTCTTTCCATCCGATGCCATCTGATCCGATCCACGGGATGGATAGAAAATAGAACCACCATCCGTCTGTTTTTGGCGGACAGGATCAGATGGCGACAGATTACTGCTCCATAGAGGAGAATGAAGGGTCCGATCAGGTCTGCCTGCCAGACAGCCCGCGTGAAAGGGGCCTTCGGCTGTTGCACGGCGATGAGAAAAAAAAAAAAAAAGATATAATTTTTTTTTTTTTAATAAGAATTGGAAAAAAAAAAGAAAAAAAAATTATTTTTTTTAATAATAAAAAAAAAAGAAAAAATTATTTATTTTTTTACATTTAAAAAATAAAATAATAATAATAACCACTCTCCCTGTCCACTTACCTTTAAGCAAAGGTAACTGGACAGAGAGATGAAGCCTTAAACACTGCCCTCTCATTTCCTCTTTGGAAGAAGATGGGAAGGCATTGAGAACATGCATTACTCCCGGCCACCACAAGAGGGCGCCAGTTCCCCTAGCCTCTCATCTCACAGAAGGAGGCCGAAAAGCCGGGGCCTCAATTTTTTGGACGGCGCGGAAGTCCGTGCACTCGAGGAGAAGGTGGGGGGCGCAAAAGGGACAGGACACCTCCTGCAGGGCACCCCAGGCGCCAGGTCGCTAATTCTGGTCGCAAATGCGACCTGGCGCCCGGGTTCGTCGAGCCCTGAGTTATTGTATACCTTAGCACTGCTTTATTATAGCAGCCATGACCTGCCATAGCACAGCTATGTTTCAACAAAACTAAAATGTCAGGCAGTAATTAAAGTTTAACTCTTTATTATGGTGGAACGAAAATCCTTTCTGGGTAATCTATGTACACTGCAAGGATGTTATCAAACTTTGTTGCAGGTTTACCCCTTTAGTGTTCTTATGAAATTGCTGTATGTTTCAATGAGTCTTTGCCACACTGATTTCAGAATGGGAGGGTCAGCCCTTGTTCTAACTACCACCTACCTAGTGGATGCTATGGGGCATCTTTATAAAGCAGTAATTGGTGACTCAATCATCGTCATTTAAAACTCATGGTACATAGAAGATTCACCGGCAATGAATGTCACATTCACTGCATTATAAGCATACTCCTATGTGTTCTAATGGGGAGAGCAATGGTGTCTGCATCCCTTTAGCAGACAAGCCTCGGGAGTATCTCCCAAAAAAAATGAAAATTTCATTAGCAGGAAATACCCAAATTTGATTTGTATCGTAGTGCAGACTACTTAGAAAATCATTGAACCAATCACACAAGCAGGAAATTACATTTATGGGGCATTCGGGGGTGCACAGAACATCTCCAGGCTGCCATATTGCATGGAACATTTTGACAGTTTTAAACAAATTTCAGTGACGGCAGATTAAAATAGATTTTAGAAACAAATTACAAAAGGTTCGTGTAGCAATTTCTTTTTTATAAATTTATGTTTGTGTAGCAAATTTTTAATGCTTTATTAAAGGGTTAGTTCACCTTTACCAAAAACTGCCTATAGAGATGAGAGACACCTGTAGGTGAAAACAAGCTGTGCAGCTTTGACAAAAATGAAATAGTTCCCTTGCTATAGGTGTAGGTCATATGTACATCGTATAGCCTGACCTGAAAACCCTCAGGACTTTCTAGGATGTTGCTAAGCAAGGCCTAGCTATTCCTGTTCATTCAGTATCACAGAAGCAAGTTCTTCCTCTGATTTAAACCACCTTGCATGCGTTTTCTTCTTTCACTAGCTCTGAGCTCAGAGTTTGAGAGCTCACTACTGTGAAGGTGAGCGGTAATAAATTGGCTTCACTTAGCATCGTCCTGGGAGTTTCCAGGTCAGACTTTGAGTTAAGTAAATGGCCTATACCTCCAGCAAGAGCATTATTCAACTTTAGTCAAAGCTGCACGGTTTGAATCTCTCTACAGACAACCCTTATCGGTATATGCAGTTTTTTTTTTTTTTTTTTTTTTGTAAAGGTGAACTTAACCCTTAATTTTTAATGAAAGTGGAGTATTCCTGTAAAAACTTGTCAGAATCCTGAATAAAAAGGTTTGCTATGACATGCATTTGGAGCAAGTGCAAAAGCAACTCTTTAGTGTAAGAATTCCTAATCGTATTTTGTTTTGATATATTGGGGATCAGTTACCTCTGCGTGTGTGTGTTTTTTATTCCATGTGGAGGAGGCTTTATGCCTGAACCTGAAACCTCAGACATGAAATATAAACAAATCCTACCCCTCTATAGTGTGTGCTTGTCTCCATTTAAGAGAACGAAGTGTTCTCTGTCTGCTGCCTCGAGCCTTTATCAGTATAAATCACTTCTGACAAATTTTCCTGACACCAATAGAAAAATGGTGACAGGGGAGGGTCCTCCAGCAGATTGACAGCCTCAGGTCTGTTCTTGTGTGCTGTATGAAATGGGTTGTGTCCCTCCAATCTGCTCTCAGAGCTCTCCTCACTGATCTCTGCAGAGTGTAACTTCAGCTTTCCACCCCTTTTTTTCTGAACACTCACACAAGCTTTATCATTCAGCACTTTGAACGCATGTAGAGAAGAGAGGGCTGCAGATAAACAGGTACAATTTATGTAGGGTGGTTTGTTTCATCCCTGTGTATCATCTGAAGCCAGTCACTTCACTGGTTATATGGAAGAGTTTACAACTGCTGCTGCATGCGTGCAGATCTGAGAACTCAAGCACAGACCTCTCACCAGCAGAGTCTCTGAGACTCATGAAGAAGCATAGGGTGATGTGACCTACAGTATTTCACTGGTTGTTCAATTTTTGATGTATTTTACATTTTAATCTTTCTTCATTACTTAATTTCCCATACCTGCACTGCATCATGACTCCGGTTTCTAAATATTTTTCCAAATGTCATTTTATTCCTCTGGTCCCTGACCATCAGAAATTCAAAGTAAAAGACAAGAAAGGAAAAGAAGAACAACAGCCAACCCAGTGTACAGTGGGGCAGTATTTGAACCTGAGGTGAGTGTTTTCCTGTTGTGTGGATGCAATTCATATTTTGTCACAATTCCAGAGAACATAGTTTGTTCCAGTGTATCCAACATTTCAAACCCGTTCAAAATGTAGGATTAAATGTCTGAACTAAGTTGCATAGTTGTCAGATTTTTTCCCCCATCTTATAACTCTTCGGGTCCTTTCACACAGCGATGTGTCCGATGAGATCCGTTCTGCTCAGCGGGGGATCGGTCCCCCCGATCCCCGCTGAGCAGGCAGATGACAGCTCCGTCTCTGCTCTGTGTGCAGAGATGGAGCGGTCAGATTCCCCGCTGTTCTCTTTGGGGAGATCAGATGAGAACGGACCGTCTGTTCGTTCTCATCCGATCCGCCGGATGGATGGAAAATAGGGTTTCCATCTGTCCGGATTTCACGGATAGGATCGGAAGCGGATAGCAGCGGGTTTCAGCGGCAGCAAGCAGGTGTGCCAGTTTTATTCATTCATGATATGCCTTTAGTGTAACTGTTTTGATAAATCATTGGGTTGGGTTCCTAAACGTTTATTATATTGCAGCTTACCAATTCTTAGATGTGATGGCTGCATTCGTTTTCTTTTTTAGGGTCCTTTCACACGGCCGCTCCGTCTGTCCGCAAATCATCCCATCCGTTTGCGGATGATTTGCGGACATAATGTAATTGAATGGCATTGCGGATGTCAGCGGAATACCATCCCTATTTTTTTTAAAAAAAGTCCCGCAGTGGACTTAAGCAGCGGAGCGGCCGTGTGAAAGGACCCTTAGGCTTTCTTTCCTTCATTTTCACCTGGTGATCTGACCAGTAAGTCTGTTTTTTTTACAAGCTCTCTTGCTGATGTATTAGTTACAGGGATGAGAAAAAAAATATTCTACACTGGCTGGGGTGCTTAGAATGATCAGTTTTATTCATTTATGGTAAAACCTTTATCCTAAAAAAAAAAAAAAAAAAAATAGCTGTGCTTAAAAAGTGTGAGCTGGAGTTTGGCTTTAGTTCATTAATGTATCTAAATCTGCTAGTATATCTAACACTCCCTCCCGGGACTGACAGTGCTGCTGTCCAAATGTGCCCCCTGTGCTCTTTTATCCAGAGCGGAGGCTCACTAATATGAGGTATGCTACTGGCTGGATCACCAAATGAAAACACAGGGAAAAAAGCCCAAATACATTTACAGATGGAGCAGCTGTTGCTATTTGATGCACTTGTCATTCCAGCAGCAAAAATCAGCTGATTCTCGCTGCTTGAATTTGATGTAAGTGGCTGAACGGCTGTGTGAAGGAAGCCTTTATTGTGCCTTCATTCACAGAACAATCTCCCTCTAGTACAGTGTTAACAGATCCTTTATTTTCCCGATCGAAGGGCATATTATTTCCCCACTGATACTTTGTTTTCTTTTAACTAACTGGACAGTAAACCTCACTGTTATTTTGTACATTACAAAGATAATAAGTGTGTGTGTTTTTTCTTTTCCTTCTTGCATAGAAATTACTTTAATGATTTATCCCAATTTTTGTCTGTTTACTGCACGTATTAACAGAAGTTGCATTATTTACTGCACATGCAGTAATTTACTTTGTTAATTTTCACGAGTTCACACTCGCTTACTCATAACCATGCCTTAAATCAGTCATAAAAGAACACCCCACCTGCCCTTAAATCACAGTGAACCCCCCCCTTATCTTGTGCTGCTGCTGCTGGGAAGAAGCTGGGGGTGGAGGAGGGGGAAGCAGAAATTGCAGGATCTGGAGACGAACCAGAGGAGTGCTGGAGTCTGCTGAATGCTGGGACCGGGGCAGGCGGAGACGAGGGGATTCTGCAGCTGAACAGAGAGGCACAGAATCTGTAGTAGGAGTTCTGCTGTCCTCTCTGCTGCCGGTTGCTGGGACGGTGGGGGTGGGGGCAGAGATGAGCCTCTCTGCAGCTGCATAGAAAAGCGCAGGATCTGGCAGAAGAATTGCAACAAGAAGGGGGTGGAGATGGTGGAGAGGTGCGAGGGCCATATGAAATGGCCTAGAGGGCCAGAATCGGCGCACTAGTTTTGTGTTCGACACATGTGCATTAGAGAATTGACCCTGGTATATCATAGCTGAGCACGCCTAAACAAAAAATAGCTCATTTCTCATGTACCTGCTTGTATCTTTTATTTCTGAGTAACGTGCACATGTTTGGATGATGCAGTAGAGGGGACAGGCAATGTGCAAAGTATGGTTCCCACTGATTTTCAGCAATCTCTTTGTGAACCTGTCCTGTACCCTAATGAGCACAGCACAATATGTTCTGTTGTACCTGCAAAATCTAAATCTTTGATGATCCATTTGTTTATTTCTATCCCTCTGAGAAACCTCTGGATTCTAGGCATTCTTTTAAAGAATAAGGCTTCTTTCACACGGCCGCTCAGCTTTTTTCCTCCGCTGCGGCACTTTTTTTTTTTTTCACGGATACGGATGACACTTGTGTCATCTGCTCTGTATGTCCGCATATCATCCCATCCGTTTGCGGATGATATACGGACATAATGCATGTCTATGGGGGATTTTGTAGGTCAGCGGATGACACCGCTGACATCCGATTTTGCTTCCTTTCCATTTTTTAAACAGAAGAAAAAATAGGGTTCTGTTCCGTTCCAAAAAACGGAACAGAGCTGAAAGGACGCAAATCGGATGTCAGCGGATGGTCATCCGCTGACATCCGCAATGCCATTGACATACATTATGTCCGTATATCACCCGCAAACGGATGGGCTCATATACGGACATACGGAACGCCCGTGTGAAAGGGGCCTAAGTTCACCTTTAGAACATGTTATACCTATATTAGGTTGTAATATGTAACATGTTACTAAACCACCTGCCGCCACCCCTACCTTATCCCCCATTGTGACAGTGGACCAGTTTAGTTTTTGGACCAGTGGAGTTTTGTGACTGAACGAACTGCAACTACTTTCAGCCATTGCAGCTGACCGCTTATAATTCTCAATGAACTGTGAGGGCGCTGGTGAGCATTCTTGTAGTTCATTGATCTTCATGGACTTTAGTAACTGCCTGACTGTATCAGAGGTACAAGCAGACGTTTCTACTGACAGTCTGCAAGAGCCTGGCATTGCACCCGCAATCTGCTGATTGTGGATGCAATGCTATACAGGCCCCTAAAAAAAAAAAAAAATGAACATTCTGTTTCCTGCAAAAAAGATGTGTGTTTTTAAAATATTTTATTTTAAAGGTTAACTTTGCCTTTAAGAAGGCTTCTAAATTTCACAACTGATAGTGAAGGATCTGTTATTGTACTGTTGAGGGAAAAGATGGTGCTGATACAAATTTAGGCCTGTCTGTATTGTCTTATTAGGGGAATATCAAACATACTGACAGTCAATTTAAACCAGGACATGCAAAAACAAGCTATTTCTTCACTGGGGAGGCCAGACAATTGAAAGTGGCCTTACTCTGATTTAGCATATGTGAGCAACCCCTCTACCAGTAAAAATATTATTTTTTGTTTAGGTTAGAGGTCTTCTTTAACCTTGACAGTCAATGTTAAAACCATGCCAATATAATTTTTTTTTTTTTTTACTTGCAGCGTAAGAAGAGTGCGGTGACGTACTTGAACAGCACAGTGCATCCAGGGACGAGGAAGAGAGGTATCCTGCACACCCCTGTGCTATCAGCTTCACTTTCCTTTTGCTCTTTTTCTGTTGCTTTGTCCCACCATTGTGTACTTTTCTGCAGCAGCAGTGGGGTCTGATTGAATGTGTGTGATTGTGCTGGTCTCGTGTTACTAACATTCTTACTTAGTGTTGTAAAGTATAAGAAAGGATAAAGAATGTGTCATGAAGTAATACATATGTGAAAAACATTAGAGGGAAGCTGACAATCGGTGAACATCTAGCCAGTGTACTGGTATTGGGGCGTTATGGTCACTTACAATGTAGCTAAATATCTGTATGCATCCTTGGAATTGGAGGATATCTGCTTCTATCACACTGGTATAAGACTTTGTAAGATATGTTGTCAATCCAATCCTAAATACAGTTTTTGAATGGGATACTTCTAAACACTTATTCAGTAAATGTATTTGCATATATTTGTTAGAACACAGTTTTTCCCTGTTCTTGAGGTGAAATGTTGCCATCTATGGCAAGAGGAATTTATCAAGTGAAGAGCAGTATGAATCCAGCATCAGTGATAGTTTTTTTTTTTTTTGCTAATCATACCCTGCATTGTATACCACTTGTACCAAATGTGTTGTTAGTCAGTGAGCTCATCGAGATCCCAGGGACACAGTCACATCCTGCACTGTACTTGTTGTACCACATATGATATTACTGTCAGTGAGGTCACAGGGAACCCTAGGTTCACACCGCCTCAAAATTCCCTTTACACTTAGAGCTGTTATTCTTACATTTCAGATCCCAGACTTTAGGCGTCCAGCATAGTACATACGCAAAACACTTTTTAACCAAGTGTGTGTTTATTTTTGTATTATGAGCCTGTATTAAATATTAGATGTGAACAACACACTCCCGTATTTCACACACTCCTGCCTTCTGCCATGATCTGCACTGCTGCAACTGCAAATTGTTATGCATTAGTCAGCCCTGACTTCTGTCAAGTAGATGGCTGCTTCCTCCTGTAAAAGGCCTGGTGCCTGATGACGATTTGTTGCTTAACGTTGTGGTGCAGGCGAAGTATGTGCACGTGCTTCATACTTGGAATTTCCGAGATCACTCTGGGGTTGCTACAGGGCAATGGGCAGGGTAAGTAAAGGCACTGAATGATACCTTCTACACAGTGGGAGTTTAATTTAACAATCTCATACCTCATAGAAACCTAGAAAAGTGACAGCAGAAAAAAAACTGAGTAGTCCATCGAGTCTGTCCATTTTTAAAAACATTTTTAATTTTTTTTTTTTTTTTTCGTTAACTTTGAGTATAGAATTGCTCAGATATAACCTCATGGCAGAACCATGTTCATGTTTGAAACCATTTAATGTTTACTGTGTCACTACCTCTGCTGGAAGTTTATTCCAAGCATCAACTACCCTTTCAATAAAATAATACTTTCTAAGATTAGTTTTGAACTTTCCTCCAGTTAGTTTGAGGCCGTGTCCATGTGTTCTTGATTTTGGTTTTATATTGGAAAAAAAAAAAAACTGCCCTCCTGAACCTTATTCACCCCCTTGATGTAGTAAAAGGTTTCAGACAGGTCTCTTTCCATTCTTTCCTCCAGACTGTACATATTAAATTCCTGAAGTCGCTCTCGATATTTTTTTTTATCCCTCAAACCTTTTACCATTTTTTTTACCGGTCTCTGGACTCGTTCTATTTGATCAATTTCTTTGTGTAAGTTAGGTCTCCCAGAACTAGAAACTGTATTCTAAATGAGGTCTCACTAAAGATTTATATAGAGGAATCGGAACCCCTTTCCTCCTGCTGGTGATCCCTCTAGTGATTCATCCTAGAATTCTATTTACTTTTACCACTGCCTGGTCACACTGTTCGCTCATTTTGCATCTGAAATAAGTACCCAAAAATATTTTTCTTCTGTAGTGCTGGCTAACACTGTATCCCCAATGGAGTACTTTTTTTAGGGGATTATTTTTCCCTAGGTGTATTATTTTACATTTAGAAACCTTGAACTGCAGTCTCCACTGCTTTGACCAATCTTCCAGCAATGCAAAATCATGTTCCATGTTAGCCACCTCCAGAGATTTTAACCCTATTACACACCTTTGTATCATCAGCAAAAATACATTCCTTGCCCAACAAACCTTTAGTTCTACAACTTACATAGAGATTCCATGCTTGATGGACTGTGGGTTGGTCTGAGATACCCCTTTAGCGGTTTACAAGGCAGGGGTTGTCAAGTCTACCTGCTTGTAGGTGGGGTACAGTGTGGCGGCAATACCACGAACAGTCCCAGTTCACAATTTACCTAGTGGGAAGACAGCCCAGCCAGGAACACTCACAGTTCCAACAGTGTGTAGAGAGCAGATCGAACTGACAGTGCCTGTAGAGAGGGAAGGAATGCAGCCTGGTGGTCTTATGCCCAAGCATGCAGATGTCCAGGGAAGTTATGAGCCGTATGCTTTCCCTTCTCGGAAGGAATCTTTCCCTGCACTAGTTCTGTCCCTTCCAGGCAGGGTACCTGTCCCTACACTACCTACTCCTGCCAAATCTAAGAGCCAGGGCCTTAGAAAAGGCTATACCTGACCGAAGATGGCTGCTAGAGCCACATGGAGTGGCAGCATCCAATTAGGAAAGCTTCCCCAGTGACCCAGAAAACCATAAAGGAACCATTTTCCTCTTGACTTCCTCTCCAACAAGCTGTTGCTGAAGAGCACTACCGGCGAAAGCAGACTGCGACTGGCTACATGCTTCCCATACCATTGGTAAGATTTAAAGTGTATCTATAGCCAAAACTTTTTAATTTTTGATATACAGGGATAGATTAGAATTCTTGACAGGTTTTACTAGAGAGATTTTTTTACTTCCTATCTAGTAAAAATGTTGTCTGCAGTGCAGGAATTGAGGGGAACTCTCTCGAGCAGCAACACAGACAGAAGTAAAAATGCTTTTTTTATGTTATAGTGGATCTTCAGTCCTCTTTGTGACTGGCGCTGCCCCATTATGCCGCATGTGCAGATTGGCCCCTTGGCTCTGCCTGGCCTTCGGGTCCTGGCAGAGCCCGTCATCTGTGCACGCGCAAGAGTATGGGAAAGGTTTCAGTATTGTCAGTCTTTGTATGGGCAGTTTTTTGGTATCTGTGCCCTGTGGCACACATCCCAGGGGCGGTGAGGAGGTCTCGTCTAGGTGAGTGGAAGTGCTTCTTAACCACTTGCCGTCTGCTCACTCGAGCACTACTGCGGCAAAGTGGTTCGTTATCGTCTGGCGACGTAGACCTACGTCGCCAGACACTCCCCTTTCTCGCTCCCGCTGTATTCAGTCACAGCGGGAGTCGGGCCAGGGGAGGAGCAGCGGCGATCGCCGCTGCTCTTCCCCGATCGTCGGGGAATCGAGTGTGGAGATCTTCTAAGTGACAGGCAGGGTCAGATTGCAGGGTTCAGCATAGCTGAACATGCGATCTGTCCTTGTGTCACTCAGTCACCTCCCCCCACACACGTTAGTAAGCACCAGGCATACATTAACCCCTCCCTCTCCAATAAAATTAACCCTTCCCTGCCAGTGTCATTTTTACAGTAACAGTGCATATATATAGCACTGATTACTGTAGTAATGTCACTGGTACCCCCAAAAGTGTCAAAAATGTCAGTCAAGGGTCCGATCTGTCCGCCGCAATGTCGCAGTCCCGCAAAAAAAATCGCAGATCGCCGCCATTACTCGTTAAAAAAAAATCTTTCCCTTAGTTAGTAAACGCAATAACTTTTGCGCAAACCAATCAAAATACGCTTATTGTGATTTTTTTTTTTTTTACCAAACCTAGGTAGCAGAAAACAAATTGGCCAAAAATTAAAAAAAACTTTGATTTTTAAATTTTGGGGGGGGGAATTTCATATAAAAAAATGTGAAAAATATTGTTATTTTTTCAAAATTTACGCTCTTTTTTTGTTTATAGCGCAAAAAGTAAAAATTGCACAGGTAATCAAATACCACCAAAAGAAAGCTCTGTTTGTGGGAAAAAAAGGACGTAAATTTCATTTGGGTACGGCGGGGTTGCGCAATTGTCAGTTAGTCGCACAGTGCCGAATCGCAAAAAGTGGCCCAGACGTAAGACAGCAAAATCCTCTAGTGGTAAAGTGGTTAAAAAAACAAACAAAAAGGAAAAAACTAGAATGTCAATTGCTAAGAGATGGAAGGGGGAAGAACCAGAGAAGGACCATTTTATAGGAGGTTTCCATATTCTGTATTCTAGCGCCTTCCCATCTTTGTTGGCTGGCACGGGATGACTTCATTCCTGTGCATGAGCAAGAGGCCGTAATTCCAGCACACACGAATCAGGCTGGCTGTGTGCAGCTTCGCTTACATGCCAGTAGACAGCCAGGTAAGTGTATTTTATTGCAGAAGAGATATTTCATGTCTGTTCTGCAATAAAAAAACTGCCTGCTCACAGAGAAACACTGCAGAACTTTAGTTCAGCTATAAGTAGGGGAATGCTCTCAGCTTTTTATGGTCTGTTTATCTATTGCAGATTTCCCTTTGCATGCAGTCTAGTAAAAGGTTTTCCCAGAACTAAACGTGAAGATAGAAGTAAATCTGATAGGGGATGTAGCCTCTCCCTATTTTATTCAAAATGAACGAAAAAAAGTTGTGGGCATTAATGCACTTTAATTTTTGTAAATATTCTCAGTGGCGAGAAATGTTATGTTAGAGTAACTCTATTTCTGACCACTAGAGGGTGAAGTTTCTGAAAAAGAATTGCAATCTCTTAGGTGTCTGTTTATCAAGCAGCAGAAAATAACTACTGCTGAGTTCTCCGGCATTCTCAGAGGACATCTCCCTCCTCTGAGTGCCTGTTGATGAAGCGGTGTAGATCGTTTTTCCTTTTGAGGAGTGAAGCGATCTACAAAGCTTTGAACTATGGAGAACATGGCCTGGTTCTATAATCTCGTGAGACATAGAGAGATTACAATTCCAGAAAATCAGTGAAACACTGAGGTCTGTGGTTTTTTTTTTTTTTTTAAACAGCAGTGAATTACCACTGCTGAGTACACAGGCATTCTCGGAGACTGCCCACCTTAGTACATCACACTACACCTCATGTTAATAAAGTTAATAAATAGTAAAACCTTGGATTGTGAGCATAATTCCTTGCAGAAACGTGCTTGTAATCCAAAGCAAATTTACCCGTAAGAAAGAATGGAAACACAGATGATTCGTTCCACAATCATTTATTCATATAAAAAGGATTACAGCAATACAAAATACAGTATAAAATGTACTGTAAAAATAAAACCAATTAACCTACACATCAGGAGCTACAGAGTATAAAAGAGAAGAGAGGCGGTTCACACCCCACAGATCTGAAAGTCGACACGACTTTGCCAGGCAACTTCGAAGCAACTTCAATTTACATCAATTAAGATAAGGATCCGACTTCGAGGCAACTTCCATTAAAGTCTATGGGCACAAGTCGAATAGAAGTCTCCTTGAAGTAGTACAGGAACCTTTTCTGAAGTCAATGCGACCTTCAGTAGAGCTAATTAAGAGCTCCCATTGACTAAAATGAGATTTCACATGTCACGCAACTTGGAGTCTCACAAGTCGGATCCCAAGTCTCGGCAGTGTGAACCAAGCCTTATACTCAGTTGTGGTGTGACGCTACTCGTTTTGTAAGACATCACTCGTTTATCAAGTTAAAATGTATTAAAATGTTTTACTCCTTGTAAAATTCGTAGACCAAGTTACTCGCAATCCAAGGTTTTACTGTGTATGTATGTAATATGTTATATACAGTATCTCACAAAAGTGAGTACACCCAGTATATTTTTGTAAATATTTTATTATCTTTTCAAATGACACTTTGCTACAATGTAAAGTAGTGAGTGTACAGCTTGTATAACAGTGTAAATTTGCTGTCCCCTCAAAATAACTCACACAGCCATTAATGTCTAAACCGCTGGCAACAAAAGTGAGTACACCCCTAAGTGAAAATGTAAAAATTGGGCCCAATTAGCCATTTTCCCTCCCCGGTGTCATGTGACTCGTTAGTGTTACAAGGCCTCAGGTGTGAATGGGGAGCAGGTGTGTTAAATTTGGTGTTCTCTCATACTGGTCACTGGAAGTTCAACATGGCACTGATGATCTGAAAAAAGAATTGTTGCTCTACATAAAGATGGCCTAGGACGTATGAGTGCTACCAGAATTTCTGCAGAGGTTGAAGGGGTGGGGGGTCAGCCTGTCAGTGCTCAGACCATACGCTGCACACTGCATCAAATTGGTCTGCATTTGTGTCGTCCCCGAAGGAAGCCTCTTCTAAAGATGATGCACAAGAAAGCCCGCAAACAGTTTGCTGAACACAAGCATACTAAGAACATAGATTACTGGAACCATGTCCTGTAGTCTGATAAGACCAAGATAAACTATTTTTGTTCAGATGGTGTCAAGCATGTGTGGCGGCAACCAGGTGAGGAGTACAAAGACAAGTGTGTCTTGCCTACAATCAAGCATTGTGATGGGAGTGTCATTGTCTGGGGCTGCATGAGTGCTGCTGGCACTGGGGAGCTACAGTTCATTGAGGGGACCATGAATGCCAACATGTACTGTGACATACTGAAGCAGAGCATGATCCCCTCCCTTCAGAGACTGGACCGCAGGGCGGTTTTCAAACATAAAAACGACCCCAAACACACCTCCTACTGTCTTGCTAAAGAAGCTGAGGGTAAAGGCGATAGACTGGTCAAGGTCTCTAACATCCACCAGCTCCGTGATGTCATCATGGAGGAGTGGAAGAGGCCTCCAGTTGCAAGCTGTAAAGCTCTGGTGAACTCCATGCCCAAGAGGGTTAAGGCAGTGCTGGAAAATAATGGTGGCCACACAAAATATTGACACTTTGGCCCAATTCTGACATTTTTTCTTAGGTGTGTACTCACTTTTGTTAGCGGTTTAGACATTAATGACTGTTTGAGTTATTTTGAGGGGACAGAAATTTACACTGTTATACAAGCTGTACACTCACTACTTTACATTGTAGCAAAGTGTCATTTCTTCAGTGTTGTCACATGAAAAGATATAATAAAATATTTACAAAAAGAAGTGATTTGAGTGCACATGTTTATCCTTTGGAGTTTGTGCCTAAAAGTGGATATGGATTGGAAATTCTAGCAAAGTATGTAACCATGACATAAATGCCATTTATAAAAAAAAAAATATATATATATATATATATATATATAATTTTATCCTACCGTCATCCTAAATATCCTGCTTTCCCTGATACAATGGCAGGTGCACTCTGCGTTTTGAAGGTGCTGTGGCCATGTCATTGTTCTGCAGTTTTACTTTGGCAGCAGCATTTAGGGAGGGCAGTTTTCTCTGTGAGTAGGTGAGCTCACTCACGGGAACAAAACAGCAGGTGCTTCTCTTAAGTGTTTTATTGTCCATATTTGCTTTTCAGGACTTGCTGCCAGTGAGTGTTGCATAAAATGGTTCTCTATCTCAGTCTCTGCAGATTGCAGAATCTTTGTGTCCATTTTTTCCTTTCTGGAGAGACAGCGCACCTGCTGTTTTCCATTAGTCCTGTGTATCTTTACTTATTCTTAGCTGAATGTCAGCACCCCACTCTGAATTTTTAGGCCTTCTAGATTACCCATTGCAATCTTTACGCAAGTGATCATGCGATAGTCTGATTTTCCTTTAGTAAACTAAACTAATTTTTGAAAACTGCGGGGAATCCATTTATGTGCTTGAACAGCCAAGAATAGAGATTTAATTTTTACAGGTACCACACACATTTTTCTGTGTCATAATTATATCCACCAGAGTAAAGTTTGATTAAATAACTCCACCTGGACGCCCATGTACAAAGGATTTTTCTGTTTTGCCCAGTTCTTTAACTTACTCTAAACTACCTGTGTAAAGATGCCAACAGACCTAAAATTATCATCAGCTTGTCATGATCACATTTGAAAATGATTCAGATTGTATCTGGATGTTCTCTGAACTCCACCCGAATACCACTGATCAATCCATCTTGGGGAGGAGTCCATCAGAAAAGTTAGATTTTCTTGGGTGTTCACTACTGGTTGTATTTCAAATACCCCCCCCCCCCCCGACTATTTTAAAGTTCAATAAATCCTAGAGTTAGGCTTCAATCATGAAAATCGCTATATATGTAGGGTTTTCACAATTGTAGAGTGCCTGAAGAAACAGATAGGTTGGTGAAAGCTTGCAACTTAAAGCTGAAGTTTTGGTATGGATATTTTTTTGAAGCTACATTAGTCCAGCTTTGACCAATGTAAGTATGTATGTGCCAGTGGACAATCCCTTTTACAAGCTGGAAATCACTGTAGCAAGCACCGCTAATACAGCGCTCGCCTCTAGCTTTTAGGTCCTGCACTGAGTAGCTGCTGTGCTGCTTAGTGAATACAGGGGATTGATCACTCTGCATAGGTGCCATTCAGAGAGCACTGCATTTTCTCAAATAATGAAAGCATTCGCCAATTGGACAAGGCGGAGATCACAAAGTCAACACCCTGCTTCTCCACTAGTTAACCACCCTGGTACTTGCAGGAGGCAGTATGCAGTGTTACCAGCAGACAAACGTGCCACATCATCACGTACTCTAAACCAAGTTCTAGCAAGTAAACCTCTGTTGCATGAATCACAAAGTGCTGCATAATGGGTGTCTGTAAAGCTTCTCTTTTATCCAGGTCATGATATGTGTAGTAGTAGTTACTCCTGTTCACCTGGCCTTGTTCTAAAATGTTTAAAGCTGAACTCCAGGAAATCCCCCCCCCCCCCCCATGCATTGGGGCTGTGCCCTGCTTTGCATTGGTTAACTGCTCGTTTCATCAAGGAGAAACAAGAAAGCTGTACTCGCTCGATTCTCTGCTCCAGTGGCAAAAGGCATTCCCCCGCGATGAAGTGGTGGACTCTCTTCACGTCCTGAGCAGGTTTATTGGCATGATGACGTCAGGAACTGTCCAATGCACTAGACTCTTGAGGGGGTTCTTGAGTCACAGGGACTAGTCTTGTGCGAGGAGGATTAGGTAAGTATATCTCCGTTCTCCAATCCCCTAGACCAGGGGTATTGAATTAAAATTCACAAAGGTCCAATCAGTAAAATATTCTTCCAGCAGAGGTCCGAATCGCATGTTTGTGCAATGATCGCCCTGTATCCTCACAACCAATCACCTGCTTGTTAACTTGGGTAGCCCCCGCCCCGTCCATAGCTGTCCTGCCTCCAGCTGTTAGCTCTGTCAGAATGCCCGTGGTGATGGCTGTGGGCAGAAGGACTCTAAAGGGTGGGACTGCTTGGGTCCGGATGAGACAATAACTGGGTCCTGACCCGGACCGCGGTCCGCCATTTAGTGATGCCTGCCCTAGACAAAAAGGAGCGGTTAACCTGTGCAGTGTGGGCACAGCACCACTGCATGGGATAAAGAAAAAAATGCCCGGAGTTCAGCTTTAAGGTGTTTTGCTGTTCATCCAAGAAGCCTCCTTAGTGCTTATAGGTGTCCTGTACTGGTGTGGTTGTAAATTCTGGGGTATGTTCCTGATGCTCATTAGAATTTAGACTTGCTTGGATTTGTATTGAAAGGTCTTCAGCAGTATAGGGCAGATTCAGTGTGACTAACTACTGCTACTACTGAATATCGGGAGGTTTATTTTCTTTATTTATACAACACCTTTTCATCATTTACCTTGCTGTGAACTATTATTCAATCATTCATTCTCTTTTATGTGTGACTGACCATCCTCTTGCTCTTTTACTTCCACCAGTCCTTTTATTATTGCCTGTGGTCTCTTGCCTTGTTCTGATCCATGTCTGTGTGGGGGTGGCCATCTTTGAGTGAGCAGAACTGTACTATCACCAAATCTCCTGGCACTAGCAGTCAGAGGTAGCATTGCTTTAGAATATACAGTATAGCTATGAGGCTGGAGGCACAGGAATGCTTGGACACCCTTACATACCAGGAAATGCACGTTTTTTTCTCTGGAGAAATCCCAGGCAAAAGGAACATTTTTAGGGAAACAGCTTAGGCACAATTAACGTTTTCACGTTTTGAGTCCAGGTCATCTTTAATAGCAAAAACATCCAGTAACATATCTGTAATGTGTCACCTGTTGCAAGTGTGTGCCTTTTTGGATGCTCAATCCAGTGTTTGATGTTACTTAATATTCTGTTACTTGCATGTTCTCTGTGTGATTGACTACTGCTGCTTTTTCTCCTGCTCACTGCCAGTCTACCGATTTTCCTTTTAACTGTCGTGATAACTATCCTCTTCACTTCTGTGATATTATATTGGTTTTCCTCATCTACTGCATCATTTCCTTTTCCATGCTAGCCAATGAGGAACACTGGCCAAAGGTATGTAAATCCCCCCATTTTTGTTTCTTTTTTTGTTGTGTTTTGTTTGTGTTTATTAACATATAGGTCGTCCTCCCAAATACAACACGGCCCTGGGTTTGAGCGCCCTGCCACCCACCTCCCCTCCATCCAGTCATCCTGATTCCCCTGAAAGCGAAAAGACCCAGATCACATGTAGTTTCCCTGCAAGCATCCTGCCTGTGTCCTTGCCTAATCCTAGTTCCACGGACGTAAGTAACAAATACAAAAGGGACTGTAAATCCAGAAGGGTCCTAATGTGTGGCGAGCTGAAAGACCCGTTGTCCTCGTAAAGCCAGCAGCAGCATGTGTACAGGCAGAGTGGATTTGGGGGATCTCCTGTAATCAACCCTGGCCATGCATGCTTCCTGAACAGCCTGTTATACCTATTAATGCTGCTTATGTAGAGTGTGTGATATGATATAAAAGTGCAAATGCTATTTACAGGTAAATTTATGTTAATGGATACATGACTGTGCTTTCATTTAGAATTGTGTGAGGTATTCTTGGGGACTTTGCAGATTAGGTTTCATTCTTTACATTTAAAATAGTGTTTCCCCAAAAAATAGAGAAAATGTCTTCTCTAGTTATTTAGGATCTTTCTAAAATGAATCCCTAGTTTTACCAGTGCTTAGATTTCAGAAACCTTCACTAAACTGTTACCTGCAGAATGACACAGTCTACTTCTTTAGGTGCTGCTTTATTCTATGTTACTTTTATCTTCCTAAACTGCTCTCTGCTCTGGCTTCTACCTCATTTAAATTGTACAGTGTTCTTTTCCTGTGAAGTAACCTCTCTTTCATGGCCTATACCTGTCATGTGAATAGTAAATTACCTTTCCTTCTTCACTGTAAACAGCCTGTTGTCTTTTTTTTTCTCTTAAATCTAGTTTTATTGATAAATCTTTCAAAACTTCAGAAATAAAAGCCTTTACTACGAGGGTAAATGCTCATTAAATCTAGGGGAAGGATAATGCAGGATACACACACATGTTCAGCGGGTTGAAAAAACAAAAAACAAAAAAAAAACCATACAGTTCGCCAAACTAACACTAGTAATGTTTGTATGGCGATCACTCCCCTGACACCCTGATCAGCTGATCAGATGCTGGTTTTCCAGCATGCTTGTTTGACAGAAGCCAGTTTGGGAGCCAAAAGTCACAGGCCAAAAGTCTGCTGGTTCCTGCTGAACCAACCATTTTCAGCCCATGTGTACTCAGCCTCCACAAAGGCAGTCACACACTAATTTCGTCAAGTACAATGCAGTACCAATAATCCTGCATTGTAGGGGAGGATGGTGAGGGTCTGCCCAGAGCATCAGAATACGGGGGAGTGAAAATTAGAGTGAATATTGCAGCTTATTCCTTTATACCTAGACCTAATGAGCAATAAGCTCTTGCAAGGGGGCACCACTGTAAGGGTTCTTTTGTGCATTTCCTGGAGATTTTTCCCTCCCCTAACTTGGTTTGTCATATTGTAGATGTGATTACACAGTGTAATGTGGGTATTCAGTGTTTGACTTGGCGGTCCCAGAAAGTGGTACACTGACACGTGGGCCACAACATAAAGGCTGTGTTCACAACTTCTGATGTGGGGCAGTTGATCTGCTGTGTGGATTTTGGAAGGGAAGGATGTAAAAAATATTAATTGGAGATCATGTCCTCTTGTGTATGTAGCTATACTTCCTTAATTCCACTAAATATTAATAAACACACGAAGGCAACACAATACAGTGTGTTGCAGTACACAGTTATGTGACATATGCAATTTTTTTTGCTATATTGGCAGCCCATTATTCTCCATTGGCTACCTTAATGGAGCATAGAACACAATTTAACACATTGCAAGAATGTAAATGTTCCCTCTCTGTTCCAAGGTGTCTAGAAAGAAAGCCAGAAACTTGCAGTGGGATCTCATGATTGACATGGCTGACCAAAGTACATCTAAACCCTGAAATATCACTTTTAGGTGGACTAATGCTCTACAAGAATGTCTATTGCTTGCTTTTTAATTCTTGTTTCCTCTGTTTACTAACCTCTAATCACTGACCTCTGCAGTCCTTTTCAAGATTGATTATCTTGGCATCGCTGGCTGTTTTTAGTAGTTGTTATTCTGTGGAGGTTCTCTTGAGTTTGTTCAGTGGCTGTCCTATTTAGTGGTCTCTTTCTCTCTGTATTATCCTGAACCTTCTTTGTCCCACATGTCCTGGGATCTCAGGATGACTTTCCTTTAAGTAGTTCACTTCTTTTTTTTTTTTTTCCAGCTGCTTATCCCAGTTTGGCGTGTGCAGGTGTGCAGCCCCAAACTCGCACTGTATGCATTTGGGACAGCTCACCTGCACACCTGTCAAATTAGGACAAGTGTCTGCCTCGTCCCATTGGCTTGGTGGCTCAAGCTAGTGAAGTTGGTACTCCCACCCTGCGCAGCAAGAATTGGGATGACCCCAGTAATAAGATTTTTAAAGCAGTTTAGCGATGGCAGGTTCTAAATTCTTTACCTTTTTAAATGCACTTGTATGTCTGATTTGTTCTGTATTTATTTCAAACCAAGAAAATATATTTCAAACCAAGAATATATAGGATTTTGGGTGTGGTTAATTATTGCTAACTGTATATACCAGCAGTTTCAGAATACCTACAACCTCTTTTTGTAACAGGAGCATCAAGCGTCTATTTCAGGCTGGGCTCACACTAATGCGACTGCAGACATTGCATTTGATTCGCACCGCATGCCTGTGCACATCACATATGCTGCCTGTGCGGTGCAAATTTAGCCATATGGTATGTATGACTGAAATCGTATTGCATTTGCATCAAAAGGGTGCAGAACCCGCACTGGAATCTGATCATATGGGTGTTTAGACCTTGTGTTGAGTCCTGCAAACCGATTTGGTGGGTGTCATAAACTCTATAATGACACCCCGCAGCGGTTCGCAGAGCGCAGTGTGAACTGCCTTAGATTCTGATCCCGCACAGAAATCGCTGTGGTTTCTGCATCACACCAGTGTGAACCCAGCCTGAAGCTGAATTTCCAGTAAATACACAAATAAATCACCCATAAAAGAGCTCTTTTACCTGCCAAAGAATTAGTATTTCTGCTCATCCAGTCCTGGGAATTACACCACTGTACTGCACAGTCAGGTGGTGGATGAGTTATAGACTGTGGAAGGATAAAGTAGTGTAAACACCCCCCTTTCTTTTACCTTCTGCCTGTTGCTCAGTTTTAGGGCTTGTACACACCAGCCTGCACTAGCGGTTTGCTTGGGCGTGCAGGCTGGTGTTCATTGTGTAGTGGTACCTTGCAATGTCAAATGCACAGTTTTTTATTTATTTATTTTTTTACTGCGAAATGCCACAAAATGAAATTTCACTTAGTTCTATGCACCTAAGCAGAGCCAGGCACTGAGATAATGTTTGCATTCTTATGCAGTGCAACCCACCTCAAGACAGCGTTGTGGTGGGAAGTGAGCACATAGAAAACTATTGTTTTCTATGTGTCCTGGCAGATCTACGCAGCTCAACTGAAGTGGATTTTGGATTTTTTTTTTGATCTACTTGGAAAGAACTCGGTTAGACATTTAGTTATCTGTTTCGTTTTGTAATCTGTGGTCTCAGTCAGCCACCAGACAGAATGGAAATGTTCAAATCAGGCCTGTTGACTGGTTAAACCTAGTACAGTGGGCAGGAAATTAGCAGCTGGGTTGGAAATCTGTTAGTGACAGGGCCTCATCATGGCCAACAGTTGAGCTAAAATGAATTAAGTATATCAGTAATGATTATATTTTGAAATGGCTGTTGTCTTTTTCCTTTATACATTGGGAAATATTTGCGTTTTTCCTGTATTGTATCTCGCGTACAGGAGCTTTTATAAAACTAGCGTATGCTGAAAACAGACAATGGATCCCCCCCCCCCCAAATCACACACTGATTTGCAATTTGCACACTTTCTAATTATTTTGTCAAGTTAGAAATATAAAACTTGCTGTTTCTGTACCGAGACACTGAAAAGACCTAGTTTTCAGCCTGCGTAACTTTAATAAATGCTCCCCAAAGTTTCTCTGACAGATTTTCTATGAGGATTAGAGAACTAACTTTCTATCTTGAACTTTTCTGCCTGAACTTTACTCTCCATTTTTATCTAACTTCTGAAGGACCTCTACTACATTCCTGCTGTAGATACTAATAGTGGTTAGACGTATTGTGGCATTCAGATTAATACCCTGATTTCCTTGGTGGTGGTAAACTTTCTTTGTGCCAGTGTGCTTTATACTCCTCCATTAGCTCTTTTATCTCTACTACTTTGCTGTCCAATACTCTTCCGCTCATTGCTTTGCTCTGCAGTGCACTAGTCTCTTCTGTGTCCCTTCTATCTGTCTATATTGGAAGAACCCCTTCCCCCTCCTCCCCTAGATAAGTAAATACTAATTGCAGCTCATAGAACAGTAAAGAAGGGCAGTTGTCAGATTTTTGGGCTGACCCCTCTTTTCGCCTCCTCTCTCCTATGACTCCTATAGGCTGATATCCATGAGGATTTTTGCAGCGTCTGCAGAAAGAGCGGACAGCTACTGATGTGCGACACATGTTCACGTGTATACCACCTGGACTGTTTGGAGCCTCCTCTGAAAGCCATTCCTAAGGGCATGTGGATATGTCCCAAATGCCAAGACCAGGTACCGTGTGATAGCTACAGGGAGTGCTAAATAGCCCTATAGATTGCTAGATCTCCCATAAGCTTTGCCCTATCCCCCCCCCCCCCCCCCCCAAATCTTATCGCACGGCAGAATTGTCTCTTCAGATCTGACTGATGAGCAGCACCTTAATATGGCAGCCAAGTGTTACTCCACATTCCAGACCACACATTTCTTCTAAGTACCACAGCCAGGCATGGCCTGTTAATCTGATCGCTGGTAAAAATTACCATTTCTCTTTTGTTCAATTACTGCTCCATATCTTCTTTGACCCTTGGGTTATGCTGCTTTCCTTAGGAGTAGGACACTAGGTGGTAAAGAATTGAGTACGCCTATAGGACAGTCTCGGGGGTATACTCTCGCTTCCTGCTATATGACTTCAGTTTCTTTTCTGCCTAGTCAGGAGTAAGGACCTATCTCCCTGCTGGTATCTTTGGTCCTAGCATTTTTCCCTTTTTAAACTGAACTTTTTTCTCCTTTTGTTGTTTTCTTTCTACAATCAAGTCTGTTCCAGTGAGAACTACAATCAACTGCTGGACTGGGTGACACACTGGATATCCTAGATCCTTAGTCTCCCTAGTCTGGCCAGCGAGCGCTAGGTCGGCCATGACATTGCCCCACTGGACGGGGGCTGGCCTGCGAGTGAAACACCTCGCGAAGACGCACACGACCTGGTCGCGGCCTAAATCACAGTGTACCTCTGGCCCACAGCACCCTCATTCCAAGATGGGGAGGTGATCTGCCCCTAGTGGTGCCGGCTGGTCCCAAGGTGTGGTGAGTAGTTAGTGTCCCCCTCCCCTCTGGGAAATTTTGGGGTGCTCCTCCGCGGGTTGGTAGGCCCCCCATGTGTCCTTCCTACCCTAAGGGCAGCCCCTCCTCACTAGCAGGGTTCTCCTGTGCTGACCCCGACCCCCCTCCCTCTTCCCCCCTAGTCCCTTCTTCTGATTGGCTGTGCAGCCCTTGGTGTGGGGTGGGAGGTGAGCTGTGGCTAGAGGGGGTACTGCGGCGGCTCCATTTGCCATTTTTATGGGAAGAAATGTCCTTGGGGGGGGGAGCGTTTTTACAGCTTTTTTTTGTACAGCTATTGCTGGCGGTCCCCAGGTTACTATGGAGTCCCTCGAGCACGGGTCACCACCTGACCCACTCTCAGAAGCTGCGGGACTCTCTGGGTCCCAGTCCCTGTTGTCCAAAGTGGATATGGCTCTTCAAAAAAGACCCCCCACCCCCCCTGCCTTCACCTGCATCCTCAGATTCTGAGGCTGATTTTGCCGCCGCGGAATGTGGTCTGCGTCCATGCACTTGGAGTGCTCTGACAGGGGGGATGATTCCTCTTCCACTACATCTGCGCAAGAAAAGGCGCTGGTGGAGGCACTGATTGCATCAGTGTGGGAAACTTTTAAAATAGGGGACACAACTAATGCTGTACCGGTGCAAATTGGTACCGCAGACCATCCACAGTGACTAAGGTGTTTCCTTTTCCTGCCTATTTCTACAAGATTTTCGCTAGTCAGTGGGGTTCCCCAAAATGCATGTTTGGGATACCTAAGCGTTTCGCTAGGAGTTATCCTTTTGAGGAGTCCCTCTTAAACAAACTGACAGTCCCACCCGTGGTGGATTCTCAGGTTTACAGATTAAATAAAGTCACACTGCTACTAGTGGAGGACGCTCCATCTTTTAAAGACCCTGTAGACAGGAATGCATAATTTTTGCTCCGCTACCTTTTTACCGTGGCAGGTTCAATTTTGAGGCCGGTGTTTGCCATAAACTTGGTCTCCCAGACCTTGACGGAATGGGCAAAGCTTTTGCGCCGGGATTTGTAAGAGGGTCAGCCTCTCCTTGAGCTGACAAAGCGGGCAGATCAATTGATACAGGGGTTACAGTATATCTGTAATGCCTCTCTGGATGTGGCCCCTTTGGCCTGCAGGGTGTGTGTGACAGCGGTGACTCTTCGCCGCCAGATTTGGCTGAAATGCTGGTCTGCGGACCAGACCTCCAAAAAGATGCTGACCTCCCCTTTGTGGGAGATCACTTGTTCAGAGTTTCTATGGAAGAGATCATTAAAGGTCTCATGGGAGGAAAGAGCACCCTGCTTCCGAAGGTTACTAAAAGCAGAGAGCCTCGCCGCAAACGTGGTCCTGTCTTCTCAGCTCACAAGTGGCCCTTTTGTCCCGCGAGGTCGCAGGATGAGGGTTCTAAATCCTCCTGTACATTCTCGGGAGGTTCCAAGAGACCTTGGGTTGGTAAATCAAAAGCGGGCTCAACTGGCCCCGCTGCCTGAAGGGGCGGCCTCACCTGTACATGGGGTGGGGGGACGTTTTTGCTTCTTTCTGGACCCGTGGACCTCCTTCATTGAAGCCAAGCGGTCCAGTTTATCCAGTCCTGTTAAAAGATCGAGTTTCAGTCCTTGCCTCCGGCAAGGTTCTTTCCTTCCAGCCTGCGCCTGTCTCCGGATCAGCTATAGGGCCTTCTCGGGGTGGTTCAGGATTTGCTCTCACAAGGAATCATTGTACTGGTTCCAGAGTCGGAACATTTTCAGGGGGGCAAGGTCTGTCTAATCTTGGACTTCAAGGCCCTGAACCGCCTTTTGCGGGTTCAGAAATTCAGAATGGAGTCCATTCACACGGTAGTAGCATACCTTCATCAAGGGGATTTTCTGGCCTTCATCGATATCAAGGGCGCTTACCTTAATATCCCAATATATGCCGGGCATCAGCATTTTCTTCCCTTTGCTATAGGCGAGGAGCACTATTTGTGGTGTTACCCTTTGGTCTCGCCTCAGCTCCTCGGGTGTTCACAAAAGTGTTGGCCCTGGTGTTAGCCTTTCTCCGGCAGAGGGGGATTACGCTACTGGAGTACCTGGACGATCTCTTTCTGTCCTTCAGGACAATTTGGACATCACTTTGCGAACTCTGCAAGTGTTCGGTTCAACGCTGAATTTTCAAAAATCAGCTCTGACTCCATCCAACAAATTGGACTACCTGGGCCCGACTCTGGGTTCAGCCTCAGCTCGGGTGTTTCTTCCAGAAACAAAACTGCTGAAAATGCAGCAGTTTGGCTGGTCATCTCTCAGGACTTGCATGCAAATTCTGGGTTTAATGGTCTCCAACTTCAAGGCGGTTCTGTTTGCTCAGTTTCATACCAGACCTCTGCAAAAGGAGATTTTGTACAAATGGGACAAGAATCCTCGGTCCCTGGACAATTTGGTCCTGTTGTGCCGGAGTATGAAGGGATCCTTGCTGTGGTGGCTCTGTCCCCCAGCGCTCCGGCAGGGAAAGTCCTTTCTTCCCCTGTACTGGACGGTGGTTTCCATGGACGCCAGCCTGTCCGGAGGGGGAGGTGTCTTGGGCACAAAATCAGCCCAGGGAGTTTGGTCTCGGGAGGAGTCCAGTCTGCCAATCAATATCCTGGAAATTCGGGCGATCAGGCTTTGCCTGTCCAAGTGGGTGGATTGTCTGCAGGGGTGTCCAGTAAGGATTCGGTCAGACAACGCCACGGCTGTGGTATATGCCAATCATCAAGGGGGCACCAAAAGTGCCCTAGCGGCCAAAGAAGTGGCATTCTAAGGTGGGCAGAACACTTTGTTGCCCTCTCTGCTGTGCACATTCCAGGGGTGGAAAATTGCCAGGCAGACTACCTCATTTGGCAGGCTCTGAGTCCGGGCGAATAGTCCCTTCACCTGCAGGTGTTTGAACAACTGTGTCTCTGGTGGGGGACCCCCGATGTGGACCTGTTAGCCTCTCGCCTTAATCAAAAGATTCCGAGGTTTGTAGCACGGTCTCTGGATCCTCTGGCAGACGCTCTGGTGGCGCCTTGGCGCCAGTATCCTCTAATATATGCCTTTCCTCTGCTACAGCTTCTGCCGAGAGTTCTGAGCAGAATCGAGGCAGAAGGGATTTCAGTCATTCTGGTGGCCCCAGACTGGCCTCAATGGTGTTGGTACGCAGGCCTGGTAAGACTGGTAGTCGATGCCCCTTGGAGACTCCCTCTCAGAGAAGATCTTTTGTCTCAAGGACCAATCTTCCATCCTGCATTACGGTCGCTGGCTTTAACGGCTTGGATATTGAAAGCCAGGTACAGAAGGACAGAGGGTTGTCGGATTCAGTAATTACTACTCTGTTAAAAGCTAGGAAATCTAGCTCTAGGAAGGTTTATCATCGCGTTTGGAAAGCGTAGATTACTTGTTGTGAGTTTTGGGGGGTTTCCCCCTGTTCCTTTTCGGTGTCACATCTGCTGGAGTTTCTACAAAGAGGTGTAGATCAGCATTTGGCCCTGGGCACAAAAAAAAGTCCGATTTCAGCTTTGGCAATTTTTTTCCAACACCCAGTGGCCATAAATTCCTTGGTTCACACCTTTGTGCAGGGGGTTCGCCATCTGGCTCCTCCGGTAAGGTCCCAGGTGCCTCCATAGGATCTTAACAACTTCAGTACAGGGCCCCTTCACCCCCTTCCTGCCCAGGCCAATTTTCAGCTTTCAGCACTGTCACACTTTGAATGACAATTGAGTGGTCATGCTACACTGTACCCATATGAAATTTTTATCATTTTCTTCACACAAATAAAGCTTTCTTTTGGTGATATTTTATTACTGCTGGATTTTTTATTTCTTATAAAAGAAAAAAGACCGACAGAAAATTTTGAAGAAAAAAGTTTTTCTTATTTTCTGTGAGTAAATTTTGAAAATAAGTAATTTTTCTCCTGCACTGATGCGTTGATGAGGCGGCACTGATGTGCGTTGATGAGGCGGCACTGATGTGCGTTGATGAGGCGGCACTGATGTGCGTTGATGAGGCGGCACTGATGTGCGTTGATGAGGCGGCGCTGATGTGCGTTGATGAGGCGGCGCTGATGTGCGTTGATGAGGCGGCGCTGATGTGCGTTGATGAGGCGGCGCTGATGTGCGTTGATGAGGCGGCGCTGATGTGCGTTGATGAGGCGGCACTGATGTGCGCTGATGAGGCGGCACTGATGTGCGCTGATGAGGAGGTACTAATATGCCGCACTGATGGGTGGCACTGATAGGCAGCACTGATGGGCAGAACTGATGAGCACTGATGGGTGGCACTGAAAGGCAGCACTGATGGGCACAGGTGGCACAGATAGACCCTGGTGGGCAGGAACTTATGGGCACTGACCGACACTGATGGGCAGCACAGATGAGCAGGCACTGACTGGCAGCATTGTGGGCACTGATTGTCATTGGTTGGGGTGACATATGGGCACCTTTTTTTTTTTTTTTACTTTACAGTAATTGGGGCACTGATGATCAGTGCCCTGATTAGCTGTCCTAGGCTCCCCTTTGAGGAGCTGCTGATCGGCTCTCCTCGCCACACACTCTGACGGTGTGAGGCAAGGAGAGCTGATAAACAACACTTCCTCATTCGACTGTGATTGGACACAGCTGATCTCATGGGTAAAGAACCATGTCATTGGCTCTTTACCAAGGTCGCGGGCGCGAGAGAGAGGCCGTTCTGGGGCGCCGTCATATGTCGTCCCAGAACGAGAGCCGCACCGCTCCGCCGTCATTTGACAGTGGGCAGACGGCAAGTGGTTAATCTGATACTGTCGGTTCTTCAAAAATCGCCTTTTGAAAATATTTGTGAACTTCCTCTGTTTACTCTGTCACCAAAGGTGGCTTTCTTGGTAGCTATTATTTCTGTACGCAGGATCTCAGAGCTGGCTGCGTTGTCCTGTGTAACGGATCAACCGGCACCCTGACTGGGTACCTCCGTTGACGGATGCTCCTAGTGCTTTTTGAGGGCTCCAAGCACTCCACCAGACACCATACCACCTCAGACCCCACGAACCGCCTCAGCTTGGTTGGGGTCTCGCTCTTCCCTTCCCACCCTGGACCTACAACAAGGCTCCAGGTTCCAGTGGGTGTACCTCTCTTTCCCCAGAGAGTGAAGCAGGAACAGGAACAAGCTCTTACAAGAGCTTAGTGGTTATTCAAGGGAGTATGAAGAGCATAGCAATCCCTTGTAGCAGATTCCCCCAATGAGAGACAGGACTCTCGATTGAGGTTGAAGTATACCTCAAACTTTAATGGTACAGCTGCTCTTTTATACAGTTTTCTCTCACAAGGTTACCGCCCAGGTGTACCTTGTGGGGAACAGGCCCTGAAATTCACAATCCAATGAAAACAGAGTTTTACACTCAGTCACTCCCACACAGTGTACACAATCCCTCGCCTCTGCCTGATTACAGTATCGTATGCAGATGAAAGTGTATACAGGAACAGAATTATAGGTTGAACTGGATGGACTGATGTCTTTTTTCAACCTCACAAACGATGTAACTATGTAAGAATTAACCTAAACTAATTATCTAGCCATCTGGACACAACAATGTGAGGTCATTAACATTTAACAATGGAACAGGC
This sequence comes from Pelophylax lessonae, assembly GCF_965119305.1. Classification (NCBI taxonomy): domain Eukaryota; kingdom Metazoa; phylum Chordata; class Amphibia; order Anura; family Ranidae; genus Pelophylax; species Pelophylax lessonae. The sequence continues at coordinate 43,019,898 of NC_138777.1, read as the reverse complement.
ACAATCCACATTCCAGCTCAATAGATAGATAATAGGAAGAGACCCCAGTATCAGTCTGTCCATCTCCTACACTCCAGTACATGGAATAAACATTATCTCAACACACAAACAATAGGGAAAACCTGTCGGACATTGAGGGACATGGAATACACACATTATTGAGGAGTCACAGACCTCATGGCAATGGTCTACAACAAGTCTTCCAGTGTAAAGTGGGATTAAATCTTCATATTTCTATATGAAGATATTGCTGACAAATATTATGTCCCACTTAAATGTCCCACTTAAAGCAATCCAAACCATTAATTATCTGTTTTTCACTTCCAGTGATGGTGAGTATCGTCACATCCTGTCGGTCACCTTACCTGGCGGTTCACAGGGATAAAGTGGTGCTCCCTGTCAGTCGTTCCTTTCTAAGGTTGTCTTGGGGGTTCCACCTAAATTAAGACATTGTGTTGCCTTCATTATGTCTTAAGCCAAAACATCCAAAATAAATTTCCTTGAATTCCCTGGATGTGGTTCAGACCATCAGGGTGTACTTGGTGGGGACTGAGTCAATTTGCAAATCGGATTTCTTGTTTGTCTTTACGGATGGTTCTCGTAAGGGGCAGGCTGCGACCATTTCCGAATGGATCAGGCAGATGGGGGTGCAGGCCCTCTCCAATAAGGGTCAGGTTCCTCCTTTCCCTGTTAAGGCACATTCTACAAGGGCGCTTAGTGCCACCTGGGCCTTTCGTCATCAGGTGTCAGTGGTCCAGGTTTGCAAGGCAGCCACCTGGTCGTCTGTACACACATTCACAAAGTTTAACAAGGTGTATGTACTAGCATCTGCGGATGCTGCGTTTGGCTGCAAAATTTTGCAGGCTGCTGTTGCAGAGGCTCTTGCCTCTTGAGGGTGTATTTTTTCCTGGTAGGTGAGCTCCTGGTTTACCTCGTTGGCTAAGTTTAGCTCTTTTGGGAAGTATGTTTATTGCTGTGTTTTTGCCACCCCTCATGTTGACACTGCTTTGGGACGTCCCAAGGGTCACAGAAGATATGCAGCTGTGTCCATCAATTAACGAAAGAGAAAACTAGATTTTTGTCTTACCATAAAATCCTTTTCTCTGATCCTTGATGAACACAGCACCCACCCATCTGTTGAGTTGGGCTATGTATTCTTCTGACACTGCTTGTTACAAAACTGAAGTCCTATAGCAGGAAGTGGGAGTATACCCCCTGGGACTGCACTATAGGCGTACTCAATTCTTTTCTGCCTAGTGTCCTACTCTTAAGGAGAGCAGCATAACCCAAGGGTCAAAGAAGATATGGAGCTGTGTCTGTCAATGAACATCATAGAAAACGATTTTACGGTAAGACAAAAATCCAGTTTTTATTGCTAAAGAGCCATGCTTACAAGCATTATTTTAAAGTGTTAAAGGGTCAATTTATCCAAAACTTTTATTTGTTAAAGGTTGAATACTGGTGGACAGAATGAAAAAAAAAAATGTGTATGTCTAGCGCTAAACCTATACTTGTTACGTAAAGCTGTGTTAGTAGCCTGGGATGGCAAACCAACATGTGAGGTGAGGGGCTGTTGTATATCTTTGTGGAGGAAATTGTACTGAAGACTCCCTTCAGTGCTGATCACATAAAGTAAAACCTAGGCATTTGATGTCTGTTGAAGAGCATAGGATCTCATTTTGCGCCAGTTCTTGACTTGAGTAGATATGGTGTGGCCAAAGAGCTGGGTTTTTGTTTAACTGGTCACCAACGGAGGGAGCTTTGAATAGCAATTACTGCATGAAAAGTAAGTATAGAAGCCTCCAGCGACCCAATATTTTAAACACTAGCAAGACTGGTATTATGAGTTTAATTTATCATTTGAGTATAATTCTCTTACCTGTTCAAGCACAAAAACGGGTAATGTTTGTTAATAATAATGCTAAAGTGGTTAGATGTCTGTCATTGACTTATACATCTCCTAATAAAAAATGTATGTGTGTATATGTATGTGTGTGTGTGTGTGTGTGTGTGTAAATGTATATATGTATGTATGTGTGTGTGTGTGTGTATATATATATATATATATATATTTATTACAATGTAAAGTAGTGAGTGTACAGCTTGTACAGTGTAAATTTGCTGTCCCCTCAAAATAACTCTACACATTCATTAATGTCTAAAGCGCTGGCAACAAAATTGAGTACACCCCTAAGTGGAAATGTCCAATTTGGGCCCAAAGTGTCAATATTTTGTGTGGTCACCATTATTTTCCAGCAGTGCCTTAACCCCCTTGGGCATGAAGTTCACTAGAGCCTCTGGAGTCCTTTTCCACTTCTCCAGGACGACATCACGGAGTTGGTGGATGTTAGAGACCTTGTGCTGCTCCACCTTCCGTTTGAGGATGCCCCACAGATGCTTAATATGTTTTAGGTCTTGAGACATGCTTGGCCAGTCCATCACCTTTATCCTCAGCTTCTTAAGCAAGACAGTGCTCGTCTTGGAGGTGTGTTTGGAGTCGTTTATCATGTTGGAAAACCGCCCTGCGGCCCAGTCTCCGAAGGGAGGGGGATCATGCTCTGCTTCAGTATGTCACAGTACATGTTGGCAATGGCATTCATGGTCCCCTCAATGAACTATAGCCCCCAGTGCCAGAAGCACTCATGCAGCCCCAGACCATGACACTCCCGCCACCATGCCTAACTGTAGGCAAGACACACTTGTCTTTGTACTCCTCATCTGGTTGCCGCCACACACGCTTGACACCATCTGAATCAATAAGTTTGTCTTGGTCTCATCAGACCACAGGACATGGTTCCAGTAATCCATTCCTTAGTCTGCTTGTCTTCAGCAAACTGTTTGGAGGCTTTCTTGTGCATCATCTTCAGAAGAGGCTTAATTCTGGAACGACAGCCATGCAGACCAGTTTGAGTCCGTGTACGCCGTATGGTCTGAGCACTGACAGGCTGACCCCCCACCCCTTCATCCTCTGCAGCAACGCTGGCGGCACGCATACATCTATTTCCCAAAGACAACCTCTGGATATGACGCGGAGCACATGCACTCAACTTCTTTGGTTGACCATGGCAAGGCCTTTTCTGAGTGGAACCTGTCCTGTTAAACCGCTGTATGGTCTTTGCCACCATGCTGCAGCTCAGTTTCAGAGTCTTGGCAATCTTTTTATAGCCTAAGTCATTGTTCTGTAGAGCAATAATTCTTTTTTTCAGATCCTCAGAGAGTTCTTTGCCATGAGGTGCTATGTTGAACTTCCAGTGACCAGTATGGGAGAGTGAGAGCGATAACGCCAAATTTAACCCACCTGCTCCCCATTCACACCTGAGACCTTGTAACACTAACAAGTCACATGACACCAGGGAGGGAAAATGGCTTAATGGGCCCAATTTGGACATTGTCACTTAGGGGTGTACTCGCTTTTGTTGCCAGCGGTTTAGACAATAATGGCTGTTTTTGTAGTTATTTTGAGGGGACAGCAAATTTACACTGATACAATGTAAAGTAGTGAGTGTACAGCTTGTATAACAAAGTGTAATTTCTTCGGTGTTGTCACATGAAAAGATATAATAAAAATGTGAGGGGTGTGTGTGTGTATGTATGTATGTATGTATAGATATATATATATATACAGTCAGATCCATAAATATTGGGACATCGACACAATTCTAGTCTTTTTGGCTCCATACACCACCACAATGGATTTGAAATGAAACAAACAAGATGTGCTTTAACTGCAGACTTTCAGCTTTAATTTGAGAGTATTTACATCCAAATCAGGTGAACGGTGTACGAATTACAACAGTTTGTATATGTGCCTCCCACTTTTTAAGGGACCAAAAGTAATGGGACAGATTAACAATCATAAATCAAACTTTCACTTTTTAATACTTGGTTGCAAATCCTTTGCAGTCAATTACAGCCTGAAGTCTGGAACGCATAGACATCACCAGACGCTGGTTTTCATCCCTGGTGATGCTCTGCCAGGCCTCTTCTGCAACTGTCTTCAGTTCCTGCTTGTTCTTGGGGCATTTTCCCCTCAGTTTTGTCTTCAGCAAGTGAAATGCATGCTCAATCGGATTCAGGTCAGATGACTGACTTGACCTTTGCATAACATTCCACTTCTTTCCCTTAAAATATCTTTGGTTGCTTTCGCAGTATGCTTCGGGTCATTGTAAATCTGCACTGTGAAGCACCGTCCAATGAGTTCTGAAGCATTTGGCTGAATATGAGCAGATAATATTGCCAGAAACACTTCAGAATTCATCCTGCTGCTTTTTTCAGCAGTCACATCATCCATAAATACAAGAGAACCAGTTCCATTGGCAGCCATACATGCCCACGCCATGACACTACCACCACCATGCTTCACTGATGAGGTGGTATAATTTGGATCATGAGCAGTTCCTTTCCTGCTCCATACTCTTCTCTCCCATCACTCTGGTACAAGTTGATCTTGGTCTCATTTGTCCATAGGATGTTGTTCCAGAACTGTGAAGGCTTTTTTTGATGTTGTTTGGCAAACTCTAATCTGGCCTTCCTGTTTTTGAGGCTCACCAATGATTTACATCTTGTGGTGAACCCTCTGTATTCACTCTGGTGAAGTATTCTGTTGATTGTTGACTTTGACATACATACACCTACCTCCTGGAGAGTGTTCTTGACCTGGCCAACTGTTGTGAAGGGTGTTTTCTTCACCAGGGAAAGAATTCTTCGGTCATCCATCACAGTGGTTTTCTGGGTCTTTTGGTGTTGCTGAGCTCACTGGTGTGTTCATTCTTTTTAGGGATGTGCCAAACAGTTGATTTGGCCACACCTAAAGTTTTTGCTATCTCTCTGATGGGTTTGTTTTGTTTTTTTCAGCCTAATGATGGCTTGCTTCACTGATAGTGACAGCTCTTTGGATCTCATATTCAGAGTTGACAGCAACAGATTCCAAATGCAAATAGCACACTTGAAATTAACTGTGGACCTTTTATCTGCTCCTTGTAAATGGGATAATGAGGGAATAACACACACTTGGCCATGGAGCAGCTGAGCAGCCAATTGTCCCATTACTTTTGGTCCCTTAAAAAGTGGGAGGCACATATACAAACTGTTGTAATTCCTACACTGTTCACCTGATTTGGATGTAAATACCCTCAAATTAAAGCTGAAAGTCTACAGTTAAAACACATCTTGTTTGTTTCATTTCAAATCCATTGTGGTGATGTATAGAGCCAAAAAGATTAGAATTGTGTCGATGTCCCAATATTTATGGACCTGACTGTGTGTGTGTGTATATATATATATATATATATATATATATATATATATATATATATATTAGTACAGACCAAAATTTTGGACACACCTTCTCATTCAAAGAGTTTTCTTTATTTTCATGACTATGAAAATTGTAGAGTTATGCCCCATACACACGTGCAGATTATCTGAAGACTTTTGTCTGCAGACTTACCAAAACCATATAATATGAGGTCAAACCTAAACACTTTCAATTTGTATGCAATCCGGCAGGCCCTTGCACTACATAGAAAAGGTAAGTCTGCAGACAAAAGTCTGCAGATAATCTGCACGTGTGTACGGGGCATCACACTCCAAGAGGTAGTCACCTGAAATGGTTTTCACTTCACAGGTGTGCCCTGTCAGGTTTAATAAGTGTGATTTCTTGCCTTATAAATGGGGTTGGGACCATCAGTTGTGTTGTGCAGAAGTCAGGTGGATACACAGCTGATAGTCCTACTGAATAGACTGTTAGAATTTGTATTATGGCAAGAAAAAAGCAGCTAAGTACAGGAAAACGAGTGGCCATCATTACTTTAAGAAATGAAGGTCAGTCAGTCCGAAAAATTGGGAAAACGTTGAAAGTGTCCCCAAGTGCAGTCACAAAAACCATCAAGCGCTACAAAGAAACTGTCTCACATGCGGACTGCCCCAGGAAAGGAAGACCAAGAGTCACCTCTGCTGTGGAGGATAAGTTCATCCGAGTCACCAGCCTCAGAAATCGCAGGTTAACAGCAGCTCAGATTAGAGACCAGGTCAATGGCACACGGAGTTCTAGCAGCAGACACATCTCTAGAACAACTGTTAAGAGGAGACTGTGTGAATCAGGCCTTCATGGTAGAATATCTGCTAGGAAACCACTGCTAAAGAAAGGCAACAAGAAGAAGAGACTTGTTTGGGCTAAAGAACACAAGGAATGGACATTAGACCAGTGGAAATCTGTGCTTTGGTCTGATGAGTCCAAATTTGAGATCTTTGGTTCCAACCACTGTGTCTTTGTGCGACGCAGAAAAGGTGAACGGATGGACTCTACATGCCTGGTTCCCACCGTGAAGCATGGAGGAGGAGGTGTGATGGTGTGGGGGTGCTTTGCTGGTGACACTGTTGGGGATTTATTCAAAATTGAAGGCATACTGAACCAGCATGGCTACCACAGCATCTTGCAGCGGCATGCTATTCCATCCGGTTTGCGTTTAGTTGGACCATCATTTATTTTTCAACAGGACAATGACCCCAAACACACCTCCAGACTGTGTAAGGGCTATTTGATCAAGAAGGAGAGTGATGGGGTGCTGTGCCAGATGACCTGGCCTCCACAGTCACCGGACCTGAACCCAATCGAGATGGTTTGGGGGTGAGCTGGACCGCAGAGTGAAGGCAAAAGGGCCAACAAGTGCCAATCATCTCTGGGAACTCCTTCAAGACTGTTGGAAGACCATTTCATGTGACTACCTCTTGAAGTGTGACTCTACAATTTTCATAGTCATGAAAATAAAGAAAACTCTTTGAATGAGAAGGTGTGTCCAAACTTTTGGTCTGTACTGTGTATATATGTATGTATATGTATATATATATATATATATATATATATATATATATATATATATATAGTGTGTATGTATGTGTGTGTATATGTATGTATATTATACATACATACATATACGCATTTCAAAAAAATAAGATCATCTTCTTAACCATTGGGTTATACTGCCCCTACAGGAGTAGGACACTGGGCAGAAAAAAAGACTGACTATGCCTATGGGCAGTCCCAGGGAGTATACTCCCTCTCTCTGCTGTAGGCACTCAGTTTTATTCTGGCTAGTCAGGGGTAAGGACCCAGTTCCCGGTTGGTATCTTTGATCCTGGCAATTATTTATTTTTAGATAGACATTTTTTCTCCTGGATTTTTCCTGTGAGATCTACAATCAACTGCCGGACTGTGCGACGAGCTGGATAATCTAGATTCAGTGGTCACCCCAGTCTGGCCAGCGAGCACACACAGACCTCAGCTCCACGCTTGGTCGGTTGCAACATAGCCCCACTGGACGGGGCTGGCCTGGAGAAAGATCTGGGAGTCTTAGTAGAGGATAGACTAGGCAATAGCATGCAATGTCAAGCGGCAGCTGCCAAAGCCGGCAGAATATTAGCACTTTATAAATCTCTGGACCGACCGCATCTGGAGTATTCTGTCCAGTTCTGGTCGCCAGTCCTCAGGAGGGTTGTGTTGGAGCTGGAGAGAGTCCAGAGAAGGGCAACTAAACTAATTAGGGGATTGGAGGACCTTAATTATGAAGAGCGTTTACAATCGCTTGATTTATTCTCCCTGGAGAAGAGACGCATTAAAGGGGGACATGATAGCAATTTACAAATACCTCAATTGTGATCTCAGCATAGAAAAAAAAGCTATTCAGTCGCAAGGATTGCATGAGGACGTGAGGACATACAATGCGATTAGAGGAGAAGCGTTTTAACCTCAGGCAACGCGGGGGATTCTTTACTGTTAGGGCTACAAGATTGTGGAATTCTCTACCACAAGAGGTAGTTTCTGCGGGAAGTATGGCTACTTTCAAAAGACTCTTGGACATACATCTCAAGGATCAGAACATTAAGGGGTATGAGTGATGATTAGGGTCACACACACCTACACAGGTCAAACTGGATGGACTATTGTCTTTATTCAACCTCAGCTACTATGTAACTATGTAACTAAATGCCTGGCGAGGTTGCATACGACCGGGTCTCGGCCCGAGTCGCAGCTTTCCTCCTGGCCAACAGCCCCTGATTTCGATGAAGAGGGGTTCAGCCTGGAGCGGTGCCCACCTGGTTCCTGGTATGGTGAGTAGCGGTCTCCCTCTGGAGGGTTTTGGGGTGGACGTGGGCCCCTCCTTGGGACAGTCAGACCACGGGTTCCCCTCCTTCCTGTCCTGTGCGTTTATATACACGACGGCCATGTTTGTGTAGTCTGGTGGCCATTTTGTGATGGTTTGCCCCTTAAGAGTGGCGCCATGGAAGTGGAGCCCTGTGGACGGCGATTTCAGCGGTGGGAGCCCCTACTCACCCCCTGGTGCTGACTTCTGGATCCTGAGCTGGTGGACCAATTGGTCCAGGGGCTGCAGTTTGTGTGATGCCTCTTTGGATGCGGATCCCCTACTTTCTAGTTTCTCTGTTTCAGCAGTGGTCCTTAGGCGTGTTTTTTTGGCTCAAATGTTGGTCTGCGGATCAGACTTCTAAAAAGACCTTAACTGATCTTCCTTTTCAAGGAGATCCCCTGTTTGGAGCTACCCTGATTGACATCATTAAGGGTCTCACAGGGGGGGGGAAGAGTACTTTTCTTCCGCAGGCTAGTAAGGACAAGGATCCTCGTCGTTGACATGGCCTGTCCTCGGCTCCCAAGTTTTTTAGTCCCTCGGGGTCAAATGACAAAGGATCAAAGCCTTTCAAGGCCTCCACAGGAGGATCCAAGCGATCTTGGTCTGGCAATTCGAGAGCGGGCTTCCAGATACGCGGACAAGGCTCCTTCAGCATGAAGGTGCGCCCTCACCTGTATCTGGGGTTAGGGGACGTCTTCGGTGGTTCCTAGACCCGTGGACTTCTTTGGTAGAAGACAAGTGGGTCCACAAAGTCATACGGCCCAGCTACAAGATTGAGTTACATGCTCTTTTTGGGGCAGGGCAAGACCTGGTACTTCAAGGGGTGATTGTTCTGGTTCCGACTTCAGAACATTTCAGGGGTTTTATTCAAACCTGTTTACATTTCCCTGGAAGGAGGGCAAGGTGCATCCAATCCGGGACCTCAAAGTACTAAACTGCTTTGTGCGGGTACAGAAGTTCAGAATGGAGTCTATTCGCACGGTGGTGGCATCCCTGCATTCTTTGACTCTAGCGACATCAAAGACACACATTCCAATATGTGTCGGTCACCAGCGATTCCTCCGCTTTGCCGTGGGAGAAGAGCATTATCATTTTGTGACGTTACCCTTTGGTCTCACCTCTTCTTCTTGGGTCTTCCAAGTGTTGGCCCCAGTGCTAGCATTGTTACGTCAGAGGGGATCGTAGTACTGGGCTACTTGTATGACCTCCTGCGAGCAGGGTCTCCTGCTGCTCTGATGGACAAGGTGTAGCTCACTATACGGACTCTGAGGAAGTTTGGCTGGATTCTGAATTTTCAGAAGTCTGCTCTGGTTGCTTCCACAAAACTGGACTATCTGGGTCTGACTCTGGACTCTTGCCAGAGTGTTCCTTCCTCTGGACAAACTCCAGAAATTGCAGGCTGCAATTCATCTTCTACTGTCCAGTAGTTGGTCATCCCTCCGGACTTGCATGCCGGTGCTGAGCTGCAAAGGGAAATTCTGGCCAAATGGGACAAGTGTCCGCAGTCTCTGGACAATCAGATCTGGCTGAGCCGGGGAACAAAAGGGTCCCTGATCTGGTGGCTTTGTTCTCCGGCGCTTTGGCAGGGTAAATCCTTTCACCCCTTGTATTGGACAGTGGTCACCACTGATGCCAGCCTGTCTGACTGGGGAGGTGTCCTAGGCCGAAACTCTGCTCAGGGGGTCTGGACACTGGAAGAGTTCAGACTACTGATCAATGTCCTTGAACTCTGAGTGATCAGACTGTGTCTGGATCATTGGACGGATCGTCTTCTGGGGTGTCCAGTGCAAATTAAATTGTACAACGCCACGCCCGAGGCTTATGCCAATCACCTAGGGGCACAAGAACTTTCTTGGCGGCTCTGGAGGTAGCCAGCATTCTACAGTGGGCAGAACGTTTTGTTCAGCCCTCTCCGCCGTACACCCTCCGGGGGTGGAAAACTAGCAGTCGGATTATCTCAGTTGGCAGGTGTTGGATCAAGGGGAGTGGTCCCTTCTTCCAGAGGGGTTTCATCAGTTGTGTCTCTGGTGGGGCACCCCCAAGGTGGATCTGTTGGCATCTCAGCTCAACAGAAAGGTGCAGAGATTTGTAACATGGTCACGGGATCCATTGGCGATGCCATAGACGCACTGGTGGCCCCGTGGGGCCAGTATCGTCTAATTTAGGCCTTCCCTCCTCTCAATCCTCTCGAGGGATTTCGGTCATTCTAGTGGCTCCGGACTGGCCTTGCCAGTCTAGGTACGGCAACCTGGTGCAACTGGTCAACTACGTTCCTTGGAGACTACCTCTGAGAGAGGATCTGCTGTCCCACGGGCTGATCTTCCATCCTACTTACAGTCGCTGGCTTTAACGGCTTGGCTATTGAAAGCCAGGTACTGAAGGACAGAGGGTTGTCGGATTCGGTAATTAAAAGCTAGGAAATCTAGCTCCTAGGAAGATTTATCATCGCGTTTGGAAAGCGTACCTGTTCCTTTTCGGTGTCAAGTCTACTGGAGTTTTTACAAAGAGGTGTAGATCAGCATTTAGCCCTGGCCACAAAAAAGGTCAGATTTCAGCTTTGGCAATTTTTTTTATCTGCGTCTGATTCCAATGCTGTTGAAAGCCAGGAAGTCTCCCTCTAGGAAGATCTACCATCGTACGTGGAAAACATTCATTTTGTGGTGTCAGTCTCTTGGGGTTCACCCTCGCTCTTTCTCTGTGGCTCTGGTCTTGACCTTCCTTCAATGGGGCAGAAATGCAGAAATTGGCTTTGAGTATAATCAAGGGCGAGGTGTCGGCCTTGGCGTTCTTTTTTTAACCACCTTTGGCCACGTACTCCCTGCTGCATACTTTTCTTCAGGGAGTTCAAAACTTGACTCCTCCAGTGCGGTCTCCATTACTACCATGGGACCTCAACTTGGTGCTATCCATTCTCCAGAAGCCTCCCTTTGAAAACCTTCAGGAGATTCCCCTGCTTACGCTGTCCCAGAAGGTGGCATTTTTGCTGGCGTTCACCTGTTTGCGCAGGGTGTCGGAATTAGTGGCGTTATCTTATCGTTCACCTTACTTGGTGGTTCACAGAGGTAAGGTGGTGCTTCGCCCCTGTCTGTCATTCCTTCCAAATGTTGTCTCTGATTTCCATTTGAACAAAGACATTGTATTGCCTTCCCTGTGTCCCAGGCCAAAACATCCTAGGGAAATTGCTTTGAATGCCCTAGATATGGTTCGGGCAATTCCTGTGTACCTGGCAGCTACGGAGTCTTTTGGGAAGTCAGACTCCCTATTTGTGCTCATGGATAGGCCTCGGAAAGGGCTGTCTGCTAATTCTTCTGACTGCTTGTAACAAAACTGAGTGCTTATAGCAGAGAGGTGTAGTATACCCCCTGGGACTGCCTATAGGTGTAGTCAGTCTTTTTTTCTGCCTAGTGTCCTACTCCTGTAGGGGGCAGTATAACAATGGTTAAGAAGATCTAGAGCTGTGTCTCTCAATGAATGAAAGAAAAATGGATTTTACGGTAAGTCAAAAAGCCCATTATTTTATACAGATGCGTTACAAAGCGATATATTTCAAGCATTTCTCTTTTAATTTTGATGATTATGGCTTATAGCCAGTGAAAACCCAAAATTCAGGATCTCAGAAAATTAGAATTTCTCTTACGTTCATCGACGGACCCAGCGCTCCATAAATCAGAACTAGGGTCATCCATGGGTCATCCTCAGCTGGTATATAACCCCCTCTCTGCTCTAGGTTATCAGTTTTAATCTGCCTAGTCAGGAGTAAGGATCTAGGCTCCCGGCTGGGATCTCTGGTCCCAGCAACTTTCTCCTTCCTTACATCTTTTTTTCCCCTTGGGAGATCTACAATCAACTGGCAGGCTGGCCAACGGGCTGGATAATCTAAATCCAGTGGTCCCCCCAGTCCAGCCAGCTAGCACGTGCAGACCGCAGCATATCTTCATGGACAGAGGCTGGCCGGCGGGTTAAACGTCTCACATATGACTGGGCTTGGGTCTGAGTCGCAGTGGTCCTTAGGCCGGCAGCTCCCCTACTTCGGTAGGTTGCAGTTCTGTCTGAAGCGTTACCTGCACCATGAAGGGGTAAATACAGTCCCCCCTCTCCCTCTTTGGGGTGGACGCGGGTGACCTCCAGGGACGGTCAGACCTGCCTGCAGGTTCCCTCCTCCCATCCTTAAATACCTCACTGAGCTGGGCTTCCCCCACTCCCATTCCCCCCCCTGTCTGGACCTAGAATCTGGTGGGGGTCCCAGGGCAGAGAATGCAGCAGAGACCCCTGGGGTCTCCCCCACAATCCCCACTCTGTAAGGGTCCTGGGATAGTGTGTCCCCTGCCCTGGTAGTCTGGAGGGGTCTCAGTGTAGGAGACCCCTAGGTGCATGCCCTGCTGTTTGCAGTGTAGGTATAGTGCAGGGGGTCCCAGTGCAGAGTTCATAGCAAGGTCTCACCTAAATGTGTCTTACTTTGGGGGGGGGGGGGGGTCCCCTTGCAGAGGGTGCAGGAAAGATCCTGGCAGCATGCTATTTATAGCTGATGGTTGCCATTTCTTCTTAGTCTAGCTGGTCTTGGTGGCCATGTTTGTGTAGCCGAATGATGTCACGGGGCCATTTTCCCTTGGTCTGGGAGATACTGGAAACAACTGAAGCCTTGTGGGGATGCCGAAGCTCCTCCTCTTCCTCCTTAGTTTCCTCTTCCTGTGCCCGGGACATATGAACAGGGATAGGGTCTATGATGATGATGGCTTCGATCTCTCGGCGCTTCTCCGGTCGAAAGGGGGAGTCTTTGGCGGTCCCTGTTATCTCTCTCTCTCTCTGTTAATGGTTACCCTGAGCTTTGAGGGCATCCTTTAGTGGTGCCAAAAGATTGTTTTTGTACTGCAAGGTCTTCCTTTCCTTATAGAGCCTCAGGGTCATATCTCCCCCACTGACCTCCTCATGGAGATGGCAGGTCCCTCTGAACCCCAGCTTCCCATGGTTGCAATGACGGCGGTCTTGCAGTCCTTAGTGTCCCAGGTGGAAGTGGTCTTTTAGGCAAAGGCCCAGTATGCGGCATCCCCCGCCTTTTCCTGTTTAGGCTGTCTCGTCAGATTCTGAGCCTGATGCCGCCGTGGATGCAGCCCGTAAAGGGGGACTTAATATCACACCCCTTCCTGCCACAGTCAAGGAAAGGGAAAGAGCCTCGCCGCAGATGGGGGCCCTCCTTCTCAGCCCATATACATTTCTTTCATTCTTCTGGGTCGGAGAATAAGGGAAATAGATCTTTTAAATCTTCCTCGGGAGGTTCCAAGCAACCTTGGTCTGGTAAGCCTAGAGTTAGCTTCCCCGGTACAGCAGGCAAGACTCCTTCAGCATGAAGGTCTGCCCTCACCCATTTTTGGGGAGGGTGGACATCTTCTTTGGACTTCTTTGGTGAGCGTCAAGGAGATCTGCAAAATGTTTCTTTTGGGGTACCCAGAAAGGGGGACAAAGCTTGTCCTTCTCAGATTTTTTATGTCCTGAGTCTCCTTGTGTGGATTTAATTCCTGCAAAGGTTCAGGTGATGCCTGCACTACCTAAGGTCCCCCCTATCCCTGTGTAGGGAAATTGATTTACCTAGGTCTGATTCTATTTCTGAGCAGGGTGGTCCTTCCTCTGCACAGGCTTCAGGGACCACAGGCTGTGATTCACTGGCTGCTGTCAAGCAGATAGTTATCTCTCCCATTTTGCATACAGTTTCTGAGTCTGGTGGTATCCACCTTCAAGACAGTCCTGTTTGCACAGTCTTACATGCAGCTTCTTTAGCAGGTTCGACTCCACAGGAGGATACGGAGGTTTGTGACGTGGTCACGGGGTCCTCTTGACAGACGCCACAGGCATCCAAGGGCCACGGCAAGGCCAGTATTATTGACTAAGGCTTCTTCCACAGTTCCTGCGAGAAATCAAGAGCAAGGATCTTCCAATCATCCTGGTGGCTAAAAACGTCCCTTGGGGGCTTCCTCTCAGATAAGACCAGTTGTCCCAAGGGCTGATCTACCATCCTGCTTTACAGTCACTGGTTTTATTGGCTTAGCTGTTGAAAGCCAGGTACTGAGGGACAGAGGTCTGTCTGGATCAGTGATCCCTACTATAGTGAAGGTGATTAAGTTGTCTTCCAGCAAGATATATCATCATATGTGGAAAGCGTACATTTCTTGGTGTGAGTCGATTGGTTCTCATCCTTGATCCTTTTCTGGGGCTCGGATCTTAACCTTTCTTCAACAGTACGTTGATCAGTAGTTGGCCTTGAGTACCATCAAGGGCCAGGTGCCTGTCTTGGCATTCTTCTTTCAGTGACCCCTAGCCAAGCACTCTTTAGTTCGCACCTTCATTCAGGGGGTCGACATGCGGTTCCACCCTTACAGTCTCTTTTGCCGCCATGGGATTTAAATTTAGTGTTTTTGGTTCTCCAGAAACCTCTATTTGAGAATATTCAGGAGATTCCCTTGCCTACCTTATCCCAGAATCAGGAATCGTGCAGCTCTAGTATGTGTGTGTGTGTATGTTTACATGTATGTGTGTGTATATATATATATATATATATATATATATAATATACACACACACACAGCACGCCTTGAAAAAAGTTTTCATACCCCTTGAAATTTTCCACATTTTGTCATATTACAACCAAAAACATAAATTTATTTTATTGGGGTTTTATGTGATAGACCAACACAAAGTAGCAAATATTTGTGGAGAGGAAAGGGATGTCTCTACCAGCTTTGTATATCTAGAGAGTGACATTTTTTCACATTCTTCTTTGCAAAATAGCTCAAACTATCAGATTGGATGGCGAGCGTCTGTGAACAGCATATTTCAAGTCTTGCCACATGTTCTCATTTGAATTTGGGTCTGGACTTTGGCTTTTCTAACACATAAATATGCTTTGATCTGAACCATTCCAATGTTGCTTTGGCTTTAGGTTTAACAGGTTTTCATCTAAGATTGCCCTGTTTTTGGCTTCATTCATCTTCCCATCAACTCTGACCAGCTTCCGTGTCTCTGCTGAAGAAAAGCATCCCCACAACATGATGCTGCCACCACGTTTCACGATGGGGATGGTGTGTTCAGGGTGATGTGCAGTGTTAGTTCTCCTAGTTGTCTGTGAATGGGAGAACTACAACTACCATCAGCCATTGCAGCTGACAGCTTGTAGTTCTTAATGAACTACCAAGGGGTTGATGAGCTCTTGGTAGTTCATTGATCCTTCCTGTCCTTCAGTACCTCAATGACAGTCTGCAGGAGCCTGGGATTGCACCCGTGACCTGCTGATCGCGGATTCAATTGTTTACAGGTATTTATTTAAAAAAAAATATTTTTTTGTTTTCTACAAAAAGATGTGCATTTTTTTTTTTTTAAATGGAATTTCTTCTTCAACAGGGGGACAAACAGCCCCACTACGAGGATGTCAGATTTTTTCATCCAACTTTTTTAAAACTGGACGAAGCACACCACAACCCGGCCTGGGAGCTCCCTACTCTTAACAAGCTCTCATGCGGGTTTCATCAGACTGCTATGGTAGCTCTGGTTTCTGTAAAGCTGGATGAGACCTGATGTCACTGAAGAGGCGCTACTTATTTCCCCCATCTGCTATATAACACAGAATATTATATTATATGGCAGAATAGAAAGCTTTGTAAACACTGTGTTCTGTTTGTAGCATTATGCTTCTGCTTGTGTATAGGTTACGTGGCAGTATGTATTATTCTATATAAGTTGGTTAAAGATGATGTCTTTAAACTAGATATGTAATAAATAATTTAAAATACCGTGGTAGTTAAGCATAGCTCCCAACTGTCCCTGATTTTGAGGGTCTGTCCCTTATTTGGCCCTCTTTCCTCCTCATTTTGTTCTGATCTATATAGTTGTATGTAAAATGCATTATTTATCTATCAAAAAGTGTTTCCCAGAGCTAAACCTTTCATCCAATTTCTAAATTGCTGCATTTGTATATTCTAAAAGCCAATATAAAGGAATAGAAGTATTAAAAAAGCATTTGTGAGTTTTTTTTCTGTACAATTCTCCTTTGGGGGAAGGGGGGGGGGGTGGCGGCGGGGGTGTGTGTCCTATGCTTACATATGTTTGCTAATAGGTGTCCCTCATTCCTGTCTCAGAAAGTAGGGAGGTATAGTTCTGTATGAATCCAAGTAACAATAGCATAGAAGAGTGTAACTCATAGTTTTGCACACCGGCGATGTTATGTGTGCAGCATGGTGAATTGGTGGTCTCTGTGTGATGGCTTGCTGATGCTAGGCGTCTATACTTTTGAAGATAAAAAATATTGTCTTGCTTAGTTGTGTGGTATATATTTTTACATTTTGTGACCTCATCCTCCGGTATAAATATATGGTTATTAAAGTAGCACTCTTAAGATGTTCTTCCTCAGACAACCTGTAACTGGGTTGTCCTCAGGGGGACTTCTTATAAGGGGATTGTTTCTCACTGGCTCTTGGCTTTGAACTGCAAAGTCAGAAGAGTATAACCTATAATATAACATGTGTAAGTTTGTATAAGTTTTATTGCACCCACCATGGTTGCAAGCGATTAAGTAAAAATTAGCCTGAGGTTTTCTCAGAACTGCTTGTATTTAGCCAAGCTCTTCCAAGATTATGCAAAGAAAGAAAAGGTTTCAAAACCTTAAGATATTTGCTAATCGTAAACTGGCCAGTCTGTGCAGCCACTTCACTCCCCCCCCCTCCCCCTCTCTGCTAGGCAGTAAGTAAAACGTTAGGCCCACTCGGACCCATGTGACAGAACATGTTCTATAAAAATAAATTTCTCTTTCATTTATTGACAGACACAGCTCCATATCTTCTTGACCCTTGGGTTTATGTTGCCCCCTACAGGAGTAGGACACTAGGCGGTAAAAAATTTGACTACGCCTATAGGGCAGTCCCAGAAGGTATACTCCCAATTCCTGCTATAGGTCTTCATTTTTTTTTCTGCCTAGCCAGGAGTAAGGACCTAGTTCCTTGCTGGGATCTCTGGTCCTAGTATTTTTTCCTTTTTATACGAAATGTTTTCTTCTTTTATTATTTCCTGTTCCTGTGAGAACTACAGTAAACTGCCAGACTGGGCGATGGACTGGATATCCTAGATCCTTACGGTCTTCTCAGTCTGGCAAGACTGCGAGCATTACCCGACCTTAGCCCCACTTGACGGGGGCTGGCGAGTTGAGCGCCTTTTGAGGACGCATAGCCCTGATCACGACCAGAGTCGCTGCGTGCCTCTGGCCTGCAGCACCCCTATTCCAAGATGGTGCGGTGGTCTGCCAGGAGTGGTGCCCACCAAGTTCCATGGTGTGGTAAGTAGTGTCCCCCCCCTCTCCCTTGGTGGTCTTTTGGGGCGGATGTGGGCCCCTCCCTTGGATGGTCAGACCCCTGGGATCCCCACCATCCCCCCCAGCCCCTCTAAACAGTCACTGTGGGTCTTTTGACACCCAACCCACCTCTCCTGCACTGGGTGGTCGGCTCCACTGGGGCCTAGTGGGCCGCTGTGGACGCTGCTGCTTTGGGCGCTGCCGTTGAGGGGGCGGCATCAGTGCATTTAGCTGATGCCCCCAACTCTCTCCCTGGGCATCTGCCAGACTGTGAATCTGGGCAAATACGGCTGGGCCTCCACTGACATTTAGGCCGTGGCCTGCGAACTGCTGAGCCAAATGGTCAGCCAGGCGCCTCCTTTAAACCAGGTGGCGCCGTGGAGGAGCTTAATTTTTTGTGATAATGTAGCAGCCATTATTGTGTGGGCGAGGGTACTCTGCCGGCGTGTTCTCATCATAGCAAGCTCCTCCCCCTTCCCTCAAGGGGGGCTATGTCCCATTATGTCCTCTATGAAGGGTGACCACCTTGCTTTTTTGCTGGGTCTAATAGGTGATCCTTTTGTGGACTCCCTTGCTTGTGTTTTTCAGGGTGAGCTTAGTATATATCGAAGCACTAAATTAATATACATTAGACATATGCCGGTTTTCGGTAATTCGATATATCGCGGTATTGCATAGCCACGGTATTGTTATTGTGGCATTTTTAAAATACCGAGTTTCTCTGTCAAGTCTGCCTGACTTGTGAATTGATACATTTCAGTGAGCTGGATGACTCATTCACTCACTCAGCTAACCCCTTTCAGCATTAAGTCTCCTAACTATAAACAAAAATGATTACATTTGTATCTTTTCCTTCCCTCTGCCAGGGAGAAAGGAAGTTTAACCTCTTAAAGACTGGATCTTTTTCTGACACTTGTTGCTTGCAAGTTAAAATCAGTTTTTTTTTTTGCTAGAAAAGTACTTAGAACCCCCAAACATTTTATATATTTTTTTAGCAGAGACCCTACAGAATAAAATGGCGATTGTTGTAATATTTTATGTCACACTGTATTTGCGCAGCAGTCTTTCAAACGCAATGATTAGACTTTAATGAATAAAAAAAAAAAAAAAAAACGTAACAGTAAAGTTATCCCAATTTTTTTTTTTGTTACACAGAGAATCGTGAGAGAATCGTGATCTTTATTCCAAGCTAAAAAATCGTGATTCTCATTTTGGCCAGAATCGTGCAGGTCTAATATACACACACACACGCATAGCAGCCCACATTACATTATTATATAGCCATCAAGCAGTGTCTGGCCTACCTGGTGATGACTGGTCCTGGCGCTCTGATCCGATGGCCTGGTCTTTAAAGGGGCAAATCCTTGCGATCCAGAAGTGGTTAAACCTGCAGGAGGACCGGTGTTTTTATCTATTAATGACTTTACTATTGCTTTAGGCCTGGTTCACATGTATGCGGGTTGGCGGCCCACATTTGCACAGGCATAGCAGCCCATTGATTTGAACGGGCTGCTATGCCCTCATTTTCCGCAGAAAAAAGGTGCATGCAGCATTTTTTTAAAATTCAGTGGCCTTGAAATCCATCCTGCGACTAACCTGCAGTTCCTGCTCTGGCAAGCTTTCTGCATTTTTTGTATACGTGGGCACGGCATTTAAAAATAAACAGTTTGCGTGTGCAGCAACGGCAGGTAAGTCGCATGGTGCAAAAGGATGGATTTCATGGCCACTGCATATTTTTAAATACTGCATGCACCTTTTTTCAGCTGAAAACGCAGGCATAGCAGCTCAAGCCCATTCACATCAATGGGCTGCTATGCCTGTGCAAATGTGGGCCCCCAACCCGCATACATGTGAACCACCAACCCGCATACATGTGAACCAGGCCTAAAGCAATAGTAAAGTCATTAATAGATAAAAACACCGGTCCTCCTGCAGGTTTAACCAATTAATGACTTTACTATTGCTTTAGGCCTGGTTCACATGTATGCGGGTTGGGGGCCCACATTTGCACAGGCATAGCAGCCCATTGATGTGAATGGGCTTGAGCTGCTATGCCTGCGTTTTCAGCTGAAAAAAGGTGCATGCAGAATTTAAAAAAATGCAGTGGCCATGAAATCCATCCTTCTTTTGCACCATGCGACTTACCTGCCGTTGCTGCACACGCAAACTGTTTTTAAATGCCGTGCCCACGTATACAAAAAATGCAGAAAGCTTGCCAGAGCAGGAACTGCAGGTTAGTCGCATGGTGCAAAAGCAGGATGGATTTCAAGGCCACTGAATTTAAAAAAAATGCTGCATGCACCTTTTTTCTGCGGAAAATTAGGGCATAGCAGCCCGTTCAAATCAATGGGCTGCTATGCCTGTGCAAATGTGGGCCGCCAACCCGCATACATGTGAACCAGGCCTAAAGAAATAGTAAAGCAATTTATAAACAACACCTCCTTCAGGTTTAACCACTTCTTGACCACAAGGATTTGCCCTCTTAATGACCAGGCCATCGGATCGGAGCCGAGCGCCAGGACCAGTTATTACCAGTTAGGCCAGACACTGCTTGATGACCTATTTTAGGCCTGGTTCACAGAGTCTGTACTGACTGACTATATAATAATGTGCATAAGTGAACCAAAGCCCCTAAATTCAGCAATGAAATTGAAGTGAGGTGGAAATTTTATAATTTAAATTTAATAATCGAATACCGTGATAATACCGTATACCGTGGCAAAACCTTAATCAATTAATCGCAGCATGAAAATCTGATACCGTCACAAGCCTAATATACATACAATAAATTATGCATAAAACGTAAGAGAAAAAATAAAGATAAATCAAACCGTGAGTCCATAATATTGTGAAAATATAAGTAAATCAATCAGTGCGCCCATATTGTTGTGGACCATGTGTAAGAAACTGGAAAACTAGATAAGAAGCCAGAGTGTTATAATTCCAGAAATCGTCAGTGAGCTAGAACCCAACACCACCAATGAAGGTAAATGCGTTCGCCAGAACGTATGGACCCAAGTGCCTTTTATAGTAAGTGGGTCAAACAAGCCATGTGATCATCCAGACAGAATGGAATCCAGTTGTAAGGAATTTTCAATCAGGCTGTACCTGTGTACTCCTGGACAATGGTACCTTTAACTTCCATCAATACACTGATATGCAAAAAAAGGCCAGAATGCACACACCTAGTGTAAAACTGCTTCACACAATTTATTTAAAATGGTTAAAAACACTTACAAGCAACTGCAGGTAACCAGCTTTGAAAATGTGGAGTGATTACAGGCAGGAACAAATAACTCTGACTCATTTCATCATATGTGACTTATTCACAGAACTTAAGTCACATATGACAAAATGCATCAGAGTTCCAAAATCTGAAGGATGAATTTGACTCCTGTTGTCCAGCAGTCGGTCGTCTTTCAGGACTTGCATGCGGGTGCTGGGTCTGATGGTGTCTATCTTCGAGGAGGTTTCCGTTTGCACTGTTCCTCACAAGACCTGTGCAAAGAGAGATTCTTGCCATGTGGGGAAAGAATCCACAGTCTCTAGACAATCGGATCCTGTTGAGCTGGGGTATGAGAGGGTCTCTGATTCGGTGGCTTCGCTCTCCGGCGTTTCGACAGAAAAAAAACTTCCTTCCCCTGTACTGGACGGTGGTCACCGCGGATGCCAGCCTGTCCGAGTGCGGTGGCCTTTTTGGCACTGATTGTGTTCAGGGGGTCTGCACTTTTCATCAGTTGTGTTTCCGGTGGGGAACTCCCGAGGTGGTCCTGTTGGTCTCTTGTCTCAACTTGATGGTACAGAGGGTTCATAGCTAGGTCTCGGGATCCTCTGGCCGATGTCACAGACGCATTGGTGGCTCCTTTGGGGCCAGTATTGTCTTCTATACGTTTTTTTCCTCTTCTAGAACTCCTGCCAAGATTCTTGCGTAGGTTCGAGGCAGAAGGGATTATGGCCATTCTAGTGGCTTTAGACTGGGCTCGCCGGTTTTGGTACGCAGATCTGATACAGTTGGTCACCGATGCTCCTTGGAGACCTCCTCTTATAGGAGATCTGTTGGGCCAAGGGCCAATCTTCCATCTTGCTTGGCTGTCGGAAGCCTGGTGCTGAAGGATAGAGGGTTGTCTGAATCATTGATACCCACGCTGATGCAAGCTTGTAAATCTACTTCTTGGAAGATTTACTATCGCTTTTGAGGAGCGTACTTTGCGGTTGTGAATATCTTGGTGTTCACCCCTGCTAATTTTTCGGTGACTCGGACTTTGGTTTTCCTCCACAGCGGTGTTTAGCAGCGTCTGGCCTCGTATACCATCAAGGGCCAGGATCGACCTTGGCAGTTTCCTTTCAATGTCCTTTGGCTACACATTCTTTGGTTCGCACCTTGGTTCAGGGGGTTCGCCACTTGGCTCCCCCAGTGCAGTCTCCATTGCCCTCGTGGGATCTTAACTTGGTGCTGTTGGTTGTTCAGTAACCACCGTTGGGAAATATTTGTGAGATTCTTCTGTTTACATTGTCCTAGAAGGTAGCCTTCTTGGTGGTGTTTTTTTTCTTCTGTACATAGGGTGTCGGAGCTGGCAGCTTTGTCTTGTCGTTCACCTTACTTGGTGGTTCACGGAGATAAAGTGGTGCTTCGTCCCTGCCAGTCATTCCTTCCTAAAGGTTGTCTCTGGTTTCCATTTAAATGAAGACATTGTGTTGCCTTCCTTGTACCCTAAGCCTAAGCACCCTAAAGAGATTCACTGAAAGGAAATGTACACCACTCCAGGTGAGGACAATCCAACCCTCAAGCAGCTAGGTGCAAATCCAGTCAGTTGTCTGGATCCACTCAATGTAAACGAAAAGAGGTTTGACCGCACTCCAGTGGGTGAAGATAAAATGATCCTTTATTAAGATTGTCTTGTCTTGTTGGATTTACAATCGAGCCATAGACAGTTGACGCGTTTCACAATTCAAGATCGCTTAATCATAACCGATTGTGATTAAGCGATCTTGAAGCGATTGTCTTGTCGGGTTTACAATCTTAATAAAGGATCATTTTATCTTCACCCACTGGAGTGCGGTCAAACCTCTTTTCATTTACCCTAAAGAGATTGGGCTCCCTCTAGTCACCTGTCCTCCATCTATCCCATTAAATGCATGTGCTCTCATTGTAGAGACTCTTTAAATTGTAGAGTTAGGGACTGCAGATATCAGGGTGCCTTGCCGTGGCCTGCAGCTTGCACATGTATTTGCAAATGTGCAACCAAACCCCTGTTTTTAACGCATACTGTTAGACAGGTCAATTCGGTTGGTCGCTGGCTGGTTGGTAAGTTGTGACTGGAAATCTCTTCGTTTTTTTTTTTTTTTGACCCTAAAGAGATTGCCTTAAATTCTTTGTATGTGGTTCAGGCAATCAGGGTGTACCTGGCGGTGACGGAATTGTTCCAAAAATCGGATTCCCTGTGTGTCCTTATGGATGGACCCCGTAAGGGGCTGGTTGCGTCTGCTGTGACCATTTCCGGATGGATCAGGCGAATGGTGGTGCAGGCCTATTCCATTAAGGGTCAGGATCCTCCTTTCCCTGTTGAGGCGCTTTCTACAAGGGAACTTAGTGCCTCTTTGGCCTTCTGTCATCAGACGTCAGTTGAGCAGGATTGCAAGGCAGCCACCTGGTCGTTTGTGCACGCTTTCACTAAATTTTATTAGGTGAATGTGTTGGCATCTGTGGATGCTGCCTTTGGCCGCAAGGTTTTACAGGCTGCTGTTGGTGAGGATTAGTCCTCTTTAAGGGTGTATTTTTTTTGTCAAGTGAGCGCCAATCGTTTCCTGATTGAGCTCCTGTTTTATCTGGTTGGCTATGTTTGGCCTTTAGAAAGTGTGTATATTGCTGGGTTCTTCCCACCCCTCATGTTGACACTGCTTTGGGACGTCCCAAGGGTCAAGAAGTTATGGAGCTGTGTCCGTCAATGAAAGAGAAAACTGGATTTTTGTCTTAACGTACAATCCTTTTCTCTGATGTTCATTGACGGACACCGCACCCACCCCTCTGAGTTGGGTTTTATGTTCTTCTGACACTGCTTGTTACAAAACTGAAGACCTATAGCAGGAAGTGGGAGTATATCTCCTGGGACTGCCTTATAGGCGTAGTTAAACTTTTTTCCGCCTAGTGTCCTACCCTGTAGGGGGCAGCATAAACCGAAGGGTCAAGAAGATATGGCACTGTGTCCGTCAATGAACATCAGAGAAAAGGATTTTACGGCAAGACAAAAATCCAGTTTTTGAAGCTTTTTTTGTGCTTTTTGTGGTATATTGATATGTCCTTTCCCTGGCAAAACGCATAAAAAAAGCATGTGGAAACAAAAACAGTGTAGACGTATTATAGCATGCACTACCTGGTACAATAATGCACACACATGGGTGTCACTAGAAATTGAGGTCCTGCTTTGCACTTGTGCACCTTTTGGTGCTGTAAATGCGTGCATGGCAAGATATGCTCCATTCTAGATAATAGGACAGATTTCATCTCTGCATCCATGCTTTTCCAGTGACATTGAATGTAAATGCACAGTTGACATTACACATTTGGTTTGCCATTTTAACCTGTATTTAACTGCATCACAATATCACAAATGTGAATAGACCTTTACCAAAAATAGCCCTTCTCCAAAGGGGTGTTGTGCAATACGATGGATTGTTGTAAAGGAAGACCTTTTTCTTTCCATCATGTAATTCTGCTTTTTATATGTGTAATGTGTAAGATTTCCCAGTGGAAGTGGAACTGAAGGGGGGGGGGGTGCGGCAACTATTCATCCATCATGGATATTATATCAAATAAATTGGCTAGAAGGTAGATGGATTTTATTTAAAAAAGATTGTTTAATGGGGTCAAATCATTGATGGTTTTCAACTGCAGTGGCAAGAAAATTTGGAGAAACAGGATTAAAAATGTCCAAATTTCTAATAGTGAATATTTTTGTTTGGGAAATTACCCTAATTTCAAAATTTGAATGTTAAAGTAGAACTAAAGGCAAAAGGTTTTGTTTTTTTGTTTTTTGGGGTTATGGTAAGTGAGGGATATAACTCCTGTCAATTTTCTCCCAAAGTTTGCCCTCCAGTGTTGACAGCTCCATCCTCTCCCTCCATGTTCATCCTCTTACTTCTCCTCTACATCAGTCCCATATCTTCTCTCTTTGGCTGTTGGGTGGCCACTGACGATTGAACTCTTTCACAGGGAGATGCATTGTCCTGGCACCTGGCTCCATTTTTGTAGATGCCAGGAATGTACACTGCACTTGTACACACACAGCACATAAGTAATCTAGAGGCAAGAATGTGTTTTGTGATGAGGGAATCTGGAATGCAGGCACACGTAGGGAGAGAAAGAAAACACTACATGTATGGTGCACCTCGTGGCAATTAAAAAAAAAAAAAAATAATAACTCCAGTACTGCATGGAAACAGTGTTGACCATTTATCTCAAGTAGTGGCAGTTGCTACCAGTAAATATATTGGAAGAAAAGTGCTCATTTTGGAGCAGGCCACCTATGACTTGGGTGAAATATGTTTGGCCAAATGTTTTTTTTTGCGCATGTGTTAGTAACTGCAGGAAGTCAGTAATTAAAGCTGTAAGGACTTTAATTTGATGATAATGGTAAAATTGGCTTCCACATATGTCTAATATTAATTTTTAAGTCTTTTTATGTTTTTTTTTTTCCTGTATAAAAGTTTGCTTCCTATGCAGATCAAATATATTTAAAATTATATTTTCAGTATAATTTTTAAAGCCATGTTCTTTCTTCCAGATGCTCAAGAAAGAAGAAGCAATTCCATGGCCCGGAACATTAGCAATTGTTCACTCGTATATTGCATATAAAGCAGGTTGGTCTGAGGTTTTCTCTGTCATACGTCATAGTCTGTGCAGGAGGGCCTCAAAGAGGTCATAAACAGCAGACCTCTAACCTTACTGAAGCATGGCCTTGTAGGACTTGTCATAGATGGACAGATGTCTCCTAAAAAAGGCAACCTAAACCGATCTGAAGTGGTAAACCAATGGTAACACCTTCTGATCTTTTGAGGTTGGAAAATTAAAGAGCATTTCAAAATGCTTATTATCAAGTTCTAGTGCTACCCTTAAATGTCCTGATCCTCACCTGAATGTTGCTAAACTGGCCATAAAATCACAGCAAGATAAAGCCCATCGTAGCTGTTCTTATTCCATTTATGCCACATAAAAAAAAATAGGTTCAGCATGACATTCTGCTAGTCTACCAGCATAAGAAGAGTTCCAGTAACCCATGAATTATGTAAAAAAAAAAATGTTCCTCACCTCCTAAAATCTTCTCTTAAATAAATGGGACCCCTGTGACACTTTAAGGGCCTGTGTTGACTGGCTTTTGCTTGCATCAGAATACATTTCTTAACTGTACATTACAGCACACAGAATCAGAATCTTAGACCATGGGATGCTTCTCACTCTTCAAGGTCATCTGGGTCACACATATTTTTCATGTTTTGGTTCAGAATGTAGAATCCAGGGGCTACAAATGAGTTACGGTTTCTGTGTCCACCATGCCTCATGCTTCCATATTTTACTCAAAATTACAAGTTCTAGACCCGAGCACCTAAAGTGTCTTGAGCCCAGATAACCGCAAAAGCCAACAGGCATGTTTTGTAGTTCAAGAAAATGAATTTACAGATAGTTAGAAATCCTGTTTTTCTCCAAATACAAGCCTGTGTAATTGCAAAAGCAACACAAATGCAGGCCAAATGCATCGGTCAGTGAATTCTGAATGATCTCAAATGGTCTCACTGCATTTTTACCCATCAACACAATCCCTTAAAATGCTCTGTGGACTGAAAAACATTTGCCTACGTTTATTTTGGTGGAGTACCTTTGTTCTGTATTTGTGTGGTGCAACAAAATGGGGTGGATTTACTAAAGGCAAATGACTGTGCACTTTGGAAGTGCAGTTGCACTCTGTAAATGCAGTTGAAGACAAAGGGTGACCCCTACCTGTGCCACATCCCAAAACTAAATCTACAGAAAAAATGCAAGAACTAGTCTCTCAACTGGTGGACAGTTTTTTAAATGTATCAAAAATGTATTTGTACATATCTTTTAAAGGCGCATACATACTGTTCAAGAAACAAAAAATGGAGAAGGAGACCCAATATACAGACACCTTCAGTGGTTTATGCAACCTGTATCGCTCTGTTACCTATAAGGTAGCATATAGGGGTTACACTCAAGATTGCAATGTCACATGTATTGTTTTTTGGACGCTAAGTGATATGTACTAATAAATGACTTGGTCTCATGTAATGTTCCAGTAATGTCCACCAGTTGCAAGTCTAGGTATTGCATTTTTTTCTGTAAATGCAGTTGCTCCGAAACGTAGTAAATGAGGGGAAGCTCTGCTGACTTTTATCATCCAATTATGTGCAAGCATAAATGCTGTTTTCTCTATCGTTCATTGACAGATGCAGCTCCATATTCTTCTTAACCATTGGGTTATGCTGCCCCCTACAGTAGTAGGACACTAGGCAGGAGAAAACTTTACCACGCCTATGGCGCAATCCCTGAAGGCATGTAAAGTTTTTTGCTGCCTAGTGTCCTACTCCTGTAGGGGGCAGAATAACTCAATGGTTATGAAGAATATGGAGCTGCATCTGTCAATGAATTTCAAAGAAAAGGATTTTACGGTAAGTCAAAAATACAGTTTTTTTTTTTCCTTGCATGTGATTGGGTATTCTTTGTGAAGTGCAGCTTCACCTCATTTACTAAACTCTGCAGCAATTGCACTTCCAAAGTGCACAGTCTATGTGCCTTTAGAAAATCCACCCCCACTGTGTTGCACCAAACAAATACAGTACAAAGTTACTCCACCAAAATAATTGTAGGTAAATTATTTTGTCTGTTTGCCTTTAGTAAATCAGCCCTAATATCTGTTTTCTCCAAAAACAGACACTTCAGATGTAGCTGCCAGTTGTATTAATAAAACATAAAACGTTCCAAATTGTATAGATGTGCTCATATACTGGAAAGATTATCAACTGGGGGGACACCCTCCTTTCTTATTGCTGGCTATAATTGGAACAGGGACAGGATTGTGACAGGGTTGTCCTGAAATCCCTTGAGTTGCCAACACATATAGATTACACAGGCTCTGTGTCTGGGTAAGGCACTGGCAGAATCATGGGAACCTGTATATCAGAGATGTTGCTAAAGAGGACACCTGTATATCAGAGATGTTGCTAAAGAGGACCTGTGAAACATAAGTATTGGAGCTGCCATTGTGAACATGGTTTATTATATGTATAGTTTCCGGCACCCTCATTCTGGCTGTAGTACATAGTCAAGCATTGACCTGAAAACTAGCATACTGGACAGAAGTTTACACCTCACTGGGGTTGATTTATTAAAACTGGAGAGTGCAAAAATCTGGTGCAGCTTTGCTTGATAGCAAATCAGCTTCTAAGTTCAGCTTAAGCTTTGCCAAAAAACCCTGGAAGCTGATTGGTTTCTATGCACAGCTGAAACAGGTTTTGCACTCCCCAGTTTTAGTAAGGTAACCCCCCCCCACTGGCTGCATACTTGTCCTAGGTGAGTGAATCACTAAGTATTTACTGTAAGCCGGGATCAGGCTGACCAGCACTGAACCTGTACTTTTACAGAGCCAGCAGTGGTAGCTCCCATGATAAATAGGCTGTCCTGCACCTCCACTCTTGCTTCTTGGCCTTAGAAGCTCACACACTGACCAGCTGTCAACAAAAGGTCTACTCTAAATCATTTTGTATGTGTTCACTTATCTGGATGTGAAATGTTGTTCACATCCATCCTCTTTACACACATTATGGTTTTCTGGTTTCTTTATAGAAAATCACTGTATATATGTATGTGAATGTGTGTCTCTCAGAGCTCTGCAAACTGTACAGGTTGTCCTGTTATACAAAATGTAATATATTTTATTTTTCTAAAAAGCAAAAGAAGAAGAGAAGCAAAAATTACTCAAGTGGAGCTCAGAGCTGAAACAGGAGCGAGAGCAACTAGAGCAGAAAGTGAAACAACTCAGCAGCTCCATAACGGTAAGCAGCCAGGAAATTGTATTAACCCAATAATAAAGATCAATGCTAACAGCTTTCGCTGGCATCCTTGCTTCTGAGGATACGTAACTAGGAATCCCTCATGAAATAATTACTGGTTTTCCAGGAAAATGATTGGCTCTGCCTTTGTTGTAACTTGTCCAGCAGTTGCTAAGTCTTCCTTTCTGTTTTCCAGAAATGCATAGAAATGAAGAACAGCGTCTTGTCCCGACAGAAAGACATGCACAGCTCTTTGGACAAAGTGAAACGTCTTATCCGGCTCATTCAGGATATTGACCTCACCAAACCTGTCAACTCAGAGGTGACCTCTAACCACAGCCAGGACTGCAGTGCTACTGCCAACAGCCCCCCTCCCGACCCCAAGCCAGCCACCGCCTCCTTCCCTTCACCAGTCCAGAACTGCGCCCAGACAGAAGAGACTAAGTGACCTGTTCTCCTGTAACCGAGGGTACTATGAAAAGACAAAGCGCGTCTGACCGTTTCCTGGGCCGTACAGGATCAGAACCATCCCAGGACAGGGGCGTAAGCACTGGAGTTTTGCCAATCAACCTTTTATTCTGTGTGTTCCACGTGTGAGCTGGCGTTTTCATGCCAGCACCATGCCAAGTGACAAATAGAATCAAATCTTTACTCTCTTTACACCAGTGTGTGCCTGCAGCAGCCTCCACAGCAAGCATAGATATCAGTCTTCTTTTTTTTTTTTTTTTTTTTTTGCGATTTCCTTGAGGTGTATATGTGGACACTAAGGTTCGGAGAGCTCCTCCTTCTGCAATTTTAATTGTGGAGCCAGGGAGAGGGGGCGAACACCGTTGTCTGCAAACAGAAGATTCCCCTTATCTCCAACTCTTCAGTGTGATGTACCAAAAAGAAAAAAAATCTTTCCCTTTTGATGACCAGGCCGCAGAGCTTGGAGGGGGCTTGGAGGAGGAATGTGTGTTTTGATCAGTATTTAAGGTCCTTATGATGTTTTTCCTTTATATGTGCGTCTAAGCAGGGTTGGGGCACTTCAAGACTAGCAGTACCACCTGCCTGTCGATCGCTGGGCCACAGAGTAGATGTTAGCTGCCGACGTGCCCATCCTTGTCCCACAGTGTAGAAATGGGTAGACAGATGTATGTTATTTTTTTAATACGTGCCAGCATCTCAATGAGAAATGACTTTTGGTAACTTACTGACATATTATTTATTTGCAATTTAAACAAAAAAAAAAAAATCAAAACAATGTGAAAGTATTAGTAAAGCAGACTAGACTGTCCAGGATGTTTGGCGAGGGAAGGGAGGAGATTGATAAAAGGCGTATTTCTTTGATGTCTTCTGGCTGCAGAGTCCATGTGTTACACTGACACTAATGAATCTTTTACAGCAGTAACTGTGAGCCAGCCTGTCCTGTAGCTGCAGCGGAACCCACTCAAGTCTATAGGGACAGATGAACAGGACTGCTGGTCATTTGGGGGTGGGGAGGACAAGGGAGGGAAGGGGGAATTTACTAAAACTGGAGCACACAGAATCTTGTGTAGCTGTGCATAGTAACCAATCAGCTTCTAGGTTTTATTCTCAAAGATTAATTGAACAAGCTGAAGTTAAGGCTCCATTCACACTTGAGTTTGGAGTGCAGCTTTGGATGGGTGCGACTTGGATGTGACTTGTCCCTCTGCAAAGTCGGACCCACTGTTGCATGTTAAACATTCAGGTATGACTTTCATGCAATTTTTGATGGTTTTGAATTTTTGTTAACATTGAAGTCTATGGCCCTCAAGTTGCATGAAAGTCATACCAAAGTAGCATATTTACTACTTTAAGTCACACATGTATAAGTGCTTATCATTGGAAAACATAGGGTATGACTTGTTGTGCAACTTTGATGTCCAAAGTCACATGACAAGTCACACTAGTGTGAATGGGATGTAAAAGTTGATTGGTTACTATGCACAGCTGCACCAGATTCTGAGTGCACCACTTTTAGGAAATCTCCTCCAGGGAGTCCATATTAAGTCTGTGAATATTTGTGCTTTTTTTTTTTTTTTTAAATATATAAAGTTGAATAAGGAGGCCCAGGTACAAATGATTACATACAAGTCTTCCTAGTGTTACTAGATGGGTAAGATAATACAGACAGTTGTGTGCACTTTCAGTGGATTTGGATATACTAGGTTTACATTTGCTTTGTCTATGCTTAGTAGTCTTTAGGAAAGCCTTTACAGATCAGTAGTAGGCTGGCTTGATCCCCCAGGTAATATCGGCGACATATTTTTGCATTGCTTTCAGGTTGAATTTCCTGTGTAAATGACTGCTGTCTTGACAGCTGAACGCATACTATATATATATATATATATATATATATATATATATATATATATATATATATATATATATATATATATAATAAACATTAAAAGGAGTTTCAGGCACCCTTCCTTTGTAATAATCTCCTGATTAGGTACCAGTCCTGTGCACCAAGCAAACCCCCCGTGATGCCAAAATAGAGTTGGGCCCAGCTGTAGGTTGTGGAGCCAGTGAAGGAGGGAAACCCATGTAGTCTGAGGTAACGGCCATACCAAATGTTTATTATGAACAAACGTGAATTTGTTTGCATCATCTAGTTTCTTTTGATAAGTTGTGAAAATGTTGATGTTTGTGATTTGGTGTGGCTGTTTGTGCAGTCTATGTAGGTTCTGCATTTTGTGCTGAATTTCTTCGTTCCTTGCAGCTCCTTCAAAATAGTTTTTCATGGTAGGAGTCTTTTTCCCTGATACATTTTACCCCCCCCCTGGTGGAGTAATAGGAGTGTTTCCACGTTACATAAGGCTCCATCTTGGAATTTGCAGGTCCCGTAGTGCCATGCGTTTTAGCATGTCCTGCAAGCAATGAAAAAGGATCCGAGGATGCCCTTTGCTGTGCTCTGTGGTATATTTTCACCACACAGTCCAGTATGAACTGTGCCATTCACACATAATAGATGTGCTTTTCATTAAGGGCTGTATGTGGACTGGTCACTCATATGAATGGGTTGTGCTCAATGTGGGAAGAGTTAAAGTAAATCTTTAAGAATTATAGGTTTTGCTATTGCCTGGCTTTTATGCTGATACTCTGACAATACTTCCAAGTCCCTGGGCTGGAACAACTGTTCAGGATGGCCACAGCCATGTCAGCAGTACTTATCTGCATACTTATGCCAGAATAATGACTCCAGGTATTAAAACAAGAGGATTGGCATGACAGCCAAGTAACCAGAATTTTAGAATAAGAAGTCTGCGATTGCAGCCTCAATATAAACTATTTAATTTAAAGAAGAAATTCAAGCAGCAGTTACCTTTACACTGGCCGGCCTCCTACCACAACCCCAGTGAAACACAATAGACACTAAGGCTTGATGTAATAAAATACTGCTGATGCATCCTTTAAAGCCCAACTCCGGGAAAACTGAAAGGCCTCCCTGGCAGTGTGGCTGGATCCACATTGCAAGGGTTATCTGCTCATTTCTGTACAGAGGATGAAAAATTGATTTTACGTACCCAATCCTCCAGCAGTCAATGGTCCCCTATGCTCCTGCAGTGGACTGTCCCTCATCTTTCTCATGTCCAGTGCCAGGCTATAGTCTGCATCGATCTTGATGATGTCAGACTGCTGGAATGTAGGGAAGAAGAGCCTGGAGGGACCAGTCTTGTAGCGTGAAGGATCAGGTAAGTAAAACTGCTGCACCCGCTCCCTGTAGACTCAAACAAGCAGTTTTGCCACCACACTGCAAGGGAGGACCTTTATTTTCCCTGGAGTTCAGCCTTAATAGTGATGGGGGGTAGTTAGGACTTGTGTGTGGTCACTCCTCTTCCTCTACATGTCATAGCTGTCAATAGGAGATTGGCTGATTTGAATATTAGTAGTCCTTCCAGCATCAGAAACAGACTGCTGATAATTAGGTAGAAATGGAGATTCCCCCTTCCCTCTTCCTAAAGCGAAGTGCGCATGACAAAAATCAAATCTGCAGTAGGCAAACAAAACCCCAATTCATCCTGAAATGCATTTCTGCTTTTACCAAGGCAATGTACCACAGAGCACTAGAACATAAGCAGACATCAAGGCAGCCCATTCATTTCTCTGGTCAGCACCAATTGCAGCTCTGCCCATAGGGGACAACTATACCTATTTCTGTTACCAGCAAGGACTAACATTTTCTGAACATTATACAAAGAGAGAAGCTCCACCATATAATATTATATCTAAAGGGGAAATAGAAATGTATTCGCCATTCCAGCAGTTGGAGATTCAGTA
The DNA here is from genome assembly GCF_965119305.1 of Pelophylax lessonae. Lineage (NCBI taxonomy): Eukaryota > Metazoa > Chordata > Amphibia > Anura > Ranidae > Pelophylax > Pelophylax lessonae. Next base: position 42,987,078 of record NC_138777.1, on the reverse strand, counting down.
GATTCCTGTAGCTCCAGAATCCAGAAGATGGAAGCCAAATGATCCTAGATAGATGTGGACTGAATGTTTGTACATCACCTGCTTCCCTCACCCTGATCAGCTTTTATCTGCTTTACCTGCCAAAGGATTGATAGTTGCGTTCAGACCATCCTGTGTTGTACACCTCTGCCACACTGCATGATCGCTATTTCCTGCTTAGGCTTTTTTGTTGTCGCCTCTTTGTTTCTTGCTCGCTGAACCACCAAGCGTGGTGACGCTGATTTATTTTCCAATTGGCAATCTGGCCAGATGACAGACCGCTGCCGAGCTGAACCAGGAATAGAAAATCTGCTTCCTGTATCAGCTGCCTTCTCATTGGACAATAAATTGGCTTCACTGCTGAGATCCTCACAGTGCCCTCCTCCTCCTTTTTGTGCCCAGCCCCTAAGCATTAAGCTCCCAGTGCCTGAAAACATGTCAGATTGTGCAATGCTGATTGCATTCTCTCCTACATTGATTTCTGCCGTAAGACAATATAAAGATAGATTTCAGGCAGATAAACTAGCAGTATTGTGAAATTCAGATACTTAACCCATAACTGAATTTTTTTGGAGTTTCTGTTTAAACTGTAGGCGAGTTTATACTTCATCAGCACAGTATGCATAGTGAATGGCAGGTTTCTTCTAGAGCAGGTAGATGGTTTCAGGGTTGGGAATAGGGGGGTAGACTTCAGTTTAGGGTTTCCCTTGCACAGTGATTAGTAAGGATGCACCAAATCTGTAGTTTCCCCCCAGGCTTAGAATTTTCTGGTCTTAGGTTGCTTCCTAATTGAGAGGATCATTCAATAATTGACTGCATATATCTTAAAGTAAAGGCTACTCATCCCTGGTACACATTCAAAAAAAATCCTGCCTCCAACCTATACCCTTCTTTCCTTCCTTCCCTTAGGAAGGTTGAACATGCAAGATAAGGAGGTGTGTGCATGTCTAACACACCTTTTGTTTGAGGGGCAGGCAATGATTTGGTGCAGCCTTCCTTGCAGTTCTAGCCAAAGGAAATGGATGTCTGTGGGTTGATGCAGCCTGCAGCACGTCTTACCATTGCTTTCTCTCACTCCTCCACCTTCCTGGGAAAAATCTTTTACATAACAATTGGTTCCACTGGAGAGCTCCCTTCAGGAATGGATGCAGTGAGCACGGTCTGAAGTGCCTTATTGCATTACCCTATCATTACAACAGCTGGCATTTCAATGTATTGTAACTGTCCCTTTCATTTAACTTATAGGTCCTCCATATCCATAAACAGTTACTGGATTACTGGCTAGTTGCTCTCTGGACGTTGCAGAGGTATATGTAAACACTGTATTGTAGTGTTTTGAAGTATAGGCTGTCAATCGTGGCTGCCTGACAAAATGGCCATCTGTATGCTAATTTATTACTGAGCAAGTAACTCAGTACAGAATTGGAGCATGTTGCCAACCTGTCAGGATTACTGCCCCAGAGTTATACCCATCTTCTACAGATCTAGGCAGGCGGTCAAACATTTTTATCCTATTCACTCCACTGGCACCAGTGATGGAACTGGATGTGTAGGAATTTGAGCAATGGTCCAGCAACTACTAATGTACATTTAAAGTGAAGCTGTTTTTTAATTGCTAATTAATTAGGCTGTCATCTCTTCAGGTATGGGATATTGTAAGTCCTGTACCTCCCTCTTGAAGCTTAAAGCCCAAATGAAGTCATTGGTATTACATTTGAGAGATGTGTACTAACATCTGCTTTCCTGGTAGTTGCCCGGACTAAATGTGGCACTGCGTCGCCTGGACTGTCTAAATGTGGCACTGCATTGCCCGGACTGTCTAAATGTGGCACTGCATTGCCTGGACTGTCTAAATGTGGCACTGCATTGCCTGGACTGTCTAAATGTGGCACTGCATTGCCCGGACTGTCTAAATGTGGCACTGCATTGCCTGGACTGTCTAAATGTGGCACTGCATTGCCTGGACTGTCTAAATGTGCCACTGCATTTAAATGGGCACCAGAGTTTGACCACACTCTCAAGTGTATGAAGTAATCTTATTGATCTAAGTGTGCAGTACATGTAATGGTGAGGACGCCTGTGATGATGGGGGTGACAGTTACTCAGCTCTGCCAGCACAAAGCACTGAGGCTGGATGAGGAGAAGTACATTTATGGTAATAGAAAAAGGTATATCCAAGGGGAAAGGCATTTATAATCCTGTAGCTCAGTATGTTATGAATTCTAAGAGAAACATTTGTGAGACTTCAGTTGGGCTTTATTGGACCTTATTCCTCGTGCCACAGCCATGTCACCAAATCCTGGTGAACGTTATTAGTTGGGCTCAAAAGATGGCACCCTTAATGATGTACAGTGATAAGGCCACTTGAAGAGGGTGAGAGGATTGCCTTTGCGGTTGGACCATTGTGTTTATAATACATTGTGTTATTGAGCTGTGAATTGTTTTACAGGGACACAATTGCCTATTAACATACAGTGCACAGGCGATGGACTTCAATCCTTATCCTTTGGCTCCTGTCCCTATAGAAATGCTGTTTGCACTGTTATTTAGTAAGACTCACAGAAATCCCATATCTGTACGTTCTATGCCTGCTTTGTTACAGGGAAAAAGAGCACCTGTCACAAGTGTTGATACCGTATGAGAAGCAGGCCTCTGCTGACTCTGCAGTAGACTCAGTTGCTACACTTGCTGGAGGATCTGTATCAGGGCTCGGACCATCGCCTGTGTGCATTCCTAATGCAGTGTTGGTAGGGTAGCTCTCCCTCTGCTGTGACCAAGCTCCCTTCCCGGTGAAATGCAAGGGCTTATTTTACATGGCGTGCTTACGTAGGAAAGCAGATTTCCTAGTCAGAGTAAGACTTTGGGGCGATCTCCCCTACGTCAGTTCCAGCACTCCTCCCCCGCCTCTCTACATGCGAGCATTACATGTAACTTCAGTATATCCCTTCCCTTCTGTTGCGCTTCATTCACGTTTCCCCGGCCTTGTTTACATGACAGTAGCCCTTTGTGTTCTCAGCCTAGGAGCAATAGTTCAACATAATAATACAAAAGACTTCCAGTTTGTGTCTGGTCTACATCTACTCACACTCTGCTCTGTGAGGAAACTCTCACATCTCTCGTGCTGCATTTTAGGGTTAAGTAATCCGTCAATATCATAACCAAGAAAATATTGTAACATACCTTTTTTTCTATAGAAAAATAAATTGTATAATTAAGTTTTCGTATGAAACTGAGAGGTGTACCTTATCTATTGTACTGGGGACTTTTTTCTTGCTTTTTTTTTTTTTTCATTTTTTTTTTTATATACATTCTATTTTTTTCCAAGCCCAATGGTAGTGAATTGCAAATACTCTGCCTTCTCTGTAAAGTTGGAAGTCCGTGTTTTCAGTTTTGGTAAAGCTGTGTTTAGAGTTTTAGGGACATGATAGGGCTGGGTGGGAGGGGGGTAAACACAGAGCATCTGATCAATTTGTATCTATTTATTTTAACATTTTTATTAAATAAAAGTGAATGAAAAACATCATCATCATGTCTGTCTTTTTAAAATTAAAACCTTAATCTCCTATTAAAAAAACAAATGTGGTGCAATGCAGAAGCACCTAAAGATTTCTCTTCCCCTGCAAAGTCCCACAAATACCTGTTGATCTCACCAGTGAAGTCCACCAAATGCACCTTCCTGTGATGGCGTGGAAACAATGCTGCAAAGTTCCAGAATGCAGAGCAGAGTTGTCGCTCATGTAAGCTGTGCCCGATGCACTACTGTGGGAGGAGAAGATGGCGGAGGGGGCATGGCTATCAATGTTCACTCCTGATTCACAAGCCTATAGCTTGGCAGTCAGTACCTGACCACATCTAGTGCTGCCCCAATATGATTCACAAGCCTATAGCTTGGCAGTCGGTACCTGACCACATCTAGTGCTGCCCCAATATGATTCACAAGCCTATAGCTTGGCAGTTGGTACTTGACCACACCTAGTGCTGCCCCAATATGTTCTGTGTTGACAGTGTGCCTCTGTAGCTGAAACTGAATGCTTGTGCATCAACAAAGCAACTGTAATTGGTGGTGGTCAGGATTTTCGTACAGGAGCTTTTAGCTGATATCTTGCTCATACAGACAATAATAGACCTTGGGTTATATGCTGCTGCCTTCAGGTAATTATTATTAATGCAAAATGTGCACTTTTTTGCCAATGTCCAGAATTTATTTGAACAATTTCCAACTTGCTTTTTTGACTTTCTGTACCGGTTTGATTATCCTATACAGACTTGTACATATTTCCCCTAGTGGTTAATTTCATGTCTGCAAAATTTACATTAGTCCATTTTTATCATGCAGTACAGGGGATGGGCAAAACCTGGACCCTAATTAGTGACCAGTGACAAACGGGTAACACAGATTTACCCATTACAGGCAGTCCCCGGTTTACAAACAAGATAGGGACTGTAGGTTTGTTCTCAAGTAAAAATTGTTAAGTCGGAACAGGTACATTTTTTAAGTTTTAGCTCCAGCCCAAAGAATATTTTTTTGGATAGCATAGGGAAGGGTTAACACCCATGTAACATTTGTTTTGCTGTCTGTACCCCTGTTCAGAAGATTCCACTGCACTTTCTGTCCCTATGACATCTGGATTTTGAAAATTTTGGGTTGTTGTCGAAACAAGGATTGCTAAAGCTGCAGTGGAGACACCTTTTTCCCATGTGAACTCTTACAGGAGTGAATTTCCCTTCCTAGGGCGAGATTTCTCCTCACTTCCTCTTATCTCCCTCCGTTTGTAAGTAGGAGTCGTATGTCAGATGTTTGTAACCTGGGGATCGCCTGTACTGAACTAGTACTCCAGCCTCACTTATTACAGGTTTCCGAAAATGTGGTCCTTCTACATTAAAGCAGCACTTAACCTATACAGTGGGGAAAATAATTTTCTCTTACGTCCTCCGACAGTCGCCGCCTCCTCCAAGTCATCACTATTGGGGTATTGTCTTCCTATCCATAGGAATAGCTAGGCATATAGACTTAGTCAAAAGACAAAAGGCATTAGCATATACACACCCATGGGGGCTGTCCCATCCGGTCAATACCCCCCCCCCCCCTGCATCACCACTCCCAACTCAGTTTTAATCTGCCTAGGATTAGTCAGGCTACCTTGTGCTGGGGCTTCAGTCTCAGCCTTCCTAATCTTTTATTTGATTTTCTTTGAAAATGTCAGTTTTTCTCTTACTTTACTAGCTGTTTATTTTGTCAGCTTTAGTGTTAGTCTTCTCTTCGGATGAAGATGGATCATGCGGTGCTGGGATTCGGACTGACCGCCCTGGTTTTCCAGGGCACAGAGGGTCAGATGGACCCCCAGCCCGCCATCGAGCGTTCAGCTATGGTTCGCCCTGGCACTACGAACGACCCATCCCTGTTTGCTGCAGGGATGCAGCCGTGAGGTGGCTACCTCACAGGACTAGTCTGCGGTGCTGCAGCGTCATGTCCCTGGCTCACGGCACTCCCTGTCAGATGAGGACAGAGGTTTATCTGTGCCTGTGTGACTCCCTGTGCGATCCCTGCGGGGTTCGCTTGTGCAGATCTGTATGTTTGCCGGGGGTCCCTGTCCCTGTGACACCTTAGGTGCATGTTTGGGGGTGCAGACGTTCGTGCTTGTGTGGCGACCGCAGCGGTGCAATTTCGCGCGGTCCGCCATCTTTACTGTGAGCACACGTGTATAGCTCCTCTGGGGCGATTGTACATGTCATTTTGGCGCCATCCGCCACCATTTTGTGGGCGGTGGAACGATCGGTCCGACCGCATGTCGGTGGCCATTTTGGCGTAGCCTCCAATGCATTCCTATGGGGCAGCCATTTCTGGCTTTAGTCCAGCCCTCTCCAGTCCAGCCCTCTCCAGCAGCATTCCATCAGCAGCAAGGACACTGGTAGCAACGCTCTGCGGGCTCTGCAGGTTATCACTCTGTTTTCCCTCTGTATATCGCTTCTGGCTCAGTTTCTTTCTCCTTTGGGGGTCTTTCATCACTGTTGCAGCAGCGGTGGGCTGCGCACACCGCAGCGCTGTTAAAGGGGACAGTACATCTTTTTTGCACTGTAGTTTGTTTTTTGATAACTTGAGCCATGGATTCTCAGGAAAGCAAGTTTCCTCCAGCTCTAGTGGGGGGTCCCAGTTCTCCTGTGGCCCTGCTGCGCCCCGCTCTAATTGCGGTGGCGAATAAGGAACTGCTGATGTCTGAACGGGCTGCGAGTAGGAGTCCCAGATTGTCTCTCTCTTCTGATTCAGATGGGGATTTGGCTGCTGCTGCTGCGAGCGTGCCCTTTTCAGGGTCCCGCTCATCCTTGGACCCCTTGGGGTCTGAGGGGGAGGCTGAGATGGAAGGGGTTGATGCCCCCTCCCCGGGGTCGCCTGCAGAACGGGCGACCATGGATGATTTGATTGTGTGATTGTGTCTGTTAAGGACACATTACATTTAGAGGATGAGCCCTGTCCTCCGGGCGTTGGGTCCCCGTTTGGGACGCACAGGACCCGCAAGTCTGCGCAGGTTTTTCCCTGCCCAGAAGAATTCCATGACACTGTTAATGAACAGTGGCGCACGTTAAAACGTCCATTCCTGGTACCTAGTCGGTTTGGGTTGCTTTATCCTTTTGATCCGGCTACGGAATCACGATGGTGCCTCCACAGGTGGATCACACTGTGGCTGTGCTGAACAAGGCTACGTTGGTTCCTACTGAGGATGCCCCAGTTTTCCGGGGTCCCACGGACCGGCGGTTGGAGTCCCTATCTCGCCATTCCTATACGGTGGCGGGGTTCATTGCTCAAACCCGTTTTCGCATCCGTTCTGGTGGCTCAGGCGGCTGCTGATTGGACTAGGATGCTTAAGCGCAATCTTGTGTCTGCTGGTGTTACACCTGTCCGGCTGAAATTGGTGGATCAAATCCACCAAGGAGTCATGTACTTGTGTGATGCAGCCTTGGCCGAGGCTCCCTTAGTAGCTCGCCTCTCTAGTGTCGCGGTGCTTCAACGGCGACTGCTTTGGCTGAAGAGCTGGTCGGCCGACCAGTCCTCGAGGGAGACGGTTGCTGATTTTCCCTATGCTGGCTCTCGCCTTTTTGGCGAGGCATTGGACACCCTGGTAACAGGTGTCATGGGGGGCATGTGCTCTATGCTGCCCCAGAACCCGAAGACCAAGTCTTTTTGAGGCAGGCGGGGTTCTGCATCTGGTTCTAATCGGGGGTCCTTTCGGGCCCAGCCCAAGGGCAAGACCTTCCAGGCCCAGGGCACCCAGAAGAAGCCCTGGGCAGGTGAGCAGGAGTTCGGCAATACCGGCTCGGCGGGTCAATCCGCCTCTACCTGAAGGGGCGCCCTCACCCATTTCAGGGGTGGGGGGACGTTTGCGCGGTTTCCTCCGACCTTGGCTGCTCCGGCTATCGGACAGGTGGGACCAGGAAATCGTTCGATCGGGCTTCCAGATCGAATTCCTTTCCCGGTCGGCGGACAGATTCTTTCCCTCCAATCTTCATCTGCTTCTGGGGCGTCTGCAGGACTTGCATCATGCGGTGCAGGACCTGCTTGCTCAGGGAGTGATTGTCCCGGTAACTCATCGGGACAGGTTTCGGGGGTTTTTATGTTCGAATCTGTTCACTGTGCCCAGGAAGGAGGGCAAAGTGCGTCCTATTCTGGACGTGCAAGCGCTGAACCGCTTCGGGCGTGTTCGGAAGTTTCGAATGGAGTCTCTCCGTTCGGTTGTGGCCTCCTTGAGTCCAGGAGAATTCCTGGCTTCGGTAGATCTGAAAGATGCGCACCTGCACATCCCTATTTTCGAGGGTCATCAGCGGTACCTTCGGTTTGCTATCACAGAGGACCACTACCAGTTTGTGGCGTTACCTTTCGGTCTCGCTTCGGCACCCAGGGTGTTTACCAGGGTGTTGGCACCGGTCCTGGGCCTGCTGCGATCTGTCCATCACGGTACAGACGCTCCAGGAGTTTGGTTGGACCATCAACGTTCAGAACTCAGCGTTGTCTCCGTCGCTTCGCCTTCCCTATCTGGGAATGGTTCTGGACTCTGCTCAGGCAAAGGTGTTCTTGCCGGAGGACAAGCTCCGGACTTTGCAGGACGAACTCAGGTCCCTCAGGGACAACCCGTCCTCGTCACTCAGGACCTGCATGCGGGGCCTGGGGTTGATGGTGTCAGCCTTCGAGGCGATTCCCTTTGCCCAGTTCCACACGCGGGCTCTCCAGACGGAGATCCTGGCCAGGTGGGACAGATTTCCTCAGTCCTTGGATCTGGATGTCTCCCTGAGTCGCCAGACCAGATTGGCTCTTCTTTAGTGGATCCAGTCCCTGTCGGTGGCGGAAGGCAAGTCCTTCCGTCCGTTAGTGTGGACGGTGGTTACCACGGACGCCAGCCTGTCGGGCTGGGGTGGAGTCCTGGGCAACTTGTCTGCCCAGGGCACCTGGTCGGAGGAGGTGTCCTCCCTCCTGATAAATGTGCTGGAACTACGAGCAATAAAACTCTGTCTTTTCCAGTGGTCGGACCGTCTCCAGGGCCTGCCTGTTCGCGTACAGACGGACAATGCTACCGCGGTGGCTTACATCAACCACCAGGGGGGGCACCAGGAGTGCTCGTGCGGCCCGGGAGGTGACCGACATTCTGTCTTGGGCCGAGACTCCTGTCCCGGCGATCTCGGCAGTTCACATTCCGGGTGTGGAAAATTGGCAGGCCGACTATCTGAGCCGCCAGACCCTGGACCAGGGGGAATGGTCCCTACACCCGGAGGTCTTTCAGATGCTGTGTGCGAGGTGGGGATCCCCAGATGTGGATCTGTTCGCATCTCGGCTAAATCAAAAGGTGGAAAGGTTCGTGGCAAAGAACGCGCGATCCATTGGCGGACGCCTCGGATGCGTTGGTGGCCCCGTGGCATCGGTATCGTCTGATGTACGCCTTTCCCCCGATTCAGTTGTTATCCCGGTTCCTGCGCAGATTGGCCTCGGAACCGCACATGGTGATTCTGGTGGCACCGGACTGGCTGCGCCGGTCCTGGTACGCCGACGTTGTTCACCTGGCAGTGGCACCTTCGTGGCGCCTGCCTCTGCGGGAAGATCTCCTGTCTCATGGTCCGATCTTCCATCCTGCTTTACAGTCACTGGCTTTAACGGCCTGGCTGTTGAGACCCAGGTCTTGATGGACAAGGGTCTATCCCCTGAGGTTATCCCTACCCCGATCAAGGCTAGGAAATCTTCCTCTGGTAAGATCTCTTACCGTACCTGGAAAGCCTATTTTGCCTGGTGTGAGTCCAGGGGGTTCTCCCCTCGTTCTTACTCGGTGTCGAGAATCTTGGCTTTCCTCTAGTCTGGAGTGGATCAGCGCCTGGCGCTGGCCACGATAAAGGGCCAGGTGTCCGCACTGGCTGTTCTTTTCCAACGCCCTGTGGCGTCTCGTTCCTTGGTGCGCACCTTCATTCAAGGTGTGCGACATTTGGCTCCTCCCAGGTAGGAGCCATTACCTCCGTGGGACTTAACCTTGGTTCTGTCCGCGTTGCAGCATGCTCCCTTTAAAAGTATCAGGGAGATATCATTACCTCTGCTGTCGAAAAAGGTTGCTTTTCTGGTGGCGATCACTTCGGCTCGCAGAGTGTCGGAGCTGGCGGCGTTGTCTTGCCGCTCCCCTTACTTGATTCACAAGGATAAGGTGGTTTTGCGACCACCCCCATCCTTCCTACCCAAGGTGATCGCTGAATATCTCCTTAATGAGGACATTGTCCTGCCTTTGCTTTGTACGAAGCCTAATCATCCAAAGGAGATTGCTTTGCATTCCTTGGATGTTGTCAGGGCGATCAGGATTTACCTGTCGTCTACGGAATCCTTTCGGAAGACGGATTCCCTCTGGTCCTTCCTGAGGGACCTCGGAAGGGCATGGCTGCGTCCGCAGCAACTATTGCCAAATGGATCAGACAGACCATTGAACAGGCTTACGCCTTGAAGGAACGGGTTCCACCCTTCCCTGTTAAGGCGCACTCTACCAGGTCTTTGAGTACTTCCTGGGCCTATTGGCATCGGGCCTCGGTGGCCCAGGTGTGCAAGGCTGCGACTTGGTCGTCGGTGCACACTTTTTTCCAAATTCTACAAAGTAGACGTTCTGGCATCAGCTGATGCTTCTTTTGGCTGCAAAGTTCTCAGTGCGGCTGGTCCATGATGGACCCTTGATTTTTCTCTGGGTCCCTGGCTGTTGGCATTTGCTTTCCTGGGTTGTTGCTCCCGTTGAGCATTGTTTTTCTGTTGCCCAGTTGGTTCTTACAGTGCATGTAAGATTCCTTTCTCTGATGTGGGTACTGCGTTGCCTTTTTTACGGTTGCGTCTCCCACCCCTCATGTCTATACTGCTTTGGGACATCCCAATAGTGATGACTTAGAGGAGGCGGTGACTGTCGAAGGACGTAAGAGAAAACTGAATTTTTGTAAAATCCCTTTCTCTGAGTCCTCCGACAGTCGCCGCCCCGCCCCTCTTTTGGGGTTCTTATTACTTACTGCTATGCTACCAAACTGAGTTGGGAGTGGTGATGCAGGGGGGGGGGGGGTATTGACCGGATGGGACAGCCCCCATGGGTGTGTATATGCTAATGCCTTTTGTCTTTTGACCAAGTCTATATGCCTAGCTATTCCTATGGATAGGAAGACAATACCCCAATAGTGATGACTTTGAGGAGGCGGCGACTGTCGGAGGACTCAAGAGAAAGGAATTTTACAGGTAAGATTTTAAAAAAATTCAGTTATTTGGTCCCCTGCAGAGACAGAATATCAACCAAAAAAACAAACAAAAACATGATACAAATGTTATAAATTGAGTTGCAGTTCAGTGAGTAAAATAAGGTATAGTTGAACTTTTTTAATAATCAGTGTTGTGCAAGCTCACGCAATCCTTAAAGCGGTAGTATCCCGCTTTTTGACACTTTTACCTACAGGTAAGCCTATAATGCATACTAGCTCATTATGCCTTTTGTCTTGCAGGTTTTTTTTTTGTTTGGTTGTACAACCGCTTTAATATGGTCCAGAAAATTCCTAAGAATTTGAGTTATTTTGAATAATAAAAACGAAAGGAAATGTATACCCATGAGTTTAGCCAATAGGTATGTAGTGAGCCACATAATAAGCCGCCGAGCCAGGTTAACACAGACTGCCTGATGACGCTATACTAGCGAAATGCATCGTGGTCCCTGCTAAACCCGGAAGTCCAGAGAAAGACTGACGTCACCTCCACACTAACATTGGAACGCACGCCAGACCGCTGCCATGCTACAAGGGAAGCTGCAGATCCTGTGCTCCCAACCCTAATAAGATCCTGTAGCAACCAACGTCCATTGCCCTGTGCCAGGTGGGCACAACAATATGTAAGCAGCCAATTTTTATTATTAATTTTATTTCATAATAAAACAGTATTACACTATCTTTTGGCTTTACATTTGTCTCCCTGCATATGGGCTATATACTCCTCTACATGAAAAAACAATTGGAGGAGGAAAAATGTATCTTTATTATCCTTTGATACCAAACATATAATTAATGAGGAATGAAGGAGTCCTAATGGTCTGATACACCTATATAATAGGATTAAAGGCGTTTGAGGTCTGTGTGACCTAGTGATATCTGGTAAGAGGCATTGATTACCACCTTTTCTCACTGGAGCACCTGATCCATAGGAAATTAACCCCTGCACTATTTTTAGGAAGGAACTTTTTGGATCACAGTTTGCCATTTTAGCACTATTGAAGCATTATTTTATCATTTATTTATTTATCATTGGAGTATTGTTTTATCATTTATTCACGGACCATTGTATTTAAAAGATTTTTAAAACTTTAAATAACTTAAATATAAAGTTTCAAGAAGCACAGTACTATTGAAAAATACCTGTATGAATTATATTTATTTTTTATATAGAATGTTTTTGCACTATCTAGCACTTTAAGCAATTATATTGAAAGAATTATTATTTATTGACTGCACTGCTGTAATACTGAGAAATGTATATATGTGTAAGTAGTACCTATTTCATAGGTAACATTCTCAGCAATTTTGCACAGAAAAGCTAGCACTTTAATTTGAATATTCACAGCCTCATTTGCATACTAGCACTAAGCACTCTAACCCCTAATCCAGTGCAAATAATATATCTATACCAGCGCCTTTTTTTTTACTCATCATGAGTAAAATAAGTATTTGATCCCCAAGAAAAACATGGCTTAGTACTTGGTGGAGAAACCCTTGTTGGCAAGCACAGAGATAAGGTGTTTCTTGTATTTTATTACCAGGTTTGCACACATCTCAGGAGGGATTTTGGTCCACTCTTCTTTACAGATCATCTCTAAATCCTTAAGGTTTCTTGACTGTCACTTGGCAACCCGAAGTTTCAGTTCCCTCCATAAATTTTCTATAGGATTAATGTTTTGAGACTGACTTGGCCACTCCATGACCTTAATGTGCTTCTTCTTGAGCCACTCATTTCTTGTCTTGGTGGAATGTTTTGGGTCATTGTCATGCTGAAAGACACATCCATTACCCATCTTCAGTGTTCTGGCTGAGGGAAGAAGGTTCTCATCCAAGATTTTACAATACATGGCCCCCCGTCCCTTGGCCCCTCAAGGCGGCAAAGTCTGATTGTACCTTTAACAGAGAAATGGCCCCAAAGCATAATGTTTCCACCTCCGTGCTGGACGATAGGGATGGTCTTCTTAGAGTCATAGTCAGCATTTTTCTTCCTCCAAACATGGCAAGTCAAGTTAATGCCAAAGAGCTCAATTTTGGTCTGTGAAGTTTTCCAATAAACATCTAAATGATTCAGAGAAGGATTTGGAGAAAGTGCTGTGGTCCGATGAGATCAAAGTTATGCTCTTTTGGCTTAACTCGACTAGCCACCCAAGGAAGCCACACTTCCTATCAACATCCTGGAGCTTTGAATCACTGGACCCTCCTGCCTTCAGGGTACAATCAGACAACACTGTGACTGAGGCTTTTATCAACCACCAAGAGCATGAGGTTCTCAACCTGTGGCCTTCCAGCTGTTGATGAACTACAAGTCCCATCATGCTTCTGGAAGTCATGCTTGTAGTTGTCAACGGCTTGCGATGCTCATGGGAATTGTAGTTCTGCAACAGCTGGGAGGGCCACAGCTGGAGGACCTATGACTAAGAACACTTGTAGACAGATATCTTTAATGAGAAGCAAGTCTGATCATCTTAGGGGTTAGAAACACTATCCAATCCTCTCTGTTGTTCACATCCCAGCAGTGGACAAATGGAAGGGCACATTACGAGCTGGACTAAAAGGGAAAAGGAGCAGTTTACCCTTATATCTCCTATGTAAGAAATGGGGAACTCTATCTGTAAACATTCTGGCCTCCAGGTACAATAGATTATTCATGTTTGTAGCCGCAAACAAGGATCCACTAGCATCAGTTGCTCTGATAATTCCCTGGACCAGTTTATGTATGCCTTTCCTCCCATCTGAATTCTACCTCCACTGCTCTGCAAAATAGAGAAAGTGAAGAAACCACGGATTCTCATTGCACCAAACCGGCTCAGGAGACCTTGGGTATAGAAGATGATACTTGGCCTCTTTCAAGCAGGCCAGACCCTAAATCTCAGGGGCCCCTGTTCCTCAATCACTGGCTCTATGTGGTGAGAGTATGCAGCCAGTTCCTGGAGGATGAAGGAATTTATACTATTGAATGGACCCCATGCTCGCCTGACCTAAATCCAATTGAACATCTCTGGGACATTGTTTCGGTCCATCTGGTGAGGCCAGGTTGCACCTCAGTCTGTTCAGGAGCTCAGTGATGCCCTGGTCCAGATCTGAGAAGAAATACCCCAGGACACTATCCGTCGTCTCATTCGGAGCATGCCCTGACGTTGTCAGGTATGCATACAAGCACATGGGGGCCATACAAACTACTGAGTACCGTTTTGAGTTACTGCAATGACTTTTCAGCAAAATAGACTAGCCTGATGCATCATAATTTTTTTTCTACTTTGATTTTGGGGATGTGTTTGAATTTAGCCCTATGGAGGTTGATAATTTTCATTGCTATCAAACAAAGTGGCATTCTTTCATTACTAACACAATAGCCAGTCCATATCAGTATAAATATCCAGCATGGTATTTTTCTCCATTGAGATCTGATGTGTTTTCAAAGTGTTCTTTTAATTTTCTTTTTGAGTAGTGTATAGAATGAGCCAGCGCAGGATAGAGATTAGAAAGTGGAAGGTAGAGACACCTTAGGAAGAAAAGAGGCTCATGACCCTTGTCCTTGTACAGAGTCCGAATGCAAAGATGATGGCAAAGCCCAATTGTTGATCCAGTCTGGATTGTAGAAAGTCAGGATTCATCCCAATGGAGTATTTCCAGGGGTAACATTTTTCTTGCCTTGCACCAGGCAAATTATGCTAACCTTGTGTAATATGGACATCTTAGTGTTCAGTAGCACAGGAATGACAGAATCAGTAAAACCTTTATTTCTTAGAACCTAGACTTCAACAGTCAAGCCCTCAGACCAAGAAACTGGGTGGCTAACTGGTCCTTGGGGACAGACAGTCCAAATGATCTGCGAGAGCCTAGATGTTTGGTGAGGTTGGAGTATCAGATCCTCCTGGGTCAGTTCAGTGCAATGATAACCAGAGTACTCTCCCATTCCTGAGGAATAGTCAATGAAAGCACTTCAGGGGGAGGATTGGTGTAGCTCAGATTGTTCTCAATTCAATCTCTTCAGGCCAATCAATGGAACTTCCTTAAAAGGAGGCAACCATTAGACCGCTTATGCAGAAGTGGAGAGTTAAACAGTCTCTGACCTGTGGGGGGTCCAGATTTGGGAACAAAGAGTATCTCTTGAAGAAGGAAAACTCTAGACTGACCCATGTATTGCACGTGATGAGTCAGATTTAGTGCTCATTTTGACACAGGTGTTTTTTTTTTTACTTAATGCAGGGAATGGATTAGGTTAAGAGAAAAAAAACACATCTTGAGGCTTTAAGATCCAGTACAGGACAAATTTCCACTTTTGTTTTAGTGACTGCAAACAGATCGGAGTAGAAACCTTTCTGCTTGAAGAATAATGGTAATAACGCCTTGACTTAGGAGTTCTGCCAGGGGTGCATGAAGATCTGTCAGTTTTTGCAGCGAGGGTGGAAGATTTGACATCATGAAGCAGATGTTTCCACATACTCCACATCTTTCATCCATGCATAGGAGTCTAGGTTTGCTGTCTGCAGGATGGGTGGACTTAGAGCCTAGGATTTATGCCTGAACTGGGTTCCTGGTGTAACATGTTGCTAAGCAACCCCCCCCCCCCAGCATGCTGGGGTTCTCCTTCCCTGCAGTAGCTATCACTCTTATAATCACACTGCTGTATGGAGCTCCGCCTGCACATCTGCACCATTCATTCACAGAGATCTGTGTCACCACGGCAGAGAGACTTGTGGCTTTCAATGGAATACAAGTGAGGTAATCGCAACACTCGTACTCCATTGACATTTCCTCCATCCCTAACTGAAAGCCTGTACCCAGTACAAACAGGGAGCTGGAAGAAGAATCGGTATGAGCCTATCATTACTCCCAGAATCTACAGATTCTAGGTGCAATGCTTTGCAGACACCTATTAAAAAAAACAAAAAAAAAAAAAAACCTTTTTTTTGCCCCTGCAAAAATATCCACATGTATTTCTTTTTTGTAAAAGGTGAACTTACCCTTTAAAAGGATGGTGTGGTGCAAGTACAGAACAACCATTGATGTTCCAGAAATATAATGCTCTCCTACCTTCCTCTGACACAATAGGACGGTGTAGTTTTGGCTTTAAATACCAAAACACAGCCTGTCAAACCCCGCCTACTTAATTTTTTTTTTTTTTCTCAGAGAATAGGTGCAGGTACACTCTCTCTCTCTGCCCCCTCTCCCCTCCCCAAGTCATCCCTCATCTCCACTCCTACCCACCTCTAAGCACCCTTCCTCTGTTCCACCCCCGCATACTGCCCGTTAGGACCACAAAATGATTCTTGGTTCTATATTCTCTAAGTAATTTGGAATTTATTTTACTGCTTTTCTTGTTAAGACTCCCTGAAGCCAGCAACAATTGATCACCCGTAACAAAATACCCCCTCCCTCTGGGACAATAGACTCCCAACCGCAACAGAAGATCTCCCCCCCAGCCAGCATCGACAGGCCTTTCAATAGCCAGTAACAATAGATCCCTCTTAGTAACAACCGACCCCCCCCCCCCCCCCCCAGCAACAACTGATCCACCAACAATAGTAGAGACACCCACCCCCCCCCCCCCCAAACAGATACCTTTCAGTGACAATAGATCCCCCAGACGCTAGCATAATTAGACCCGCCAGCACTTCCATACATTCATGCTGGAGATGCATTCCCCTACATTCCTGCCTGTATAGTGCCAATCTCCACTTCCAGGTGTTGCATGCAGGCAGCCCATTGAAGTCTACGAGGAAGCAGTGACTGTATGAACAGAGCTGCTAGTCCTAATGTGACGAGGGTGTGGGGTCTGTATCCCTGCATGCAGACAATGCGCTCACCCGCACCCCTCTCTCTTTAGGAGCAGCGACTGTCCGCCCAGCGTCTTAATAGACTTCAATGGCTGCCTTGCAAGCAGGACCTGGAAACTGACACAGCCCTTTTACAATATTGGGGCATATTTGCCCTTGTGAACGAGGCCTTACAAAGTTCTCATTATCTCCATCACTCCGCATTGTGCACAGAGTACAGGTGATCAGTAACATGATTAGTGACAAAATCCTTCCCTTTAACTGAGCTGTAAAGCAAACTCCTTTATAGGTCGCTACAAAACACTGTGCAGAATATGAAGCCCAAATATGCCCCTAAAAGTAGTAAGATTTATTTGCATTACTCTAAGCACATACCATGCATTGGGGTGGTGGGTCGAGTTTAAAAACAATCAATCAAAAAACAGATCTGCACTATGCAATGAGCATGAGCACAAAATGTTAATGTGTGCAAAAACTCAACAAGACAGGCAGATATGAAGGGGCCCCAAGTGTTTGGAATTCAAGTGATACTCTTTAATTGCTTTTTGTTTTTAAGGAGACCACTCTTCAAAACTTTCATTTAAAATTTGATTGATTGCTAATACAGTGCACCCTGCTACTTACTGCAGTCATTTTCCATAAGCAATTTCATTATATGAAGCTACCAGCAGAGGGCACAATTTGACCATTACCTTTATTACACACATTACTACTTTGTATCTAGGAGGGCTGCATTATAAAGTTGCCATATTTGGTAATGTTACAATTGCTGCACAGCATGCCCCATAAGGTTTTTATTTTTTTATACTTACCTTATACTGTGCTACCTGCATCCACTGATTGATTTCCCATACCTGCCTCCCAGGAAAGGAAATGCCTACAGGAAAATTGCAAAATACATAAATGTGCCACGATGCACAAACTTTACCAACACCAAGTATCCAAAAATGGGTCACTGGCAGCATACAGAATCATCAGCATGTATGTGACATAAGGGGGTCCTGTGCTGGGAACCCCGGCCATGTCCAGGCAGGAGGGGGATTTAGCCTCAGTGTGTCTCAGTTGGGGAGAGACCTCCATGAGATCAGTTGGACTGGAGGTTGGACTGGAGGTATGTGTGGCCGGGTTTCAGGCGGACTGAAACCCAGGCGCTGTGCTGGGAACACCCGCCATGTCCATGCAGGAGGGGATTTAGCCTCAATGTGTCTCATTTGGGGAAATCGCTGACAATAATAAAGCAGTGCGCACCCCCTGTAACTTAGATTTGGCTCAGACATTCTGCCTAGGATACCGGAGCTGCACTGCATGTGGCTGAGATGGCACTGACATTTTTCCCAGGGTATTGGATGTACACTATAGGCTGCTGGGATGGCATGCAGATATTCTGCCCAGGCTACTGGAGCACATCTAGCCGGGATGGGGCTTAGACTTGATCTACTAGAAAACATCCCCTGTATTGGAAGAACCAGATTCTCCAATCTGAGAATCCATCAAACTGCCCTTTTCTAGATACATAGCCGCCCCTCCAAGCTCCAGTTCTGCAGTAGATTCTGGGTGGAATGAACATGAAGCTGCATGCCCTCCTGGGTCATGGGATAAAAGAGAAACTTAAGCCTGTAAAATGAGACTGAACACAGGAGATTTGGCTTTAAAAAAGGCAAATTCTTTCAGGGATAATGCTATGGGGGGAGGGGAGCTCCATCACACAACACTTAATCACTGTTTCTGTTCAACTGCTGGGGGAAAAAAATCCTGCATTCCAATTAGAGATGTGTAAAAGGTAACGACTGCCATACATCATATACTCCAGTATAGGAAATATCCTACATAATCTTAGATTGGGGGGGGGGGGGGTCAAAGGAGCTATTGGTTTTTTTTTAAGATGCATTCTGTCTCAGAGGAGATGTGAAGGTTCATTGCTGAAGCTCTGAAAATGCTTAGCTGCTCATCCTGGGGCCTCAATGAAATCCTGGTCACTGACCGGGGCTAATATATGCCAATTAAAATCTGACCTCGCTATGACTTAATTGGTTCAGGTCGGTGATTGACCGTATTCAACCACTTCAGCTCTGGAAGATTTACCCCCCTTCAGGACCAGGCTATTTTTTTGCGATCCAGCACTGCATTACTTTGACAACTGCGCAACCGTGCAACATTGTATCCAAATAAAATGTATATCCTTTTTTCCCACAAATAGAGCTTTCTTTTGGTGGTATTTGATCTCCTCTACATTCTTATTTTTTTGCACTATAAACTAACAATTTTGAAAAATAAAAGAAAATATTTTCCACTTTCTGCTATGAAGCATAGCCAATAAAAATAGAAAAGTAAAAAAAATCAAATTGCTCCATCAATTTAGGCCAATATGTATTCTGCTACGTATTTTTGGTAAAAAAAAAAAAAAATCTCAATAGGCGCAAAAGTTATCACGTCGACAAACTATGAGATATATGTATTATATTTTTATATTTTTTTTTTTTTACTAGTAATGGCAGCGATCAGTGACTTCTACTGGGACTGCGTTATTGCAGCAGACAAATTGGACACCTGACACTTTTTTGGAAACCAGTGACACCAATACAGTGATCAGTGCTAAAAACATGCACTGTCACTGTACTAATGACACTGGCTGGAAAGAGATCATCAGGGGCGATCAAAGAGGCAACTGTGTGCCTAACCTGTGTTTGTGTACTGTGGGGGAGGTGCTTTTACTAGGGGGAAGGCATGGATCCATGTCCCTGCTTTGTAGGAACACAGGATCTATGCTTTCCCTACTGACAGAACTCTGCCTTGTTTACATAGCCGTTCTACCTCTGAAACGAATGATCGGTGGGTGCCGATGGACATCAAGCCTGCGGTACCTGCTGATCCGCTCCCGCTTTGTATGATCACAGAGGGAGTGAGCCGCCGGCGATGCGCATTCCTGCCCGCTACCTGGAAGTGCAAGCTTACATATACAGGGAAGTGGTAAAGCCAGAGGATTAGGTGAACAGCCAGGAAACTAGCAATACCAACCTCATAGCTTGCTCATGCCAGGTTGCAAAATGAAAATGGCATACTCCTGTATTGAATTGTATCTGTACTTTCTGCCCTCATACTGTAAGGCGCTGCACAAACTGTTGGTGCTTAATAAATCCTGAATAATAATAATAATAATAATAATAATGTTAGGCATGGTTTGGGCTACATGCATGGAAAACCAGTACCCTTCCCTCTCAGCCTGTAGCCTCTGTTGCCAACCGAGAGAAAACGGAGTTTTATTTGGCAGGTATAAAACAAACTCCTTTGAAGTCAGGATATCCCAAAATACAGAAATCTTTGTTCCTGCAACTGGCTCCGCTTCCTCTCAGCTTAATACTTGTTTAACCAGTTCTGGACCGGAAGGTTTTACCCCCTAATGACCAGCCCATTTTTTGCGATACGGCACTGCGGTACTTTAACTGACAATTGCGCGGTCGTGCGACATTGTACCTAAATAAAATTGATGTAAATTTTTTCCCAAAAATAGAGATTTCTTTTGGTGGTATTTCATCACCTCTGCGATTTTTTATTTTTTGCGCTATAAAAAAAAAAAAAGCAAGGATTCTGAAAAAAATATATATTTTTTTACTTTCTGCTATACAACATTCCCAATAAAAACCATTTAAAAAACAATTTTTTTCATCATTTTAGGCCAATTTGTATTCTGCTACATATTTT
The DNA here is from genome assembly GCF_965119305.1 of Pelophylax lessonae. Taxonomy (NCBI): domain Eukaryota; kingdom Metazoa; phylum Chordata; class Amphibia; order Anura; family Ranidae; genus Pelophylax; species Pelophylax lessonae. Next base: position 42,966,835 of record NC_138777.1, on the reverse strand, counting down.
TGGTAAAAAAAAAAAAAAAAAAATCACAATAAGTGTAAATCGATTGGTTTGCGCAAAGTTAATCGTGTCTACAAACTAGGGGAAAGATTTGTCATTTTTGTTTATTTTTTTTTTAAATAGTAATGGTGACTACCAGCAATTTTTAGCGGAACTGCGACATTGCGGCGGACAGATCGGACCCCTGACATTTTTGACACTTTTGGGGGGACCAGTGACATAACTACAGTAATCAGTGCTAAAAATATGCACTGTTACTGTAATAATGACACTGGCAGGGAAAGGGGTTAACACCAGGGGCGATCAAAGGGTTAAATGTGTCCCTATGGGGTGCTTTCTAACTGTGTGGGGATGGGCTTGCTGGATGAACACAGAGACCTGTGTTCCTAAATAGGAGGAACAATGGATCCCGGTGTTTATCTCTGACAGAACAGTGGTCTGCTGCGTTTACAACGGCTGGCCGCTGTTCTGTCTTCACAGGGAGCGATCGCGGGTGCCCAGCAGATATCGCGGCCGCTGGATCTGCTGTGGCTAAATCGGTGCATGCGCCCCCACTAGCTGTCCCGCGAAACGTCATACAGTATGTTGTTTCACAGGACAGAGCCGACCTGCCGCAGTAGAAGTATGGCGACTGGTCGGCAAGTGGTTAAAATCCAGCATCTCCTTACATTTAAAGATTGAGCTCCCAACTCTGACATTTTGCAGAGCACCGAGTCTCCTATAGTGAGCCAGTGCTGTGCGATTCAGACTGCTGTGTGCATCAGCGACATTTACTGCATGGAGAGTTTCACCTCTGATGGCATAACAACACCTAAAGGGGTTACCAGGGATGTGATACTTTAAATAACTCCGGGACTGAGCAAGCAATTCTAGAACCACCCACCTGGCCCTCCTTTTTAATACATTTCAGCAAACACTCTGTCCTGGCCTATGCACAGTAAGCTCAGATCAGAGGAGGGAATCTGCAATAATCTGTGTAAACCCTCGCACTGCATTGCTGACAACTCCGCAATCTATGCAATATGGCTGCCATTAGAAAGGAAGGTGACAACACTTATCAGAGCATGCAATTCTGTGTGATGTGTGGTGATGCCCATCCTACACACTCTCTGCTTGGTTAGTCCTCCTCTACTGCTGCCCTATCAGATAACAAAGTCTGATTTCAACCATTAGCCAATGTGGCAACCTGATATCAAGACATATTTCAGATTAATAAAGCTGAACTGCAGGCAAATGGGAAAATAAACATACGTGAATGGTCTTACCCCCCCCCCCCCCATAAGAATTGTAAGTGTGATTCTTACACCTGCCGCAGTAAAAAGGGTGATATCAATTTCTCTTTTTTAGGTAAAGTGGTTCTAAAGCCTCAAGGCTTTTCAACTTAATGCATTTTATGCATTAGGGCAACAAACCTTCTGTGCTACAGCTCCCCCATACCCCCCTATTTTTCTTACCTGAGCCCGATCAGATCCAGAGATGTGCACAACAGCAGCAGCTCCTGCCGCTGTCTCTCGCCTCACTGGACAGACTAATCGCAGGGGGTAGCCATTAGCTCTCACTGCTGTCAATCAAATCCTGTGACATGGGGGATGGGGAGGAGTCCTGCTGTCTGTGTCAATGGACGCAGCAGCAGGACTCAGGTGCGAGCACACACAGGTGCCCCCATGGAAAGCTGCTTTCCATGGGGGCACCTGACAGAGGAGGGGCCTGGAGCGCCAGCAGGAGACCCCAGAAGAAGAGGATTGGGGCTGCTCTGCACAGAGCAGAAAGTATAGATTTTTTTTTTTAATTTTTGTTAAATAAAGTTAATAAAGTTCTGTACAAGTATTTTTTTTTAAGCTTCCTTTCATCCCTGTGCAGGAGCACATCGACTAGAAGAAGGAGGGTCAGCACTAGGAGCCAGTCTCACTCTGCTGCATGCACATGTACTTCTAGAAGGAGCAGAATCGATGTTATCAAGTAATTTTCTGCTCCTTCATTGCCCAATCAGCAGGCTGGGTCTGTGAGGTGTCACCACTGCATTCCTTAAAGTATAGTTAAAGCTTTTTTTTTTTTTAAATAACAAAGCTTTAGCTATACTTTAAGGAATGCAGCGGTGGCGCCTCACAGATCCAGCCTGCTGATTGGGCAATGAAGGAGCAGCAAAATACTTGATAACATCGATTCTGCTCCTTCTAGAAGCACATGTGCATGCAGCAGAGCCCGACTGGCTCCTAGTGCTGACCCTCCCTCTTCTAGTCTATGTGCTCCTGCACAGGGATGACAGGAAGCTTTAAAAAAATAAACAACAATACTAATAAAAATAATAATAAAAAAAGGTACTTGTACAGAACTTCATTAATTTTTTTTTTTTTTTATGATGTTGAGCCTTAAAACTAGTTGAATTGAGGACTATCATGATGATTTTTCCCATACTTCTCCTTTAACCTACAATCCGTGACCCCCCTACCCCCCAAAACCTTTCCCAGCAGCTAATTGCACAAGGTTTCAGGCACCTCTGTGACATAAAATAGAAATAGGAAACCAAATAAGAAACCGTACATGTTTTTATTCAATATCTTAAAAAAATGTAATCAAGTATCAAGCAGGAATCCCGTCCTGTCCTCAGCACAATGTCCGACTTGAAATGAATCATAAATAAATAAAATATATAACATTCTTACATCAAATCGGGATAAGTGGTCTTTCCGAAGACTTCAGTGTCTGACTACATATTGGCATCAGGCCTGAGATGGTGGGATTCAGCTGATTGTCTGCAGATGCCTCCGAAGGCAAGAAGAGAAACCTATGTAGTGTTGAAGCGCTCAACCGTTGCAGCGGTTCTTGACTGAGGCACGCGGATCCATAAGAACAATGCAGGCTTCCCTCTCCGGGTAAGGCAGTGGAGCCAACAGGCACAATGCGGCTCGATCCACTCAGTGTGAGCGCGGCGAGGTCCGTCTCTCAGGAGTCCTACCTCTCTATTGCAGTTAGTCAGAACAAATTTATTTTGTTCCCATCACCGGTTCCTCTCAGCCGCAATGTATTTTAGAGCTGCTGATCCGTATCTCCTGGACAAGTCCTGGTGGAATTCTTCCTTTAGTGTTTTGACGCACTCGCGATAGTTCTCGCTGGAGCGAAATTTGGAGATATCGAAGCTGGGCGCGTGAGGCATGTGGATAATGAAAGCGTTGGGCAGCACCACCAATTCATAACCCTGGAGAAATGGCACAAAATATAACTTATAATAACCCCTTGAGGAGAACTTAGGAAAAGATCGGGTGATAGACAGAACATCGTACCTTAGCATCCAGCTCCATGATATGGGACACTTTGTTCCAGCCAAAGCCCAGGAAACGCTGGTCATATTCGGGACAGTCTCGGCGGACAACCACGTATGGTTCAAAGTCTGGGGCCCAGTCAACACGGTATGACGTAGTCGCTGTTCTCCACTTGGCATAGTTGGTCGGAGCGTGTCCTTTTTTCCACACATGGTATCTGGAGAGACAAAGTTTTAGGGTTACAATACAAACGATGACAGGACCTTACCTGATGAAGCTGCTGTCCAGGAATTCTGTGCAATTCCCCAAATAACCAATTGCAGAGCCCGGTAGCAGCACTTACATTTGTCATCACAGCATATCAGGAAGAAAGAAGAAAAAAATGGATTTTTGTAAGAACTTACCGTAAAATCCTTTTCTCTTAAGCTCATTGACAGACGTAGTCTTCTTGATTCTCAAGAGCTGGGTTATGTTGTCTCCGCAGGAGTAGGACTAGGCAGAATGACAAAACGTTCTGGCTCCACCCTAGGGGGCAGTCCCTGAGGGTATATCCTCCCTCTCTCTGCTACAGGGAATCAGTTCTGTTTAAAGCAGTACAGAGAAATTAACCCAACCCAACTCAATGATAGAGGGGCGGGTACTACGTCTGTCAATGAGCTTAAGAGAAAAGGATTTTACGGTAAGTTCTTACAAAAATCCATTTTTCTCTATCGCTCATTGGCAGACGTAGTCTTCTTGATTCTCAAGAGCTGGGACATCCAGAAGCAGTGCCACAAATGAGGGGTGGGATTGACAAAATCAAATCCAATCTAGTAGGCCCAACCGGTGCCAAACTAGAAGTTTTAAAGGCTCATTATAAACAAAGAATGAGACTAAAGAAAAATTTTCCAACGGAAAAAACCCTCGAGGTAGACCACTGGTCTCCTCAAATTGCGGCCTGCAAAACCTTGCGGCCAAATGAGGCATCAGACGATGCCATAACATCAACTTTATAATGTTTAGAGAAGGTATGCACCGACGACCAGGTAGCCGCCTTGCACACCTGGACCACTGACGCCTGATGGCGAAAGGCCCATGACGCACTAAGTGCCCGAGTGGAGTGCGCCTTAACAGGGAACGGGGGCTCCCGACCCTTAATAGAATAAGCCTGCACTACCGTCTGTCTGATCCATCTGGAAATGGTCGCGGCAGATGCAGGCAACCCCTTTTTGGGTCCATCTGGGATCACAAAAAGTGAATCCGTCTTGCGAAACGAGTCTGTCGTTTTCAAGTATACCCTGATCGCCCGGACCACATCCAAGGAGTGCAAAGCAAATTCCCGAGGATGACTGGGCTTAGGACACAGGGAAGGTAATACAATTTCTTCATTCAGATGAAATTCTGAAACTACTTTTGGTAGGAAGGATGGATTCGGACGAAGAACCACCTTATCTCTATGAACCACCAGATATGGTGAACGACAAGATAATGCGGCCAGTTCTGACACCCTGCGTGCAGAAGTAATAGCCACCAAGAAGGCCACCTTCTGGGACAACGTGGGTAGAGGAATCTCCCTAATATCTTCAAAGGGAGGTTTCTGAAGAACCGACAACACTAAATTAAGATCCCAGGGGGGTAACGGCGCGTGCACTGGCGGAGCCAGATGTCGCACCCCCTGGATGAAATTCCGCACCAAGGAATGAGTAGCCAAAGGCTTCTGAAAGAAGATGGCTAATGCTGAGACCTGACCCTTGATAGTACTCAAGGCCAGTTTCTGCTCAACCCCTTGTTTGCAGAAAAGCCAAATCGAATAAGACCGAGGACGGAACCCCAAAGGTTCACACCATGCAATGTAGGACTTCCATGTGCGATGATAAATCTTTCTGGAAGTCGCTTTCTTTGCTTCAACTAGAGTAGGAATAACTGAAGCTGACAAACCTTTGTCCTTCAGCAGCCAGGCCGTTAAAGCCAGCGATCGTAAAGCAGGATGGAGGATCGGTCCCTGAGACAGTAGATCCTCTCTGAGAGGAAGTCTCCACGGGACGTCCGCCACCAGTCTGACCATGTCGGCGTACCAAGCTCGACGAGGCCAGTCCGGAGCTACCAGGATTACTGGGATTCCTTCCTCCTCTACCCTGCGAAGAAGTCTTGGCAGTAACGCGAGAGGAGGGAAGGCATATATTAGCTGGTATTGCCCCCACGGGGCGATCAGTGCGTCTGCGGTTTCTGCTAGAGGATCGCGGGAGCGAGCCACGAATCTCTGAACTTTCCTGTTGAATCGTGATGCCAACAGATCCACATCCGGGGTGCCCCACCGTAGGCACAACTGGTGGAAAACGTCTGGATGGAGGGACCATTCCCCCTGATCCAGGGTCTGACGGCTGAGATAATCTGCCTGCCAATTCTCCACCCCCGGAATGAACACCGCAGAGATTGCTGGAACAAATCGTTCCGCCCAGCGAAGAATGCAAGCCACTTCTTTGGCCGCTCGGACACTCTTGGTGCCCCCCTGGTGATTGACATAAGCCACGGCCGTGGCATTGTCCGACTGGATCCGAACCGGGCTGCCCTGGAGCTGCTCGGTCCAGTGAATCAGACAAAGTCTGATCGCTCTCAGTTCCAATACATTTATCGGTAATCTGGATTCTTCCGGGGACCAAAGTCCCTGGGCAGATAATTGACCGAGAATTCCTCCCCATCCGGATAGACTGGCATCCGTGGTCACTATCGTCCATATATTGGCAGAAATGACTTTCCCTGGCTGAGCATTGGAGACCGAAGCCACCAAACCAGAGACTCTCTGGTCTGTTTGCTCAATCGTATCTGATTGTCCAGGGATTCCGGATTCCGATTCCATCTGAGGAGAATCTCTTGCTGAAGAATTCGGGTATGGGACTGGGCAAATGGGACTGCTTCGAATGAAGCCACCATCAACCCCAGAACCCTCATGCAAGTCCGAAGGGAAGACCAGCTGTTGGACAGTAACAACTGGACTGCTGATTGAATCTTTCGAAGTTTCCCTACCGGAAGAAACACTCTTGTCCTGACTGTGTCTAGAATTAGACCCAGATATTCGAGCCTCTGGGTGGGAACCAGAAAAGACTTTTGCTGGTTCACCAGCCACCCGAATTCCTGTAAAGAAATCATAGTAATTTCTATGTTTTGTAGCAAGGTCTGAGGAGACTCTGCATGAAGCAGAAGATCGTCTAGGTAACCTAGAATCGATATACTTCTTTGGCGCAGAAGTGCCAACATTGGGGCCAACACTTTTGTGAAGACCCGCGGAGCCGTGGCGAGATCGAAAGGTAACGCCACAAACTGATAGTTGTTCTCCTCTACGGAAAAGCGTAGAAAACGCTGATGTCCTGCGAAAATGGGAATGTGAAGATAGGCGTCCTTGATGTCTATGGACGCTAGGACATCCCCTGGATGCAGGAAGGCTGCTACCGTGCGAATGGACTCCATTCTGAATCTTCTTATGTTGACGAAAGAATTGAGTGCTCTTAAGTCCAGAATTGGACGCACTTTGCCCTCTTTCCTGGGTATTGTAAACAGGTTTGAATAAAACCCTTGAAACCGTTCTGTCCAAGGAACGTGGACTACCACTCCTTGTTGTAGTAGATCTGTGACTGCTCTCCGCAGATCTTCTAGACGATCCGGAGATAGTCGGATATTGGAAGGGAAGAATCGCGCCGGTGGGAGAGATCGAAACTCGATCTTGTACCCTGACTTTATGACTTCGCAAACCCATTTGTCCGGGATTCTGGAAAGCCATGGATCCGGGAACCTGCGAAGACGTCCCCCCACCCCAATTATGGGTGGGGGCGCACCTTCAGGCTTTGGATGGTTTATCTTCAGGTCTGGAGGGGGCGGGCTTTTGCTTGCCCGACCAACGACCCCTGACGCCTCCTGTAGGAACCTTGGAGGACTTAGTTTTTTCACCCGCTGGACGAAAAAACCTCTTGTGAGCAGAAAAAGAAGGCCCTCGTCTTTGACGAGTTCCTCTACCTTTAAAATTTTGCGGTAAAAAGGTGCTTTTTCCACCGGTGAGATCCTTAATGATCTCATCTAAGTTGGCTCCAAATAGACGTTCTCCTGAAAAGGGGATATTAGCCAATGCTTTTTTGGAACCTTGGTCGGCTATCCAACCTTTTAGCCACAGTGTACGCCTGAGAACCACTGCTGAGACTGATGCTCGCGCCATTAATGGAGTGGCGTCTAACGCCGCATCACATACAAACTGTAACCCCTGTATCATTTGTTCCAACAAATCTGATACCGCCTGAGGGACTTCTTCTAAGTCCCGGCGTAACCACTTGGTCCATTCAGTTACAGCCTGCGAAACCAGACCAATAGCAATTATTGGCCTGAAAGCTGATCCAATCAAGGAAAACATGGTGCGAGACATAGCTTCTATCTTGCGATCCACTGGATCTTTAAAAGACGGAGCGTCTTCTAAAGGAATAACCGTGGCTTTATTCAATCTAGCAATTGGTGAATCCACCACAGGTGGTTCTGTCCATATCTTAATAAGGGTTTCCTCAAACGGATAACGCCTGTCAATGCGTTTGGAAATATTAAAAGTGCGTTTTGGCAGACGCCATTCTTCATCGATTGGATTGCCAAAACATTTGGGCAATGGAAAAACCTTTGCCACTTTGATGCGCTTTTTAGTCCCAAAAGGGATCTCAGTTTCAGCTATTTCTGATGGAATACCCTGTAACCTTAAAGTCTCTTGAACAGATACAATGAGTGCGTTTACCAACGCTTCCTCTCGGGCTATGGCAGATGCCGAAACATCCTCCTCACTGTCTGAAGAGACAGGACCCGAGACACCAATACCAGATGAAGTACCTGCAACTGCAGAAATAGGCTCAGAGTCTGAATCCGAGGTTTCAGATAATAAGGGGTTAGGCGGGGGTCGCTTTCTTGCGCCCTGTCCCTGACAAGCCACTTCCACCCGGGACACAAAAGTTTCCATAATGGCTGACAAAGATTCAATTGTCAATGGGGTGCTGGAGGATCCCGCAGACCCCTCGAGGGGATCCGGAGGAGATACATGAGTGGCAGGGTCCATGTTAATACAGGACACTTTTGCCAGCAATAAACAAAAAGACTTTTTTTTTTTTTGTGTGTCTCCCCCTAGCGCAATAGCGCCCCTCAGAGTACCTGCTTCTCGATCCCAGAGAGAGAGAGAGGGACCCCCAAGGCTCACCAACCGATGCAGTGCAGTTTCCAACAAACTGCAGCCAGCGTCTGTCTTACACAGACTGGAAGGAGCTGTTTGCTTTTTCCCGGGCAGAAGGCGTGGCTCCGCCCCCTGTGTACGCCTTCCGGCGTTCCCAGCCCTCCACGAGGAAGCTGGGCTCACAAAACATGGCCGCCCCCATAGAAGAGACATAAGACTCCAAAAACATGGCGGCCGGCGTGACCTGAGGACATACATGCATTCGGTCTACGGCAAAATGGCGGCGGACCGCCGATATCGTCTTCCCAGCACATCCACCTGCACTCTGCTGAGAGGTGACATATGGATCTACAGAGATACACTGCACATAAGGTAGGATTATACCTCCTATGTCTGCTGTAATGTTACAGTCTGCTGGGTAGAGTGTTAGCTCTTGAACCAAGTCCACTTCCCACAAACACATGCTGTATTACAAGGGGGACTTGTAAGTGTCAGATATATACTGACCATATATGGAGGGGCCCATAATATATACTGCCTCATAAATGAGGAAAAAAGGGAACGTTTTACTCACCATACCGAACCGACAGGCACCCTCTCTTCACAATACCCTCTCCACCGAGGTGGGGGTTTGTGGACGCCTCGACTCTCTGGTCCTGGCGTCCAAGCGAGCTTTTAACTCGCAAAGTCAGTCCCTTTACTGGGACTCCGTCGCGGCCGACTCAGCGCACTGGTCTGCACGCGCTTTTAGGCAGAAACCGGGGTGACCGCTGGATCTCACATCCAGCCCGTCGCCCGGCCCCGCATACTTACTTGAATATGTCGCGGCCGACCAAGCGCAATGCCTGGTCTGCACGCGCTCGTAGGCCGGCTGGGGTGACCACAAGTGTCGCCCAGTCCGGCATTTTTGCTTGAAGATCTCACAGGAAAAAAACACTGGAGAAAACTACCTAAAAAATGTCTTTTTCTTAAAGAAAAAAAGTCTTGCCAGGACCAAAAGATCCCAGCAAGGAACTTAGGTCCTTACTCCTGACTAGACAGAAAAAAACTGATTCCCTGTAGCAGAGAGAGGGAGGATATACCCTCAGGGACTGCCCCCTAGGGTGGAGCCAGAACGTTTTGTCATTCTGCCTAGTCCTACTCCTGCGGAGACAACATAACCCAGCTCTTGAGAATCAAGAAGACTACGTCTGTCAATGAGCGATAGAGAAATTGCTGTATCTACGTGTAGTCTTAGCAAGTATACATTCTAGGTTATTATAAAGCATCTCTGAAAGTACACCGTATGGCCAAATGTTTGTAGACACCCAACCATCACAGATATTTGAGCTGGTTAGACATCCCATTCTAAAACCACAGCTATTAAAAGAGAAGTATGGGGGCGTTTGCAAATTTATACTTGCCTAGGTGGATGCAATATGGGACAAAAGTGGGGGAGGTCAATGGAAAAACAGGCCAACATTCCAATTAACATGGAACAAGGGAAGAAATGGGTGCCTCCTTATGGGACTTTAAGAGCCTAGTATATCTAGTATATTGCTTAGTGGTAAAAACGTATACCACAAACATAAGGTGAATATATATATATATATATATATATATATATATATATATATATATATATATATATATATATATATATACATACACACACACACACACACACACACACACACACACACACACACACACATTATATATTATATATATATTTTTTTTTTTATTAGAAATGATCATATAAAAATGCATATAAACATCTGATGTAGAAAAAGAGGGGTTTAGAGCAAAAACATGTGTGTGTAACATACATAATGTGTAAATGTATATGTACAACATGAAGACAAAGACTGTGGCTAGAGCAAATTGCTATTGGCACATAACCCTAGGAGAAACACCCGACGCGTTTCAGAAATCCCTTGCTTTCCTCAGGGGTGTACATTAGACTAGGGTGCAGCATTTCAGAAATGAAACCAGCAATAATTTATATCCATACAGTAATGTTTACAGAGGCAAGTCTTTAGAAAATTGTTTAAATCCAAAGACACTTCCATTCCAGTACATGCAAACCCAGATTACATCAGCCAGATCAGTTAAAAACCCAGTAATGATGTCCGTCTGTTGGCTTGGCCAATAAAGACAATAACATTAAAGTTCTTGAAAATAGGGACGAAGGAAGGCCAGCCTGAATTCCATCAAGACCAAGGGCAGAGGTACAAGGCAGTGGCATAAAATGATGTTTAAGCATTCAGTCTACAAAATGAAAAGAGCAGACACATTCCTAATGATCCCTATGGAAGGAAGATGTGGACAAAAAATCTAAAGTGCAGCAATATTGTTACATTTAATGAAGGTTCAATATTTAACAACTCACAAGGTTGATGATTAAAACAGGCACATCTAAGAATGCGGGCATCTGGGGTAAAGATGTCCGCATAGACTGTGCTCTGCACAGCCATCTTCATCATCCCTTCCCCGCTGCACTCCACGAGTGATTCAAAGGCTCACTTTCAGATCACTCTACTGCAGATTATTCTTCCCGGTCAGGATTGCAGACTGACATTGGTGAGAGCCGGTGGTTCAGACATGGTCTATGTGGACAGCTTTACCCCGGAAGCCTGCATACTTAGATGTGTCTGTTTTAATCATCAACCATGTGAGTTGCTAAATGTTGAACCTTCATTAAATGTAACCATATTGCTACACTTAGAGGCGCCTCTCATCTCTCATATTTTGTTGCTCTGCTAGATTTTGCTTCTAATCCCCTTGGGGAAGGCTGCATATTGTGGATGGACATTTTATGGTTACACAACCTATCACATTGCTATAATCTTTATATATAGACTATAAACTGAAGGACTTGTGGAACGAATCATCTGAGTTTCCATTATTTCTTATGGGGAAATTCACTTTGATATAAGAGTGCTTTGGATTACAAACGTTTCCAGAATGAATTATGGTCACAATCCAAGGTTTTACTGTATATACATTTACCTTAGAGGTGTAGGTTACTATCGAACCATTTCAGCCATTTCACTATTAAACCTCAGTAGCACTATATGGCAATATGATTGATATATATCAATACAGGCATTATTTTGGCCTCATCTTCCTTCCATTACATAAGGAATGTGTCTGCTCTTTTCCTTTTGTAGACTGAATGCTTAAACATCATTTTATGCCACTGCCTTGTACCTCTGCCCTTGGTCTTGCTGGAATTCAGGCTGACCTTCCTTTGTCCCCATTTCATTTTCAAGAACTTTAATGTTATTGTCTTTATTGGCCAAGCAAACGGACGGACATAATTACTGGGTTTTTAACTGATCTGGCTGATGTAATCTGGGTTTGCATGTACTGGAATGTAAGTGTCTGTTCGCATTTAAACAATTTTCTAAAGACTTGCCTCTGTAAACATTACTGTATGGATATAATCTATTGCTGGTTTCATTTCTGAAATGCTGCACCCTAGTCTAATGTACACCCCTGAGGAAAGAAAGGAATTTCTGAAACGCGTCGGGTGTTTCTCCTAGGGTTATGTGCCAATAGTAGTTTGCTCTAGCCACAGTCTTTATGTTGTACATATACATTTACCCATTACATGTTTTTGCTCTAAAACCCTCTTTTTTTACATCAGCTGTTTATATGCATTTTTATATGATCATTTCTAATAAAATATGAATTTATATTTTTTATATATAACCTTGTGTTTTTGGTATACATTTTTAGCACTAAGCAATATAAAAGGCTCTGAAAGTCCTATAAGGAGGCACCCATTTCTTCCCTTGTACCTAGATGGATGCAGCATCAGTCCGCTGCTGCATCTGTCCTCTGTTGATGCGAATACTGAGAACTGAGCGATCTCACACCGCCGATCCCTCCATTCTCACAGCTCCCCGAGCAGAGAGCTGCTGACTTATCAGTCACCACTCTCTGCTCTGCCCCCTCCTCACTCACCTGAGTGCTGGGCTGTGTTGGGGGTGGAAGCAGCTGGCTCAGGCTCTCAGGGGCTCGCTGAGAGGCTGAGCCAGGTGCTAGTCTATGCATGTAGATGGATCCCAACCCCGGCTCTGTGAGACGTCAGAAGACAGTGGACTTCAGCCCGTTGTCTGCAGAAAACATGTCACAGGAGTGCAGAATGCTCTGCACTTCTGTGATCCACAAGAGAAGTACAGCCAAACGAGCCATTAATATGGCACTGGCCTTCTTTTGTGACTGTAATAGCCTCCACTCTTCTGGTAATGGTTATCACTAGATTTCAGAGCCCATCTTTGGAAACCTGTGCCGATCCAGCCAAAGGAGCATTTCTGAAGCCAGGTACTGATGTTGGATGAGAAGACCTGGATCGCAGTCAACATTCCAGTTTCCAGTCAAATTAAGAGTCAGCGACTGAGCTATAAATCCCTGGAATCACAGCACAGACCTTTAATCAAATTGCAACTTCTTTATTACTAGCAACAAAATCACTGTCTGACATTGGTTTAACTAGCTTAAGCAGGGAAAAGAATGGGTGACACTTCACCAAAGCGCGTGCTACACATTGTGCCTAGTCTTACCTGAAGGTGTAGAGCATCCCCATATCCAGCAAGGAGAGAAGATCTGCTTTGGATTTGGGAAAGGACAGACGGTAATGCAGAGTTTCAAAGGCTGGAACAATGAAGGCCTTCTGGGTGTTAGCCATGTCCTCCTGTACTATGGACTTCCTGGAGGGGAGAAGAGAAAAGCTGTTACATAGGACGATGGGGGATAGGCTTGACAAAAGTGCATTCATAGAAAAATCTGATAAGAAGCTTTAGAAGGGCCTGTATACACTGGCTTTTGTTTGCATCAAAAGTGCTTTTCTCCCCAAGTCAAATGGGAATGCAAAAGCAAATGATTGGTAGGCAAGAGGGACTCAGACAGTACCTAGAAGCATCTGAAACTAAGCTCAACATCTGTAATGGATTCTCAGCTGCACTCTTTGCTGGGATTATCCCATTTGATTTTTGGTGCTGGGGTGGTAAAGACAGGTGGGGTGACACTGTTCTTCAAATGGAAGAAAGGATGTAGTTTGCACACCAGTATATCAAGCCAATATTTTATATTTTCACTCTAATGTGCAGCCATTAATGTCTAAACCACTGGCAACAAAAGTGAGTACATGTCCAAATATAATGATAAAATAGAATATAAATATAGTGATAAAATGTCCAAATTGGGCCCAATTAGCCATTTTCCCTCCCCGGTATCATGTGACTCGTTACAAGGTCTCAGGTGTGAATGGGGAGCAGGTGTGGTAAATTTGGTGTTATCGCTCTCACTCTCATGGCGAAGAACTCTGGGGATCTGAAAAAAAGAATTGTTACTCTACATAAAGATGGCCTTGGCTAAAAGAAGACGATTGCCAAGACCCTAAAAACTGAGCTGCAGCATGGTGGCCAAGACCATACAGCAATTTAACAGCACAGGTTCCACTCAAAACAGGCCTCGCCATGGCCAACCAAAGAAATTAAGTGCATGGGCTCAGTGTCATATCCAGAGGTCGTCTTTGGGAAATAGACGTATGAGTGCTGCCAGCATTGCTGCAGAGGTTGAAGGGTGGGGGGGTCAGCCTGTCAGTGCTCAGACCATACGCCGCACACTGCATCAAATGGGTCTGCATGGCTGTCATCCCATAAGGAAGCCTCTTCTAAAGATGATGCACAAGAAAGCCTGCAAACAGTTTGCTGATGACAAGCAGACTAAGGACATGGATTACTGGAACCATGTGATGTGGTCTGATGAGAACAAGATAAACTTATTTGGCTCAGATTGTGTCAAGCGTGTGTGGCGGCAACCAGGTGAGGAGTACCAAGTCAAAAGTGTGTCTTGCCTACAGTCAAGCATGGTGGGGGGGAGTGTCATGGTCTGGGGCTGCATGAGTGCTGCCGGCACTGGGGAGCTACATTTCATTGAGGGAACCATGAATGCCAACATGTACTGTGACATACTGAAGCAGAGCAAGATCCCCTCCCATCGGAGACTGGGCCGCAGGGCAGTATTCCAACATGATAACGACCCCAAACACCTCCAAGACGACCACTGCCTTGCTAAAGAAGCTGAGGGTAAAGGTGATGGACTGACCAAGCATGTCTCCAGACCTAAACCCTATTGAGCATCTGTGGGACATCCTCAAACAGAAGGTGGAGGCAAGGTCTCCAACATCCACCAGCTCCGTGATGTCATCATGGAGGAGTGGAAGAGGACTCCAGTGGCAACCTGTGAAGCTCTGGTGAACTCCATGCCCAAGAAGGTTAAGGCGTTCGTGATAAATAATTGTGGCCACACAAAATATTGACACTTCGGGCAAATTTGGACATTGTCACTTAGGGGTGTACTCACTTTTGTTGCCAGTGGTTTAGACATTAATGGCTGTGTGTTGAGTTATTTTGAGGGGACAGCTAATTTTCAATGTTATACAAGCTGTACACTCACTACTTTACACTGTAGCAAAGTGTCATTTCTTCAGTGTTGTCACATGAAAAGATGTAATAAAATATTTACAAAAATGTGAGGGATGTACTCACGATAGATAGATAGATAGATAGATAGATAGATAGATAGATAGATAGATAGATAGATAGATAGATAGATAGATAGATAGATAGATAGATAGATAGATAGATAGATAGATAGATAGATAGATAGATAGATAGATAGATAGATAGATAGATAGATAGATAGATAGATAGGACACTTTTGTTTTTGCCCCCATTTTTCATGACCTGAACTCAAAGATCTAAGACTTTTTCTATGGACACAAACGGACTAATTTCTCTCAAATATTGTTCACAAATCTGGCTAAATCTGTGTTAGTGAGCGCTTCTCCTTTGCTGAGATAATCCATCCACCTCACAGGTGTGGCATATCAATATACTGATTAGACAGCATGATTCAAGACAAAAAGTCTTAGATCATTGAGTTCAGCTCATGAAAAATGGGGGCAAAAACAAAAGTGTTGCATTCATAATTTTGTTCAGGACAGACAGACAGAAAGACAGATCCCGAGTTGCCTAATGTGGAATGTGGAACAAAAAAACGTTTTTTGGATCTTTTTTTACATTCTGAATCCAGCAGTGTCTTTGCATCATCAAAACAGCAAACCAATAAGTCCAAAAATCCAAAATATTTATTCTACTTAATCTATTTTCCAGTTAGCATGGGGAATGTCAACCGAGCGGTCAATGCTCCAAAGCTCACTACTGAGAGTGTATGTGCCAGATTTACTTTAAAGAGCCAGAGAAAAAAAAATATATAAACTTCCTTTATATAAAAAAAAAAAGCCAAGAGCAACATTCATATTTTGGCTTTAAGCGTATGTATATCCCAAGAGTGGACTTTTTTTGCTCTGTTATATTTGTTAAAACACAATATTACATGTGTTTAGTTCTATCCAGGGCTCAAAATTTAAATTCATGAGCTACTAGCCAGGCCTTAAGAGCCGGTTCACACGACCAGAAAGTCGCCCCGTGACTTGAAGAGACTTGGAAGAGACTTGTGAAGAGATTTGGAAGAGATTTGGAAGAGGCGACTCCCATTGAAGTATATGGGACAGTCGGATCACAGGTCGCCTCAAAGTAGTACAGGACCCTTTTCTGTAGTCGGAGCGACTTCAGTAGTGCCAATTAAGACGGCACTGATTAATTAACATTGCTTTTGTTATGTCAAGCGACCTGGGGCTACACAAGTCGCCTCACAAGTCGTGCTAGTGTGAATGGGCTCTAAGAGTTACTCGCCACTTGTTGCCCCACCCAAACCCTACCCTGCTCCGCCCCTAAAACACACCATCGTAAAATATCTCATAAAATGACACTGTTAAATGTTTTATTCAGAATTAAGTTACAAAAAAATATTAACAACAACTTTAGAGTGCCAACAGCGTGCCCCCTTTCAATGCAGAGTGCCCACAGCGCGCCGAGAAACCAGTGTGCACTTACCTGATGCAGCGGCGGCTTCTCCTCAATCCTTCGCGTTTCCTGAGTCCTCCTCCTTGGCCAATGGCAATTGTTCGCCTTTCGGCCAATCAGGAAACGGGTCTCGGACCCGCTCCCTGATTGGTCAGGAGGAGGATCCGTGTTACAATAGCAAATATTCATTCGCTATTGTCACACAATGGGTGGGCTCAGGGCGCACTGCTCTGCGCCCCGGCTCCACCCTTTTCTTACAGCGCAGCCCTTACTCGCCATCCTCATCATTCCACTCGCAAAATGCGAGCAGGCGAGTGGAATTTTTGAGGGCTGGTTATATTTGTTCATGAGTGCAAAACACAAAACAAAAAAAACATCCTGCCAGAAATCCACTGGGCTCATAACTTCCTTTAATCTCTGACAACCCGATATCACCCGTGCCCAGCTTACATCTGAACTACAGAATAGAACAGCTCCCTCTGTTATACAGATCGGGGGGGAGGTTCTGTATTCAAAATCAGCCTAGGGTGATAAAGCTGTCCGCCATGGTTATAGTACGGAGAGTGAATTTTGCCACGCGGGGACAAGTGTTACTGGCAGGATCACCAAGTAAAAATAAAAGTAATGGAAAAGAAAACTAATACAGCCACCACATCTGACTGGTATGCTGCAAAATATGGCATTTTAATTTTTATGTTTAACTCTGGAAGATTGGACTTTTCTCTTGGATCACCAAACAAGTCAGTGGTATGGGTAATTATCACTTTTTAGTAGGTTATCAATTTGGTGGCAATTTGATAGGGGAAAAAAAGGTTTTCCTTTCAATCACTATACCTAGCCTTTGCCGTTTTTTAGAGCTTCACACAAAGACTGAAAGAGAAAGACATTTTCTGGAGATTCTCAAGACGAATACATTTCTACACATGCACTATAAATATAAAACAAACCTCAGGCTGTCATACAGTCCATACATGGGCAGAAAGTCTATGTCAGACAAGAAGACATAGGGGGTCTGTGCGTTCTTCAGCGCCACGTTCCTCAGGAGGTTCACCGGATACAGCTGGCCCTCCTTGTACACCACGTGGTAGCCAATGTTGGTCCGAGACTGCAGCACCTCAGAAGCTTGTGCGTAGCGCAGAAACTGCTGAGCCTCTGCGTCAGATAGGTACAAGGCAAGGCTCATGGGGCCCTCCCAGTGGCGGCAGATAAGTTCCAGCATCTGAAGCCTAGGAAAAAGAAAAATAATAATTCTGGATCCAGAAAGGGTCATTCCATCCATCACGTCATGACCAGGAAGTGCCGCCGGATGCAACCCCAGCGTCCCAGTCACCAGGAAGTGCCGCTATCCATCGGCTGCAGCGGATTACTAGAGACTGCTGGAGACATCCTGACGAACTCTTCTTACGGACGGACATGATTACATACAATATGTTGCCCTCCATACTTGCTCAATTGTGAGTATATTGGTGTATAATGACGTGCTTTATTAAACCTTCCTAGTGCACTTAGAGTGGCGCCTGTCTTTTCTCTACAGTATCCCTCAAGTTTCCCTTCTTACTTGTGGCAGAGCAGCCTTCAGTGCCAAGGACTTTTATATACATATGGACTCTTTCATGTGTATATGTGTATTAGACATTTTAATTGTGTAAGGTAGAAACCACTGGCTTTCTTCTTTACTTGCGCCAGTATACTAATATGTTGTTCATGCTTTAAAATTGCGCACACTCGTGGAATGGCTACAAACTACGGTACTTAAAAATCTCCATAGACGAACTTTAAAACATTTTAACGGTTACATGTTTAGAGTTAGAGGAGGCCTAGTGCTAGAATTATTGCTCACTCTAACGATCGCTGCGATACCTCATGTGTGGTTTGAACACAGTTTACATATGCGGACACGACTTACATATGCGCTCTCTTCTGCACGGAGAGACGGGGGTGCTTTAATTTTTTTTTTTCTTATTTAGTTTTTTTTA
Source organism: Pelophylax lessonae (assembly GCF_965119305.1). Lineage (NCBI taxonomy): Eukaryota > Metazoa > Chordata > Amphibia > Anura > Ranidae > Pelophylax > Pelophylax lessonae. The sequence continues at coordinate 42,948,516 of NC_138777.1, read as the reverse complement.
ACACTGTCTTTTTAAAAACATTTTTTGATCACTTTTATTGCAGTCACAAGGAATGTAAACATCCCTGTAAAGACCCCCAAACCCCCTCCTCTGCACCTAAAAGCATTCAAAAACGCCAAATTTGGCTGTTTTGAATACTGTCAGTCATTTTATTTTTAAATCTGGCGTCTTTAGGGCTCCAGTAACCAGAAGTGATGTCATGACATTGTTTCCGTTTTTCTACATCGGAAACCCAATCAAAGCTGAATCCGGCTTGGTTCTGGTCTTCGGGCAGTTGGCGGACGTGCCGGCTGGTCGCTCAGGGCTCCCGGTGGGACAGGAGAGCTGCTGAAGGGGGGAGGGGGGGGCAACAACATTCCCTCCCGCTTCTTGTAATAACAAACGACCGGCTGCTTTGCCACATCCATTACAAGAAAGACCATCCACTCTGAACAGTTCCGAGGTAATGCCTCTAGCTGCAGGTATCACCCCGATACAACCCCTTAAAGCCAAGGCCGCATATTTGCGTTCTGTCGGTGGGAGGGGGTTATTATACCTCTAACTTCTGTCCTCTCAGAAAGACTGACCTAGATCAAGCACCCAGCCAGTAAAATCCTAATCTACATGTTTCAGATCAGTGATACAGTACAGAAGACATTAGATCGGTATGAGAGTAAAGCAAATAACATTTTCAGGAGGTAATCAATAACAGCCCCTGATTTCTGTAAGTACGGGAGTCCTTTAACACTTAAAAGTCATACCTTAGGGGTGGCTTTACACTGTCCCGATGCGATCCCGCTGCACTTTGGGCAACGTTCAGCAACCCATGTGTTTTGTGCGGGTTAGCTGTGCCTTCCTATAGACTTCTGTGAGGTCCTGCGGTTTTGGTCGACTTCAGAAAATTCACCAAAACTCCTGCATGCTGCATCTTTAGTGCACTTCTGAAACCAAAGGCACCAAAACCTCAGGACCTAAAAAGAAGTCTATGAGAAAGCACAGCTAATCTGCAGGAAATCCATGGGTTAGCTGTACCTTAACAAAAGCACAGCAAGAGCGTGTGAAGCCACCTTAAGTGTTTTTCCCTCAAAGTGCAAGTCATGGGAGCCAAACCAACCTATCCATGGAGAGCTGAGCCACCAGGGTGACATCGTTAGGGTCCTCTGGGGGCGTCTGATGAGGGAGGAAGGAGAGGTGGACACGGTGGGATGCCAAACGTTCTCTGCGGAAGTCATAACAGACGTCCTCCTCGTCCAGCTGTCCCAGAGCAACCTGTGTACGAAATCCAGAAATGACAATTGTAAATGTAACCTAGAAATATGCATTATAACGAAGTGTACCTGTCACATAACATACTAAAGTGATTCGAGGGAAGACTAAGACCCCGTTCACACTGGGGCGATCCGACTTGCCGGGGCGACCTCATAGGTCGCGGTGCGAGCTGCGCCGGCAAGGACTTCATAACATTGAAGTCAATGCAGGTCGCCCCAAAGAAGCTCCGGACCCTTTTTCTAAGTCGGAGCGACTTGTGTCGATCCTATTAGAACGGGTCCACAGCTTCTCTATGGCAGGCGACCTGTCAGGCGACCAGGTCGCCTGACAGGTCGCCCCAGTGTGAACGGGGTCTAAGTGAACTTGTCCATGCAGGGAAAAGCAACTGGTGTACTTACCAGCCACCCTCTCTGCTGCACATAGCCATCTTCTGGAACCATGCTGCTCTGTTCAGCCCCTGGGACAGAGGAAGCCCTGAGACCTTTGTAATGTAATGTCTAAGGAAGGCTGAGGACTCTCTACCCACACAATGTGACAGGAGTGGATGCCTAAGCAGCCAATGGTGAGACTCTAGTGCTGTCATGTGGCAGAAAGGTGAGTCACATGATCCCAAGACTCAATTCAAATGTGCAATATTAAAAAATGAGAGCTGTAAACTTGGCATTGGTCTAAAGGAGTAGTCAGATGTGCAGGCAAAATATAGGAAAATAGAAAAAACTACGCTAGATACTAATGTAACATATCACCTGTGCAACTGCATAAACAAAACCGGTAAATAATGATAAATCAAGTCTCACTGTGAACCTTGGAAATGGTGCTTGTGCGCTTTAGACTAATGATGGTGCTCTGCTCCACTTGTGCTCAAAGTGCACCACATGGATATACACTGACCACCTGCCTTGCAATTTCTTCAGTTGGATTGTATCAGCAGAATCTGGGAACACCGGAATCCAGAGGAAGCATACAGACCTCAAGAATGTACCTGTAATCTCCCACTTCTCTTCCAAGGGGATAACTTGAGGACTTGGATATTCACATTGGACCGGCAAATGTGACTTTGGAATCTAACCACCAGAAGAACAGTGGAGGTTTTGTTTTGCAAAGTGCCGGTGACCAACTAGGGGAATACCCTACAAAGCGCAGTAGACCACACTAGCGATAGGTTGTCATAAAATTGTGGTGAGTGTAAATCCATGTGGGGCACCACCATTAATCTAAAGAGCACAAACACCATTTACGAGGATCACAGCAGGACTATATATATATATATATATATATATATATATATATATCTATCACACACACAATCTCACGAAAGGGAGTACAACCCTAACATTTTTGTAAATATTTTATTATATCTTTTCATGTGACAACAATGAAGAAATGACACTTTGCTACAACGTAAAGTAGTGAGTGTACAGCTTGTATAACAGTGTAAATTTGCTGTCCCCTCAAAATAACTCAACACACAGCCATTAATGTCTAAACCGCTGGAAACAAAAGTGAGCACACCCCTAAGTGAAAATGTCCAAATTGGGCCCACTTACCATTTTCCTTCCCCGGTGTCATGTGACTCGTTAGTGTTACAAGGTCTAAGGTGTGAATGGGCAACAGGTGTGTTAAATTTGATGTTATCGCTCTCACTCACTCATACTGGTCACTGGAAGTTAAGCATGGCACTTCATGGCAAAGAACTCTCTTGAGGATCTGAAAAAATAATTGTTGCTCTACATAAAGATGGCCTAGGCCAGGGGTGTCAAACTCAATTTCATCGCAGGCCGCATCAGCATTATGGTTGCCCTCAAAGGGCCGGTTATATCTGTAAGATTGGATGTCCAGAGCACCCCACGCCCCCTTACATGAGAAGTCAAGAGTCACCCACTCTTCCTTACATCACAATGCACCCCCTTACCTTGTGCTGCTGCCAGGAAAAAGATGCGGATGGAAAAGTGGAGGGCTGGAGGAGAACCAAAGGAGGGCTGGAGTCAGCTTCCAGAGTCTGCTGAATGCTGAGACCAGGGGAGGCAGGGGCAAGGTGGTGTTGCGGCTGCACAGAGAGGTGCAGGATCTGAATGGAGGAGTTCTGCTCTCCTCTCTACTGCGGACTGCTGAGAGGGGGGGGGGGGGCAAAGACTAGCCTTTCTGCAGCTGCATGGAGGAGTGCAGGATCTGGCAAAGTAGTTCTGTCCTCTCTGCTGCTGACTACTGAGACAAGGTGGGAGCAGAGACAAAAGAGGGGTGCCGCAAGAGAGGTGCGAGGGCCACATGAAATGGCCTGGGGGGCCGCATTCGGCCCGCGGGCCTTGTGTTTGACACCTGTGGCCTAGGCTATAAGAAGATTGCCAAGACCCTGAAACTGAGCTGCAGCACAGTGGCCAAGACCATATACAGCAGTTTAACAGGACAGGTTCCACTCAGAACAGGCTTCGCCAATAGTTGACCAATTTGAGTGCACATGCTCAGCGTCATATCCAGAAGTTGTTTTGGGGAAAAAGATGTATGAGTGCTGCAGAGGTTGAGGGGGTGGGGGAGTCATCCTTTCAGTGCTCAGACCAAATGCAGCACACTGCATCAAATTGGTCTGCATGGCTGTCATCCCAGAAGGAAGCCTCTTCTAAAGATGATGCTCAAGAAATCGCGCAAACAGTGTGCTGAAGACAAGCAGACTAAGGACATGGATTACTGGAACCATGTCCTGTGGTCTGATGAGATAAAGATAAACTTATTCTGTTCAGATGGTGTCAAGCATGTGTGGTGGCAACCAGGTGAGGAGTACAAAGACAAGTGTGTCTTTCCTACAGTCAAGCATGGTGGTGGAAGTGTCATGGCCTGGGGCTGCATAAGTGCTGCCGGCACTGGGGAGCTACAGTTCATGGAGGTAACCATGAATGCCAACATGTACTGTGACATACTGAAGAAGATCATGATCCCCTCCCGTCGGAGACTGGGCCGCAGGGCAGCATTCCAACATGAGAACAACCCCAAACATACCTCCAAGTCGACCACTGCCTTGCTAAAGAAGCGGAGGGTAAAGATGATTGACTGGCCAAGCATGTCTCCAGACCTGAATCCTATTGAGCATCTGTGGGGCATCCTCAAACGGAAGGTGGAGGAGCAGAAAGTCTCTAACATCGACCAGCTCTGTGATGTCGTCATGGAGGAGTGGAAGAGGACTTCAGTGGCAACATGTGAAGCTCTGGTGAACTCCATGCCCAAGAGGGTTAAGGCAGTGCTGGAAAATAATGGTGGCCACACAAAATATTGACACTTTAAAGCCAGTTTGGACATTTCCACTTAGGGGTGTACTCACTTTTGTTGCCAGCAGTCTAGACATTTATGGCTGTGTGTCGAGTTATTTTGAGGGAACAGCAAATGTACACTGTTATACAAGCTGTACACTCACTACTTTACATTGTAGCAAAGTGTCATTTCTTCAGTGTTGTCACATGAAATGATATAATAAAATATTTACAAAAATATGAGGGGTGTACTCACTTTTGTGAGATACTGTATACATTTTATTTTTTACTATATTCTTCCTGCATGCTCTCCTATCTGGCTCTCATTTTTACAAACGGATTTATATTCTAAGCGTCTCTGGTGCATGTCTGAGCAAGCGTTTGTACATCCGACTATACCGCGCAGAACATAATATAAAATGTGAGCTTGTCAGTGTAAATTATAACAAGGGTCCACCTCATTGCTCTGCTCCTTGTCACCGGGGCAGCCAATCAGCTCCCGCCGCAGAAGGCTCCCATCATATTCCAGGAAAGTAAGATAGAGAGTACGAAACAGCTCAACGTGTTTGTTCTTGACACGGAGCTTGTGGGGGGAATTCCAGTGAATCACCTGCATGGGGGGAAACAAAGGACAACATTTAGAATTAAAATTCCTTCCATTCATACTCTTCCTAGCAAGAAACAGAAAATAAGACTTATGTCTAATAAATTCATGAACTATTGCCGTATTACATAGCTTGGTGTGCCAGCTTTATGGTGGCTCTACTGAAAATTAATTTAAAGGGCCAGTCTAAACAAAAGTTGTAGGTGATATCCATTGGGCTTAATCAGTCCACCTTTTCCTATAGCTTTGATGCCCCAACAGCAAATATCTCCTTACTTATTCTGTCCCTGTTCACCTGGGAGCTTTAGATGTTTGCCCACCACCTCTGAGTGTTCCAGCTCGTCTGGTTACAGCCTTCAGAATATAAATTAGATATAAAGTCCAGAAGGGTAAGTGGGAGCTCCTTATAATGGGCACAGCAGGCCTGGGAACTCAGCACAGAAATCAAATTAATAGGAGACCCCAAGAATCTACTAATGGCGCTTTTCCACTGCATGGAACCGAACGGTTCGGCTCGCTTTTGTGCTTTTCCACTGCTGGTACCGCATGGTATGGTGTAGGAACGGTTCGGTACGGTGCGGCGGCGCTTTTCCACTGCATGGAACCGAACGGTACAGCTCTCAAAAACAGTACCGCCTCGATTGTGGTTCCAAGAGGTACCATACCGGTACCATATCCCACAATCCTTTGCATGCAGTCACTACTAGCCACTGATTGGTCAGAGAATCCTTGTTATCCCACCCACTTAACTTTAGTACTACTTTAGTGGAAAAGCAAACCATACCGTACCGTACCGTACCGAACCGTTCCAACACCCTACCATGCAGTACCATACAGTGGAAAAGCAAACCGGGCCAAGCAGGGCCGAGTAGAGCCGAGCCGGTACTTGCAGTGGAAAAGTGCCATTAATTGTCCACTTCAGAAAAAAAAACATGAATGCTAGTGGTGTCTCCACTTCTATCTTTGTTTCTTTAACCCCTTTACGCCACAGTAAGCCATATGTGCAGTGGCAAAAAGCTGGGCTTTAACACCCACCACACTTATGCATCACTGGGCAGGCAATATTTATATGCTGAAAGAGCACCCTCTGCACGCTCCCAGAACAAAGACGGAGCTGCCAAAAACAGCTGAGCCATGAAAAGACATTGGTAGCAGGCAGGACCTGCTTCCGATCATGTGACTGCTGTGAGAGCCAATCACAGTGGTCACATGATTGCCGATCCGTTACGCCAGGGTGGGCGGGAAGTGCTTACTTACTGTATACGTCTCCAAAACCAGTTGTCATGTAATGTTACTGGTCTTTTCATTTTTCTGGTGGTAGAAGTGGGCAGTCCTTCCACCTGGATAGAGCGGCACTCATATGTTAGCGCCGTTTCCTCCAAGAACCCTATACCAAATGTCAGTTATAGCCTGCCCCCAGGGGGCGTGTCCACGACAGCCTGGGCTCCCAGGATATGGGTTAGAGGATACTGGGCATCATTCACCCAGGAAGAGGACTGGCTCTAAAATAGATCATGGTGCTGAAAATTGGCAGAGGATAGTGTTTGGAAAATGGTGGGTACTGCAGCAAAAGATTCTTTTAATACAAAAATTACACGAAGACTGTTCCAGTATTATATAATATTAATAATAATATAAACAAATGGTGTGGGCCGCAAATGGTAGCAGGATAGAAGAAGAACATGCTGTGCAGAATATAGCGAGGAACAAGGAAGGATGAAGAGTGAACAACCTATAGTGCTCTCACCTTAAGGTCGGCTAGCTCGCTGTAACACTGCTCAGAGCGTGTGTGGTCAGACAGCTGCACATTCCAGTAGCAGGGGAGTTGATACACCAGGCTCGGGGAGCTCTTTATAACAGCGTTGAATATATCCTGGATGTGAGAGATAGATCCGCCGATCACATAGGGTATAATGTGAGCGTGTGCAGACAATGCAGCCATCGCCCCTTTCTTCTTACCTGGTCAGCAAGGGAGGTGCTCAGCATATTCATCAACTCCCTCTCTGCTGTCACACGCCACATCTCCTCCCAGCCAATCAGACGTAACTTGTCCAGGAGCAACAGGATGACCCCTGCGGAAAAGATTATACGTAAGCCGCCTCTATACGGTAAGTGGTAGGGTGGGAAAACCACATGCTAATGAGATCAGTGCCTGATACTACACTGATAAAAATACCAACAACATCAAGCCATTTAACATACATGGTTTTCTATTTCAAGGCCTGATAAGGGGATAATTTCTTGGACCCCAAAACTATTAGTTTCTAGTTTTTGATCTTTTATGTGATCCTATACTGCAGTGGTCCTCAACTCTGGCCTACAGGGCCCACTAACAGGCCAGATTTTCAAGATAACTGAAATACATCCCAGGTGATATAATTTGCTGCTCAGTGATTGCAGTACTCTAGTCTGCATCTCCCCAAGGTAATACCTAAAATCTGGCCTGTTAGTGGGCCCTGTAGGCCAGGGTTGAGGACCACTGCTATACTGGAATGAAATTGTATCTTGGCTATCAATATGTGGTGTGGTGCTTTAATCTTATTAGATCGGATGTTTTGCACTACAAACCATGTAACTGTGGGAACCTTTTGGGGTGTAGAAGCTGATAAGCCCAGTAAACCGACAATATATACCAATGATATTATCTCTCTCTCTATACACACACACACACAGACACACACACACGAATACCAACACCAAAAGGACAGCCCTAGAATTCAGCTCTATCTATTCACTTACCCATGAAAGAGGACCTCCTTCTCAATATGCATGGCTCTATTATATATATAGGTCACAGACTCAGAACATGCATGAAGCAAAATCCTAAAAATTCTCTAACAGTTCTGGGTCAGCTACAATGGAAAGCACTGAAACCACTAAAAATGACAGCCAGGCTAAGAACATCATCAAAGGAAAGGTCAGAAGGCTGCTTACAAATTCTCTCATGAAGGGGTTCCCCTTTAAACCATATAATGGTAAGAACATAAGTATATATTGGTGAAGCTGAATTGACAGACAATGGACTTATGCTGATGCTATAGACCTAAATAAATGGAAAATTACCTGTATTGAAGCCGCGGCCCAGCGCTGGCCAAGGTTTGTGGTTCTTCCAGAGATTTCCCAAATACCAGTCACTCTGATTCTCCACTAAACCCAGAACCTGGTCCCCTGTCAAAACACAAACACATCAGTAAGTGGATTACACCAACATTGTCAGCACTGGGTGGTATAGGGAAATCTTGGAGCCTGTCAGGCATTATTGCCATCAGTGTCCCCATGATAAAGGATTCCCCTTACTTCCTGGTGGTCTTCAGAAAAGGAAGGGAGCAGAAAGGACACAGATAGCAAAAAAAGCACATCGGGGTGGGAAACCAATAAGCTGCGGTCAGGACTATATTGCTGTGCTCCTACAGCAAGGTACACTGCAGGAGAGCTTGTTCATGGTAAGAGATGACATGAAAACCTACATCCTTGTACAGCAGTGGTCCTCAACTCCGGTCCTCAGGGCCCACTAACAGGCCAGATTTTAAGTATTACCTTGGGGAGATGCAGACTAGAGTACTGCAATCATTGAGCAGCAAATGATATCACCTGGGATGTATTTCAGTTATCTTGCAAACCTGGCCTGTTAGTGGGCCCTGTAGGCCCGGGGTGAGGACCACTGTTGTACAGGACAAGCAAAGCAGCTCCGGGACTTACCTGTGAACTTTCTAAAGATAGCCCACAGCTCAGCAATGTCAGTGGCAAACGTTATGTCTGTGTCCAGGACGATGACCTTTGACAGGTCGGACGGCAGTGCTTTGGTCAAGGTTAGTTTCATTAGGCCATATATTCCAGAGTAATGTTTATTGGGGATCCAGGAGACCTCTGGCTGCGAAGAGACAGAAAAGTTATATATTGCCAGATTTCTCCTAGGAAAATAAAATATAACTCCATATACAAGCTTTTGTGAGCAATTTTCTCTCTTTTTTTTTTAATACAGGTACTTCTATAGCGCCATCAGTTTACGCACTTACTGGCCACTTTATTAGGTACACCTGTTCAATTGCTTGAAAACACAAATCGCTAATTAGCCAATCACATGGCAGTAATTCAATGCATTTGGGTATCTATATGTGGTGAAGACGACTTGCTGCTTGCTGAAGTTCAAACAGAGCATCAGAATGGGGAAGAAAGGGGATTTAGGTGACTTTGAACGTGGCATGGTTGATGGTGCCAGACCGGAGGGCCGGGCTGTGGCCATTGGAAGTACAAAATGTCAGAGCATCAGTGGGAGTGAACAATCCCCCATCATTGGGGTCATTGGTAGGAATTGTGCCCCGTTATTGGTGTCATTGGGCCCCACCATTGGTGTCATTGCTAGGACTTGTGCCCCGTTATTGGTATCATGGGCCCCACCATTGGTGTCATTGTTAGGACTTATGCCCCGTTAGTGGCATCATTGGGCCCCACCATTAATGTCATTGGTAGGAATTGTGCCCCGTTTTTTGGCATCATTGGGCCCCACCATTGGTGTCATTGTTAGGACTTGTGCCCCGTTATTGGTGTCATTGGGCCCCACCATTGGTGTCATTGTTAGGACTTGTGCCCCGTTTTTGGTGTCATTGAGCCCCACCATTGGTAGGAATTGTGCCCCGTTATTGGTGTCATTGGGCCCCACTGTTGATGTCATTGGGAGGAATTTTGCCCCACTATTGGTGTCATTGGGAGAAAGGATTCCCTTTCTTGATGTCAGTGAATAAAATATTGGGTTGGATAAAAGCAAGCAAAAGGGCCACATCTGGCCCCCGTGACCACTGCTCTAGGATATGGAACAAACAAGTCCAGAAGTGACACCTCTGTTTTGGGAGGGGAATAGACACAAACTACTGGAAACACACACAAGGTATAAAGGGGTTGCCAATAACAGCCAATGAGGTGCCTGCTATCCATTCTGCACTATAATAATATCTGGAATCTGATTGGATGCCATGGATAAAGCTGCCACATATCTATGCTCTCAGTTCTGGATATGGTACCTTGAGGTCACTGGCATTATAGAAGCTGATGTACAAGGACGGAACCATCCATGTCTGGAACAGGTTACCCAAAATCCGCAAAGCCACCGAGTCTGTGATCAGGTGGAAGTGGAGCGGATTCCTCCTGCGAAGGGGAAACAACACAAAAAAGATCTAGAACAGATAAAACACCGGGATTATAAATAAGAGATTTACACAATATTGTCCCTCTTACTCCACCAATAAAGCCCTCGGCCAGCACAGAAATGTGAAGGGGATAAAAGGTCAGCCTGTCTTATAGCTCATAACGGCAGCGGCTGAGAAGTTCATTAAATACTTCCCTGCGGCGTTATTCTATCATTATTGTCAAGTCTAATTTGATCATCTGACTCGCTTAGAAAGATCCCACTATTCCTATGAGGCCAAACAGTCCAGGTAGGAGTGCTGAGCATGCTCACTGGGAGCGTTACATTGGCTCTGCTGAAATCTCCCAGCATGCCTCAGACTCCCAAACAATGCAGTGCCATAGCTTTTGTTGTGCCATTTAATACATTTACAAAAGAGTCTATTCTTAAGCCCCGAGATGTTGGAGGGACAACACAATATAATGCCGTTGAGCTTTTGATTACATTTATAGTTTTTTTACCCTCTTGCTGGTCCATGTTTTGATTACTTCATTTTATATACAGATCTGCATACACTCCCTCTAGTGGCCATTCGTTTACCAGTCAAAAAACCACCAGCAACATACACTATATTGTGAAAAGTATTGGGACACCTGCCTTTACAAACACATGAACTTTAATGGCATCCCACTCTTAGTCCATAGGGTTCAATATTGAGTTGGCCCACCCTTTGCAGCTATAACAGCTTCAGCTCTTCTGGGAAGGCTGTCCACAAGGATTTAGGAGTGTGTCTATGGGAATGTCTTGTCAAACTAGACCAGTGATTCTCAACTCCGGTCCTCAGGGCACACTAACAGGCCAGATTTTAAGTATTACCTTGGAAGATGCAGACTACAATACTGCAATCACTGAGCAGCAAGTGATATCACCTGTCATGTATTTCAGTTTTCTTGCAAACCTGGCCTGTTAGTGTAACCCGAGGACCGGGCGCAGAGTTGAGAAACACTGTCCTAGACTATGGGTCCCTGTGGTTCCATTGATGTACACAGTGTAGGGAGACAACTCTAGTCTGTGCATGCAGGGGTGGCTCCACAGAACCCTGGAAGAGAAAGGAGCCACCCTAAGACAGGAAACCTGGGGCAGTGATCATGTCACCACCATCACAAAGACAGGAACATATGTAAGGATTAAATGCAGTGCTGGGGTGAGGTCATCTAAAGCCCAGGGCAAACATGCCAAACTGCGCCCACCCCCCAAGATGTATGAGCATTATATGTCAGCAAACCCCCCCCCCCCCCCCAGGACCAATCCACCCCACTGAAATCCCCCCTCCCTGCACAAATCCCCCCCCCCCCCGCAAAATAAAAAATAACTCCAAACACAAACCCTCCATCCCCTCCCAGTACACATTCCCTCTCCCAGCACAAACTCCCCCCCCCCCCCCCATTTATTCTCCCAGCACAAGCCCCCACACCAAATACCCCAAACCCCCTGCCGCCCCCCAAATTCCCCGTCAACACAAATCCCCTCCCCACCTCTCATGATGCCACACTGCCCAGGGCAGCCGTCCATCCCGCCCACCCCTTGTCCCGGCCCTAATTAAATGATAAAGAAGCTCTATACTCTGTAAGTTATTTAATCAGCTGCTGAAAGTGCTTTAAAAACTGGGGGATTAAATAGAACTTTAAGACTTTTTTCACTGTTGTCCTATAGAAGCCCTAAATCCTGAAAGAAGCTGTAACTTTTTCCTGTTCTTTCCAAAAAGGTGAAAGTTTGGGCTGGAGTTGGGCATTACCTGCACTCTGATGGAGAGTTATGAAGCAGTAGACTACCCACCTGTGGAACAGTATGGACTTCACCAAAGTCACCACATCCCTACTACTGTTGTGGCCGGCACAAACAATAGCAACGTGAATAAGCTGAAAGAGAGGCAAAGAGATGGGGGCGTTCAGTATGGATGGCAAAACCTACATTCTTCATACACGCATGTACCCAGAGGAGCAGACCATTGCTGCTAAACCCGTCTTCTGAAAATGCTAGTTGCCTGGCTAATAATTCAGACCTTGTGGCTGCAAAATGCTGACCTCAGGCAAGCAAAGAGTGAAGTGAGGATACCCGATCAGTATACTTGTTTATGGTTAGCAACTGAGAAGTATGGTAGCCAATGGCACGCTTAACAGCCAGGCAAACAAGTATTTTCAGAAGTCAGCAATAGTGGCCCATATGATACGCGAAGCCACATATTTCAAAACACAAGTCCTTGTCATGTTGCCCTTGTACTCAGTTTTGCAGTTGGAACAATGACAGAACTCCATTCCGCCACCTCCAGATCTCACCTTCCACTCCTGCTTCCCGCTGTCACTTGTAAACACAAAAACCTTCTGTTATTTTTAAGGGCAGCTTTGCTCTCAGCAGCGCCTGAATCTAACAGATCCCTTCACGCACTCATGGTGGGGACAGATCTCCCCAATCTGAGAGAGAGAACTATTTACCTGCAAAGCGAGGAAGAATCACCTACGCAGGGAGGTACTGGAGTCAGGCAAGGTAGAAGAGAACAGAGATGCAGGAAGCTTTGGGGGGGGGGGGGGGGTTTGAGTTGCACACTGCATTGCGTACCCCACTCCTCAACTCTGCATACTGCACCCAACCCGCTCCTCAACTCTGCACCCTACCCCAATCCTCAACTTCTGCACCCTACCCCAATCCTCAACTCTGCACCGTAACCCCAATCCTCAACTCTGCACCGTAACCCCAATCCTCAACTCTGCACCGTAACCCCAATCCTCAACTCTGCACCGTAACCCCAATCCTCAACTCTGCACCGTAACCCCAATCCTCAACTCTGCCCCGTAACCCCAATCTTCAACTCTGCCCCGTAACCCCAATCCTCAACTCTGCACCGTAACCCCAATCCTCAACTCTGCACCGTAACCCCAATCCTCAACTCTGCACCGTAACCCCAATCCTCAACTCTGCACCGTAACCCCAATCCTCAACTCTGCACCGTAACCCCAATCCTCAACTCTGCACTCTGTACATAGCAGAACCCTGAACTTTGCACGTAACTTACTCCTGAACTCTGCACTCTGTACATAGCGTAACCCTGAACTCTGCACTCTGTACATAGCGTAACCCTGAACTCTGCACTCTGTACATAGCGTAACCCTGAACTCTGCACTCTGTACATAGCGTAACCCTGAACTCTGCACTCTGTACATAGCGTAACCCTGAACTCTGCACTCTGTACATAGCGTAACCCTGAACTCTGCACTCTGTACATAGCGTAACCCTGAACTCTGCACATAGCGTAACCCTGAACTCTGCACTCTGTACATAGCGTAACCCTGAACTCTGCACTCTGTACATAGCGTAACCCTGAACTCTGCACTTTGTACATAGCGTAACCCTGAACTCTGCACTCTGTACATAGCGTAACCCTGAACTCTGCACTCTGTACATAGCGTAACCCTGAACTCTGCACTCTGTACATAGCGTAACCCTGAACACTGCACTCTGTACATAGCGTAACCCTGAACTCTGCACTCTGTACATAGCGTAACCCTGAACTCTGCACATAGCACACCCCAGATACAACTGGCCCTTTGAGGGAAACCATACTACTGATGCAGTCCCCAATGAAATTGTTTTTTTTTTAATTTACATCCCTGCCTCCAAGCAGTAGTTTCCTATAAAGGACATCTCACATTTTCACCTACTGTGTGTGCGGAAAATAATTCTCTGACAGTCAGTTGATATCCAATAGAAGCCTGGAAGACAGCTTCCACCTAAGGTTTCCCAAAAGAGGATTTTGATTCCTGTCCGGTCACGTTTAACTAGATTGGGCATTGCTAATAATAGTTTTTCTAAACTGTTGACTGTTTGGTCCACTCCTAAATGAGGAATGAGTAAATATTTCTCTAGCAAGTGAAGCAGCAGTGGGGGTTTGTTGTGGGAAAGTTTGGGACGTCACTAAATGTTTAGCAGAAGACGATACACGGTGGCGGTAATGAACTCCAGACGTAGAGTCACTCACCTCGCATTTCTCAGTCAGACTCCTCTGAGAACACTGGCTGCTGTTGTCTCCATCCATTCCCTGATCTTCACCTCTAAGCTCCACCAACTGCAGGCGCAGCCTTCGGTTCTCCTCCTCTGCCTCCTGAAGGCGGGCTTCCAAATCCTGATGGGAGGGAACTCTGGGGGGAAGACGCGGAGCGGCAACCCCTGGGGACGGACCATCTGAAAGGGGCAATACAAAACTCAGACAATCATGGCTACAGTTTTGGATAGAGTAGAGGGATTAGAAAACCTGTCAGTTTTTATTGCGGTCTGTGTCCTGGTTGGGGAAATTTAGCCTCTCTATTTGTCCTGTTTATTATTAAAAGAGAAAGAAAGAAAAAAACAAATTGTGTTGTCCCTGGAAAATTAAAAGAGAGAAAATCTTCTAATAGGGACACTAGTTCTGGTAACCTGGGGATCACCGAGGCATTCCCTTACTTTGCAGGGATTTCCTCTCACTTCCTGTTTTGGCTATAACAGAAAGTGAAGGGAAATCACCCCAATGGGACACAGATGGCAAAATAAATAAAAAGTATAGAGTTATGACTCCCTAAAGCCTAGTACACACGCAACGATTATCGGCCGACCGATCGTCCGACTTTTGTCCTAGTTGTGTTTTGTTGGTTGGAATGTGCCTAGACTGCACACGAATTCTCTCGGCCAACAAAAATCTACTTCAGAAGTGATGTCATGTGCTGGTTTTACTTTCCGTATGTTTTTTCTTCTCTGAGCATGCCCAGTCTTGCTCATCTGATTTTTGTCTGCCGAAATCTGTACTGTCTGATGGAAAATCGGCCGTTCTGTTGACGGCCAACAAAAATTTTATAGCCTGCACACCAAATTTTTTTCGGCCGAAAAGTCGGAGTCGGTTGTCGAAAGCATCATACTAACAAGCCGAAAATCAGCCGATTGGACGTTGGCCAAAAATTCCCGGCCAATAATCGATGCGTGTGTACGAGGCATTACTCTACCCAAAATGGAAAAAAAAAAAAAAAGTTTTGCCTTTGGTTCTGTTTGAACTATAATTGTTTATTTCATCTTTTTTTTTCCTCATATATTTAACTGAGGTTTTTTTTTTTTTTTTTAACTCTGTCTAGTCATTATTCACAAATAAACATGTATTAGACTGTCCACCCAAGGCACTGGTTTTGCAGAGGATTCTGGGTGTTCTATAGATAGAGCAGAGAAGTAGCAGAGAAGTCTTTTTTTATTTTTTTTTATTTCAGACAGTCTCTCTATTTGGGGCTTTGCAGGGCAGAGGGATTGAGTGAGTCACTTCTCTGCCTCTTTCAGCTGTGCATGTAATCTGGGCTTCAGCTCTCAAACCAACTTTTTTTTTTCTTTCATAAATGCTATTTAAATTTTGCTTGGCCAATATGTAACCACTACCAACTAGGTGAAAATCACAAGCATGAAATTCATATGCAACACTTCCGATTTACCCAACTGAAAATAAATAAAAATGAAAACCTAGAACGTCATTCTTGCCTTGGCAAGAAATCAGGAAGTGCGACGGTCTGATCCTACATATAACCGGAGCAAAGACTATTCAGTTACAGGGAACATTTGCTATATCAGGGATAGACTATTAAATACTATTTTTGCCCTTGCAATCATACCTAGACGGATTTTAGGATTCCAACGATCATGCAAAATATTAGGAGTCAATTTTGCAATGTTTGATTCTATTGTATCATGGAGGTCATTACGTATTGAATCTATGTGGTATTGTTATGCATGTATTTATTATTTTGTTTGATCCGCCCACTAAGGGGAGGAGCAACTGCTGTCAGTCACGTGACCTCTTAAGTACAAATAGCTCTGCCACTCATACCTCCAATTAGCTCTGAGGAAGGGGGGGGACATCCCGAAACGCATAAGTGTTTTTTTTTTGGAGGGCTACATCTCACCACAGCCTGCACCGGCAGAGGATGCTCAGTGGAGATTCCTGTTGGGCCTCTATTGTATATATTTTGCCCGTGTTTCACATTTGCCTTGTGAGTAGGATGTGTATTAAATTTTATTTACAATAAACGGTTTGAAGATAATGCGCTAGGCTGGTGCGCCTTCTGTCCGTTCTTTTCTAGAATCAGGAAGTGTGGGGCTGGGATCTGTCGAAAAGGAATATTTTTTCCTCAATCTTGCATTTACATGCACAAGCATGTTTTTTTAAAACAGAAAATTGTATGCTTGGAATAATAATAGGTGTGCACGCATGCAAATGTGAGCGACGGCGTTTACGCATGCATAGCCATGTACAGAGTTTTTTGTAATGTAGGTCTATGGGCAAAACGTGCTGCAGCTATACCTCCCGGGAGCCACAACAATAAGCGTTTTACTCTGTATGGCTATACACCTACTATACTGATCTGGGTCTGCACAACTTAGAGCCCATTTCCTCTTAAGGGCCTCATTCACACATGGGGTGGAAAAAATAGGCCCATTTGGCAGGCAGTACTGAATGCGACTCACTCAAGTTAACAGCTTTATACATAAAGAGAAGGGATAATGGCCGGTAAATATTGTAGGTTTGGCATCACTTCATCAATTCCTTATTCCATCCAAAAAGCAGACAAAAATAGGGTTTGGCTATAAAATTTTAAGGCCCTACTATCCCACATGTGAAGTACAGAGGGAATACACTCACATCCGGTGTCACCGACAGACAGGTAGAGCCAGGTCACGACGGAGAGCAGCAAAATGGTGACAATCAAGAGGCGGGACTTGTTGCGGCACAGCATGATTCGGTCCCAGGCGCCTCTGGTGTGCCTTCCAGGAACGGTCAGGTGGGGAAGTCCAGGATCACCGAAGGCAACATTCTACAATCTGTCAATGAGACAACAAAAAGGATTTATTTAATTTATTTTTTATTAAAAGGACATTTTATTCGTTTTCAAGAAAGAATAAACAATCATCAAACGGGGTACAGATCATCCAATCTGAAATATTACACGACAATAATAAAAAGACACAAGACAAGGGGATTAGTTCCTGGTTGTCCTGTGAACCAGGCAATTCTGCAAACCGGTTAGATCAGTGCTGGTTAAACATTAGGGTCCCTCTCACACTTGTGCCACCTGGGACTGCAAAGTCACATGACAAGTCATACGCCATGATTTCCAATGAGTACCGTTCATATCTGTGCGACTTCAAAGAAGTCCCTGCACTACTTTGGTCTGACTTTGATGCATTTTGGAGGTCCATAGACATTTTAGAATTGCTTAAAGTCCAGTCAAAATTGTGGCAAAATTATTTAATAAACAGATTTATACAAAAAATAAATAAATAAAAAATTGTGGCAAAATTGCGGCAAAAAAAAAAAATAAATTGCAGGTAAATTGCGCGACTTTTAGGTTGCACAAGTGTGAACGGGGCCTAAATCAGAGCAGACTCAGGCCACAGGGATGAAGTAATGGATGGAGAATGGAGGTCTAAACTGCTTAGACCATGTTAAAGGGGGACTACTGTACCTCAACAGAATTGAGATGTATCAGCAATATTTTTGATTTTTAAATTAGTAGTTTAAACTCTAATATACATCTCCATGGGGCAGGTTTATTAGATCATTTACATTATATATATATATATATATATATATATATATATATATATATATATATATATATAGATAGGTAGGTAGGTTCCCCTTTCCGGATTTCTCTCATTATTCATCATTCAACCAAACTAAAACATCAAAACACATTTCAGGGGCAACAAAACAACCCCTTCATCAGGGCTGAGAATTAGATAAGGATTTGTATGGACTCAGAAAACACTAAAATCAAATGGATCTCTTTATACGATTTGGTATAAAATCACCTTTAGAATTGAAACTGTAATCATGTACTCAGGGGCCCTTCATCCTAAGGCAGCCTAGGACTTCAATGGTTGAGATTGTGGATAAGATGGCACTACAGACCCTAGTCAGTGATGGCGAACCTTGGCACCCCAGATGTTTTGGAACTACATTTCTCATGATGCTCAAATACATTGCAGAGTGCATGAGCATCATGGGAAATGTAGTTCCAAAACATCTGGGGTGCCAAGGTCCGCCATCATTGCAATCGGTAGATGTTACTCTGTACCTATTTTAGGTATTTAAAAAAAAAAAAAAAAAAAAAAAACTGTTAGTAATATGCCTATGGGGCATCTGGGTGATGGGTTGGCTGCTTCCATGCACAGAGGGACCTTCATGGAGAAGTAAAATGGTTGGATTGAAGCATTGAACCACTGTACCAAAATGTTGAGATCAAAAAGGTGGTTTTTATTCCAAACATTTAGCAAACTCAATAGCCCAGTGCGTTTCGGGGACCTCACACAACCCCCTTAATTAGGACCTTGGGGAAAAGCTGTTGGGACACTCGAGCAGTTGAAAAAAATAGGAATATCTGTAGAGTAAAAAAAATCTACATCTTCTTTAAGTGCTTCATCTTCCAGCTGCTGAAGGAGATCAATACTTTTTAATATACAAAGATTATCGATAGCCGAGTCCCCCAACAGTCATTCTCTTAAGCCCAGACAAGGAAGGGGAGGAAGGGGGGTTGGAGTGAGGCTGCAGAAACGCGTTGGGTATGGTGTTTGCCACAGGTTTGGGATAAAACCTCCTGTTTCTATCTCAACATGTCTGTATGGTGCTCCAATCCTTCGATCCATTAGTATGACTTTAATAACAACCAGTGATATCCAGTTGCTAACATGTTGTATAGTTTTCCTCTTTGAAGCACTGACATCAGGTGCCAATCCTCTGCCTGGATGACAGGCCTACTAAAATAAATAGTTAGTTAATTACCAAAGCTGTGAAACAATAGCTGTAACCAGCAGCTTATTTCCCAGATAATGATCAAAGCCATCTCACGGAGCACTGACCATCCAATTAATTCTCCAACAAGCTCCTAAACTTCCAAGCAATGAGAAGGGACGCAAAGGGAATTCACACATACAGACTTCCTTCCAGCCCACCCAAAAAGGCTACATCACAAATTTCCTTTTTAAGATTAGATGTGTAGAGGAAATCTATTAATGAAGATCTCAGTTTGAAGCAGAATTCCCCCTTCACTTGTCTCATACTCGATTCAAGAGACAACCTGACCGTAAGAAAGGAAAAACCCTACATTACCAAG
This sequence comes from Pelophylax lessonae, assembly GCF_965119305.1. Lineage (NCBI taxonomy): Eukaryota > Metazoa > Chordata > Amphibia > Anura > Ranidae > Pelophylax > Pelophylax lessonae. The sequence continues at coordinate 42,929,127 of NC_138777.1, read as the reverse complement.
TCTGCATTAGGAAGAAAACCAAGATCAAGAATGGTCCTTCCTCTGACCCAAGTTTTCTTTCTGGATCTCTATCAGATCAGATGTATACATCTAGGGGCATATTTTATAAAGTGGTGAATGCGACTATCACCAAACATTCACTGGTGATGAATCAAGCATTTAACATTTGAAACCACATGGAAAATTCACCACTTTATTAAATTTGCCCTATGCCATTTAGAATTTTCATTTTACGGAGACTATATAAATAATTTTGTCCTGGTATTTCCATTACTATAAAAAAGGAAGCTAATGGTTTATAATTTTCTCTCAAAATCTGATATTAGATTGCTGTGGGAAAGCACAAGTTTGGAAAAGCCAAACTTCAAAAGAACAAAAAAATGGTTATAAATGGATTCATTATCTAAATAACCTTTTGCAAAAAGTTGGTAAAATACACCCAGACCAATGGAAAAAAAAAAAAAAGTATATCTAATAAAGGTCTTGCATTGAAGATTGCTGATCAGGTGCAGCAACTGCAGGCTGGAATATATAGTGTGACATCATGGCACTCCGAAACCTATTGGGATCTACGAGTCCCTCTGCCGCCGTATGGATGAAACTTGGAAATGTTCTGCTCACAGGTCCCTGTGAATGGATTACAAGGTTGTAAGAGTGGAGCAACACACAGCTGAGCCAATTTCAAAAGACAGCAAGATCTTCCAGTAATAAGCACCCCACGATTTGGGTAAGTGGGGGCAGTTTGTGTCATCTTTGGGTGGACAGGGGAGTACTGTATTTAGGCCAAGTGATGTGTGACTCAGGTGTCCGTTCCTTTCACTCGCTAAAATCTGAATACGACCTCCCCCCACACGTTTTTCCGTTACATGCAGTTGCGTCACACGCTATGTGCACAATTCCCTACACAAATCCCCACCCTGAAAGATACACCTCTGCTGGAGGTGCTGATGGGTGACACGCATGAGGGTCTCATCTCTGTGCTTTATACTGAATTGCGCAGTGCTGAGGTTGATCGACAGGTGGAACGTCTGCAGTATTGGTGGTTGTCCGACGCAGGTTCCTTGGATGAGGCAGACTGGGACGACATTCTGGATAGCCCTAGACTGTCCTCACCCAAACTCTCGGATTGTGTGACCCAGCTGTACATCTTGCACAGGGCTTATCTCACCCCACTCAGAATTTCTAGATAACGCCGTTCTTATAATTCCTGCTGCCCCCCCTGCCCATTACAATCGGGTACATTCATACATCTCCTTTGGTCCTGCCTGGACATCCAGTCATACTCCTAAAATTTCTGCATGATCACCTGGGATCTCCCTTGCAGCTGGACGTTCAACCCTGTGTCCTGGGTCTTTTACCCGATGATGACATTGACAAATTTTTTACTACCTTTCTTCACGAGACTCTTTCGTGCACGTAAACTCATAGCCACAATGTGGTTGCGAGTTCACACTCCCACACTTCAGGACTGGACAACTGAAGTTAACTCTACCCTTCGGTACAAAAGGTTGCTATAAAAACATAGAGGGTGCCCTAACAAGTCCGACAAAAACTGGAGTCGTTGGCTGGAGAATACACGGACATGCAATGCCTAGGCCTTCTGTTGAACTGTTACTTTAGTCCTTCAAGGGTTGGACATCATTGGTGTAGACGGGGTTCAGCTTTAGGCTTGAACCCACCGTTTTTGCTTGTATGAGCGGTATTTTATACTTGAGTATGTGCCACACCGCCTTTTGGGTAGATATGGTGTAATGTACAATTTCCCCTTATACTGAATAGTGAATGTGTTTACCTGTTTCACATGATGTTAATCCCACTGTGTACCTTCTTTTGCAAATCGTATGTTTATGCGTTTCTGTACCTTTTTTTTTTTTTATTTCAAACCACAAATAAACTTGCTTTACTTTAAAAAAAAAAAAGTGGGGGCAGTTTGTGGGTGGGATAATGCAAATACGTTTCATGTTCCACACTACATATGGGTATAACCTAAAACATGGTCACAAAGGTGGACTGTGAAGTTTATTAATAGAGTGCAAAATCTGGTGCAGCTGTGCATGGTAGCCAATCCGATTCCAACTTTAGCTTGTTTAATTTATCTTTAACAAGAAACCCTGGGAGCGGAATGGCTACCATTGCACAGCTGCACCAGATTTAGCAATCTCCAGTTTTAGTAAATCAACTTCTGTGCTTTTAAACCTAGCAGATTACACAAAACAGGGAAGAGCGTTGCTAGCCAGACATGGTTCCACGGCTTTCCATAGTGCTGTCGGTCTAAGACTGCAAACCCTCATGCAGGGAGGAAACCCATATAAAATTGCATCATTGAAAAGTTGCTGCTTCTTTGTACATCAGAAGGTTGGGGGAGGAGAGGTGACTAAGAATGAATATTAGCTGCTATTTGTTTTCGTCATTAGACCATCATCAGACAGGTGAGGGCTAATTTAGGTTTACATCAAGGTAAGGTTGGGATATAGGACACAAACACCAGCACTGCTCAATATTATCCCTTAGGTTGAGATTTTAGGGATCGGCCATCCCAATCCCTTTGACACACCTTATTGCAGCATTAGTCTACACAGTTTACAGTGGAAGATAAAAGGAGACGCAGGGAGGGACTGGTGTCAATGTAAGCTCCTGGAAATCCTCAGTCTGATTTCTGAGCTTTGTGGGCTGTGGGATTTCCTGCATCATTTCTCATAAAAAGCCCAATACAAACACGTAATAAGCAATTAAGTATTTGATGTGTCGGGATATGAGATTTCCTGCGTTGTTTCCCAACAACTTACACATAAAATATGGGAAAAGCAGGACCAGCGTTAGATGGGAATGGTTTCTGGATAATATATGGACAGTATTATGCACATAATCCATGGCTAAAGACACGGACACCAGGAAAAATAAAAGATATTGCTGCTGAAAACCTTCTTCAAAAATTAACAGTAATCAATAAAGTAAACGAATGCTTCCAAACAAGGGAGGAGATTTACCTAGTTGTAAAATATGTGTTGTAATGAGCCTCTCTGCCATTAGGTAATTATTACACCTATATAGGTAAACGAAAGCCAGAAGTTTGATCTTCCACAATGATGAATGCACGTCGAAACGCGTAAGCCCTGTATTTTATACTACACCTGGACTGTATTATTTTATACTACACCTGGATTATTAAACTCAATCATTTCGAAAGATCAAGCTTGCCGGCCTTTTTTAACCTATATGCTTGCTTGGGTAATAGGAGGACACTACAAGCCAATGCACCGACCACTCACCGGGGAATTACAACAAGCGTTTTCTACTATATTTAAACTTTTTACACCTCCAGGTATCCCTCATTAGCCCAGCATCTATCCGTATGGAGTGGCTGTTTATGGACCTATCTAAGCGCAGAGTTTGACATAACGCATGTGCACAGGTTTCCGAGAGAGGAAGAGGTCATAGGACAACCTGGACCCTGCTCAATTTCAGGACACACCACTTGTTTTCTTGTGACATCTCCAATATAATCGCAGGAACGCGCAGTTGTCACCAGCCACCTCTCTTCTTACTGAAAAGCCACCTCTCTTCTTACTGAAAAGCCAGGAATGAGCCCATCGCCTGGTCCGATGCAGGAAGCACTTGTTACCATCCTTTAGGGTTGCCCTAAGACTCCCTGAGCCTTGATTCAGGAACAAGATTGGGAAAGCTACGGAATGTCCATCATTACAGAACAAGTCCAGTTGACTTTAAAGGGTTTGTTACCCCAACATTTCATATTCCTTATATGTGCCTGTTGTACCACGTACTTGTATGAGAAAGTCTCCTGTTCTTTGTATGAAATCCCTGGTGTTCCTGACAGTCCCTCTGCTTTCCTATTAAAAACGGACTACACTAGGCATACAAGCACAACATTCCTAGTGTGGTCAGTTCTCTAGTTATGCAGGGAACGCAGCCTGCTCTCTTTCAATGATCAGACTGGTCCCGACATGCCCCTTCCCCTTCACAGCCATTCACTGGGAAGCTCAGTGTGCTGCTGCTGCTTCTCCTCCTCCCTCACCTCGTATGCAGCTGAGAACAGAGGGAAGGTGATCACATTAAAAAAAAAAAAAAAAAAGGTATTTATAAAGTTTTTTTTATATTTATACACAAATGTTTTGGCCTTTAATTTCTATTTCAAACTGAATGGGTTGTTGCAGAAGGTAATCATTTACAAATCACAAACTTTAACTATATATACACACCATGACCTAGATCAGCCTTTTTCAACCAGGGTTCCTGGGCACCCTGGGGTGCCTTCAAGTTTAAGGGTGCCTTGGCAAAATACCTAAAAATTGCCCAAAATTGTATACAAGCCAGCAGTAGGATCATCAAGCCGCCTACTAGTTACACAAAGCCACCAGTTTTCATTGGCCACCCTTTCAACCTCTAAATTTTTGGTGTTCTACATGGGTGGATGTTGCTGCGTTCGTTTTTTAGATTTTAGAATGGGGTGCCGTAAAAATTGTGCAGAATTTTAAAGGGTGCATTAAATGAAAAAAACGTTGAGAAACACTGACCTAGATACATAGGTAAGATCGGGAGGTTTCTGTCCGACCTAAAGCTTTGTTTTTGACAAAAGCGGATTTTCGTATCCTGCATGTGCACATGGAGGGGGGTTAACAGGTCAGCTCTATTTAAACCGGATGAAGGGTATATGATTGTAAGTATATAAAATGCTGCTTTATTTGGGTTTATATAAGGAAATCATTAACTAAAGAAGCAGTAATCGGCCTGAAATGTGCCTAGAACAACCTGGCGGTGTCTTCCAGAGTATGCAGCTGTCAGCCTCAGGAATGCAGACACCTGAAGATATTCATCTTGTTCTCAGATTCTGTCCCAGGACGTTAAATAAAAAGGACAATTTTGGGCTTGTCAGACAAGTATTCGCTGATCTCTGGTACCTTCCTTGCCCTTCCTCCTCTGGGGCTGTGGGGGGGGGGGGGATTACTTTTGGAGTAGCTTGGCTCTCTAATCGGAGAGTGGGATAGGATCTTCTAATCCGCAGACTGCATTTTGCACTTGTATTAACAGAGAAGATACAGGCACACCACATAAGATACAAACCATTTTACAATCTGCTCAGCTTTGACATCTACAGGAGCTAAACGCTGGACCAATGACTCAGGTGTCCAGGGGCACTATGGGTGTTCTACAGAAAGCACAGCAGAGGAGGTTTGCCCTCAGACTATCTAACAAACCCTGCAAAGTTCTAGAGCAGTCATGGAGCCAGAGGGGGAGTCACCACTAGGGATGCACCGATCCGATATTAGGATCGGATATCGGCGCCGATACTGCCAAAATAGCTGTATCGGGGGAATCGGTAAAATTAACCGATCCACGACGGGCCGATCTGGTTTTGCTGAGTCCCGGCTCAGCCGTCCCTTACTTGCACTGAGCCGCTACTTCCTGTATAGGTCCGGCTCACAGGCGGAGTGATATCAGATGCACTCCGCCTGTGAATGGAGGAGCCACACACATGAAGCAGTGGCTTTGCTCTGTACTGCAGCCGCATGCATATTGTGTAGTTCCGGATCGGTTTCGTTATCGGCAGATACACAATGCCAGGTATCGGTATCGGGACTAGAAAAGTCGGATCGATGCACCCCTAGTCACCACTGCTCTGGCTCATTCGCCTGTGTGGAAATTTCAGCTTAAACTATTGAGCTCTGTGCACTAGTTTTTTTCTCCAAGCAAAACAGAAGACAGCCTGGAAAACGGTAAAGTGATATTAAAAGATACATTTTTATTTTACATGCTCTGTGCAGTGGTTTTGCTCCTCCTCTGCTCAGGCCCCCCCCCACAGGCCATCCTGGCCCCTCCCTTCTTGCCGAGTGTCCCCAGAGCAAGCAGCTTGCTTTGGAGGCACCCAAGCATGCTCACTGCCGAGCCGCTGCTCTGCATGTCCATTCACACAGAGCCACGGCTCAGCCCTGCCCCCTCATTGGCTCACTGACTGGATTGACAGCAGTGGGAGTCAATGGCTCCAGCTGCTGTCTAAGCCAATGAGCGGTAGTCCCCAAAGAGTCAAGGCTCTCGTGCACATCACTGGATCATGATGGGGCTCAGGTAAGTATTGGGGGGGCTCAGCTAGGTATTAGGGGGGCTGCACACATAGGTTTTATACCTTCATGCATAGAATGCATAAAAGTTAAAAAACCTGTAGCCTATACAACCACTTTAAAAAGAAATTAAAAAGAAAAAAAAAACGCAGCAGAGCTGAAAAGGGTCCCTGTAAGCATTTTTACTAAAACCCGTGCTGCGTAATTTCTAATCTTTCTCTGTACGGTATCACATTCCAACTCTGATCCCATGTAAATCACTAGTCACATGCAAAGATTTGAATCCTGTTTTTGCTGTGAAACCTTTCCTTTTTCTTCCCTTCAGAGACAAAGGCCTGCAGTGACTGAGGATGGGAACAACACTCCCAAACCACAAGCAGGGGTTCTCAGATAACCGGATTACCATCCAGGGAATAGGGAAGCCTGGGACACTACAGTAATGTCTGGATGAATTATAAGCAGGTACACTGTGCTACTTGTATGTATCTCAAGGCCTCATGGGCATTATAAAAACGTAAACTCCCATCTCTGACTAGTACCTATAGAGAAGCCAAGGATAGGGCTTACCTATACAGTGGAAATAAAAAGTCTACACACCCCTGTTAAAACGTTCCTTCAGAGCTCTGTGCCGTAAACAGCGTCTCCCCCACGCTTGCATGGGAGTGACGTCATCGTGGCTCCGAGAAGTCACACAGCCGGACTCCCGAAAGGAAGACCGGGTGAAGATGGAAGTCTTAGCAAGCAGTGACAGGACATCGCTAGAGGGCTTTGTTTTCAGGTAATGTGATAATGTGCTAGTATGCGATGCATACTAGCACAATATGACATTACTTTTCAGGTCACAAAAAACGAATTCTGCCTTTTACTACCGCTTTAAAGATCAGTTTAATGTTTAGGGGGAAAAAAAAGGTTGCTAACCACCCCGGTCGGCTATTTTTAGTCTGTCCTGGAGCTATAACCAGAAGTGAGCCATATTGGAAGATTTTCCCTCACCTCTTGTTCTGGTGACAACTGCAAAATTTTACATTTCCTAGGCTCGGTTCACACATATTCAATGTGGGAACCCTGTATCGCTGTAGTGTGAACCGGGGCTAAACCTTCCCTACTCTATCCTAAACAATAAATAAATTGGCCTAGATCTACTTAAAGAGGAAGTAAACTCAAAAGGCATAATTTGTACCTATTAGGTAAACCTATAATAAAAGCTTACCTATAGGTACTGTAAATATCTCCTAAATGTGCACCGTTTAGGAGAGATTTACTTTTTATGAGTAATGGCGTCACCTGCGCATGGGCTCTGAAGAATGGTCACCCGGGCCGTTCCTTCAGAAACCTGTGCTGTAAATGACGGCTCCCCTATGCATGCGCGGTTGTGACGTCACCACGGTTTCGGCCAGGCACACAGCCAGAGCCTGCGGATCCAGAAGGAAGACGGGTGAAGATGGACGCTGCCTCTAGCGATTACATCGCATCACTGGAGGGCTTCGTTTTCAGGTAGGTTTCACACAATGTGCTAGTTTGCAATGTATACTAGCACATTATGCTTTTACCTTGCAGGTCCGTAAAAAAAAAAAAAAAATTAAACACCCAGCGGTTTACAACCGCTTTAATCTGTAAACCCTAAAAACCATTTACTCTCAATCTGGCCTGGTTTCCTTCTATTGGCACTTTTCCACTGCAAGTACCGGCTCGGCTCTACTCAGCCCTGCTTGCTTTTCCACTGCTGGTACCGCATGGTACGGTGTTGGAGCGGTTCGGTTCGGTACGGTATGGTTTGCTTTTCCACTAAAGTAGTACTAAAGTTAAGTGGGTGGGATAACAATGGGGTGGATGGGATTCTCTGACCAATGAGTGGCCAATAGTGACTGCATGCAAAAGATTGTGGGATATGGTACCGTATATGGTACCTGTTGGAACCACAATCGAGGTGGTACTGTTTTTGAGAGCCGTACCGTTCTGTTCCATGCAGTGGAAAAGCGCCGCCGTACCGTACCAAACCGTTCCTACACCGTACCATGCGGTACCAGCAGTTGAAAAGCACAAAAGCGAGCCGAACCGTTCGGTTCCATGCAGTGGAAAAGCGCCATAATTACACTACTTGGCTGATCGAGGAGTAATACATAAGAAAAATACATAGAAGTTAGCCAGTCCAGGGAGTGCTAAGAGTAAAGAATTTCAAACAAAAAAAACTTAACGTCTCCCATCCCCCTCTTAAATACATATTGAGGGGAAAAAAAAAAAAAAAAAAAAAAAAAAAAAAAAGGATAATAATTAGTAAACTCTGGAAATTCCTGAAACGCTTCTCCCTACGGGCCTGGCCGCCCCCTATATGAAGCGCGCACACCCTCCTCGCCATTACTGCTCATAATGAATGACACCACTCACGGCTGCTCTGTGGAATTTTAATTTCTAATCCATTAACTGGAAGCCTCTGTTAATAAAGGTCGTTATAGAAGCACCGGGGTAGCTCCAAGGAAGATTTGCTTCCAGCTATATGCGCAGGTTCATTAGTTCAGGCCATTTATTAACGTATTAAAAAACACACAAATTTATTCTTGGATTGAGCAATACCAAGTTTATGAGGACAAGAATTTCTGCATTTAAACCAACGTTCTCTAGTGCAATGTCCTAATGACCACCCAATAAACAGAGCGGATGTTAAAGAGAACGTTTGCAATGACTGGAAGAAGTAACAATCTGGCTCGACAGCAGATTTGCTAGCTCAGGGTTTCAAGGCACCCTGGGTGGCACAAGGGTGCTGCCAGCATGGGACCCAGTTTGACCAGGATTGGGAGGGGGGTGGGGGGTCCCATGTAGACTGGGGTGCCTCAAGGCTTTGCATTCTTTTTACAGGAGCAATGACTGAAAAAAAAAAAAAAAGCTGAGAAAAGCTGAGCTAGACCCATGCACAATCATGAGGAAAGTGCAAAGTGCAGAGTAGGATTCAGGCTGCTTACTCCTGCAAAAGTCCTCAAATCTTTTTTTTTTTTTTTTTTTTTTACTTAAGGCCCGTACACACGTAGCGATTGTCGGCCGTAAATATTCGGCCGCCGAACGATCGGACGATTGTCGGCTTGTTAGTATGATGCTTCCGACAACCGACTCCGACTTTTCGGCCGAACAGAATCGGGTGTGCAGGCTATAAAATGTTTGTTGGCCATCACCAGAACGGCTGATTGTTCGCCAGTCAGTACAGAATTCGGCTGACTAACAGCAGATGAGCAAGACTGGGCATGCTCAGAGAAGAAAAAACACACGGAAAGTAAACCATCACATGACCTCACTTCTGCAGTCGGCTGTTGGCCGACAAAATTCGTGTGCAGTCTTTAGCACTTTTCAACCGACAGGACAGCAACGGACAAAAGACGGCCGATCGTTCGGCCGACATTCGGTACGTGTGTACGGGGCTTTAGCCAATACAGCTACCTGACATTGGTCTTTTACAAAACACCTGAAAGCTAAATCAGGCTTGCAACAAAGCGTGTCTAGTCTGTAATGCAGCCCTTCCAAACCAGGGTTCCATGGAATCCTAGGGTTCCTCCAGAGGTTGCTAGGGGTCCCAAGCAATGGGCAATTTCTGCCACTTTTGAAAACTCAAATAGCGCTTTTCCATTGCATGGAACCGAACGGTTCGGCTCGCTTTTGTGCTTTTCCACTGCTGGTACCGCATGGTACGGTGTAGGAACGGTTCGGTATGGCAGCGTTTTTCCACTACATGGAACCGAACGGTAATGCTCTCTAAAACAGTACCACCTCGATTGTGGTTCCAAGAGGTACCATACCGGTACCATATCCCACAATCCTTTGCATGCAGCTGACTGTCACTACTAGCCACTGATTGGTCAGAGAATCGTTATCCCACCCACTTACTTTAGTACTACTTTAGTGGAAAAGCAAACCATACCAAACCGTACCGAACCGTTCCAACGCCGTACCATGCGGTACCAGCAGTGGAAAACCAAACAGGGCCAAGCAGGGCCAAGCAGAGCCGAGCCGGTGCTTGCAGTGGAAAAGTGCCATAATTGACCACAAATGTAAGCAGCATCCTTCCAAGTGGCTATACCACCAACGTACCATGAGCAGTCAATATAGTATTTGCAGGGTTTCCCGAGACGGACAAGTAATTTCAAGGGTTTCTTCATTGGAATAAGATTGAGAAAGACTGCTGTAATGGATGGGGGCGGAAGTACTTGGGTGACTTTACTATCGGTGATTTCACTACTATTCCGAAGAGTAGGCAGGAGGTGGGGTGGAGAATCTATAGAACAGCATACAAAAAGTGTCAACTTCCTATGCAGAGTAGAGTTGATCACAAAAGTACATTACAAATCCATTGTTAGGTAAAATGGTGCCTGTATAGCTTCTAGTCCCTATAGCTTTGCCTGGAATGCATTTACCACTTTGCCTGCAATTGCCCTTTTTTACTGCCATGGCCTGGCATGTGAACTCTACCCCCAGGGGGCCATGCAAGGCAGTTTTTACAGGTACCAATAAAATGTCATTAAAGTCCCCCCAATACAAATTTCTGACAGCAGTTGCCATATCACTTTCACACTGACCACAGGGTTCCCAGTGGCAAGCCCTGTTACCAGTAAGAAGGTCGTGCAATGTTGTCCATGTTGAGTTTTGCCATTACAGTGATGTTAATCAAAGAGAAAGGGTTAAAGTAACGCAAACCGTTGTGTGGTGTAGAAAATACCAGTGTGAAGGAGAAACAAAAAAAAAGAAAAAAAAAAAAAAAAGGTTCTATGGAGAGAAAAATGCAGAGGGCGGTCCATACCGGGATAAGCCTGGTCGGTGTCAATGAATGTTTGACCATTTGAAGACATAAAAAAGCCAATTATCCTAATATTATAGGCTTACCAGGGTAAAAAATTAAATAGAAATAAATAATCTGTATACATAATTTTGGAGTAACACCGGCAGGCTAACCGGTAGCTTTCTCCCTCTTTCAATCGTAGATGTGACGGGTTCTTCCGTTTTTATATCTCCCCCCCCCCCTTTTTTTTTTTCTTTCCTTCTCCCTCTCCCCGCTTTCTTCTCTCCTCCTTGACCACTCCTCCTGTTACTGTCTCCTCGCCACACTCCCACCCCTTTTCTTCTACCCTCTTATCTCTCCCCCCGTCCCCTAAAATATTGTGGACGACCTAGTAGTCCACATGCACCTACCAATTATCCGCACCTACCAATTATCCCACCCTTCTGCTTGATCCCCGTGTTCCCTCTATCTCCGAGTAAGGTCCTCTCACAGCCCCCTCGGGCGCACGTTCGGGGACCGCGGACACAGTGTGTTCCCCTTGGGGGTGTCTTCCCCCCCGTTCGTGTACCCAGGTGCCTCCTAAGTTTGGACCGCATCTCCCTCTAATATGGCCAAGGGATCCCACAGTGCCTTTCGCCTTCAGGGCGCGCTTTCCCTATTAGTCCGAACCCTTCTTGTTACTCAAACGCTCTCCCTATTGCTCAAATTGCCTTGACTTTCTGGACTAGCTCATGTGCCTATTCTCCTTTAGTGCCGGTTCACACTGATGCGGCGATCGCATGTAATGTCGGAGCGCACTGCTCCTTCATTACATGCGATCGGCTGTGCGGTGCGAGTTTAGCCATACACTTTGTATGGCTAAATTCGCACCGCAGCCGCAGCAAAGACGCACAGGACCCTTTTTTGCAGCCGCATCAGGATCGGATCGCACAGCGGTTCACACTTGTGCGATCCGATCCTGTGCGAACTGCAAGATCGCACTGCTATATGCGATCAAACTGGGGGTGTCGTTAAAATTACATTGACACCCCCAGCGTATCGCATATGGCAGTGTGAACTGCCGGGGGTGCGTTTGCGATGCGGGAACAGGCTGCGAATTCGCAGTTTCCCCGCATCGCATAAGTGTGAACCGAGCCTCATATGTTTCAATAGGTTCTTTATTATTAATTATGTGCCGCTTGTCATGTTTTATTGCTACAACTACTGAGGTTTGTTTAAACTGCATTTTGGTTTTCTCTAAATTCTGTATATGCATTCAATGTAACCTTACCCGTATGCCTATAAAAAATTTTCAATAAAATGTTTCATAAAAAAAAAAAAAAAAAAATTTGGAGTAACACTTAAGTAAAGTATTTTCTACACTACAAGAATTATATTTAGCAGCACGTGTGTAGAGTCTCATTAGCCACGTGGTACTCTCAGGTGCAGAACCATATTTATTAAAGCTGAACTCTGGGCACAAAAAACGAATTTGAAATATGGCAAAAAAGCATATAAATCCGCTCTGTGTGCAACAAATGCCTTCGCAAACCCAAAAATAAGTAGCAGTGACATTACTGTGCTGCACTGTGCATAAACTACAGAGGCGGGGGGGGGGGGGGGATTACAAGACCAGTCACCCAGCATTTTAGCAGCATTTATTTTTACTTCAGATCTCAGTTAACCCCTAAAAAGTCAAATCTGCAGGTATTTTTAATAGGAGGTGGTTAGTTTTTATTGGCAGGACATCTGTGTCCCGGGTGCAGATTTGCCCTCACTTCCCATATGGTGAGACCTTTCTTGCCCTTGACAGCGAGTGAAGGGAAGCTTCCCTTGAAGATAGCAGTAAGAACCTGACACGGCTTCCAATCCTTCCTCACCAAACAAAAGTTTTAGCTAGACTTTTTAGGTCATTGGATCAGTAAATAACTGCAGCTGTTCTCATTGAGAAAAAAAAAAAAATCTTAAAACCATAACCTGTTGGGGATACAGTACATAAGTTCTGGAGTCGACAAGCAAAGCTTTAAGATGTTAAACAATTTAACATTAAAAGATAATGAAAGCTAAGAGATCTCAATGTGGAGTCCAAAAACCTTAAGGATGCCAACGTGCAGATGAACCCACTCAAAGTCCATTAAAAGCCGAAATAGTCTTGTCAAAAGAGGACCAGTGCACGAGGACAACAGCAAATCGGAGGTGCAATCGTCAAGCAAAGCACTATTTTCCGTACCTGCATTCCTAATCAGTCCTGGGGTATTGTAGTACAGGAGATGGCGGCTTTGTCTGTACACCCCTTCTGTGCAGAATGTGAAGAGGAGGAGGTGGAAACCACAGATGGTAAGAAGCTGAATACAGGGAGGGGACAGCAGAGGTGTGAGTAGGTGTGGAGAGGCGAGTGAGAAAACGTGTCAAAAGTTAAAGAAAGGTAATTAACTTCAAGTTCAAGGTCAAAACTTTCCTAATCATGAACAAAAGGAACGTTTTTAAAGAGCCCCGTCAACAGAGAGAGCGAGCTTCATAGATGAAGGCCAACGATACACTAGAACCCAATGACCTGTGGTCCACATTGATCAGTTCTGACTTCATTCTCAAAAACAGTAAATGATTAAACGCAAGCAACAGCTTTCTCCATCTCAAGGGGCAGAGCAAGAAGATAAATGCATTAACCATTTGATTTTTGCAGCTCTGTCTGCAGTACACCAAGCTCCAACTGGTTACTGCGACTCCTCCACTTCATTCTTTTCTAATGGATTTGCAGTACACCAAGCACCGACTGGTTACTGCGACTCCTCCACTTCATTCTTTTCTAATGGATTTGCAGTACACCAAGCACAGACTGGTTACTGCGACTCCTCCACTTCATTCTTTTCTAATGGATTTGCAGTACACCAAGCACCGACTGGTTACTGCGACTCCTCCACTTCATTCTTTTCTAATGGATTTGCAGTACACCAAGCACCGACTGGTTACTGCGACTCCTCCACTTCATTCTTTTCCAATGGATCCCCTTATAACCCCGTATGGAATGAGCCCCCCCTTACTCATATTCATGCAGTAAATAAACACACCTGACCATCGGTGCACCACAAACGTGCGGTGTTGTGGCGCACTGGGGACAAAAAGTGTTCGGTATTGATACACCAAACAATGCACAATATAGTGTAAGGCCAAGGTGGAAATGGGCCTTTGAATACTTTATGCATCGGCAGTGAACAATGGACTCTCACAATGGGTATCCCCGTACATAGAGTAGGTCTGGTATTACAGGGTCGGGGTGTAGGCATCACAGCATGATAGAGGGTGTAGAAATGACAGCACCTGCACAATGCTTCACCATGTATGGGCAGGCAGATTGTATCCAACTTGATTGATTAATCAACTTGGGTACAACCAGCCTGTTGGATTTTTAATGCAATTATTGCCTGTGACACACTGCGTTCTCCTGGCCGGGATTGCTCCCCGCATTCCCCCCCCCCCTTCCCACTAGAACTCAATAGCTCCCCAGGAGGTATCCCCCCCCACCCCCCTCCCGCTAGGAGAACTCAATAGCTCCTCAGGAGGTATATTTGCCCCCCACCAATCAACACAGTCTGGAAATACAATCGCACCATGTATAGCCAAGCTTGAGTCAATAGGTAAGGAAGATGGACAGGGCTGGGAGCAGAAGCTGATACAATCTCATCAGTGGGAGAACAATAGTTGTAGGGGCAAGTTTTAGACCTTCCCAATTGACTTCTTTCCCTTAATCATGAACACACGAGGATATTTTCAGACAAATGATTGTCCGTTTTATTTTTATTTTTTGCATGCTCATAATCGAAAGTAAAGAGGGTTCTCAACTTATGAAAATTTATGTACGGTAGAATACATTTTCGGAAGTGATATAATGTATTCTATTATTTAGTTTCCGAGCATGCGTAATCTTGTGCTTCCAATTTTTTACGGATGAATACTGTATAGTTTAAATGGAAATCATACGTAGGTATCGTACAAGAAAAATGTGTGTTTGTCCCTTCAGATAATTTCGGATGAAATGCCGTAATAGTCTCTCAAAAGCTGTATACTAAATGATCAGAATATCGCAGGATTGGTTGGAAAGCGGTATTTTTCATACAATTTTCTGATCGTGGGTACTAGGCTTTACAGCTGGAGAGCCTGGCTGACCTCAAATCACTATCCAATCTGCCTGAAAATGCCAGGAACAGGCGATTGTTATCCCCACACCTTTTCTCCCCAAAATACAAGTCAAATAATTTTCAGATCTCATTGATGGTCAGGAGGAAGAATGCGGACAGCTTGGAAACCCCGGAGGTTTGGGTGGGATGGAGAAGGGTGTCTGGTGTTGGCTCACCTTTACATTTTTTCTCTAAAAGGTGAACTAACCCTTTAGAGATTATTGAGGTCATACCGCTGGCTCTGTCAAGTGGCTTTGTACCCAGAATTATGCAGCACCATGAAATCTGAGGTCAATCATCCACAGCTTTGGGAATCCCCAAAGTCGTCTGGAGGAACCCTTGTTGAGAATAGCTGCTGGATCAACACAATTATCAACAATATGCAGCATTTCAATTGCTATATAGTTGTTGTGTTTCAAGCCATTTCAATTTTATATCAGTCAGAGGCAGGCTCTTGTGTAACACCTCTGTCATAAATGATGACGATCTGACAGATCCTAACCTGTTTAAGGCCAGGGTGGCCAGAAATAGCCTGAACCTTCCCCAATTTAACAGCTCATTGAGATAGTCATGTGGAGGATGGAACCCGTTCAGTGCTGCCCTAGGGAACAAGAATGACAGCTTTCCAGCATTGTAAATCCTCATTAAAAGCTCATGAAGTATATAAAAATTGCTGGGAAATCTGTAATTGGCAGAAGGTGTGAGCGGCTTCTGGAGCAGGATGAGGAGAGGAATGGTGTGTCCTCAATCCTAGGGACCTCTGTCCACCCACGGCACCTAATGCTGGCCATACACTGAGCCAATTTCTGCTGGTAGCCATTAGTGATCGACCGATATTGGTTTTTCGTTGCAGATACCGATATTTTGGCCAATGCATATCAGTATCGGCCGATATTTTTGTACATTTAAAAATTGATTTATTTATTTTTTGACAGGTCTTTTGTGGAGGGATCTGGGGGTCTAAAAGACCGAAACCCCTCCTCTGCACTTAAAAGCATTCAAAACCCCAAGGCTGTTTTGAATGCCGTCTTTTTTAAATCTGGCGCCAGACAGTACCCGGAAGTGATGTCACCCATGACATCACTTCCAGGTTTTTGCATGGAGACCTAGTCAGAGCCAAATGCGGCTTTGATTGGGTCTTTGGCGGCCATGCAGGCTGGTTGCCCGGGTCCCCTGTCCCACAAGTGGAAGGCGGCGGCGGGGATGGGGGGGGGGGTTGGCGTCTCCTCCCGCTCCTTGTAATGACAGCACAGCGGCTTCTCAGCCGCGTTGGTTGTCATCACAAGACAGCCGACCGTCAGCTATGGACGCCGGTTCCGGGGTGATGCCTCTAGCTGCAGGCATCACTCTGGTACAAACACTTTCCCGAAATATCGGCAACCTCCGGGGCCGATTCCGATATATCGGAAAAAGTGCATATCGGCCCTCGATATATCGGCTTTGCCGATAATCGGTCGATCCCTAGTAGCTAACACACTTCGAAAAGGCACTGTTTATACCTGAGCGGCTTGATTTACGGGTGAAATCACGACAAAATGCGCAACAGGTTTGCAATGCCATTTTATCTTAATGGAACCCCAAACGCAGGTGATTTTCCTGCGATTGTCAAGCGACAAATCAGTTTAATCGCAGTAAAAATTGCAACGCCAAACACTCCTGGCTCTGTGCCATGATTTGGAACATGAGCTTCTTTGGAGCGTTTTTGGAGTGGAGTGGAGTGGAGAGAGGTCCATTCAAATGAATGGTGCTGCTTCAAAACGCGGCACTGAAAAATAAAGACACATTCAAAAAACACGCTGCAGCAGCGGTTGCTGCGCTATGCTCAGGTGGAAATGAGCCTAAATGATCGATTTATTTTCCAAATCAAGCCCTTTAATAGGAATAATCAACCTACAGTCAACAACCAATTAGATCAATACGCCACATATGTAGAAGTGGATTTTAAATGATAGTTACGCTAAGATGTCTGTTTCCACCATGCTGTCTCAAAATCTGATCAACGTACATTCGTATTTATGAACAAATCCCAGTGCTACCTATTGATGCAAAACAAAAAAAATCGATAATTTTCCAGATAAAAATCAAGTCCAAAGTGACTGATAGGGAAGTGAAGGCCATTTGATTGCTTGCCGATTTGATCAGTTTAACTGAATTACACATCGATCAGACAATAAAATCAAAGTGTGGTCACTATAGGTGTCTGCACATATCAGGGCATCATTTGGCAGCCCAGGAAATGAACCAGAATCTAGGATGTTGAAAAAAAAAAAAGAAAAAAAACATGCTTGAAAATGTAATTTGTGTGCAGGCAAACTGTATTGGCTAACCAAGTGGCATCTGGCTAGTGGACAATATACTCTGATATCCTGCAATATTGTAAGTTAAATTAAAGCAGACCTTCACCTAAAGTGGTTCTAAAAGGCATTTTTTTTTATTTTAAATTAAAAATATATACTTACAGGCTTTGTGTAATATTGCACAGCAGCCCCATACCTTTTCTTTGATGGTCCCCCGCCGGCCCACTCCCCTTCATCTTACGAGTGCCCCATAGTAAGCAGTACGATACGAGGGCACCCATGCAGACTGGCTCAGAGCCAGACTGTGTGCATCCACAGACGCACACAGTAAGACCCTGCCCTGCCCCCACTCCCTCCCCTTACAGGATTAAATTAACAGCAGCAGGAGCCCATGGCTCGTGACACCTATAAGAGAAGGAGGAAGGGAGAGAAGAGCTACAGCCGGGCACATTGCTCTATAGAGGATTCAGGAAAGTGTGTGGAGGCACAAATAGTTAGTGGGGTGTATCCTAATGCTGGGATTTAAAAAAAAAAACAACGTATTTCTCTATCCACACAATTGAGATGGATTAACGAATTTGCCACTGCACCTTTGTATTCTGACAGTGGGGATTCCTCAGGTATAAAAATACACTGATCAGCGCTGCAGCCAACTGGCTGCAACGCTGATCAAACTGAAAATTTCCAGTAGTCCTGTTTGTGAGAAGTCGATCATTGGATGCACTTCTCATGCACGGGAATGGTCATGGACTGAAATTCAGCCAATCCCTGCTGGGCCGTCCAATATTTTGATCCAACTATGACCAGCTTTAGCTGCCTCTTCTCTACCGTTAGGTTTTTTTTTTATGGGAGCGGGTACCTTTTTCTGACAGTGGGGAGCAAGCTGTAAAACAGCAGGATGCCATAGCCGGCTTGCACAGCTAAGGTGGCAGCACAGGGGATCCTAAGACCAGTGAAAAACTGGCTCCAGTACTGGTGAGAGGGTTTCTAAATTAAAAAAAAAAAAAAAAAAAAAAAAAGGGAAAAAAACTGGCATTCCTCTAGTTCCGGCCTCAAAGATGACTTTGGGCCATCCGCTTGCTGACATGAACCTGAAAAATAATAAATAGTCCCAATTTTTTTTTTTTTTTTGTTTACTTACCTTGTTTTTGAAGAAAATATACTTACCTTCCTTCTACTTCCTCCCTCTGTGGCCGCGGCCCGCGCCGACACTTCCTGCTTGCGATGACTCCTGGGAGCTGAATGTCATCGCTCCTAGGAGTCAATGCGCCTGCACCGGCCCCGCTCGTCAGTTCCGGTGCAGGCGTGTCATTCCCTGCTAAACAGCTTCTGGGCATGCCCAGAAGCTGTGCAGGGATGACGCGCCTACCCCGGAAGTGACGAGCAGGGCCGATGCAGGGCATTCTGGGACGAGGAAGACACGGAAAAGGACACCGAAGAGGACGCCCTGGCTTCAGCTGCCCACACCTGAGATGGCAACGCTGGACATGAAATTTTCAAGGTAAGTATTTCTTCTAAAAAAAAAGGTAAGTGCGACCTGGGACAGTTCAGAGCCTATCCTTTGAGGAATGTACTAACCCTGACTGTCCCGGGGGTATTTTTTTCTAAAAAAGAAAACTTTTCCGAGGCCGGAACTCCGCTTTAAATAAAAAGTCCAGATTGAAAGAAATCATCAATTCTTCTGACCCCTGCTCTACAATTGCCTGGAGAAGGTAAAGTTATAAGGCCTCTAAGCTAAAATAGGAGTTCATAAAATAGATTTAGCAATCCGGCCAACGGATGAGTGGCACCTTCAAAGGAATATGCCCCAAAAAACACAAACATGGTGAACCAAGCAAATAATTTCTTAGCAGTTCTGTCCATCAGCATTCTCCTTTCAACTATTGCTGGAAAAATCCTCTGCTAAATAGAAGCCCAGGAACAGTACAAAAACATATCAGCAACAAAATGCAATCCACCTTTCATGACAAACATGCAAGCAGCTCCCGTCTACTACAAGAAACTTCCAGACTGAACTCCCATCAGGAGACCCGAATAGAAACTGCCAGAAAGATACAAAGTGTGTGAAGTCCAAGACTCAAGGTCAGCGATAGCGGGTCACATTGTGACATCCCAGATTCTGCATGCCTGCATACTACCGCCAGTATAATATATCCATGCATTATGTACATACACCCACACCCCTACATAATAAACTTACACACAGCAATTGTCTGGGGGAGCCACGTTCAAGAATCAGCCTTTGTTTCATTTTCTTGGCACCGGCGGCTGAAAACACTTACATAGGAAGTGACAGACTAGCGACAGAACGGATACAGTCGCACTTTTTTATTTTTATATATAAAACTTCAGCGTCATTTGTACACACAAGTTATGCATTGCAGCTTCATGAGCACGGTGCACAGGGTACAATTTAAAATGCTTGTGGTGTTAAATGCCGGCTATATCAAAATAAACTGCTGGGATGAAACCTACCTACTGTGTACTTCTATGTCTGCACCTGACTGCACCACACTTCCAATATTAGTGATGAGACATATTAAATAAAAGCAAACCTGTAAAATTATAAGCTGGTGTCACAAAAAATTACCTATTTCCAAAGCAGCCGCACTCCCACATAGCGGAGCATGAGAAGAAGAAGTTCGTAGAGCAGAGACATGTGACAAGAGGCTGGAGATGGGGGGCAGGAGCACCCCAGGAAGCCTGCTACATCTAACTGCATAGTAATGAATAAAAAAAGAAAAAAAAATTTGCTGCGTTAGGCTACATGTACACTAGCCCAGCCTTTTACAACCAGGGTGCTGAGGCACTCTGGTGTGCTGTGGCACCCTGGTGTGCCTTCCTGGGTTCTTCAGGGGTGCCTTGGCAAGGTATGACGGCGCCTGCACCAGCCCCGACGTCAGTTCCGGTGCAGGCGCCGTCATACCTTGCCAAGGCACCCCTGAAGAACCCAGGAAGGCACACCAGGGTGCCACAGCACACCAGAGTGCCTCAGCACCCTGGATGTAAAAGGCTGGGCTAGTGTACATGTAGCCTAACGCATCAAATGTTTCTTTTTTTATTCATTACTATGCAGTTAGATGTAGCAGGCATTGATTCCTGGAAGTGATGACGTTCAGCTCCCAGGAATCATTGCAAGCCAGGAAGTGACAACTCGCCGTGGCCGCCGAGGGGAGGAAGAGGAAGTAAGGTGAGTATATTTTCTTCTAAAACAAGGTAAGTTATAAAAAAAAAAAAGAAAGAAAAATTGCGAGTATCCATTTGTTTTACAGGTGACCCGGGGCAAGAAGATGGACCAAAGTAAAATTTTAGGGTGGAACTCCGCTTTAATGGACCTTGCTTTGTCTATGTATCTTTTTTTAATATTTACAAACACTTTTTTTTCCTCTCTGCAAGGAAAGAGAAAGATACATTGTTTCCTCTCCACTCACAAAAAGAGAGAGAGAGAGAAAAAAAAATATAAATAAATAAATATAGGGACAGGCTTCACAGTGGCTGATCACTAAAGTAGCCAATCAAAGGCTACCACAGCGATCATATGACCTGGAATCGGGAGATCCGGGTCCTGATCATTCTTATGGGGCCCGGGGCTCTCGGCAGGACCCTGCCCCCTATGCTGGGAGTGCTCTGTGTGGCATGCTCCCAGCACAACAGGAGATACGTATATATGCGGCCCCACGGAACAAAGCCCAGTGCAGTGGGGCTGCATATACGTGTTACATTGGCAGGAAGGGGTTAAACAATGTGGGATAATGCACTAGGCTGGTGTGCCCTCTCTGGTTTGTTCTTTATAGTGTCTTCAGGATGTCCCCAGTCTGAGGGCAGCAAGGCTTGAGGCTATATCTCCGTATTGTGGAGTCATTCAATACCTTACCGGAATAACACTTGTGTAGGAGATTGTCTTTAAAGGGATGCAGGCCCTGGCACTTTCCTCATTAGAGCCCTTCAATTGCAGCAGCTTATTGATAATTCTGAAATCCCTCCTGTTCACTCTTCACATGGACACAATCCGCTATTTCTTCCGATTAACAAAAAGTAGGAATCTGCATTAAAGTTCGTGCAATTTACATACAACTCTCACAGGAGACAGTTTTTTCTCAACCAAAGTGGAGTTACTCTTTAAGCAAATAAGGAAACCTTCACCTGCTAGTAAGATTAGATCTGTCGAAGAAGAAAGCTGCTTGCTGAAATTATCACCCCCAACAATATCACATGCGTCCCTGTTTAGGACAATGAAGAGGTCCTAGGCAGATAATCCCAGTGTAATGATGATCAGGACTGTTACGGCTGCCCACAGACAATGGATTGTAACTCAATGCAGCCAAAACTTTCCAGATTGCAAAACTGCCCCCGAATATCTATGAGCCCCATAGAAAAACAGATGGGCCTACCTGACAGTTGTAGTGGTTCCTGAAGAGTGTAAGCTGTTCCATCTTATTTATTGGAAGAAAACATTCTCTAATATAAGGAACAATCCCGAGTCGACGGTTCCCCAGTGTGAAGCAGAACACCTTTTTTTTTTTTTGCTTAGTGCACCCGATATCATTTTCGCATTGAGCTCTGTTAGCATTATTTGGGCAATGTAGGTGTTAATTCTGCCCCCGCACGACGCAATTTCCCAGGCTCACAGTGTGTTGTAATGATGCACAATGAGACTACAAAACGTTCAAATTGGACAAATATGCATGCCAAAAAAAAAATCTTTGCTGAGACAATGGAACAATGCTTGTAGATTTGTCACAAAATATAATCCGGGGCGTTCAGAGACTGATTCCATCCACGAGGTCTCCTTCATAAATATGCCAACAACTAGGGACCTGCCTGATTACACACCCACTGATTAGATAGTTCAGGCAGGTCCCTGTAGAATATAGTTGTGGCAAATATGAAGGTGATTTAAAGCCCCGTACACACGTACCGATGGTCGGCATACAAATGTTCCTCTTTTCTCCCCGGGATGTCGGTGTCTGCTGAAAAGTGCAAAGACAGCACAAGGACAGCACAAGAATTTTGTCCGCCGACTGCAGAAGTGATGTCATGTAATGGTTAACTTTCCCTGTGTTTTCTATTTTCTGAGCATGCCCAGTCTTGCAAATCTGCGGTCTGTCGGCCGAATTGTGTACTGACAGGCGAACAATCGTCCGTTCTGGTGTCGGCATACAAAAATTTTCATGTTTGCAAGAAAGACTTTTGTCCGCGGATTGTGCGCAGACATCTGTCGGAGGCACCATACTAACACGCGTACAATCGGCAGATCCTTCGTCCACCGACGTTTGTATGCCGACGATCGGTACGTGTGTACGGGCCTTTAGAAGGATCATATGTTTAGATAGTAACATGTATGCTGAGCGTGAAGCTGAAATACGGGTTCAAAATTGTGTTCAGCTGAACTCGCATGATTTTAAACCCGCATTTAGTGTGAACATGGGTTTACCTGCATAAAAAGATCTTTCACAGGTAAAAGTCACCCGGAGAAAAAAAAAAAATGATTTGTATGCCTTAAGTTTTTGCATTTTGTTTTTACCAATCTTTTGCATATCTATCTTTCAATTTTAGCCCCCATTCACACCGGTACGACTTGACAGTTCCAAATCGCATGTCGCACCACATTGCCGGCAATAGAGCCATTCATATCGCCGCAACTTATGTTGCAGCAATTATGAAAAATGTTCCTGCATGACTTTTGACCGATTTAATTGAGACTTGCATAGACTTCTGTTGAACGAAGTCGCAAGCCGCAATGAAAATCGGCAGTGCAAGTCGCACTGATGTTTGGCTTTGAAATCATGTGAGCTGTGCATGGCAACCATTTAGCTTCTATCTTCGGGTTGACAAAATAACTAAGTGCTTGCTCACATCAATGCAACTCAGAATGGAGCGATTTTGGGAAAAGGTTTCTATACTACTTTGGTGTGATTTCAGAACGATTTTGGCCCCATACATTGCATGTGATTCTGATGACATTTTTGAAAGCAATTTAAAAAAAAAAAAAAAAACTAAAAAAAAAAAAACTTACCGTAAAATCCTTTTCTCTGAAGTTTGACAGACGCAGCTCTGCCTAATCATAGACTATAGGGGTATGCTCCTCCCACTAGTGGGAGGAGCATAACCCTATAGTCTATGATTAAGCAGCTCTGCGTCTGTCGATGAACGAGAAAGATATGTTGGGGTTTTTCTTTTTAAGGGTTAGAAATCATACTTACCTAGGTGGATGCAGCATCGGTCTGATGCTGCAGCTGTCCCCACACTGAGAACCGAGTAATCAAAACACCGCTGATCGCTCTGTTTAGTGCTCCATGAGCATAGAGCTGGTGACAGTCAGTCACCTCTCTCTGCTCAGCGTGCTGTCAGCTAAGAACGGGTCACAGGAGTGCAGAACATCCACAAGAAAACTACCTGCAAACAAGCTTAGTCTGTACTTCTTTCTTTTTAACCCTCAACTCTCTTCCCAGGCAAATCCTTTGTACCTCAAAAGTAGTAGTATAAGCACAAAAGTAAAATCGTGCCAAAATTGCAAACAACTTCCGCTACATAACTGCACCTGAAATCACATTGCTCTAGTGTGACCCGGGCCTAAAAATGAGCTCCCGATTCTGCTTGCTCCAGTTTTCATAAATTCCCCCTCATCGGATCTTCTGTACCTTTATACCCATCTGTAGTGAAAAAAACAGCTAACGGCATAGGCCACTCAACTTTATTTGTTACAGTCAATCCCACCTATAAGCAGCTCAAAGTGTGTGTGTGTGTATATATATATATATATATATATATATATAGCCAAAACTTTATTCTAAGGCCCCTTTCACACGATCCGTTTTTCAGGCAGACCGGATTGGGCCACCCATTCTCCTCTATGGGGGAAGCGAATGTCAGCGGACACCCGCCTGGCATCAGTTCCAACAAGATCTGCTGAGAAAACAGACGGATGGCGCACATAGCGTGTCGGATCGGATAAAAAACAGATAGGCTGTCCGTTTTCATCCGATCTTCCCATGGAGGATAGAGGGGAGCAGGGCTCTGACCCGTCTCTGCACAGTGAGCAGAGACGGACCGGTCATCCATCTGCTCAGTGCGGATCAACGGAGTCCATCCAAACGGATTCGCCCCATGTGAAAGGGGCCTAAGAGATTCCACTTCACTTCCTGTCCCCGAGACACAACAGGAAATGAGGCAAAACTCTTTCTAGACAGTTGTCACCGGAACAGATGTCCATATTGGAAGAGCCCACCTCCCTTTTAGGAATACTCATCACATTTTCTCTCGGTGACAGAGATCACCAGAACAGAGGGTGGTGAATATCTTCACTAGAGGCAGCTTTACAAAATAAATAAAAAAGTAACGGAGATTTAACAGTTCTATTTCTTGCATACTATTTAAAACTTCTACAAGGACAACACTTTCCTGGCACGCAATAGTCCCTCAATAGCCAGAGAGGCACACAGCACCCATGGCCAAATCTAAAACCGGATACAGGAATACAAATACTAAAAAGGGACAGGGCACAGAAAAAAAAAAAAAAACGTTCCCAATGTAATAAAGCTGGGTTTACTTTATGGCTGGAAGCAATCATGACATCTCTGAACCCAGAACAGCCCCCTAAATGATGCTTTGCATTCCTGGCATGCAAGCCAGGCACAATCATCTGCTATACAAATCTTAACCCTATACTGCACTAAGAGCAGACAGATGTGAGCAGATGCTGCTGGTCCACAAAGTCCAAGTGTCAGTCGTGGTGAGTGCTCACCTTATGAGTTGTAGCCAGGGTGCAGAACCGTCCTTCTTGGGAAAAGTTGTCTCAGCCCAGTGTATCACAGTCAGGAAAACTTTTACTTTTGTCTTGCAGCAGAAGGGGGGCAGTAATTGTATCCTCCTGCTTGTTCTCAGCTTCAAAGAATACAGAGAAAAAAAAAAAAACCCTGCCCCTCCTACACCTGCAGATACAACCCCCCTCCCCCCCAGCCAACAGCCACCTCCCAACTCTGCAAGGAATGG
Organism: Pelophylax lessonae; assembly: GCF_965119305.1. NCBI lineage: Eukaryota > Metazoa > Chordata > Amphibia > Anura > Ranidae > Pelophylax > Pelophylax lessonae. The sequence goes on along the minus strand of NC_138777.1, from coordinate 42,903,851 downwards.
CATCCACTCAGCTTTATCAGTCTACAGTAGGCTGGGACGAAGTCTGAGAAACAAGTCTGCCAGAGGTCACCTCTGCCATGCTGTATAAAGAATCAGAACTTTCCAATAATGGAGGATCAAAAACAACACACATTTCCATTGAGAGTAGAATGTAGGGATGGGGGTTGTTTGCAAACGGCCTTTTCCATCTGCTGAAACATGTACATTTTAATGCAAAAGCCTGTTTGACCTTCTTTGACTGCAATGCAAACGCATCTCAATAGGACCAGCTGCAACCAAAGGAATGCAAGACCAGGCAAAGAGGGTCAAGCACAGAAGTAAGCTGGCTATAGCTGGATTGAAATTCGTCTGGTTCACCAGGGACCAGCTGTGTGGCCATTCCCGCTTAACAAAAATCAATCTAATGATGGACTTCCATTGAATGGCTTGTTGGAAAATGTTTCTCGATCAGTCGCTGCAGCCACCAATCAGTGTATTCTGACAGAGTCCACGCTGTCAGAATACAATGTCTCAGTGGGAAGGGTTCCTCCATTCACCTCAATTATGTGGAGGAAGGAATCCATTTGTTAAAACCATGGGTCTCCAAACTTTATAAACAAAAAGAGCCTTCAGACTTTAGGGGGGCCAGACTGTGGTTTTTGGGAATAAAAGTTGGAGGAACAGCGCCCCATCGTCGGTGCCGGTGGGAGGAACAGCGCCCCATCGTCGGTGCCGGTGGGAGGAACAGCGCCCCATCGTCGGTGCCGGTGGGAGGAACAGCGCCCCATCGTCGGTGCCGGTGGGAGGAACAGCGCCCCATCGTCGGTGCCGGTGGGAGGAACAGCGCCCCATTATTGGCATCAGTGGAATGAAATGTGCCCCAAGGGTCGGATAAATGCAAGCAAAGGGCCGCATTCAGCCCCCAGGCCGCAGTTTAGAGGCCACTGGTTTAAATGAGTCATCTATGCCCAGCTCTAGTGCTGGGCATAGATGGATCATTTACCATTGATGGAAACCTGAGGACTTGCGTTTAATGTGCATTTCAAAATGTCAAAAGCACACACACACACACACACACACACACACACACACACACACACACACACACACACACACCATAAAGGCCCCTTTCACATGGGCTTGATCAGTTTTTACTCAGCAGGAGATATGTCTGCTGATCCCCTGCTGAGAGGAGTAGATGGATGTCCGTTCTGTGTCCACTTCGCCTATGCAGAGCGGACACGTACAGAGCCCGCTCTATTCTATGGGCAAATGTATGTAAACAGACGGCTGTCCGTTTACACCTGACTGTCCTTTTATCCAATCTGGCCAGACGGAGGGGAACAGATCCCCTTTCGTTTGTTTTTGCCAGAACAGATCGGATTGGAGGTAGGCAGGTGTAAATGGACAAGATGGTTTACATCCACCACTCCATAGAGAAGAGTGGAGGGTCCAATCAGGTCTGCCTGTTTTTCTGATCAGAAAGTTTGTGTGAAAGTTTTTTTTAGTGCTCAAGTGCTGATCAGCAGTCCCACAAAAGGGACTTTGTTTCTCTCTTGCTCTTCTCAGTAGCATCCTTGATGAACTCCAAAAAAAAAAACGTACATATATACAGCGTCTGATGGACTGCCATCAAACAGGAACCCCCCAAGCCATTTGGCTGGCTTGGAAGAAATGGAAGAGCAAAGAGGACCATAACCAATCTCTGCACAATTTACTTTAGATGTACCAAAACCATGTAATAGGAGGACCTACATAAACAATTCATTCAATTTGTATGCAATCGTGCAGGCACTTGCACTAGTTGTTGGTAGAGCTAAAAGGGAAATGTACAGATTGCGACGTGTGTGGCAAGCATAAGATTATAGATTTCACCCAAGTTCGGGTTGCAGCTGCCACAAACAGTGTCAGGCTTTGGAGCATCTCATGGTGGATTGGTCAGATTGGGGATAAATAGAACTGCAATGAAGTGCCACATTAACCAGTGCTTTGCCCATCCAAGACAAAGTAACTGGGATGCTGGAAAGGAGACACCCTCTGATGCTTATACTTACCTACCACTCAATCCTGTGATGGCCATTTTCCTCTTAAGTAGGCACTCACCTTGCCCAGTTGGAGCTAAGGCTGGTCATACATTATACAATTTTCTTTAGATTTACCTTAAATTATGTAGTGCAAGGGCCGGCCTGATTGCATACAAATTGAAAGTGTTTAGGTTTGACCTCATATTATATGGTTTTGGTAAATCTAAAAAGGAAAATTGTACAAGTATTGAGTTTGGCCAGCCTAAGGTTCTCCCCACATCCCTATGCGACAATGGTTAGTTCTGGTGATTGGCCACTCAAGCAAAGAGAACTGCCTTGAGGGAGGAAATGGAAAGCGTTATAGGCTTCCCTATACAAGAAGTACAGTGTTTTTTTGGGGTCTCAGCAGGTAAATGAGAGTTCTGTGTAGGCTACAGATACATGGAACCATAATTGCCTGGCACACTGGTCCTGCCATCTCACTTAACCACTTTACCACCGAAGGATTTTGCTGTCTTACGTCCAGGCCACTTTTTGCGATTCGGCGCTGTGCGACTTTAACTGACAATTGCGCGGTCGTGCGACACCGTACCCAAACGAAATTTACGTTCTTTTTTTCCCACAAACAGAGCTTTCTTTTGGTGGTATTTGATCACCTGTGCGATTTTTACTTTTTGCGCTATAAACAAAAAAAAGAGCGTTTATTTTGAAAAAATAACAATATTGTTAACATTTTTTTATATGAAATCAAATTTTTTTAAAATTTTTGGCCAATTTGTTTTCTGCTACCTATGTTTGGTAAAAAAAAAAAAATCACAATAAGCGTATTTTGATTGGTTTTCGCAAAAGTTATTGCGTTTACTAACTAAGGGAAAGATTTCTGTAATTTTTGGTGTTTTTTTTTTAAACGAGTAATGGCGGCGATCTGCGATTTTTTTTGCTGGACTGCGACATTGCGGCGGACAGATCGGACCCTTGACTGACATTTTTGACACTTTTGGGGGTACCAGTGACATTACTGCAGTAATCAGTGCTATATATATGCACGGTTACTGTAAAAATGACACTGGCAGGGAAGGAGTTAATTTTATTGGAGAGGGAGGGGTTAATGTATGCCTGGTGCTTACTAACGTGTGGGGGGGGAGGTGACTGAGTGAGTCAGGGACAGATCGGATGTTCAGCTATGCTGAACACTCCGATCTGTCACTCCCTGTCACTTAGGAGATCCGTCCGCTCTGTTTACACAAGCGGGCGGATCTCCAAACTAGATTCCCCAACGATCGGGGAAGAGCAGTGGCGATCGCCGCCGCTCCTCCCCTGGCCCGACTCCCGCTGTGAATGAAAACAGCGGGAGCGCGCCTCCGGCGGCGTGCGAGCGCCGCCTACAGGGGGAGTAGTCCAGCGACGTAGGTGTACGTCGCTGGACGATAACGAGCCACTGTGCCGCAGTAGAGGCACAGTGGCCGGAGGTAAAGTGGTTAAAGCAGAGTTCCGGCCACAGAAAAAAAATTTCAATGAACATACCCCCGGGACAGTCAGGGCTAGTACATTCCACAATGGCTAGCCTCTGATCTGTCCCGGTTCGCACTTACCTTGAAATACTCACTTTTAAAAATTTCTTCTCCAGCGCTGCCATCTCAGGTGTGGGCAGCTTGAAGCCAGTGCGATCCTCTTCTGCGTCCTCTTCGGTCCCACGATGCACTGCACCGGCCCCGACATCACTTCCGGGTCTGCAGCGTCATCCCTGCACAGCTTCTGGGCATGCCCAGAAGCGGTTTAGCAAGGTATGACGCGCCTACACCTGGAACTGACGTCGGGGCCAGTGCAGGCGCATTGATTCCTGGGAGCGATGACGTTCAGCTCCCAGGAATCATTGCAAATCGGAAGGGACGGCGCGGGCCGCGGCGGAGGAAGGAGGAAGTGGATGGTAAGGGGAGTATATTATCCTCTCTAATAAGGTAAGTAAGCAAAAAAAAAAAAAAGCCGGGAATATCCAATTCTTGCTCAGGTAAGGATAAGGAAGTGGATGCCATAAAATCTACAGGCATGATTTTGTGGCAGGAACTCCGCTTTATTAAAGTGAACCTGTGCTTTGCCCATTAAAGTATGTTGGATAGTTTGCTATCCCCAGTACTTTGTACTGCTCTTCCTCTTGATCCCCACAAAACTCTTTCCACAAATCATACTGAAGTGTAATTAAACAAGCTTTGTACAGTTTGTGAAAACTCTAGTAAAACGCTTTGCTTGCTACAACAAGTTCCAATTTCCTTTCTCCACTCCCGAATGCCTTTTAAAATGAAAGCGTATGCAAGCTTGAACCTAAACTTCTATTTTGTCCCTTTCAGTCTTTTTAATATACCAAAAAAGGTTTCATCAATAAGTAAAAAAAAATCCTTTATTCGGCCAGAAACCTAGCGAGCCGTCATCAGTTACATTGTTTAATTTCTTGTTGTGGGCTCCTTATGTTCTGGAGAGCACAGTGTGCGAGTGTTGTCATCCCAATGCTGGCCATACAGGCACAGAATTTCTGCCGGTTTCAGACTGAACGATTATTCGTCGTCGAAAGCGAATTGGCCACTAACTGAAAGAATAAACTCTTTTACATATCGTTTTCATGATCATAATGATCGTTCGATAACATGCGCAATAAGAGTCAGAATATTATTTTCGTTTAATTTTACCATACACGTAAAAATTTTCGTGGAAATGATAAAAGTTTTCGCTATGGATCAATTGACATTAGTCGGGCACACGATCAAAATCGTCGGTAAACTTGTGTTCACTAACAGCCCGATTTTCGAAAGATCTTTCCTATAACGACCATTTTTGGCTGAAATTCTGTGCGTGTATGGCCAGCATAAGGCTCCATTCACACCTGAGTATCGTTTTTAGGACTTGGAGGCAGGAATTGACATCTAACAAAAATGCTTGAAATCTGCCAAAAAAGAAGCTCACATACCTTTTTGAGCTTCAGGCATTTTGCTTCAGGTGACAAAATGCTCAGATGTGAACAGGGGCCATTAAAATTAATAGGATTTTTCTTGTTATGCGTTTTGAGACTTCAGAGATGAGCGTTTTACGAGCTTAAATACGCTCAGGTGTGAACAGGGCCTAAGACGGGAAGTGCGCTACTGGCAGGATCACCAGGTAAAAACAAGAAAACAAATGCGGCCACCACATTTAAAGCGGAGTTCCACCCTGGGAATACATTTTTTAATAAAAATACCCCCGGGACAGTCAGGGCTAGTACATTCCACAATGGCTAGCCTCTGATCTGTCCCGGGTTGCACTTACCTTTTAGGAGAAATACTTACCTTGAAAAAGTATTGTCCAGCGCTGCCATCTCAGGTGTGGGCAGCTTGAAGCCAGCGCGATCCTCTTCTGCGTCCTCTTCCGTCTTCTTCAGTCCCACGATGCACTGCACCGGCCCAGCCGTCACTTCCGGTGCACGCGCGGCATGCCCAGAAGCTGTTTAGAAGGGGATGACGCGCGCACCGGAACTGACGTCCGGGCCGGTGCAGGCGCAATGATTCCTGGGAGCGATGACGTTCAGCTCCCAGGAATCATTGCAAATCCAGGAAGTGACGACAGGCCGTGGCCGCAGAGGGAGGAAGAAGGAAGTAAGGCAAGTATATTCACTTCTTTACGAGGTAAGTAAAAAAAAAAATAAAACAAATATGCGATTATTCATTTGTTTTTCAGGGGACCCAGAGCGAGAAGATGGAGGTAAGTATAAATTTAGGGTGGAACTCCACTTTAAAGCGGTTGTAAACCTAAAAAAAAAAAAAAAAACCCTGCAAGACAAAGGCATAATGAGCTAGTATGCATCGCATACTAGCTCATTATGAATTACTTACCTTAGAACGAAGCCCCGACACGGACCCCCGGACACCGCTGTGGGAGCTGACATGATCCCTCGGCGTCTCTTCCGGGTTCGGCGGCTCCGGCGATGTGATTGGCCAGAGCCGCGATGACGTCACTCCCGCGCATGCGCGCGGGAGTCATTTTCCGGCAAGCTCCCGGCAAGGAAAGCTGAAGGTCCGCCGGACCTTCAGAGCGCATGCGCCGCTCGCGTGAGCTGCATGCAGTGCAAGTATCTCCTAAACCGTGCCGGTTTAGGAGATATTAATTGTACCTACAGGCAAGTCTTATTATAGGCTTACCTGTAGTTAAAAGTGGAAAAAAGCGGTATACTACCGCTTTAAAGGACTGGTAAATCGAGATTTTTGTTCTTCGGTCTGGAAACACTAACTCTTAGGCTTTGAAGGGGGTCACTTACTTTGAGGTCCCAGAATGTGGCACTTCCAAAAAGTATACAGGACTACCAGGCAGGTGTGTACCCCACCACAGCTGTACTCCCTATAATACAAATTGTACATTCTCATCCTCACGAGGGATAAATCATCAATACACTACACCAACACAATGGCCAATCACTGTGTGCCAATGGAAGGATGGTATACTTTTTTTTTTTTTTAGGAAGAAAGAAACACCCCACCGTCTTCAGCACCCATTCAGGTACACATATTATAATGTGTACCTGAATAATTAGAATGCAACTTATTTTTTACATGCTTCTCTTCCATATTTAATACATTTAGTTTTGCAGTGTCTCTAAGAGCCCATTCACACTAGCGCGACTTATGAGGCAACTTGTGTCGCCCCAGGTCGCTTGACATAACAAAAGCAATGTTAATCAATCAGTGCCGTCTTAATTGGCACTACTGAAGTCGCTCCGACTTCAGAAAAGGATCCTGTACTACTTTGAGGCGACTTGTGATCCGACTTGTCCCATATACTTCAATGGGAGTCGCCTCCTTATCTTAATTGAAGCGACTTGTTATCAGACTTTCCAGGAAGAAGAAAGATTAGCCAGGCATTCCCCACATTGCAGCCATGCCTATATGGTGTATTTATATATATATATAAATAAAATGGTATATATATTCCATTATCTCTGCTTGGTCTGTGTGAGTGGCACTGGTGGACACAGATAAGTGGCACTGGTGGACACTGATTTGTGGCACTGATACGTGGCACTGGTGGACACCGATTTGTGGCACTGATACGTGGCACTGGTGGACACCGATTCGTGGCACTGATACGTGGCACTGGTGGACACCGATTCGTGGCACTGATACGTGGCACTGGTGGACACCGATACGTGGCACTGGTGGACACTGATACGTGGCACTGGTGGACACTGATACGTGGCACTGGTGGACACTGATACGTGGCACTGGTGGACACTGATACGTGGCACTGGTGGACACTGATTCGTGGCACTGGTGGACACTGATTCGTGGCACTGGTGGAAAATTTCAAAGGTGTATAAATACTTTTTCAAGCCACTGTATAGGGCACTATCAATTTACACAGCGCTTTACATATTTACATATTTTATATTTACACCAGTCTCTGCCCTCAAGGAGTTTACAATCTAAGGTCCCTAAACTCATACCAGCATGGAGTGTGAGAGGAAATCCACACAGGCACAGGAAGAACATTGCAAACTCCATGCCAGTAGTGCCATGGCTGGGATTTGAACTGGCAACCCTCATGCTGCCAGGGGGAAGTGCTAACCCCTTAGCCTCTGTGCTGCCCCAGAATGCAGAGCAGAGATGATATCCCAATGTGGACACACCTGGAAGAAGCTGGGTAGAAGATCTCGGTGCCAGCAAGGGTCACAAGACCAGTGAAGGAATGGAAAGTATCAGAGTTTAGCTCCACTTTAAAAAGTAACTGGAGTTCTGCTTGAAGGTGCAGAGATTTTCAGGCTAGAGTGCCTACGCTTTAATAAAAAAGTCTATGGATGATGCATGAAGCCAGGCACCATCTAAAAACTGAAATATCAGTTCTGGGTGAGATGATCCCTAAATAAACTATGCTATGAACAGACAGCAAGTTTATCTTTAGACCGGTGAGCAAGCAGGAGATCAGCAACTCTTGCTACTTCCCATGTTTAATTTGGGGTAACAATTGGGTGTCTGCAAAAATTCTGTTTTACCTTTAAATTAACAGACATAAGCACACACAGAGCCGGATGGTGGAATGTAGCATCTACGTGTGTGGACAGGATAACCAATCAAACATCCTCCTGACAGCTTCTTCTGGAGGCCACAGCCTGGACAGGAGCCAGACTACAAACTTGTACTTGTGAGGAGCCCCAAGGGGTGCTGGAGGAGGGAAGGAGAGCAGCGAGCACGGCAGGAATGTAAACTTCATAAAACATATATAAAATATAATATATATATAATAAATATTCGTGCTGAGATGTCGGATTGAACTACGGTAACACACTTGTACTGTATGTGAGAAATGCCCAAGTGGCAGCCATAGAGGCAAGAGACACCATAAAAGATATACAACAATGTAAATAATACTTTAAAATGTGAGTGAACACAAAACTAAAAGGCAAATCTTTTTTTCTTTTTTTTTTTTTTAAGTTTTGGATAGAGATTAGAACCCCTGCCAGTTTTATTTTGCTGTCTGTGCCCTTGTTAAGGAGATTCACCCTCTCTATTGGTCCTGTTTACCATTATCACTGAAAGTTAAAAAAAAACTACCCAAATTTTGGGTTGTCCCCAGAAAATTAAAAGAAAGGAAATCTTACAATTGGTATACCAGTTCTGATGACCTGGGGGTCCCTAAGAAATCCTCTTGATTTGCAGGGATTTATTCTCACTTCCTGTTTGGCTAGAGGACAGGAAGTGAAGTGAAATCTCTGCAATGGGACACAGATGGTGAAACAAAATTCTGACATGGGTATAACCCTCCACTGCTCTATCCAAAATGAAAAAAGGTTTTGCCTTTAGTTCCACTTTAAAGTGGTTCTAAACGATAAATATTTACCTTAAAAAGGGTCAATCTGCCCAAAACAGATACTTATATTTCCGTTAGATACTGAAGGGTAAAATCCCCAGGAGGTGGACCAGACCACCCACACAGCCCCAGCATAAGTGGAGGGGGGTAGGATAGGGGACAGATGAAAGGGAGGTGCCTGACGGGAAGGAGGGGAACCCGGGGGTCCAACCATCCCAAGGAGAGGCCCTGGTCCACCCCAAAACCCTCCAGGGAGAGAGAGGGGGCAGCTACTCACCATATCAGGAACCAGGCAGTCACCGCTTCAGACAGAACCCATCGCCATTGAAATGAGGGGGGTGGAGGGTGCTGTCGGCCAGAAGAAACACTGCGACTCGGACCGAGACCCAGTCGTATGCGACCTCCCGAGGCGTTTAACTCGCAGGCGAGCCCCCACCCAGTGGGACTAGGTCACGGCCGACCTAGCGCGGAGCTGAGGTCTGCGTGCGCTCCCTGGCTAGACTGGGGTGACCACTGGATCTAGATTATCCAGCCTGTCGTCCAGGCCGGCAGTTAATTGTAGATCTCACAGGAAAAAAAAACCAGGAGAAAAAAATTTCTATCTAAAAAGGAAATTATTTGCCAGGACCAGAGATCCCAGCAAGGAAATTAGGTCCTTACTCTTTATATCCCCTGGGACTGCCCATAGGCATAGCCAGATTCTTTTCTGCCTAGTGTCCTACTCCTTTAGGGGGCAGTATAACCCAATGGTTATGAAGATCAGGAGCTCTGTCTATCAATGAACGAAAGAAATAATTATTTAAACCCCTGCAGATTTTGTAAGTCTGCCCACTCCTCATCAAGCTTCTTGCTGATGGTCTTGTAGCCCATTCCAGCCCAGGTCTACAATTTTATCCTGGTTGTCTTTTAACAGCTCTTTGGTCTTGCTCATGGTAGTGGGTTTGAATGGAAAAAAGATTCTGTGGACAGGTGCCTTTTAGAAACATAATGAGTTGTCATTAGGAGCATCTTGTTAAAAATGGACAGGACTAATCCGTGTAACACATGAGCACATACTGTAGCCAATCTGTGGAAGCCAGAATTTTTGTTGGTTGGTAGGGGGATCAAATACTTCTTTTACTCACTAAACTGCAACTCAGTTTAAAACATTTGTATCATGTGTTTTTTTCTGGATTTTTGGTTGATATTCTGTCTCTATCATTTAAAACACACCTAAGATAAAAACTATAGACCCATAATTTCTTTGTAAGTGGGCAAACCTACAAAATCTGCAGGGGACCATAATTATTTTCCCCACTGTATATGGATGGAAATTTGGCAGATCCTTGCTGAACTGGATGAATTGCGGTCCGTCTATGATCAGCTTTAGAATCCATCCATTGTAATTCCTATGGTGGGTGCTGTAAAATGATAGGATTACAGTGGAGCAGACACCAGGAAAATGCAGGTCCTCTTTTTAAGGTCTCAGTGACAGCAACATTCTACAGATCGCTCTCTGAAAAGTGACACCATGTACAGAGAAAGGCCTACAGTGTTCTAGCCCCAGGACACACAATCCTTCTGTCACCACAAGCCCATTAAGAGAATAAACAACCCCAAGGCCACCTAATCACTGCTGGCCTGAGGGGACAATGATTCATCCACTTAACTCTCCCTCTCAGCGGATGGTCGGCGCTGGAATGGCATCTAACAGATCATTCATACTGTCCCTCCTACAGACTGTACTGGACGTCATCGGCCTTCTCTGCAGCTGCTGCCAATATTGACATCTATTTGGATGTAATGTTCTTCTGCTATGCCCAGCAGGTGTGCCGAAACCAAGACCCCAACCCAAAACCACTAAAGCTTAAAGTAAAACTAAAGTACATTTTTTTTTAGCTTTGCGTAGAGTGGAGAGGTATTAGAACTCCCATCAGGTTTTTATTACTGTGTCCCTAGAAGGAAGATTCGCTCTCAATTGGATGAGATGAAGAGAGTGACACCACCACATCGCCTCTTCACTTCCTCCAAAAAGAGAACACTTTGAATTTATTCAGAAATTGCAAAGCAATATCTAAATGGCGCCTGAGCGGAGCGGCCGACCTTCTGTGTTCAGAGTGAAGCATGGGACCAGGAAAAAAAATGGGAGATCACTATAGACGCAGTGTCTAAATGATTATCAGCTACCAGGGGGATCGGCCAGGTATGGCATACGCATAGTTACATTGGTCCAAGCTGTACCAATGTAACTATGTATGAAATATTCAGGAATTTATTTATTTCATTTCAGGTACTTATATAGCGCTGTCAATTTACGCAGCGCTTTACATATACATTACACATTCACATCAGTCCCTGCCCTCTAGAAGCTTACAATCAAAGGTCCCTAACTCACATTCATACATACATAGGAATTCTTCATTAAAGGGATTCTAAAGGCTGAAGGTTCAATGCATGAAGGTAAAAAAAAAAAAAAAAAACTCTGTGTGCTGTCCCCCCCCCCCCACACACACACAACACCCCCTAATACTCACCTGAGCTCGTTCTTGATCCAGCAATGTGCATGGGAGCCTTGGCAGTCTTGAGTCTCTCTGCTTATTGGCTGAGACACAGTGAGCCAATGAGGAGAGAGCAGGGGTGGGGCCGATTTGTGCCTCTGTGTCTATTAGACGCATAGAGCAGGGCTCAGAAGCAAGCACTCATCAGTGCCCACATAGCAAGCGGTTTGCTATTGGGGGCACTGGTCAAGGGGGGGGGGGGGCAGGAGCGTCAACAGGGGACCCAAGAAGAGGAGGATCGGGGCTACTCTATATATAACCTGTGCAGTGGTTTTGCACAATTAAATAAATAAAAAAAAAAAAACACACAAACCTTTAGAATCAGTTTACAGTCAAATATATATGTTTATTTGGTTTTCAACATATCATAATAATACAAGTAATAGCCAGTAGGTTGTCAAGTGTAATGGAGTATGGATATACAGGTACCTGTCCAGATGCAAAGAACGTAGACTGGCATGTACTAAAGTGGGAATTACAGACAAGAAAACAAAAAGAAAGAAAAAGAAAAGAAGGCATACAACACAAGTCCAGCCTTCTCTGTCCCTATGGGAGCAAAAAAGGGAGGATTGACCTCCCAAGGGCCAGGCCCAGAGCAAAGATAATAATTGCAGTGTGGGGGGACAGTGGAGTAGAGGAGGAAAAGTAGACAAAGTATGAAAAGCAAAGAAAGAGAGATGGCGTGGGTCTCAAGGGAATCTCAAGGCCAGGAATGGGGGGGGGGGGGGGAGAGGAAGAGGATCCCCTCAGGTAAGGTGAACCCCAACATATAACCAACTGGGGCCCCCCAAGGAAGATCCTGGGGCTCCTTCTCTATCTACTGCCAAATAAGAGGGGATAGGATTGTCCTGTAAGAGAAACAAGCTGTTTAAAAAAAAGGGGGGGGGGGGCATTGATTTCCAGAAATGCGGTATGAGTTGTCTTACCGCTGAAAGAGGAAAAAAAAACCCACCACACAAGAGGCGCTACTTTTGAAGGATACCAAACCAGGTAAAATGGAAAGCAAGACTATTTCACACCGGATATAGCAGCTTTCCAATCCTTCGATGTGGTGACTGCATACCTTTTCTTTTTTTAAGGCTCCTCCCCTTTTATATGGTCACCCGGTGATCCTGCCAGTAACACTCCCAGTCTCTATACTTACTCCAGTGTGTATATAGAAGGGAGTCATGGTTGTCACCCAGACTGGACTACAAACAGGCTTTTCCCTCTTAAGGGCTCCTGCACACAGGACATTTTACAGCGACTGACTTTTTTTTTTTTATTGCCTCTAAACGCCCCTCCATTAGATCTGCTTGAGTAATCGTTAAAGAATCACGATCTCTATTCGCCTCCCCACCATCTTAAAAACGGCGTGCCCTTGATTCTTATGCCCCGTACCGATCGGCCGTCTTTTGTCCAGGGCTGTCGTGTCCGCTGAAAAGTGCAAAAGACTGCACACGAATTTTGTTGGCCAACAACAGACGACTGCAGAAGTGATGTCATGTGATGGTTAACTTTCCGTGTGTTTTTTCTTCTCTGAGCATGCCCAGTCTTGCAAGTCTGCTGATTGTCGGCCGAATTCTGTACTGACTGGCGAACAATCGGCCGTTCTGGTGTTGGCCTACAAAAATTTTAAAGCCTGCACATCAGATTCTTTTCGGCCGAAAGTGCGCTGTCGGCTGTATCATACTAACAAGCCTACAATCGGCCGATCGGTCGTCGGCCGAATATTTACGGCTGACAATCGGTACATGTGTACGGGCCATTACAAAGCCGTTCTCTGCTCACTCACAGCTGACAAAAAAAAAAAAAAAAAAAGAAGCCTCCAATGTTTATTAACATTATAACTATAAAACACAATGTATCGTATCATTTTTTTTTTTTTTGGGTTTGGCTCACATATATGTGATGCAGGAACCCTGCAAATCCACTGCGGGTTCTCGCATCGCATTCAAATTGCAGGCAGTTCACACAGCCATATGCGAATCGCTGGGGGTGTCAATACAAAGTTAACGTTACCCCCCAGGTCATTTCGCATACCGCAGTGCGAACTGTCAGTTTGGACATTAATTGGATCGCATTGGTGTAAACCACCATGCGATCAGATTGTGCTGCGGACCCAAAAAAAAAAAAAAAAAAGGGTCCTGTGCATGTTCTGTCCCAATCCAAAGCGAATTCAGCCATACAATTTGTATGGCTGAATTTGCATCACACAGACATCGGATGTGATTTTCAGAGCAGTGCGCTCCGAATCACATGTGAGGTCTGTCATCACACATATGTGAACTGGGACTTAGATCAAAGGAATGAATGTCCATCCGTAAGTGAGGGCAGTTTATCCTCTAAGTGCCGGGTCACACTTGTGCGATGCGGGAAGGCTGCGAATTCACAGCCTGTTACCGCATCGCAAACGCACATCTGGCAGTTCACACTGCCATATGCGATACGCAGGGGGTGTCAATTAAATGTTAGACACCCCCAGTTTGATCGCATATCGCAGTGCGATCTGACAGTACGCACAGGATCGGATCGCACAAGTGTGAACCACTGTGCGATCCGATCCTGATGCGGCTAAAAAAAAAGGGTCATGTGCGACTTTTGTGCGGGTGCAGTGCGAATTTAGCCATACAAAGTGTATGGCTGAATTCGCACTGCACATCCGATCGCATTTAATGAAGGAGCAGTGCACTCCGATATTACATGCGATCGCCGCACACGCTATAGTGTGAACCGGCACTTAAAGACTAAAACCTTTTTCTGACACTTGTTGCTTACAAGTTAAAATCAGTATTATTTGCTAGAAAATTACTTAGAACCCCCAAACATACACATTATATATACATACACATTTTTTTTTTTTTTTTTTTTCGAAAGACTTCTGCGCAAATACAGTGTGACATACAAGATTGATATGATCGCCATTTTATTCTCTGTGGTCTCTGCAAAAAAAAAAAAAAAAAAAAAAGTGTGTGTGTGTGTGTGTGTGTGTATATATATATATATATATATATATATATATTTTCTATATACATATATACATACACTTTCTTTTTTTTTTTTTTTTTTTTTTTTAACAGAGACCCCAGAGAATAAAATGGCGATCGTTGCAATCTTTTATGTCACACTGTATTTGCGCAAGTCTTTCAAACTCAGTTTTTTTGGAGAAAAATACACTTTGAATTAAAAAAAAAAAAAAAAAAAAAAAAAACAATAACAAAACACCAAAAACCGCTGCTAAATGCTGTAACAAGCTTTTAGATTTTTCACATTATAGGGTGTGCTTTTACTGTAAAAATCACAAAAAAAGGTTAACGCCAAAGAACGCACACAACTGCTAGTCAAAAAAGCAGCTAAAAGCATGTTTTTTCCAGTTTTTGAACGTTCTGTGTGCATGAGGCCCTACCTGCACTACAAGGGGGGTGAAGAATTATGGTCACACAAGGAAGATAACTTCCTCAATCACAGTGATCGATGACATTGCTAATCAGGAGGCAGAGCAGTGAAAGCCCGCACACTGCAGGAGGTAAGCTGGTCCAAACTGCAGGAGGTACGATATACAGAGCAGCGATCGCCTAAATCTGACATTAAACTGATGACACCAGAAATTTTGGGGGTTCTTTTTGGATTTAAAACAAAAAACACTATACTTCGGCTTTAAGAGACATTTTCTTCCCCCAAAGCCTTGTTTGCAATGGTTTTCTACCCATACACAGTTATTATAGAAAGCATCAAATATCGCATCCCCCAAAGAGGGAGGAACAACAAATGCTGGACTAAAATCAATAAGGTCAAACTTAATAATGGAGAGGCAATTAAAATGATAGCATCATTGTACAACCACAATAATTATATACATTAGGTAATTTCTAAATGCACAGCCAACACCGGAGGAACAAAAAAAGTCTGGAGAGATACAAGACGGAACAGGGCGGATTTAATTGGGTCACCTCACCTACCCCTCAGGGAGTGCAATGTACAGATAGGAAGGGTCAGCCAAGATAAAAAAAGCTGCAAAAAATATCCCTTAAAGCTGAAGAAAAAAAAAAAAAAAACATAATTAAAATGCAATAAGTATAGGTTTCATAGTCCAACTTCGTTTATCTTGTGTAGGACACCATTCATGACTGGAAGGAGGAGGGGTGCCAATCAGGCTCTACAACATGCAAATACGATGAGCAACATGGTGAGCGGAGAAGAGAGCAGAGGAAGAGAGTTCAGCTCATCTGCCTGATCTCACCTCACCAATCACAGACTATGGGTGGGAAGGAGACCAAGCTGTATTACTTGGTGCAGTAGAAAAATAAAAAAAAAATAAAAAAAAATCAGGTCACCAATCTGGCTCTATTGTCTGGCTGGGCTGTTTAAATCTCAGGACTGGATAGACAGAAATAAATATCCTTTACATAGAAGGTAAAACCGCTCCCTTAGATGCAATTCAATGGTCTATTTACACACCTGCCCAGGGTGCAGCTTTACAATTTTAACTGAAAACCCCAAAGAAAAGAAATGTAAACTCGTGACTTGTTCAGCGAGCGAAAGCACTGAATACTATATTAGGTCCTGACCACATACTAACCTTACACTACATAGCAATTCTCTATAGTAATTCATCAATTACCAACTATCAGGCAAAGGCCATAATTGCATATTGATAAGTCAATCTGTCAGCACATCAGCAGACAAAAGTCAATATTGGTTCCATAAACAGACCATTCAGAATGGACGACTTTGTTGGTGGCATGACAGACTACATCACGCACAAACCTGCAGCTAGTCTATAGATGCCTCCCAAGAATCAACAACTACTTTAGGTCTTACCTTATAACCGACAGCCAAGACGGTTCATGAGCCTCTAGGCCTTCCAATACCTGAGAGCCAAGACGGTTCATGGGCCTCTAGGCCTTCCAATACCAGACAGCCAAGACTGTTCATGGGCCTCAAGGCCTTCCAATACCAGACAGCCAAGACTGTTCATGGGCCTCTAGGCCTTCCAATACCTGACAGCCAAGACTGTTCATGGGCCTCTAGGCCTTCCAATACCAGACAGCCAAGACTGTTCATGGGCCTCTAGGCCTTTCCAATACCAGACAGCCAAGACTGTTCATGAGCCTCAAGGCCTTCCAATACCTGACAGCCAAGACTGTTCATGGGCCTCTAGGCCTTTCCAATACCAGACAGCCAAGACTGTTCATGGGCCCCTAGGCCTTCCAATACCTGACAGCCAAGACTGTTCATGAGCCTCAAGGCCTTCCAATACCTGACAGCCAAGACTGTTCATGGGCCTCTAGGCCTTTCCAATACCAGACAGCCAAGACTGTTCATGGGCCCCTAGGCCTTCCAATACCTGACAGCCAAGACTGTTCATGGGCCTCTAGGCCTTCCAATACCTGAGAGCCAAGACTGTTCATGGGCCCCTAGAGGTGACCATACATGGTCTGATAATAGCAAGCAATGCATCTCACTTGCAGATAATGGGTAATAGATATTCTGATGGACACAATATAGGACGTATTCGTTACATACAGGAATACCATCTAGCTTGCTCAAAATTTTTATACTGGTCCAAAATTTCCCCTTTAAAGTGAAATTTGAATGGTTTTGGGTACATTTATTGGTTCTCATTAAAACCCATTTTTAGTCTCCAACACTGGACATAATTTAGGCAGGAGAAGCAGTGCTAGGCAATTTTTTTATCATTATAAACCTAAAGAAGAATTTCAGCTAAAAAAGGGACTTTGAAAATGTAGATTTTTTTTTTTATTATTACAAAAAACAGATACAATTTATGTTTTATGAAGAGAAATGAGAGAACTGGAGGTAATCAAAAGACGAAAGCCCCAAATAGACTTACATAAGCAGGGTTAGGAGTTACATTTCAAATGCATTCACTTCAGTGGTTTTAATTCAGCTTGAGCTATTCAAACTGATTTTGTTTTTCCAACAGGAGGAATAGAATTAAAAACAGAGAAGAAGCTCCCCCCTGCTGACTGTTCAAAACTGTTTTTTTTTTTTTTTTTCATTAAACTGTATATTATTCCATGAAAGCGTTCGGATCAGGAAGCAACACACTTAAATTTCCTCATGAAGGGGAGCCACTGGATGGGAGGCAAACCAGAAAGCAAGCAGTGATAGATGAGGAGAATATTTTTGCCAGCCAGTACTTCATGACAATTCCCAATCAAAGTCAGAGCCTGAGTAATGATCTCTCCGATTGATTTATGGCCATTAATTGCATGTTCAGGGCTTATCAATGTTTATTTGTCAAACAAAACAAGACACTGCAGATTACATGGCCATTACACCGTCATAGTCACCAGGAATGTGCAATAACCATTCACACCAATCCGGTACGCCAATCAAATATATTCTCCATTAATGACAGCAGTCAGAGTGACAAAAGGCAGCATGGCTATCCCAGAGCAATGAAAGGCATCTGCACAGTGTCAAGTCAAAGGGCAATGGTACCAAAAAAAAAAAAGTTTGGCCTATACATACATGCTATATAAATGGTATGATGGTATGGTAATTTCTACCTGGGTACATTGATTGAGCTTGGACTAATGTAAGTATTTGTTTGGCATGCCAGTGGGATCCTCGTGGAAGGAGGAAATCACTGAAGCCACTGCTACTACAGTGATCTCCGCTAGCTCCTGGTGCCATGTCCATCAGCTGCCCCGCTGCCAAATGATTACAGGAGGTCACTTGCACAGCAGCAGTGCCATTGGAACTTGCTATAGGAACACCCGAGCTCCTGAGCCACGGCTCTGTGTATCCATTCAAAAATTGAGTGGGGCATGGCTTAGCCCCCTACCCCCCCCCCTCTCTCTCCTCATTGACAGTAACAGGAGCCAATGACTACCGCTACTGTCTCAGCCAATGAGGAAGGAGAGATCCGGGAGAGCCGAGGCTCTCGTGCACATCGCTGGAAAGAGATGGGGCTCAGGTAAGTTTAGGGGGGGGGGGGGTTGCTGCACACAGATAGCTTTTTACCTTCATACTTAGCATGGAAAAAAAAAAAAAAAAAAAAAAAAACCTTGAGCCTTTAGGCCCCTTTCACACATCCGGTCCAATCAGATCCGCCTGTCAGTTTTTCAGGCGGATCTGATCGGATGCCCCATACGTCTCCTATGGGGCAGCGGATGTCAGAGGAGACATCTCCACTAATACCCGCTGCCTTCCGATCCGATCCTGTCCGTCAAATCCGGACCGATGGAAACCCTATTTTCCATCCGTCTGACGGATTGGATGGGATTGGATGATCAGATCCCCCCATAGAGGACAGCGTGGATCTGACAGCAACGTCTCCGCACACAGAGCAGAGACGGAGCCGTCATCCGCCTACTCAGCGGGGATCAGAGGATCGATCCCCCGCTGAGCAGAACGGAGTCCGTCGGCGGAACGGACAGGTGTGAAAGGACCCTTACAAACACTTTAAGCTTTTACAAATAAAGTCAAAATTCACATACAAAGTTCAGCTGCCCATATCTCTGAATCTGCTGCTTGTTTTGACATGGAGTGCCGGTTCACATTGATGCGATGCGGGAACCCTGCGAATCCACTGCGGAAGTTCCCACATTGCACCAGACTCGCAGGCAGTCATTTGAAAAACACATTTAACAGTAAAAAATGAACGTTCTGCTATTGCTTTTGACTACACAAGTAATGGAAGTGAATCCCACAAGGTCCACTATTGCAGCACAGAGCAAAGGTTTATCTGGAAACATGTGACCGGTGGAGGTGAGAGATTGGCAGGAGCTGCAGGTTATACACACACAATTACCAGGAGAAAAATAACCAAACAGGAACCAGCTGCCGGGTTCAGACTTTGACCCTCTCTGTATTATAAACAAGAAACAGACCTTTAAAAAAAAAATACTAGGTGAAATCTACACACTGGAACTGCTGAACCTGCTGGAAGAAACAAATATATTCCTACAAACTCCCACCCCACTGTACAGCTTAAGGTCACCCTTTTTCTGCCAAAGCAACCCTGACCCATTGTGGCATGGGCTCCACCAGACCTCTGGAGGTATGCTGCGGTATCTGGCACCAAGCTGTCAGTAGCAGATCCTTTAAGACCCTGTTCACACTGGGGCGACCTGGTCGCCTGACAGGTCGCCTGCCATAGAGAAGCTGCGGACCCGTTCTAATAGGAGCGACACAAGTCGCTCCGACTTAGAAAAAGGGTCCGGAGCTTCTATGGGGCGACCCGGAGCGACCTGCATTGACTTCAATGTTATGAAGTCCGTGCCGGCCGCTCCGAGGTCGCGGTGCCCCGGCAAGTAGCGTCGCCCCAGTGTGAACGGGGTCTAAGGCTCCGTTCACATGTCAGCGTATGGATCGCGGGCAGAACAGCCGCGGTTCCGCCCGCGATCCGGAGATTATTGCAAATCGCGGGACGCCTGTGCGTTGCCCGTTGATTTACAATAGCCCCCCAAACGCTGAGCGATGTTGCCGCGATTTCCGCCTGCCGAATCACGGTAACATCGCGCAAAAAAAAAAAAAAATCGCGGGACGCATTACGCCCAAAAAAGTACAAGAGCTTCTTTGGAGCGTATTGCGTCCCGCGATTTTTTTTGCGCGATGTTACCGCGATTCGGCAGGCGGAAATCGCGGCAACATCGCTCAGCGTTTGGGGGGGGCTATTGCAAATCAACGGGCAACGCACAGGCGTCCCGCGATTTGCAATAATCTCCGGATCGCGGGCGGAACCGCGGCGGTTCTGCCCGCGATCCATACGCTGACATGTGAACGGAGCCTAAAAGTAATTGTAAAGTCTATTTAAAAAAAAAAAAAAAAAAAACACGTTATACTTCCCTCCTCTGCATCCTCTGCAGTTGGTTTTGCACAGAGCAGCCCGGATCCTCCCCTTCTCGGGTCCCTCATTGCTGCTTCTGGCCCCTCCCTCCCACTGAGTGCCCCCTCAGCAAGCAGCTTGCTATGGAGGCACCCGAGCTGCAGCTCCTCCGAGTGTGCAGTCAGACACAGAGCTGCTGTTCGGCCTCAGCGCACCCCTCTCTCCTGATTGGCTGGCTAACTAACTTTGACTGACAGCCACGGAAGCCAATGGCACCGTGGCTGTATCTCAGCCAATCAGAAGGGAGAGCCCAGGACGGCCATAGGAACTTGTGGACATCGCTGGATCTAGATGGGGCTCAGGTAGGTATTAGGGGGGCTGCTCCGAAACGCGTTGTGAGCCCAGACTGCCCTCTCCTACCTCAGTGACGTCAGACTTTCCCGCCGGCCGCCGCACCAGCTTCTCCATCCTGTCCACCGCGACCCGGAAGACTACAGAGCGGGCCTCTCAAGTCCTCCAGAGCTGTCGGACACCACCTGAATGCTGTGCATACCTACATCTGCCCCCAGAGCAGGACGCACTGGACATGCAAATCCACTTACTTTAATGTAAGTTGCTACTGTAATATATTGTAATAAATCTTTTACCACACTCAAGAGGCACTTTTCCCTCCTTTCACAGATGCTCAATTGGATTGAGATCTGGAGAATTTGGTGGACAAGTCAACACCTCAAAGGCACCTTCTTCCTTTCCTCTGCGGTCCAGTTCTGATGCCCACGTGGTTATTGTAGGCACTTTTATCTGTGAACACGGGTCAGCATGGGCACCCGGACTGGTCTGCGGCTTCACTGCCCCATACACAAACTATAATGCGCTGTGTGTTTTGACACTTTTCTATGGGAACCAGCATGAACTCTTTCAGTAATTTCAGCTGAAGTAGATCTATTGGATTGGACTACACAGGCCAGTCTATACTCCCGAGTGCATCAATGAGCCTTGGCCGCCCATGATCCCGATCACCTGTTCGCTGGTTTTCCTTCCTTGGACCGCTTTTGGTAGACCGGGAACATCCCACAAGAGCTGCAGGTATGGAGTTGCTCTGACCCAGTCGTCTAGTCATTACAATTTCTGTCTTGTCAAAGTCGCTCAAATCCTTACACTTGCCCATTTTTCGGCTTTCAATACATCAACTTCAGGGACAACATGTTTACTTGTTTAATATATCCCATCCACTTTCAGGCACGATTGTAAGGAGATAATCAATATTGTTCACTTTACCTATCAGTGATCACAATGATATGGCTGATCAGTGTACATTTATTTATCGTGGCAGATAAAACAGCGGACATATACGGGTTTCACTGAAACGGATGTGATTACTGTACTGTGACAATCACTCTGCAGCCATTACAGATACAAAGAGCGCACAGAGCGAGAAGTCGTACTCTCTGCGCCGGACACCAAAGTCCCGCAGTTTCCCAGGCTAGATGGCGGCGAGATTAGACTTGAGAAGGAGAACAGGAGATTAGCCCAAGTTGCTTGGCACAACCACTAATCTTTGTTCTCCGTTTTCCTCTGCATCCGTCTGCCTGGTAATCCTTTATAATACTAATAACCGGATGTTCTGCGTATACAGGTGGATTCCAGCGCTGGTGCTCCATTCCACAAACATCTGGGCTGGATAATGAAGCACTTAACCCAATCTATGGATCAAATGGTATTAAATAAAAAAGGAGAATTAGGGGCCAGAGGTCTGAAGCTGGCTGAAAGGTCAACAATTCATGCAGCGCATCACATACTGTACATTTACATTGGCCACTTTCCCTAAAGAGATTGTAAAGGCAGAAGGTTTTCTATCAATGCATTGTAGCAGCTGCTCTCATACTTACCTGAGCCCCATCTCGATTCAGCGATGTTGCACAAGAGACTCAGCTGTCCGGGACTCCTCTCCTCATTGGCTGAGACAGCAGTGCGGCGCCATCGGCTCCCACTGCTGTCAAAGTCAGTGAGCCAATGAGGAGGAAAATAGGGAGGGGCCGAGCTGTGGCTCCGTGTCTGAATGAATACAGGGATCGGCGGCTCGGCTTGGGTGCCCCCATAGCAAGCTGTTTGCTGATGGGTCACTCAATAGGAGGGAGGGGCCAGGAGCACAGAAGAGGGACCTGAGAAGAGGAGGTCACAGATTTAGGATGACAAGTTGGGCCTCATTCACATGGGTGTACTACATCATTCGCCTGTGTGAGGGCTAGGATTACCCACACAGGGATACACAGGTATTCCATGCATTCCTAAGCAGGCAGTCCCATTCATGTCAATTGGGATGCAGCAGCTGCATGGACACAGCTTCTGCTCCTAATCTGACACCCACGCAGGTGCACAGTCCCGAGTGCAGACAGTGCGTGTTTTGGGCCAATGCATGTGTAAATATGTCACATTGGGAGCAAAGGCTGGGTCCATGCAGCTAATGGTTACCCAATTTACATGAATGGTACTGCCTGCATGGGGGTGCATGGAAAACCTGTGTATCCCCATGCGGGTAAACATAGCCCTTGCACAGGTGAATTCTGCACTACACCAGGGCTTAAACCCCAGCGCCAGGTCATAATAGCGACAAGAAGTTTCTTCTTGGCACCTTTGCTGCCCCCTAATGCTCCCCACACCCTGTGCGTGTCCCCCCCCCACTATGTATCCTGGACTCCACTTACTCTGGGGCCATGGCATAGCGGGTGTCGCCAGGTAGAGGGGAGGGAAGAAAGGGGACACACAGACTCTTTGTCCCCTATGATAAAAAGAAAACAGTTAAAGTTAAAAAAAATTGTGTGTTTTTTTTTTTTTTTAAATTGTATATATATAGCACCCTCCTAGGTAGGTGCTAGGAAAACTATAAGGGTATGGGGCCCTGTCTGCTTATCAGGGGGGCCGGATTGTTCAGCTAGGCTGTCATGTGTTTCCAGGTGTACCTGTTGAGTTTAGGGAGTCTCCCTACTGTATCCAATGAGGGCTCTTATTGGACAGTGGAGGAAACCTAACCAATAGCACACCAGGGCTTGCATCTATCCCAGAGGGCAGAATATGCCGCAATGCATCCTGGGAAGGGGAGCAGAGTCCCAGGAGGAGGATGACGGCTGTCTCTCCTCCTGTCAGCGTGAGGAAAGGTCCTTGGCAGTCTGCCTGGAGGACAGAAGGTTGAGCTGAGCTGCAGAGAGGGATCCAGTGTGCTGAGGACTGTGTGGAGCTGCTGGGGAAGAAGTTTCCAGAGAAGCAGTGTTGTGAGTACTGTGAACTGCCCAGGGGTCTGCCTAGGATAGGGGACCACTCCAGGAGGTCAGAGGGATCCAGGAGCCAGCTAACCAGGAGGAGGGTGACGGCTTTCTCTCCTCCTGTCAGCATGAGGAAAGGTCCTTGGCAGTCGGCCTGGAGGACAGAAGGTTGAGCTGAGCTGCAGAGAGGGATCCAGAGTGCTGAGGACCGAGTGGAGCTGCTGGGCAGAAGTTTCCAGAGAAGCAGAGTTGTGAGTACTGTGAACTGCCCAGGGGTCTGCCTAGGATAGGGGAACCACTCCAGGAGGTCGGAGGGATCCAGGAGCCAGATAACCAGGAGGGAGCTTAGAAAGGGGGTGCCAGAGTCCAAGCCCTGAAGATAAGTGTGTGAAAGAGGGTTCCCGGTGTGGGCCCTGAATCGTACAAGTGTTCAGCAGTGCAGCAGTGATAAAGTAGCTACCTCAGCAAGGAGTGCCTAAGGGAGCTTCAAAAGAACTGAGTCACAAGGAGGTGATCGGAAGTCAGTTCAGTGTTAACAGGCAGCAGGCCAGCGTTAACCGGCACCAAGCCAGCGCCAGGCATTTTTTCAGTTGTCCCCTATAAATTGTGCACAGTTCAGCCAAAAGGAATATCCCACTCATCCCTTCTCCTATCCAAGTTCTCAATAAATATAAAAACCCAAAGATACCGGACTGTTGATTGTCTCAGTGCTCACACTTGGGGGAACATGCACAAAGGTACTTTTGTTGCACCCGGTGACCCAGGGGGACCCATATCCAGCAAAATGGCTGGGAATCCTGCTACATGTAAAAAAATTAAAGTTACACCCAAGCATATAAAATCCCCCACATATACGCACGTACAAATGTAAACGCACATGGCTGGGCGTCTACGCCTGAAAACATTGATTGCGATACACGTTACATATCTCCGCACACGCCGCAATGAGAGCAATACTTCTAGCACCAGACCGCCTTCTCCTAAACTGGCTTTTAAAGCGAAAATATAGGGTACTGACATGTTTAAGGTTTGACATGTTGGGCATCATTTTTCCCCCGTGCAACCTCGGCTTTTATATTCACCCAAAAAAAATGTATGTAATTTATTGCAATTTTGTACCCTCTAAAGTTAACCTTTGTTTTTTTTTTTTTTTTTTTACTGAAATTTTGTGTTTCCTAGACCTTTGCAGTAATATCGTGCGACATAAAAAATTGGTAGTAGAACTATTTTAATTTTCTAGAGTGTCTGCTTTTAGAAAATATATAATATTGGGGGTTTTATGTATTCTTCAGGCCTAAAATTATTATTTTTTTTTTTTTAAAACACGCAAAACCGGCGCTGGCTGTGAAAGGGTTAAAAGGATAAGTTCACCTTTGGGAACATGTAAAGGCCCTTTCACACACGGAGTCCGTCAGACTGACTCCGTTTTTCTCAGCGGGGGAATCGATCCGCCGATCCCCCGCTGAGCAGGAGGATGACAGCTGTGTGCAGAGACAGAGCTGTCAGGTCCCCATGCATCTCTATGGGGGAATCGGATGGGAACGGACCGTCTGTCCGTTTTCATCCGATCTGCTGGACGGATGGAAAATAGGGTTTCCATCCATCCAGATTTGACGGATCGGATGCCAGCGGACAGATCCGCCTGTCAGTTTTTTGGCGGATCTGAACAGTCACCCCATGCATCTCCGCCAAAAAAACTGACAGGCGGATCTGAATGGTCCACCTGTGTGAAAAGGGGCCTTACGCATTCCACCTGTAAGGCTGCATTCACATGTCAGCGTTTGGATCGCGGGCAGAATCGCTGCGATTCCGCCCGCGATCCGGAGATTAGTGCAAATCGCGGGACGCCTGTGCGTTGCCCATGATTTGCAATAGCCCCCCAAACGCTGAGCGATGTTGCCGCGATTTCCGCCTGCCAAATCGCGGTAACATCGCGCAAAAAAAAAAATTGCGGGACGCAATACGCTCCAAAGAAGCTCTTGTACTTTTTTGGGCGTAATGCTTCCTGCGATTTTTTTTTTGCGGAATCGCGCCATGATCCATACGCTGACATGTGAACGGAGCCTTAGATTTGTTCGTTAACCACTTAAGCCCCGGAAGATTTTACCCCCTTCCTGACCAGGGGGTATTTTGCGATTCGGCACTGCGTGACTTTAACGGACAATTGCGCGGTCGTGCGACGCTGTACCTAAACTAATTTGACGTCCTTTTTTACCCACAAACAGAGCTTTCTTTTGGTGGTATTTGATCACCTGTGCGATTTTTTGATCACGCGCTATAAACAAAAAAAGAGCGTCAATTTTGCAAAAATAACAATATTTTTCACATTTTTTTTTATATGAAATTCCCCCCAAAAAAAAGTAAAAATCAAATTTTTTTAAAATTTTCGGCCAATTTGTTTTATGCTACATATGTTTGGGAAAAAAAAAAAAAAAAAAAAAATCGCAAAAAGCGTATTTTGATTGGTTTGCGCAAAAGTTATCGCGTTTACTAACAAAGGGAAAGATTTTTGTCATTTTTGTTGTTTTTTTTTTAACGCGTAATGGCGGCGATCTGCGATTTTTTTTGCGGTACTGCGACATTGGGGCGGACAGATCGGACCCTTGACTGACATTTGTGACACTTTTGGGGTTACCAGTGACATTTCTACAGTAATCAGTGCTATACATATGCACTGTTACTGTAAAAATACACTGGTTGTGAAGGGGTTAACTTTATTTGGGAGGGAGGGGCTGTGTGTATCCCTAGGGGCGTGCTTTCTACTGTGATTGGCTGTGGCTTGAGCTGTAAGGACACTGATCAACGGATCTACATACTAGATCCATGTGATCAGTGTCTTTACAGCGAGGAGAATGACAGGTGGCTTGTTTACACAAGCTGCCTGACATTCTCCCTCTCCCCCGACGATCGCCGAGTGACCGGCGGACATCGGGTCCGCTGGTCACACGCGCGGGGGGGGGGGGGGTCCGTGACCACGCGGGGGCGCTCGCTCGCTCCCTAGACCCTCACAAGCTAGTGACGTAGCCCTACGTCACTTTGCCTGTGAGGGGCTGACTGCCGACGTAGATCGGCGTTAGGCAGTCGGCAAGTGGTTAAAAAATAAATAAAATAAAAACTGGCTACTAACCTTTTTAGCTGGGCCCTAGATTCAAAGCAAAATTCGTCAAGCACTCCTCTACACATGTGAATGAGGCCTTAAAATAAAATAATAATATAAAATGTATATTTAATTTTATTACCAGAAGCAGTTAGTTAGGAATTAAAAATATTTTTGGCTAATACTGAATACCTTCTATCTCTAGACAGAAGCTAATATATGTATTTCATGATTATATGTATTTAAAAAAAAAAAAAAAAAAAAGTAATGATTTATAATAAAAAAAAAAAAAAAAAAGGAAGAAGGTTATTAGTTTCCCATTACCCCCACCCCCTTGTTTCTTTATTACTGACAGCTCCCTTATCAGTATTGACAGGTTTCTATTAACAGGTCCACTTTACCAGTCCACTGCCTAAAATAAACACAATAACATAACGCCAAAAAACAAGCTACCAAAGCACACACAGCTTGTTAAATATTTGCTCCGATCAGCAGGTACAAGTAGAAGCCGGAGGGGATCTCGCTGTCACCTACACACAATATTATCCCTGGCAGCTGTGCTCACACCCCACAATGGTCAGAGGTAGACTGAGCTCAGCAGGAGACACCGGAGGGGACAGAGGCCAGAGGTTAAAGGTGATGTGTCAGAGATGATCAATACAAACCTTTCACCCAATTAAAAACAATGAAGTTTTGCTGCTACTGAACCTGCAAATATTCCAAGTGCATAAAATGCGCTGCGAGCAGAAAGACGCTTAGAATGACATCAAATGAGTCCCTTATTGACACATCGGTGCACTGGCATCGCCCGGCTGTATTTTATAGAGTGCAGTAATTGGTTTAATTGTGATCCCTAGAGATCGGGGACAGTTTGGTTTAAAAAAAAAAAAATTATATTTTATATATATATATATATATATATATATATATATATATATATATATATATATATATATATATATATATATATATACACACATATATACACACACACACATACACATATACACACACACACACTCATTAAGCAAAAATCAAGTTCACATCCATGAGCTACAGCTGCATTTTTTTTGAAGTGTAAAAAAAAAAAAAAAAAAAAATTCTATAAAATTAAAAAAAGTAAGGCAAGCACAGAAAGAAGTGCACAAAGCAAAGTGTGCAATGACCCGCATGACAAGATGAGCTCCTGAGCTGAACAGTGATGTGTGTGTATTACAGCTTAGGAGTACTATGACATGTCTGAGGCTCACCAGACCCCCCGCCCCCCACCCACACAGTACAAAGACAGCAAAAATAATCTGCCAGGGGTTGCAACCCTTCCCCCCATGCCAGGGGTAGGTAACCTTAAATAGGTGGAGATCTGCCTGAACAACATGGGAGAAGCCAAAGATGACCGGGCACAGTGTCGCCCCCATCCATCGCATCTGATTTATACTTCTAATTGCCGTACTACTGTGACACAATCGCGTGCATTGCACAGCAATTATGGGTTTAAATCAGGTGGTGAGGAGCCAACATATCACCCCCTC
The DNA here is from genome assembly GCF_965119305.1 of Pelophylax lessonae. Classification (NCBI taxonomy): domain Eukaryota; kingdom Metazoa; phylum Chordata; class Amphibia; order Anura; family Ranidae; genus Pelophylax; species Pelophylax lessonae. The sequence goes on along the minus strand of NC_138777.1, from coordinate 42,875,824 downwards.
ACCACTTGTCAAGCACACTTGGATCACTTTTCAGAAGATCAGCAGTGCCTTCTTCACTTGTGAATGAGCTAGTAGGTGTATTTGGCAGCAGCACCCTTGGGCTTGTTCACATGTAAAGTTGTGGGGTGGTAAAAAACCCTGCGGTTGAGTCATGATTCTTCGACCCCCCAATCCCTGCCCCCCCCCCTCCCTTTTAGCAGCCAAAAAGTGCACACATGCCCCAGCAGGAATAAAGCCCCCTGTTGCCTTCAGTGGGTGCTACTGCCTGCCAATCAGGACCTATTTAAGTGAATGGGGCCACTCTGCAAGTGCCCCGCAACTGCATGCTTCTACGGGGGCCAAGGGGTTAAAACAGATGGTGAGTAAGCAACAATACTGCCTGCTTTAACCCTTTGTTTGCTGTACTGCACTTGCAGAGCGGCCGCATTCACTTGAATGGGTCATGCTTGACAGGTGCTACACCCACCAACCATGACAGGGCATAGAACTCTTTCTGTAGCTGCCACGTGTTACGCCCCTGGCCACTGCAGCTAAAGGGGGTGCAGAGGGGGGGAAGGGATGATGAAAGAATCTGCAAACCTTTATTATTCTGAGCCCCTATAAGGCTGCTTATACACTGATGTGCTGCGGTTTACCTGTACCACAGGTGAAGCGCAGTGCATCTGCAACTTTCCTGGGTCAGCTGTACTCCATTATATTCTGCAGATGTGGTTCTCTTTCTAAAAGCAACTGCGTTCAGAAAATGCGGCGCGCTCCTGCCCCCACCAGGCAGAAGGATGCCAATGCACGGGCCCGGCGGCCACGATTGCCTCCAGGCACCCGCGATCGCTCCCCGCTGAGAGAGAAGAATGGTCGGCAGTTGTAAACACAGCTGACCGTCCTTCTCTCTGAAATGATCACAGAGAGACTGTGATCCTTCTTTATAGGATCACAGGTCTCTATGATCATTTCAAAAGCCCATCCCCCCACAGTTAGAAAACACTCCCCTAGGGTCACATTTAACCCTTTAATCACCCACTAGGTTAACCCCTTACCTGCCAGTGTTATTACAGTAACAGTGCATATTATTTAGCACTGATTACTGTAGTAATGTCACTGCCCCCCCCCCCCAAAAGCGTCAAAAATGTCAGTTAGGGGTCCGATCTGTCCGCCGCAATGTCGCAGTCCCACTAAAAATCGCAGATCGCTGCCATTACTAGTAAAAATAAAACAAAAATGACAAAATCTTTCCCCTAGTTTGTAGACGCGATAACTTTTGCGCAAACCAATCAAAATACGCTTATTGCGATTATTTTTTTTGCCAAAAATATGTAGCAGAAAACAAAATTGGCCTAAAGGGATGAAAATTTTTGATTTTTTTTTTGGGATTGTTATAGAGCAGAAAGCGAAAAAAAAAAATATATATATATATATATATATATATATATATATATATATATATATATATATATATATATATATTTATTTTTTTCCCAGAATTGTCTTGCTGTTTGTAGTGCAAAAAATAACGCAGAGGTGATCAAATACCACCAAAAGAAAGCTCTATTTGTGGGGAAAAAAAAAGGACATCAACTTTTTAGGGTACATCGTCGCACGACCGCACAATTGTCAGTTAAAGTAACGCAGTGCCGAATCGCAAAATATGGCCTGGTCATTAAGGGGCAAATCCTTCCGGGCCAGAACTGGTTAAAGCTAGGCACGTTTAGTGCTTGAGTGTGAATTAATTTCAATAGCAAGAAAAATAAATAAGAATTCTTCTGGCCAATAAAATGAATTAACGCCCAAGCGCTTGACACCTGTAAACGCACCTTAACACGTTATACACCTTTACAAGCGTCAGGTGCTTTTTCTGCAAAAACGCAGTTGCCAGGAGGAAAGGATTTTAAGAGTTTCCAAAACGTCCTGTGTGCATGAGGCCTAAAGATGTACATCCCATGAATCCGAATCCACTCGCACCCTTCGTCACACTGCTCCTGCGTCTGTCACCCTCAGGGATAGAGAAGACAGATGGTCCCGAAGGCTGACCTCACATCCCACAGCCACCAGGAAAATCCAGGGATATACATAGAGGTGCCCAAATATACCTCGCTGTGGTCACTGATCTCTGAACTTCTCAGCCACTTAACACTTGAGATTCAGCAGAAAGCTACATGATAGCGCAGCTCAGCATTAGGTTACACAGCTCTGTCCAATCAGGAGCCGGGTCCATACATCCCTGCGCCGGACGCTGGACATCCTGCGTCTACACGGCTAGCTGACAGAAGGCTTATTTTAAGCCATTTAGAAAGACTAAAAATAAAAGCACAAGTTGGTATATGTAAAGGTTTTTATTAACCTTTAAGGTTACATTGTAAATAATAAAATAATTAAAGGGTAATTCCACCCAAAACTGACATTTCAGCTTTAGTTAGATGCTGGACAGATAAAGCACCTGTCAGTTACTTCCATCCCTTGGGGACTCAATTGCTGAGCTTCTGGTGTCTGCATGCATGCTGTTGTCACCATCAATGGGAAATCTGTGCCTGGCGGATTTTTATTTATTTAAAAAAAAAAAAAAAACTGGAGAATATAAGAGGAGCCGAGACAGATGTGATAGCTGTGGCGGGAACACCCAAAACCTCAAGGTGGGCAGAAACCAGGGTGGATAAAAAAAAAAAAAAAAAAATGTTTTAAATCAGATTTTTTTTAATTTAAATTAGACTTATTTGAATAAAATGCCTTGGAGTAAAGATAGTTTTCTGTTTAAGATACATTAATAATTTAGTTTATTCAGCATGAAATGGAGCTTAGTTGTATAGCATTAGGCTGTATATTCTGCAATATTTACATTTTTGGTAAACTCATTCAATGAATCCAAGCTCTGCAAGCTGAGAGAACATGCACTGCATTGATGCATTCACATAATTTCATACTAACTACCAGCAAGAAGTCCTTACATTTAAAGAGCACCTGTCATTTCAGATCCCTCCTGGCAGCGCCCGTTAGCGGCCATCCACTCCCCTGCTGCCGCCACGTCCCTCACCTTGTTGCGTCACTGCGGCATCACCAGCCGGCTGTCCCATTAAAATAAATGGGACTGTTGGTGAGTCAACAGCAGGTTAGAGGAGGAGCCGCTGCGGGACAGAGATAATAGTTGTGGTTTAAAAATTATGATTTTAAATCAAGTCGATTTTAAATTAATTAAGCCTTTTTACTAGTGATCGTGATTTTAAAATGGACTTGATTTAAATCAAATCCACCCTGGCAGGAACATAAGCAGTAAAATCTCACTATAGGAGTATCCAAGCCATACAAGATGCTCACCTGCTTACAGCGGTATTTTACTCCCCTTTTTAACTTTTACCTACAGGTAAGCCTATAATAAGCCTATAACTACCTGTAGGTAAAATTAATATCTCCTAAACCTGCAACGGTTTAGGAGAAATTCACCCTGCATGGAGTCGCTGACACCAGTAGGGCATGCGCTCTGAAGGTCCGGCATATCTTGCTGGACCTTCAGAGCGCCTTGCCGGAAAGTGAACTCCTGCGCACATGCACGGGAGTGATGTCACTCACAGCACCGGAGCCGCCGAACCCGGAAGAGACATCGAGGGAAGAGGTCAGCTCCCTCAGCGGTGCCGGGCGACCGTGTGGGGGTTTCATTCTAAGGTAAGTATTTCATAATGTGCTAGTATGAGATGCATACTAGCACATTATGCCATTGTCCTGCAGAGGTTTTTTTTGTTTTTTATTTTTACACAGGGGATACAACCACTTTAAGAGCCGGTTCACACTAATCCGACTCAAAGTCGCCCCGACTTTGGGCCACTTTGAAGTCACCCCTGCAGTGCGACTTCATCGCGGCTTTCAAACGACTTCTCATAATAGAAGTCAATGCAAGTCGCTCAGACTTCGCCAAAAAATAGCGCAGGAACATTTTTCAAAGTCGGAGCGACTCGCTCTGATTACAACGGTTCCATTGTACAGCATTGGCAGCTACTTGTCAGGCAACTAAGTCGCCTGACAAGTCGGAGCAGTGTGAACCGGCTCTAAAAGTTTCTGGTATGCGCTCACCCAGATTAAGAAATTAATTTAAAAAAAAAAAAAAACACTCGAAAAAATGAATTCGAAAAAAATAAAAATATTTTTGCAGGTACAAAAAAAAAAAAAAAAAAAGTGCATTTATTTACTTTTATTTTTTTGGAGTCTGTAAAGCATTGCATTAGCAGATTGCTGTTGCCATGCAGGTCTCCTGCAGATCTGTCCGAGTATCTGTGTGTCTGTATGTGCTTGCCCGTACGGGATGTACAATCTGACAGGAAGAAACAATGAACCACCACAGTGCTTCACAGTGCCCAGGTTGTTCATTGAGAACTACAAACTGACAGACGCAAAAGATGTCGGTGATTGTAGTTCATCCACACACACAGCTGTGTGAATGAATAACACGCCCATGTGGGCGGAGCCCCGCACGTCCAAGCTGATTTTAAAAAAATAAAGAAAAAAAATTAAAAAATAAAAAATTGGGCAAGAGCTGCAGCATTTGAAACATGTGACATATGTGAAACAAAAGTGGGTGGAGCATGCAACATGTTCCCAAAGGTGAACTTATCATTTAAAGCGGAAATAAACTTCTGCAGAAAAAAAATAAAAAAGTAAATGGGCCCCTGGGAGATTTTAGCCATAGTGCGATAGTATGTACCACATTATGGCAGACTTACCTGGCTAGTGATCCCCTCCAGCACTGCACCGTCAGCGCCCCCTTCAGGCACAGGTGCTGCCACATTCTCCCTTCCGGGTTTCGACTCTTCAGCTGCTTGGTTGGCCAGGCTGTGATGATGTCATGCCCATGCATATGCGTGGCAATCATATCATCAAACTGCGCTTTGCAACCTTTACCTACAGGTAAGCTTATAAATAAAGGAGATGCATACTAGCTCATTATGCCATTACCTTGCAGCGGGCCCGGAATTTTTTCCCTTCTTTTTCAGGATTTACTACAGCTTTAAAGCCTGGTACACTGAGCTTTTTCCATTCAACCCACCAGGTTGATTGGGAAAAAACAAAACAAAACAATACAAAGAAAAAAAAAAAAAATCCCCCCCCCCCCCCGCCCCTGCCAGAACACTTAGGTCAGCACTCTCAGCCATTGGCTGAGAGTGCTGATTGGCTGCTGGTTTTCCAGCATTCTTAGCTGGCTTCTGTTGGATTGGCTCCCACACAAAGGCTTAAAGAGGAAGTAAACCCTCCTCTGACACTTTTACCTATAGGTAGGCCTATGATAAGACTTACCTATAGGTACTGTAAATATCTCCTAAACATGCACCGTTTAGGAGATATTTACCTTACATGCAGCCAGTGACATCACTGGCGCATGCGCTCTGAAGGAACGACCGCTGGTGCCGTTTCTTCAGAGCCCCGCGCCGTTACTGTCGGCGTGCGCGCGAGTGACGTCACCGCAGCTCCGGCCAATCAGATGGCTGGATGCCGCGATCCCAAAGACGGGCGACTGGACATGTCGCTCATCATACAGGTGAGCGGGTGGCACTGCGGGGGCTTTGTTCTAAGGTAAGTATTTCATAATGAGCTAGTATGCGATGCATACTAGCTCATTATGCGTTTCTCTTACAGGTTGTAAAAAAAAAAAGTAATATGGGTTTACAACCTCTTTAATGTTGACCATTTTTTCTTGAACCAGCTGATTCGGCCCGTGTGTACGGGGCTTAAGTTAAGTCTGCAAAAGTCATAGAAAAATTACTTATCTGCATGCTTGCTCCAAGCCAGTGACTCCAAGTCATTACTAGATAATCCTTCCATTAAGGTCCTTGTTCAGGCACTTCTGTAATGGGGTGACAACGCTTTATTTCCTGTCTCCCAATTGCTTTCCTGTGTTGTCACATGCATGCCGGCCAGGCTTACCACTTGACACCTTTTCTTCTAGCATACAATGCGCCTGGCCTACCTACCTCCCTCACACAAGCACACAAGGCTCATATGGTTGCCTACCCCTGATGTAGACAGAAGTGGCTGCAATAAGGCTGTATGAGATCAGCAGCACTGAGATGTGCATAAGGGTGAAAGAAAGGTGAATCCAATCCAATCATGGCAGTTGTTTACGATACATAGTGCTTTAGTAATTGTAATCCACTTAATGAGGAGTTACGCCCCCCCAGGAAAAAAAAAAAAAATGTGAAAAGTCAGCAGCTACAAATACTGTAGCTGCCGTCTTTTAAATATTAGAACTTACCTGTCCAGGGATCCCACGATGTTGGCACCCAAAGCCGTTTTTGGCATCGGCTCTCAGGTGCTGCCGCCACCATTCAGGATAAGGGAACCAATCAGTAAAGCCTTTTGGCTTCACAGCTGGCTCCCTACCACGCTGCACTTTTTCTAATTGGCCCAGTGACGGAGGAAGAAGGAGGGGGGCCTAACTTCAGAGGGACAGCACCGCTCCCCCCCGAAAGGTACCAAATGTGGCACCAGAAGGGGGGTGAGCATATAAGCGGAAGTTCAATTTTTGGGTGGAACCCTGCTTTAACCACTTTACCACCGGAGGATTTTGCTGACTTCCGTCCAGGCCACTTTTTGCGATTCGGCGCTGTGCGACTTCAACTGACAATTGCGCGGTCATGCGACGCCGTACCCAAACTAAATTTACGTCCTTTTTTTCCCACAAACAGAGCTTTCTTTTGGTGGTATTTGATCACCTGTGCGATTTTTACTTTTTGCGCTATAAACAAAAAAAAAAGAGCGTTTATTTTGAAAAAATAACAATATTTTTAACATTTTTTTATATGAAATTCCCCCCAAAAAAGATGTAAAAACCAATTTTTTAAAAAATTTTTGGCCAATTTGTTTTCTGCTACCTATGTTTGGTAAAGAAAAAAAAAAAAAAATAGCAATAAGCATATTTTGATTGGTTTGCGCAAAAGTTGTTGCGTTTACTAACAAAGGGAAAGATTTCTGTCATTTTTGGTGTTTTTTTTTTTTTTTTTTTTACGCATAATGGCGGCGATCTGCGATTTTTTTTGCGGGACTGCGACATTGCGGTGGACAGATCGGACCCTTGACTGACATTTTTGACACTTTTGGGGGTACCAGTGACATTACTGCAGTAATCAGTGCTATAAATATGCACTGTTACTGTAAAAATGACACTGGCAGGGAAGGGGTTAATTTTATTGGAGAGGGAGGGGTTAATGTATGCCTGGTGCTTACTGACGTGTGGGGGGGGAGGTGACTGAGTGAGTCATGGACAGATCGGATGTCCAGCTATGCTGAACACTCCGATCTGTCACTCCCTGTCACTATGGAGATCCGCCCGCTTGTGTTTACACAGGCGGGCGGATCTCCACACTAGATCCCCGGCGATCGGGGCAGAGCAGCGGCGATCGCCGCTGCTCCTCCCCTGGCCCGACTCCCGCTGTGAATGAAAACAGCGGGAGTGAGCCTCCGGGGGCGCGCAAGCGCCGCCCAGAAGGGGGAGTGTCTGACGACGTAGTACTACGTCGTCAGACGATAACGAGCCACTCTGCCGCAGTAATATTACTGTGGGCGGTGGTAAAGCGGTTAAAGTGGTTCTAAAGGCAGGTTTGTTTGTTTTTTTATCTTAATGCATTTAGGTAGAAAAAAAAAAAAAAAAAAAAACCTGTGTGCAGCAACCCCCCTAATATTTACCTAAACCCCATCTCGATCCAGTAATGTTGCACAAGAGCCACAAAGTACAGGGACTCTTTCTCCTCTATGGCTGAGACAGCAGCGGGCGCCACTGGCACCTACTGCTGTCAAAGTGAGTGAGCCTGAGCCAATGAGGAGAGAGAGGGAGCAGGGCAGAGTCTCCGTGTCTGAATGCACAAACAGACCAGTGGCTTGGCTCGGGTGTCCCCATAGCAAGCAGCTTGCTGTGGGGGTACTCAGCTGGAGGAAGGAGCCAGGAGTGCCGGCAAGGGACCTGAGAAGAGGAGGATCTGCGCTGCTCTGTGCAAAACCATTACCCAAAGCAGGTAAGTATAACCGGTTTGTAATAAAAAAAAAAACACAACAAGACTTTAAAGTGGTTGTAAACTCCTGGGTACTGTTTGAACCCATAGGTAAGCCTATGATATCTCCTAAACTTTCCCCCGTTTAGGAGATATTTACATTGTATGCAGCTGGTGACAGCATCGGCGCATGCGCTCTGAAGGAATGGCTGCCTGTGCCGTTTCTTCAGAGCCCTGTGCCGTGACCGGCGGCTCCCACGCGCATGCGCAACATCACGCGGCTCCGGCCAGTAGCACACCTGGAGTCCGCAGACTTCGGAAGGAAGACGAGTGAAGATGGATGCAGCCTCCAGCGGAGACGACGTGGGCTTCATTTGCAGGCAAGTGTCACATAATGGGCTCGTATAAAATCACTCATCTTCAATCTGGAGCCATCACCCACAGTACTTCTTTGCCACCACTAGATGTCCTCAGTTTTATGGAATGAATGCCAACTAGCATCGTCCAATCCATTTCCTCTGAGTCCAGGCTGTCACAGCTCCCCCTGGAGTTTCAACACAACTTTACACTTCTGCCTGCCTACAAACTGGATATTTTGTTACTCACTGTAAAATCACTTTCTAGGAGTTAATTGACGAACACAACTTCTTATTCATGCCTATAAGATTTTATAGCGCCATCTACAGAGGTTTATACTAATCAGTACTGCCCATAGGCGGTGCTTTTTCTGCCCAGTGTCCTACTCCTGTAGGTGGCGTGATAACCCCCATGGTCAAGAATAAGAAGAAGCTGTGTCCATCAATAAATGTAGTAGAAACATACAAAGACCGTCCTATAAATCTTTGTGGTAATTATCTATTTTGTGCAGGTTGCAGGTTTTAGATCTACCGGTCCTTTAAAGGGCAAATATTTAGACAGGAGAGAACACAGACATTATTTATTTATGAAAGACAAACGGAAGGTTTTTTTTTTTTTTTTGTGCTAAACCACAAATGAGCGTTTATCGTATAACTTCCCACCGGAGCCCAAAGGCCACACAAGCTAAGAAAAGCCACGAAAACCACAGAGCGTCTCCAAATAGAGCGTCTCAGTGCAGGCGCCGGATTGTCAGCTTCTCTTCCCAGGCGGGAGGGAGAGTATTGTACTGTGCTGCCAGTGACAAGCTGCTCCCCCATGTCACCTGTCATCTTCTAAGCCTGACTGCCTTATAAATATCACACTACACTGCCAGGGAATAAAGTAAGCATTGTGAGATCACACCATCAACCAGCGCAGGGTGTCAGTGATGGCTGAATAGCACAGCGTCACTTCTCATTGGTAACCAGTGACAGCCACTTGCTGGGGGGACAACAAATCCCAGGAAGCAAAAACTGTATTCTTAAAGCAGAACTCCGGAGAGAGGAGGCAACATATCCATTGCAAATTGATTTTTATAGGAAGTACAGAAGAGTCTGCTGCATTGTAAAGGAGCCCTAAATGGCCCTCCTCCATTGCTCAGCTCATTCTGAAAAATGTTCAATATCTGGCTTCAGTACTTTTAGGGCTCATGCACACAATTGTATTATTTTAAAATTAAACTCTGACTATACACATGTAACAATCGTGCTATCCTTTACATGTCTACAGTGCAAACAGAGGACACCGGCGGCCCCTGGCAACCAGCAATTTCAGGATCTCTACAAAACATAATCTCCGTATCAACATTGGTCTTCCCTAAAGCCCCGTACACACGTACCGATCGTCGGCGAACGATCGGCCGTCTTTTGTCCCCGGGCTGTCGGTGTCTGTTGAAAAGTGCAAAGACAGCACAAGAATTTTGTCCGCCGACTACAGCCGACTGCAGAAGTGATGTCATGTGATGGTTAACTTTCCCTGTGTTTTTTCTTTTCTGAGCATGCCCAGTCTTGCAAATCTCCGGTCTGTCGGCCGAATTCTGTACTGACTGGCGAACAATCGGCCGCTCTGGTGTCGGCCAACAAAAATTTTAATGCTTGCATGACAGATTCTTGTCGGCAGAATGTGCGCTGACGGAGGCAAGCGTACAATCGGCAGATCGGTCGTCGGCCGACGCTTGTCTGCCGACGATCGGTACGTGTGTACGGGCCTTAACTGTATATGGAGCTGTTCGTTAATTGGAGCTCCACCCAAAAGCGGAGGCTCCGCTTGTCTGCCTCCTCCCCCCTCTGACACATTTGGGGGGGGGGGGGGGGGGGGGAGCAGGTACCTGGTTTTGACAGGTACCCCACTCCCACTACCGGCTCAGATCACCATGGAAAAGTGAGCCAAAAGTTCGCCCCCTCCACACAGCTGGTCCATTCACAGAGCGCAGTTCACGAATGCGCAGTAGGAAACTGGAGGATTTCCCTTAGCCGAGATGATGGCCGATTCCAGAATGGATGCCTGGACAGGTAAGTGCTCTAAAGCCCCGTACACACGTACCGATGGTCGGCTTACAAATGTTCCTCTTTTCTCCCCGGGATGTCGGTGTCTGCTGAAAAGTGCAAAGACAGCACAAGGACAGCACAAGAATTTTGTCCGCCGACTGCAGAAGTGATGTCATGTAATGGTTAACTTTCCCTGTGTTTTCTATTTTCTGAGCATGCCCAGTCTTGCAAATCTGCGGTCTGTCGGCCGAATTGTGTACTGACAGGCGAACAATCGTCCGTTCTGGTGTCGGCATACAAATATTTTCATGTTTGCACGAAAGACTTTTGTCCGCGGATTGTGCGCAGACATCTGTCGGAGGCACCATACTAACACGCGTACAATCGGCAGATCCTTCGTCCACCGACGTTTGTATGCCGACGATCGGTACGTGTGTACGGGCCTTAATAGTAAAACTCAGCAGCTACAGTATTTGTAGCTGCTGGCTTTTAAATTTTTTTTTTTTTCTTTGGGGGGGGAGGAGGCAAAACTCAGCTTTACAATAGAACTAAAGGGTACTTTTTTTTTTACTTTTTGGATAAGATGAGGTACTTATTTTTTGTCACGTGTCCCATTAGGGAGATTTCCCTTCACTTCCTGTCCAATAGCCAAAACAGGAAGAGAAAGGAATTTAAAAAAATATCCTCTTCCAAAAAGAGGGAATCCCTGGTTGTCACCAGAACTAATGGAAGATTTCCCCCTCTATTCCTGTTCTGGTGACAACCAGAAAACGTTAGATTTTTTTCATTTTTCACTCTCACCACTATCCAAAAAGGGATAAAAAAAAAAAAAAAAAAAAAAAAGTTTTCCCTTTAATTATACATTTATTGCCATTATTTACAAAAAAAAAAAAAAAAACACACCAAAAAGGGGGTGACATTTCGACTTCCTTTGCATTTATTTCCATATTTCCAGTATTTGTAGCTGCTGACTTTTTTTTTTTTTTTTTTGGGGGGGGGGGGGGGCGGAACTCAGCTTTAGAATAGAACTAAAAAGGTAAAAAATTTTTTACCTCTTTTTGGATAACATAAGGTAGTTTGTTTTGTCACCTGTGTCCCATTAGGGAGATTTCCCTGCACTTCCTGTCCCATAGCCAACACAGGAAGGGAGAGGAATCCTCTTTTCCACTTCTTTGCATTTATTTCCATAACACCAAGTTCATTCAAAGGGATTAAAAAGCATGAAAATCTCCCCCCTTGCTGACCTCTCCTCCAGAAAATGCTCCTTCTCTGGCTGTCATGCAGATCCAATGTCTTTAGTACTTTCTGGGTCAGTGAAGCTGCAGCAAGTTTACAGATCAGGAATTCTGGCTTCACACACAGAGATTACATGAGGTTCACTGGGGGAAATTATCAAATCTGAAGCAGCTGTGCATGGCAACCAATCAGCTTCTGTCTTCAGCTTGTTCAATTAGGCTTTGAAGATGAAAGGTAGAAGCTGATTGGTTGCCATACACAGCTGCTCTAAAGCCTAATGCCCCGTACACACGTGCAGATCGTCGGCCGAACGATCGGTCGTCTTTTCTCCAGGGCTGTCGTGTCTGTTGAAAAGTGCAAAAGACTGCACAAGAATTTTGTCCGCCGACTACAGCCGACTGCAGAAGTGATGTCATGTAATGGTTAACTTTCCTTGTGTTTTTCTTTTCTGAGCATGCCCAGTCTTGCAAATCTGCGGTCTGTCGGCCGAATTCTGTACTGACTGGCGAACAATCGGCCGCTCTGGTGTCGGCATACAAAAATTTTAATGCCTGCACGACAGATTCTTTTCAGCCGAAAGTGCGCTGTCGGCAGCATCATACTAACAAGCTGAAAATCGGCCGATCGGTCGTCGGCCGAATCTTTTCGGCTGACAATCTGCACTTGTGTATGGGCCTTTACTGAATAAGCTGAAGACAGAAGCTGATTGGTTGACATGCAAAGCTGCTCCAGATTCTGCCACCCTCCAGTTTTGCACACAGCAAAGATTGATTCCATGTTATGAAGAAGAGGCGAAGGGGAGGTGTTCTGTAGTCCTGCCACCCTTTCTGTGCTTGTGAGAAACTGTACGGTTGTCACCACGTTAGAAGGCGAGGGGAAAATCTTTAAAGCACGACTCTAGAATGATCAAACTAAAAAAAATTAAAAAGCTAATAAATGGGATGATGCATGAAACATTTTCCGCACACAGACCGGAAACAAATCCTCACCAAGGTTTCCCGGCCTCCTCATATTTGTAGGCAGGGGATCCCTTGGCTTGGAGGCAGAGTACATCACCGGAGGTCTGCACTGCTCTCATCTACAGAGGGGAAGAGTTTTCATTTTAGAAGAGTGGCAGATAATTGCCATTTACTGTGCGGGGGATGAATGGAGTGGGAAGTCGAATTTAATTTGCCAATCGAAAATTATTCAGCATGCAATTAAATCTGTTCGTACTGCTGACCACCGTGAATTATTTTGTTCTGGTGAAGGCTATAAAAATACAGGGAGCCGCACAAAACTGGCTTACACCGAGGTGACGTGGAGGGGCCCACATGCGGACAGACAGGCGGGTAATCTTTGTGACCCCGTAAGATTCCTCCAGGTTTCCTGCCATCAGGTACGGCACCCCCACTGCCATCATAATAAAACCAATCAGAAAACTGGTGTGCAGCCAGATTACTACATCTACAACCTGACCCAACCCCCCATGATCAATTCTGATGTGTAATAAACTCTCATGTACTATCACATCAGATGTAATACACACAATACCGAGTACATTCCACACATATACAATTCAATTTGTGGGCATTATAGTACTCTATATAACACCCTTCACCAACATGAAATCCTGCAATAATCTCCATAAATATATTTTCACATAAATCTTTAAAAGCAAAATATACAAAAAACTTACACCCTGCATTCATGTTCTACATATACAATCCCACATATACCGCCTTACTGTACTCCATACAATGTCACCATATACTGTACTCCATACAATGTCACCATATACTGTACTCCATACAATGTCACCATACTGTACTCCATACAATGTCACCATACTGTACTCCATACAATGTCACCATACTGTACTCCATACAATGTCACCATATACTCTACTCCATACAATGTCACCATACTGTACTCCATACAATGTCACCATACTGTACTCCATACAATGTCACCATATACTCTACTCCATACAATGTCACCATATACTCTACTCCATACAATGTCACCATATACTCTACTCCATACAATGTCACCATACTGTACTCCATACAATGTCACCATACTGTACTCCATACAATGTCACCATACTCTACTCCATACAATGTCACCATACTGTACTCCATACAATGTCACCATACTGTACTCCATACAATGTCACCATATACTCTACTCCATACAATGTCACCATATACTCTACTCCATACAATGTCACCATATACTGTACTCCATACAATGTCACCATACTCTACTCCATACAATGTCACCATACTGTACTCCCTACAATGTCACCATACTGTACTCCCTACAATGTCACCATACTGTACTCCCTACAATGTCACCATACTGTACTCCATACAATGTCACCATACAATGTCACCATATACTGTACTCCATACAATGTCACCATACTGTACTCCATACAATGTCACCATACTGTACTCCATACAATGTCACCATATACTGTACTCCATACAATGTCACCATACTGTACTCCATACAATGTCACCATACTGTACTCCATACAATGTCACCATACTCTACTCCATACAATGTCACCATACTCTACTCCATACAATGTCACCATACTCTACTCCATACAATGTCACCATACTCTACTCCATACAATGTCACCATACTCTACTCCATACAATGTCACCATACTGTACTCCATACAATGTCACCATATACACTGCGCAAAAAATAAAAGGAACACTTTGAAAACACATCTGATCTCAATGGGGAAAAATATCATGCTGGATATCTATACTGGTATGGACTGGGTAATGGGTTAGGATCTATATTGGTATAGATTGGGTAATGTGTTAGGAATGAAAGGATTCCATATCGTTTCATGGAAATTAAAATAATCACCCTACAGAGGGCTGAATACAAAGACAACCCCAAAATACCAAAGACACCCCCCCATTTCCTCATACACCCCCCCAATGTCCTCATACCCTGTACCCCCCATACAACCCCTCCCCCCCATCTCCTCATACACTCCCCATGTCCTCATACGCTGTACCCCCATACACCTCCCATGTCCTCATACCCTGTACTGCCCATACAACCGCCCCCATGTCCTCATACACCTCCCATGTTCTCATACCCTGTAGCCCCTATGTCCTCATACCCTGTACCCCCCATACACACCCCCATGTCCTCATACTCTGTACCCCCATACACCCCCATGTCCTCATACACTGTACCCCCCAATGTCCTCATACTCTGTACCCCCCCATACAACCCCCCCATGTCCTCATACGCTGTACCCCCATACACCCCCCATGTTCTCATACTCTGTACCCCCCGAACCCCCCCATGTCCTCATACTCTGTATCCCCATACACACCCCCCCCATGTCCTCATACTCGGTACCCCCCATACACCCCCCCCCCCCCCATGTCCTCATACTCTGTAGCCCCCCATGTCTTCCTACTCTGTACCCCCCATGTCCTCATACTCTGTATCCCCATACACCCCCCATGTTCTCATACTCTGTACCCCCCATACACCCCCCATGTTCTCAATCTGTACCCCCCATGTCCTCATACTCTGTATCCCCATACACCCCCCATGTTTTCATACTCTGTACCCCCCCATGTCCTCATACCCTGTACCCCCCATACACCCCCCATGTCCTCATACTCTGTACCCCCCATACACCCCCCCATGTCCTCATACTCTGTACCCCCCATGTCCTCAGATCCTGTACCCCCCATACACCCCCCCCCCATGTCCTCATACCCTGTATCCCCCATACACTCCCCCCATGTCCTCATACTCTATACCCCCCATGTCCTCATACTCTGTACCCCCCCATATCCTCATACCCTGTACCCCACATACACCCCCCCCCATGTCCTCATACTCTGTACCCCCATACACCCCCCATGTTCTCCTACTCTGTACCCCACATGTCCTCATACCCTGTACCCCCCATAGACCCCCCCCCATGTCCTCATACACCCCCCACCCACATGTCCTCATACTCTGTAGCCCCATACACCCCCCATGTTCTCATACTCTGTACCCCCCATGTCCTCATACCCTGTACTGCCCATACAACCCCCCATGTCTTCATACTCTGTACCCCCCATACAACCGCCCCCATGTCCTCATACTCTGTACCCCCCATACACCCATGTTCGCATACCCTGTAGCCCCCATGTCCTCATACTCTTTACCCCCCCCATACAACCCCCCCATACCCTCATACTCTGTACCCCCCATAAACCCCCCCCCCCCATATCCTCATACCCTGTACCCCACATACACCCCCCCCCCATGTCCTCATACTCTGTACCCCCCCATACAACTCCCCCCCATACCCTCATACTCTGTACCCCCCATACAACCCCCCCCCCCCATATCCTCATACCCTGTACCCCACATACACCCCCCCCATGTCCTCATACTCTGTACCCCCATACACCCACCATGTTCTCATACTCTGTACCCCACATGTCCTCATACCCTAAACCCCCCCATGTCTTCATACCCTGAACCCCCCATACACCCCCCCCCCCATGTCCTCATACTCTGTACCCTCCGAACAATCCCCCCATGTCCTCATACTCTATACCCCCCATGTCCTCATACTCTGTACCCCCCCATACAACCCCCCCATGTCCTCATACTCTGTACCCCCCCATATCCTCATACCCTGTACCCCACATACACCCCCCCCATGTCCTCATACTCTGTAGCCCCATACACCCCCCATGTTCTCATACTCTGTACCCCCCATGTCCTCATACCCTGTACTGCCCATACAACCCCCCATGTCTTCATACTCTGTACCCCCCATACAACCGCCCCCATGTCCTCATACTCTGTACCCCCCATACACCCATGTTCGCATACCCTGTAGCCCCCATGTCCTCATACTCTTTACCCCCCCATACAACCCCCCCCATACCCTCATACTCTGTACCCCCCATAAACCCCCCCCCCATATCCTCATACCCTGTACCCCACATACACCCCCCCCCCCATGTCCTCATACTCTGTACCCCCCCATACAACCCCCCCCATACCCTCATACTCTGTACCCCCCATACAACCCCCCCCCATATCCTCATACCCTGTACCCCACATACACCCCCCCATGTCCTCATACTCTGTACCCCCATACACCCCCCATGTTCTCATACTCTGTACCCCACATGTCCTCATACCCTAAACCCCCCCATGTCTTCATACCCTGAACCCCCCATACACCCCCCCCCCCATGTCCTCATACTCTGTACCCTCCGAACAATCCCCCCATGTCCTCATACTCTATACCCCCCATGTCCTCATACTCTGTACCCCCCCATACAACCCCCCCATGTCCTCATACTCTGTACCCCCCCATATCCTCATACCCTGTACCCCACATACACCCCCCCCCCATGTCCTCATACTCTGTACCCCCATACACCCCCCATGTTCTCCTACTCTGTACCCCACATGTCCTCATACCCTGTACCCCCCATAGACCCCCCCCCATGTCCTCATACACCCCCCACCCACATGTCCTCATACTCTGTAGCCCCATACACCCCCCATGTTCTCATACTCTGTACCCCCCATGTCCTCATACCCTGTACTGCCCATACAACCCCCCATGTCTTCATACTCTGTACCCCCCATACAACCGCCCCCATGTCCTCATACTCTGTACCCCCCATACACCCATGTTCGCATACCCTGTAGCCCCCATGTCCTCATACTCTTTACCCCCCCATACAACCCCCCCCATACCCTCATACTCTGTACCCCCCATAAAACCCCCCCCCCCCATATCCTCATACCCTGTACCCCACATACACCCCCCCCCATGTCCTCATACTCTGTACCCCCCCATACAACCCCCCCCATACCCTCATACTCTGTACCCCCCATACAACCCCCCCCCATATCCTCATACCCTGTACCCCACATACACCCCCCCCATGTCCTCATACTCTGTACCCCCATACACCCCCCATGTTCTCATACTCTGTACCCCACATGTCCTAATACCCTAAACCCCCCCATGTCTTCATACCCTGAACCCCCCATACACCCCCCCCCATGTCCTCATACTCTGTACCCTCCGAACAATCCCCCCATGTCCTCATACTCTATACCCCCCATGTCCTCATACTCTGTACCCCCCCATACAACCCCCCCATGTCCTCATACTCTGTACCCCCCCATATCCTCATACCCTGTACCCCACATACACCCCCCCCCCATGTCCTCATACTCTGTACCCCCATACACCCCCCATGTTCTCCTACTCTGTACCCCACATGTCCTCATACCCTGTACCCCCCATACACCCATGTTCGCATACCCTGTAGCCCCCATGTCCTCATACTCTTTACCCCCGAACAACCCCCCATGTCCTCATACAACCCCCCCCCCATGTCCTCATACTCTATACCCCCCATGTCCTCATACTCTGTACCCCCCCATACCCTCATACTCTGTACCCCCTATACAACCCCCCCCATATCCTCATACCCTGTACCCCACATACACCCCCCCATGTCCTCATACTCTGTACCCCCATACACCCCCCATGTTCTCCTACTCTGTACCCCACATGTCCTCATACCCTGTACCCCCCATGTCCTCATACTCTGTACCCCCCCCATACAACCCCCCCATGTCCTCATACTCTGTACCCCCCCATATCCTCATACCCTGTACCCCACATACACCCCCCCCCATGTCCTCATACTCTGTACCCCCATACACCCCCCATGTTCTCCTACTCTGTACCCCACATGTCCTCATACCCTGTACCCACCATAGACCCCCCCCCCATGTCCTCATACACCCCCCACCCACATGTCCTCATACTCTGTAGCCCCATACACCCCCCATGTTCTCATACTCTGTACCCCCCATGTCCTCATACCCTGTACTGCCCATACAACCCCCCATGTCTTCATACTCTGTACCCCCCATACAACCGCCCCCATGTCCTCATACTCTGTACCCCCCATACACCCATGTTCGCATACCCTGTAGCCCCCATGTCCTCATACTCTTTACCCCCCCCCATACAACCCCCCCCATACCCTCATACTCTGTACCCCCCATAAAACCCCCCCCCCCCATATCCTCATACCCTGTACCCCACATACACCCCCCCCATGTCCTCATACTCTGTACCCCCCCATACAACCCCCCCCATACCCTCATACTCTGTACCCCCCATACAACCCCCCCCATATCCTCATACCCTGTACCCCACATACACCCCCCCCCCCCATGTCCTCATACTCTGTACCCCCATACACCCCCCATGTTCTCATACTCTGTACCCCACATGTCCTCATACCCTAAACCCCCCCATGTCTTCATACCCTGAACCCCCCATACACCCCCCCCCCATGTCCTCATACTCTGTACCCTCCGAACAATCCCCCCATGTCCTCATACTCTATACCCCCCATGTCCTCATACTCTGTACCCCCCCCATACAACCCCCCCCATGTCCTCATACTCTGTACCCCCCCATATCCTCATACCCTGTACCCCACATACACCCCCCCCCATGTCCTCATACTCTGTACCCCCATACACCCCCCATGTTCTCCTACTCTGTACCCCACATGTCCTCATACCCTGTACCCCCCATACACCCATGTTCGCATACCCTGTAGCCCCCATGTCCTCATACTCTTTACCCCCGAACAACCCCCCCATGTCCTCATACAACCCCCCCCCATGTCCTCATACTCTATACCCCCCATGTCCTCATACTCTGTACCCCCCCATACCCTCATACTCTGTACCCCCTATACAACCCCCCCCATATCCTCATACCCTGTACCCCACATACACCCCCCCCCCATGTCCTCATACTCTGTACCCCCCCATACAACCCCCCCCCCATACCCTCATACTCTGTACCCCCCATACAACCCCCCCCCCCATATCCTCATACCCTGTACCCCCATATTCTCATACTCTGTACCCCACATGTCCTCATACCCTGTACCCCCCCATGTCTTCATACCCTGAACCCCCCATACACCCCCCCCCATGTCCTCATACTCTGTACCCCCCATACACCCCCCCCCATGTCCTCATACTCTGTACCCCCCATGTTCGCATACCCTGTAGCCCCCATGTCCTCATACCCTGTACCCCCCTATACACACACCCCCTCTATCAGTGTCAGTCCTCTTACCTGTGGCTGTGTCCCCCGCTCACACTCTGTCCCCCATCTCCTTCTTCTCCTGGGTCTCCAGGCTCCGGTATTGGTTCTCTCTCTCTCTCCCAGCCCGGTGCCCAGTCAGCACCATAAAACTGATTCCCACTCGATGTTCTCGGCTATCGCTTCACCTGCCTGAATCCAGACCAGATCAAGTGAAAGTGACACGCATGCGCACCTCGCTCTCATTGTTCCCCGGACTTTGGTCTGTCAATCAGATGAAGGGGCGGGGCGTTGCTGGGGTTTTGCTCTCCTCTTAAAGGGGACAGGACTGTAATATAAGCACGGGAATGTGCAATCTGGGGACTACAGGAGCCATGTCTGCTTATTGTAACCATAGCAACCCAGCGATACCAATGTGCTTTAATTAAATAAAGTTTTTTTTTATTCTGATTGGTTGCCATGGGTTACAGCACATTCCATGGATGACCAATAAGCTGTAGTGAGGAGACCTCCTATAGACGGCTTATCATGTAATGAAGAGAGATGGGGGCGGTCCTTGCTGACCCTCCCTTATGAACATTGCAGTTGTCATGGTGATCCTCTGGTTTCAGGACTTGCTGGTTCCCTGACCTGGAACAATCATGCAGCAAGTGAAGTCTGATCTGCATGTGTCCTGATTCTGGGAGCATGAAATATTTGAATCCTGAGGATCAGCACAACAGCCGGGCAGCCGGCATTTTCAGAAGCAGGCCTAGCAAAGGCAGTCCCCTTGATCCCCTTAAGGTTTCTGTTTATTTTTATTATTTTAATTCATATAAACCCGTCCAGTAATAAATATACAAGCTGCCTTTATTAACCTCTTTACCGGAAAATGCTGCTTGCCTGGCTCCCATGCTGATCCGTCAGCTTCAGCATTTTCTGAGACGCTAACTAGCGGATGAGGGAAGTCAGAGAAAAGTCAGAAATCTTTATCCAACATCACTGGCTGCATTTTTATCTGAACCAAAATGTTACCAACGCCAGAGACAGCCAGGGAACAAGCATTTTCACAAATAGGTCATTCACTGCAGCCTGCACATTACTGTAAGGCTGGGTTCATACTGGTGCGATCCCAGACATCGCATGTGATTCGTACCGCATTTCTGTGCAGATCACATGCGATGCGAATTCACTCATACAAACTGCATGGCTAAAATCGCATCGCATTCGCAGCAAAATGGTGCAGGACTGGAATTGGATCGCATGGGTGTTCACGCCTATGCGACCCAATTGCTGCACCATCTCACGGTTCGCACTGCGATCTGTGAACCGATCAGGGGGTGTCATTAACTTTATATTGACACCCGCAGCGATTTGCAGCGTTTAACCCCTTACAAAAAAAAAACAAATCTATCAATAAAATAACAAATAAAAGCAGATAAAAAGGCTAAAAACCGCATCAAATGATGAAACAGAACAGATTAAATTTTCTCTTTTGGCTAATTACAAAATGCCCAAGGTCAAAACGCTGTACACAAACGCATAAAAAAACGCACACAAATCCTCAAAAAATGCTCAGAAACGCGTCGCTCAGGTGTGAATGCAGCCTCATAGACATGCACTGAATTCCACATGTCCTGACCCCTTTAATCAGATCCCAAGTCGCAGATTTGTGAAAGGAGCAGGTCGCAATGCGAGTCGTACGACTTTGTCATCTCACAAGCGTGAAAGGAGCCAAGAAGCTCCGGCCCCTTTTGAGCAACAAGCTTTGCGCATTGCGATTTTGCCACAATACAACCCCAAGTTGCAGAAGTATGAACGGAGCAAGTCGCAATGCAAGTCGTATGACTTTGTCATCTCACAAGCGTGAAAGAAACCAAGAAGCTTCGGCCCCTTTTGAGCGACAATCTTTGTGTGTTGCGATTTTGCCGCTACGCAATCCCAATTTGCAGAAGTGTGAAAGGAGCAAGTCACAATGCAAGTCGCACGACTTTGTCATCTCACAAGCGTGAAAGGAGCAAAGAAGCTCCGGCCCCTTTTGAGCGACAAGCTTTGCGTGTTGCGATTTTGCTGTGACGCAATCCCAAGTTGCAGAAGTGCGAAAGGAGCAAGTCACAATGCGAGTCGCACGACTTTGTCATCGCACAAGCGTGAAAGGAGCCAAGAAGCTGCTGCACCTTCTGAGCGACAAGCTTTGCGTGTTGCGATTTTGCTGCGACGCAATCCCAAGTTGCAGAAATGCAAAAGGAGCAAGTCGCAATGCGAGTCGCACAACTTTGTCGTTGCACAAGCGTGAAAGGAGCCAAGAAGCTCCGACCCTTTTTGAGCGACAAGCTTTGCGCATTGCGACTTTGCCATGACGCAATCCCAAGTCGCAGAAGTGTGAATGGAGCAATCGCAATGCGAGTCGCACAACTTTGTTGTCGCAGAAGCGTGAAAGGAGCCAAGAAGCTGCTGCCCCTTTTGAGCGACAAGCTTTGCGTGTTGCGATTTTGCCGCAATGCCTGTGGCTCAAAAAGGTCTAAGAACTTCTTTTGGGTGACAGCATCACACGTTGCGATTTGCCATTGGGGTGCCATTAGAGGTATAGGCATTGTAAACACGCCCCGCGCTTTGCAGCGATTTGGAATTGCGGCAGGTGTGAATGGAGCATAAGGGGGTCATTCACACCATCAAGCTGCGCTGAACGCACCGGCGCTGGGAGGAATGGTATGAATACGCTGGTTCCCTGCATTGATTCCAGCACTTGGCACTGTTTCATTTTTTAGAACTTTATTGAACTGTCACAAGTGACGTTTTATTGAGTTCTTTTCACTGTAGCGGCGCTGTGACTTTCAAAATCAGGGATATGCAAACTGTGGCCCATCCAGCTGTTGCAAAACTACAAGTCCCATCATGCCTCTGCCGCTAAGTGTCATGCTTGTGGCTGTCAGAGTCTCGCTATGCCTCATGGGACTTGTAGTTCTGCAACATCTGGAGGGCCACAGTTTGCACTAAATAAAAGAACTGTCCGCCTTCGTTTTCAGCACACGCCATGGCAATGTTAAAACAGCAGAAAAGTGTCTGGGAGACAGGGGGTTAATCTGTAATCCCCGCCCACAGATGGGCATGGCCAGAGGCGGGGTAGTTTGGTGTCACCAGGAAGAGGTGAAGCTGGGGGAGCAGGATGGCAGCTCGGTACTGGGAGAAGCTGGAGGAGCTGAGCCGCAGGTACAAGGAGTTCGTCATCCACAACCCCACCGGGGCCACCCAGCTGGAGGGGGCAGTACGCATGCTGTCCTACCTGATCGCAGGTATGAGGATAGACCGTGACAACGCCTGTACACCCATATCCCTCTATGGGAGGGGGGTCAGGCTGCACTGTGACCCATCTGCTCCTTGAACCTTACCCCCTCCATACTGCATCCCCGCACTCTGAACCTTACCCCCTTCATACTGCATCCTCGCCTGCTGCCTGTCCTTAGCGCCCATTTACATCAATGCGTTTCCTTTGTGCGCTGATGTGCGTTTTCATTGTGACTTTAAGATTAGTAGTGGAAAGGGTTAACATTGATTGACCGAGGATTGGTAATACCGGGTGCCAACATTTTACCTGCATTGCCCGTGACTTCTATGCGCCGATACACTCAGGTCTTATTCACATGGGTCGCTAAAGTCTGTAAAAGAAAAAAAATGCAGTTTTACCGCCCCCTAATCCCACATCCAGCTGCCCACACCAATGCAGTTGCACGGAGCTGTGCCCATGCCATGGCAGCAATGCTTTGCAAAAAGAAACGGCACCTTGCTGCCAAATGAGACCCATATAAGTGAATGGTGCTGTGCCACAACCACCCTGCGAGGGCAAGCTGTTGCAGTGTGTTGGGTCAGCATTTTGAGGGTTAAAGCAGGCAGGGAAGGGGTGACATTGCCTCTTCCCTACCTGTCAGAACACCTCTGAAAAGTAATACACTGCAGATCGCTTTTCAGAGGAGCCGCAAGCATGTGGGCGAGCCCTTACACTTACGGCAGACCTTGCAGCTCCTCTGAAAAGTGACCCACCACAGGGTTTGACCGCTGGCTGAAAGCCATTATGTTGCCGCCTTACTGCCTGCTGTAACAATGTAAGGGCTCATACATGCTAGCAGTTGGAGGACAGTAAAACCCAGAGGTTGAGCTGCAGTTTTACCACCCCCCTCAGCTATTCCATACCTTTTAGGCTGTTGCAGCGCCTGCTGAACGCGACCCATACAAGTGAACTGATCCGCTCTGCATGGGCCATCCACAGGCAATGCACATGGCTGCAGCGCGCTGCTGTGGGGTGCAAGGGGTTAAAGCAGGTGATATAACGCCACCTCACCTCCTGTCAAATGCTCTCTGAAGAGCGATCTGAACACGGATCACTCTTCAAAGAGCAAAGCATGTGTGAGGGAGCCCTAAGCCTGCACTGCAGTGCTGAGATTGGGACAGACACTGCAGGGAATTCATAAAGAGCGCTGTAGAGTTTGTTGTTGGAGTTACATTGAAGCACCAGATTGTTTTCCTGGAACTACAACAATAAATCCGATTCTATCATGATGGACGTCCTGATTGTCTGATCCGAAACAGGAAACCCACCAATAGCGGCCGCTGCTGCAATACACGCATTTCAGGACTTTTTCACGCTCATCTCTTAAAGTAGGAGTATAGGAAAAACTTTTTTTTTTCATTTTGGAGTATAGGAGGGTTATAATAACTCCTTTTTTATATTCTTTTTTGCCATCTGTGTCCCATTGGGGAGATTTCCCATCACTTCCTGTCCCATAGCCATACAGGAAGTGAGAGGAAATCCCTGCAAATTAAGGAAAATCCTTGGGAGCTCCTCAGGTCATCAGAAGCAATGTCCCCATTGGAAGATTTCCCATCTATTACTTTTCTAGTGACAACCCGAAATTGGGGATTTTCTTTTACTTTCTTTTTTCAATGATAATGGTAAACAGGAGAAATAGAGATTGTGAATCTTCCTAATGGGGACACAGACAGCAATAAAAACTGACAGGGGTTCTAATCCCTCTCCACTCTATCCAAAACTAAAAAAAAATGTCCTTTTAGTTTTACTTTAACCTCCCTCTTATGTCTGGAGATAAGGGGGGAAGGTGTTCTGTAGTTCTAAAAAGGGCAGGAAGTGTGTTAGGCTCCATGGCCCATGTGCATCGAATTCCGGCACTTTCTTGGACCCCGGAGGCACAGGTGCAGCATCCGGCCCCACTGCCAGCAGCCTGCCAAAATCAATGACAGGCTGAAATCCCTGGCAGCTGGACGCTGTTTAGAGCCATCGGCGGTACTCACGTTTAAGCTCCATTCACATATTGGCGTTTTGGATCACGGACAGAATTTCCACGATTCTGTCCGCAATCCCGAACCATTGCAAGTCGCGGGACGCCCGTGCGATTCCTGTGACTTGCAATGCCATACCAAACGCGGCACGATTGTCGCCCGACGAATCGGGGTAAAATCAGGCAAACAGAATCAAAAGAAAAAAGTTTCTTGTACTTCTTTTGGGAGACAGGCGTCCCATGATTCTGTTTGTGCGATTTTACTGCGATTCACCGGGCAACATTAGTGGCAAAAATCGCAACGCGTTTGGGGTGCCATTGCAAGTCACAAGAATCGCGCGGGTGTCCCGCTACTTGCAATAGTTGGGGATCCGAAACGCCTGTATGTGAATGGAGCCTTAAGTCCCGTACACACGCACAGATTGTTGGCCGACCAATCGGCCGACTTTTGTCCAGTGTTGTCTGTTGGTTGAAATGTGCTCTAGACTTGCACTGGACTTTTGTTGGCCAACAAAAACCAACTTCAGAAGTGATGTCATGTGATGGTTGACTTTCCGTGTGTTTTTTCTTCTCTGAGCATGCCCAGTCTTGCTCATCTGATTTTTGTCTGCCGAAATCTGTACTGACTGAGGAACAATCGGCCGTTGTGTTGTTGGCCAACAAAAATTTTATAGCATGCACACCAGATTTTATTCAGCCAAAAAGTCGCAGTTGGTTGTCGGAAGCATCATACTAACAAGCCTACAATCGGCCGATCGGACGTTGGCCGACAATTTACGGCCAACAATCTCTGCGTGTGTACGGGGCTTTAGGGCCGTACATGTCGTACGCCTGAAACACAGAATTCCTGCAATAAAAGTATTGAATGAATACCCATACAAATGCTCTGATACCCGAAACCAAATTTCTTTGTGGTGTGATTGAGCCCATACAAAAATAAATCGCCCTGCAACTAATTGCATGCAATTTGAACAGGAATGTGGTGCGATTCCTGCATAAATAGCATGCGGTTTCCCCCACCGCTCCTCTGTGGACCTAGGCTTGTTGTAGTGACTGCCGCCTGGGTTTACACAGGAGCGGTGCGGGAAGCCACATATGAATGGGACAGGAATCGCACCGTATTCCTGTTCCAATCACGTTCATTTTGTATGGGCTCAAATCGCACTGCAAAGGTAATGGTATCATTCAGTAATTGACTGAAAGTATCGATACTTGTACTCAGTGGAAAAAAAATGGTGCAACCCTAACCGAAAGCAGATGACCCTAAATGCCGTACTGTGTAGTACAGTGTTCAGCTGCTGGGAATTTAAAGGGTAACTCCACTTTCATGGGGGAAAAAAAATCAGCAAATAAAGAAAAAACAATATAGCGTATACAATTGTGACACAAATCATATTGTAATTGAATGTTATTAAAACAAACTTTCCTTTTCAATCTGCAGCTTTTGTAATTTTTCTGAAAATGCAATGCAATATGGCCACCTGGAGCTGTTCTGTACACAGAATGTATACTGACCACACCCCAGAAACATCATTTCCTGCTTGTGTGATTGGCTCACCAATTTTCCCAGAAGTCTGCACTACGATACAAGTCAGATTTCTGGCATCCCCTGCAACAATATTGTCGTTTTTGGTAAAATACTCCCAATAGGAGCTGCAGAGCTCTAATGAGGAAATCTGCTGGGCCTCCATCTAAAGGGATGCAGGCCCAGCAGATTTCCTCATTAGAGCTCTGCAGCTGCCACAGCAGATAGATAATTATGAACCCACTCCAATTAGACTCACTCAGCACAGGAGAACAGACAATGATTTCTTCAGAATAACAAAAGGTAGGAATCTGCAACAAAGTTCGTTAAAATCCCTGCAATGTACAGAGATCACCCAGAGGGGAATGTTTTTTATTTTTTTTTATTTATTTTTTTATTTTCTCAACAAAAGTGGAGTTACCCTTTAGGCTGCATTCACATGTCAGCGTTTGGATCGCGGGCAGAACCGCCGCGGTTCCGCCCGCGATCCGGAGATTATTGCAAATCGCGGGACGCCTAGCGTTGCCCGTTGATTTGCAATAGCCCCCCAAACGCCGAGCGATGTTGCCGCGATTTCCGCCTGCCGAATCGCGGCAACATCGCGCAAACAAAATCGCGGGATGCAATACGCTCCAAAGAAGCTCTTGTACTTCTTTGGAGCGTATTGCGTCCCGCGATTTTGTTTGCGCGATGTTGCCGCGATTCGGCAGGCGGAAATCGCGGCAACATCCCTCGGCGTTTGGGGGGCTATTGCAAATCAACGGGCAACGCTAGGCGTCCCGCGATTTGCAATAATCTCCGAATCGCGGGCGGAACCGCGGTGGTTCTGCCCGCGATCCAAACGCTGACATGTGAATGCAGCCTTAAGCCTTTCAAAGATTTATGCAGGCAGCTGGCAGTGGTCTGGGCATAGGTGTGCCCACAGGGTGTGCCAGGTGTGCCTTGGCACACCCTAATCATCCTATGTGGTGCAGATTCCCCCTGATTAGACCCCTGATATTTCACCAAAGCCTCCTCATGGGGCTCCTAAAAATATTGTAAAAAATAACAGTATAAATAATAATAGAAAATATAAAAAGTAAATACAGCCACCGTCCACTGCCCTACTGACCCCCAATCCTTGCCCTACTGACACCAATCTGGGCACTGGACCTCTGCCTCCCAGGCACAAGAAAGCTGCCAAGATTTGATTTATTCAGGATATACTCTCTGTGTTTAAGGCCCTTTCACACGGGCGCACTGCCCGGCGGAGTCCGTTCTGCTCAGTGGGGGATCGATCCACCGATCCCCGCTGAGCAGGCGGATGACAGCTCCATCTCCGCTCTATGTGCAGAGATGGAGTTGTCAGATCCCCGCTGTCCTCTATGAGGAGATCAGATGATAACGGACCGCCTGTCCATTCTCATCCGATCCGATCCTCCAGATGGATGGAAAATAGGGTTTCCATCTGTCCGGATTTCACGGACAGGGTCGGATCGGATAGCAGCGGATAGCAGTGGAGATGTCTCTGCTGACATCCACTGCCCCATAGGGATGCATTGAGGATCCGATCAGATACGCCTAAAAAAAACTGACAGGCGGATCGGATCGCCCGTGTAAAAGGCCCCTAGGCCTTTCTAGCAGGATTACCAGGTGGAAAAAAAGCCTAAAAAGAAAATGAATGCAGCCACCACATCCAAGGACAGGTGAGCTGCGATAAATGTGATTTTTTTATTTTTGGCTTTGGATAGTTTTTAATCTGGCTGGGATTATTGCCTGTATTGTGTACCAGCCAGTGGCAGCCAATCAGATACAGCTTTTAGTTCATCTTTTTGTGTTGCACTGCTCCTTCCAATCTAACACTCATCTTTCTCTCTTTCTAAGGACGATTCACCGATTCCCATGAGCTGTCTGAGCTGGGTAAGCACAATCTTTCCTTTTTCTATGTGTCATGTTGAAACCATAATGCTACATGCAATGTGCGCAATATTACGCAACGCCGCGTGTCATCGCAGTGTGTCGCAACGTGCTGCAATGGAGGAGATGAATGGAGGATCATTTTGTGACACTTCAATAAAGTTGAAATAAAAAAATAAAAAAGTGAACTGTGTGATACATTGTAACAACGCATCGCATTGTCTGTAGAAAATAAAGACCAGCATGCATGTGTTGTAGTGTGCAGGTTGGTGTGAATGATCGCTAAGCACCGAGGGGTCTGCAGAGTCCATTCCCCATACAAGACAGCCGTCATATTCTACTGTAGTTGGTTTATTATTATTGGTGAACACTGTGGTGGTCAATGTAATAGATATAGGGGACCTTTAAAGTGATTGTAAAGTCAGAAGGTTTTTTTTATCTTAATGCATTCTATGCATAAGGCCGCTTTCACACTTGTGCGACCTAAAAGTCGCATGATTTTACCGCGATTTTGCTGCCGCAAATTTGATGTGATTTTGACTGGGCTTGAAGCAATGCCTATGTCTTTGGATCTCAATGCATTAAAATTGGGACACAAGTAGTGCAGGGACTACTTTGAAGTCGGTGCAACTTCAAGTCGCACAGATATGAACGGTACTCATTGGAAATAATGGAGAACAACTTGTCATGCGATTTTTGCAGTTCCTAATCGCAGGACAAGTTGCATAAGTGTAAAAGGGGCCTTATAGTAATCAGTGCAGCGCTAGCAACAAAGTGACATGACGTGCTGTGAAAACAAATTCATACATCAACCACAGTGATAAATATATAAAAATACAAAAATAAATATATTATAGAGATCGTGCAAGAAGTGTCCTTATCCTAAAAAAGTGTCCATGGATTATAAAAGTGAAAACACACTCCAGTAGTGAAGAAAACACTATCCTTAGGGAGGAACCACAAGTCCCAGCATGCAGGTAGAGCCAATCTTCCCAACTCCTGAAAGAAAAGGGGGCACCAGCAAGTGTGATAAAAAATTGGCCGCTTACCAAATAGATTTGGCTTCCAAATTATTGGACAAGCCTTGAGCGCTTTTTGAGGATTTTCCTCACCAGGTAGAAATCACCAGGGTAATTCATTCATAGAAATCCCCAGGGTAATTCATTCATAGAAATCCCCAGGGTAATTCATTCATAGCAATCACCAGGGTAATTCATTCCTAGAAATCCCCAGGGTAATTCATTCATAGCAATCACCAGGGTGATTCATTCATAGCAATCACCAGGGTGATTCATTCATAGCAATCACCAGGGTGATTCATTCATAGCAATCACCAGGGTAATTCATTCATAGCAATCACCAGGGTGATTCATTCATAGCAATCACCAGGGTGATTCATTCATAGAAATCCCCAGGGTGATTCATTCATGGAAATCCCCAGGGTAATTCATTCATGGAAATCACCAGGGTAATTCATTCATGGAAATCACCAGGGTAATTCATTCATAGCAATCCCCAGGGTAATTCATTCAAAGGGTTTGCAGATGATATACAAAATCCAAGGGCCATGAAAATAAATAGAAGGATCCATAGCGTAATACAGTTAAAAGAAATTCTATTTATTATAAGAGGATACACTCACATGATACAATGTGTAAACCAACATGTATAAAAATCCTAGGCGAACCAGGTGCAGCGTTCCTGTAAGAATCGGCCGAGGGGCGTGGTGACGTCACGTCTGGTCCCTCCCAAAGCATTTCGTCGTACGTTTGACGTCGTCAGGGCAGTGAAAGTCTATGCATTAAAGCGGAGTTCCACCTAACCCCCTGACATGCCGCCACAGTTGGCATGTCATTTTTTTTGGGGGGGGGGAGCGGGTACCTAGTTTTGACAGGTACCCGCTCCCACTCGGAACACCGCGGCGCCCAGAGCAGAAGTTCTTCTCTCCCCCTCCCTCCCTGCAATCTTCTGGGACATGTCAGGCCAATCAAGACAGGCAGCGTGACTCGCGCAGTCCATACCCGGCTGTGAAGCCGCAAGCTGTCACAGCCGGTTGCCCACGCTAGTGATGCCGGTGCCGCTGAGACCAGAGGGAGAGGATGGAGGCTTCGGGCGGCAGCATCGCTGGATCGTGGAACAGGTGAGTATGTGTTTGTTAAATGTCAGCAGATACACTTCTTGTAGCGGCTGACTTTTAATAAACACAGAAAAGGCTGGAGCTCCACTTTAAGATTAAAAAATACCTTCTGTGTGCAGCAGTCCCCCCCCCCCCCCTCAATACTTACCCGAGCCCCATCTCTATCCAGTGATGTTGTAGGAGTGTCTCGGCTGCCCGGGACTCTCCCTCCTCATTGGCTGAGATGGCAGCCCAGAGCCATTAGCTCCCACTGCTGTCAATCAAAGTCAGGGAGCCAATGAGGAAAGAGGGGGCGGGCCTGGCTACGACTCCATGTCTGAATGGACACACTGAGCTGTGACTCTGCTCAGGAGCCCCCATAGCGAGCTGCTTGATGTGGGGGCACTCAACAGGAGGGAGAAGGGAGGAGCCAGGAGAGCCGAAGAGGGACCCGATTCAGTGAATGTAATGCTACAGAAAGCAGACACTGCAGATGTGCAACAAGAGACGGTCAGAGAGTGCAGACGTGCAACAAGAGACGGTCAGAGAGTGCAGACGTGCAACAAGAGACGGTCAGAGACTGCAGACGTGCAACAAGAGACGGTCAGAGACTGCAGACGTGCAACAAGAGATGATCAGAGACTGCGGACGTGCAACAACTGAGGACACATTACGTGAGACTGCTTTTACCCGCCACAGGATTTCTACTCCTGTTCATCTCGTTCTGAGATTTACTCAGCTCTGCCGCACAGTCCTGTCTGGCAGGGAAGGAGACCAGATTTTTCTGCTGCAGTTAAGTAACACTTACAGGTCTAGTTCCTCCCCCAGACTGTGATTGGACAATGAAAGGAGAAGCAGCGGACAGATGAGCTCATCTTTCTGTTACTCTTCTCTCCATTCCTATCAGCAGCATGTTCCTAATTAGCACATGATCCCTGCGACACAACTCACTGTGGCTCCCTAGACTGCTTCTCCCTCTCCCAGTCTGAGCTTTACTGTACAGGGACCACAAGAGGATGATGTAAAGTGCTGCAATATATAAATCCTGTATAATAAAATATGAAGTCAAATGTAGGGACTCGCACTGTCTGCATCAAAAATCCACCTTCAATGAAATGCTCCTGATTACAGAGCTGAGATAATTTGTGTAATTTATTTGTGAATGAAGCTCTGCGATTGGCTGCTTCTTCTAGTGTTCTTACAGCCTGTTTTTCTGTGTCAGTTTATTCATCGTCCAATCTTCTGGCCTTACTGAATGACGGGATCCTGAGGAAAGAGCTGCTGAAACCTCCCCCCACTGTGAGTACTAGGGGGGGGGGATTATTTTATTTCTATTCCACCCATGGTTTAACCACTTCACCTCCAGAAGGTTTTACCCCCTTCATGACCAGGAGATTTTTTGCTATTCAGCACTGTGCTACTTTTACTGGTAATTGCACATTAAGACCCGTTCACACTGGGGTGACTGGGGTGACCCGACTTGCCGGGGCGACCTGTGAAGTCGTGGTGCGCAGCTTGCACCGCGACCTCGGAGCGGCCGCCACAGACTTCATAACATTAAAGTCAATGCAGGTCGCTCCAGGTCGCCCTGAAGTAGTGCAGGACCCTTTTTCTAAGTCGGAGCGACTTGTGTCACTCCTATTAGAACGGGTCCTGTGCTAATCTATGGCAGGTCGCCTGACAGGTCGCCCCAGTGTGAACGGGGTCTTATGCAGCACTCTACACAAGCTACATTTTTATATAATTTTTAGTTTTTTTTTTTTTTTGTTTACACAAATACAGCTTTTCTTAAGGCTGCATTCGCGGTTCCGCCCGCGATCCGGAGATTTATTGCAAATCGCGGGACGCCTAGCGTTGCCCGTTGATTTGCAATAGCCCCCCAAACGCCGAGCGATGTTGCCGCGATTTCCGCCTGCCGAATCGCGGCAACATCGCGCAAACAAAATCGCGGGACGCAATACGCTCCAAAGAAGCTCTTGTACTTCTTTGGAGCGTATTGCGTCCCGCGATTTTGTTTGCGCGATGTTGCCGCGATTCGGCAGGCGGAAATCGCGGCAACATCGCTCGGCGTTTGGGGGGCTATTGCAAATCAACGGGCAACGCTAGGCGTCCCGCGATTTGCAATAAATCTCCGGATCGCGGGCGGAACCGCAGCGGTTCTGCCCGCGATCCATACGCTCACATGTGAACGGAGCCTTAGTGGTATTTCATCACTTCTGGGTGTTTTTTTTTTTATTATATAAACGAAGAAAGCCTAAAAAATTTAGAAAAAGAAACCCCAATATTTTTTACTTTTCTGCTATAAAACCTATCCAATAAAAAATTTTTAAAAATCTAAATTGTGTTTTTTTTTTTTTTTTTTTTTTTTTTTTTTTTTTTTTTTCTAAATTTAGGCCAAAATGTATTCTGCTACTTGTCTTTGATAAAAAAAAAAAAAAAAGGTGTATATTGTTAGATTTGCATGAAAGTTAGTCTAACAACTACGGTGTGTGTGTAAGCGCTGCGTAAATTGACAGCGTTTATATAAGTACCTGAAATAAATAAATATAAATATATAAAATATACTGGCATTTTTATTACTATTTTTTTTTTTTTTTTTTTTTTTTTTAATAATGGTAATGGCGGTGGTCAACGACTTATAGTGGGACTGTGACACTGACACTGTCAACTCCAGTGACACTAATACAGTGACCAGTGCTAATACTATACAATGTTACTGTACTAATGACACTGGGAAGGGGTTAAAGCATACCTCCCAATTTTTTGAGATGGGAACGAGGGACACCTATTAGCAAAAGTATATAGGCATGGGACACACCCCCTTAAAGGAGAATTGTACAGAAAAAAAAAAAAAAAAAAGGAAAAAGATTAGTTAAACCCACAAGTTGTCTTCTTCCTTCTCTTTTTTTTTTTTTTTTTTTTTTGAAATATATAAATGCAGCAATTTAGAAACGGGATGAAAGGTTTAGCACTGGGAAAAAGTGCATTTAATATATAACTATATAGATCAGACAAAAATGAGGAGGAAACAGGGACAGTTTCTCGAAATCAGGGACAGTTCCTCGAAATTGAGGACAGTTGGAAGGTATGGTTAAAGTATAACTAAAGGCAAAACACTTTATTTTTTTTTTTGGATTTGCCAACACAGGGCTCTCTTCTGTCATTTGCTTAGCCGATGAGTGGGTTGTGGCCATAAATCATTGACCGGGACCCGCTAATTGACTTGTGCTGTAGCAAATGACCGCATATCTGGGGTGGTGGGCATACGGGGCCGCTCTGCTGCAGTATAACTATGGTGGGTGGCCCTAAAGTGGTTTAATGGGAGCTAAACTGTACCTGGGCACCACAAACTGAAAACACTATTTAACCACTTCCCGCAAAGTAACGTATATATACGTCGGCAAACTTTGCAGTAGTTTAGTTTCAGTACCGGGATGGTGCCTCTAGCTAGAGGCACCATCCCGGTACTGTGGTTTACAGCCATCGGCTTTCCGTCAGTAACGACCGGTGCTCGGGAGCCGCTCGATCGTTACCCAGTTGAGCTGGAGGGGATGTCCCCCCCTCCCCCCCCCCCCAACCGCCTTGCGTGACTTTGTCCCACCGGGAGCCCCGAGCACCCAGCCGGCACGTCCGCCGGCAGGATGGAGTCCCGATCAAAGCCGGACCCTCCATCCCTCCATAAAGAGTACCTGTCACTGCATATTGGTGTCCCAAGGGATGTTTACATTGCTTGTGATAGCAATAAAAGTGATCAGATTTTTTTTTTTTTTAAAACCTGTAATAAAGATAAAAAAAAAAATAAAATAAATAGGAAAAAAAAAAAAAGATTTAGCCGCCCCCGTCACCGTTAGCTTGCGCACAAAAAAAACGTATACGGAAGTCGAGCCGCAAATGAAATCGCTGTCCAAACCACACATGTGAGGTATCGCCACGATCGCCAGAGCGTGGGCAATAATTAAAAAAAAGAGCTACACTCTAACTCTAAACCGATAACCGATAAAAAAAAAAAATGTAAAGCGTCGCCTATTGAGATCTTTATTGACCGTAGTTTGTCGCCATCCCACGGGGGGGGGGCGCAATTTTAAACCGTAACATGTTGGGTATCTATTTACTCGGCCTGACATCATCTTTTCTAATATACAAAAAAAATGGCTAACTTTACTGTTTAGTATTTTTTAAATGCAGTGAAATGTGATTTTTCTAAATTTTTCCAAAAAAATGGCTGCACAAATACTGTGTGACAAAAAATATTGCAATGACCGACATTTTATTCTCCAGAGTCTTTGCTAAAAAAATATATATAATGTTTGGGGGCTCTAAGTAGTTTTCTAGGAAAAAATACTGGTTTTAACTTGTAAACAAAAAGTGTCTGAAATAGGCCTGGGGCTTAAGTGGTTAATTAATTTTAATATTCAAAGCAAACTCTCCCATCCACCCATATCTCCATGATTTATATCCCTTTTACAAACACCCCACTAGCATTTTTATCCACGGCCATCTTTAATAGGAGCAAATGATTCATGTGGCATTTACTTCCTATAATCCATCTGCCCTTAGCTCATGCATGCAGGCAGAGGACATTCTTGGCTGAGAAAACCCCTTTTCCAGATAAAAGACTTGTCCTAGGCCAGAAACCAGGAAGCAACTGAAGAAATGTAAAAAAAAAAAAAAGTTTAAAACAGGAAAGTATATTATATTTACTTATCTATTTACTAAGGTTAGCAGCATAAGGATTAAAAATAGTTAATGTTCTACCTCAAAAAAAATAGTTAATGTTGATTGAGAGAGGTTTTTTGTTCAGCTTTAAAGATGCCCTCCAGTCAAAACTGAAAGTGAAGCCTTTAAAGTGCATTTAAAGCCAAGGCATTTCTCACCCCCCCTACATACTTACCTGTTCCTCACTCCATCCAGTTCTGTGCCCGTCTGTAGCGGCTCTCTCCTATCTACCTGCAATCACAGGACACAGAGGCAACAGTGGGAGCAATTGGCTCCTGTTTCTGTCAATCAAATCCTGTAAGCAGGGGGCAGGGCGGAGGCGGGCTGTGTGTGTGTCTATGGACTGTCCTCAATTGTTTATGTAATACAGAAGATGCTCAGAGATGGCGTGGTACAAGTAGGTTCTCCTTTAGAAATCATGGGCCCCATACATGGATCTGTAAGACTAAGCATGCAGAGTTCAGGAGTGCGCTATGTGCAGGCTTCAAACCCCCTCTCCTCGGCTCTGACCTCTGCAGGCGTGCACTACGTATAGAGTTTTGGAGTGCACTACATGCAGGGTTCAGGAGTGCCCTATGTAGAGAGGGCAGGGACGAGGAGTGCCCTATGTAGAGAGGGCAGGGACGAGGAGTGCCCTATGTAGAGAGGGCAGGGACGAGGGGTGCGCTGCGTAGAGAGGACAGGGTCGAGGGGTGCGCTGTGTAGAGAGGACAGGGTCGAGGGGTGCGCTGCGTAGAGAGGGCAGGGTCGAGGGGTGCCCTGCGTAGAGAGGGCAGGGTCGAGGAGTGCCCTATGTAGAGAGGGCAGGGACGAGGGGTGCCCTGCGTAGAGAGGGCAGGGTCGAGGAGTGCCCTGCGTAGAGAGGGCAGGGTCGAGGAGTGCCCTGCGTAGAGAGGGCAGGGTCGAGGAGTGCCCTGCGTAGAGAGGGCAGGGTCGAGGGGTGCCCTGCGTAGAGAGGGCAGGGTCGAGGGGTGCCCTGCGTAGAGAGGGCAGGTTCGAGGGGTGCCCTGCGTAGAGAGGGCAGGTTCGAGGGGTGCCCTGCGTAGAGAGGGCAGGTTCGAGGGGTGCCCTGCGTAGAGAGGGCAGGTTTGAGGGGTGCCCTGCGTAGAGAGGGCAGGTTTGAGGGGTGCCCTGCGTAGAGAGGGCAGGTTCGAGGAGTGCTCTGCGTAGAGAGGGCAGGTTCGAGGAGTGCTCTGCGTAGAGAGGGCAGGTTCGAGGAGTGCTCTGCGTAGAGAGGGCAGGTTCGAGGGGTGCTCTGCGTAGCGAGGGCAGGGTCGAGGAGTGCTCTGCGTAGAGAGGGCAGGTTCGAGGGGTGCTCTGCGTAGCGAGGGCAGGTTCGAGGAGTGCTCTGCGTAGAGAGGGCAGGTTCGAGGAGTGCTCTGCGTAGAGAGGGCAGGTTCGAGGAGTGCTCTGCGTAGAGAGGGCAGGTTCGAGGGGTGCTCTGCGTAGCGAGGGCAGGTTCGAGGAGTGCCCTGCGTAGAGAGGGCAGGGTCGAGGAGTGCCCTGCGTAGAGAGGGCAGGTTCGAGGAGTGCCCTGCGTAGAGAGGGCAGGGTCGAGGAGTGCCCTGCGTAGAGAGGGCAGGGTCGAGGAGTGCCCTGCGTAGAGGGCAGGGTCGAGGAGTGCCCTACATAGAGAGGGCAGGGTCGAGGAGTGCCCTACATAGAGAGGGCAGGGTCGAGGATTTAAAGGAAATCTCCTTTTAGGAGAAATTAAACATTTTTGTTTTTGAGCACCATTGCAGCATTTGCTGGATGACATAAATAGCTTGCTGCTTCCTGTCGCTTGTTGCCTGGATACCGATACCAATAATAGCAGCCAGTATGACACATATGTCATGTACTTTGCTGTGGAAGTGATAATGGATGCTTCTGAGTATCACAAGTGCTTATTATGGCCAGCAAAGATTTTCTAGGATGTCGGCGAATCTGTCACTGAGCGCCAATCATTTATCCAGAGAAAAGGAAGCAACATTTTTGGGCAATGATTGTAATGTCTATGGGCACCCAGTTATTAAGTCTTGGAAGGCTGGAGGGGGTTGTTAGAGTAGATCTCAGTGTTTAGAGGAGGCACCATCAGTGGAGTGCTACATGTGTGCTTGTATGGCATGGCTGGGGTCAGCATGGAGTTCCTGGGTCACATTCCACCAGGATCACCGTCTGTATGGAATTTGCATGTTCAGGATTCCCCCTCCACTGCTTAGCTTCCAATCCAAATCCTACTCATTGGAAATGCATACTCGCTAGTCAGCCATAACATTATGACCACTGACATTCATTATCTTGTTATTAGGCAGCAAGTAAACATGTTGTCCCTGAAGTTGATGTGTTGAAATCAGAAAAAAGGGGGAAAATCTTCCGGTCTAGAAGTGGTTAAGGGGGTAAAACCAAAAGAAAATAAAAACATTTATAGGCCCCTTTCACACTGATTGGTTTTTGCTGCACATTTCCAGGGTGACAAAAGGGCATAAAATCATGAAATCCCCATGAAATCCAATGTAATTGTTTACACTGCAGGTGCGCTGCGCTTTGAAAAGAAAGTCCAACCTGCAGCATCTTTCGTGCAGTTTTTTAAAAGCGCATTAAAAAAAAAAAAAAGGCATCTTCCGTTGCAAGTCAATGGAAACGTATCGGTGTGAAAATGCCTATAATCATAAAATGTAAAATAGAATACAGCAAGGTTAAAAGGAATCATAAGATCACTGCAACCCCACTAATATTCACAACTCTGATAGATCACAGGAGCTGCCAAACAGAATTCTAATCCTTTTTGCAGATAAATAGTTCACATCCATGGATTTCACCTGTATTTAGCTGCTCCTTCTTTTTTTTTTTTTTTATTTGAATCGGTATAAATTATCTTGTGTGTGTAATAGATTGTAAGCTCCACTGGAGTAATTCTTCTTCTATGTCTGCTGTTAAGTGGATGTGACTTTTTTTCCCTGTTCTGCCTTCATTTACAGGATGAATCCCGGCAGCGTCTTCTCAACTGGCTCGGCATCTTGGAAAGTCTAGAAGTCTTCCTGGAAATTGGATCAGCAAGAGTGTGGGGCGATCGGACGAGATGGGCCGCCATTTTACTTATCCAGCTGCTCAAGTAAGGACGGTGTGCCGCCTCCAGCCATTTATATGCGCAATGCAAATGCTTCTACTTTGTGTCTATAGCTTATTAGACCCGTGCAGAACGAGGAAATTAGTTTTGTTTTGATTCGTTATTTACATATATTAATTTAGTTAAATTCATATAATTTTGTTTTAAGGATTCGTTTTTTTTCAAAATGGATTTGAATTTTCAGAATTCGGTCAAATTGAACTTAATTTGACCAAATTCGGAAATTTCAGATCAAATTCGATTCCATTCGAATTTATTCTATTCAAAATCCAAATTTTGGAAGATGGTTATATTCTTTCTATTCTATTGTGGTTTCTTTTTTTTTTTTTTTTTCTATTCTATTCCTTTTATTTTCTGTTCTACTATTTTTTATTCTGTTCTACTATTTAATTCTGTTCTTTTATT
This sequence comes from Pelophylax lessonae, assembly GCF_965119305.1. Classification (NCBI taxonomy): domain Eukaryota; kingdom Metazoa; phylum Chordata; class Amphibia; order Anura; family Ranidae; genus Pelophylax; species Pelophylax lessonae. The sequence goes on along the minus strand of NC_138777.1, from coordinate 42,837,066 downwards.
TTCTATTTTTTTGTTCTGTGTTTCACTCCTTGTCTTTTCTAGTCTATTCCTTTTATTTTCCATTCAGAAATTCGAATTCAAATAGAATTTTGTTTCATTTTTTCCGATTCATTTAAATTCGTTACTATTGTAATTTTGGAAATTCCGATATATCCAAATAAAGAAAAATTTGTCAGAATTTTGATTTGGAACGAAACGAGCCACACCTGTCTATAGCTTATGTTGTTTCTATCGTTCAGAGGTCTTCAAACTTTTTTTAGTATGAGGGTCACATTGTTTAATTTAAAAAAATTTGCATGTTGAAAAAATCCTGAAGAAAGCCCCCCCCCCCCCCCTTTACATTAGAGACATCCCTATATCAGAATACCCATTAGGGTTCCCATCAAAGCCCCCCCCCCCCTTACATCAAAGCCCCCTTACATCAAAGCCCTCTTACTTCAGAATTCTTATTCTAGTTCACCCTAAAATCAGAGTCCTCCCTTACATCAGAGTCCCCCCACACTCTTAACATTAGAAGCAGAGACTATAAGTAGCTTCTGCTGACCTTAACCCTCAATCTGTCCAAATTTTGGACAGTACAATGCATGTGCGGTGCCAGCCCCCCCCCCCCCCCCATTAACCCCTAATAAGTCTCTAATTATGTGAGATCTAACATTAAAACCACTTGATCTTACCAGATCTAGCAAATATCCATTAGCCTGAATGATTTTTGGCCAGAAAACTTGATAAGGGCGGGCCAGCCCCAGCCCCAGCCCCCCCCCTTAATCACCTAACAAGTCTCAATGTGAGATCGAACGTTAAAACCATTTGATCTGACTGGATCTAACAAAATAGCTTCCAAAATAACTGTTTGGTCAATTTATATATAGGGGGAGCTGATGACGGTTTAGCCCCTCCAGCAAATAACTCAATATTGCTTCTTCTGTGTGAGATCTAACGCAAACGCCAATTGATCTGACCTGATCTAACGAACTGCATACGTTTTTTATTCAAAAATTTTGATTTTCGGGGGGGGGCTAACTAGTGGCCCATGGGCCGTAATTTGGAAATCCATGCTCCTTTATTGTTTTTGGTTATGCTGCCACCTTGTGGTGGTAGTTTTGACTACCTGTGCCCTGTTGGCACCTCCTTCACTCTGCAAAAGTTGATTTACAAATTGTCTGAGCCAGGTGGGCAATTAGGAGCCAAACAGTGGTTTTATCCGATGCAGTCACTTTTTGGGTATTCAGGCAGCTGCAGGTGCTTTGACTGTCCAAATACAACAGCCAACCAGGGAGAGTCTTCCATCCATGCTGTTTATTGTGGACGGGGAAATTGTTTGATTTCTCTGTTTCAAGACACACAGCCATCACCGGATTGCATGTAGACAAGAAGTGGCTGCAAAGAGGCTGTGAGAAAGAATGAGTGAGATATAATGGAGGAGGAAAAAAAGGGGACAGCAGTATTTTATTTTAAAAATGAAGATCGTTTATTTAGCAAAAAAATGTCATTCATTTATGGTTTAACCACTTCCATACCGCTGAATGTCATATAACTTCCTGGGCTTTCAGTGGAGATATCTGAATGATGGGTGCAGCTACAGGCATCATTCAGATTTATTTATTTATTTCTGCTGGCGATTTCCCTACACAGTAAAAGCAATCATAGCGGCAGTTCAGCCCCTTGACAGGCGGCGGAAGGGGACGTCCGGCTCACCCATGCGATCGATGAACCTGAGAAGGAATCCGCCAGCGGCGGAAGTTTACCATAGAGCTGACCGAGGACCAGATGGTTTCATGTTATCTCTATGACTCCGTGAGGCCGGACACGACGTTATAACGTTGCGTCTGTCCCCAGCAGTTGTAAACAATGCTGTGTGTTCGACTAGAAAGCCTGAGGTGTGTGTGTGTCTGTTTTTTCTTTTTTTTTTTCTCAGGCTTTCCAGTCTAGAGGGGAGATGTGGGGTCTCATAGATCTTATACACCCCACACCTCTGCATAAAGAGGACCTGTCATGCACTTGTCCTATTACAGGGGATGTTTACATTCCTTGTAATGGGAATAAAAGTGATAAAAAAAAAAAAAAATTAAAAACCATAAAAAAATTAAACCCCCCCTTCTCCTCGTGCTCGCACTCCGAAGCAAATGCATGCGTAGGACGCGCTCGCATATGTAAACGACGTTAAAACCACACATGTGAGATATCGCCGCGAACATTCGAGCGAGAGAAATCATTCTAACACAAGACCTTCTCTGGAACTTTAAACTGGTAACCTGTTAAACAAATTTAAAGCGTCGCCTACAGAGATTTTTAAGTACCAAAGTTTGGCGCCATTCCACGAGTGTGCACATTTTCAAAGCGTGACATGTTGGGTATCTATTTACTCGGTTTATCATCATCTTTCAGATTATGCACAAAAATTGGGCTAATCTTATTGTTTGTTTTTTTTTTTTAATTCATTAAACTTTTTTTTTTTTTTTCCCAAAAAATTTATATAATATATATTATAATATTTTTGGGGGAATCCTTTTCTAGCAAAAAAAAACATGATTTTTACATGTAGGAGAGGAATGCCGGAATTCGCCCAGCATGGAAGCGGTTAAGGCGCCTTTCACACTTGTGCGACTTTTTGGGACTGCAAAGTTGCATGACAAGTGGTACCTCATTATTTCCAATGAGTACCATTCATATCTGTGCGACTTCAAGTTGCAGCGACTTCAAAGTAGTCCCTGCACTACTTTTGTCTGACTTTATTACAACTTGAGGTCCATAGACGTCAAGGCATTGCTTCAAGTCATGGCTAAGTCGCGTCAAAGTCCCTGACATTCAGGTCTTACAAGTGTGAAAGGGGCCTAAGTGTTTGATGTATGTCAGTTGTGTTCAATAGCTTTACTGTATGTTTATAAATGTCTCATTTTGAGTTGTTCTGTCCCTCTAAATTCTTTCTCTTCCATCAGGGCCTGTCTACGGTTAGTGCTTCTCTTCTGGTATAAATCAGGCATACAGAATTGTCCTCCTATTGCTCCTTTGGACCGAGAAGGTGTCCTGAATCACACAGGTGCGGTCCCTATGCAGTACTAAGTTCCAGAAAACTCTAGAGCTTTTGAAAACTTATATGTAATGCACCTCAGTCCTTTAAATCCACATAAATAAGGACCAAATTTGAGATTAAAGGAACCCTGTACAGTACTGCAATCACTATGAAGACTTCCATTGCTGGCCATCTTCTATAAATGCAAAGCATTCTCTGAATGGCGCCTGTGCTGAGCAGCCGACCTCCTGTATTCAGAATGAGCAGGACAATCACTCAGCACAGGACCCAGAAGCAGGAGGAGATCGCTGGAGTAGTGGTGTCTAATTCAGGGATTTCCAGCTTCCAGGGGCATCAGCCAGGTATGATGTATATACATAGTTACATGTAACTATGTACAGTGCCTTGCGAAAGTATTCGGCCCCCTTGAACTTTGCGACCTTTTGCCACATTTCAGGCTTCAAACATAAAGATATAAAACTGTAATTTTTTGTGAAGAATCAACAAGTGGGACACAATCATGAAGTGGAACGAAATTTATTGGATATTTCAAACTTTTTTAACAAATAAACTGAAAAATTGGGCGTGCAAAATTATTCAGCCCCCTTAAGTTAATACTTTGTAGCGCCACCTTTTGCTGCGATTACAGCTGTAAGTCGCTTGGGGTATGTCTCTATCAGTTTTGCACATCGAGAGACTGAAATTTTTGCCCATTCCTCCTTGCAAAACAGCTCGAGCTCAGTGAGGTTGGATGGAGAGCGTTTGTGAACAGCAGTTTTCAGTTCTTTCCACAGATTCTCGATTGGATTCAGGTCTGGACTTGGCCATTCTAACACCTGGATATGTTTATTTGTGAACCATTCCATTGTCGATTTTGCTTTATGTTTTGGATCATTGTCTTGTTGGAAGACAAATCTCTGTCCCAGTCTCAGATCTTTTGCAGACTCCATCAGGTTTTCTTCCAGAATGGTCCTGTATTTGGCTCCATCCATCTTCCCATCAATTTTAACCATCTTCCCTGTCCCTGCTGAAGAAAAGCAGGCCCAAACCATGATGCTGCCACCACCATGTTTGACAGTGGGGATGGTGTGTTCAGGGTGATGAGCTGTGTTGCTTTTTTAGCTAAACATAACGTTTTGCATTGTTGCCAAAAAGTTTGATTTTGGTTTCATCTGACCAGAGCACCTTCTTCCACATGTTTGGTGTGTCTCCCAGGTGGCTTGTGGCAAACTTTAAACGACACTTGTTTTGGATATCTTTAAGAAATGTCTTTCTTCTTGCCACTCTTCCATAAAGGCCAGATTTGTGCAGTATACGACTGATTGTTGTCCTATGGACAGAGTCTCCCAGCTCAGCTGTAGATCTCTGCAGTTCATCCAGAGTGATCATGGACCTCTTGGCTGCATCTCTGATCAGTCTTCTCCTTGTATGAGCTGAAAGTTTAGAGGGATGGCCAGGTCTTCGTAGATTTGCAGTGGTCTGATACTCCTTCCATTTCAATATTATCGCTTGCACAGTGCTCCTTGGGATGTTTAAAGCTTGGGAAATCTTTTTGTATCCAAATCCGGCTTTAAACTCCTCAAACAGTATCTCGGACCTGCCTGGTGTGTCCCTTGTTCTTCATGATGCTCTCTGCGCTTTAAACGGACCTCTGAGACTATCACAGTGCAGGTGCATTTATACGGAGACTTGATTACACACAGGTGGATTCTATTTATCATCATTAGTCATTTAGGTCAACATTGGATCATTCAGAGATCCTCACTGAACTTCTGGAGAGAGTTTGCTGCACTGAAAGTAAAGGGGCTGAATAATTTTGCACGCCCAATTTTTCAGTTTTTTATTTGTTAAAGTTTGAAATATCCAATAAATTTCGTTCCACTTCATGATTGTGTCCCACTTGTTGCTGATTCTTCACAAAAAAATTACAGTTTTATATCTTTATGTTTGAAGCCTGAAATGTGGCAAAAGGTCGCAAAGTTCAAGGGGGCGAATACTTTCGCAAGGCACTGTATGAAATCTCCATACCTGGAACTCATTTTTAATAAACACCTTTATGCTCAACACCAATAAATCCCATTACATGACATATAAGAATATCATAAAAACACTTCAGTTTAATACACAGCACTTGTATGCAATATACGTGTATATGTATCACATTGTATTTATTCAATTGAAAATGTAAGCAGTACAAACCAAATATAAAATACAAAATCAAAAGCATTTTATTGCCATGACATCTAGTGGTAGTATAGTAAAACTGCACCTTATTTTCAATCTCCTTTACCCACAGTGAAAGTTTATTTTAACCTAAGAACAAACATTTTATATATAGCAGCATTACAGTCCTCTGATAAAATGGGTCCAGAAGGGGAGGTTCAGCTCTTCCCCCTAACCACTACCCCCTCCCCCCACCCTCCCTCTGCCACAACTCAAGTGTTTTTTTTTTTTTTTTTTGCGGGGAGGGGTATCTGCTTTGGACTGGTACCTGCTCCATTTTCCAGTCGATTAGGACAGGTACCTGCTCCAACTTCCAGTCGATTGGGACCGGTACCTGCTCCATTTTCCAGTCGATTATGACAGGTACCTGCTCCATTTTCCGGTCGATTATGACAGGTACCTGCTCCAACTTCCAGTCGATTAGGACAGGTACCTGCTCCAACTTCCAGTCGATTGGGACCGGTACCTGCTCCATTTTCCAGTCGATTAGGACAGGTACCTGCTCCATTTTCCAGTCGATTAGGACAGGTACCTGCTCCATTTTCCAGTCGATTAGGACAGGTACCTGCTCCAACTTCCAGTCGATTAGGACAGGTACCTGCTCCAACTTCCAGTCGATTGGGACCGGTACCTGCTCCATTTTCCAGTCGATTAGGACAGGTACCTGCTCCATTTTCCAGTCGATTAGGACAGGTACCTGCTCCATTTTCCAGTCGATTAGGACAGGTACCTGCTCCAACTTCCAGTCGATTAGGACTGTTACCTGCTCCAACTTCCAGTCGATTGGGACCGGTACCTGCTCCAACTTCCAGTCGATTGGGACAGCTACCTGCTCCAACTTCCAGTCGAATTGCCGCAGCAGATCCACCGAAAGTTCTTGTATTCCCCCACCCCGGCAACCTTCTAGGGACACATCACAGGTCCCAGAAGGCTGCGGGCCCATTTACAATGCGCAGCACCTGTCGCTCATGTGAGCAGCTGGCTGTGAAGCTGCAAGTAATCATGGCCGGCTGCCCACAGTTAACATGTCGGGGGCCTGAAGACTGGTGAAGAACCGGCCTGGATGAGGACAACCCGGCATCCTTGGACAGGTGAATGTCTGTTTATTAAAAGTCAGCAGTTGCAGTTTTTGTAGCTGCTCACTTTTTAATTAAAAAAATGACACTGAAAGTGTCGGTCTCCTCTTAAGAAAGGGGGGGATTTTTAAGGCAATGATAACTGAAAAACCATTCATATAATAAAATGTAGCATTTATTAGGCTAAAAAATGACAGACTGTGCCATTATTGTACAGATAGAGAAACACCATGACCGGACGTGGAACACCACCATAGGTCATGGATCACAGAAAAAACACAATACATACAAACATGAATTATAATACATGGAGAAAAAAAATATTATTATAGAGGGAAACAAGGGATAGAAGTATACCCCTCCCGCACCGGGGATCAGAGTCCCAGGAGAGGGAGAATGTTCAATCCAAATGTATACTTCTATCCCTTGTTTCCCTCTATAATAATATTTTTTTTCTCCATGTGTTATAATTCATGTTTGTATGTATTGTGTTTTTTCTGTGATCCATGACCTATGGTGGTGTTCCACGTCCGGTCATGGTGTTTCTCTATCTGTACAATAATGGCACAGTCTGCCATTTTTTAGCCTAATAAATGCTACATTTTATTATATGTATTGTTTTTCAGTTATCATTGCCTTAAAAATCCCCCCCTTTCTTAAGAGGAGACCGACACTTTCAGTGTCATTTTTTTTTATTCGATATATGGGATGATGGCAATTACATGTCACTGATCATCTGGGATCAACCTTTTTGTCGCTGACTTTTTAATTTTTCCAGAACTGACTGAAGCTCCTCTTTAAATTTCTATACTAAGATCTCACCATATCTTTTTCAGGAGAAGAAGACCATGGCAAACCGGACACCTGCTTTGTAGGGAAGCGTTCAAGACGTTGTGTGCGGTCTCTAAATATTAGTAAGTTTAAAGAGGAACTTCATTCCTACATTTTTTTTTTTTTTTTTTTATCCCCCCCCCCCCCCCCCTCTTTCTTACCTTGTTCACTGGGTTGTCCTCCACAAACTATCATGCCCAGCAAATCCAGTGTTGCCTGGTGTATCCCGCTCCTCTGCTTCTGCATGCCGGGTTTCACGCCAGGAGCGTATGTGAAGGTCTGCTTTTTAAAGAACCTGAAAACTTAAATTATGTGTCCCTTTATACTATAGCCACATTGGAACTATTTACAGACGTTCATTTAATGTACCAATCCTTGTACAGAGGCATGGAGATTTGCTTTATTTAAATTCTGTGTTTTATTATATGCTGACCAGGGCATCTCTCAAGGTCCCAGAAAGAGACCGCCAAATGGTTAACTGTCCAGATAAAAGTTTATTCTTCACAGAAATAATGTAAAATCGAGTTTATTTAGTTTAGTTAAATTCAGTTGATTCTTTCAATTCGTATTTAGAATTAGTTGTATGTCTTTTTCTAATTTCCTTTGCATTTACCAATATTATTATTATTATTATTATTATTATTTTTTTTTTTTGCAATTTTAATGTGGCAAAGTGAATGAACATAAGAAAAATCTTCATTAAAATGATTACAATGATTCTTTAAATCATCTTTGGCTTAACAAAAACAGCATTATGCGAAATGTTACTCTAATAACACACAGTCTTTAATTTCAGAAATATGTTTACAGTTCGAATTAGACTGGAATTCGATGTAAAATTAGATTCGAATTTCAATTCCAATTTCTGAAATTTGGACAAATTTTTGTTTTGTTATCCGGAGCATTCGGTAAACTTTGTTTATACTGCAATTCGGGTATTTGGACATATCTGAATAACGAAAAGTTTGTCCAAATGTTTATTCAGGACGAAACGAGCCGCACATGTCTAATTTCAGGGGGACCCCCTTCATCAGGGTTGATCAGTGCACCTAGTCTGCTCTGAGTTTATCTTGAGGTGTCGCTTCTTTGCTGTCCTGACTGGTGAGAGCAGCGCTATAGGGGCATGTGATTAGCAGTGGCGGCCAGTCAATAAGGGGTGCAGGGGCAACGCCCCCCCCCCAAAGTTTTTAACATGTTAACTGTTAATGAACAAAATTTTTTTTTTTTAAATAAATGATAATATATATCACTAAGTGTGTGTGTGGGGTCCTTAAAGTTTTTTGAAAAGCATGTGATTGATGCTGAGAGCTCTAATTGGCTAGTATTAGATTGTCCCCGGGGTGCAGTGCTCTCCCACTTTTGATTTTAGCGAATCTCTATATTGTTTTTTTATATTTGGTCTCGTGATTGGACAGTTCTCAATGCGTAGGGCGGGTCTTTGAGCGCCATCGCATCCTTCACTTCTGGTTTCCAGCTGCTCATCCCGTAGAATGCAGTTCGTTCCGGTCAGTGGCATGCTGTGTATTGCATGCAATTGTTCTTCTACAGATGTGATTTTTTTTTTTTTTTTTTTTGCTTTTTTTGTTTGCGCCAAATTTTTTATAGCACCAGCCACCACTGGTAACTAGTCTCTTTAGTGATCCTGTTGCAGGCAGTGTTGTCACAGCCTCCACCTCCTCCATTCGGAGAACATTTTGCATTCATCAAGAAAACGCAAAGTGTGCTCTGAATGGTGCCCGTGCCAAGCAAGCGACCTCCTGTGTTCAGTAAGCAGTAGGGAAATCGATAAACAAACACAAGGGCGGACCAGCCTAGTGCATTATCCTCTAAAAAGGTTTTATTGAATAAAAGGTATAAAAATACTCACAAACGAGTTCTTGATTCAAGCATATCAAATGGGTATATTGCCATGCGCATCAAGATCATCATCAGGGTGTATCGTCCTCTGAAGCTGGAAAGGCTTACGTGTTTCAAGGCTTAGCCTCTTCCTCAGGGCCTAGTGCTTGGCATGAGACCCGGGAGCTAGTGGAGGTCACTGTACCATCACTCCCATTAGCCATAACCTCTTTTCTGTCCTCTCACTTTAGTACCATGCGATCCAGTGCAGGCAAACACCGTGAATTTGGGGTGTCTTTAGCATTGCATTGACACTCACTGCAGATCACAAGTGCAGTGCGCTTTGAACAGTGCAGGGAAACACAGACTGAACGCACCGCACCGCTTTCTGGTGTGAACTGGCAAGCTAAGGAGCAATACCATAGAGGCAGGTAAGCAGTCTCTTTAGAGATATGCCGCCAACACCAGGAGCGATATTGTGACATGGGCGTAAAGACAGGTGATGGGGCCCAATGTAGAGTCTCTGCTTGGATTCCAGGATCCTTCTCAGGAACTGCTAGGAACATAGCTGGCTTACATACTTCCAGCACTGACAGGTTCGCTATAAGCTGCAGGGAGACTGAGCGCAAATCTCCTATTAAAGCTTCCTCGCCTCCTGGTAAGCGGAGCGCCACTCACAAAACCTGGTTATATAATGCATATTATTGACCTATAGCTGGTAGTGAGAAGCTGTCAGCATGCCGTGCACAATATCATTTTGCAAATTCAGTTTTCCCTGCAGGAGGGAAGGAAGCTGTGATAGAGACTGCTGCGCTACCCGCTGGGTGACAAGTTTACAGAGCCGTGAAGCGGATTATATGTATAGTAGGGGTGCCAGTTTCATTGCGGCTGTTACACAGAAAATGAATACGTTTTTTTTTTTCTTTTTTTTAGGGGGGGGGGGGGTTTTGGTTCTTTGATATGGTCCATCATACAACCAAAAACTGGTTCTGTGTACAGGAACCTTTCACCTACACAGACTACTTCTAGAACAAATATCTTTACTTTAGTTTGCCTTGAAATGTGTTTTTTTTTTTTTCAGTTACAATATTAACCGCTTTGCATCGAAGGGTAAAACAAAGCTAAATGCTTACGCACAATTTTGACATTAGTAAAGCCGTATAACCCCACAACAACTTTGTGCATCCTGGTGGATTACACCTTGCTTTTGTAAGGACAAATTGGGCTTTCATTTGGTGGGAAATCTAATGGATATCTCCTGACTTTTTTTCTTTTTTTTTTTTTTTAATTATCATAGAAAAAGTAGCCCAAATTAGTAAAAAAACAAAAATGGAAATATTTCTTGTTGAACAACCCAAAATAATTTCTCCTGCTCCTGACGATCACAGCAATAACACCTATGTTTATGTTGTTGTATGTACTCGTAGTACAGCTCAAAAGCAATAGTGCGCATTTTTGCTTTTTTTTTTTTTTTTTTTTTTTTAATCATACCTAAAACACATTGACTGACACTAATACTAGTGTGAAAAATTCAATTTTAAAAAAAGAAAATTCTGCCCAAAATGTACTGACCCTGACCTTTGACCCTAACCTAGGCACTAACCTAGATCAAACCTTCATCTAGATATTTTTATTTTTAATTTTATAAATATATTTTATCTATTTTTTTTTTATTTTTTTTCACACTTTTTTTCTTTCCTCTCTGCAAGGAAAGAGAGAGATGCAATATATCCCCTCTATTCACAGAGAGAGAAACACAGGGGTGGGCTTCCCAGTGACTGATCACTGTGATAGCCAATCAGAGGCTATCCCAGCAATCAGGTGACCCAGAACCTGCCGCTGAGACACTGGTCGCTGTGCTGGGAGCACGCTAGCAGCAGAAAGACCGATATGCATATTTGCAGCCCCACGGAAAAAAAGCCCAGCGTGGGAGGAGCCAACGACGTGACGTATACACAGACGGAGGATGCGGCGGCCATCTTGTTGGTTGGTAACCAGCATTCGTGGTTAAGAACACGACTGCTTGCAAGTGGCTGATGTGCTGTTGAATACAATTTTAACTTTAAGTTTCTATACTTCTTTACAATAAATCCCTTTTGAGTATACTGCACTATGAGAGGTGTCCCTACATGACTCGGTGACACCACTTGGAGCATTATAGAAGAACCACGGGGTGAACCATAGGAGGACCTCAAGGCCCCATCTGCTGTGCATAGGAGTTGCTGTCTATATTGACCTTTGTGATGAGGGTCAATGAGATCCAGTAAGAGGCTTTGTGATTGGGTGCTGGTGACGGTCCTTTCACCACTCAGAGGATTTCCTCATTATATGGACATTTCTTCTGGTTTCACCCTTTGTATATGGTCACTGACTCTATCTTAATATTTGATTAGCGCTACCCCCATGTTTACTGTTTGAAAGATCTCTTATTATATTCAAGATCTTGTGTTGGCTGCTTTTCGTTCTACATGGGGGTTGATTAGACTAAAGCTGGCCATACACTATACAATTTTCTTATTCAATTTCCTTTAGATTTACCTTAACTATGTAGTGCAAGGGCCTGTCTGATTACATACAAATTGAAAGTGTTTAGGTTTGACCCTATATCACATGGTTTTGGTAAATCTAAAGCAAAGTTGAACAAGAAAATTGTATAGTGTATGGCCAGCCTTAGGCTTGGCGCAGCGTATTACCATTTATAATGTCACAATCTCTACCTTGTCTGAACAGAGAACACTTTGCATTTATTGAAAATTCAAAGTGTGCTCTGAATGGCGACCATTCTGAGACCTGAAAGCATGTAGAGATCATTGTATTAGCATTGCCCAGTACAGGGATTTCCAGCCTCCACAGGAATCCCCCAGGCATGGCACACACCTACTTACATTGAAAGTATGTAAAAAAAAAAAAAGATTGCCATACCTGGAATTCAGCTTTAACTTGATGACCAGTTTTAGTTACATTTGTCTAAAGCTTTTTTCTTTTTCAAGTCATGTTTCTTTTTCTTTTCTTTTTCCTAATTTTTAGCTCCCTCTGGCCGCAGTCGGTTTTGGCGAAGCCCTCAGGCTTTAGATGGAAAGCAGAGGAACGGTCCAGGTGACGGCAATGCATCATCCACCGACCTGGGGACTCTGGGCACTATGGCAGAAGCAGTTCACGTACTGCGCCCCATCACTCACTGTATCCTTTTACATCTGCACTGTGATATTCTACAATACCTAGCCTGAGAACCTGGGTGTATAGAGGACTGCCATAATGTGGGTAATGGATCACAGAATCCTTTTACTTACAGGATCACAGCCAACCAACCTTTAGAAGTGGATTCACATATGTCCGATGGGTTGCATTAAGGCCGCCATACAAATGAATAGACTGCCAGTGCGTTACTGTACGTTGCGGTGTGCTGCAACTCGGGTTTATTATTAGGCCCCTTTCACACTAGTGCGACATGTCCCACAATTTTGGACCGCAAAATCGTGTGACAAGTCGTTTTCCATTATTTTCAATGAGTCCCATTCATATCAGTGCGTTTTGAAGTTCCTGCACTACTTTGCCACGATTTTATTGCGTTTTGAGCCATAGCCATTGCTTTCAAAATCGCAGCAAAGTCGCGTTAAAATCGCGCCACACCTTAAGCGCTTGCCAATCGCCCGCCTCAGATATACTGCGGCAGGCTGGCTCAGCTGCGCGAACCGGCTTATAGGTACGTCGGTTCGCGGGATGTGCTCCTCAGCGCGTGCATCCCCATTAGGCAACGGTGAAGTTGATCAACGGGGCCGGCAGCCAGGATGTTCGCCGGGCACCCGCAATCGCTCCCCGTGGAGAGAGAATGATGATCTGCTGTTGTAAGCACAGCAGACTGTTGTTCTCTCTTGGAATGAACACAGAGCTCCTGTGATCCTTAGGATCACAGGTCTCTGTTTTGATTGCACAAGTCCCTCCCCCATACAGTTAGAAAGCACTCCCCTAGGCTCACACTTAACCCTTTGATCACCCCTGTGTTAACCCCTTCCCTGCCAGTGTCATTATTACAGTAACAATGCATATTTTTAGCACTGATTACTGTAGTAATGTCACTGGTCCCCCCCAAAAGTGTCAAAAATGTCAGTTAGGGGTCCGATCTGTCCGCCGCAATGCCGCAGATCACCGTCATTACTAGTAAAAAATAAATAAAAAAAAATGAAAAATTACATCGATCTTTTCCCTAGTTTGTAGATGCGATAACTTTTGCACAAACCAATCAAAATACACCTATTGTGATTTTGTTTACCATAAATATGTAGCAGAATACAAATTAGCCTAAAATGAAGAAAACCTTTTGATTTTTCCTTTTTTTTTTTTTTTTTTATACCCCCCCCCCCCCTCCCTTCTCTTTACCCAACCACTAGTGTCAATGAGCCCTAATAGTGTACCAGACATGGTAAATGTTTTAATGCATTGAACCTTAACCTACTGCTCAGTGGCAGGCTTAGCTGTATGGGGTCAGAAATCCTGGAAGCCGTGGCTCCTGGCGGCTGCCTTGGATGTTGGCAGGTTAGTTTTACTACAGTTCATTCTTCAATTTATTATGGGGCAAAGGCTGGACAGAATTGGGTAACTTGGCACTAAGGTGTGTGTGTATGTGTGTGTGTGTGTGTGTGTGTGTGTGTATATATATATATATATATATATATATATATATATACATACATACATACATACATACATACATACATACATACATACATACATACATACATACATACATTATATATATATAATTTGTGTGGCTAGAGACAGATGATCGCCCCCGGATGCAAACCACTTGTCTTGGGGTAGATATCTGTCCCTAACTTCATGTGCAATTACTGTATATATCTGTCCCTTACTGCAGGTAGTCACTCCATGTGCAATTATACAGTGCCTTGAAAAAGTATTCATACCCCTTGAAATTTTCTACATTTTGTCATGTTACAACCAAAAACATAAATGTATTTTATTGGGCTTTTATGTGATAGACCAACACAAAGTGGCACATAATTGTGAAGTGGAAGGGAAATGATAAATGGTTTTCGAAATGTTTTACAAATAAATATCTGAAAAGTGTGGAGTGATTTGTATTCACCCCCCTGAGTCAATAGAATAGAACCGCCTTTCACTGCAAGTCTTTTTGGGGATGTCTCTACCAGCTTTGCACATATAGAGAGTAAAAGTTTTGCCCATTCTTCTTTGCAAAATAGCTCAAGCTCTGTCAGACTGGATGGAGAGCGTCTGCGAACAGCAATTTTCAAGTCTTGCCAGAGATTCTCAATTGGATTTAGGTCTAGACTTTGACTGGGTCATTCTAACACATGAATGTGCTTTGATGTAAACCATTCCATTGTAGCTCTGGTTGTAGGTTTAGGGTCGTTGTCCTGCTGGAAGGTGAACCTCTGCCCCAGTCTCCAGTCCTTTGCAGACTCTTACAGGTTTTCATCTACGATTGCCCTATATTTGGCTCCATCCATCTTCCCATCAACTCTGACCTGCTTCCCTGTCCCTGCTGAAGAAAAGCATCCCACAACATGATGCTGCCACCACCATGTTTCACAGTGGGAATGGTGTGTTCAGGGTGATGTGCAGTGTTAGTTTTCCGCCACACCTAGCGTTTGCTTTTAGGTCAAAAAGTTCAATTTTGGTCTCATCTGACCAGAGTACCGTCTTCCACACGTTTGGCTGTGTCCCCCACACAGCTTCTCACAAACTGCAAATAGGACTTCTTATGGCTTTTTTTTCCAACAATGGCTTTCTTCTTGCCACTCTTTCATAAAGGCCAGATTTGTGGAGCACACGGCTAATAGTTGTCCTGTGGACAGATTCTCCCACCTTAGCTGTGGATCTCTGCAGCTCCTCCAGAGTTCCCATGGGCCTCTTGGCTGCTCCTCTGATTAATGCTCTCCTTGCCTAGCCTGTCAGTTTAGGTGGACGGCCATGTCTTGGTAGCACACCCTTTCCATTTTCAGATGATGGATTGAACCGTGCTCTGTGAGATGTTGAAAGCTTGGGATATTTTTTTATAACCTAACCCTGCTTTATTCTTCTTCACAACTTTATCCCTGACCTGCCTGGTGTGTTCTGATCCTAGTAAAAAGGGGGCTAAATACAAATGAACACAACACTTTTCAGATATTTATTTGTGAAAAAAATTGTAAACCATTTATGATTTTACTTCCACTTCACAGTTGTGCCACTTTGTGTTTGGTCTATCACCTTATAATCCTAATAAAATGCATTTTATGTTTTTGGTTGTAACATGACAAAATGTGGAAAATTTCAAGGGGTATGAAAACTTTTTTCAAGGCACTGTATATCTGTCCCTAACTGCAGGTAGTCACTCCATCTGAAATTGTATAGCTGTCCTTTTTTTGTTTTCTAGTTTTGGATAGAATTTAGGAATTGTCTTTTTGCTTTCTGTGTCCAATTCGGATATGCCTCCTCCACTGCCTTCTTTACCCCCTTGGACCCTGCGCTAGCACACCTCAACAGTGTGCATTATATGCAGTTGTGGGGCACTTGCAGAATGGCCCCATTCACCTGCATACAGAAGTAGATTGACAAGTGGTAGCGCCCTCTGAAAGCAACTGTGGGTACAACTTATACGATGCTTAACTTAGTGTCCGTGGCATTTTTGCTCCCTCCCCAGCTGCTGCCTTTGCAGCTAAGGGGGGTAGTAGTTGGGGGGATTACTGCCCCCCTAACTTCAACATGTGAAGGAGTCCTTTCCCTAAACTACCCCTTGCACTACATGTTGGTAGATCTAAAGGAGATGGTACAAAAACAGATTATAACCCATAGGCGTGTGCAAAGGGTGTGCCCTAATCTTCCTGTGTGGCACAGATTCCCTCTGTTTAGACAAGCAAGAAGGTACACTGTCAGTGCTCTGCACCTATTCCCTGCGCTCAATGTGGTGCAATCCTCTATCCAACTCGACTTGTAGATGAGAACAAATCATTCGGCAACCTTCTAATGCTTCAGCCTTGCAGCCCCTCACTAGACCAGGGTAGTCTGGATACACTGTGAAACGACAAACAAACACAAGGGCGCACCGGCCTAGTGCATTATCCTTTAAAACAGATTTATTAAAATGATGAATTAAAATTACTCACTAACGAGTTCTTGATAAAAGGCACATCAAACAAGCATAAAATCCTCATTGTTTTCAGAGGCTCTGAAGAAGAGGCGCTGCCTCGAAACCGGTAAGCCTGTACAGCTTCGGGGGACGATGGAATCCCGATCTCGATGCTGAGGATTTTATGCTTGTTTGATGTGCTTTTTATCAAGAACTCGTTAGTGAGTAATTTTAATTCATCATTGTAATAAATCTGTTTTAAGGATCATGCACTAGGCCGGTGCGCCCTTGTGTTTGTTTGTCGTCCCTCTGTTTAGACCCCTGCTGTTTCACCAAAGCCCCCTAATGGAGCTTCTAAAAAATGTTAAAAAAATATTTAAAAAAAACTAAAATTGTAAAAAATAAAATAATAAAAACTACTGACACCATCCACTGCCCTGCTGACACTGTCCACTGCTCTACTCACATAGTCAGTATATACAGTATACATATGTGTTTGAGCTTCGGGGTGCACACCCTAATGCAAAAGGCTGTTATATATATATATATATATATATATATATATATATTAGATAGTGTGTGTTTTTTGATTTATTCATCATTTCAACTGATGGACTACTAATACATGAACTTATGTACATGGATATTAATCCTGCGGATTCAGCAAAAAGCCTTTGCACCAGATACATTGTGTTTGTTCCATGTTATAACGTGTACTAGGCTTTAGATCAGGGGTCTCCAAACTATGGCTCTCCAGTTGTTCAGGAACTACAATTCCCACCATGCCTAGTCATGTCTGTGAATTTTTACAATGCCTCATGGGATGTGTAGTTCCGCAACAGCTGGGAGTTTGAGTAGTTTGAGGACCCCTGCTTTAGACAGTTGCCACCAGAGCTGGAGTCCCTATTGGAAAATGTTCCTAAATTCCTGATCCTGTGACACCTGAAACATTTCAGATTTCTCATTACTTTATGTCCTGGTGACAGACAAACTATTATTATTCCTTCTATAAGTTATCTAAAGCTAAAAAAAGGTTTTGGCTTTAGATACATTGGGATTTATTCACTAAAACAAGAGGGTGCATGATAGCCAATCAGCTTCTAACTTCAGCTTGTTCAATTAAGCGTGACAATAAAACCTGGACGCTGATTTCTATACAGAGCTGCACCAGATTTTGCACTCTCCAGTTTTAGTAAATTAACCCCAATGTAATAATAAATAATAAAATGTGTAACTAATAATAGTAGCTAATCAGATATCAAATTTTTGCCAGAAAATAAAAGAAAATTTCCCGATATCTGGTTGCTATGAGATACATCACCTCTCTGCTCTTTGCCTTCAGTTATGTAGCAGAGGATGATTACATTTTGTCTAACTGTCCCACGTTTTCTAATTTCACAGCTTGTCAATATTACGGGATATCCCTGAGCTGAGCCGCAGGGAACACGCAGAGCTGAGACGCAGGACCCTCCTCCTCCTCTATTACTTGCTGCGGTCACCATTTTACAACAGATATACAGAGTGAGTCCCATCACAGCTATACAATAATTTATGGAGAGCCAAAAATTACATTCATTCTTCTTTAGGGTCCTTTCACATGGGCTTTCCGCTCGGCGGACTCAGTTTTGCTCAGCGGGGATCGATCTGCCAATCCTCGCTGAACAGGCAGAAGGCAGGTCCTTCTCTGCTCACTGTGCAGAGACAGACCTGTCAGATCCCCGCTCTCCTCTATGGAAAATTGGATGAAAATGGACCGCCTGTCCGTTTTCATCCAATCCTCCAAACGGATGGAAAATTGGATTTCCATCCATCTGGATTTCATGGAGACAGGATCGGTCTGATAGCAGTGGGTGTCAGCGGCGATGTCTCCACTGACAACCGCTGCCCCATAGGGGTGCTCGTATCATCCAATCAGGTCTACCTCAAAAACTGATAGGTGGACCTGATCAGAAAGCTTGTGTGAAAGGGCCCTTAGGGTGTGTTTTTTTTTTTTTTTTTTTTTTTTAGACTGGGGGCATTTATAAAAGACGCACACGAATGCAGCGTTTATTTAATAACCTGTTGTCACCCTTGTAAAAAAACATACTGTATGTTAGTAAAATGGTTTGGATCAAGCGCCAGGGAAATCTAGGGCTATCTAAAGAGAGAAAAAGATTTACAATTGCTGCCAATTAACTGCAAGAAATGCAGCAATACAATGAATATAAAATATAAAAATTGGCGCAACTGTACCAAAAAGTGTGTCCTAAAGTGACACGTGCATCACCAATTTTTTATTTATTTTTTTATATATATATATATATATATATATATATATATATATATATATATATATATATATATATATATAATATTATAGTAAATAAAAACTACAAAATGCAAAAAAGTGCACAGTGCTAAATAACTAGTGGCTTCAATATAGAAATTTGTTTTATATTAAAGCCACTAATCATTTAGCACTGCACTTTTTTGCATTTTGTATTTGTAGTTTTTAGTACTATTTTTATATTTTTATATATAATATAAAAATTGGTGATGCATGTGTCACTTTAGAACACACACCTTTTGGTACAGTTGCGCCGATTTCTATATTTTCACACATACTGTATGTGCAGGAACAGAAGGATGGGCTTTAATGGCAAAATGCTGCACATAAAGTATGTGTCACAGGGAGGCTGATATTTCTGTGCTGACCGTGCACAGAGACCAAGCAGTCAAAGACGGCTCTCCGTCCCCACTAACGTTCAGTAGCCACTATGACCAACTCCCGATCTTGATATTCAGAGGGTGACAGCTGTCTGTGCCCTTGCAATGTCACCTTGTCACAAGCAGTTGTACAGGCATGATCCACCATTGTCACCAAAGGGCAACCGAACCGGAGCAATGATAAAGAGCCACTACGTGAGCATGTATGTGTAGTCGGGTATTGGCTGAATGAGGCTAATGGAGGTCCGCAGCACTAAGATGTGAAATAGATTTTATTTTCACCCTTTCCCACCCAGCCCTGACATCCTATTACAGTACTGGGTCTTTATATCCGGTGGCGGGAAGGACTACCCAAACAACTTCTGTGGTTGGCTGTAATAGAGTGGAATGGACGTCGCTCTCCAAGGAAGCCCATGTGAAATAAAGATGAACAACCTCTATGACTAAGCCCCAGTGGGTGGTGTGAAACGCGTTGGAGTGTGGTTTGCAGAGAAGCGTAGGCTGAGAGTGTTCCCCATCTTTATCTCCAATGGGCTGGCTGGGATAGTGACGTTTGTTCCACTCTTTTGCATGTGATGTCTTGCATGAATATAGCAGGACGCAAGCACCCCGTATCCTAAGATTAGAAGAGAGAGATTTCCTCTTTAGCTTGAGCGACGCTCCATGCTTTACATATAGGACACTGTGATTGGCTGCCACAGTGGTCACATGATTGGGAGCCTATCCTGCTGGCTCCAGATCATTAATAGCCTGGGAGCTGTCTATGTCAGCTTGGCCACTGTGCTTCCATGGTGGCATAGGTGCGGTGTGTGGGTGTTAAACCCAACCTTCTTTTTTTACTACACATTTGTGTTCTGTGGGCAGCAAGAGGTTAAAAAGGGGCAATTGTTTGATATATGGTTCTTTATCAAACCTAAAGTCCTCTAGTTATTGGATTCTGTTTAATGTTCCATGATCTGTGCATTCTGACATTTTTGATTCTTGGACAGAATTCGGTTGCTTCTCCTCCTGCGCCTTCTAGGAGATTATGTCCCAGGACTCGGGCTGGTGGCACGTAAGTAATAAAACACTTTATTTTAAGCCAATATTTATATTATTTCAGCTCTATAACCTATTGTTTGATTTCTCCCAGGTCCCCTCATGGATTACCTACCCGTGTGGCAGAAGATTTACTTCTATAACTGGGGCTGAGGGCTCCTGCCCTGGTACATTACCGGCAGCTGGGCTATGCTTGTGAGTTTCACACAAGCAGGACAGAGCATGGATCATCCCCAGTACAACATTACTTGTCACCTGATTACTGCTGATCACATGGGACAAAACGGCCAAACGGTCATACACTGAACTGTGACTTCTTTTTTTTTTTTTTTTTAAACTTCACAGCAAAACTGTGACTCTGCTCCCAGGTGAGACCCTGCCCTGTCACATGACCAGAACTTTACCTGTTTACCCTCTTTTTCTACCTCCTGTGACAATATTGTCACTGGATCATGATGTGACTCTAGAACAGCCTTTCTCAACCTTTTACCCCCAGAGGAACCTGTTAAATAATTTTCAGGTCTCAGCGGAACCCTTACTAAAACCAATTCATTGGTGATCAATGGGAGGAATGCTCCTTACATTGGTGGTCAGTCTGAACAATGTTCCTTACATTGGTGGTCAGTCTGAACAATGTTCCTTTCATTTGTGGTCAGTGGGAAGAATGCTCCTTACGTTTGAAGTCAGTGGAAAGAATATTCCTTTCATTGGTTGTCAATAGGAAGAATGCTCCTTACACTGGTGGTCAGTCTGAAGAATGCTCCTTACACTGGTGGTCAGCCTGAAGAATGCCCCTTTCACTGGTGGTCAGCCTGAAGAATGCCCCTTACACTGGTGGTCAGCCTGAAGAATGCCCCTTACACTGGTGGTCAGCCTGAAGAATGCCCCTTACACTGGTGGTCAGTCTGAAGAATGCCCCTTACACTGGTGGTCAGCCTGAAGAATGCCCCTTACACTGGTGGTCAGCCTGAAGAATGCCCCTTACACTGGTGGTCAGCCTGAAGAATGCCCCTTACACTGGTGGTCAGCCTGAAGAATGCCCCTTACACTGGTGGTCAGCCTGAAGAATGCTCCTTACGTTTGAAGTCAGTGGAAAGAATATTCCTTTCATTGGTTGTCAATAGGAAGAATGCCCCTTACACTGGTGGTCAGTCTGAAGAATGCCTCTTTCACTGGTGGTGAGTCTGAAGAATGCCCCTTACACTGGTGGTCAGCCTGAAGAATGCCCCTTACACTGGTGGTCAGTCTGAAGAATGCCCCTTACACTGGTGGTCAGTCTGAAGAATGCCCCTTACACTGGTGGTCAGCCTGAAGAATGCCCCTTACACTGGTGGTCAGTCTGAAAAATGCTCCTTTCACTGGTGGTCAGTGGGAAGAATGCTCCTTTCACTGGTGGTCAGTGGGAAGAATGCTCCTTTCACTGGTGGTCAGTGGGAAGAATGCTCCTTTCACTGGTGGTCAGTGGGAAGAATGCTCCTTTCACTGGTGGTCAGTGGGAAGAATGCCCCTTTCACTGGTGGTCAGCCTGAAGAATGCCCCTTACACTGGTGGTCAGCCTGAAGAATGCCCCTTACACTGGTGGTCAGCCTGAAGAATGCCCCTTACACTGGTGGTCAGTCTGAAGAATGCCCCTTACACTGGTGGTCAGTCTGAAGAATGCCCCTTACACTGGTGGTCAGTCTGAAAAATGCTCCTTTCACTGGTGGTCAGTGGGAAGAATGCTCCTTTCACTGGTGGTCAGTGGGAAGAATGCTCCTTTTTATTGGTGCTCAGTCTGAAGAATGCTCCTTCATTTTTGTCATGGGGAAGAATGCTCCTTTTTATTGGTGGTCAGTGGAAAGAATACTCCCTTGCAGGAAGCTAAAAAGATCATTGGTGTTGAATATTCGGCTTGGTTAAGAAGCACTGGACCTGGAACTATCACCATCAGATGGGAGCCCCAGCTCCAGAAACCCCCAACAACCTCAGAAAGAACCCTAAAATTCCATAGAATTCTGGTTGAGAATAGCTGATCTAGAAACACATGGAGTGACAAGACTAATAAGAGACCTGACCAAATTTAAGAGTTGGTATACACGGGCATTTGTATTTTGCTTCTGACATGCTTTTTATGGGGAATTTTTGGAGGATCAGGAACATCACTAGTTTTCTTCCATTTGACCCACTTCTTAACATTCTAGTCACCTGGCTCTCTTGTTTAAACATGGGGGCTGCCATTTCCAACTTATTCTGCAAACACTAGTACCCCAGCTGTCAATGACACTCTTGTTTCAGAACATTGAGTCACTGGCCTGGAAGAAGGATATAGAGAAGGACTTCTGACTCTCCTCTGACTTGCCTGTACTTGTTCTAGCTCACTGACTCAGAAAGCACTCAATCCCAATGGTTACTATAACCGTCGATGCAACTAGCATTTTCAGAAGTTGGTCAGCAATGGCAGCTTCCATCTATCTCCTAGGAAAGGTTTACTTTAATCCTTTTAAGCGTCATGCTTTTTATAGGTGATCAACTTGAAGTCAAAGCTCCAAGTCTGTTAAATTGTTCCTGATCAGTGACTATAACGATATTGAAGTCACTGGGTCAGAATGACAGCCAGGCAACTTTCATTTTCCAGAATAGGTGGTCAGCAAGAGCAGCCCCATGTTTCTCCTGGTTTCCAGAACAGTTTATCCACAGCTGCACACCACTTCCATGAGATGAAAAACAACTTTATTTTTCCAGCACATGCACAATCCACACTTAACGCGTTTCAACACAACTTAATCATAATTGCTCTATGATTAAGCCTCATAAAAGGGGGCAAAACGCATTAGGGCAGCTGGGTGGAATGTTTGTGCATTTACTGGAAAAAAAAAGTTGTCTTTAACCTCATGGAAGTGGTGCGCAGCTTTCAATAAACTGTGGCGCAAAGGCTTGGTCCCTGGAGGAACACAGCGGCGGGCTTTGGAGCGGCTTTACATTGATTGTATGAGTATTTTCTCCTGGTTTCCTTTCATTTACCTGACATCAATACAGTGGCCCAAAACAAAAGGTCTTGTGTCTGTCTGTTGGAATTCTTGGATAGTAACTGATACCTTTAGCAACCAGATTCCAGCTGTCCCCTTTGTTTTCTATGGGGCCCACTTTGTTTTCCTTGGTTACAATGTTTCTTGACCCATCATGACTTCATGTAAGTGATACAGAAAGGATTTTTCTCTGTCATTGTTTAAAAGACTCAAATCAATACAAAATGAATTTCTATTTTCCTCGTTGGGAATTTGTATAACTATGTGTTGTGTGAAGTCATTCTATTTAAAGCCCACTTGAAGTCTGATGGTCACACTTGTGCGACTTGTCATGCGCCTTTGCACAGCAGTCACATGGCAAGTGGTTCCCCATGTTTTCCAATAATAACCATTCATAAATGTGCGACTTAAAGTTGCACCGACTTCAAAATAGTTCATGCACTACTTTGGTCTGACTTTCATGCAACTTGAGGGCTATAGAGGTTAACCCTCAAAAGTTGCAAGAAAGTCGTGCCTGAATGTTCTACAATGCACTAGTTATCCATTATCACTGGTCAAAGACAAAAACATATCCAAGTTGCACTCCAAAGGCGGTGGTGTCGTACAATTGTGAATGGAGCCTTAAAGTGGAAGTTCAGCCTAAAACTTAGCAGGAACATGGATCTCTGTCTTCACCCATGCAGAGCAACCCCCACACAGTTAGCAAGCACAAGCCAACAATTTGTATCTTGGAAATGTGAAACTAATTAAAGTGGTAGTAAACTCAGGATTCTCATTTTAACCTACAGGTAAGCTTATAAAATATATAGGAATATCTGCTAAGTGTGCACCGTGTAGGAGATATTCTAGGGAGCAACAACCGGTGATGTCACCAGCGCATGCGCCCTGAAGGAATGGCCGTTCGTTCATTCAGAGCTCTGTGCCACAGCCCTGACTCCTGCGTGCATGCGTGGGAGTGACATCATCGCGGCTCGGCCATTCAAGCAACCGCAGCCTGCAAACCCTGAGGGAAGATGGAAGCCTCTGCAGAGGTGACAGCATGCCGATGGAAGGCTTATGCTCCGTACACACGTTCCGATAATCGTACGACAAAACTCGCTTTCGACCTGATCGCACGATACTCTGATCGTTAGTACACAGCTTTCGACAGCCGATCACGACAGTTCATCCAACAAAATCCGAAGGGACAAACAGGAAAACTTCTGTCGTACGACAGCCTCGCGAACGACAATCGTTTCATCAGTACACTATGCGTCCGCTAAAAATCGATCGACAAAGACCGCGCATTCTCAAAAACACTAAAATAGCATGGAAAAAGCCTGGCTGCCATTGTTTTGCACCATCTGATACGTAGCTAAGCAACCAGGAAGCTTTTCCAGAATCGTACGACAAAAATCATACGGTTTGTACGCATTGTTGAATTTGATGTTAGTATCGTGCAACAAAATGCGAACGATAAGTCGTCCGATTATCTGAACATGTGTACGGGGCATTAGTTTCAAGGTAAGCCTTTCATAATGTGCTAGTATGCAATGAATACTAGCACGTTATGCATTTTCCTTGCAGGGTCTGTTTGTTTTTTGTAACTTTTACTACCACTTTAAGACCAACTCTTATTGGGCATAGAGAGAGAGGCCCTGGCGCAGACAGCTTTTGCGAAACTGGTGCAGTATGTGCCAAAGTCAAGTACAAGTTCTAGACAGGTAGATGAATTTGGGGCTTGCTGCACCACTTTTACACATCAGACTCTTTCACAAAATCTGTATGCGCCAGTTTTATGAAGGGTGACATATTTTCATACATAGGTTAACGATTTGAGTGAAGGTCTATATTGGCAACAATAAAGGAAAACGGATTGAATACAATGAACAACAAGAACTTTTCTTTTGCACACTTTATTAGGTCCATAAAGATGTATGATTGGATGATCTGTCTGGGTTGCCCATAGCAACCGGACTCTTCCTTCACCCTACAAACATGAATGGAAAAACCTGATTGGTTACAATGCTTGACACAATTTCACCTTCAGAAATCATCGGTCATGAGACCTGAGGTGGGGGATCTACCAGATGCTTCTTATGTTTGCGATCTATGGGCGGAGGCAGTGCGGTCTGTAGGAGGTAACAACCTGGACCCCCCAGTTCACTGAGTGTATGAAAAAAAAAACATGTCCTCCATTTTGTAGGCTTAATGCCAAGAAAGCTCAAACAGAATTAAAAAGCTACCCTTGCACACCCCACCACTTGCAAGGCTTAAATGCTTATTTTGGCTAGGGTACCATTAATAAGCATTGTAACTTGCTTTAGCCCCCTCCCCAACTGGGCATTCTCTTCTTCCCTACGATGCGCCTAGGTGTGGGTGGTCCTCTCTTACAATGCAAGACTGCTGGTCCTCCATTGTATGTGATAACATCAGAGTGTGACCGACCACAGCTTTGAGGACGCGGTTACATGGAGAAGAGGAGCCTAGAGGAGTAAAGGATAAGGTAAGTAAAGGTGCTATTTAGGGTTCTCTAGGCAAAAAAATTAGCATTTGATCCTTTCAGTGTGCGGAGAAGCCACACTGCAAGGGTAGACTTTACTCCACGGTTCAGCTTTAATAACTATAACCCCTATCAAAATGATTTGTTGGTTTTGGATAGAAGGGGGAAGGATAAGAATCTCTGTTGAGTTTTATTGCTGTCTTTATCTTTGTTTTAGTGCCCATTCACACCATACACATGTGTAAATGCAAAGTGTTATTGTGCATATAGGTACACTGTGTTTCAGCAGCCGATTGATCTTGAATAGGCTGTCAGTGCACCTTACACAAAAAGCATGCACATTGCGGTGCTCTGCAGTGCAGGTACATTGCTTGCTACTGTAAGTCTTCTTTCACATTAGCGGTACTGCTTACTGCCATCGGAATAGCAATCTGTGGTGGATCGCTGCTCAGAGGGTGGTATAACAGCAGCTGACCGGCATTCAGGAGGTGCTACTACCTCCTACTGAACACTTTTTTTTTTTTTAATTGTCATTGTGCCCCAACCGCGAACCAAGCATGTGGCTCGCAGTTGCAGTGCGGTCCCATTAAACTTAACGGGCAAGTTTGACAGGCACTGCCAAATTTTCCCACTCTTTACTTAAAAAATAAAATAAAAAAAAAAAATATATATATATATATATATATTATACTGTATATATGTTAGTGCCGGTTCACACTATAGCGAGTGCGGCGATCGCATGTAAATCGGAGCGCACTGCTCCTTCATTACATGCGATCGGATGTGCGGATGCGAATTCAGCCATACACTTTGTATGGATTAATTCGCACTGCACCCGCACAAAAGACGCACAGGACCCTTTTTTCCAGCCGCATTCGGATCGCACAGTGGTTCACACTTGTGCAATCCGATCCTGTGCGAACTGTCAGATCGCACTGCGATATGCGATCAAACTGGGGGTGTCGTTAACATTTCATTGACACCCCCTGCGTATCGCATATGGCAGTGTGAACTGCCAGATGTGCGTTTGCAATGCGGGAACAGGCTGCGAATTCGCAGCCTTCCCGCATCGCCCAAGTGTGAACCGGGACTTAATTACTGTCTGTTTCTTCATGCGGTGCTAAATCCTGGTATGGTGACAGATGTCCGATATATATATATATATATATATATATATATATATATATATATATATATATATATATATATATATATATATATATATATATTACTGTTTTAATTACTGGCTGTTTCTTCATGCAGTGGTAAACCTTGGTATGGTGACAGATGTCCGAGATATAGATAGATAGATAGATATATATATATATATATCTCTATCTATATACTGTTTTAATTACTGTCTGTTTCTTCATGCAGTGTTATATCCCGGTATGGTGACAGATGTCCGAATTAACAAGAAGTGACATGTTGCTGTGTAGCATTGCCATTTATTTTGAATGGCAGCCAACGCGTTAATGCAATACACCTGGTTTGCAGCATTTATTGATTACGCATAGTAGTACGCTGTAGTGCGTTTAATTAACAAAAAACTGTCGCATTTGATTTTCAGCACGTTCGTTATACGAGCTGCTTTATTGTAGTGCACAATAACATGCAACATAACACGTTAATGCACCCAAAAGATGTAAATGTACCCTCAAATAGAGATACTGACAGCTCTAAAAACCTGTAATATGTTCTAATCCTTTCCCATGCTATCCCAAACTTGTATAATGCTTTTGGCTTTTGTTTAAAAATTCTTAAATATTCCTTCAGTCACTGACTTATTTCTGCGCTGTAAAAAAAAAAAAAAAAATTCTTAAATATGATATTCAGGGTCCATAACCATCACTGGTCCTACAGCTGGAGCTCAGATAAATCAAGTATACACAGAGACCATATGACTCCATAGGCATTCATGCCATCCTGGACCTCACTAGCACCACAGATGCATCCGGATCTATTTTTGATAAAGGCAGTGTTCAGGGCTGTACGAATGTAAATACATTATGTGCTTCTTCTTCAAAAGAATGAGATACTATTTGGAAATTACACCATGGTAATGGTAAAGTACAGTAGGACTTCTTAGTGAAGGTATCCTGCAGTACTTTTACTTCTACATAAAGAAACTCGTAGTTTTACATTTAGAGGGTCTTTCATTTTTCACTGGAAACAAAGAAAACCAAAGAGAGCAATTTGGTGGAGGAGATGCATATTGGTTTTTCTTTGACAGTTGGATTTGGAGAATACTTACAATGGCTGACACTTTGTGCACACCATGGTGGTCTTGTCCCTCTTTGATTATGTATGGTATAAACTTCACCCACTTTTACATGCTAAAGGTGCCCATATATGGGCTGGTCTTGACAATCAATACGTCTGATTTGAGTTTTGATTCTGGTGATTGGGAGAAGACTGGCCTATGTAAAGGCTTCCTAGGGGGGCTCTATTGGGTGTAATTGATCTTTGAAGGCACTGATTATCAGAGACGTTATTAAATATTTCTGCTCCAATGATTTCTTTGTCAGTGTCTGTTCACCCATTGGCCTTGTCAAGCAACAAAATATGTCCAGGGCCCTGGTGGTTCAGCAATGCAATTAAGGATGGGTAGGTGACATCACCCATATCTATCTGCCCATTCTCGTTGCTAGTGAACACCATAACTTTCAAACTAGTGGATTATAAAGCGCAAGCTGTACTCTTCATCCCTAACTCCTCACCCTTGAAGGATGAGGGCCCATTGATAGTATCCCTTACTTCTCACCATTGAAGGATGAGGGCCCATTGACATAGGTATCCCTAACTCCTCACCATTGAAGGATGAGGGCCAATTGACATAGGTATCCCTAACTCCTCACCATTGAAGGATGAGGGCCCAGTGGCATAGGTATCCCTAACTCCTCACCATTGAAGGATGAGGGCCAATTGACATAGGTATCCCTAACTCCTCACCATTGAAGGATGAGGGCCCAGTGGCATAGGTATCCCTAACTCCTCACCATTGAAGGATGAGGGCCCAGTGGCATAGGTATCCCTAACTCCTCACCATTGAAGGATGAGGGCCCAGTGGCATAGGTATCCCTAACTCCTCACCATTGAAGGATGAGGGCCCAGTGGCATAGGTATCCCTAACTCCTCACCATTGAAGGATGAGGGCCCAGTGGCATAGGTATCCCTAACTCCTCACCATTGAAGGATGAGGACCCATTGACATGGGTATCCCTAACTCCTCACCATTGAAGGATGAGGGCCCAGTGGCATAGGTATCCCTAACTCCTCACCATTGAAGGATGAGGGCCCAGTGGCATAGGTATCCCTAACTCCTCACCATTGAAGGATGAGGGCCCAGTGGCATAGGTATCCCTAACTCCTCACCATTGAAGGATGAGGGCCCAGTGGCATAGGTATCCCTAACTCCTCACCATTGAAGGATGAGGGCCCAGTGGCATAGGTATCCCTAACTCCTCACCATTGAAGGATGAGGGCCCAGTGGCATAGGTATCCCTAACTCCTCACCATTGAAGGATGGGGGCCCAGTGGCATAGGTATCCCTAACTCCTCACCATGGAAGGATGAGGGCCCAGTGTCATAGGTATCCCTAACTCCTCACCATTGAAGGATGAAGGTTTAGGACTCCTCACCATTGAAGGATGAAGGTTGAGGGCCCATTGAAAATGGATTTACCTAAAGGTTGGAGATGCTTGTTGTGGGTCCCTTCATATGTCATAAGCTACCTTAACTCCTGTTAAGTTATGCTGGCAAAGATTGTAAAACTGGGCTGTTTATTGACACATTAAGCTTAATTTATATAAACAAGCACCAAGGAATAAAGGTTTTATTCACTAAACATTCACTGGGGGTGAATGAATCCCTCTTTTAAAGGTCAACTCTAAACTAAAAGCCCTCTTATAGTGGGGCTCTGCTAGGGTTAGCTGCTTGTTTCTGTCTAGGGAATAGGAAAAGCACTTTTACTTACCCAATCCTCCACTTCCCTGGCAGGTGGCACTCCCCTAGACTTCAGCAGTGGATTGTCCCTTGGCGTCCTCACATCCAGTGCAGGGCTATAAGCCCAGAATTGTTCTTGATGATGTCAGAGGACCTTGGGGCACCAGAGTGCAGGGGAGAAGAGGCTACAGGGACCAGTCTAGAAGCGCAGAGGAGTCTGCTAGAATTGAGGATCGGAAAATAAAAGTGCTTTACAATCCCCTAGAGAGAAATGAGCAGTCAATCCTTGCAGCATAGGTGCATCCCCACTGCAAGGGAGGATTTTAGGCTTTAAAACACATTCCCCTGGAAGGTTCACCTGCAGTGAACACTTGGTGAATGTTAAATTCACAACTTTTTTAAATTTACCCCACAGTGTCTGAAGAAGAAAATGCGTTGCTCCTAGCAAACAATTATTGATCTAAGTCTCTCCTAGACCCATATAAGAATCTGGTAGGTAGGGGCAAAAAAAACATCTTTTCATTTGCTTGAGCTTAAGGTTTGATGTGACCCTTGCCCGTACTGACCAAATGCCCACTGTGGGGCAACCTAAACAATGAAAGCTTACACCAGATTGGTTGCTATGGAATATAACGTTATATCTCCTTCCCTGTAGATCCTAAAATAGAGCCTCACTACCTCTGCCGCGCTTTCCACATACGCCATTGCCATGCCTCATTTACTATGCATGTAATGCAGCAACACGCTCTCTGTTACTAATATACAGTTTAATGCACGCAAACATTTGCTAGCCCTCTCTTTTTAAATAAATACTATATTTCTCCATACACAGTGTCTTTGTACAAACAGTCTGTTGGCTTGCAAAGCCAGCGTGCTTTCTTCCACTCCCCTTCCTCGTTCCGTTGGTTTCTTCCTCTTCTTACAGTTTGCACATGCTGGAACATTCCACTTGCAGTACACGGGGGGGAGTGCATTAGTCCACTTGCACCCTCTGATCCTTGATTATGTAGAAGTGGGTTAAGGGCAAGTCCAAGAAGGGAGAAGGTTATTGGGGGAAGTTATATGGAGGAGCCACCCATGATCACCTTGGCTGACATTCACACAACCGGTCCTCCAGTTCCTTGGGACTGAGACGAGAGCAGGCCTCTAGCCTATCGCTCATCTCGAAGTTCGGCAGCTTCCTGCTTACATTTAGTCCATGCACCGAAATCCATGGCTACTCCAGATATATATCTTCTGTGGGACATGTGTATTCCACAAACTCTTTGTAAAACTGTTGGAAGGCTCTCCTGAAAGAGAAGACCGAGGTACCAGTATGTGAAAAGGACTTGAAAGAGATCCTCATTTTCATCATTACAAGGATGAGACAACCACAATACTACCGTGATGATGGCCGATGGGAAAATAATATGGCCCCAAGAGGGTGTACAGCATGGAGCATTAATAGCAATAAATGGTGGTACACTGCTCCTTCTAAAGCTCGCTGGTGAATTCATCTTGGTGATCTGTATGGTTTACTTACCTGGACTCACCATGAGTCAAAGGTCACTTTCAAGCAAGAAGCCTGCTCTTCAATTAATGTTACTCAAAGTGGTATTAAAATTATTTTCTTTTTGTTTTTGTTTTTTAAATAACATAATATACTTACCTCCTCTCTGCAGTTGGTTTTGCACAGGGCAGCTTGGATCCCCCTCTTCTTGGGTCCCTCTTCACTGCTCCTAGCCCCTTCCGCCTGTCGAGTGCCCCCACAGCTAGCATCTTGCTATGGGGTCACCTGAGCCGAGCTGCAGCTCCATGTGTCCATTCAGACACAGAGCTGTGGTACGGTCCCGCCCCTATCTCTCCTGATTGGCTAACTGGCTTTGATTAACAGCCATGGGAACCAATGGCGCCACTGCTGTGCCTCAGCCAATCAGGAGGGAGAGTCCCAGGTGGCTGAGAGACTCGTGGACATCGCTGGACAGAGACGGGGCTCAGGGAAGTATTCGGGGGTGCTGGGGAAGCTGCTACACACAGAAGGTTTTAGGTTTTTTAATCCTAATGCATAGAATGTATTAAGATAAAAAAACTTCTGCCTCTACAACTCCTTTAAACCCCAAAGCAAACAATTATTATATTGCAGCTTACCAATTCATAAATGTGTTGGCTGCATTTGTTTTTCTTTTTTTAGGCTTTCTTTTCTTCCATTTTCATCTGTAGTTTTTCAAAAGCACAAGCTCTCCAGCAGAGTTTATTATTTTAGGGCTCTTTCACACGGCCGCTCCGATTTCTTCTTCCGCTGCGGCACTTTTTTTTTTGACGGACACAGATGACACTTGTGTCATCCGCTCTGTAAGTCCGCATATCAACCCATCCGTTTGCGGATGATATACGGATATAATGTAAGTCTATGTGATTGCGGATGTCAGCGGATGACACCGCTGACATCCGATTTTGCATCCGTTCTGTTTTTTAACGGCAGAAAAATAGGGTTCTGTTCCATTCCAAAAAATGGAACAGAACTGAAAGGACGCAAATCGGATGTCAGCGGATGGTCATCCGCTAACGTCCGCAATCCCATTGACATGCATTATGTCCGTATATCACCCGCAAACGGATGGGGTGATATACGGACATACGGATCGGCCGTGTGAAAGGACCCTTACATGGATGAGACGTGTTAAAAGCGAGCCTCTAATGAAGAATACAAATTGGGGGTACCATCATCTATGTAGCAATAGAACATTTGGAAAGGAGACCGTTCCCCCCTAACAGTCACCGAAACAAGGGGAAGGGAAGAAGTTGGACTTTCTCGGTACCTCAGAAGCAATACACATAAGGTAAAAATGAAGCCTTAGCACCTGCAGGGGTGATTAAAATGATCAGCTTTTATTTATTCATGCAAAACCTTCATTCCAAAAGGGGAAAAAAAAACGGTTTGCTGTAACTGATTATAAAGTGAGAGCTGGAGTTTGGTTTTAATTTGTTAGTGTAATTATATCTGCCAATACATTTAACACTACCCTCCCCCCCAGCCTGACAATGCTACTGTATGCTGTGCCTCCTGTTCTAATTCCTCCAGTTGTTGTGTCTCACTAATACCAGTGTGTTACTGTACAGATCAGAAGGTGAAAAATGAGGGAAAAAAAACCTAGAAAAGAAAACGGATGCAGCTACCACATCTAATATATTACATTTTGGCTTTTGGGTTAAATACCACTTTAACCTGGAACTTTAAAAAAATATAAAATTGGGAGCAGGTGGGCTCTTTATTGCAAAATTGTCATGCAATGTCTCTTCTGCAATAAAAAAAAAGTACCTGCTTGCAGTGGCGGCTGGTGCTCCATGGGCCGGACCCCACCATACCACTCCCCTCACGATCACACCAGCTCCAGCCTGCATACCATCCCCCCGGTCGCCGGCTCACTCACCCTGGACTGGCAGGCGGTGGGTCGGGCTTCCCCTGCCTCTCCTCCCTCCTCCTTGGCCAATAGCATGGCTTCTCCTTTCTACCAATCAGGAAATGGGCCTCAGGACCCGCTTCCTGATAGGCCAGGAGGAGAATCTGTGTGACAATAGCGAATACTCATTTGCTATTGTCACACAACTGGGTAGGCTCAGGGCGCAGTGCTCTGCGCCCCGAGCCCACCCTTTTATGAAGCCTATTTGAGCCTCTGGCTCTAATCACGTGCTTCAAAAAAAAAAAAAAAAAACCCATTGGAATCCAATGGATAGGGGAGCCTGTGCCCCCAATGAACGGGCCGTCACTGCCTGCTTGTTTGCAATATCTTCTGTAGAATATACAATCTCAGCACCCTTCAGTGGCTGTACAGAATTAGCAGCACATCCGAGTTTGACAGGCATTCAGGGATGGGTGCGTGGCCCCAAACCCACACTGTCTGTGTTCAGTGCTGCCCACCTGCCCTTGCCCTTGCCCCATGTCCCACTGCGTTGTGCAGGTGAGTTTGTACAGCCGCTGCATCTCCATTGACTAACATAGGCTGCCTGCATATAACTCCATGCTGCTGTAGACACACAAATGGTTCTTACATACTGTATGGGCCTCTGCGCCTGTGTGAACGAGCCCTAATCCTGTACTCTTAGCGGGTTATGATTTGTGATTAATTTTTTTTCCTAATTGAAAATTGTGTTTTCTGGTACTCTTTGCCAGTAGACAGCTTACAGCCCTCATTGCAAGAGTCCTGACTTGCATTGTAATGTTGGGTAAATTGACAATGAAGACAGTATGATAAAAGGGTGTAAAATCAGTATTGAACAGAGTATAACAGCCTGTAGAACCAATTACAGTAACTGGGATGCTAGTAGTTCCCATACCTAACCACTAGGTGGCAGCAAAGTATAACAGATTCCTAGGGAACAGGGCAATTCACTTGCAAAGCAAATGGTGCAATACAATCATTACACACAGAGTGGGGAATGGAGTTAAAGGAGCCCATGACTATCACTGGGTGGAGAGTAAAGGGGCACTCTGATGCATTAATTTGAAGAAATAAGTAGGGGGGGAGGGGCCATATGTGGGACCCAACCAATTAAAGAAAACCTTTCCCGAGAGGAACATGGAGACTGACTGCCATTATTGGCTTCTTTTTCTACAAATGCTACTTGTTCGGATGTTGTTTTGACCCTTTGGCTTTAATTCCTAGAAACCTTAAAAGCAGAAAGATCCGAAGTTCTGGCTTTACATTTCCTTTTCTGGTAGGAATTTACGCTATATTGTCAAAAGTATTGGGACGCCTGCCTTTACACACACATGAAGTTTAATGGCATCCCAGTCTTGGTCCGTAGGGTTCAATATTGAGTTGGCCCACCCTTTGCAGCTATAACAGCTCCAACTCTTCTGGGAAGGCTGTCCACAAGGTTTAGGAGTGTGTCTATGGGAATGTTTGACCATTCTTCCAGAAGCGCATTTGTGAGGTCAGGTACACTAGGCAGAGGGAATGCCGATACATGAGACCAGCGGCACCGATTGCCGCCGGGCACCCGCGATCGTTCCCCGATGTGTGAGAGAAGAATGGTCGGCTGTTGTAAACACAGCTAAACCGTTCTTCTCTCTGGAATGATCACAGAGTGCCTGTGATCCTTCTATATGGGATCACAGGTCTCTATGGTCATTTCACAAGCCACGCCCCCCACAATTAGAATCAACCCCCTAGGCTCACATTTAACCCCATTGATCCCCCACAGTGTTAACCCCTTCCCTGTCAGTGTTATTATTACAGTAA
Organism: Pelophylax lessonae; assembly: GCF_965119305.1. Classification (NCBI taxonomy): domain Eukaryota; kingdom Metazoa; phylum Chordata; class Amphibia; order Anura; family Ranidae; genus Pelophylax; species Pelophylax lessonae. Next base: position 42,802,605 of record NC_138777.1, on the reverse strand, counting down.
CAGTGCATATTTATAGTACTGATTACTGTAGTAATGTCACTGGACCCCCCAAAAGTGTGAAAAATGTCAGTTAGGTGTCCGATCTGTCCGCCGCAATGTCGCAGTCCCGCATAAAATCTAAGATCGCTGCCATTACTAGTAAAAAAAATAAAAATAAAAAATAAAAATGACATAAATCTTTCCCGTAGTTAGTAGACGAGATAACTTTTGCACAAACCAATCAAAATACGCTTATTGCGATTTTTTTTTTTTTTTACCAAAAATATGTAGCAGAAAACAAATTGGCCTAAAATGTTAAAATTTTGATTTTTACATTTTTTTTTTGAGAATGTCATATAGCAGAATGTGAAAAATATTGTTTTTTTTTTTTCAAAATTGTCGCTCTTTTTTTGTTTATAGTGCAAAAAAAAAAAAAAAAAAATTGCAGAGGTGATCAAATACCACCAAAAACAAAGCTCTATTTGTGGGGCTAAAAAGGACATCAATTTTACATGGGTACAGCGTTGCACGACCGCGCAATTCTCCGTTAAAGTAACGCAGTGCCGAATCGCGAAATAGGGCCTGGTCAGGAAAGGGGAAAATTCTTCCGGTCTTAAAGTGTTTAAAAGTAACGCAGTGCCGCATCGCAAAAAATGGCCTGGTTGTGAGGGGGGGGGGGGGGGGGTAAATCTTTCAGGTGGTGAAGTGGTTAATACCGTTTTAGGAAAATGTACTCAATTATAATTGTTTCCACTAGGGGGCACTCCAGTCTTACACGCAGCTTTACTATTTACAGCCCAGCTGCCAGGCTGATGGATTTTTGATGGACAAGTACTCTTACCAGACGGCTGCCAGGGACTTACCCGACAGATTCTGCCATGGGTTTGGTAGATTCCTCAGAGACAAATACATGACACGCAAACCGATGGTCTGAAGGATGCTTAGTGATGAAGCCAAAATATCTGCAGAGACAAAAAAAAAAAAAAAAAAATAGATAAAAGGTATCATTGAATAGCAGTAACAAGATTCTTAAGCAGCCCACTCCATTCATTACTCACTTGCTGTTCTTAGGGTGGTAGCCACAGAAAGAAATATTCTTTAACTGGAAGAAATGGCTGCATGTGTTCACCTATTGCAGGAAACAAAGGACAGCTGCTTAAAATGTTTAAGAAATACATCATCCCTCTAAAGCTCAGTGGTGAATCCTCCCTGGTGAGCCGTCTGGTTTACTTTACTGAACACGCCATGAGCCAGAGATCACAATCTCAGCAAGAGTTACTTAAAGAGTAACTCCACTTTGGTTGAGAAAAAACATTCCCCTCTGGGTAATCTCTGTACATTACAAGGATTTTAACAAACTTTGTTGCAGATTTTGACACTTTGTTATTCTGAAGAAATCCCTGTGTGTTTCTCTGCACCCTGTGCACAGTGAGTCTAATGGGAGTGGCTTCAGAATTATCAACCAGCTGCTGCACCTGCAGGGCTCTAATGAGGAAAATTGCAGGGTCTGCATCCCTTTAGACGTGTTCCTATTGGTAGTATCACACCAACATTGACCCTTTTGTTATTCTGAAGAAATCCCTGTGTGTTTCTCTGCGCCCGTGCACAGTGGGTCTAATGGGAGTGGTTTCAGAATTACCAACCAGCTGTGGCAGCTGCAGGGCTCTAATGAGAAAAATTGCAGGGTCTGCATCCCTTTAGACGTGTTCCTATTGGTAGTATCACACCAACATTGACCCTTTTGTTATTCTGAAGAAATCCCTGTGTGTTTCTCTGCGCCCGTGCACAGTGAGTCTAATGGGAGTGGTTTCAGAATTATCAACCAGATGCTGCACCTGCAGGGCTCTAATGAGAAAAATTGCTGGGCCTGCATCCCTTTAGACGTGTTCCTATTGGGAGTATCACACCAACCATTACATTTTTGTTGCAGGGGATGCCAGAAATCTGACTTGTATCTTAGGCAGACTTCTGGGAAAATCAGTGAGCCAATCACACAAGCAGGAAATGTTTCTGGGGTGTGGTCAGTATACATTCTGTGTACAGAACACCTCCAGGTAGCCATATTGCATTATATTTTACAGAAAATTACAGAGCCGCAGATAGAAAACCCTGCTCAGGTGTTCCTCGGGTCAGTTGCCGCTTCTGATTAGTGGGCGGTTGTTTCGGCAGCGCTGTGGATGTCTCCATTATGTGACCGGCGGATGTTTACATCCAATCTCGGTCCGATGTTACTTCCGCTTAATTTTCAGGAACTGACGTCACCATTGATATTGGGTGTCAGCGGCCTTCCGACACCTGGTTTATGGAAGCAATGTCTACATGCCCTGCGATGCTCTGCATCATATGGGATTTGATTATAATGAAGGTAAGCACAGCTGTGAACATTTAGGGCCAAACAAGAGAGCCCCCACCAATCCTTATTCAGGACCCCCACTTTATGGTCCCATAAATATGGGTGTTTCCTGTGTGGTTAGTTTGCCTTGTGATCTGGTGGGGTCTCAGGAGACCCAGGCATCATGCTGCTAATCCCACTTATACTGGTTCCTCTCTATAAGTGGGTGGTCTGCTCATATACTTCATGGAGGACACTTCTCCCTACCCTTTATGATGGTAAGATATGAAAATTTATTTATATCACATGGTTGAATCCATCCTTTTTTTGGATCTCCTTAACCACTTAAGCCCCGAAAGATTTTACCCCCTTCCTGACCAGGGGGTATTTTGCGATTCGGCACTGCGTGACTTTAACGGACAATTGCACGGTCGTGCAAAGCTGTACCTAAACGAATTTGACGTCCTTTTTTTCCCACAAACAGAGCTTTCTTTTGGTGGTATTATACGTATTATACGTATCTAATACAGAATTTGTCCTCCTTGTCTCTACTCCATTTTCACTTTTTGCTTTTAGGGTGGTATGGTAAACCCCATAGTTTATAGTTGTGAGCAGGGCCTTTTTTTCTCAGAAAATAGGTGCAGGAACTCAACCACAACCCCCTATGACTCCCCTCCCCCCACAAACACCCTCCAAACCACTTCAAATAGTAGGTATGGTCAGATTTCACTAACAGTGGGAGGGGCTTAAAGGGACATTAAATACCAGGAGTTCATTATGTACAGAGTTCTGGGTTACACACAGAGTGCAGAATTTAGGGGTGCACTACGTACAGAATTTTTGGGGTGTGCTATGTACATAGTGCATAGTTGCCAACATTTGAAAAAAAATTCCAGGGACACTTTGCAGCACAGGTATCAATTACTTACCACACCCACTTCCCTGAAGCTCCGCCCACTCCACATAATTAATCTCCGCCTACTTATCAGATTATAGGGTCTACTTAATAAAGAGAGAATTACAGGAAAGTGAAAAGGGAATTTTAAGCTTGAGGCCAAAGTAGCAGAGTTGGAATAATTCTCCCATTCAGCTGCACTACTTCTGCCTAAAGTTTAAAATTCTCATCACAATCCCCTGCAATTCTAATGTGTCAAATGTGCTCAGGTGTGACCATAGAAAAAATGTAATATGTAAATATAAATAGAGTGCAAGGTGTAAATAAGTACATTGCTGGGACAATGTAAATTACCCGGGACAGGCTCCTATTTGCCGGGACTGTCCCTGCAAAAACGGGACAGTTGGCAAGTATGATAGTGCAGAGTTCAGGGGTACGCTGTATAGAGAGTGCAGAGTTCAGCCTTCTTCCACAGCTGCTTATCTCTACATCCACATATCACTTTCACCCCTCTTTAACTCTGAACTCTGCATGCAACCCCCCCTTGACTGCCCCCATCTTCTTCCCGCTCCTTAAAAGCTCCACCATCTTCCACATGTCTTACTTCTATTGCTTTATTAAGCTGAAGCACCCAGCATCCAGCATCCTGCCAGCTCTAGTACCTCCCTGCACACTGTAGGTGGCACAAACTCACTTGCAGGGAGATCATCCAGTGGGGTGTCGGCATCCTCATGGCACCTGCATCTCCCTTGTCTCCATCCTACACTCAGTGGGAGCCGCTTAGGAGATCAGATCTGTGGGAGCCGCTGGGAGACAAGCTGTCACATGTAAACCCAGAAGTCAGCCTTCTCTGTTTACAAGTGATAGCGATGAGCAGGGAGCAGAGGGCCTGAGCCAGAGGTGGTGGAACTGAGTTCCACCATGTTCCAGCTGAAAAAAAGCCCTGGTGGTGAGCTTCTACGCACCCTATGACAGATAATTATATCTGGGTATTCGTGGCGTTTGATGCGCTTTTTTTTCTGATCTGCCCCTTACTGGAACACATCTGACAACAATTCCTCCTCCACTCTTTACCCCATCATTTCCCTCACCTGCTTGTTTACGGTAGCTATTTACTTTACAGTATATATTTATTTTTTTGTTTTGTTTTCTTCCCCACCCCCCTCCCCTCCCCTCCCCTCCCCTCCTATGTATATATTGAATTGTTCAATTAATTTTGATTTATTTCTATGCTTATATAGTGTGTATATTTTCTATATGTGTATTTTTTCTTGTTTCTTTCTATATATACATATTAGATGTTTATGAAGTGTATACGGATGGCAGGAGCCCCGAGCAAGCAGAATATTTATGCCGCGAAACATGTTGGCACATCATGCACTTTTATCCGTTATACATTATTGATGTCACTGTATATATAATGTTCTTGTTGGCCCTATGTTTGTTTATCACCTTACATGCTGTGAGGTTTTCCTGCATGATTGTGGATATTAAATAAATGCATTTTTGTACTTTTTTAACAAGGTATCTCTATGGTTGTTATTTCATTTGGGAGTCACTATTAAAAAGCCACATTTTTGTGGGGTTAGATTAACTTCTTCCAGGGCTTTTTTTTTTTTCTCAGAAAATAGGTACAGGAGCTCAACCACGACCCCCGAAACCTCCCGAACCTTTAAACCGCATCAAATAGTGGGTGTGGTCAAATTCTACTTAAAGTGGAGTTCCACCCTCAAAATGAACTTTTCACCGTCCGCTTGCTTTAATTTACCTGAAAAACAATTGGATAATTAAAATATTTTTTTGGATTTACTTACCTTGTTTTTAAAGAAAATATACTTACCTTCCTTCCTCTTCCTCCCTCTGCGGCCGCGGCCCGCGCCATCTCTTCCTCCTTGCATTGACTCCTGGGAGATGAGCGTCATCGATCCCTGGAGTCAATGCGCCTGCAACGGCCCTGCTCGTCACTTCCAGTGCAAGCGTGTCAATCCCTGCTGAACAGCTTCTGGGCATCCCCAGAAGCTGTGCAGGGATGACGCGCCTGCACCGGAAGTGATGAGCAGGGCATTCTGGGACTCTGATGTCACTGAAGAGGACACCGAAGAGGACGCTCCGGCTTCAGCTGCCCACACCTGACATGGCAGCGCTGAACAAGACATTTTCAAGGTAAGTATTTCTTCTAAAAGATAAGTGAAACAGGGGACAGTTCAGAGGCTATCGTTGCTTAAATGTACCAGCCCTGACTGTCCCGGGGGTATTTTTATCCCAACATTTTTTTTTAGGGTGGAACTCCGCTTTAAATACCAGGAGTGCATTTCGTACAAAATGCAGAGTTTGAGGGGAGTGGTTACATACAGAGTGCAGAGTTCAGGGGTGCATTGCATACAGAGTGCAGAGTTCAGGGGTGCACTGCATACAGAGTGCAGAGTTCAGGGGTGCACTGCATACAGAGTGCAGAGTTCAGGGGTGCACTGCATTCAGAGTGCAGAGTTCAGGGGTGCACTGCATTCAGAGTGCAGAGTTCAGCCTTCTTCCACAGTTGCTCACCTTGCATCCCCCATCCACATCTCACTTTCACTCCTTTTCAGCTCTGACCTCTGCATGCAATCCCACCTCCTAAAAGCTCCACCATCTTCCACGTGTCTTATTTTTGTTGCTGTAATAAGCTGAAGGACCTGAGCCAGAGGTGGTGGGACTGAGTTCCACCAAGTTCCAGCTGAAAAAAAAGCCCTGACTTCTTCCCCTCTCTCTTTTGGTCTTTCATATGTAGATACAGGGCTGGTTTCTCCCAAATCATTCTGACTCACACCTGTTACCCCAATACATAGACTAGATGATTTTTAATCCTCATGCTGCTAGCATTAATAAATAGATATGAAAGTATGTTATATTTACTTGTTTTTAACTTTTTTTTTACATTTCTTCAGTTTCTGCCTGGTTTTCGTGCCTAGGCAAATGATGTCATACATCCCAGGAGTCTTCAGGGGGAGGAGAGGAGGAGGGGTTTTCTCAGCTAAGCCACCCTCCTGTATGCATACCTGAACTAAGGGAAGGAAGTAGATGCTATATAAATCATTTGCCCTTACTCAAGATGGCCACGACCAGAAATACTAGGGTTTTCTAAAAAAGATTTCTCATCAAAATAAAGCATGGAGACCTGGATAAATAGGGGAGTTTGCTTTGAATAATAAAAATGAAGCGTTTTTGGTTTGTGGTGCTCAGATGCAGTGAAGATCCTCTTTCATTTCTATGTATGTCTTCACACTGGTCTGTTTCTTTTCCGTTGCAGTGTTAAAAATCACACTTTCCACATTCTTGGTAAATATATGGTCAGTTAAAAAAATGCCCCCCAAAAAAACACACCTTCCCATTAAAATGCACCAAAAAAACACACTTCCCCATTAAAATGCACCAAAAAAAAAAAAACCTCCCCATTAAAATGCACTAAAAACACACCTTCCCATTAAAATGCATTAAAACCGTGGTAAAATCATGGCAAAGTCACATCACTTTTTTTCTATTCCCAAAATGCAGATAACCCCCTATTTTCACTGATAATTTTAGGTGGCCGATATATCAGTGCATCCTTCATTTTTTTTATCAAATCTGTAATAAAAACTTACAGGCTCCCCAGGTGAAAATAAAGGAAAGAAAAACTAAAAAAGAAAACAAATGCAGCCATCACATCTAAGAATTGGTAAGCTGCAATATATTAAATGTTTGCATTTAGGTTTAATACCGCTTTAAATATTTTTCATAGTTTAAAGTTAAAATTAACATTCCCCCCCCCCCCCCCCCTAAAAAAAACAAATACGTAAACATGTTAACATGTTGGTATTAAGAAGAGGAATATCAGCATGGAAATACATGTGTCATTGCCTGCAGTCAGCCATATGGCGGACACTGACCGTTACACATGTTAGTACTATGATGCCTACACGCAGGGCTGCTGTTAGACATCACGGGGCCAATACAGTTACATACTGTAAGCAGGCTGGCTTTTTATTGCAGAAAATCCTTTCATGTCTCTTCTGTAATAAAATACATTTCTCTGCCCACTCACAGCCATCTCCACAATGTAAAATGAGCTGCGCATGCACAGCTCAGCTTACAGCGGCCAGCCCCATCTCTGTGTGACCTAATGACTAGCTCCTGTGCAAGCGCTGTGGGCCAGCCAATGGGTATGGCCAAAAACCAGTACCCTTAAGAAGATGCCAATGCCACCGGCAATTGTTGGAAAGGTAAATATTGATACCTTTAGTTCTGCTTTAATATTAAAATTTGTTAATGTATATTATTGTAAATTCAAAAAGTAAATTAAATACATTTCTCATTTGTCTACCGACGGACGTAGCTGCTGCTTTAAATCATAGACGGATGGGTAATAAGCCCCTCCCACTAGGAGTGACCAGGTAGAGCCAATAGCTTGGACACGCCAAGGGGGGCGGGGTCCCTGGGTTATTACCCCTGGTCTCACCGTTGCATCTTCAGTCTTAGCTGCCTGGTTTTAAGATGGCCTATGTCAATCATCAAGGGAGCACCAGGAGTGCCCTGTCGGCTCTGGAGGTAGCTGAGATCCTGCGCTGGGCAGAGGACTATGTCCCAGCCCTATCCGCCGTGTACATTCCTGGCGTAGACAATTGGCAAGCGGACTACCTGAGTCGCCAAACCCTGGATCAGGGAGAGTGGTCCCTGCATCCACTAGTGTTCCATCCAGCTGTGTCTCCGGTGGGAGACCCTGGATGTGGACCTGTACACCTCCAGACAAAACAGAAAAGTTTCAAAGTTTGTGACTCGGTCCAGAGATCCTCTGGCCGATGCAGTAGATGCCCTGGTGGCTCCCTGGAGCCAGTGCGGGCTACTTTATGCGTTCCCTCTGCTGAAACTTTTATCTCGCCTGCTACGCAGGGTCGAGTTGGAGGGGATTCCGGTAATTTTGGTAGCTCCAGTTTGGCCCCGGAGATCCTGGTACGCCGATGTGATTTGGCTGAAGGTCACAGGACACTTCCTCTGCAAGAAGATTTTCTGTCTCAGGGTCCGATCTTCCATCCTGCTTTACAGTCGCTGGCTTTAAGGCTTGGCTGTTGAGAGCAAGGTGTTAAAGGACAGGGGTTGGTCCGATTCTGTGATTTCTACCTTACTTAAGGCTAGGAAGTCCACTTCTCGGAAGATTTATCATTGTACGTGGAAAGCGTACATTGCTTGGTGCCAATCGCTGAAGCTGCATCCTAGATCCTTTGCTATCAGGATCCTGGCCTTTCTACAGAAAGGGGTTGACCAACGTTTGGTGTTGGGCACTCTTAAGTGATGACCTTGGCTGTGTACTTCATACGCCCTTTGGCTACGCACTCTTTGATTCGTACGTTTCTTCAGGGGGTTCGCCATTTGGCTCCCCCCAAGAGGCCTCCGTTACCTCCTTGGGACCTTAATTTGGTTCTATCGGTTCTTCAGAAATCTCCTTTTGAGAACATAAGACACATTTCCTTGCTCGCCTTTTTGCAGAAAGTTGCATTTTTGGTGGCTATCACCTCTGCGCGCAGGGTTTCTGAACTAGCGGCACTATCTTGCCGCTCTCCTTATCTGGTAATACACAGGGATAAGGTAGTGTTACGGCTTAATCCATCGTTTCTTCCTAAGGTGGATTCAGACTTTCATCTGAACGAAGACATAGTGCTTCCGTCACTCTGTCCGAAACCTTCACATCCTAAGGAAATGGCCTTGTATTACTTGGATGTGGTTCGGGTGATATGGGTGTATCTGGAGACTACTGAGTCCTTTCGTAAGTCGGACTCTCTGTTTGTGAATACAAATGGACCCCGTAAGGGTCAGACTGTGTCTGCGGCGACCATCTCTCAATGGATCAGACAGACGGTGGTGAAGGCGTATTCTCTTAAGGGCAAGGTTCCTCCTTTCCCTGTTACGGCTCACTCTACGCGGGTGTTGAGTGCCTCTTGGGTTTTCCGCCATCAGGCGTCAGTGATGCAGGTTTGCAAGGTGGCCACTTGGTCGTCTGTACATACGTTCACCAAGTTTTACAGAGTGGATGTGTTTGCATCCTCGGATGCGTCCTTTGGCTGCAAGGTTTTGCAGGCTGCCATTTAAGGAGCAGTTTACTTTTCCTTCTCCTTTATGGTTTTGTTACAATTGAGCCCCAGTTGTTACTTGTTGGGCTCCATGTTATATAGTTGGCTATGTTAGCCGTGGTAATTGCATTCTTTTAAGTTTGTCCTTTCCCCACCCCTCAGTGGTTACTGCTTTTGGACGTCCCATCCGTCTATGATTTAAAGCAGCAGCTACGTCCCTCGGTGGACGAATGAGAAAATGGGATTTTTTTACTTACCGTAAAATCCATTTCTCTGAATCCACCGACGGACGTAGGTCCCACCACTCTTTTCTCAGAAGAGTTGGGTTTGGGTTATTATTCACTGCTTGCAACTAAACTGAAGATGCAACAGTGAGGCCAGGGGTAATAACCCATGGACCCCGCCCCCCTGGGCATGTCAAAGCCTTTGGCTCTACCTGGTCACTCTTAGTGGGAGGGGCTTATTACCCATCCGTCTATGATTTAAAGCAGTAGCTACGTCCGTCGGTGGACTCATAGAAATGCTCGTTTTTTCCTCTCCCAACCACCCACCTACAGTGTGATGTGGCAGCCGATTGGGTCTGTTCACACTACTACAGCTGATATTCTTCATGCTGCGGCAATTTTTACTTGGCACATCAAGTTTGACAAGTGGTGCTGCTTTCCATACTCACCTATTGAAGTCAATGGGATTGCATCACAACCATGCGCTAAACACTTGGCATGCAGTACTAGCATGTTATTTTAGTGTTATATCTTCCCTGGGCTTAAAAATAAAAGCATGGGCACTCAAATGGACAAATTCCACAGTGGCTAAGTGGTTAACCCTTCCACCTAACAGCACTAGAGTTACGGTTTGAATCCTGACCACGGTGCTACTTTTCCGTTTGCATTTTCTTCATGTGACTGCATGGGTTTCCTCCAATACTCCAAAAACATGCTGGTAGGTTAGTTGGCTGATGTGAATGCACATTATATATATATATATATATATATATATATATATATAATTTTTTTACTTAATAAAACTTAATAAAATACATAATTGAATGGATTTTTTTTTTTTTGTTGTAGTCAAAGGTCAGCTATAAGGTTTAACCATTTTCTGACAATATAACATAAAATTGCAGAATTCCACAGGCTTGTCCTCCTGATACGGTTACATCTACTTACCTGGCTGTGATCATGAGGGTCCTCCCCGTGCACTGCAATCTTTAACCCTCGCAGACTGATCTCCAGGATGCAGCTGGAGGGTGGGTTTGACAGCACTGTAAGGCGACGGGACATAGCAATCTGAAAAAAAGGACAACTCAGAATCACTTAAAAATAGCACCACTGAAAACTGGAGAGGCCCAGGACCATTGTCCTTTAAAAGGAACTTTGCTAATTTCTGTACCACTTCGATGCAGTACCCACCTTTTGCATGGCGGTGCAGAGAACGTCAGTCCCTTTGTGATATGGAACCTGCACCGAACCGAGGAACTTCACCCAAAACTGATCCACCCAATCAGAGGCTCGTGTTTCTGTACAGAATAAGAGTGAACAGAAAAAGTATTAAAGCTGAGAGTTGGGCTCTCAACCAATACCCTCCATGGCAAGGTGATCCCTGCGTTGTATGAATCTGACTCTATAAATGTAAAGTAATGACTTAGAAACTATTTATTCTATTGAAGTAACCATCATGTACTCTAACCAGATCATGGGGGAAGGATAGAAATATGGTGGCAGACCAAAGGTTGTGAATTAAACCACAGCTCATGAACCATGGTGACCCATAATGGGCTGAATGGTGGCCATTCCTTGGGTCAGTAACATGGACACTGACAGGAGAGTAGATTTCTTCCTTTTCATCTCCCCTTGTTTTCATCATTTAGGTGGGGTGGTTTGTGAGGATTACGGCATTTTATAACATAGAACAAAACTGTGTGTTCTAAGAGCTAGGACTGCTAATCACATGAATAGGGTGTAGATGGGCAGGTAATTAGGTGATATTCATAACTCCAAAAAACTTTTTAGTAATAAACCTATTGTGCCAGGCTTTCCAATGCCAGTATTCCAGAGGGGAGGGTGGCTGACCACTCTGTAGGCACTTAGGAGGCCTTCAGGATAGACTGGTCACCAGGCTCAGAGGACAGTAGGTAGCAAATTATTTTGTTACTGTAAAACTAAAAAATGCTGAAGCTGGTTCCACGCAATGTTAATAGAGGTACTGTGCAGTATACAGAAGCTGCTGCCTCCCCTAAATACAGCCCCTAAAAAGGGGGATGTTTTAGTGATAAACGTATATATAATGGGTAACCATCATGTAATATAGGTTTATGAAGAGGATGCACATATGTGTGCCATAAAGTGTGTGGTGCTAAAATATTATGTGTATGTGCTAATGGTAATGAATTCACTGAAAATACATAGCAGGTGACTCGTGCTCATAGAGAAAAAACTTGACAATACATACATACAACTAGAACACAATATGAACAGAAATAAATGTGCAAAATCAAACAGCAATTTTTCATACTGCATTAAATGAGTCCTTCTGTGACAAAAAAAGTGACTGGTGCTCTTTAAAGTACTTCACAATTGTGCGTATGGATTAAAGGTAATAACGAGCAAAAAATATATTAAAAACTGGTCTAGTGGAAAGTTCATCACAAACTTATAAAGTGACAGATGCTCTTTAAAGTGCTCTGATTACTTATAAAATGGTGTTTGCTGCTGGTGTTCCACAAAACGTGCTCCCCCTCTTTTACCTCACTCACCAGAGAGCTCTCCCCTCTTGGGGGTAACCAGCATCCACAGTACCCAGTGGCTAAGACCGCAGACCTAAGATCCACACCCGATGGCACTCCTTTTCCTGGTCCCTTGGTTTGACATGCGGAAATATGAAAAGCAATATCCCATAGTGCAATATGATATAGTTCCTTTATTGTAAACACATCGAAATGCACTTACATCAAGCTGGCGTTTGAACAGCATAAAAAAAACAGGAAGTCCGGGTTGTTATGCATTCCACAGACTCTAACCGGAAGTAAAGCAATGACGTCGTTCTGACAAAACTCATAGGACGGAGCTAACAGCGTCATTGCGTCACTTCCGGTTAGAGTCCGTGGAACGCATCACAACCCGGACTTCCTGTTTGTTTATGCTGTTCAAACACCGGCTTTATGTAAGTGTATTTCGATGTGTTTACAATAAGGAACTATACAGTATTGCATTATGGGATATTTCTTTTCATATTTCCGCATGTAAAATGAGGGAACAAGGAAAAGGAGTGCCATCGGATGTGGAGCTTAGGTCTGCAGTCTTAGACACTGGGTACTGTGGATGCTGGTTAACCCCAAGAGGGGAGAGCGCTCTGGGGAGTGAGGTATAATAGGGGGCGAACGTTTTGTGGAACACCAGCAGCAAGCACCATGTTAAAAGTAGTCGGAGTGCTTTAAAGAGCATCTGTCACTTTATAAGTTTGTGATGAACTTTCCACTAGACCAGTTTTTAATATATTTTTTGCTCGTTATTACCTTTAATCCATACGCACAATTGTGAAGTACTTTAAAGAGCACCAGTCACTTTTTTTGTCACAGAAGGACTCATTTAATGCAGTATGAAAAATTGCTGTTTGATTTTGCACATGTATTTCTGTTCACATTATGTACTAGTTATGTATTAAATTTTTTCTTTATAAGCACGAGTGCAATGTATTTTCAGTGAATTCATTACCATTAGCACATACACATATTATTTGAGCACCACGCACTTTATGGCACACATTATGTGCATCCTCTTCATAAACATATATTACATTGCAGAGCAGCGCCACACCCATTATACAGTAGATACACGTTTATTTTGCTACTGTATCTGATATGGAACAATTATGCAGCCAATAAAGTCTACAAAATCTGAACTCCTGCCTCCCATACTCATTCGATCATCAGCTCTTGATACGAGGATCAGGACAAAAATAAGCTGCGACATGTGCGAGGGTGGGAGTCATGGAGGATACTGGTCATCTTGTCATTGACCATTAAGGTTATCAGGATGCTCTTAATTTCTGATTCTTCCTTTTAAGCATCTCTTTAAATAAGCAGACACATTCCCATATGTTACCTTTTTCAAAACCCAGTGAGGAGGCCCTCTCACCTGCTAAGTGATCTGGTTCCTTCGTCACCTGGACTGCATAGTAAGCTGGAAAGATCCCTCGCTCCCCAGTTCTCATGTTATATGCCTCATACCAGTAATCCTCAGCTTGGACCTCCACATAAAGCGGATCCTCTGCCTCCAGATCTAGCTCCCCTGGGTGGCGGGGCATGAACCTGCAACCAAGATTAAGAATCAGATCATGATTGCTCTGTGTACAGAAAATGTTTCAACTTGTGATATACAATGCATTCAACTACAGCAATTGGTGGCAGGGCACAGCTAATAAATAAAAAGAAAGAGTCAAACCCTCTGTCTGATGTCACTGGGACAGGAAGTGGGGTGGGGATCTGTCAAACTGGGACATAGATGACAAATTCAATTGAATCATTTAGGCAGAGTGTGGAAACTTCTGCTGAACGTTTAATACCAACGATGTCCCCTCTGGAAGGATTTCCCCTCATTGCCTATCCCAGTGTGTCTCAACCTTTTTTCAGTGAAGGCACCCTTTAAAAGTTATGGACAGTCTCAATCCACCCCATTCTAAAATGTAAAGACTATTCTAATAGATTTATATAATGCAGCAACATCAACACATAGGACACCCAACGTTAGAGGTGATTTATTTTTCCAAAGCAAATACACTTTTACAAACTGGTACTGACTAGTATTCCAATGTTTCTCTTCTCTCTCAGTTTTTCTCCATCACTCAGCTAATGTGACCCCAACGCTGATGGATAGGGGCAGGGGAGGGTCAAATAAGGAAGATATGCAGGTGACTGACATCCTCCTCATCAACTGATTGTGCCAATGGTTATTAGGACGCTGGCAGCTAGACGGTTGTAATGATGCACAATGAAAACCTGTGGCTTTGTGTGACTAAAATGCAGGCTTCACCCACATGCTGGTCTGTATATAATTTTTTGGGCAATTTTGAGGCATTTTGCCAAGGCACCCCTGAAGAAACCTCAAGGCACCCCATGGTGCCTGGACAGTGGACACCCTGGTTGAAAAAGGCTGACTATCCCACTAACATTTAGGGGTTATCTCAGTCTACAAGGCTTATAAATAACTACAATATCATGTTTTTGGGGACTAAAGCTTTTAGAATACAAGAAAGAAGATGGCTAGTGCCCTAGAGCCAGTCACATCATAAGTACAATGTGATGATGTCATCGCTATGCCCTGTGACTTCTATTAGTCTGGTCTGTCTAACTGCAGGCCCCTGGAATTTCTCTATCCCCACTCCGGCATCTGTAATTACGGTGTCAAGATATTACACCATTAAACCCTTTGTTTCTTGGAATTTATCTTTAATTTAAACATTTAACATTATTAACAAAGCGAGAAGAAAAAACACTTCCTGCCAGTGAACTGCCATACTATCACAGTCCCACCATAAATCGCTGATCTCCACCATTACTAGTATTAAATAAATAAATAAATAAAAATTCCAGTATACATACCATCATTTGTAGACACTATAACTTTCATGCAAACCAATGAATATACACTTATTGGGATTTTATTTCCCAAAAACATGTAGAATACATTTTGGCCTAAATTTATGAGGATTTTTTTTTTTTAATTTTTTTTTTAATGTTTTCTAGCAGAAAGTATAATTTTATTTTTATTTTTTTAAGATTTTCGGTCTTCGACTTTTGTTTATATAATCGAAAATAAAAAACCCACTGGTGATCAAATACCATCAAAAAAGCTCTATTTGTGTGAAAAAATATATATATTTATATATACTGCTCTGTGTCTTATGGAGGCAGAGAGCCAGCTAGGGAGCGAGCATGCACGAGTGCCCCCACAGCAAGCAGCTTGCTATGGGGGCACTTGGAAAGGATAAAGGGCCCAGAGCACCGGCGGGGGACCCTTGAAAAGGAGTATCCGGGCTGCTCTGTGCAAAACCACTGCACAGAGCAGGTAAGTATGACATATTTATAATTTTTTTTTTTTTGTTAATAAAAAAACTTTTACAAGCACTTTAAAGTAGCACAGTGCTAAATAGCAAAAAATGCCCTTGTCATGAAGGGGGTAACATTTTCCGGAGCTCAAGTGGTTAAAAAAAATAATCATTCTGGCTTAAAACACAAGTTGAAGGCATGAGGCTGAGAATGTCTGACTTTTGTATGCACAAGGCTCTGGAAATAGTGTTCCCAGAGCACAAGTTACTGGCAATTAGAAAATGTTAGCAGCAGATCTGCTTGGAGAACAAGTGACACCTAGATGAAAATGAATTGTTCTAGGTAATTAGACTGTGTCTTCTGTATGCACTTATACATTTGGTTGCTTTTAAATTTGGACTGGATTCTAGCTTTAAAGTGTAACTATAGCTAAAACTTTTTTTTAGTATTGGATGGATTAGGGAACATTTCAAACCTATCAAGCTTTTATTGCTAAGTGTAGAAAAAGCCATTGTGCCAACTTGAAATCCAATTTACTGAAGGCCTAAATCAGCACATAAATGATAAAGGACTTAAGTAAATTTGCTGATTTGGGTTTCAGGTTGGTGTATTGGCTTTTTCTACACTTGGTTTTAAACAGCACCACCCTTAGCTGTGCAGCTGCCCTCATATATGGGTGCTCTAGGCTTTTATTGCTGTGTGGGTGCCCGCAAAATAAAGATAAAGAGTGATGGGATATCCAATGTTTTACAGATGTCACCAAAAGAAAAAGTGAGGGAAATGTTTCAATCATGCCCCCCCCCCCCCCCAGATTTAATTTTTGCCCCCCATCCACCACTGGCTCTGTGCCCGGCCGTATCCTATTCCTGCAGTGTACACATCCTGAGCACAGGCAGCAAAACCACCTACTCCTGCACAGCACACAGTAGCTGAAATCGGATTCCCGTACACACAGCCATGATCTG
Organism: Pelophylax lessonae; assembly: GCF_965119305.1. Taxonomy (NCBI): domain Eukaryota; kingdom Metazoa; phylum Chordata; class Amphibia; order Anura; family Ranidae; genus Pelophylax; species Pelophylax lessonae. The sequence goes on along the minus strand of NC_138777.1, from coordinate 42,786,305 downwards.
CACACTGTGTAGCTGGTTACTGCAGCTGCACTGCCGTTGCTCAGGCTGTGTACACTGCAGGGATAGGAGAAAGATATAGTCCAGTGCCTTGCCAAATGTGAGCTCTGCCCTGCCAGTGGTGACCCCTGTCCTCTGCCCTGTCAGTGGTGACCCCTGTCCTCCACCTTACTGCTGACCCCCGTACACTGCTTTGCTGCCCCTTGTTCTCTTCCCTACAAACTAATACCCCCTTTATGCTGTGCTACAAACTAATAATCCCTGTATGCTGCCCTACAAATTGTTGACCCTATCCTCTGCCCCCTGACATTTTTTACGCCCCCCCCCCCCCCCACATCACACATGCTAGATCTGGCCCTAGTTTCTATAGGGCAGGGGCAGTATCTAGTCCATTGGGACACAGACCGCAAAAAAAAAAAAAAAAAGCAGACAGGGGTTTTAATCCTTTCTTTTTCTATCATAAACTTACCTTAGACACACTTTTAAGGGCTTAACATTGGCCATAATGTAGACTAGTTAACACAGCAAGTACTTTGAAAAAAAAAAAACGGGTATTGGATATCTACTGAGAGTTTGCCAGGAGCAATGTGAAAGGGAGCCAAGTGCCACATGTGACATAGAAGCCAACATATCTCATAATGCCAAGATTTTATTCATTTACAAGGTCCAGCCATTGTTAATATAACGAGAACGGCTCGTGCGACATTACTGTAACCTAGCAGCCAAGGAGAATGGACTGGAATGCGCATGGAGGACGCTAGTCACTGTTGAATGAGATGTATACTGTCTGAACCTCACATTCAAAGTAAGGCCCCGTTCACATCTAGTGCTTTGGGATCGCAGGCGGAATCGGTGCGATTCTGACCATGATTCCAAATAGCACTGCAATGCTGACAAAACGCAGCACACGTGTTTGGGTTCCATTCGTTTTCAATGGCACCTAAACGTGGTGCTTTTTGCCAAGAAAGGAGCAGGAGCTACATTTGGGTGATAAGCTTAGTGCATTGCTGTTTGCCAGGATTTATCGCGTGACAAGCTGCATTGTGTTTAAACACATGTGCTGCATTTTGCCAGCATTGCAGTGCAATCCCAAATCGCTAGATGTGAAGGGGGGCCTAGGCAAGTAGATCAATGAATCTGCATCAAAGTTTGCATTAAGCTTGAACATTCCTTCCCGGAAACTGTTCGGATGATTCAGAAGGCTTTTGGGGACGACGCAATGTGCTCAGCACAAATAAAAGTGTGGCACAAACACTTCAAAGATGGTCAAGAATCTGTTGAAAGCGATCCACATTCTGAAATGCCTGCAACAAGCAGAACACCTTACAATGGTATAGTGTCACTAAACCCACATCATTAAAAACTATCAATAAATGGTGTATTACATGCGGTTCATACTCACACTCTATGAGATTTTCTGTATTCTGCAAAAACCTGGTTGATCCTGCTGTTCTCTATCTCCACCTTCTGTCCATGTCCCCAATTCAGCTAGGGATTTTGCAAAGCAGTGTTGGCAGCTCTGCGCATGCTCAGTTTTCAGTGAGTTTTTATGCTGAGCATTTCCACCCTATCACATCTGAGCAGCCCATGTGACTATAGAGTCCCACATGTGGGCCTATACACAGTGGCAAATGACAGCGCGCTTCCTCCCTTCTCCATGACCACTAACAAGCTACACGCAATGGGGCCATAGGTGTGCGCAGCCTATTGCATTAGAGTGTGCACCCCAAAGCTCAAACACACATGCCTTTCTCTGCAGCCTCAGCTGCACGGGGCAGAGAATGAATAGGAAGTGCTCTGTGCGGAGTGCATTCCTGTACATTCACAAACTGAAGCATAGTAAACATGGCTGTGCACTGACACTCCCCATCCAACCTGATGGAGCTTGAGAGGTTCTGCAAAGAATGGGAAAAACTGCCCAAAAATAGGTGTGCCAAGGTTGTAGCTTCATACTCAAAAAGACTTGAGTCTATAATTGGTCTATAAAAAGGTGCTTCAACAAAGTATTGAGCAAAGGCTGTGATTACTTATGTACATGGGATTTTTTTGGTTTTTTATTTTTAATAAATTTCCAAAAATTTCAAACAAACTTCTTTCATGTTGTCATTATGGGGGATTGTTTGTAGAATTTTGAGGGAAAAAAAATGAATTTAATCCATTTTAGAATAAGGCTGTAACATAACAAAATGTGGAAAAAGTGAAGCGCTGTGAATACTTTTCGGATGCATTGTAAGTTTCCCTGCATTACAGTGCCATCATCCACATACACAAAGAGAAGGGATACTGTAAATAAAAGTGTAGGTTTAGTATCAATTTAAACATGTACGGGCTGCAATCAACAAAGATTGGCAACTGACAGTGCGAGAACCAGAAGCTGATCTGGGGATTCCAAAAATCGACTGAGATTTTGTGCGAGGTCCAAAGGTGCCTACTTCAAAGGGGACTGAGGCGACATTGTCCTATGTCCAATGCTTCTTGTATCTCCTTCAATAAATATCTCTATTTTACACATTACATGGCTGGATCCTTTCTGGACAGACCTCGTATATAGTGTTTGAAAAACTCCAAATTACACAGAACAGAACAATCAGCATCAGTCGCAATCCAAGAGGAGTTTATCATCTAATGTCCCTCCAACAGCTAATTCCAGTCACATGTGCAATCAGACTGACCTTTTTCTTAGATAATTGGGCAATATGAGGAAACTGCAAAAAACACTGTATAGACAAAGTCCCTAGTGGGAAGGGCGCCCAAAAAAGCCAAGGATCTTGAACAAGACATGAAACTTCTAAAGTATATATATTTTTTTTTAACAAGAACTTCTAAAGTATATTGAGGACGAAGAATGGTCTCACTCACCTGAAGACGGCTCGATGCGTCTGTTCTCGCTCCTCCCCATTTATCAGGCACGAAAACAAGCCAAACGAATCTGCACCTGCAAGAGATAAGAAACTGAGGGCCTCTAAGAAATATTTTACCGGCTGCCCTAAGAGCACCCAAAACAACACCATAAAACCAGAGCGTAACTATTGCTAAAGCTGCCTCAACACTGGCAGAAATATTGCAGGCTCTGGGATAAAGGGCATGGAAGGGGTCCACTAGGCCGGCCTTTGCACCTCTGTGTCAGAGAATGCACATTAGAAGTTTGGCAATGCACATGTGCACAGAAATCTTAGCAGAACAGTGAACAGGCACCCAAATGCGCACTGGAATGCATACGCACACGCACTTAGTACATGTTGGCACCAGACGGGCTATTTAGGAAAACTCCTGCTCGTGTTTAAGGGCTGACTGGTCTTTCAACTATTCCCTGCATCCTGCTACTAACTACTCTGTTTGTTCCCTTGTTGCTGACTCAGCTTGCCTCTGACCTCAACTTAGATCCTGATTCTGTCTTATTGCCAGTTCCTGACCCCAGCTCTGTTCCTGACCAAGTTTTTGCCTTTTGATTCTGTACCTCCCTCCCTGCCTGCTGATGACCTTGGGTATCCCTGTGACTTCTGTTCCTGGCTCTGCTATCTGTAATCTGTAACAACTGTGCTCACCACAGTGCGTTCCTGTCTCAAGTCTGCTGGGTGCTCTGACGAGTTTGCATCCTGCAACCTGCAGCCCATGAGAAGTACCCTTTTAACTTCAGCTGGATCTCCGTGCACAGTTACTGTTCCAGACCTGATGTTCTGCCAGCCTGCCTGGGATCACATCAACTGCTGCAAGCACTCCTATCAACACCTGTCGGCACTTGTGTTCCTCCTGTCCCTCTGTACCCTCTGTTCCATCTTCAGTGGGACTTGGGCTGGAGGTACAAGTGAGGCCTACCTCATCATTTCAGTCTCCCATCAGGTATGTGACACTTTGATGTGGGCCTAAGGGTTCTTGTTTTCTAATTTCTCCCAAAAGCCAATATACAAGAACATCATAAGGACTTCCCGTACAATATGACCAGTGGAACCAGTCTAGATGTGCAGCTTGATGATGTCATCAGTCAAGATATCCATGAAATGATGACTGCTGCACCATTCCAAGTAGGCAAAAAGCATCCCTATATCCACGCAGCAGCCAATGGACTACCACTCTACAAAAATGGCCCGATTCAGAGGTGCCCATTGTTTGCCAGTAGTATATCACCCAGCAACATAACACCAGCATTACCAACTCCTGTTTGACTAAAGCGCTCTTCTGATTTTCTCTCTGCCTATTCATGTCAACATCTGAGGCTTCTTGTTCACATAACAGAGGTCGTTTAGGATAGAAACTCAACAAATTATTGGTACTACTTTCACTTCATGTGTGTCGTGAAGTTTCTATCACCAGAGTTATGCCTATGACTATGTGAAAGGCTTGGACCATCATAGGAAGGGCCCTTTGACACATCTTTACGAGCCTAATGGCCTGCTTTAGGCTGCATTCACATGTCAGCGTATTGATCGCGGGCAGAATCGCCGCGATTCCGCCCGCGTTCTGGAAATCATTGCAAATCGCGGGACGCATGTGCGTTGCCCGTGATTTGCAATAGCACCCCAACCGCTGTGTGATGTGTGACGCTGTGTGATGTTGCCACGATTTACGCCTGGGATGCATTACGCCCAAAAAAGTACAAGAGCTTCTTTGGAGCGTAATGCGTCCCACTATTTTTTCTGCGCGATGTTAACGCGATTCGGCAGGCGGAAATCGCGGCAACATTGCACAGCATTTGGGGTGCTATTGCAAATCACGGGCAACGCACAGGCGTCCCGCGATTTGCAATGATTTCCGGATCGCAAGCGATTCTGCCCGCGATCAATACGCTGACATGTGAATGCAGCCTTACATCTAGTTTTGTTGAACTGGGGCACATGTACTACAATTCCATCAGGCAACAACCATAATCCCACCTCTACTACAGTTTTTCAGAATAGAACAATGAAAGTAGAATCTTGTTTTCATTTTGGATAGAACGAGAAATGTTATTGGATATAGTGATATGAGATGAGGGGTATTATCTGTACTTATTTTGTTGTGATGTGAACCAACCTTCCCATACTTTTTGTCTGAGAGTTACACCACGTAGGACTTTAACAGTACCAACTGTAATAATCCCTATCGGGTTTTCTCATCTGTGTTTCATTGCGGACATTTTCCCTCATTTACTGTCCCATAATCACAACAGGAAGTGGGAGGAAATACTGTGTAAAATGAGGAAAATGCCCTCTCAGCTGTCACTGCAACAAGTGTCCCCACTGGAAGATTTGCTTCTATATCTGCTCTGGTGACAACTGAAAATTTTGGATTTTCCCTCACTTTCAGCCTAGGAGACAATGGTCACTAATACAAATGAAGAGAGTGAATCTCCTCAATGGGAACACAGACAGCAATTAAAACTTTAAAGAAAGATGGCATGAAGAGTTCCTGGGTATCAGTGGTGCTTCCACTCATTTGCATCCTCCCCCCCTCTCTGGTGCCACATTTGGCACCTTTCAGGGGGTGGGGGGAACAGGTACCCATTTTTGACAGGTACCCTTCCCCACTTCCGGGAGACGGGCCAGCAGCGCTGTCCCTCGGAAGTTTGACCCCCTCATCCTTCCCCCGCCGCCAAGCCAATCTGAATGTGCAGCGCGCTTCACGCATGCCCAGTAGGCACCCGCCCGTGAAGCCGCAAGGCTTCACTGCCAGGTTTCCTTACCGGCAATGGCGGCGGCAGCACCCGACAGCCGATGGAAACATCGGCAGCGGTGCCGACATCGCTGGACTCCAGGACAGGTAAGTGTCCTAATATTAAAAGTCAGCAGCTACACATACTGTTTAATTTTTGGAGGGGGAGGCCGGAACATCGCTTTAACTGTTCGACAAGTTCAAAAAAAATAACTCTGGTGAGCTGATAACTTCCTGTGCTTTCTGCCTCTGGACTGTTATCAGTTAGCATTGTTCCCTGCTATCTCTAGACTACAAAACACCTACCCTTGTTATTGAGAAAATAGGGAGGTCTTATGTGGTCTTGACACAATGTTAAGTAGTCATAACAAACTCCCTGTCCTAAGGTGACAATACTGCTCAGTAGGGTTGTCACCCTTGGACAGGAAGCAAGGTAATAGCTGGATTACCAGGTTAAAATAAAGGGTAAAAAAGGCATGAAAAAAGAAAATGAATGCAGCCAGGGGTGGACTGACAACTCATGGGGCCCCCGGGCAATCAGAGATCATGGGGCCCCCTGTGTCCACACTCAAGCCACACAAAGCCCCACCTAAAAATTGCAGCTAAGCCACATAGAGTGGGCATTTAATTATCTACCGCAGCATAGCCTGCATGGAAGTTCCTGGCTTCTTTCTGTAGTGTGTAGCCTCTCATGGGGCCCCCTACTGACCCTGGGCCCTCGGGCAGTGCCCTAATCCCCGAATGGTCAGTCCGCCCCTGAATGCAGCCACCACATCTAGGGACTGGTAAGGTGGAAGGGTATTAATTTTTAATTGTAGATACCCTTAAATGTGAGTCACTCATAAATCAGTCGCTAGCCAGAGAACGCTCCTTTTGTGTGCATGAACCCTTATTCAAAAAATAATATCATTAAAAATAAAGCAAAAATGTGTGCATGCTCAAAAACAAATAAAATAAATGCACAGTTAGTAATGCAAGGATACACAGTTAAAACAAACAACAGTACGGGCCGTATTCTGTATGGTTCACTCACTCGTACATCGCGACCGTCCATTCATGAAGACGTTGAGGAATTTTTTAGAGTAGGAGACATCGGCGTCTGGTGAAGAGGTGTCCGAGAGACACATGGACCTTCGGACTCTGTTCCCTTCCCTCCCAGTTGCCCCCACGTGTTCCTCCTCCTCTTCTTCATATTCCTCGCCTATGGCAGACTCATAAGGCGAGGAAACACAATTATCGTAGACGGTACCGCTGTCACTGTCGTCGCTGTACCCTGCATAACACTGCCGCAGGCTGACCAGTTGTAGCTGTACATTGTCGTCAACCACTAACGTGTATTTGACGGAGTCATAAGATAGTCCACTGGTGTCTGAGCTTACAGATGACCTCTGTAGTCCCCGAGGGCCACCAACTCTTCCAGGGCAACCCAGATAGCCCACCCCATCCTCTCCTTCCTCCTCTTCCTCACTGATGGACAGCTGCTGCCTGCCTGAATTGGGGGGTCGGACATTAATGTCTGCATCTGAGCTGACGGACATTCGGCAGGGTCCAGCCTGGGATACGAAGGGTCTTTCTGGTTCTGGAGGATCTGAACATCTCTGGACTGGAGTGAGAAAGATTTCTTCCGTGGGCTCCAGTCGTACATCAGTCTGGTAGCGGATACGGTCCCGATGAGGGTCCAAGCGGTTTCGGGCATTGGAGCGCCCAGAGGGGTCATTGGCACCCTGAGTGGCATTGTGACGTCGACAAGGGGTGTCTGTTGAAGTACCGCGATCCTGCGTGACAGCCGGTGGGTTCCCTTCATCACTTAGACACACGTGTTCATTGGATGGTGTTGTCTCCCCTATAGATTACAGAAAAGGAAGAAAATGTAATTACGTTGCAATGTGCAAGTCCCTTAAAAAGGAATATGTCATCTTTTAAACATTGTTAAAGTGGTTGTAAAGGCAGAAGGTTTCTTATTTGAAAGTAGAAGTAAACTTCCATTGAATGTTTGTACCTATAGGTAGGCCAATAATAAGGCTTACCTATAGGTACTGTAAATATCTCCTAAACCTGTACCGTTAAGGAGATATTTACTTTATATGCAGCTGATGACGTCATCAGGCGCATGCGCTCTGAAGGAACACCACCCATGCCGTTTCTTCAGAGCCCTGTGCCGTGACCGGCGCCTCCAGTGTGCATGTGCGGGAGTGACGTCACGCAGCTCCGGCCAGTCACACAGCAAGAGTCCGCAGATCCGGAAGGAAGACGGATGCGGCATCCAGCGGTGACAACGAGGGCTTCGTTTGCAGGTAAGTTTCATCTAATAAGCTAATATGGGATGAATGGATACACAGAGCTGCGGCTCGGCTCCGGTGCCCCCATAGCAAGCTGCTTGCTATGGAGGCACTCAACAGGAGGAAAGGGCAAGGAGCGCCGGCGAGGGACCCGAGTAGAGGAGGATCGGGGCTGCTCTGTGCAAAACCAACAGCACCGAGGCGGTAAGGATGACATGTTTGATATTTTTCTAGAAAAAAAATGAGACTTTAGTATTGCTTTATTTTGATATAAAATTTCAATTTAGTTTTAGTCATAGTCTTTTGACTAAAATGCCATTTTAGTTTTGGTCATACTTTAGTGATATTAGAAGCTGGAATCACTGTATAGACACAGCTTCCTCAGTGATCTCCACTTGCTTTTGGGTTCCTGCACCGAGCAGCTACCCATCTACATTGTGAACACAGGAGGTGGGCTGCCGGGCACGGGCGCCATTTAGAGATTGCTTTGTTTTTTCTCAATGAATGCAAAGCATTCTCTGATTGGACAAGGAGGAGAGTGTGAAGTCAGCCCCCCATCTCTCCACCTCCTCCAATCAGAGAAGAACGCAAAGCGATCTCTAAATGGCGCCCATGCCAAGTGACTGACCTCCTTTGTTTAGGATGCAGCAGGGCAGCTGCTTGGCACAGGACCTAGAAGCAAGTGGAGATGACTGGAGCAGCGGTGTTTATACACTGATTGCCAGCTTCTAGAAGGATCCCACAGGTAAGGTATATGGACCAAGTTGGACCAATGTAACTATGTAAAATAATCCATACTTGCAATTATTTAAGTCTCAACTCCAGATGAAATAGATTTTTTCTAAAAAATACCCCCATCCAGTGTTAAAAAAAAGCACTAGATGCAAAATACTTACCTTCAGTCTGCAGCTGTCCCCTTTAGACAGCATTCCTCGAGATGTCACAAATAATCTCTGTAACATGTCAAATTTACAGTCCTCTCAGCTCCTCCCAAGACCTCCTGCTCTCTAGCTCCCTTGTCTCCACCTCCTATGCTCATCCCCAGGACTTATCCAGAGCCACTCCCATCCTCTGGAACTCCCTACCCCAATATGTTTGAATATCTCCTACTTTGTCCACTTTTAGCCGATCCCTGAAAACTCATCTCTTCAGGGAAGCCTATCCTGCCTTCAGGTAATAACTGAATGTTCTGTTTCTCCCATCAGTTCGTCCCTCACAGTTATTACCTTTTTTGTTTCACCAACCCCTCCTTATTAGATTGCAAGCTCCCAGGCGCTTGGGCCCTCTTTACCCGCTTGTATTGAATTGTATTGTTGCTGTATTGTTCCCACTTTATGTTGTAAAGCGCTGCTATATAAATCATGTATAGCAATAAAAATGATCATTAGCTCCATCTTGAGGTCATAATACTTTATTTTCCTGATAGAGGTATTTTAGGAAAACACTGCATTATGGCCACTGGATGGAGCTGACACTCATAAGAAATAAACATATTACATACAATACGGGGTTATTCATAACACCTGAGCGAATGCTATGGCATTGGTAAAGCACATTTTTAATTGACAGACCCATGAATTTAGGCTCCGTTCACATGTAGGCGTTTTGGGGGCATTTTTCTGCTCTAGGATCAGCTCTCAAAACGCCCAACAAGACAAATCCTATTCATTTCAATGGACCCTGTTCACATCTGAGCGTTTTGACGCTGTGAGCAAAACGCCCAACGCTCAAAAAAGTACATGAGCTTCTTTTTGGGCAGATTACAGGCGTTTTCCATTGGTCTCTATTCAATCTAAAAACGCCTGCACAAAAAACGCCTGTAAAACGCCTGCAAAAACGCCCATAAAAACGCCTGAAAAAACGCCCATAAAAATGCCTGTAATAGCAACGCCAAGATGTGAACGTAGCCTTAGTGGCTCTAGTGTCCACCCATACTATATCCACCTATTGGCACATATTATATCCCAAACCCCAATTTTGTCGGGAGGGGGGCTTTTATCAGCAGACTGAGCTGGTGGGGAATTGCAGTAACAGCCAGAGCAGTGCCTACATAGCAATAAGAACTCACGGATTCACTATTACCTCTCCACCCTGGTGCCATCTCCAGCTGGTGGCACTCTAATTTGTCTATGCTATGGAAGTCCCTAGATGCAAGATGAAGATAAAAGTACTTACCTGTCTTAAGTGGAGAGGAGGAGCGAGACACCCTCTCCTGCCAGCTGTACTTCTTCGCCAGAGAGTTGTTATTCAAAGTGTCCTGTAAGATCAATCAAATGGGATGATGTCACTACTCAGCTGTCTTTTAGTGTAAGAATCACAAGCCAATCTAGCAGTCAAATATCAGTAATCAATACATCCAGTCACATCAGTTTTCTGAAATTAGATCATGTAAATTTTATAAGTCTGCATTAATGAACTGACGTCACAATATTTATATATTACAGGCATTTATATAACGGCACCAACGTACGTCGTGCATTACATACTACTTTTTGTTAAATTAATACTTCTATGTTTCTATAGACATGTGCGCTTCGTTTTGTTCTGAATAAATATTTGGACAAATTTTTAGTGATTTGGACATGTCCAAATATCTGAATTACAGTAAAAAAGAAGTTTACCGAATGCTCCCAATAACGAAACGAAATTGGAATTGAAATTCAAATCTAATTTTACATCGAATTCCATTCTAATTCGGACTGTAAACATATTTCTGAAATCAAAGACTGCGTGTGTTATTAGTGTACCATTTCGAAAAAATGCTGTTTTTGTTAAACCAAAGATGATTTAAAGAGTCATTGGAATTATTTGATAAAGATTTTTCTTTTGTTTGTTCACTTTGCCGCAATTGAATCGAAAAATAAAATACAATTTTTGATACAATTGCTTTGAAATATACCAATTTGAATATTTCAAATTGAAAAAAAAAAATCACTAAATTCAAAGAAAATTAAAAATAAAGACATAAAACGAATTCCGAATATGAATCCCGAATATGAATTTTTATAAATCAACCGAATTAAAAAAAATTAAAGAACGAGATTAATTAATTGAATCAAATTTTCTGGTTATGCACATGTCTATGTTTCTATAGTGTCTACTCTCCGGGTACATTCTATATAATGTTGGGTCTATCATCTTGGGTGCGCTCAGTAGATTATCGAACTATTATTATTATTATTATTATTATTATACAGGATTTATATGAACTAGGGCCAATTTTAAACAGGAGCCAATTAACCAACCAGCATGAACCTGTGCAAGCATAGGGAAAGCAAGTCCTGGCCTGGACTTGAACCAAGGACGCCAGTGCTGCTACTGCACATCAGTCCCTGTCACCAAGCAGCTTTTATTTATTTTATTTTTATGACAGGTACTTATATAGTGCCTACATTCACATCAGTCCCTGCCTTCAAGGCCTCTTGCACACGATACTCCTGTATGAGCATCTCCTTTTTCAGCCGTAATTTTTGTCTCATTGAAATGCACGGATTTTCGTGCAAATTCGCGCATATGCATTCGCGCAAATTCGCGCCTCTGAATATGCAAATTTTTTTTTCAGATCAATAGTATGGGATCGTGTGTGCTCATTTGCGCGTATTCGCGCGTATTCGCGCGCATTAGGCGTAAATTACTGTTCCAAAATGCAGATTTTTCTATTTTGTTCTTACTGAAGAATACGCGGCGCTCATTTACGTGGCTGTGTGCATAGGCACATTAGAATGAATGGGCTCTATTTTAGCTCAGAAAAAAAAAAAGCTGTACTGAGCGTTTTTAAGCTGCAGTGTGCAAGGGGCCCAAGGAGCTTACAATCTAAGTTCCCTAACTCACATTCATACATACACATAGTAGGGCCAATTTACACAGGAATCAATTAACCTACCAGCATGTCTTAGGAGTGTGGGAGGAAACTGGAATACCCAGAGGAATCCCACACAGGCACAGGGAGAAAATGCAAACTCCAGGCAGGTAGTGCTGCATTGGGATTTGAACCAACAACCCCAGGGATACTGGGCAGAAGCGCTAACCGCATAGCTTCTGTGCTGCCCTCAATATAAGGTCCCTATCTCACATACACACACATAATAAGGCCAATTTAGACAGGAGAAAATTAATCTTCCAGCATGTCTTTGGAGTGTGGAAGGAAACTGGAGTACCCAGAGGAATCCCACAACAGGCACAGGGAGAACATGCAGACTCCATGCAGATTGAGACCTAGATTCAAAAAAGGGACTCTAGTGCTGCAAGACAGAAGTGCTAACCACTATAAGTCACTGTGTTACCCAACATACAGCTACAGTATTGCTATAATTATTATTAATATTATTATTATTATTAATAATAGTAATAATAATAACAATAATTTTTAAAAAACTGTGCCCTTTAAGGCCCCGTTCACACTGGGGCGATCCGACTTTGGGGGGCGACCTCCGAGGTCGCGGTGCGAGCAGCGCGCCGCGACCTCGGAGCGGCCGCCACGGACTTTATAACATTGAAGTTTATGGCGGTCGCCTCCGGGTCGCCCCAAAGAAGCTCCGGACCCTTTTTCTAAGTCGGAGCGACTTGTGTCGCTCCTTTTAGAACGAGTCCGCAGCTTCCCTATGGAAGGTGACCTACGGCGACCTGTGAGGCGACCAGGTCGCCTCACAGGTCGCCTTAGTGTGAACGGGGGCTAAGACCCATACACACGAGCAATCATACATTATTCTGATCATTAGTACAGAGCTTTGGAGAGACAATCATGACAATTCATCCAATATTATCCGATGGGACAAGCATCGCCTGATTTTCAGATTGTGTGTACGAGGCTTAACCATTAAAAATCTGTCCTAGGGTCCAGTAACTTTGTCTTAACTCAGATGGAGTCATTAGTCTGCTGCAGGCAGAGGAAGCATTTCCTCAGTCTCCTCTTCTCCAGTGATCAGACTGAAACATTCTAACTTTGTAGGAACTCAAAAGATAACTTTTGTGATTGTGTCATCTCTGAATCAGGATCCTTGTGGAGCTTGGGTCTCCAAACTACGGCCCGCGGGCCACATCCGGCCCTCTGCTAGGGTCAGTGGAGCATCTTCCGTGTGCACAAGGCTAAGGATTCTGGTCAGCAGATGCTGCCTATGGTCTACGCTTCAACCCCCACCCATACCCTGTAAGGGGGGACTCTGATGAATACCATGATGTAGGGGGACTCTGTTGGGGACCCTGATGTAGGGAGACTTTATAGGGACCCTGATGTAAGGGGGGGACTCTAAATATGACTCTGATGTGAAGGGGGACTCTAATGTGGACCCTGATTTAAGGGGGGCTCCAATGGGGACCTTTACATAAGGGGGGGACTCTAATGGGTACCCTGAAGTAAGGAGCGACTCTAATTGAGACCTTAACATACAATGGGGACCTTGATGTAATAGGAGAACCTAATTCTAATTTCAAAGGGACTCTGATGAGGACCCCAATGAAAGTTGTGATTCAATGTAAGGGGAATCTCAGATGGGGACCCTGACTTAAGAGGGGAATCTAATGTGGACCCTTATGTGAGGAGGTGCTCCAATGAGGACCTTAACATAAAGGGGGACTCTAATGGGTACCCTGATGTAAGGAAGGACTCTAATGAGGACCTTAACGTAAGGGGGAACTTGAATGGTGACCTTGATGTAAGGGGGGAATCTACTGAGATTGTAATTTAAATTCACAATTTTTTTGTCAATTCTGGATATATACTGTATATAAATATGTATATATAGCCAGAAGTGACAAATATATACTATGGTAAACCCACCTTGACTTATTGTGAATTGGTTGTCAGTACTCTGCACAATGCAGTATATGAATGTTATATAAAAAGCAAATTACATTATAATGACTAAAAAATAGAAAATAAATACATAAGGCTGCATTCCCATGTCAGCGTTTGGATCGCGGGCAGAATCGCCGCAATTCCGCCCGCGATCCGGAGATTATTGCAAATCGCGGGACGCCTGTGCGTTGCCCGTTGATTTGCAATAGCACCCCAAACGCTGAGCAATGTTGCCGTGATTTCCGCCTGCCGAATCGCGGTAACGTCGCGCAAAAAAAATCACGGGACGCAATACGCTCCAAAGAAGCTCTTGTACTTTTTTGGGCGTAATGCGTCCCGCGATTTTTTTTTGCGCGATGTTACCGCGATTCGGCAGGCGGAAATCGCGGCAACATCGCTCAGCGTTTGGGGGGCTATTGCAAATCAACGGGCAACGCATAGGCGTCCCGCGATTTGCAATAATCTCCGGATCGCGGGCGGAACCGCGGCGGTTCTGCCCGTGATCCATACGCTGACATGTGAACGGAGCCTAAATATTAAATATATATATATATATATATATAGTATAGTAATAATAGTAATAATAAAAAAAATAATAAAGAATATAAATAATAAAAATAATAAAATAAATAATAATATTAGACTCTGTTATATAAAGAATATACAAGCATTATATCCTGTGATCTGCATATCCAATCCTTCCAGACACCATAGAATTGGCAGGACTTCTAGCTCCTGCATGAACGTTGTGCTCACACCTTCAGTTTATATGAATGTTATATAAAAAGAAAATTACATTATAATGACTAAAAAATAGAAGAGAAATACATAAATATTAAATATATATATATAGTATAGTAATAATAATAAATAATATAAATAAAAAAATAAAATAAATAATAAATAATAATATTAGACTCTGTTATATAAAGAATATACAAGCATTATATCCTGTGATCTGCATATCCAATCCTTCCACACCATAGAATTGGCAGGACTTCTAGTTCCTGCATGAACGTTGTGCTCACACCTCTCTCCACTTCCATAATAATGGTCCCTCTCTGTACACTGATCTCTGCCAGCCATTGTGAACCCCCCGCATGTTATTTACCAGATGCTGTGATCCTGCCAGGAGAAAACTGCTAACCTAGAAAAACAGCGCCAGGGCGAACGCTCAGCCATTTATTGTACAAAACTGTTATGCAACTGTGACCGCAGCTGTACAAAAACACAGAAGATAAAAAAGATGCTTTAATCTGATGAGGCATGCGGAGTCTAAATAGGACCATGATATCTAATCCCCGAAAAGAAAAATGCATATTGCAGGCTACCAATCCTTACATGTGCTGGCTGCATTTGATTTATTTTTATTCCCTTAACAGATTTTTCATTGATTTTACATTATGAAGAATACAGCAGAATAATGAAGACTTTGGGGTCTATTTAAAAAAAAAAAAAATGCTTTATGAATAATCCCTGTAATGTGTCTTAAACAGTATGTTTGTCAGTGTTAATTTCGTCGACTAAAACCGACTAAAATGTTTTAGTCGACTAACACAATTCAGATGACTAAAATACGACTAAAACAAAAATGGCATTTTAGTCTTAAGACTAAAATATGACTAAAACTAAAAGGGCATTTTAGTCAAAAGACTATAACTAAAACTAAATCGAAATTTGCTGCCAAAAATTAACACTGGTGCATGCTCAAAGCTTATTACCACCATAAATAATAACATATTAGATTTTTCACTCCAGGACCAGCAGTAGTATATAATGAGTTTGGAAATTGTAGAGAAATGCTTAAATAATGCATTACAAATTACAATTGAACTACACCCATTTGATTATAGATGACTAAAATGAGTTTTAGTCGACTAAAATGTAGGACGTTTTAGTCGACTAAAATATACTGGAGTTTTAGTTGACTAAATACGACTAAAACTAAAACACTTGCAGAAGACTAAAATGGGACTAAAACTAAAATGCCATTTTAGTCCTAAGACTAAGACTAAAACTAAACTGAAATTTGCTGCCAAAATTAACACTGATGTGTGTCACCTATGATTATCAGCTCCATCTTGTGGCCATAATGCTGTATTTTCTGGATTACAGTATTTCAGGAAAATAGCACATTATGGACACTAGATGGAGCCGGTGATCATAGGAAATACATGAATTAGGCACATCACAGGGATTATGGGAGGCATTTGCACAGCACATCTCAGTGGGTCAAAATGGGCAGAACCGGAGACCCAAACAAGGTGGTCCCAGCCCTGAAGGAAGCCTATGAGTGGCTCATCTAACCACATTATCCTCTAATGGAATAGGAAAGGGTTAGAGCCCCTAAACACAGCGTTGTGTGCCGCATCCCTGAGACACAGGGAATCACGGTAAAGAGCCTGACGAAGGATCTTTACCATGTGATCAGCTGTGTCCAATCACAGCTGATCACAGATTAAACAGGAAATGCCAGTTACCGGCATTCCTCTTCCCACTTTAACAGAGCATGAGGAGAGGAGAGCCAGGAAGCCATCATTCCTCAGAGGGGGCATCTGCACTGACAATAAGGGGCACTGATCATTAGTGTCCTGATTGTCAGTGCAGCCCCAGCAATGCCCACCAGTGCTGCCAATCAGTGTTGCCTGTCAGTGCCCATTAATGATGACTGTCAGTGCTCATGAGTGCCTCCCCAACAGGTCCCTCTATCAGTGCCACCTATCAGTGCCTATCATTGCCGCCCATCCATGTCACCTATCAGTGTCCATAAATGCTGCCTATCAGTGCCCATCAGTGCTGCATATTAGTACCCATCAGTGCCGCCTACCAGTGCCCATCAGTGCTGCCTATTATTGCCTATCAGTGCTGCATATTAGTGCCTCCTTATCAGTGCCCATCAGTGCAGCCTATCAGTGCCCATCAATGCAGCATATCAGTGCCCATCAATGCAGCATATTAGTGCCCATCAATGCAGCATAATGCAGCATATCAGTGCCTGTCAATGCAGCATATTAGTGCCCATCAATGCAGCATAATGCAGCATATCAGTGCCTGTCAATGCAGCATATTAGTGCCCATCAATGCAGCATAATGCAGCATATCAGTGCCTGTCAGTGCCGCCTCATCAGCGCACATCAGTGAAGGAGAAAAATTACTTATTTACAACATTTTATAAAGGAAACTAAGAAAAACTTTTTTTATTTTCAAAATATATAGTCTTTTTTAGTTTGTTTAGCAAAAAATAAAAAAAAACCCAATGGTGATTAAATACCACCAAAAGAAAGCTCTGTCTCAAAAAAATGATAAAAATGTCATTTAGGTACAGTGTTGCATGACCGCGCAATTTTCATTCAAAGTGCGTCAGCGCTGAAAGCTAAAAATTAGTCGGGGTAGAAACGAGGTCAAAGTGCAGGGTATTGAAGTGTTTAATGCTTTTCCAGGGACAACCCAAAATTTGGGGTTTTCTTATGCTGTCACTTTCAATGATAATGATAAACAGAACAAATAGAGAGGATGAATCTCCCCAACAAGGCCACGGGCAGCAATAAAAGCTGACAGGTGTTCTGATCCCTCTCCATCCAAAAATATAAAAAAAATTGCCATTCGTCATACTTTAAAGCAGAACTCCAGCTAAAAATAAGATAAAAAATGAATAGCTCATTGGGAAAAAAAAAAAACGACAAAACTCACTTTGAATGAAGAGATTTCCCCCAAAGTACTTTTTTGGGCCACTAGATGTCCTCAGTCTGATGGACCAGGATTATTTAGCCCACTTCCTCTGAGCACAGGTTGTCCTGGACCTGCTCCCCTCCTGTGACTGGACAGTGAAAGGAGAAGCAGCATAGTGCTGAGCTCATCTCTCTCTGCTGTTTCCTCCTAACAGAATGCTTTTTGCCTGCACATGAACTGATTGGCTCCTTGTGCTGCTTCTTCCTCTAACACTTCAGTTCTGCTGTACAGGGACTGCAAGAGGCTGATATCAGGTCAATATCAGGGACTTACAGATGCTTGTTAGGGAATCTGGAAGAGGAGGGTCTTAGACAATCCCGGAAGGTCCTGTTGCGAATCCTATTCTTTTATGCAAAAAAAATTATAGTGCTCCGATGGAAGAAACCAGATCCTCCTGGTGTGGGGGCCTGGGTGGCAACTTATCAATAATGCATTACCACTGTATAAGTTAACATATTTGGCACGAGGTTGTCTTAAAAAATTTGATAAACTGTGGCAGGACTGGGTGGCATCGGTTTCCGGAACTCTTGATGTATAAGTGGAAAGGTATAATCATAGGTGTGCGCAGCTTTTTGCATTAGGATGTGCACCCCCAAAGCTCAAACACATATGCATGTGTGTATATACTGATGGTGTCAGCTGGGCAGAGATTGGTGCCAGTAGTTTTTATTTTTGTTTTTTTATTTTTTACAATATTTTTTGGAGCCCCATTAGGGATTGGTTTGATACTTTGGTTTTGGTTGGTTTGATACTTTATAAATAAAAAAAAAAAAAAATAAATAAATAAAAAAAGGGGGGGGGGGTTGTTTATATGCTGTGGCTATGGGATTAACTCCTTGTTTCCTGAATTTTTGATACTTGTGTTACCACACTACAGATTGTTATGTCCTGTATTTTGTAATTTTCATGTTTCTTTTGTGTTTTACACTAATAAACTTACCTTTTAACCGCTTGCCGACTGCTCACAGAATATTTACTGCGGCAGTCAGCCCCTCACAGGCAGAGTGACGTAGGTCTACGTCACTCGCCTGTGAGGCTCTGGGGACCCCCCCGGACCCCCCCGCGCGTGTGACCAGCGGACCCGATGTCCGCCGGTCACTCGGCGATCGGCGGGGGAGAGGGAGAATGTCAGGCAGCTTGTGTAAACAAGCCACCTGTCATTCTCCTCGCTGTAAAGACACTGATCACACGGATCTAGTATGTAGATCCGTTGATCAGTGTCCTTACAGCTCAAGCCACAGCCAATCACAGTAGAAAGCACGCCCCTAGGGACACACACAGCCCCTCCCTCCCAAATAAAGTTAACCCCTTCACTACCAGTGTATTTTTACAGTAACAGTGCATATATATAGCACTGATTACTGTAGAAATGTCACTGGTAACCCCAAAAGTGTCAAAAATGTCAGTCAAGGGTCCGA
The DNA here is from genome assembly GCF_965119305.1 of Pelophylax lessonae. Taxonomy (NCBI): domain Eukaryota; kingdom Metazoa; phylum Chordata; class Amphibia; order Anura; family Ranidae; genus Pelophylax; species Pelophylax lessonae. The sequence goes on along the minus strand of NC_138777.1, from coordinate 42,767,460 downwards.
TCTGTCCGCCCCAATGTCGCAGTACCGCAAAAAAAAAAATCGCAGATCGCCGCCATTACACGTTAAAAAAAAAAACACCAAAAATGACAGAAATCTTTCCCTTTGTTAGTAAACGCGATAACTTTTGCGTAAACCAATCAAAATACGCTTTTTGCGATTTTTTTTACCAAACATAGGTAGCATAAAACAAATTGGCCGAAAATTTTAAAAAATTTTGATTTTTACATTTTTTTTTGGGGAATTTCATATAAAAAAATGTGAAAAATATTGTTATTTTTGCAAAATGTACGCTCTTTTTTTGTTTATAGCGCAAAAAGTAAAAATCGCACAGGTGATCAAATACCACCAAAAGAAAGCTCTGTTTGTGGGAAAAAAAGGACGCCAAATTTGTTTAGATACAGCCTCGCACGACCGCGCAATTGTCTGTTAAAGTAACGCAGTGCCGAATCGCAAAATACCCCCTGGTCGTTTAGCAGGAAAATCCTCCGGGGCTTAAGTGGTTAAAGAAAAATAAAATATCAGGAACTTACACTGCTTGCATAAAAAAAAATAAATAAATACATTTAATGTTGTATTCATTAATAAAGGACTGCATTCATTTTGGTATTTTATATTTGCCAGAGACCTCAGAGCTTCCAGGTATGGAGGATCATGTGACCTCCTCCCCTTCCTCCTATCATGCAATGCACGGGTCTGAGCGGTCCATCACCAAAGCCAAATAATGACATAAAACAAAAATAGGGCCGCGCTGTGAAGATTGCCCCGTAATCATATATAAAAGTCCCAAAATCAGCCGTTGTGATAGGTAGTAGATCCTGATATAAACACACTTCTTACACTCAAATCCTGCTTTTCAGATCTTGTGTGACCCCCCCCCCCCCCCCCGTTAGTGCTCAACAAACGCCTGTGTGTATACCGCCTCACCAGCCACAATGATAAAAGGTCAACGTCAGTTTGGACCAGGAAGTACTTCCATGTCGGGCGATCAAATCCAGCAGAATCAGAACATTAAAAATAAAAGATTGCCAACATAGAATGATACCATATAAACTAGAAATGTATTAAAACATTTGTGAGTGCACTCACATTTTCAGCATAAATAAAGTCATTGATTGGTGTATCAATCGCTAAAATCCTCGATATCCAGAAAGTAAAATGGCCGATTAGTGACTGCCCATGCAGAGTGGTGTGCGTACGTCCCGCCCTACCAGTTTCGTCACATATGACATCATCAGGGGCACCAGATGACTCAAAATGTGAGTACACCCACAATTGTTTTAATACATTTCTAGTTTATACGGTATCACGCTATGTTTGCAATCTTTTATTTTTAATGTTACGATTTTGCTGGATTTGATCACCCCGCATGGACGTACTTCGTTGTACTAGGTGGAGCTGAGGAGCATAATTAGTATAATACTCAGCACCAGCTAGTGGCCATAATGTAGTAATTTCCCCATTTACACTTTTTTTTTTTTCAATAACATTTGATCTGCAGAGAATGAAGCCTGAGCACATTTGATTTTGCCCTATTTGCACAGAACAAATTTACATGCACAGTTTTGATGGATGAATGGCTATGGAAATGTTTTATAAATGGTCTTTGGGTACCAGTGCTTGCCTAATATTAGGGCAGAGGGAAGAATGAAGACAGCCAGGACTGCTGTTGGAAATCAAGGGGCCCCGTACAGCCTACCTGGCAGGGCCCCCTCCCCAAATTTATCAAGACAATATTTTCACAAAAAATACTCTAAAATCATTATTAACGGACACAAACATAACAGAGAACATGTGTGAATTAGCCCTTTTTAATTTTTTTTTACATTTTTTTTTTTAAATGTACAACTTTTTTTTTTTTAATTTTAAAAAATTTCAAGAATTTTTTTTTTTTTTGAATCTTTTGAAAAGGGGGGTACACGGGAAGGGTCCTTTGACACGGCATGGTCCGTTCTCTGCTCAGCGGGGCATCGATCCGCCGTTCCCCGCTGAGCAGGCAGATGACAGCTCTGTCTCCGCTCTGTGTGCAGAGATGGAGCTGTCAGATCCCCGCTGTCCTCTATGGGGAGATCGGATGAGAATGGACATCCCATCCGATCCGCCAGACGGATGGAAAATAGAATTTCCATCCCTCCGGATTTCACAGACAGGATCAGATCGGATAGCAGCGGGTGTCAGCAAAGATGTCTCCGCTGACACCCACTGCCCCATAGGGATGCATGGAGCATCCGATCCGGTCTGCCTGAAAAACTGACAGGCGGATCGGATCGGATCGCCCGTGTGAAAGGACCCGAAGGGTGGTCAGAAGCAGGCAAAACAGGGAGGGGGATCGGTGTCGGAGAAGCAATTACAGGAATGATGCCCTGTGTCCGTGTCCACACAGGGCTTCCTTCTGTAATGACCCCTCCTCCTGACCGTACCGATTCCCTGTGCTGTTGGCCCCCCTGTGTGCCCGGGCCCCTTACAGGAGGACTGGTGGTCCCCCCCTATCAGCGGCCCTGATCACAGCAGATGTGATAGTCACTTTCAAATGCACCTATGGGCTCATTTACACTTCTGCATTGTGGTAAGGTAACATGCGTGGCAGTGCAATGTAAGTAGCATTGCGAGGCATCACGCTACAAAAAAAAGGGTTAGGTCCGATTTTCTGTATGTAGGGAATCTTGGCAGCCCATTTTTTTTCAATGGCTGCTTTAATATGCTGCAAAACGTGTGTTAACACACTGCAAACGTGTAAATGAGCCCCAATATGTATTTTGTTACAAAAAAAAGGTCATCTTTGATTTTCATTAGTCAGCCTGCAAACCCTTTGGTGGCGTGCACACTGCGCCCACACAGCGAGGCCAGGACTGAGATCCTTTGTGTCAAATCCACATAATGGGGTGGGTGACGGATGGTGTCAGGCAGAGGAATCTCGGATGACTCAACACGACCTGAGCTGTCATTTCCCGGCCGCTGTAACCATGGCGACCAACGCTAATGGGGCAGAAGGAGCCGTAAGAGAGGGAGAGGCGGAAAAGGGAGAGAAGCAGAGCAGGGCAGGGAGTCAGAGGGCGGGGGTCATTAAGAGAAGGGGGGGGGGAGTTAAGTCATCGGCCGGCTCTCATCCCATTAGCAGCCCCTGACAGGATTACACCTTCACTATTAGCTGAGATTACAGCGTGAGGAGGAACAGTGCGTTTGTCACCGCGTATTCTGATGTGACATAACCCCCGACCGGGAGAACTTCATCGCAAACAGCAACTGTCCTATAGGGGGACCGGTCACTGCGCCACACACAGCGCAACTATAGATACACATTTCACCCATTACCTGCCATCATCAATTCTTTACTACAGAAACCGCTAACACCATCCGTCCTATAGGGGGACCTGTCACTGCGCCACACACAGCTCAACTATAGACACGCATTTCACCCATTACCTGCCATCATCAATTCTTTACTAGAGGAGCCACTAACACCAACCATCCTATAGGAGGACCGGTCACTGCGCCACACACAGCTCAACTATAGATACGCATTTCACCCAATACCTGCCATCATCAATTCTATACTACAGGAACCACTAACACCAACCGTCCTATAGGGGGACCTGTCACTGTGCCACACACAGCGCTAAACTATACACACGCATTTCACCCATTACCTGCCATCATCAATTCTTTACTACAGGAACGGCTAACACTGACCGTCCTATAGAGGGACCTGTCACTGCGCCACACACAGCGCTCAACTATAGACACGCATTTCACCCATTAACTGCCATCATCAATTCTATACTAAAGGAACCGCTAACACCAACCGTCCTATAGGGGGACCTGTCACTGCAACACACTCAGCCCTTCACACACAGTTCAACTATAGACACATTTCACCCATTACCTGCCATTATCAATCCTTTATTAGAGGAGCCCATGCACTACCAGTTGATACCCAGAAGATGACCTCTGGCCTTCCCTCCAGTCTTCCACATATATACAGGCACCTCTCCTGGACTGAAATGGCTTACTCTGATTTCACTGCACACTGTGAGCTTCCCGCAGTGTGCGCTAGAAGTTGTAGCAATCAGAGAGATCCCGCCCTATTTCTTGGCTGGAGAACGTCCAGAAGGGTTCTTGTCAGCAAAAGGGACTTTGCAGCAAAATGGCCAAATTTACTTAAAATCAGCCTAAAATTTCACCAGCAGGTGTGCTGAGACAGAGTGTGCATGGATAAAGAGAGAGAGCGTCTGAATTTGTTTTCTAACACTGCTAACCCTTATCCTAATACTAACACTAACCTTTACCCTAAAACTAACCCTTACCCTAATGCCAACACTAACCTTTACCCCAGCACTGACCCTTATCCTAATACAAACACTAACCCTTACCCTAATACTAACCCTTACACTAATACTAACCCTTATCCTAATACTAACCCTTACACTAATACTAACCCTTACCATAATACTAATCCTTACACTAATACTAACCCTTACCATAATACTAATCCTTATCCTAATACTAACCCTTACCATAATACTAATCCTTATCCTAATACTAACCCTTACCATAATACTAATCCTTATCCTAATACTAACCCTTACCATAATACTAATCCTTACACTAATACTAACCCTTACCATAATACTAATCCTTATCCTAATACTAACCCTTACCATAATACTAATCCTTACACTAATACTAACCCTTACCATAATACTAACCCTTACACTAATACTAACCCTTACCATAATACCAATCCTTATCCTAATACTAACCCTTACCATAATACTAATCCTTATCCTAATACTAACCCTTACCCTAACACTAATACTAACCCTTATCCTAATACTAACCCTTACCCTAATACTAACCCTTACACTAATACTAACCCTTACCATAATACTAACCCTTACACTAATACTAACCCTTACCATAATACTAACCCTTACACTAATACTAACCCTTACACTAATACTAACCCTTACCATAATACTAACCCTTACACTAATACTAACCCTTACCATAATACTAATCCTTATCCTAATACTAACCCTTATCCTAATACTAACCCTTACCATAATACTAACCCTTACCATAATACTAACCCTTACCATAATACTAACCCTTATCCTAATACTAACCCTTATCCTAATACTAACCCTTACCCTAATACTAACCCTTACACTAATACTAACCCTTACCATAATACTAATCCTTATCCTAATACTAACCCTTACCATAATACTAACCCTTACACTAATACTAACCCTTACCATAATACTAATCCTTATCCTAATACTAACCCTTACCCTAACACTAATACTAACCCTTATCCTAATACTAACCCTTACCATAATACTAACCCTTCCACTAATACTAACCCTTACCATAATACTAACCCTTACACTAATACTAACCCTTATCCTTATACTAACCCTTATCCTAATACTAACCCTTACCCTAACACTAACCCTTACCCTAATACTAACCCTTACTATAATACGAATCCTTATCCTAATACTAACCCTTACCCTAAAACTAACCCTTACCCTAACACTAACCCTTACCATAATACTAACCCTTATCCTAATACTAACCCTTACCCTAATAGTAACTCTTACCATAATACTAACCCTTACCATAATACTAACCCTTACCATAATACTAACCCTTATCCTAATACTAACCCTTACCATAATACTAACTCTTACCATAATACTAATCCTTACCCTAACACTAACCCTTACCCTAACACTAACCCTTACCCTAATGCTAACCCTTACCCCCTTACCATAATACTAACCCTTATCCTAATACTAACCCTTACCCTAATACTAACCCTTACCCTAATACTAACACAATACTAACTTTTACCCTCATAATAAACATTTAAAGTGAGTGTAAACCTATCCATATATCCAGTGAAGTGACTGGCCTCAGGTAATACACAGAGATGAAACAAATCCTCCTACATAAGTTGCTCCTGTTTATCTATTTAATTCAAAGTGCTGTCTGAGCTGTCAGAAATAAGGGGGCAGAGAGAAGTTACACTCGGCAGAGCTCATGAGAAGAGCTCTAAGAGCTGATTGGAGGGAAAGGATACAACCCCTTCGCACAGCACACAGGAACAGAGCTGAGGCTGTCAATCAGCTGGAGATCCCTCCCCTGACACCATTTTTCTCTTGGTGTCAGTAAAACTTGTCAGAAGTGACTCATGCAGATAGCAGAGGAAGGAAGCAGCAGACAGAAATGACACTTATCCTCTGGATTGAGACAAGTACACACAATATAGTGATATGCTGTATTGTTCATATTTCATGTCTGAGGTTTACAACCACTTTAAATGGGGACACCGGTTCTGGTGACAACTGTCTAAGAGGAGATCCTTCTGCACTTTGTAGCGATCACCTTCTAATTCCTGCTGTGTCCCTGGCACAGGAAGTAAAGGGGAATCTCCCTGGTGGGACACATGAAATAAAACCAGATGCTGTAACCATTACCTGCTCTACTAAGAATTAAAAAAAATAAATAAATGTTGGGCCTTACATATACTTTATATTGCAGTGGAAATTGTTTGAAATCGCATCAATGCCAGCTGAGACATTTTTATCTGTCCTCATTTAGGTGGTGGAAAGCAAAATAACGGTGAAGCTGGCAGGTGGCAGATTGCTGTAACCTGCTGAACTTTGTGCAATTGTTTTATCATTAAAGTCTCATAAAGGTTTCTGCAAATGTGACAAAGCTGCGATATTCAAAGTGTTAGTAAACCCAGGAGCCTGCATTCACTATATCTGCTCTCCCACAGTACAACATGGAAATACAATAGTATTAGTAAATATAAACTGCTAAATACCTTTTCTCATCAGCAGTATATAGCAGTCTTGTGACTTCTATCAGTGTCTGGTTAAAGCTTGTAGGAGGAGTTTTCATTCTCCTCTGACTGTCCTATGAGGCTGCATGATCCCTGACCCCTCTGTCTGGACAGTGCTGATTGGCCCTGTGCTGATCACATGCACACTCCCAAGAAAAACTCTCTAATACACACCAAACTGAGCATGTGCAGAGTGCCCCCAAGGCTCTGTACTATCAGGAGATGGACTGGAGAATGTGGAAGAAGGGGAGGATCAGAGAAGACAGGATCAAACAGCCTTTTTACAAAATGTGGAGGATTAACCCATTAGGTTCTGCAGTGAGTATAACAAGCATGCTTTACTGCATATACTGTTGTGGGTTTAGTAACACTTTAAGGCTATCCTTTGCCTTAAGATGGCCATACATGCTACAATCTGATTGCGCAATCTCAACACAATCTTGCCAAAGCCCCGTACACACAGGCCAAATGTCAGGAGACATCAGCTGGTTAAAAAAGAAAAAAAAAACGACATTTGGCCTGTGTGTATGTCAGCCAGACCAACAGAAGCCAGCAAGTTTGGCCGTGTTGGAAAATGTCTGACAGCGCTGATTGGAGTATTATGGTGGGGGAGGGGGGTCAGAACACAATAGCTCAGCGAGCGGTGGAGATCACTGTACTAACATCGGATCGTTAGTACAGCAGCTCCGACCAGAGCTGTCAGTTCCTTTCGTTCAACCTTGCATAATAAAAAACAATTTGTGTGTACCAGGCTTTACACATGATACAATCTGATTGTAAAATCTCTATACAATCTCTTTAAATATTTGAAAGCAATGTGGCCCTACCAAACCATCCGTTTCATTTATATCTGGTCATTCTACAATGTTATCGGTAGATCTAAGGCTCACCATACATGTTACAATCTGACCATACATTCTCTGTACAATGAGCTTTATATTTAATATGAGCACCTACCTAATACTTCCAATCAATCTGTATCCAATCTTCCATGCTCTTGTACTACACAGTTTTTGATAGATCTAAAGGAGATTGTACAATCAGATTGCAATGTGTGTGGTGAACCTAGGTGAGATTTTACAATCAGTTTGCAAAGTGTATGGCCAGCTGTGGATATCAAGAGCCATGTAATGTGAGGGTTTACCTTCATTTGTTGAGTTTCAATCCAATCAGATAGGCCTTTGCCCTACATAGCACTTGGTAGAATTACAATTTTACAATCAGATTGAAAGATGTATGTCCAAGATTCACCAACAACCTTGTAATACGATGAGAAAAGAAAGCGTAGCACACTAAGCACATGCAAACATCATTCAAATGTTCATGTAAACCAACAAAAATATATCTTAGAATGTATCCATGTCAGTCCATGCATCCTGATGTCATAGATTGCAATTGTCAATGGTAAGGCAACCAATCCAATGTGCAGAATAGATGGTGTTCAGCTGAGTGCCACCAACAGAAGGATTGCACACTCACCAGATGTCAAGGCTGTCACTACAGCAGGAAGGGAGCCTCAAAACACTAAGGCCCCTTTCACCGGGCTTTCCAATCCGGTCTGCCTGTCAGTTTTTCAGGGGGACCTGATCAGATGCTCCATGTACCTCAATGGAGCAGCGGATGTCAGCGGAGACATGTCCACTGACACCCGCTGCTATGCGATCCGATCCTGTCTGTGAAATCCGGACGGATGGGAACCCTATTTTCCATCCCTCTGGAGGATCGGATCGGATGAAAACGTGCAGGCGGTCCGTTCTCATCTGATCTCCCCATAGAGGAGAGCTCTGGTGCAGTGGTGTATTTAGGTTTTGTGCTGCCCTAGGCCTGACTAAACTTGTGCACCCCCTAATTTACATATCACCCACCCCTTCCTGTAAAGGCCACGCCCCTTACTTTTTATGACCCCCCCTGTCATCTGTGAACCACAGACCAAAAGTCTATCAGTGCCCATCAGCGTAGCCTCATCAGTTCCCATACATTCAGCCTCATCAGTGCCCATCTGTGCAGCCTTATCAGTGCCGCCTCATTACTGCTCATCAGTGCAGCCTCATCACTGACCACTTTATGGGGGTGCCAGACTGATTTGCACCCTGGACTCTTCCCTCTGGCCCAATTTACCCCATAAGACTGGCACTATACTAAAAGTGTAGCGCAAGCTGGCGGGGACCCTTTTCGTGCGGGACCCGGGAGGAGGCTGGTTTTTTTTTTCGTGCAGGGTGCAGCTTTTTTGCTGCCCCCTGCAAAGTGCCGCCCTAGGCCTGGGCCTTGTTGGCCTAGGCCAAGATACAGCACTGCTCTGGTGAGTGTGCAATCCTCTGCTGGTGGCGGTTGCACTCAGTTGAACATAGAGCACATATGCTTCGTGTGCTACGCTTTCTTTTCTCATTACGTTTTAGGTTGGGTATACTACTTATGTGTCAGCTGCCTATTTTTCATATTTTTTAACACACAGCGCAGATTCTTTACATTTTTTACACGTAATAATGTAATATGATGATCCACCTAAACAATCCATTGAATATTGAGCCAATCAGATTGGCCTTTTCCAAACTTACAGTAGCTGTTGGTAGACTTAAGAAAGTTGTGACAACCAGAATGCAAGGTGTATGGACAAGGTTTACAAACAACCATGTAATATGATGGTTTATCTTAACAATCCATTGAGTTTTTAATCAGATTGGCCCTTACCCTACATAGCTCTTGGTTGACCTAAATGACATTTTACATTTAGATTGTAAGGTGTATGGTCAGCTTTACATATGATCAACCATGCAATACAATGGTCTGCCTTCACAATCCATTGAGTTCCTGTCATATCAGTTTGGCCTCGTCCCTACATAGCTGTTAGATGAATTTCGATCCATCTATGGCCAATTTAAGTGATTTTACAATCAGATTGCAAAGTGTACAACCAAGATTTACCAACAACCATGTACAGTACTTTGCAATCTATAGAGTTTCCATCCAATCAAATTGGCCCTTACCCTACATACACTATATTGTGAAAAGTATTGGGACGCCTGCCTTTACACGCACATGAACTTTAATGGCATCCCAGTCTTACTCCGTAGGATTCAATATTGAGTTGGCCCACCCTTTGCGGCTATAACAGCTTCAACTCTTCTGGGAAGGCTGTCCACAAGGTTTAGAAATGTGTCTATGGGAATGTTTGACCATTCTTCCAGAAGCACATTTGTGAGGTCATGCCCTGATGTGGATGAGAAGGCCTGGCTCGCAGTCTCCACTCTAACTCATCCCAAAGGTGTTCTATCGGGTTGAGGTCAGGACTCTGTGCAGGCCAGTCAATTTCCTCCACCCCAAACTTGCTCTTCCATGTCTTTATGGACCTTCCTTTGTGCATTGGTTCCAAATCATTTGGTGGAGGGAGGATTATGGTGTGGGGTTGTTTTTCAGGGGTTGGGCTTGGCCCCTTAGTTCCAGTGAAGGGAACTCTTAAGGCGTCCGCATACCAAGACATTTTGGACAATTTCATGCTCCCAACTTTCTGGGAACAGTTTGGGGACGGTCCCTTCCTGTTCCAACATGACTGCGCACCAGTACACAAAGCAAGGTCCATAAAGATGTGGATGAGCGAGTTTGGGGTGGAGGAACTTGACTGGCCTGCACAGACTCCTGACCTCAACCCGATAGAACACCTTTGGGGTGAATTAGAGCACAGACTGTGAGCCAGGCCTTCTCTTCCAACATCAGTGCCTGACCTCACAAATGCGCTTCTAGAAGAATGGTCAACCATTCCCATAGACACTCCTAAACCTTGTGGACAGCCTTCCCAGAAGAGTTGAAGCTGTTATAGCTGCAAAGGTTGGGCCAATTCAATATTGAACTCTACAGACTAAGACTGGGATGCCATTAAAGTTCATGTGTGTGTAAAGGCAGGTGTCCCAATACTCGGTAATATAGTGTAGCTGTTGGGGGATTTAAGGGCCGGTTCACTTTCTTGCGAGTGCGGCGATCGCATGTAATATCGTAGCGCACTGCTCCTTCATTACATGCGATCGGATGTGCGGATGCAAATCAGCCATACACTTTGTATGGCTGAAATTCGCACTGCACCCGCACAAAAGACGCACAGGACCCTTTTTTCCAGCCGCATCAGATCGCACAGTGGTTCACACTTGTGCGATCCGATCCTGTGCGAACTGTCAGATCGCACTGCCATATGCGATCAAACTGGGGGTGTCGTTAACATTTAATTGACACCCCCAGGGTATCGCATATGGCAGTGTGAGCTGCCAGGGGTGCGTTTGCGATGCGGGAACAGGCTGCGAATTCGCTGCCTTCCCGCATCGCTCATGGGTGACCCGGGACTAAATGATATTTTACAATCAGATTGCAAGGAAAAGATTTACCAACAACCACATAATACGACGACCTTTACAATCTGTGGGTCTCGGATGTTGGACGACCTTTACAATCTGTTGGATGTGGAAGGCCGTTGTCCTCCATAGTTGTTGGAAGTTCTAAAGCCGATTATATATTTAGATTGCATTGTCTATGGCAGGCTTTTGTCTTCTAGACAATCCCGTCCCTCTGTATATCCAGCCTGCATCCTTATGTATCGATCGGATCTCTCAATCCGTATTAGAGGACACGTCATCCTATCAATTTAAATCCTCTGAGATCATCTGTAATTACCCGTCTTGTGCCTGCATGTGGCCCCCGATGGAGCCCGATCCTTCAATGTCACAGCAGCCAATAAAGTCATAAATACAGAATAAAGTACATACAGAATATTTCTGACCAATCACAGCTCACCTGTGTGCGTGGGGCCTGTGGGAAGAGGTTGAGGGTGGTAGGCCTCTTGGGTCGGTAGGTGTCCATGGATGGAGGCAGGAACGGTTTGGGGTCCACAGGGGGTCGCGTCTCCTCTTCAGTGATATGGCCGGCATCGATCAGGTCCAGCTGCAGCATCTCCGCCTGCATCCGACTGGCAGCTCCCCCCCCTCCCGAGGCAGGACCAGGCTCGGCACGCAGGCGGCTCTGGGGGATCAGGAGACAGAGTCATGGGACCAGGGATAGAGGGGGGGGGGGAGAGAGGGACACACAGTGACATCATCTGCTGGGAGGGGGAGCAGGGGTGAGGGGGATAACATGACTGCCTGGGAAGGGACACAGAGGGACAATGTTTAAATGTCCCCAAGGAGCAAAGTGTCCCTGGAATAGCAAGGAACAATTTAATGGAGCAGAGGAAACACGAGCAACAGTGACAGATGAGCAACTGGTGGGGGATGAGAAGGAGGAGGACGGTGACACCGGGTGACACCACGTTACAGGAACCACACTCAGGCAGAATAGTAATTAGCAATACAGAGAGAGGGGGACAGGGAGAGGAGCAGATGGAGCACACCGGGCAGGGAGGGGGGGAGGGAGGGAGAGACACAGCACAACCAACCACCTGCCATCCCAGCCAGGGACATGTGCTAGAAAACATGGCAGGACACAGAGACAACATAGACATAACAATCACATTGTATACACACCGCACAACCACAACTTCTCACTCACAACTTTTACTACTACAGAAAAAAAAAACTCTATTTATCCCAGATATATATTTATTACAAATCATTAACCACTTAAGCCCCGGAAGATTTTACCCCCTTCCTGACCAGGGCCTATTCTGCGACGCTGTACCTAAACAAATTTGGCGTCCTTTTTTTCCCACAAACAGAGCTTTCTTTTGGTGGTATTTGATCACCTGTGCGATTTTTTGATCATGCGCTATAAACAAAAAAATAGCGTCAATTTTGCAAAAATAACAATATTTTTCACATTTTTTTTATATGAAATTCCCCCAAAAAAATGTAAAAATCTAAATTTTTTAACATTTTCGGCCAATTTGTTTTATGCTACATATGTTTGGTAAAAAAAAAAATCACAAAAAGCGTATTTTGATTGGTTTGCGCAAAAGTTATCGCGTTTACTAACAAAGGGAAAGATTTTTGTCATTTTTGTTGTTTTTTTTTAACGCGTAATGGCGGCGATCTGCGATTTTTTTTGCGGGACTGCGACATTGCGGCGGACAGATCGGACCCTTGACTGACATTTTTTACACTTTTGGGGTTACCAGTGACATTACTACAGTAATCAGTGCTATACATATGCACTGTTACTGTAAAAATGACACTGGCAGTGAAGGGGTTAATTCTATTGGAGAGGGAGGGGTTAAGTGTGTCCTAGGGGCGTGCTTCTAATTGTGATTGGCTGTGGCTGTGTGTGTAAGAACAGTGATCAACGGTCCTACATAGTAGAACCATTTGATCACGATTCTTACACAGGGAGAACTGACAGGCGGCGCGCGCTCGCTCCCCACACCCTTACAGGCTAGCGACGTAGATCTACGTCGCTTTGCCTGTGAGGGGCTGACTGCCGACGTAAATAGTCGTTAGGCAGTTGGCAAGTGGTTAAGGCCCCTTTCACACTTGTGCGACCTAAAAGTCGCGTCATTTTACCGCGATTTTGATGCGACTTTGACTGGACTTGAAGCATTGTCTATGTCTTTGGACCTCAAAACGCATTAAAATCATCCCAAAGTAGTGCAGGGACTGTTTTGAAGTCGTTGCAACTTGAAGTTGCACAGATATGAACGTTACTCATTTTAAAATCATGGAGTACGACTTGTCATGTGACTTTGCAGTCCCAAATCGCAGGACAGGTCGCACAGGTGTGAAAGAAGCCTAAAATAGAACTATAGGCAACTTTTTTTTGGATAGATTAAAGTGGGGTACACACTATAAGAAAATCGGGCGAACGATTGTCCGATTTTCCTCCTTTTTTTCGCAGACAATCGGAACCGATGAAAGAATTTTCGTACGACAAACGCTTTTTTTGTTGTTGTTTCTGATCATGAGCAGTCCATCCTTTCTGATTTTTCTTGTACAAAAACCGTAAGAAAACGATACACATTTGGAGTTTGTCCCTTTCAGAATTTTCGTACGGACATTCCGAATCTTCTAGAAAGTTCTGTGCACACCATACGAAAATCGTACGAAAATTTTTGCCCGATTTTCTTATAGTGTGTACGAGCCTTAAGGGAAGGTTATAACCCCTTTCAGATTCTGTTTTTCACCATCTGTGTCCCATTGGGGAGATTTCCCTTCACTTCCTGTATCATGGCCAAACACTGGTTTACAAAGAAACTCTATTTAAAAGGGAAAACTTTTGGATAGAGTAAGAGAGGGTTAAAACCCCTGACAGGGTTTATTTTGCCATCTGTGTCCCTATTAGGGAGATTTCCCTTCACTTCCTGTCCCATAGCCAAACAGGAAGTGAGAAGAAATCCCTGCAAATTAACCACTTGCCGTCTGCTCACATTGCTGCTACTGCAGCAATGTGGCTCGTTATCATCTAGCGACGTAGTACTACGTCACTAGACTCCTCCCCCTGTAGGCGGCGCTCGCGTCGCAGCGGGAGTCGGGCCAGGGGAGGAGCGGCGGCGATCGCCGCTGCTCTTCCCCGATCGTGGGGGAATCGAGTTTGGAGATCCGCCCGCCTGTGTAAACAGAGCGGGCGGATCTCCTAAGTGACAGGCAGGTACAGATTGCAGGGTTCAGCATAGCTGGACATCCGATCTGTCCTTGTGTCACTCAGTCACCTCCCCCCACACACGTTAGTAAGCACCAGGCATACATTAACCCCTCCCTCTCCAATAAAATTAACCCCTTCCCTGCCAGTGTCATTTTTACAGTAACAGTGCATATGTATAGCACTGATTACTGTAGTAATGTCACTGGTAACCCCAAAAGTGTAAAAAATGTCAGTCAAGGGTCCGATCTGTCCGCCACAATGTCGCAGTCCCGCAAAAAAAAAAAAATCGCAGATCGCCACCATTACTCGTTAAAAAAAAAAACACCAAAAATGACAGAAATCTTTCCCTTAGTTAGTAAACGCAATAACTTTTGCGCAAACCAATCAAAATACACTTATTGCGATTTTTTTTACCAAAAATATGTAGCAGAAAACAAATTGGCCTAAAATTTAAAAAAATTTTGATTTTTACATTTTTTTGGGGGGGAATTTCATATAAAAAAATGTTAAAAATATTGTTATTTTTTCAAAATAAACGCTATTTTTTGTTTATAGCGCAAAAAGTAAAAATCGCACAGGTGATCAAATACCCCCAAAAGAAAGCTCTATTTGTGGGAAAAAAAGGATATAAATTTCGTTTGGGTACAGCGTCGCACGACCGCGCAATTGTCCGTTAAAGTCGCACAGTGCCGAATCGCAAAAAAGTGGCCCAGAAGTAAGACAGCAAAATCCTCCGGTGGTAAAGTGGTTAAGGAAATCCCAGGTCACCAGAACTAGTGTCCCCATTGGAAGATTTCCCCTCTATTACTTTTCTGGGTAAAACCCAAAATTTGGTAATCAGGACAAATAGGGTGAATCTCCCTAACAGGGGCGCAGACAGTAATAAAAGCCTGACAGGGGTTCTAATCCCTCTCCATTCTATCCAAAATTAAAAAAAAAATGTTTTGCCTTTAGTCACTTCCTGTCGTAAATTCAAATAGGAAGTGAAAGAAATCCCTTCAAAGGGAGGGGGGGGGCAAACCAAAACAGTGTATCTTCCCCTCTGTTCCTGTTCCGGTGACAACCCAAAATGTGGGATTTTTTCTCACTTTCACTCTCAATAACAGTAAACAATAAAAATAGAGGGTGAATTTCCCTTATGGGGGACACAGACAGCAATAAAAACCTAGCAGGGGTTCTTCTAATCCCTCTTAACTTTAACCACTTCAATACAGGGGCACTTTCACCCCCCTTCCTGCCCAGGCCAATTTTCAGGTTTTAGCGCTGTTGCATTTTGAATGACAATTGTGCGGTCATGCAACACTGTACCTACACCAAATTGATGCCATTTCCCCCCCACAAATAGAGATTTATTTTGGTGGTATTTGATCACCGCAAGGTTTTTTCTTTTTTGCTAAACAAAAAATGACCGAAAAGTTTGAAAAAAAAAAAAATTTTTTTTGTTTATGTTATACAATTTTGTAAATAAATAAGTTTTTTCCTGCACTGACAGGCACTGATGAGGAGGCACTGATGGGGTGGCACTGATGGGTGGCACTGATAGGCGGCACTGATGGGCGGCACTGATATGCAGCATTGGTGGGCACTGATAGGCGGCACTGCTGGGCACTGATAGGCTGCATTGATGGGCACTGATAGGTGGCACTGATGGGCACTGATAGGGGGCACTGATAGGCGGCACTGATCAGCACTGACGGGCACTGATAGGTGGCACTGGTGAGCAATAATGGGCACTGGTGAGCGGCACTGATAGATGGCAATGATGGGCACTGGTGGGCAGCACTGATGGGGAGGGCACTGGCGGGCAGCACTGATGGAGAGGGCAATGGGGGGCTCCCTGAGCCCTGATTGCCATCCCTGGTGGCCATAGTGGGCATCCCTGGGGTCATGGGTGGGCATCCCTGGTGGTTCTAGTGGCACCCCAGCCCCCCCCCCGAGGGTCTGCACTGGTAATCAATAATCTGATTACCAGTGCCGACCCCCCCCCCCCCCCCGTCAGAGGAGCTGCCGATCGGCGCTCCTTTACTCGTGCCTGTCAGGCACTTACTGAGGAAAGCCGATCAACGGCTCTTCCTGTTTACTATGTGACCAGTCGTGATTGGACACGGCTGGTCACATGGTAAAGAGCCTACGTCAGTAGACTCTTTACCGAGATCGGAGATGCAGGGAGTCAGTGTGACACCTCGCATCACCGATCGCCACTCTGCATGCCCCCGGGGGGCGCCCAGAGCTGTATTATCCTGCCGCCGTCATATGAAGTCCGGTCAGGATAATGCAACCACATTCCTGCCGTCATTCTGCTATAGGGCGGGCGGGAAGTGGTTAAGCCCTGGTTTACCCTGGTCCAGCTTTGAAACCACGACACTTCAGTGCGATGTCAAAGCTGCAGATCAGTGCGATTTGGATCTCCGATTTCATTGTGGTTTGCGACTTGTTTTACTAGAAGTCAATGCAAGTCGCAATGAAGTTGCAGAAAAGCAGTGCAGGAGCCTTTTCCAAAGTCGCTGCGCCTTGAGTCACAATGTTATGGATGGTTCCATTGCCAAAAATAGGGGGATACTTCAGATCACATGGCAAATCGCTTTGGTATGAACAAGGACTGAAGTGGAACTAAAGGCAAAACTTTTTTTTAAAATTTTGGATAGAGTAAGGGAGGGTTATAACCCCTGTCAGTTTTTTTGTCCCATTGGGGAGATTTCCCTTCACATCCTGTCCCATAGCCAAAACAGGAAGTGAGAGAAAATCTCTCCAAAGTGAGGGAATCCAGGGGTGTCACCAAACCTAGTGTCCCTATTGTAAGATTTCCCTGGGGGTGGAGCTACACATGTAAATGCATTGGGGACACCCATAGCCAAAGCAGGAAGTGAGGGGAAATCCCTCCAGAGTAAGGGAACCCATTGGGGACCCCCAGGTCACCAGAACTAGTGTCCCCATTGGAAGATTTTCCCTCTATTATTTTTCTGGGGACAAAACCAAAATTTAGGATTTTTTTTTACTTTCACTATCTATGATAATGGTAATCAGGACACGTAGAGAGGGTGAATCGCCCTAACGAGAGTGCAAACGAGAGTGCAGACAGCAATAAATCTGACAGGGGGGCTAACCCCATCTCCACTCTATCCAAAGTATGTGGTATACAATCAGTAGGATGTGTCCCTTGTGCTGAGTCCTCCTCTGTCTATGCCATTCCCACCCCACCGGAATTTTCCAATGCAGTGAAGTTTAAGGTTCCATTCACACCTGAGCGCACTGAAGTCGCGGGCAGAATCACGATTCCAGATTTGCGGCCTTTCCGCCCCCCTCCTCTATTCATAGAAGCCATACTACAACTTCTATAAATAGAACATTAACTATGAATGGAGGGGCGGAGCTATCAATCATCCATCTGCCCTCTATTCATAGATCCTGCTTCATTCATAGATGTAGCGTGACTTCTATGAATGGAGGAGGGGGGGCATAGTGGGGGTCTCCTGATGAGAGCCTGTGACACCCCCTTAATTGTATTAACCCCCGCCACTCTAAAAAATTACTTCGGCATGGGTGGGGGGGAGGTTAGTGACCAAACTGTATTGATTAACTGAAGTGTAGAAAAGAGAGGTCACCGACCTGCACATACTGCCTGGCAGCACAGCCTGGATCACAAGACTGGCTGATCACAGATCTATTAGTAGGTAAAACAGTTCATGTATACAGATTTTAAAGTGGATCTAAAGCTAAAATATTTTTAGAAGCGCGTGTTAACGGGTTAGAGCACCTGTTAGGTTTTTATTATTTATGGCAATTTAACCGCTTGCCGATCGTCTACTGTATATATACGGCAGTAAGGTGGCTCTCCTACCTAGTATGTGATCCTGCACTTCCTGATCTGGGGCGTGCATGCTTGCCACCAGCGACACTCTACCACTGTGATTAGACAGGGGTTAGAACCCCTGTTAGGTTTTTTATTATTTATGGCATTTTAACCGCTTGCCGTGTATATATACGGCAGCAAGGTAGCTCTCCTACCTAGTATGTGATGCTGCACTTAAAGATCTGGGGCACGCATGCGCACCGCCAACAACATACTACCACTGTGATTAGACAGGGGTTAGAACCCCTGTTAGGTTTTTTATTATTTATGGCATTTTAACCGCTTGCCGACCGTATACTGTATATATACGGCAGCAAGGTGGCTCTCCTACCTAGTATGTGATCCTGCACTTCCGGATCTGAGGCGCTGGCGACCCACTACCACTGTGATTAGACAGAAGTTAGAGTCCCTGTTAGGTTTTTATTATTTATGCCAATTTAACCGCTTGCCGACCGTATACTGTACTGTATATATACAGCAGTAAGGTGGCTCTCCTACCTAGTACGTGATCCTGCACATGCGGATCTGGGGCGCCGGCGACACACTACCACTGTGATTAGACACAGCGGGTGCCGATTTGCAGGTACACCGCTGGCACTCGCCAATCTTTCGGCAGACAGCTGTTCTGGCTCTCTACCTATGTAAACAAGGCAGATTGCCATTCTGTCAGTAGGTAAGGCATGGATCCTGTGTTTCTGCAAAGATCAAGCACCTCCTCCACAGTGAGAAAACACCCCCTAGGCACACAGTTAACCCCCTGATGTTAACCCCTTGCCTGCCGGTGCCATTAGTACAGTGACAGTGCATATTTTTAGCACTGATTACTGTATTAGTGTCACTGGTCCCCACAAAGTGACAAAAGTGTCAGTTAGGTGTCTGATTTGTCTGCTGCAATGTCGCAGTCCCGGTATAAGTCGCTGATCGCCACCATTACTAGTAAAAAATAAATAAAAATTCCATAAATATATCCCATAGTTTGTAGATGCAATAACGTTTGCACAAACCAATCAATATACGCTTACTGGGATTTGTTTTTAACCAAAATTATGTAACAGAATACAGATTGGCCTAAATTGAAGAAATTTTACTTTTTTAGTTTTTTTTATTGGATATGTTTGATAGAGGAAAGTAAAAAATATATATTTTTTAATATTGTTGGTCTTTTTTTGTTTTATATTGGAGGTTTTTTAAAAATTGTCCATTGTCTTTTTTTCTTTGGTTATAGCGAAAAAATTGAAAAACCGCAGAGGTGATCAAATACCACCAAAAGAAAGCTCTATTTGTGGGAAAAATAAATCAATTTTATTCGGGTACAGCATCGCACGACCGCGCAATTGTCAGTTAAAGTAACGCAGTGCCGAATCGCAAAAAAAAATTGCAAAACATGGCCTGGTCATGAACGCGGTTGTAAACCCTAGAAAAAAAAAAAAACCTGCAAGACAAAGGCATAATGGGCTAGTATGCATCGCTGCGGGCGCTGCCATGATCCCTCGCTGTCTCTTCCGGGTTCGGCGGCTCCGGCGCGGTGATTGGCCGGAAGAGACGGCTCCGGCGCGATGATTGGCCGGAGCCGCGATGACGTCACTCCCGCGCATTTCCGGCAAGCTCCCGGCAAATTAATTGAAGGTCCCACCGGACCTTCAGAGCGCATGCGCTGCTCGTGAGAGCGGCTGCATGCACTGTAAATATCTCCTAAACCATGCCGGTTTAGGAGATATTATTTGTACCTACAGGTAAGCCTTATTATAGGCTTACCTGTAGGTAAAAGTGTCAAAAAGCGGGATACTACCGCTTTAAGTGAGGTCAAATCCAACATTGTCAGCTGTCACCAGATTGTCCAATAGGGACACTTGTTTCAGTGACAGCTGTCTAAGGGCTCAGTCATATGCGAGGCTGCCTGCGGTTGAGCCACGTTTTTACCACACCTCAACCACTACCCCCTTTAGCTGCAGAGGCAGCAGCCAGGGGGTGTACACATGCTGCGGCTATGGTGCCTTGCTTCATGGCCGCAGGGAATATTATACCCCTGTCACTTTTGGCGCCAGCCGAACACATATGGGGCTGCTCTGCAAGAACCCTGCAACCACATGCAATGATTGCGGTTTTGGCATGCTAGTGCGGGGATCAATGGGTTAAAGCAGACAGTGAGGCGGTGATACAATGCCTTCTCACTGCCTGTCAAATGCTCTCTAAAGAGCGATCCAAGCGTGGAACGCTCTTCATAGAGCACTGCTAGTGTAAATGTGCCCGCAAAGGTGACCACACACTATACAATCTGATTGTACCATCTTCTTTGGATCCCCTGATTTGATACTAATGGAATGGATTGTTTTGCTGTGTCCTGATATGGCAGTTTAGGGAGAGAACAGAGACAGGAGAATTCATTGAAGCGGCCGCCTCTTTTCTTGAAACACCCAACTCCTCCAGGCAGATTCTGTTCTAGAAACGATAGCAGCCAATCAAATTGCGTCTGCGGCACCACAAGTCTCATCTTGGCTTGGACGGCTGGAGAGAAGATGGAACCGCCTGTAGAAAGGCCCGGACATCTGTGGGGCTCCCTACACGGCCATATGGGCAGCATATGAAATGAATGTACGGGGAACAGAGACCCACATAGAGATGGCAGAGACTCAGCTAGGCAGAGCAGCCAATGCTAATTCTCTGCCTGGATTGCAGAGAACAGAGCCGGCTGGACGTCTCTTCCTGGACCGTCTTCTACTGACATCAGTGCTAAAACCTAAAGGGCAACTCCGGCCAAATACCATTACAATTCAAACACAGGAACCGTTTTACCTGCCAAAAAATTGGTGCATACTCTAAGGATCCGCTCAGACTTGCTGAGTTGTATGATTGTAAGCCATAACGAGGCAGCTGACAGGACAGTTCTGCACACTCCATGCTGCTGCAGCACTTCTTTTCTGTTCTTTGAACTACCTGTGGACATTGCCGCAACACAGAAGCCCATTGTGAGCCTTCTACCTCCTGTATGTCTACCTATATACTCCCTTCTCCTGCCCATCATACATCATATTACAGGAGGGATACCCTACCTACAGCCTGATTTTTATTTCTGCTGGTCTGTGACAAATCAGTATGAAGGCACGACTCAGGAACGGAAAAATGAATTAGGGATAGACTGATTATCGGCAAGGGCGATATATTGGTGGCCGATATGCACTTTCCCCGATATATTGGTATCAGCCCCCAGAACTGGCCGATATTTGCCAATATTTTTGTGACGTCATTCTGCCTTCTTAGGCTGCCTCCCTCGCCTTGGACAGCCTAGTCTGGAGTCGGGAATAGTCTCGCGGGAGTGTATCACAGCCATACACTCACCCACAGAAGCCCGGTGCCAGCCAGCCACCCACATCCACAGGCCCTGTACCAGCCAGCCAGCCAGCCACCCACAGGCCCTGTACCAGCCAGCCTCCCACAGCCCCTGTGCCAGCCACCCACCCACCACAGAGTGCCAGCCAGCCACCCACAGACAGGGTTCCAGCCAGCCACCCACCACAGGGTGCCAGACAGCCAGCCACCCACAGACAGGGTTCCAGACAGCCAGCCACCCACAGACAGGGTTCCAGACAGCCAGCCACCCACAGACAGGGTTCCAGACAGCCAGCCACCCACAGACAGGGTGCCAGACAGCCAGCCAGCCACAGGCACTGTACCAGAGAGCCGCCCACAGGCCCTGTACTAGCCAGACACCCACAGCCCTTGTGCCAGCCATCCACCTACCACAGGGTGCAAGCCAGCCACCCACCACAGGGTGCCAGCCAGCCAGCCACCCACCACAGGGTGCCAGCCAGCCAGCCATCGGCCACAGGGTGCCAGACAGCCAGCTATCGACCACAGGGTGCCAGCCAGCCATCCACCATAGGGTGCCAGCAAGCCAGTCACCCACCACAGGGTGTCAGCCAGCCACCAACCACAGGGTGCCAGCCAGCCAGCCACCCACCACAGGGTGCCAGCCACCCACCACAGGGTGCCAGTCAGCCATCCAACACAGGGTGCCAGCAAGCCAGCCACCCACCACAGGTTGCCAGCCAGCCAGCCACCCACCACAGGGTGCCAGCCACCCACCACAGGGTGCCAGTCAGCCATCCAACACAGGGTGCCTGCAAGCCAGCCACCCACCACAGGGTGCCAGACAGCCAGCCATTAAGCATTAAACAAAAATTAACATGTTCAGTACCAGATTTGTAACAAAATTTTTATTTTTCCAAACTTTAAATGTACAAAATATCGGCCCATATCGGCCGAAACCGATACGTTGTGACCAAAATATCGGTATCGGCCCTGAAAAAAACATATCGGTCTTTCCCTAAAATGAATGCACAACTTTTGCAGAATATATAAGTGCAATAAGTGCCGGTTAACACATATGCGATGTGGGAACCCTGCGAATCCACTGCAGGTTATCGCATAACATTAGAATCGCAGGCAGTTCCCACCACCATATGCGAATCGCTGGGGGTGTCAATACAAAATGAATGACACTCCCAGATCAGTTTGCATATCGCAGTGTGAACTGTCAGTTCGGACCTGAATCGGATCACATAGGTGTGAACACCCATGTGATCCGATTCTGGTGCGAACCCAAAATAGGGTGCTGTGCGACTTTGGTCTGAATGCGATGCAAATTCAGCCATACAATCTGTATGGCTGAATTTGCATCGCACAGACATCGCATGTGATTTGCAGAGCAGTGCGGTCCGAATCACATGCGATGTCTGTCATGTGATTCAGATTTCTGTCAAGGGTGTTTTATAGTAATGTCTGGTTTTCTTCCCTAATGCGTTACTAAACCCCCGTTTTTAAATTAAAATAATAAACATGTTATACTTATCGGCTCTTTGTAATGGTTTTGCACAGAGCACCCCTGATCCTCTTCTTCTGGGGTCCCCCACCGACACTCTAGGCCCCTCCTTTGGTGGGTTCCCCCACAGAAAGCCGCTTTCCATGGCGGCATCCGTGCGAGCGAGCTCCCGTGTCACAGACAGTGGGACAGTGGGCTAAATTGACACAGACAGTGGGACTTTGCCCCGCTCCCGTGTCACAGCTTTTGATTGACAGCAATGGCTTTTGCTGCTATGAATTTGTCCAATGAGGAGAGAGACAGCGGCGGATCGGGTCAGGCTCAGGTAAGAAAACGGGGGGGCTGCTGCAGCACAGAAGATTTTTGTACCTAATGCATAGAATGCATTAAGGTGAAAAACTCTAAGGCTTTAGAACCATATTAGGGCCCCATTCACATTAGGCAATTTGGAATCGCCCAATCACAGCTGATCACATCTACACAGACTTGAAGATTATCGGCAGTCCTTTCCTCACGTGTGTATGAGGAAAGGAGTGCAGGTAACCAGCAAAGCTGTAAGCACACTGTTTAGACAATAATCAGTGCAGCCTAATCAGTGCTAATCAGTGCCCATCAGTGCAGGTTATCAGTGCCCATCAGTGCAGCTTATCAGTGCCCATAGTGCAGCTTATCAGTGCTGCCTATTAGTGCCCATCAGTGCTGCCTAATCAGTGCCCATCAGTGCAGCCTCATCAGTGCTGCCTCATCAGTGCCGCCTCATCAGTGCCGCCTCATCAGTGCCGCCTCATCAGTGCCCATCAGTGCCGCCTCATCAGAGCACATCAGTGAAGAAGAAAATTACTTATTAGCAAAATCTTATTACAGAAACACGGAAAAAATGAAAATTTAATTTGGGTACAGTGTTGCATGACCGCGCAATTGTCATTCCAGTCATTCGCCGTCACTTCCAGTTTGCGATGACTCCTGGGAGCTGAACGTCATCGCTCCCAGGAATCAATGCGCCTGCACCGGCACCGCTCGTCAATTCCGGTGCAAGCGCGGCATTCCCTGCTATACAGCTTCTGGGCATGCCCAGAAGCTGTGCAGGGATGCCGCGCCTGCCCCGGAAGTGACGAGCGGGGTCGGTGCAGGGCATTGTGGGACTCCGACGTCACGGAAGAGGACACGAAGAGGGACGCTGCGTCTTCAGCTGCCCACACCTGAGATGGCAGCGCTGGAGAAGAACTTTTCAAGGTAAGTATTTCTGCTTACAGGTAAGTGCGACCCGGGACAGTTCAGAGGCAATCCATTATGGAATGTACTAGCCCTGACTGTCCCGGGGCTATTTTTAGCTCAAATTGACCCCCGAGGCCGAAACTCCGCTTTAACAAAGTATTTTGGTGCTGCCGAATGATGCAAAATAATCAACAATATTCCACCCTAGCCAATCTTTATGAAATCGATCAGAAGAGAAGTTATGACTATTTAATTGAATTTGATTGTTTTGATTGAATCACACATCAATCAGATAATAAAATTGAAGCGTCTGTGCCCACCATTATTCCAGCCCTTTTTTTTACATTTTGGATGGAGTCTGGAGATTATTGTAGAGGTTTTTATTGCTGTGGCCCCATTAGGGAGATTTGGATTCTTCTATCGCCCATATAGGAAATCCTGAATATATCGACTAATACTAAACACACACACATCATATCCATACAGAGAACAGCAAGCATGGCTTGGTGTTGGATTTTCTGCTCACCTTGCAGTGTCGGCTATCATTGCAGTGCAAACTGATTCCACATTCATCTGTGATTTCGGTGATCTCGGATAAATCTTCATCTTCAAATTCTTCCAGTGTAATGTCATGCGTAAGCCTGGTGAAAATAACAGCGGGCATGAGGACATCATCAGCGCGCCATAAGCATTAACAACAATTACTGAACGATATACAAATTTGTATCAGACAAGCACATGTGCACTACCGATCCATCTATGTCTCCATGCTCCTAGCATTTCTAGCTGCAGCCATTTTGAGTAAGGGCAGATGATTCATGTAGCATTTACTTCCTGGAATCCATCTGCCCTTAGCTCAGGCATGCAGACAGGAAGGTGTGCTTAGTAGAGAAAGCCCCTCCTCCCCTCCTCCAGATGAAAGAAAAAATAAATGCCCTGTTACATGTACCGGTTTATTATCCTAGTCATTTGGCTCTGCATACGTATGCTATTTGTCAATAAAAACCTTTGTAAAATAATGAAAAAAATGCCCATGAAGACTCCTGTGATAAGTGACATCATTTTAGCCTAGGCCAGAAACCAGGAAGCAAAGTTTTTAAAACAAGTAAATATTATTATTATTATACAGGATTATATAGTGCCAACAGTTTGCTCAGCTCTTTGCAACGTTAGGGCAAACAGTACAATTACAATACAATTCAATACAGGAGGAATCAGAGCTCTTTAGAGCTTACAATCTAAAACAATATAATCTACCTTCCTATTTGCTAATGCTAGTGGCATAAGGATATATATATATATATATATATATATATATATATATATATATATATATATATTGTCCTGGAAATTTTATAGATAGGCAACTCCTATCCTCATATTGAGTAGTGATTTATTAATTAATAATAATTACTGTAGGAGGGAACAGACACAAAAGATACACTCAGCATCTTTCCAAATCACTGTTCTACTTTATTTGACAAAATTGAAGGTTTTTATACACATGATTATGTAGGTATCACATTAATATTACAATTGTACTTTTATAGTAACAAGGGGCGTAACATAGGCAGGCTAATTCTAATCTAATTCTAAAAGAATGCAACATGTAATGAAAACATTATTAATGCAGTGTGCAATACATACAAAAAATAATACAATAATATACAGAACTTACAAATTTCCTGTGCAATCTTTTACAAATTTTTTGGCCAGGACTACCTCCACCTAAGCATATGAAGGCTCCAGATTAACCACTTGCCGACCGCTCACTCGAGCTCTACTGCGGCAAAGTGGTTAGTTATCGTCCAGCGACGTAGACCTACGTCGCTGGACTCCTCCCCTTGTGGGCGGTGCTCGCGCGCCGCCGGAGGCTCGCTCCTGCTGTATTCAGTCACAGCGGGAGTCGGGCCAGGGGAGGAGCGGCGGCGATCGGCGCTGCTCTTCCCCGATCGTCGGGGAATCGAGTTTGGAGATCCGCCCGCTTGTGTAAACAGAGCGGGCGGATCTCCTAAGTGACAGGCAGGGTCAGATTGCAGGGTTCAGCGTAGCTGGACATCCGATCTGTCCCTGTGTCACTCAGTCACCTCCCCCCACACATGTTATTAAGCACCAGGCATACACCCTTCCTCTCCAATAAAATTAACCCCTTCCCTGCCAGTGTCATTTTTACAGTAACAGTGCATTTTTATAGCACTGATTACTGTAGTAATGTCACTGGTACCCCCAAACGTGTCAAAAATGTCAGTCAAGGGTCCGATCTGTTCGCCGCAATGTCGCAGTCCCGCAAAAAAAATCACAGATCGCCGCTATTACGAGTTAAAAAAAACCCACCAAAAATGACAGAAATCTTTCCCTTAGTTAGTAAACGCAATAACTTTTGCGCAAACCAATCAAAATACGCTTATTGTGATTTTTTTTTACCAAACATAGGTAGCAGAAAACAAATTGGTCAAAAATTTAAAAAAATTTTGATTTTTAAATTTTTTTGGGGGGGGGGGGGGGAATTTCATATAAAAAAGTGTGAAAAATATTGTTATTTTTTCTAAATTTACGCTCTTTTTTTGTTTATAGCGCAAAAAGTAAAAATCGCACAGGTAATCAAATACCACCAAAAGAAAGCTCTGTTTGTGGGAAAAAAAGGATGTAAATTTTGTTTGGGTACGGCCTCGCACGACCGCGCGATTGTCTGTTAAAGTCGCACAGTGCCGAATCGCAAAAAGTGGCCTGGACGTAAGACAGCAAAATCCTCCGGTGGTAAAGTGGTTAAAGGTGACAGCAGGTATGGTTAGTGATCAAAATATTGATCAAAAAAGAGTAGATTGGAAATTTGTAAGTTCTGTATATTATTGTATTCTATTTCGTATGTATTGCACACTGCACTCATTGTGCACATGGCACTAATAATGTTTCCGTTACATATTTGCATTCTAGAATTAGCCTGCCTATGTTACGCCCCTTGTTACCATAAAAGTACAATTGTAATATTAATGTGATGCTCACATAATCATGTGTATAAAAACCTTCAATTGTGTCAAATAAAGCAGAACAGTGATTTGGAAAGATGCGGAGCGTATCTTTTGTGTCTGTTCCCTCCTGCAGTAGTTATTATTAATTTGGGATCACTAATCAATGTGAAGATAGGAGTTGCCCATCTATAAAATTTCCAGAATATATTCACACACCAGAGGGCACTGTATTTTATTATAATATTTCACAGCAATCAATCAGCCTCTCTGGCGGCATTTTACACCTTGTTTTTAGTCTTAATAAACCCATTACTGTAAAATAAGGAAAAATGTCCCTAGGAATACAGCCCCGACCATATAAAATGTTGTGTGGCGTATTTCCATGACCCTTTCCACCTAGGACACAATATTCTGCCAATATCAATCTAATTTAATTACAATGGGTTAAATTAAATAATTTGCTCATTAAACTGTCATCCGCTACCTAATTAAACCTAGATTATTGTAATGGGAAAATAAGCAGGGAGCGGAAGCTGCACACATCACCCACTCATCCTTACTGAATACAGCTGTGCGAAGAGCAGCTACTGTACCCCACAGCAGACTTTCATCCTTATCAGTATACAGAGGCAAAAATAATAATAATAATAAGTTACTGGTTTCTATGGGTTAGTGGAACTTTTCTTTTCTTGTTTAGTTTTGGATAGGGTGGGAGGGAGTTAAAATATGTTAGGTTTTTATTTCCATGTGTGACTCAATAGAAATATTTTCCCTTACTTCCTGTCCTTGTGACACCTATACAAAAAAAGGAGGGGTGCGGTTGTTACTAGGATGGCAGGCGATGATGGGTAGATTGCAACCGACCACTCCATGCCACCTCTCAGACTTCAGATCAGAGCGGCATTGTGAATGCAAAGCTGGGGGGGAACTCCTCCTTGGCTCTGACTTCTTATATGACACAGGCAAGGGGAGACCTGGGAGGACTTCCCTCACTCTGATGAGTGCCACTGCATCTGAGGTCTGGTGAGTACATTTTACAGAGGGAGGGGAGTGTTTGTACCAGAAGGTGGTATTTTTGGTTGTGTGTGGGTGGGGGGGGGGGGGGGGGAAGATGTGTGTTCATTACTTCTGACCTTTGCATTACATACTGTTGACCTCTGAACTCTGCGCTAATTACTCCTGACCCTCAGCAATACATACTACTGACCTTTGAATGATGTGTTACTTACTCCTGACCCTGACACTCAGCAATACACATTACGGAACTCTGAATGCTGTTACTTACTCCAGGCACTTGGCAATATATACTACCGAACTCTGTGTTACTTACTCCTGACACTCAGCAAGACATACTACTGACCTCTGAACTCTGCGCTAATTACTCCTGACCCTTAGCAATACATACTACTGACCTTTGAATGATGTGTTACTTACTCCTGAAACTCAGCAAGACATACTACTGACCTCTAAACTCTGTGTTACTTACTCCTGAAACTCAGCAAGACATAATACTGACCTCTTAAATCTGTGTTACTTACTTCTGACCATGACACTTGGCAAGACATACTACTGACCTCTGAACTCTGTGTTACTTACTCCTGACCCTGACACTTGACAAGACATACTACTGACCTCTGAACTCTGTGTTACTTACTCCTGAAACTCAGCAAGACATACTACTGACCTCTGAACTCTGTGTTACTTTCTCCTGACCCTGACACTTGGCAAGACATACTACTGACCTCTGAACTCTGTGTTACTTACTCCTGAAACTCAGCAAGACATACTACTGACCTCTGAACTCTGTGTTACTTTCTCCTGACCCTGACACTTGGCAAGACATACTACTGACCTCTGAACTCTGTGTTACTTACTCCTGAAACTCAGCAAGACATACTACTGACCTCTGAACTCTGTGTTACTTACTCCTGACCCTGACACTTGGCAAAACATACTACTGACCTCTGAGTTACTTACTCCTGAAACTCAGCAAGACATACTACTGACCTCTGAACTCTGTTACTTACTCCTGACCCTTGGCAAGACATACTACTGACCTCTGAACGCTGTGTTACTTACTCCTGAAACTCAGCAAGACATAATACTGACCTCTAAACTCTGTGTTACTTACTTCTGACCATGACACTTGGCAAGACATACTACTGACCTCTGAACTCTGTGTTACTTACTCCTGAAACTCAGCAAGACATACTACTGACCTCTGAACTCTGTGTTACTTACTCCTGAAACTCAGCAAGACATACTACTGACCTCTGAACTCTGTGTTACTTACTCCTGAAACTCAGCAAGACATACTACTGACCTCTGAACTCGGTGTTACTTACTCCTGACCCTTGGCAAGACATACTACTGACCTCTGAACGCTGTGTTACTTACTCCTGAAACTCAGCAAGACATAATACTGACCTCTAAACTCTGTGTTACTTACTCCTGACCATGACACTTTGCAAGAAATGCATTCTATGCATGAAGATAAAAAGCCTTCTGTGTGCAGCATCCTTCCCAGTCCTCCTAATACTTACCTGAGCCCCCTCTCTATCCAGCGATGTCCAAGAGTGCCTCAGCCATCTCCTGATTGGCGGAGACACAGCAGTGGCTCCATTGGCTCCTGCTGCTGTCAATCAAACTCGGTTAGCCAATGAGGAGAGGGGGCGAGGCCAAACTGCAGCTCCATTTCTAAATGGATACATGGAACTGCAGCACAGATTGGGTGCTCCCATAGCAAGCTGCTTGCTGTGGGGGTGCTCAAAAGGAGGGAGGGGCCAGAAGCTCCAGCTAGGGACCTGAGAAGAGGAGGATCTGGGCTGCCCTGTGCAAAACCAACTGCACAGAGGTGGTAAGTATGACATGTTTGTTATTTTCATAGATAAAAAAAATGAGACTTTACAATCAAACTGTGTGCCTAACCAGTGTTTTTGTGTACTGTGTGGTGCTTTTACTAAGGGAAGTGACTGTTTTTTTCCCCCTGGGACACAAAACCCATCAGTTTTGCCCTGTCATAATGGCGTTTCGTCTTGTTTTACATAGGCAGAGCTCCGTTCTCTTTCTCCGCCCAATGATCGGCGGGTGCTGGCGGATATCCATTGCCCGGCACCCACAAATCGGTAGCGTGTGTGCCCCCTAGGCGGAAGTGCAGAATCATGTATATGTACACACATGATTCTGTCTGCACAGAACGGCTGCCAAAGCAATCCTCTGCCTGCTACCACCACCTCCCCCCACCTAGGACCGCACTCACTGGGAGGTATTGACCCCCTCTATGAGAATAAGGACATGAGAATAAGGCAGGTCGATCCCCGCTGAGCAAAACTGAGTCTGTCTGGCGCACCACCCCTGTGAAAGGGGCCTGAGGGATTCCTGCTTTAGGGGGAGTGTATGACTGGTGGCGTCTAGAAACATTCTAAGGGTGTCAATAACAGGCTGTGTGCTGGAGCTCCCATCCCCTGTTCCCCTGGATCCCTTGGAGTCCATGACACCTGCCAGAAGTGCATAGTTCACAACATTTGAAAAAAATTTCCAGGGACACTTTGCAGCACCCCTATCAATTACTTATAGGGCTGCAACTAACGATTAATTTGTCTGTCGACGAATCTATCGATTATTTTTACGATTAGTCGACTAATCTAACGATTATTTTTATTTTATTTTTTTTTGCTTAATTGAGTGTTTTTTTGATTAGCTAATTAATCCTGTAATTAATACAGACCCCATCAGTAAGCCCCCCTCTCAGTACAGACCCCTCAGTAAGCCCCCCTCCCAGTACAGACCCCTCAGTAAGCCCCCCTCCCAGTACAGACCCCTCAGTAAGCCCCCCTCCCAGTACAGACCCCTCAGTAAGCCCCCTTCAAGCACAGACCCCTCAGTAAGCCCCCTCCCAGTACAGACCCCTCAGTAAGCCCCCTTCCAGTACAGACCCCACAGTAAGCCCTCCCACCTAGTACAGACCACTTAGTAAACCCCCCTCCCATTACAGACCCCTCAGTAAGCCCCTTCCAGTACAGACCCCTCAGTAAGCCCTCCCACCTAGTACAGACCATTACAAGCCGCCACAGTACAGTACAAGCCGCCATCTTGGTTTCAAACTTCAACCACAACTTTATTAATACGAACAAAAGCAAACCTGAAAAAGAATGTAAACTTTTTTTTCACTTGGTTTTTAAAACAAATGAGGCTGACCATTTTATAGCAGGGAATGGAAAATGTGAATACCAGAAAGTGGAAGCAACCATTGCTATGCGGAACTCAATTGTGGGGGTTTGAGTTTCTGGCCGGAAGGGTTTGGAAGGGATACATCCAGTGTAGCGCCGCACATGTGACATCTCTGAGTACCTCGGTGATCGGGGAGAATGGCGAAGGTGTTGCGGCAGAAGCTGTGGCGGAGTACGGGGGTGCTGGAGACGGTCAGCGCTCACCCTGAACAGCTCCTCAGGTATTAATGGTCCTCTTGTCTCCGACATCGGTGTGGACGGAGCCCGGGGGGGATTTCACCCGGCCGGCAATGCTTAAAGCGGCGCTGCGGGCCGGCCGTATCTTGGTATCCCGGTAGGCAAGTCCGGCTAGGGGGCGTGTCACGACACGTGTTGACGCGTCAACGCCTTTCACGCACTTCAACGTTTTTTCGTAGTCGACTACGTCGACGCGCCGTTGCAGCCCTAATTACTTACCACACCCACTTCCCTGAAGCTCCGCCCACTCCACATAATTAATCTCCGCCTACTTATCATCAGATTATAGGGTCTACTAAATGAAGAGAGTATTACAGGAAATTGAAAAGGGAATTTCAAACTTAAGGCCAAAGTAGCAGAGTTGGAATAATTCTCCCATTCAGCTGCACTACTTCTGCCTAAAGTTTAAAATTCTCATCACAATTCCCTGCATTTCTAAAGTGTCAAATGTGCTCAGGTGTGACCATACAAAAATGTTATATGTAAATATAAATAAAGTGTAAATAAGTACATTGCCGGGACAATGTAAATTACCCGCGACAGGCTCCTATTTGCCGGAACTGTCCCGGCGAGAACGGGACAGTTGGCAAGTATGGAAGTGCCTCATGCAGATAGCAGAAGAATGAGAAAGGACACACAAATGACACTATGGGCTTTGGATTGAGGCAAGTACAAGGCAAGTAGGAGGATACACTTTGTTCATTTTTTATTTCAGAGGTTTACAACCAATGCAGGGACCTTGATCTTGATTTTATTTTAACCACTTGCCGACTGCCTAACAACGATTTACGTCGGCAGTCAGCCCCTCACAGGCAAAGCGTCCCGTTCGCTCACGGACCCCCCCCCCACTCGCGATTGTCCGGTACAGCGGGAGAAAGGCAGGCGGCTAATGTAAACACAGCCGCCTGTCATTCTCCCCTATGTAAGAATGGAGATCATACGGTTCTGCTATATAGGACCGTTGATCTCTGTTCTTACACCTCAAGCCACATCCAATCACAGTTAGAAGCACGCCCCTAGGGACACACTTAACCCCTCCCTCTCAAAAAAAAGTTAACCCCTTCACTACCAGTGTCATTTTTACAGTAACAGTGCATATGTATAGCACTGATTACTGTAGTAATGTCACTGGTAACCCCAAAAGTGTCAAAAATGTCAGTCAAGGGTTCGATCTGTCCGTCAGCAATGTCGCAGATCACCGCCATTACTCCTTAAAAAAAAAAAAAAACAACAACAATGACAAAAATCTTTCCCTTAGTTAGTAAACGCAATAACTTCTGCGCAAACCAATCAAAATACGCTTATTGCGATTTTTTTTACCAAACATATGTAACAGAAAACAAATTGGCCTAAAATGTTAAAAAATTTAGATTTTTTTGGGGGAATTTCATATAAAAAAATGTGAAAAATATTGTTATTTTTGCAAAATTGTCGCTCTTTTTTTGTTTATAGCGCATGATCAAAAAAATCGCACAGGTGATCAAATACCACCAAAAGAAAGCTCTATTTGTGGGGGAAAAAGGACGTCAATTTCATTTGGGTACAGCGTCGCCCGACCGCGCAATTGTCCGTTAAACTCAAGCAGTGCCGAATCGCAAAATAGGCCCTGGTCAGGAAGGGGGTAAAATCTTCCAGGGCTTAAGTGGTTAATTTGTTATACTTAGTGATTTTAATAGCTCCTCATTTTTAATCCACGTCCGGCTTTTTTTAATTAGAACAAGGCTGATTTTTTATTCCCAAACGGGGCACCCCAGAGCTTTAAAGATCTTAGTCATCAGAAATCTCCTTCCATACATTATACATGGCTGCCTACATCTGTTCATTCTCCTTTAATGCACAAAGCTGCTGGGCATTCATGCATCTGTTTCCGTCTCTGGCAGACAGTCAGGACACAGACAGACAGTAAATCCCTCAAGCCAACTCGCAGTTCATGCAAATCTTTCAAAGACAAGAAAAGCCACTGGGCTTGTTATCTCACACCGCCAGATCCGCAACGACGCAAACCGGGCCCGCCCCTTTTATACAAATCAGCAGGCAAAAAATATCCCAGCGCCATCCCATCCCAGTTGGTGTCACTGGTGACATTCAGGGGTCAGGCCGGGTTGCTGGGTGCAACTCTGTGCCTCAACGTTTCTGCTGAAAGATCCATGTGTCATGCCGTAACCGATCGGAATCTACCCGTTTATATACGCTTCACGTCCGTAAATAGATAAAAACTATTTTTTGTTGCGATAATTATTACGAATTAATAGCAAATTACCTCCTGTTACAACGCCATGTAGCCAGCCTCAGACCCCACACTTAGGCTACGTTCACATGTGGGCGTAGTGGATCATGGGCAGAATCACCGCGATTCTGCCCGCGATCCGGAAATCATTGCAAATCGTGGGACGCCTGTGCGATTCCCGTGATTTGCAACGGCACCCCAAGCTGTGCGATGTTGCCGCGTTTTCCGCCTGCCAAAACGCGGTAACATCGCGCAAACACAATCGCGGGACGCATGACGCACAAAAGAAGCTCTTGTACCTTTTTTGGGCGTCATGCGTCCCGCGATTCTGTTTGCGCAATGTTACCGCGATTCGGCAGGCGGAAATCGCGGCAACATCGCACAGCGTTTAGGGTGCCATTGTAAATCACGGGCATCGCACAGGCGTCCCGCGATTTGCAATGATTTCCGGATCGCGGGCAGAATCACGGTGATTCTGCCCGTGATCCGCTACGCCCACATGTGAACGTAGCCTCACTTGTGCTATAGCCAGAGAGCTCCGATGAATAGCGTAACCACTTCTGGACCGGAAGGATTTCCCCCCTTAATGACCAGGCCATTTTTTGTGATACAGCACTGCATTATTTTAACTGAAAATTGCACAGTTGTGCGACGCTGTACGGAAATAAGATTGATGTTTTTTTTCCCCCCACAAATAGAGCTTTCTTTTGGTGGTATTTGATCACCTCTGCGATTTTAATTTTTTACACTATAAACAAAAAAAAGAGCAGCAATTCTGGAAAAAATATATATTTTTCACATTCTGCTTCATAACACACACCCCCCCCCCCCCCCCCCCCCCAAATGTAAAAACCAAAATTTTTCATCCTTTCAGGCCAATTTGTATTCTGCTACACATTTTGGTAAAAAAAAAAAAAAAAAAAAAAAAATCGCAAGAAGCATATTTTGATTGGTTTGCGCAAAAGTTGTCACGTCTACAAACTAAGGGAAAGATTTATGCAATTTTTATTTATTTATTCATTTTTTACTAGTAATGGCAGCGATCTGCGATTTTTAGCGGGACTGCGACATTGCGGCGGACAGATCGGACCCCTAAATGACATTAATAAAATTTTTGGGGGTACCAGTGACATTACTACAGTAATCAGTGCTAAAAATATGCACTGTTACTGTAATAATGACATTGGCAGGGAAGGGGTTAACACAGTGGTGATCAAAGGGTTAAATGTGAGCCTAGGGGAGTGTTTTCTAACTGTGGGAGGAGTGCTTGTGAAATGATCATAGAGATCTGTGTTCCTATATAGAAGGATCATAGGCGCTCTGTGATCATTTCAGAGAGAAGAACGGTCAGCTGTGTTTACAACAGCTGACCGTCCTTCTCTTTTAGCGGGGAAAGATCGCGGGTGTCCCCTGGATCGGCATCCCTGCTGCCTAGTGGGGTGGGAGCGCCAGAGGCGCGTGCTCACTCCCCCCCCCCCCCAGCACCACACACGCGACCAATGTAGGGCTATGTCGTTTCGCATAGCTGTGCCAGCCTGCCGCAGTAAATCTGCAACTGGCGGTTGGCAAGTGGTTAAAGGGTAACTCCACTTTTGTTGGAAAAAAGAAGTATTAATATAGCGTATACAATTGTGACACAAGTCATATTGGTATTGGATGTATTTAAAAATGGCCTTTCCCTTTCAATCTGCAGCGCCTTTAATGCAATATGGCTACAAAGATGGTGTACAGAACCCTCCCCCCAGATACACTATATTACCAAAAGTATTGGAAACTGGAACAGGTGCATCTGAACTCCTACCTCCTGTGCAATGCCTGGTGATTCCTCAAGAACACAGCCTGTGAAGTCTCTGTAGCAGGCGTCCCAATACTTTTGGTAATATAATGTATGTAATTTCCTGCTTGTGTGATTGGCTGACTGATACTAAAATACAAATCAGATTATGAGCATCTCTTGGTGAAATACTTTCAAAGAGAAATCCTGTTTAAAGGGATGCAGACTCTGCCACTTTCTTCATTCAAGCCCTGCAGGTGCAGCAGCTGATTGATAATCATACAACCATATAAAAAAATTTGAAAAATATTGTTATTTTTTCAAAATTTACGCTTTTTTTTTTCGCTTATAGCACAAAAAGTAAAAATCGTACAGCTGATCAAATACCACCAAAAGAAAGCTCTGTTTGTGGGGAAAAAAAGACGTCAATTTCGTTTAGGTACATCATCGCACGACCGCGCAATTTTCCGTTAAAGTCACGCAGTGCCGAATCGCAAAATAGGGCCTGGTCAGGAAGGGGGTAAAATCTTCCAGGGCTTAAGTGGTTAACCATGTGACTAGAGCCAGAGGCTCTAAAAAAAAGGTTGGGCTCAGGGCACAGAGCACCGTGCGCCCCGAGCCCACCCAGTTGCGTGACAATAGCGAATTAATATTCGCTATTGTCACACGGATCCGCCTCCTGGCCAATCAGTAAGCGGGTCCTGAGACCTGTTTCCTGATTGGCTGGAAATAGAAGCCATGCCATTGGGCATGGGGGAGGAGACGCTTCTACTGAGGGGGGAGAAGCCGAAGCTGCCGCCGCTGAGCGTGAGTGGGCCGTGGGGGGGGGGCGGGGTCCTGGTGGGGGCTGGGGGGGGGGGGTGTATGGTGCAGTCCGCCTGCGCCCCCCCCCCCTGGCCCATGGAGCACCAGCCACCACTGACCGGCATTTAGCCAGCATTAAGTCAGCGTCAAGAGGCATTTTTCTCACTCTCAGAGTCCCATTCTGTTGTATATAGTCGAGCCAGAGAAGTATCCCACTCATTCCCTTCCCCCATCCAAGTTCCTAAAATAAATACAAAACCCAAAAATGCCGGACTGTTTCTTGTCTCAGTGCTCACACTTGGAGAACGGGCTTAAATGTGCTGTTGTTACTAGCGGTA
Source organism: Pelophylax lessonae (assembly GCF_965119305.1). NCBI lineage: Eukaryota > Metazoa > Chordata > Amphibia > Anura > Ranidae > Pelophylax > Pelophylax lessonae. The sequence continues at coordinate 42,730,597 of NC_138777.1, read as the reverse complement.
ACCCTGGCAAACCAACATCCAGTACAAAGGCTGGAAATCCTGCTACATATGTAATGTAAGTGCTTGTGCGATTGGATAGAAATTGGCTGGATTGTATAATGTTATCCTCATATTACAGGTTTGGTAAATTTTAATTAGACTGCACAGAGATTACACAATCAGATTGTAGTGTGTATGGTCACTCTAAGTTCCTATTCACATTGGCACGTCAGTGTGGTAAATTCTGGCAGTTTGGGTGCATTTTTAATGTGCTACAATAGTCTGTCAGAACCCGGCAATGGCCAAATGATGATTCTATTCACATTGCCGTGGGTAAAGCACAAAAAGTAGGACATGTCATGCTCAGCAGGCGATCCTGTCTGCCAATACGATACATAGAAGTATAGCGCTTCCCTCATAGGAGCCACTGGTTAGGATGGGCCCTCTGTTCTTTGCCTCAAATTCATTAGGAATTTCAGCACCTCTGACACACCAGGTTGAGTGTACAAACATAGAATATCACAGCAAATCACTGAGCGCCGGTTCACATATATGCGATGTAGCACCCTACAGGTAGGTGCTAGGTAAATGCATGGTGGGCCTTGTCTACCTAACAGCATGGCCATGATTGTTTTTTGGCTAGGGTGTCATGGCTTCCAGGTGTGCCTGCTGAGAGGGGAGTCTCCCCACTGGCTCTGTGAGAGGCTTCTCATAGGGCAGTGGAGGAAACCCAATCAGGGACACATTCAGGATTGTAACTACCCCAGAAGGCAGATTCGGCTGCAAAGGATTCTGGGAGTGGATATAAGTATGAGGGGAGTGCGTTGCTCAGGGTCTTTTGGCGGGAGCAGAGTCCCAGGAGGGAGAGAACGGCTGTCTCTCCTCCTGTCTGAGGAAGGTGGATGTCTCGGGGTGCTGTCTTAGAATCCAGAGGATGCTGAGTTGAGCTGAGGGGGATCCGGTGTGCCAAGAACCAGCGGAGGGAAAGGGGGGTCCAGTCCCAGGAAAGCCTACACAGGTGGTAAGTACTGAGCATTGCCACTAGGGGTCTGCCTAGTGTTAGAGGGGACCACTCCGGAGAAGGTTCTAGGATCCAAGTGTCAGCTAGCTGTAAAGGGGGCACCTAGGTAGAGGACCCTGAAGTGACAGAGGGGGTACCTAGTCAGGGGACTCTGAAGAATTAAAGGGGGCTCCTGTAGTTTGGGCCCTGAAGAGTCAGTGCACGGTGTGTAGTGCATCAGTTGCAGCCAAACAGGAATTCACAACAAGCTACCTCAAGCCAGTGTAAGGCAGGAGAGAGTAGTCAGTGACTTGTGAGTGCCAGCAGTGTCAGAAGTTCAATATTCTACAGTCCTGGATCTTCTGGACTTATGTCGGAGTTCCAGCACAGCTTTCAGAGATACAGTGTGTTCAAAGCGCCGGTAAGCGTTGGCTAGCGTCGGCTGGCGTCAAGACAGCGCTAACGGGCATTTTTGCTATAAAGGTCCCAGAATTGTACATAGTCGAGCCCAGGGCCGTCTTTAATTATGATTGGACCCTGGGCAAATATTTTCTTGGGCCCTCCCCAAACCACTTATTAACTATTTGCAGCCAGTGCAGGCTCAAGGGGCAGCTGCTTTGGGCCCCACAACAATGATGGGACCCAGGGCAGCTGCCCCTTTTGCCCTGTGTTAGAGATGGCCCTGGTCGAGCCAAAGGAGCATCCCACTCATTCCCTTCTCCCATCCCCTAAAATACAATAAAACAACCAAACAAAGATGCCGGAGTTGTCCATGTCTCAGTTCTCACACCCAGGGTCGCAGCTCACATGGGCTGGAGAGGTAACCGGTAACAATGGCAGACCCACATCAGGCCCAATGCCTGGAAAACCTGCTACATCGATGACATACAGCGCATGTGATTCGCAGCCCACTGCTCTGCAAATCACATGGGATGTATGTGCAATGCAAATTCAGCCATACAGATTGTATGGCTGAATTTGCATCGCATTCAGACACAGCTCGCACAGGACCCTTTTTTAAGTCCGCACCAGAATTGGATCGCGTGGGTGTTCACACGATCCGATTCATGTCCAAACTGATACTGCGATATGCGAACTGATCTTGGAATGTCGTTAACTTTTGTACTGACACCCCCAGCGATTCGCATATGGCAGTGTGAACTGCCTATGAGTCAGAGGCGTAACTAGAACCTTCAGGGCCCTGGTGCAAGAAACCATGAAGGGCCCCCCCGGACCCCTGGCCAGGGCCCTTCACTTCAAGCCTGGGGCTCTTCCCACTGATCCTGGGGCCCTTTACTCTCGTTGCAGGGCCCTTTTTATGGTCCCGCAGCGGGATCCTTTCACAAGTTCTGCAGTGGGCCCCCTTCCTGCCATCTTGGGGCCTCCCCACAGTGGTGGAATGCCAAAGTGTGACCTTTGCAAACCCTGGAAGTTCACCCACTGGTGTCGGTAGTTTTTATTTTTTGGTATTTTAATTGTATTATTTTTTATCATTTTATTTTATTTTTTTACAATGTCACTGACTATGACTCTGTCCATTCAGAAAAGGAAGGAGCTGGTAGATTACATATTTACCGACCCCTTCTTGGTTCTCTATTGTGACACATCCATTGCAGCAGCCGGTAGGAGAGGGAGGCAGCACAGTGGGGGGGGGGGGGGGGGTTGGGACCAGGGTAGCACACAGGGGTGCAGAGACAACAGAACACAAGTGAACTGGATAGGAGTGGCGGGGGCAGCATACAGAGGAACCAATCTCCTCCATTTTCCTCCTGCAGCTACAGGAGGAAAAAGGAGGACAGTGATTTCTCTACATGCTGCCCCCGCCACCCCTCCTATCCAGGTGTACAGGAGAGCCACACAGGCCCCCTGAAGCATGGGGCCCGGTTGCAATTGCAGCCCCTGTAGTTACGCTCCTGCTATGAGTTGAATGCTCAGTGGATTTGCAGCGTTTCCGCATCGCATATGTGTGAACCGGGACTGAAAGTAATACTACCCAATAGGGCTGCACGATTCTGGATAAAATGAGAATCACAATTTTTTTGCTTAAAATAAAGATCACGGTTCTGGGTATAACATCATCTTTCACAAAAATGTTGCTAACTTTACTGTTTAGTTTTTTTTTAAATTCATTGAAATACATTTTTTTCCCAAAAATTGTATTTGAAAGACCGCTGTGCAAATGCAGTGTGACATAAAATATTGCAACGACCGCCATTTTATTCTTTAGGGTCTCAGGTAAAAAATATATATATGTTTGGGGGTTCTAAGTAATTTTCTAGCAAATTTTAACTTGTAAGCAACAAATGTCAGAAAAAGGCTTAGTCTTTAACCGCTTGCCGACCGCCGCAAGTAAATTTACTGCGGCGGTCAGCCCCTGCCAGGCAGAGTGACGTTAATTAACGTCACTAGCCTGGGAGGGTCTGGGGAGCGAGCGCGCGCCCGCGGAGGCGCGCTCCCGCGTGGTCACGGACCCCCCCGCGCGTGTGACCGGCGGACCCGATGTTCGCCGGCCACTCTGCGATTGGCGGGGGAGAGGGAGAAAGTCAGGCAGCTTGTGTAAACAAGCTGCCTGTCATTCTCCTCGGTGTAAAGACACTGATCACATGGATCTACTATGTAGATCCGTTGATCAGTGTCCTTACAGCTCAAGCCACAGCCAATCACAGTAGAAAGCACGCCCCTAGGGACACACACAGCCCCTCCCTCCCAAATAAAGTTAACCCCTTCACTACCAGTGTATTTTTACAGTAACAGTGCATATGTATAGCACTGATTACTGTAGAAATGTCACTGGTAACCCCAAAAGTGTCAAAAATGTCAGTCAAGGGTCCGATCTGTCCGCCCCAATGTCGCAGTACCGCAAAAAAAAATCGCAGATTGCCGCCATTACGCGTTAAAAAAAAAACAACAAAAATCTTTCCCTTTGTTAGTAAACGCGATAACTTTTGCGCAAACCAATCAAAATACGCTTTTTGCGATTTTTTTTTACCAAACATAGGTAGCATAAAACAAATTGGCCGAAAATGTTAAAAAATTTTGATTTTTACATTTTTTTTTGGGGGGAATTTCATATAAAGAAAATGTGAAAAATATTGCTATTTTTGCAAAATTGACGCTCTTTTTTTGTTTATAGCGCTTGATCAAAAAAATCGCACAGGTGATCAAATACCACCAAAAGAAAGCTCTGTTTGAGGGAAAAAAAGGACGTCAAATTCGTTAAGGTACAGCGTCGCACGACCGCGCAATTGTCCGTTAAAGTCACGCAGTGCCGAATCGCAAAATACCCCCTGGTCTTTTAGCAGGAAAATCCTCCGGGGCTTAAGTGGTTAAAGGAGTTGTAAAGTCAGAAGGTTTTTACATCTTCTCTGCATTAAGCTAAAAACCTTCTGGGTGTAGCAGCCTCTCCAGCATCCCCTAATACTCACCTGAGCCCATCTCTCTCCAGCGATGTCCACGAGTCCCTCGGCAGTTCCAGACTCTCCCTCCTGATTGGCTGAAACACAGCCGTGGCGCCACTGGCTCACGCAGCTGTCAATCAAAGTCAGTTAGCCAATCAGGAGAGAGGGGGCGGGGGCCGAATGACAGCTCCAATGTCTGAATGAATACACAGAGCTGCAGCTCGGCTCAGGTGCCCCCATAGCAAACTGCTTGCTGTGGGGGAACTCCACAGGAGGCAGGGGCCAGGAGCAGCAATGAGGGACCCAAGAAGAGGAGGATCCTGGCTGCTCTGTGCAAAACCAACTGCACAGAGGAAGTAAGTATAACATGTTTATTATTTATTTATTAATTTTTTAAACCGAGACTTTCCAATCACTTTGAGTGGTTAAACTGCCCTCATTTACAGACCGCAGTTCATCCCTTTGAGTTAAAAGAACCAAATGATACAATGTTTCTATTTATCTCACAGTGCTAAGCAATGTTGTGATAAACTTTGCAGACTGTTTTTTTTTTTTTTTTTCTTTGACAGCTCTGAGCAGAGAATGGCTCTATACTGCTACATGAATCGTGGAAATGCTGGATTAAGATCATGAGGGGGATCGCAACTTTGTAACGATTAATCGTGCAGCTCTACTACCCAATAAAAATACTACGTAAACCAAGGGAACAGGTTCTGAACCAGGTAGTAAAGGCAATCCTAAAGTGGAGTTCCACTCATTTTTAGGAATGAACTAATTTGTAATGTGCATCCCTGGTAAATTAAGGTTTGGAAACTGATATGCTGTAATTTCTACAGAAAGTACCTTTTTTTTTTTTTTTTAGTTGTCTTCCCTGCGACTACTGGTTGCAGCCGCCTAGGCGATTATGTCACCAGCCCCAGTGCGTTGACCCCTGGGATATCTATGTCTTCGATCCCAGGAGTCTGGGCATATAGTGTGGGTACAGTAACAATATTTCCTGACCGAAAGTGACGCAAACTGCACCATTGTAGAAGATTTGCTATGGAAACCTGTCATTGCCAATCTGTGCCGCATAATAAACAAGCAAAAAATTGGGGGAGCAAACCCTGAACATGTATATCTAAAGCCGGTGCAGCTATGGACCAAGCAACATGTATATTAAAAAAGAATAGCGCATACATGCAAAAGAAATGACTATCAAATATGGAGACAATCCATAAATAAAAATGGGGATTTAGTCCCACCATATGGCCATATCGTGCTCAAGCCCACCACTGCGTCAAAGTACCCCATTATCAGTGGGTCCTACACTATCCATAATCTGTGCCGCATAGTTTCATGTTCGCAGGCGCAAGATCGGGAGGTGCATGCTGGGTAGCCAGCTGCACCTTATCCTGGAAATACACACAAGCGGGCTTCAGAATGCCCACATCCTCGATGGCCCCTGCCTGCTTCCAAAATTATGTAGGCTAATACAGTTTTAAACGTAACAAGCATGAAGATAGTAAGGACAGTAGCCTAATATAAATGCACTAGTACTAACAATAATGGGGAAGCTTTTTAAAAAAAAACAATTATGGGTACTGGAGCTCCACTTTAATATATTGTCTCTCCTAAAATAGTTGGTAAAGATGTAAGCACAGAAATGGATTAACAACTGTAATATTACAATTTAGCATGCACAGTAATTAGTTGTAAGGACTGATACTTGGTTTCCAGATCAGCATAAACAGTAGCAGGGTCACTTAAAGTGCAACAATAAAGCTTGATTTACCAAACAGAGGAACTATACTGCCGAAGTGCATTAATGGCAGCGACTATGCTAGGCCTAGACTGACTGGATGTGAACTGTCCATAGAAATGAAAGAAAGGGGAGGAGGGACAAAGGGGATTTTCAGAATGGTTTTACGGTAGGAGCAGTCCTTTTTTTTTTCCTGCTGGCTATCGTTGGGGCCCTTTAAGAAACATTTGTGCACTTAGTACTAACATGCAGTATAGTTGCAGTAAAGGCACAGTAAGGGTGTTGTACAGGTGCACCATAGGTGCGGTAAAGATACAGTAAGGGTGCAGTATACTTGCTGTAAAAAGAAGGGCCCCCTCAGTCTCTCCACCGGATGCCTCCAGAGATTCAGCGATGGGAAGTAGAGAGTGGGAGGATGCTCTGGTCTCCCTGTGGCAACAGTGCAGATGCAATCACTGGGGTCTGTGCTGCATTGCCTAAGGTGTCTCTGATGGTCTGGCCTCTGAGCAGTCTTATCAGTATGCAACAGATGTGCTCTCATTGCTTCCCTCAGCTACAAAAGAAAATCCCTAGCTGAACAGTCTCAGAAAAGCAGCTCCACTGCTCCTCCTTGCTCCAGTGCCTCTTGGGAATTATAGTGCAAATGGTCCATACATTTCACAATATGGCTACTTCCTGCACTACAAATCCCATGATCCTTAGTGTTCTGCAAAAGAATCCACAGGCTTTTCCTGGCTAGAGTTCTCCCTCTGACTGGAGAGGATAGTGCAACACAACATTCAGAATAACAGCAGAAAGTGAAAGTAAGCTCAGGAAATTGTCTCCTTTTCCATGTTTCTGTAGCCCAGCACCTAGCTACAGAAGTGAATACAAATTTTGCAGAACAATGGACTTTATAGGCACCAGAAAACAACAGTTTCTTAAAAAAACATACATTTTATCACAAATAATTCTAAAACATAGGAAGATTTATAAAATTTCACAGTGAGCCTTCTAGCCAAAATATACTAGTAACACCAAGACATCCATAGACATCCATAGTATAAGGGCCAATAATGTGATAACTGGTAACCAGGCAGGCTTGGTGTAAGTTGATGTAGCTCTACATGTTTCACGCTGCTGTGCTTCCTCAGGAGCCTGAGCAGGTATTCTAGGTAAATGAAAATATATAATGAATATTCATAGTATTTAATAGTATTAAACATTCAAAGGTGTTACATATGGCATTTTTCACAATCCCACTGGCCGATACATGGATCCAGACCACATACAGCACATGAGGGACAATAACAGAGCTACAGCAACTTACACCAAGCCCACCTGGTTACCGGTAGTCAAATTATTGGCGCATATACCATGGAAGTAGATATGGCCTCTTGGTGTTGTAGTTGGTGTATTACGGCTAGCAGGTTCACGTAGATTTTATATATCTTTCTATGCTTTTTGTATGCTTTTTTAAGAAACTGTTTTCTGATGCCTGTAAAGTCCATTGTTCTGCAAAAAAAAATGTATTCACTTCTGTAGCTAGGCTACAGAAACATGGAAAAGGAGACATTTCCCTGAGTTTACTTTTACTTTCTGCTGTTATCCTGTCGTCCCCCCCGCCGATTGAAGAGGCGCTTAACTGTTAATCATGGAACTGGGATATAATTTGATTTTACTCCTGATGGTGTGTTATTATTTGTATCATTCCAATATATTTAAGTAGGCGTTGCCTTGACACCACTCCCATGTCCAGCGATTGCTGGGAGGGGCTTTGAGACCATGTGTCAAGCCCCTTCTTTTATATTATATGTGTCAATGCATCACTGTAGACTGGCTCTGAAGAAGAGAGGATCTTCCCTTGAAACGCATCAGCATTTGGAAGGTCCTCCGGCGTGCTGGACACTGTCCTGATGACCTGGTTGCTTTGGGTCCATTGTGGATCAAAATGCTTTTAATATTTTTGGCGTTTGTGAGTATATTTTCATTTTTCATTTTAACCGGTTGCCGACCTGCAGCGGTCAGCCCCGGCCAGCCAAAGTGACGTATGGGTACGTCACTAGCATGTCACTATATTGTGAGCCACTAGCGGGCGAGCACACGCCCGCGGAGGCGTGCGCCCGCCCTGGCTCGTTCCCTAACAAGTCAGTGTGTGTGACCGGCGGACCCGATGTCCGCCGGTCACTCACGATCGTTCGCCGTGAAGGGAGAAAGGCAGGCGGCTAATGTAAACAAAGCCGCCTGTCATTCTCCCCTGTGTAAAAATGGAGATCACACGGTTCTACTATGTAGGACCGTTGATCTCTGTTCTTACACCAGTAGCCATGTCCAATCACAGTTAGAAACACGCCCCTAGGGACATACTTAACCACTCCTTCCCCAATAAAGTTAACCCCTTCCCTGCCAGTGTCATTTTTACAGTAACAGTGCATATTTATAGCACTGATTACTGTAGTAATGTCACTGGTACCCCCAAAAGTGTAAAAAAATGTCAGTCAAGAATCCTATCTGTCCGCCGCAATGTCGCAGTCCCGCAAAACAAATCGCAGATCGCCGCCATTACTCGTAAAAAAAAAAAAAAACAACAAAAATGACAAAAATCTTTCCCTTAGTTAGTAAACGCAATAACTTTTATTATTGTCATTTTTTTGTTATATGTAGCAGAAAACAAATTGGCCAAAAATGTTAAAAAATTTAGATTTTTACATTTTTTTTGGGGGGAATTTCATATAAAAAAATGTGAAAAATATTGTTATTTTTGCAAAATTGTCGCTCTTTTTTTGATTATAGCGCATGATCAAAAAATCGCACAGGTGATCAAATACCACCAAAAGAAAGCTCTGTTTGTGGGAAAAAAAGGACGTCAAATTCATTTAGGTACAGCATCGCACAACCGCGCAATTGTCCGTTAAAGTCATGCAGTGCCGAATCGCAAAAAAACCCCTGGTCAGGAAGGGGGTAAAATCTTCCGGGGCTTAAGTGGTTAATAAACTCCATTTGGGTAATGCACAAGGTCGGTGCACCCTCTTTTTGTTCTTTATACAGTGTTCCCATTGGGATTCCCCTGACCCTGGGAGGACAGCAAAATCTGTGCTTTTACCCGGAGCCAATGAGACCTACCGCCGCCACATCTCTGTTAAGAATTTGTTTTTTGTATACTCTGAATTTTGTGTTGCACTATCCCCTCCAGTCAGCAGAGGGAGAACTATAGCCAGAAAAGCTTATGGATTCCTTTGCAGAACACTAAGGATCATGGGATTTGAAGTCCAGGAAGTGGCCATATTGTGGATCCTATGGACCTTTTGCATTATAATTCCCAACAGACACTGGACCAAGGAGGAGCAGTGGAGCTGCTTTTCGGAAACTCTTCAGCTAGGCTCCTTTCTCTTGTAGCCGAGGAAAGCAATGAGAGCACACCTGTTGCTTACTGACCAGACTGTCCACTGTTCTGCAAAATATGTATATACTGTACATCCCCAGTTATAGGAGGGTGTGCATACTAATGCCTCGTTTCCACTGAGCGGATCGGTTCGGGTCGGTTCGGTACGGTGCGCTATTTTGAGTGTTTCCATTATGAAAGTGGCCCATACAACCGAACCAAACCGCACCATTCCTGGTCCTTTCAGGTGTAGGGCCATAGGAAATGGTACGGTACGGTTAGGGCGGAGCTACTGGCATCATACGATACATTCCACTGATTGGCGGAGAGAAAAACGTCAATGCTCACGTCAAACGAAAAGCTCAGTCCAGATAATAGTCCAGACTTGCAGTGGAAACGCTCACCTGAATAGGCCGGACCATTATAACCCTTCCAAACTGTACCGACCCGAACCGTTCCGCTCAGTGGAAACAAGGCATTACTCAACCACATTATTTTCGTTTTTTAGTTTTACCCCTCCAAAAAAAAAAAAAAGATATCAGTTTGTTGTTCGACTGAGTTGTACAATTTATAGGTCACATTAACCACTTTACCACCGCCCACAGTAATATTACTGCGGCAGAGTGGCTCGTTATCGTCTGACGACGTAGTACTACGTCGTCAGACACTCCCCCTTCTGGGCAGCGCTTGCGTGCCGCCGGAGGCTCGCTCCTGCTGTTTTCAGTCACAGCGGGAGTCGGGCCAGGGGAGGAGCAGCGGCGATCGCCGCCGCTCTTCCCCCGATCGTCGGGGATCTAGTGTGGAGATCCGCCCGCCTGTGTAAACACAAGCGGGCGGATCTCCATAGTGACAGGGAGTGACAGATCGGACTGTTCAGCATAGCTGGACATCCGATCTGTCCATGACTCACTCAGTCCCCTCCCCCCCCACACGTCAGTAAGCACCAGGCATACATTAACCCCTCCCTCTCCAATAAAATTAACCCCTTCCCTGCCAGTGTCATTTTTACAGTAACAGTGCATATATATATAGCACTGATTACTGCAGTAATGTCACTGGTACCCCCAAAAGTGTCAAAAATGTCAGTCAAGGGTCCGATCTGTCCGCCGCAATGTCGCAGTCCCGCAAAAAAAAATCGCAGATCGCCGCCATTACGCGTTAAAAAAAAAACACCAAAAATGACCGAAATCTTTCCCTTTGTTAGTAAACGCAATAACTTTTACGCAAACCAATCAAAATACGCTTATTGTGATTTTTTTTACCAAACATAGGTAGCAGAAAACAAATTGGCCAAAAAATTTAAAAAAAAATGGTTTTTACATTTTTTTTGGGGGGAATTTCATATAAAAAAATTTTAAAAATATTGTTATTTTTTCAAAATAAACGCTCTTTTTTTGTTTATAGCGCAAAAAGTAAAAATCGCACAGGTGATCAAATACCACCAAAAGAAAGCTCTGTTTGTGGGAAAAAAAGGACGTAAATTTTGTTTGGGTACGGCGTCTCACGACCGCGCAATTGTCAGTTAAAGTCGCACAGCGCCGAATCGCAAAAAGTGGCCTGGACGGAAGACAGCAAAATCCTCCGGTGGTAAAGTGGTTAAAGGTGGAAAAAGTTCTAAAATGATTTATCTTTGTCTCATTTTTTTACATCACAGAAACCTGGACATTTTAACAGGGGTGTGTAGACTTTTTTATATCCACTATACATTGTTAGGACAAGTCATTTTCCTTTCAATATTGGCATCCACAGCACCACCCTTTGAAGATGCAAATACTTGTAGCTACAGAAGTGAATGGGGCTGCACCACATCCTCGAAGCAATCATGTCCAATGGATGTGGTTATGTCGCAGTGAAGAGAGATTTCAGTACAAAATCCCCCTTCAAATAGGCATGCAGGAGATAGCATATCGCCTCCTGAACGCCTGCTAAGCCCAGCCTGCTAAAGCTGATAAAGCGAGCCACCAAGGATTGGGAGTCAGAAGCTATACTCATGGGAAAGGGGCCTTAGACAGCTGTCACTGGAACAGGTGTCCCCATCAGAAGATTTCCCTCTAATCCTGTTCTGGTGACAACTTGGATTTTCCATCACTTTCTATCCTAGTAACAAAGCCCACCCAGCAGGGCCACAGACAGCGATAAAAACCTTTCTCCACAGTTCCCAAAACAAAAAAATAATGATTTCACTTTAGATACGCTTTAACAAATAGTGTTCCAATAACAAAGAGGAAAGGTGAAATCTGATTGGCTAAAATGGTTTGTTGCATGTTGAGTATTACTGTTTTTTTTTTTTTTACAAGTACATCGTGGTGTGATCAGTAATATGATGTAGGGATCTGTAGAAGTGTGAGCAGTCCTATTATGGTTAGTGTACCGCAATGTGGAGTCACTGAACTCATTGCTGCCACTAAGTATCATTATTACCGGATTCACTGGCTGGAATACGCCAGGGATTAGCTGGCAGGGAGCATAAAACTGATATCATGAACCTTCCAATTTAGCAAGTCATAGTGCAGCAAAATCCCCGGTCACTTCCATCGGCATCCTGTACTTCCAGGACGAGGCTGTGCTCGGTGTACAGACACAGGCCGGGTCATTAGAAGGGAATGTACAGGGTAATTGTGTAGATCAGTGGTCTCCAAACTGCGGCCCGGGGACTAGCTTGCTTTTATTTGGCCCTTAGGGCATTATTCCCTTTACTCTCAGAAACAGTGGGGCATAGTTTCTGCCACTGTCATCGACATTGGGACACTATTCCTGCCACCGACACCAGTAATGGGACACTATTCCTCCCGTAGTTACCAATGATGGGGCACTATTCCTCCCGTAGTCACCAATGATGGGGCACTATCGCTCCTGTAGTCACCAATGAGGGGGCAATATTCCTCCCATAGTCACCAATGATGGGGCACTATTCCTCCTGTAGTCACCAATGAGGGGGCAATATTCCTCCCAAAGTCACCAATGATGGGGCACTATTCCTCCCGTAGTCACCAATGATGGGGCACTATTCCTCCCGTAGTCACCAATGATGGGGCACTATTCCTCCGGTAGTCACCAATGATGGGGCACTATTCCTCCCATAGTCACCAATGATGGGGCACTATTCCTCCGGTAGTCACCAATGATGGGGCACTATTCCTCCCATAGTCACCAATTATGGGGCACTATTCCTCCCGTAGTCACCAATGATGGGGCACTATTCCTCCGGTAGTCACCAATGATGGGGCACTATTCCTCCCGTAGTCACCAATGATGGGGCACTATTCCTCCGGTAGTCACCAATGATGGGGCACTATTCCTCCCATAGTCACCAATTATGGGGCACTAGTCCTCCCGTAGTTACCAATGATGGGGCAATATTCCTCCCGTAGTTACCAATGATGGGGCACTATTCCTCCTGTAGTTACCAATGATGGGGCACTATTCCTCCAGTAGTCACCAATGATGGGGCAATATTCCTCCCGTAGTTACCAATGATGTGGCACTATTCCTCCAGTAGTCACCAATGATGGGGCACTATTCCTCCGGTAGTCACCAATGATGGGGCACTATTCCTCCAGTAGTCACCAATGATGGGGCACTATTCCTCCCATAGTCACCAATGATGGGGCACTATTCCTCCAGTAGTCACCAATGATGGGGCACTATTCCTCCCGTAGTTACCAATGATGGGGCACTATTCCTCCGGTAGTCACCAATGATGGGGCACTATTCCTCCCCATAGTCACCAATGATGGGGCACTATTCCTCCGGTAGTCACCAATGATGGGGCACTATTCCTCCGGTAGTCACCAATGATGGGGCACTATTCATCCTTTTGTAATTTTCTTACCCCCATTGACCACTGAGCCTGGGACCCTTTCTACCCCATCTGGCCACAGTCTGCCCCCCAAAGTCTGAGAGATAGTAAACTGGCACTTTGTTTATAAAGTTTTCAGATCCCTGATCCACAACAGTAGGAGTACTGGATGACCTTAATTAAACAATAATAAAAGAATGTTTAAAGAAATCAATAAATATCAGCTCCATGTTTAAATATAATGGCATAATGCATTCAAATATTGAAGGAAGAGCTGTGTACGGTAACCCATAGCAACCTGATTTCAGCATTAACCAGTGTAGAGCAATCAGAACAATGGAAGATATTTGGTTGCTATGGGTTACTGCACATTGCAAACCAGTAATGTTAATCAATGCTATTCTACCATTGGATTTTGTTTCTACTGATCATCTGCAGAAGTGCCGGCGCCGTGTTTTTATACATCCTGCGTGTACACTGCGTCACATTTGCTGACAAAGTGCATCTTTCAGGCCTGTGATGACCTGGGAGAATATTTTTTTCACGTCCTTAGTATGACAAGGGCTGTGACACAAAACGCAGTGACCTCTAGCACACAGATCTCAATTTACAGAAGTCAAAACAATGAAACATCGATTCTGATTGGTTGACATTGCGCACTTTCCACTTGGCCATAGCACTCAGTTATATGGTTTAATAAGGCAAAGTGCCACTAATTAGTCCCCTACAAGAGGTAATCATCCAATGATAGGACTTTAAGGAGCTCAAGGAGCTCATAGAGGCTTTAATGAGTCCATAGGATCAAAATACAAATCTCTTTCGGAAAAAAAAAGTCTTAACCCCCTCCAGAAGCAGAGAACATCATATACAGTACATACTGTATAAGGTATATATTAGTCAGAATGGTATTTAGCCATTATACTACTATATATGGTATATATATATATATATATATATATATATATATATATATATATTTATTCTAGATTACCATTATTCATACTGTATATAAATTATGTTTTTTCTGTATTACTATTATATATACTGTGTAAGGTATATACATAAACCTGAATGGTATTTTACCAGCCACTGTCATTATATCACCATTAGTACATGGCATTGTATTACAGTTATGTTACTATTTTTACTGATATACATACAGTAGCTCGCAAAAGTGAGTACACCCCTCACATTTTTGTAAATATGTTATTTTATCTTTTCATGTGACAACACTGAAGAAATGACACTTTGCTACAATGTAAAGTAGTGAGTGTACAGCTTGTATAAGACCCCGTTCACACAGGGGCGACTCTACTTGCTGGGGCGACCTGACAAGTCGCGCTAGTGTGAACCGGGTCTAACAGTGTAAATTTGCTGTCCCCTCAAAATAACTCAACACACAGCCATTAATGTCTAAACCGCTGGCAACAAAAGTGAGTACACCCCTAAGTGAAAATGTCCAAATTGGGCCCAAAGTGTCAATATTTTGTGTGGCCACCATTATTTTCCAGCACTGCCCTAACCCTCTTGGGCATGGAGTTCACCAGAGTCTTACAGGTTGCCACTGGAGTCCTCTTCCACTCCTCCATGATGACATCACAGAGCTGGTGGATGTTAGAGACCTTGCACTCCTCCACCTTCCGTTTGAGGATGCCCCACAGATGCTCAATAGAGTTTAGGTTTGGAGACATGCTTGGCCAGTCCATCACCTTTACCCTCAGCTTCTTTAGCAAGGCAGTGGTCGTCTTGGAGGTGTTTGGGGTCGTTATCATGTTGGAATACTGCCCTGTGGCCCAGTCTCTGAAGGGAGGGGTTGAGGCTCTGCTTCAGTATGTCACAGTACATGTTGGCATTCATGGTTCCCTCAATGAACTGTAGCTCCCCAGTGCTGGCAGCACCCATGCAGCCCCAGACCATGACACTCCCCCCCACCATGCTTGACTGTAGGCAAGACACACTTGTCTTTGTACTCCTCACCTGGTTGGCCCCACACATGTTTGACACCATCTGAACCAAATAAGTTTATCTTGGTCTCATCAGACCACAGGAGATGGTTCCAGTAATCCTTGTCCTTAGTCTGCTTGTCTTCAGCAAACTGCAGGCTTTCTTGTGCATCATCTTTAGAAGAGGCTTCCTTCTGGGACAACAGTCATGCAGACCAATTTGGGGCAGTTTGTGGTGTATGGTCTGAGCACTGACAGGCTGACCCCCCACCCCTTCAACCTCTGTAGCAATGCTGACAGCACTCATATGTTTATTTCCCAAAAACAACCTCTGGATGTGACGCTGAGCACATGCACTCAATTTCTTTGGTTGACCATGGCGAGGCCTGTTCTGAGTGGAACCTCTGCATGGTCTTGGCCACCATGCTGCAGCTCAGTTTCAGGGTTTTGGCAATCTTCTTATAGCCTAGGCCATCTTTATGTAGAGCAACAATTCTTTTTTTCAGATCCACAGAGAGTTCTTTGCCATGAGGTGCCACGTTGAACTTCCAGTGACCAGTATGAGAGAGTGAGAGCGATAAAACCAAATGTAACCCACCTGCTCCCCATTCACACCTGAGGCCTTGTAACACTAACGAGTAACATGACACCGGGGAGGGAAAATGGCTAATTGGGCCCAATTTGGACATTTTCACTTAGGGGTGTACTCACTTTTGTTGCCAGTGGTTTAGACATTAGACTGTGTGTTGGGTTATTTTGAGGGGACAGCAAATTTACACTGTTATACAAGCTGTACGCTTACTACTTTACGTTATAGAAAAGTGTAATTTCTTAAGTTATGTCACATGAAAAGGTATAATAAAATATTTTAAAAAATGTGAGGGGTGTACTCACTTTTGTGAGATACTGTATATACCTGAACAGTATTTTATTATTATACCATTATATTATCTTTACCATTATGTTACCATTAGTACATGTTATTGTATTACCATTATGTTATCAATACCATTATATTACCATTATTACTAACATACATATATACCTGAATAGTATGTTATTATTATACCATTATATTACCATTATGCTTTCATTAGCATTTTATTACCATTATTGCATCACAGTTTTTACTATTATGTTACTATTACCATTATTACCATGACTTTAGATGACCATTATGTTATCATTACCACCATTATATTACATTGCCATTAAATGACCCTAGATTACCGTTATGTTACCATTTCCACCATTATATGACATTATATTATCATTACTATTATCCCCATCATATGACCTTAGATTACCATTATGTTACCATTACTATTATTACCATTATATGACCTTAGATTACCATTATCACCATTCTATGACATTATTTTACCATTACTATTATCGCCATTATATGACATTATATTACCATTCTCACCATTATATGACCTTAGATTACCATTATGTTACCATTACTATTATCGCCATTATATGACATTATATTACCATTATATGACCTTAGATTACCATTATACATATAAGGTATACATAAAAACCCTATATAGTATTTTACTGATAGTCACAATGGGAAAATTTGCTAAAGTTATTAAAGATAAGGCTGATATTTTTTTAAATATTAAAGGTGAAAACCTTAAATCTATAAAATCTATAGAAAACCCTAAAAGCTAATATTCTATACAGTGATGACATCACTCACAGCCTTGTATGGCAGGGCAAATAACCAATACATAAGGCGTAGTAACCCATAGTAACCGATCACTATAACAACCAAGCACAGCCATCTTCCACTATTCGTATTTTAGTCCACCAATATCTACATGATAAGGATTGGTTGTGCTTGCTCTTTACAGAATACACAGCTCAGCTGAAGAAGAACTGCAAGTCCCAGCAAGCCCCCCCACTCTACATACTGTCTGGACCCCCCAAATCCCCCCATACACAATACATTATGAGGCCTACACAGGTTTACATAGAAGAGAATACATGAAATAAAAGCGATGCCATGGAGGGCCTGTCCTCTGCAGTCCAGGGACAATGGGGGGACCCTCCCAGTTCTCCCAGTCCTACCATTTCTCCCACTGGTTCTCCAGCCAGCTGGCCTCGTCCTCGCTGGATTCCATCTGCGTGGAGCCCAGGCCTCCGCCTCACCTCGCTGCCTCCCTCTACTAAAACTAATAAGCTCCCTTCCCCTCCGCTGCGCATCTCTGCTCATTAAAAATACATGGAAGCAAGTGTCTGACAGCAGCACAATCTGGACGGCGTTCGGTTTCAGAGAGCAGCCAAGCTCTGTCTGGGGGGGGGGGGGGGCAGTAATTGGTTGGATAAATGCTGACTTCTCTCTCCCAGGTAGCGAAAGGGTTACCAGAAACATGATCGGGTCTTCGTAGTGGTGGGGGCGGCTATTTATACTGAGACTAGATCTGATCACCCCACACGTTACAATCTGATTGTGCAGTTTCCAGATTGTAGGGCAAGGGCCTACCTGAATGTATAGAAATTGATGGGGTGATTTAGGTCGGTACTCCTATTACATGGCTTTAGTAGGTCTTAGTCCCGGTTCACACCGGTGTGATGCGAGAAACCCTGCGATTCAGTGCCGGTTCCTGCATTGCACCTGAATCGCACAGTGGTTCACACTGAGATCTGCCAATCGCTGGGGGTGTCAATGTAACCAGATCGGTTTGCAGATCACAGTGCGAACTGTCAAATAGTGCAGAAAACCGATCACATACGTGCAATCCGATTCCAGTGCGGACCAAAAAAAAGGGTCCTGCACCATTTTGGTGCGAATGCGATGCGATTTCAGCCATACCCTTTGTATGGATGAATTCGCAGTGCACAGACATCACATGTGATGTGCACAGCAATGCGGGTCGAATCACAAGCGGTGCGAATCACATGCGATGTCTGGCAATGCACCTGTGTGAGCCTAAAGTTGGTTGTTCAGAGATTGTATGTCAGATTGCATCGCGTGTTGTGAGCCTAACAGTGGTCATACATGCTTTGATAAATTATTTCTTTTCCAAGTGAAAATTGAGTGGAGAGTAAATATCTATTAACAAAAAGCCCGGCACGATCCCCCTCAGAGGCGTAACTAGAACCTTCAGGGCCCCCGGTGCAAGAAACCATGAAGGGCCCCCCGGACCCCTGGCCGGGGTCCTTCCCTTCAAGCCTGGGGGGAGCACAGTGGGGGAGGGGGTGGGCAGCACACAGTGGGGTGGGGGGGGGGGACCAGGGGAGCACACAGGGGCCCAGAGACAGCAGAAAACAAGTGAACTGGATAGGAGGAGTGGCGGGGGGCAGCATACAGAGGAACCAATCTCCTCCATTTTCCTCCTGCAGCTACAGGAGGAAAAAGGAGGACAGTGATTTCTCTACATGCTGCCCCCACCGCCCCTCCTATCCAGGTGTACAGGGGAGCCACACAGGCCCCCTGGAGCATGGGGCCTGGTTGCAATTGCAACCCCTGCAACCCCTGTAGTTACGCCCCTGATGCCCCTATAAATTGAGTGCATCTAAAAGTAAACCAAGTCCGGGAGGGAACACCCTGCAGGCGAGGAAAATGGGGATTTTAATGTGCCCAAGACATCAAAAGAAAAACAAACCATAAAAAATATTTAAATTTTATTGAAAACAGGATGATAAAATCGACAAATAGAAATACGGTATAAAAAAGGTGTATCATATAACAAGGCACATCCTAAAGTACGATTGATCGACTCGTTTCGCCCACAGTTTGGGCTTCTTCAGGCTCCAGCAAACTTGTCAATGAATATATATACCTTATAATAAATAAATAAAGTTTAATAACTAATCAATCCATAAATGTACATATTACTATATCTATACAATGTAATAATATACAAATCACATATTCAATCCATTAGCATAGAGGGGAGTAAACTGAGAGCAGAGGAACCACTAGTAAGAGAAAAAAATAAAAATAAATAAATGAAAAAATTGAAAATCAAAAATGATTTATTTTCCAATCGATCTCTCCTGATAGGTCAGTTCATACACCACACACAGGGAAGTGGATTTCCATCAATGGTTAAGATAAGATTGGAATTCGTGGTCACAAAATAACGATGACATCCCTGTTCCCACCATGTCATTTTATAATCTGATTGATCGAAATCCGATCATATTCATTAACAAAGTATCGATGTGCTTTATTCTTATTTATTGAATGTTATCTTTATTAATTTAATTTATTTTAAATTATTTCAAATTTATTTTAATTTATTACTTTATTTAACCACTTGCCGACCGCTCACATTGAGCGTACTGCCGGAAAGTGGTTCGTTATCGTCCAGCGACGTAGACCTACGTCGCTGGACTCCTCCCCCTGTAGGCACGCTCCCGCTGTTTTCATTCACAGCGGGAGTCGGGCCAGGGGAGGAGCGGCAGCGATCACCGCTGCTCTGCCCCGATCGTCGGGGAATCAAATGAGGAGATCCGCCCGCCTGTGTAAACAGAGCGGGCGGATCTCCTAAGTGACAGGGACTGACAGATCGGAGTGTTCAGCATAGCTGGACATCCGATCTGTCCTTCTGTCACTCAGTCACCTCCCCCCCCCACACGTCAGTAAGCACCAGGCATACATTAACCCCTCCCTCTCCAATAAAATTAACCCCTTCACTGCCAGTGTCATTTTTACAGTAACAGTGCATATTTATAGCACTGATTACTGCAGTAATGTCATTGGTACACCCAAAAGTGTCAAAAATGTCAGTCAAGGGTCCGATCTGTCCGCCGCAATGTCGCAGTCCCACAAAAAAAATCACAGATCACCGCCATTACGCGTTAAAAAAAAAAAACACCAAAAAATGACAGAAATTTTTCCCGTAGTTAGTAAACGCAATAACTTTTGCGCAAACCAATCAAAATACGCTTATCGTGATTTTTTTTACCAAACATAGGTAGCAGAAAACAAATTGGCCAAAAATTTTAAAAAAATTTGATTTTTACATTTTTTTGGGGGGAATTTCATATAAAAAAAGTTAAAAATATTGTTATTTTTTCAAAATAAACGCTCTTTTTTTGTTTATAGCACAAAAAGTAAAAATCGCACAGGTGATCAAATACCACCAAAAGAAAGCTCTGTTTGTGGGAAAAAAAGGACGTACATTTCGTTTGGGTATGGCGTTGCACGACCGCGCAATTGTCAGTTAAAGTCGCACAGCGCCGAATCGCAAAAAGTGGCCTG
Source organism: Pelophylax lessonae (assembly GCF_965119305.1). NCBI lineage: Eukaryota > Metazoa > Chordata > Amphibia > Anura > Ranidae > Pelophylax > Pelophylax lessonae. Next base: position 42,710,155 of record NC_138777.1, on the reverse strand, counting down.
GACGTAAGACAGCAAAATCCTCCGGTGGTAAAGTGGTTAATTTAATCTTTATTTAATTCTTATTTATTTAATCTAATTGACGCAAAACGATCAATCATTTAATTTTCCACCCTGATCAGAAAAATATTTCAGTTTGAGCAAATTCAATCTGAATCGATCAGAAAGGAAGTCATGGCTGATTGATTGTAGATTCAATCAAATCATCCTAATTGAATCGCACATTGATTGGATAATAAAATTGAACTGTGTATGGCCACCATTTGGGTCGCTATACATGTTTCAATCTGATTGTACAATCTTTGTACAATCAAATTTAGATTTACCAAATCTATGTAATATGAAGACCTATCAAATCTTTCCAATCAGGCAGCCCTTGCACTACATATTTGTTGGGAGAACTATAGCAGATTCTCTAATCGGATTGTATCATGTGTGGTGAGCTTTAGGTTCATCATACACATTTCAATCTGACTATAACATTTCTGTACAATCAAATGTAGATCCAAAAGTAAGTAATATGAGGACCTACCTAAACTATCACCTAATATACAATCAGACAAACCCTTGCACTACACACTTGTTGGTAGATCTAATGAAAATCGTACAATCAGATTGTAACGTATGGGGTGGGCTTAAGTAATGTAAGTACATACAGATGGTCCAAAGCTAGCCATGCACTGTACAATCTAATTGCACAATCGTTCTTAGATTAAGGCTGGGTTCACACTGAGTTTCCCCACGTCCAAATCGCATGACAGGCGAGTGTGACGGGTGCTCAATGGTTCACACACCTCCGGGGCGGTGTTCAAAAGGGTCCTTTGCGTGTTTGGGCCTCATTTAGGTGCAAAGTCAGACAAAAATTGGGACTGGAATCGCACCTGAATCGGTGAACTGGGACGCACCGGACCCCATGCCGTGACCCACGCCCACACATATGTAAACCCAGCTTCACCAAAACTGTTTAAGGACAAACCTAAGCAATTTTGTATCCAATCAGACTGGTCCTTGTACTACATAGTTCATGGTAAATCAAAGAAGATTGTACAACCAGATTGTGTAGTGTATGGTCCGCTGTATGGAGGCCATACATGGTTCAATAAATTATTAATCTTTTTTCAAATCAATCACTCCCGATAGCAATAATTAATCTATAAATACCAACTAATTAATTCGATACTGATAATCAAGTTATCAATCGCATCTCAGTTGCCACCATGTGATCTTCCAATCCGATCGATCAAAATCCGAACATATGGATGAACGAAGTATCTCAGTGCAGCCAGTCGATACAAAAAGATCAATAATTTGCTACCCCGGCTGATCCACTCTTTTTTTCTTAAAATTCAATCTAAATTGAGTCTAGACCAATCAGAAAGGCAGTTGTGTCTATTCAGTTGTTTGCAGATTTGATCGTTTTGATTGAATCACACATCGATTGGATGATAAAATCATAGCGTGTATGATCACCCTTAGGCTGGCCATATGCTATACAATCTGATTTTACAATCTCTGTACAATCTCCTTTAGCTTTGCCAACACTGGACACACGATCATTTTTCTTGTACAAATTTCCTTTAGATTTAGTCTCGGTTCACACTTGTGCGATGCGGGAAGGCTGCGAATTCGCAGCCTGTTCCCGCATCGCAAACGCACCCCTGGCAGTTCACACTGCCATATGCGATACGCAGGGGGTGTCAATGAAATCTTAACGACACCCCCAGTTTGATCGCATATCGCAGTGTGATCTGACAGTTCGCACAGGATCGGATTGCACAAGTGTGAACCACTGTGCGATCCGATCCTGATGCGGCTGGAAAAAAGGGTCCTGTGCGTGTTTGGTGCGGATACAATGCGAATTCAGCCATACAAAGTGTATGGCTGAATTTGCATCCGCACCTCCGATCGCATGTAATGAAGGAGCAGTGCGCTCCGAATTACATGCGATCGGCGCACTCGCACAAGTGTGAACCGGCCCTGACCTTAACCACTTCTGGACCAGGCCTATTTCTGACATTTGTTGTTTACAAGTTAAAATCATTTTTTTTTTGCCAGAAAATTACTTAAAACCCCCAAAAATTATATATATATTTTTTTAGCAGAGACCCTAGAGAATAAAATGGAGATCGTTGCAATACTTTTTATGACACAGTATTTGCACAGCGGTCATACAAACACAATTTTTTCGGAAAAAATACACTTTTTTTAAATAAAAAAAAAAAGAAAACAGTAAAGTTATCCCAATTTTTTTCTATAATGTGAAAGATAATGTTACACCGAGTAAATAGATACCCAACATGTCTTGCTTCAAAATTGCGCACACTTGTGGAATGGCGACAAACATTGGTACCTAAAAATCCCCATAGGTGACAATTTAAAATTTTTTACAGGTTACCAGTTTAGAGTTACAGAGGAGTTCTGGGGCTTGAATTATTGCTCTTGCTCTAACGATCGCTGTGATACCTCACATGTGTGGGTCTTATCACACCGTATTTGCGCAGCGGTCTTACATACGCAATTTTGTTGGAAAAAATACACTTTTGTGAACTAAAAAATAAGAAAACAGTAAAGTTAGCCCAATTATTTTCTAAAATGTGAAAGATAATGTTACGCCGAGTAAATAGATACCCAACATGTCATTCTTCAAAATTGCGCACACTCGTGGAATGGCGACAAACATTGGTACTTAAAAATCTCCATAGGCGACACTTCAAAAATTTCTACAGGTTACCAGTTTAGAGTTACAGAGAAAGTCTAGGGCTCAGGAGGTGGAGGTAGCTATCAGCAGCCGCTAGTAATAATCACAAGAGAATCCGACAGGCTGGTTGTACCCCAGTTAATCGATCGATCAACTTAGTACATTCAGCCTGCCCATTAACAGTTCGAATCCTGGCCAGTCCCGAGATGCGAACCGTGTATGGCCAGCTTTAGTAATATGAGGATGAACCTAAACAGTCCATGCAATTCCTATCAAATCATGCAGGGCTTTGCATGACAAAGGTTATGGGAGATCTAAAGGAGATTGTACAATTGGGGGTCGTATATAGTAAGGTTAGTCCAAAACGGTGGGGGGGAAGGAACATAGGCAGGCAGAACAGGGAGGGGGATCGGTTTTGGAGTTTAACCACTTGCCGACCGCCGCACGACTATTTACTGCGGCAGTCAGCCCCTCACAGGCAAAGCGACGTAGGCCTACGTCGCTAGCCTGTGAGGCTTCTAGGGAGCGTGCGTGCGCCGCCGGAGGCGCGCCGCCTGTCATTCTTCCCTGTGTAAGAATGGAGATCAGACGGTTCTACTATGTAGGACCGTTGATCTCTGTTCTTACACTAGTAGCCACAGCCAATCACAGTTAGAAGCACGCCCCTAGGACACACTTAACCCCTCCCTCTCCAATACAGTTAACCCCTTCACTGCCAGTGTCATTTTTACAGTAACAGTGCATATGTATAGCACTGATTACTGCAGTAATGTCACTGGTACCCCCAAAAGTGTCAAAAATGTTAGTCAAGGGTCCGATCTGTCCGCCGCAATGTCGCAGTACCGCAAAAAAAAATCGCAGATCGCCGCCATTACACATTTAAAAAAAAACACCAAAAATGACAGAAATCTTTCCCTTAGTAAACGCAATAACTTTTGCGTAAACCAATCAAAATACGCTTTTTGCAATTTTTTTTTTACCAAACATAGGTAGCAGAAAACAAATTGGCTGAAAATGTTAAAAAATTTTGATTTTTACATTTTTTTGGGGGAATTTCATATAAAAAAATGTGAAAAATATTGTTATTTTTGCAAAATTTACGCTCTTTTTTTGTTTATAGCGCATGATCAAAAAATCGCACAGGTGATCAAATACCACCAAAAGAAAGCTCTGTTTGTGGGAAAAAAAGGACGTCAAATTCGTTTAGGTACAGCGTCGCGCGACCGCGCAATTGTCCGTTAAAGTCACGCAGTGCCGAATCGCAAAATAGGCCCTGGTCAGGAAGGGGGTAAAATCTTCCGGGGCTTAAGTGGTTAAATTACAGGAATGATGCCTTGTGTCTGTGTCTCTCCCTGCAGCAGCTGAAAGCAGGAGGGGGGGAGGGGGGGAAACTGGCTTGCAGCTGCTGCAGAGAGCCGCACAGGGCTTCTTTCTGTAATTGCCGCTCCACTTGATCGCACCAATTCCCCATGCTGTTGGGGCCCCCCTGTGTGCCCGGGCCCCCTACAGGAGCACTGGTAGTCCCCCCCCCCCCCATCAGTGGCCCTGCTGGCAGGATCACCAGTTAAAAACGAGGAAAAAAGCCTAAAAAAATAAAACGAATGCAGCCACCACATCTAAGAACTGGGGAGCTGCAATAAATAACATTTTAGTTACAATTTCCAAGCATGTCAGCATTGGCTGTCCTGTTTCTTTGTTGTCAGCTTCACTTTAAACACATAAAATGTCTCCACTAGAAATAAAACATCAAAAGCAATTTTAATGCATCCGAGTAAAAAAAAAAAAAAAAATGCATTACTTTCTATAAATTGTTTTTCTTATTTCCCAAAGCGCCGGTGTCACAAAAGACGTTTTTCTCCTTTAGATAAGTAGATGATAAATCTGTCCTCTCCTCATTTGCATACAATTTGCATTTAATTCCATTGCAACTGCCAGCAAATGACAGGGTAGACTTATCGCGGTGCGTGAGCGTTCCTCGGTCCGCTCACCCGGTATGATATATAGGCGTCACATCATTCCATGGTAATACACAATGGCACGCCGCAACCAATTATAACGAGATACAGAGCCCGTACTTGGCTTGCCATGGCAGAACACTTGTAAAGAGGCATCTCAGCGCCATAAATTGAATTTAATTTGCAGAGCGTAAATTGGCAGGCTACGGTACAATGCACACAGGGCTCTATGATTGGTCAGAACTAGGAAGATGGAATTTATTGGGGCAGCACAGGGGCTAATGGTTAGCAGTGCTGTCTTGTAGAAGTAGGGTTATTGGTTTAGATCTCCACCAAGACTCTACCTGCATGGAGTTTGCATGTTCTCCCTGTGCTTGTGTAGATTTCCTCCCACACTCCAAAGACATGCTGGTAGGCTGACCGCAATACATACACTATATTACCAAAAGTATTGGGACGCCTGCCTTTACACGCACATCAATTTTAATGGCTTCCCAGTCTTAGTCCGTAGGGTTCGATATTGAGTTGGCCCACCCTGTGCAGCTATAACAGCTTCAACTCCTCTGGGAAGGCTGTCCACAAGGTTTAGGAGTGTGTCTATGGGAATGTTTGACTGTTTGGCTATTGTGAGGCCAGGCGTTGGACGAGAAGGACGGGCTCGCAGTCTGCGCTCTAATTCATCCCAATGGTGTTCTATCAGATTGAGGTCAGGACTCTGTGCAGGCCAGTCAAGTTCCTCCACCTCAAACTTTTTTTTTTTAAAGCAAAACATCAAAACATTTTTTTGGAAATCTTTTGCTTTTTAAAGGTAAAGGAGAGATTTTGGGTCTTTTTGACCCCAGATCTCTGCATAAAGAGGACCTGTCATCTATATTTTTATTACAAGGGACAAGGGATGTTAACATTCCTTGTACTAGGAATAAAAGTTATCAAAATAAAAAAAAAAATAAAATAAAATAAAAAAGGGACAGTGTAAAAATAAAATGAAAAAAAGAAAAAAAAAAACATTGAAAGCACCCCCATTCCTTCGTGCTTGCACACAGAAGGGAACGCATACATAAGTCGCGCACGCATATGTAAACGGTGTTTGCACAACACATGAGGTATCTGCGCAAACATTCGAGAGAAAGCCATAATTCTAGTGCTCGACATCCTCTGTATAGCCCCGTACACGCGTACCGATTGTCGGCCGTAAATATTCGGCCGACGACCGATCGGCCGATTGTAGGCTTGTTAGTATGTTGCTTCCGAAAGCCGACAGCGCATTTTCGGCCGAACAGAAACTGTGGTGCAGACTTTAAAATTGTTGTTGTCCGTCACCAGAACGGCCGATTGTTCGCCAGTCAGTACAGAATTCGGCCGACAAACAGCAGATTTGCAAGACTGGGCATGCTCAGAGAAGAAAAAACACACGGAAAGTTAACCATCACATGACATCACTTCTGCAGTCGGCTGTTGTTGGCCGACAAAATTCGCGTGCAGTCTTTTGCAGTTTTCAACAGACACGACAGCCCTGGACAAAAGACGGCCGATCGTTCGGCCGACGATCAGTACGTGTGTACGGGGCTTAACTCCAAAAAGGTAACCTGTAATGGCGTTAGAAGCATCGATTATGGAGATTTTTAAGTACCATAGTTTGTTGTCATACCACGAGTGTGCACAATTTTAAAGCATGACAAGTTTGGTATCTATTTACTCGGCGTAACATCATCTTTTATATTATACAAAGAAATTGGGGTATATTGTTTTGTTTTTTTTAAATCATTTCACTATTTTTTTCAAAAATAATTGCATTTGAAATACCACTGTGCAAATAAGGTGTGACATCAAAAATTGCAACAATCGCCATTTTATTCCCTAGGGTCTCGACTAAAAAAAAATATACATAATGTTTTGGGGTTATAAGTAATTTTCAAACACAAAATACTGATTTAAACTTTTAAACAAAAGGAGGCAGAAAAGGCCTGGTCTTCAAGTGGTTAATTGGACCTAGTGTATGGATGTGAGTTATGCCTCGTACACACGCAATGATTATCGGCCGACCGATCGTCCGACTTTTGTCCAGAGTGGTGTTTTGTTGGTTGGAATGTGCCTAGACTACACACGAATTTTCTCGGCCAACAAAAATCTACTTCAGAAGTGATGTCATGTGCTGGTTTACTTTCCGTGTGTTTTTTCTTCTCTGAGCATGCCCAGTCTTGCTCATCAGATTTTTGTCTGCCGAAATCTGTATTGACTGACGGAAAATCGGCCGTTGTGTTGACGGCCAACAAAAATTTTATAGCCTGCACACCAGATTTTAATTGGGCCGAAAAGTCGGAGTCGGTTGTCGAAAGCATCATACTAACAAGCCGAAAATTGGCCGATCGGACGTTGGCCGAAAATTCCCGGCCAATAATCGATGCGTGTGTACGAGGCGTGTGTACGAGGGACCTTAGATTGTAAGCTCCTAGAGGACAAGGACTGATGTAAATGTACAACATATTAAAAGCTACATAAATTATCAGCACTCTATAAATATCTGGGTATAGTAAGATGTCCGCTGCCGCCTTCTGACTGCAGGTGCTCTCTCAGATTAGCAAACCTGGTAGCAGGGGAAAGCACGCACAGCTGATGGAACGTCACTTCCGTTACCTAATCTGATGGGTTCGCTATTCTGAGAGAATACAGGCAGGAGGACGTGGTTAGCCGAGAATGCCCCCCCCCCTCCCCCTTCTCCAGATGAAAGAAAAAGAATGTAGATGAAGACTCCTGGGATGTATGATATCACTTTGGCCTAGGCCAGAAACCAGGAAGCAACTAAAGAAATGACAAAAAAAAAGTTTAACCTCCCTCTTGGTAGGTGCTAGTGAGAGAGTACAGTTTTTGGCTCTGTCTGCCTTTCAGAGGAGGCAAATCTATATTGCTCTCTGCTTATTGGAGAGCAGGATCTGTTAGTGAGGTCTGCTCATTGTGCTCAGTATGCAATTCGTTATGTCTAGAGGAGTGTTTCACACTGGTCAGGTGGGAGGCATGTTGGACAGTGGGAGGAAACCTGACAAACTGGTGCATAGGCTTTGGTACAGTCCTGGTGATTGGCAGGGGCAGGTCACCTCGGTGCATTCTGGGATACTGTATAAAAGCCAGGAGCACATCTGCCGGGGTCTTTGGCTGGAGAGCTGGGAGGGTAGTGGCTGCCTCCTTCTCTGTAGCAACGGCACGTGGCCTTAGGAGCCTCAGGAGGATCGTCCTGAGGGCCAGAGGAACGGAGCTGAACCCAGAGGTCCAGGAGAGCTGACTGTGGGGGAGACACTGGAGACCCTAGAAAAACAGTATAGTGAGTACAGGCGATCGTGTCGAGGGGCCTGACCTGAGGGGGGCCACCCCAACAGTATGATAGTCAGTGGACGGGTGTCATCAGTCAAGAAAGAGGAGAGTGTCCTGAAGATAACTTTAGTTCATCGAGTTGTCTTAGGAAAGAGACTTAAATCTAAACTCACCTCAGTGGATCAAGGTGGATCAACAGCCTGGCTGTACAAAAAGATAGAAGTCCTTCAGTATTGTGAATAGTTAATTCGGAGTATCCCACTATTCTAAGGTGACCAGATTTTTAAAATGAAATCCGGGGACATATTTTTTATATTTTTTATTGGCAAATGGCACAGGACTGCATAATACACAGAGCGCTGGGCACAGGACTGCATAATACACAGAGCCCTGGGCACAGGACTGCATAATACACAGAGCCCTGGGCACAGGACTGCATAATACACAGAGCGCTGGGCACAGGACTGCATTATACACAGGGCGCTGGGCACAGGATTGCATAATACACAGAGCGCTGGGCACAGTATTACATAATACAAAGAGCGCTGGGCACAGGACATCATAATACACAGAGCGCTGGGCACAGGACTGCATAATACACAGGGCGCTGGGCACAGGACTGCATAATACACAGGGCGCTGGGCACAGGACTGCATAATACACAGAGCCCTGGGCACAGGACTGCATAATACACAGAGCCCTGGGCACAGGACTGCATAATACACAGGGCACTGGGCACAGGACTGCATAATACACAGAGCGCTGGGCACAGGATTACATAATACACAGAGCACTGGGTACAGGACATCATAAAATACAGGAGGGTGTTAGTAATAGAGTGCAGGGTTCAGAGGTTTGCTATGCACAGAGGACGCTTCTTCCCCCACATCCTTAGCTCATCTCTGCACCCTTCTCTCACAGATTATCTTTGCAGCCACCTCTTAGCCCTTCCCCCACAACAGCTAACCTCTGCATCTCTCCATGCAACTGTATCAGCTCTTACCCCTGCTCCCCCACTGCCCTCATCTGTGTACAAACAGACCTCCCCCCCCCCCCATCTACTCATCTCCCATTCTAAGCCCTCCACACAGTCAATTTTTGGCTGTTCGTCTCCTACACTGAACAGCAGCAGGAGTGGCAGTGAGAGCGTCCAGCAGGGGGCGTCTGCATCTGAGCCACCAGCCTGTTTCTCAGCCAGCATTGGATACCCTGTCTACAACACTATTCCCTTCTCCCAACCCTAATTTATATCAAAATCCAAAAACGAATACATACACTTGGGCTGATTATTGGACGAGCCAAAGAGGTAAAGTGAGAGACTGTGAATATCAAGGTTGCTAATGGTAACTCAGGGAGACCCGTAAGTGTGAAATCTGGCAGTCCTCAAGGGGGCAGTGCTACACACCTAAGTACCGGGCCTATTTCTGACACTTGTTGTTTACAAGTTAAAAACATTTTTTTTTGTTGCTAGAAAATTGCTTAGATCCCCCAAATATTATATAAATATATTTTTTTAGCAAAGATCCTAGAGAATAAAATGGAGATCGTTGCAATATTTTTTATCACACCGTATTTGTGCAGCAGTCTTACAAACGCAATTTTTTTTAAATAGAGTTTTTTGAATTAAGAAATAGGAAAACAGTAAAGTTAGCCCATTTTCTTTCTATATTGTAAAAGATAATGTTACACCGAGTAAATAGATACCTAACATGTCATGATTCAAAATTGCACACGCTCATGGAATGGCGACAAACATTGGTACTTAAAAATCTCCTTAGGCGACTTTTTAAAAAGGTCTACAGGTTACCAGTTTAGAGTTACAGAGGAGGTCTAGGGCTGAAATTATTGCTCTCACTCCAACGATCGCGGAGATATTTCACATGTGTGGTTTGAACACCGGTTACATATGTGTGCGCGACTTGTGTATGCGTTCGCTTCTGCACGCGAGCTAACGGGGACGGGGCGCTTTAATTTGTTTTTTCTTTCCCTATTTTTTTTTACCTTTTATTTTTTATTTTTACACTGTCCTTTTAAAACAAAAATGTTTTGATCACTTTTATTCCTATTACAAGGAATGTAAAAATCCCTTATAATAGAAATAAGCAGGACAGGTCCTCTTTAACCACTTCTAGGCCTTTTTCTGACACTTGTGGTTTACAAGTTAAAATCAGTTTTTAATGCTAGAAAATTACTTGGTAAATTACCCCAAAAATTACCCCAAACATTATATATATATATATATATATATATATATATATATATATATATATATATATATATATATTTTAGCAGAGACCCTAGAGAATATAATGGTGATCGTTGCAATATTTTTTATCACACCGTATTTGAGCAGCGGTCTTACAAACGCAATTTTTTTTTTTTAAAAAATTAACTTTTTTTAATTTTAAAAAATAAAAAAAAAATGTAAAGTTAGCCCGATTTTATTCTATAATGTGAAAGATAATGTTATGCCAAGTAAATAGATACCCAACATGTCATGCTTCAAAATTGCGCACGCTTGTGGAATGGCAACAAACATTGGTACCTAAAAATCCCCATAGGCGACCCTTTAAAAACCTCTACAGGTTACCAGTTTAGAGTTACAGAGGAGGTCTAATTATTGCTCTCGCTCTAACGATCGCTGCGATACCACTCTTGTGTGGTTTGAACACCGCTTACATATATGGGCGCGACTTGTTTATACGTTCGCTTCTGCGCACGAGCTAACGGGGACAGGGCAGTTTAATTTATTTATTTTTTCTATTTATTTTACTTATTATTTTTTATCTTTACACAGTTTAAAAAAAAATTTGATCATTTTTATTCCTATTACATCCCTTGTAATAGAAATAGGCATGACAGGTCCTCTATATTGTGAGATCTGGGGTCAAAAAGACCTCACATCTCACATCTACACTAAAAAAGAGAAAAAAAAAAAATTGGCGCTTTAATTTTTTATTTTTTTTATTTTCCTATTTTTTTTAGCATTTATTTTTTATTTATTTACACTGTCCTTTCAAAAGAAATAAAATTTGATCACTTTTATTCCTATTACAAGGAATGTAAACATCCCTTGTAACAGAAATTAGCATTACAGGAGCTCTTTAATGTGAGATCTGGGGCCAAAAAGACCTACACTAAAAGCTAAAAAAAAAAAAGTCATTTTTTTTTCATGATGAAAAAAAAAGTGGGCTCTTTAAGGCCATTGCCAGGAAGCAACGTCTAACGTCGCTCCGGTCCTCCAAGGCCATAGAGTGGGGTGGGGGCCATCTTGCCCTCATTCGACTTCCTGCCTGAGAGGAGAGCGGACCGGATCGGTGCGGTAAGTGGGGAAAATGACAGGGAAGCGGCAGAAGGGGGGCACCTCTCCCGCCACCCATAAGGGTGATCTCGCGGTGAATCCTTATGTTAAAGCGGATCGGCCGGCAGTTATTAAGAAATACCTGAGTTATGGCAGCTATCTGCTTCCATATCCCCAGTATTTAACGTCAAAGTACCGACGTAAAACTGCGGCGGGCTGTCCGTAAGTGGCTAATGTGACATCTGGGGTCAAAGAACTCACATCTACACTAAAAAAGAAAAAAGTAGTTTTTTCCATGATGAAAAAAAATGGGCTCTTTAGGGCCGTTGCTAGGAGGTGGCGTATGACATCGCTCCGGTCCTCCAAGGCCATAGAGTCTAGTGAGGGCCATCTTGCTCTCACTCTACTTCCTGCCTGAGAGGAGAGCGGACCGAATCGTTTTCCCTGCTACCGACGGCTCCGGTAAGCGGGGAAAGCGACGAATCTGTGGCGAATCCGCTGCTGGGATCACCCTTATGACCGCCCACGATTTAAGAAAATACCGGGGGTAACCCCGGTATATGACGTCAAAGTACCGACGTAAATACACAGTGGGCGGGGTCCGTAAGTGGTTAAAACAAGTAAATGTAATATTCCTTCCTATCTATTTACTAAAGCTAGCAGCATAAGGAGTAAACATAGTTAATGTTGACTGAGAGAGTTTAGTTCCACTTTAAAGCGGTAGTATCCCGCTTTTTGACACTTTTACCTACAGGTAAGCCTATAATAAGGCTTACCTGTAGGTACATTTAATATCTCCTAAACCGGCACGGTTTAGGAGATATTTGCAGTGCATGCATCCGCTCGCGCGAGCGGCGCATGCGCTCTGAAGGTCCGGGGGGACCTTCATTTTTACTTGCCGGGAGCTTGCCGGAAAATCACTCCCGCGCGCCGGAGCCGCCGAACCCGGAAGAGATGACGAGGAATCATGGCAGCGCCCACAGCGATGTCCGGGGGTCCGTGTCGGGGCTTCATTCTAAGGTAAGTAATACATAATGAGCTAGTATGCGATGCATACTAGCTCATTATGCCTTTGTCTTGCAGGTTTTTTTTTTCGCGATTTTTGGGTTTACAACCGCTTTAAGGCCTCATGCACACTGGAAGCTATCAAAACGTCAGTAGAAAGCTGTAGAAGGAGTATTTCAGCTTTTTGCAGTAGTGTTTTTTAGCGTTTTTCAGCTTTTTTTTTTTTTTTTTTAGCAAAACTATATTACCATAAAAGCTTATGCTTTAAAAATGTTGATAAATGCCGAATAGCCGCATTTTTTTTTTTTTTTTTTGCATTTTTTGCCGTTTTTCAGCAATTTTAAGCTTTTATCAGAGTTAGAGCGTTTTTACAGCTGATAAATGCCTCTTAACCACTTGCGCCCCGCACACCGTACATTTACTGCGGCACTCTGCCGCTGCTGGGCAAAGCGAGGTAGCCCTATGTCGCTTGCTCAGGAGACTGTTAGGGGCAAGCGCACGCTGCCGGCGGCGCAATCCCGCCCCCACTCGTTACCTGGGAAGCCAGCTTGTGTGACCGGCGACTCCGATGGCCGCTGGCCACTCGCGATTTCCCGCAGCAGAGTGAGAAGGATGAAAACACAGCCGTCTGTCATTCTCCCTGAAGTGATCACAGAGGCTATGTGATCCTGCTATGTAGGATCGCATGTCTCTGTGATTACTTCACTAGCCACGCCCCTCCACAGTTAGAATCACGCCCCTAGGGATACATTTAACCCCTTGATCACCAGTACAGTTAACCCCTTCCCTGCCAGTGTTAATATTACAGTAACAGTGCATATTTTTAGCACTGATTACTGTAGTAATGTCACTGGTACCCCCAAAAGTGTCAAAAATTTCAGTTAGGGGACCGATCTGTCCGCCACAATGCCGAAAAAAAAAAAAAATCGCAGATCGCAGCCATTACTAGTAAAAAAAAAAAACAATAAAAATTACATAAATCTTTCCCGCAGTTAGTAAATGCAATAACTTTTGTGCAAACCAATCAAAATACGCTTATTGCAATCTTTTTTTTTTTACCAAAAATATGTAGCAGAAAACAAATTGGCCTAAAATGTTAAAAAATTTAGATTTTTACATTTTTTTTTTTGGAGAATTTCATAAGAAAATGTGAAAAATATTGTTATCTTTTCAAAATTGTCGCTCTTTTTTTGTTTATAGCGCAAAAAATAAAAATCGCACAGGTAATCAAATACCACCAAAAGAAAGCTCTGTTTGTGGGAAAACTAAGACGTCAATTTCCTTTGGGTGCAGCATCGCACAACCGCGCAATTGTCCGTTAAAATCACGCAGTGCCGAATCGCAAAATAGGCCCTGGTCATTGAGCAGCCAAATCCTCCGGGGCTAAAGTGGTTAAAACGCACTAGTTCTTTTTTTTTTTACAGCCAGAAAACGCCAGTGCCAAAAACTGCTGATAACAAGCTATGTGTGCACAGACACATCAGAGAACATGCTGGGGAGTTTACTGGCTGTAGAAAAAAAACGTCTGACGCCAAAAACAACATCTGTAAAAAACGTCCCGTGTGCATGAGGCCCTATAAGGAAAGCATTGATCTTTATGATGGAGAGTCATACCTTCTAAACAAGATCAGAGGTGGGAAAAGGCCCGCCATGGTTTTTAGAGCCAAGCCCATGGAGTCCTCAGTGCAGTCCCTCTATGTATCTCTTGTGCTGATTATCTGGGGATAGGGAGATCTCATTTATAAATCAGCTGCTTTCTTCTCACTGCTCCAAGGCTGATGATGACAACACTCAATTCCAAGAACCGTGAGCAGTGATGCTGATTTCACTCTCGGCCACTCATCGGTTATAGCAATGTCATTTACAGGAGATCATAGGATTAGTCTGGAGGAGCCCACAGACATAGGAGGGTATGTGGATGCACAGGCACCATCCAACCACCCTCTGGCACATGGCAGCACCATAGATAAGAGAACTTGTGCTGGCCGAGCATTGGTGTCAGTTCTATGCAGAGAGGAAGGGAAGGAGGATAGTAACACAGTGACTCCCGGCATTAAGAAAATCTGTAGGGAAAATTCGTCCGACGACCGATCTGCCGATTTTCGGATTCTTAGTATGGTGCTTTCGACAGCCAACTCCGACTTTTCGGCTGACAAAATCCTGATGTGCAGGCTATAAAATTTTTGTCGTCCGATTTTCATCTCATTAGTACAGATTTCGACGGAAAAAAATCTTAAGAGCAAGACTAGGCATGCTCAGAGACGAAAGAACACAAAGAAAGCAATCCAACACATGACATCACTTCTGAAGTAGAATTCTGTTGTACGGGAGAATTCGTATGAAAATAACCTCTTCACTTTCCACATCAGACTAACATGCCACAAAAAACGGACGACAGATCGTTCAATAATCTGATCGTGTGTACAGGGCTTTAGGCTCCATTCACACCTAAGGCCCTGTTCACACCTGAGCGTATTTCAGCTCGTAAAACGCTCATCTCTGAAGTCTCGAAACGCCCAACAAGCAAAATCCCATTCATTTCAATGGACCCTGTTCACATCTGAGCATTTTGTCTCCAGAAGAAAAAGGCCTGAAGCTCAAAAAAGTACATTTGGCTGATTACAAGCGTTTTTGTTAGATGTCAATGCCTGCCTACAAACAGCTGCAAAAAAACGCCTGAAAAAAGCCCAAGAAAAAAAAAGCCTGTAAAAAGCCCAAAGAAACACCTGAAAACGATACGCTCAGGTGTAAATGGAGCTTGAGCGTATCGTTTTCAGATGTTTCTTTGGGCTTTTTTTAGGCGTTTTTTTGGGCTTTTTTCAGGAGGTTTTTTGGGCTTTTTTCCAGGCATTTTTTTTTCTGGTTTTTTTTCAGGCGTTTTTTTCTGGCTTTTTTTTCTGGCATTTTTGCAGGAGTTTGGAGGCAGGCATTGACATCTAACAAAAACGCTTATAATCTGCCAAAAAAAGAAGCTCAATTACTTTTTTGAGCTTCAGGCGACAACATTTTTAGATGTGAACAGGGGCCATTGAAATGAATGTGATTTTGCTGGTTGGGCGTTTTCAGACTTCAGAGATGAGCGTTTATGAGCTGAAATACACTCAGGTGTGAACAGGGCCCAATGGGCCATACACATTATAAGATTTTCTGAAGATTTCTTCCTTCAAACTTACCAAAACCATATAATATGAGGTCAAATCTAAACACTTTCAAATTGTATGCAATCTGGCAGGCCCCTGCACTACATAGAAAAGGTAAATACAGGGGCGTAACTACAGGGTTTGCAGGGGTTGCAATCGCTACCGGGCCCCATGCTCCAGGGGGCCCGGTAGCAAACCAGTGGGTGAACTTCCAGAATCGCAAAGGTCTCACATTTGCGACGGGACCCTGGCATTGCACCACTGTGGGGAGGCCCTAAGATTGCAGGAAGGGGGCCCACAAGATTGCAGGAAGGGGGCCCACTGCAGAACTTGTGAAAGAATCCTGCTGTGGGACCGTAATAAAAGGCCATGCAACGAGTGTAAAGAGCCCCAGGATTAGTGGGAAGAGCCCTGGGCTTGAAGGTAAGGGCCCCGGCCAGGGGTCTGGGGGGCCCTTCATGGTTTCTTGCATCAGGGCCCTGAAGGTTCTAGTTACGCCTCTGGGTAAATATGAAGGAAATCTAACCACAAAAGTTGGATAGTGTGTATCCAGCTTTAGGCTTCATTCACACCTGAGCGTATTGTTTTCAGGCATTTTTTTGTGGCTTTTTTCGGGCGTTTTTTCTGGCCTTTTACAGGTGTTTTTTTCTGGCTTTTTTCAGGCGTTTTTTGCAGGTGTTTGGAGGCAGGCATTGACTTCTAACAAAAACGCTTGTAATCTGCCAAAATAGAAGCTCAATTACTTTTTTGAGCTTCAGGCGGCAAAATGCTCAGATGTGAACAGGGGCCATTGAAATAAATGGGATTTTGATGGTTGAGCGTCTTGAGACTTCAGAGATGAGCGTTTATGAGCTGAAAAACGCTCAGGTGTGAACAGGGCCTTAAGCCTCATACACACGCGTCGAAAAAAAAAACCCATAAAAATAACATAAATTTCCCATAGTTAGTAGCTGCGATAACTTTTGCGCAAACCAGTGTTAATTTTGGCAGCAAATTTCAATTTAGTTTTAGTCTTAGTCTTAGGACTAAAATGGCATTTTAGTTTTAGTCCTATTTTAGTCTTCTGCAAGTGTTTTAGTTTTAGTCGTATTTAGTCGACTAAAACTCCAGTATATTTTAGTCGACTAAAACGCCCTACATTTTAGTCGACTAAAACTCATTTTAGTCATCTATAATCAAATGGGTGTAGTTCAATTGTAATTTGTAATGCATTATTTAAGCATTTCTCTACAATTTCTGCTGGTCCTGGAGTGAAAAATCGAATATGTTATTATTTATGCTTTGAGCATGCACCAGTGTTAATTTTTGGCAGCAAATTTCGATTTAGTTTTAGTTATAGTCTTTTGACTAAAATGCCATTTTAGTTTTAGTCGTATTTTAGTCATCTGAATTGTGTTAGTCGACGAAAACGTTTTAGTCGGTTTTAGTCGACGAAATTAACACTGGCGCAAACCAATCAAAATACGCTTATTGCGATTTTTTTTTACCAAAAATATGTAGCAGAAAACAAATTGGCCTAAAATGTAAAAAAAATTTGATTTTTACATTTTTTGGGCAGGAATTTCATATAAAAAAATGTGAAAAATATTGTTATTTTTTCAAAATTGTCGCTCTTTTTTTGTTTATAGCGCAAAAAGTAAAAATCGCACAGGTGATCAAATACCACCAAAAGAAAGCTCTGTTTGTGGGGAAAAAAGGACATCAATTTAATTTGGGTACATCGTCGCACGACCACGCAATTGTCCATTAAATTAACGCAGTGCCGAATCGCAAAATATGGCCTGGTCAGGAATGGGGTAAAATCTTCCGGTCTTAAAGCGGTTAAAAATACGCTCATTGAGAATTTTTTTGTCAAAGACATGTAGCTAAATACATTTTGGCCTAAATATATGACAAAAATTGAATATATTGGATATTTTTTAACTGTCAAAGTAGAAAAATATTGTAATTTTTTTAAAATTGTCGCATTTTTTTTATTAATATCGCAAAAAATAAAAATCGCAGAGGTGATCAAATACCACCAAAAGAAAGCTCTTTGTGGGAAAAAAGGACGTAAATTTTGTTTGGGCGTTGCATGACCGCGCAATTGTCAGTTAAAGTCGCACAGTGCCGAATCGCAAAAAGTGTCCCAGACAAAAGAAGGCAAAATCCTCTGGTGGTAAAGTGGTTAAAGCAGAATTAAACCATCCCATCCTTTACAGCCGAGGAAGCTGCTTCTGTTTGATCTGCAACAACCATGGTGCTGCACGTTTGATCAGTTATGACACCAGCCATTTGATGGTTTGATAGTTTGGTTGAGAACACAAGAAAATGTGACAGTTAGCAACCCCAGCATTCCAGGAATGTAACTGTTTTTGTAAACCATTAAATGGGTTTAGTCCCGCTCGATGATTTACTGCTGCTCTGGGCTTCAGAAAAATGGCAACCTCCAGAAACAGGAGCAATGTTGGAGGCAACTCATTTTGGTGGCATAATTAATAATATGGAATGTATGTTCCTTGCTAAAGAACATCAATGTTTTTTTTAAGTTATATGGGTTAAGTTCCCAAATAAATAAATATATATATATATATATATATATATATATATATATATTTATTTTTATTAGGTTGTTTAGGTTGTAAGCAAATGATTATTAGAGCAATAAATTTAGGAGTAAAGACAAAATTGTGAAAAAAGACAAGTAATATAATAATATAATCAAATTTCATATAAAAGTAGGCAAGAGAAACTATATCTTTTTTTCTTTTTTAGAAGGATTCATGAAAACATTTAAATCAGTATTAATACAATAAGATTGTATATATAGTGTAAGTGTTATAATAAAATAAAATAGTAAGTTCAGGGGGGAATATAATGAGAATAGCAAAAATGTAACCTATTTTTAAGTAAGAACAAAGGTAAAACAGAATAGAAATGTTAAATAGAAAGAAAGGGAAAAAAGTAAAGAAAAAGAGAAATTACAAAAGTATAGGATCAGAAGAAATTTTTTTTTTTTTTTTTTTTTTAAAGGGGTGTATAGTAGGAAAGGAGAAATTGGTTAAAGTACTGTATATTAAATAAGGAAAGGTAATAATTTAGGAGAGGTCGAAAATTCCATCCATATATACCACATTTTGTAAAAAGCAGTGTAGGTGTCATTAGCCATAGCAACTAATGCCTCCATTCTCATGAGATGACTCACTTCAGCAACCCATTCTTTTATAGAAGGAGCTACAGGAGATTTCCAATGTCTAGAAATTAGTGATCTCACAGCAAAAATGAAAACAAAACAGATTCTTTTTAGAGATGCACTGAAATTTTGGTGGCGAAAATGGTGTTTTTGGCATTTTGCCGATAGAGAAAAAGGTGCCGATAATGGCGCCAAAAAAATGTGTGTGATTTTACTAGGATTTTACTGTGCTTATAGTGTGTTTTTCATAGGTCATGTGACTCAAAAACCGCATCAAAAACATAACGCAGGTGCGTTATTGATGCGTCCCTGCTGAATTTCAATGCTCTTTTAATGGGGTGGTTTGTTTTTGGCGTGTGTTTTTCTAACTGACCAAAAATGCATCAAGCAAGATTTTTAACACAAAAATGGAAGTGCAATGGACCAGTGTGAAGACATCCACAGAATTTAAAGGGATGTATTTTTCTTGAGCTTTTCTTGCTCTAGAATTGCCGATAATGGCCGACAATAAATTCATATTCATTTAAATTCATGATATTAATTTAAAAGTTGGCGCTAGCTGTTAGTGTGTAAACCAAATAACATATATATATCTATATATCTATATATCTATATATCTATATATATATATATATATATATATATATATATATATATATATATATATATATATATAGATATATAGATATATAGTATATATCCATATATATCCACATCAAAAAAACAACCAAAAAAAACACAAGTGAATAAAAGTGAATTTCCTATAGTCAATTAAAGCAGTATCAGAGCTTAAAGCGGAGTTCCACCCTAAAATAATACTTACCTCCATCTTCTCGCTCCGGGTCACCTAAAAAACAAATGAATAATCGCAATTTTTTTTTTTTTTACTTACCTGGTTTAGAAGAAAATATACTCACCTTACTTCCTCTTCCACGGCGATTCGTCACTTCCTGGGTTTGCAATGATTCCTGGGAGCTGAACGTAATCGCTCCCAGGAATCAATGCGCCTGCACCGGCCCCGACGTCCGTTCCGGTGCAGGTGCCGTCATACCTTGCTAAGAAGCCCAGAAGCTGTGCAGGGATGACGCTGAGACACCGGAAGTGACGGCGGGGCCGGCGCAGTGCATCATGGGACCGAAGAAGACGGAAGAGGACACAGAAGAGGATCGCGCTGGCTTCAAGCTGCCCACACCTGAGATGGCAGCGCTGGACAATACATCTTCAAGGTAAGTATTTCTTCTTGCAGGTAAGTGCAACCCGGGACAGATCAGAGGCTAGCCATTGTGGAATGTACTAGCCCTGACTGTCCCGGGGGTATTTTTATTTAAAAAAAATTCCCAGGGTGGAACTCCGCTTTAATATAATTTCTTTTTGTCACAATGTGTTCATTTGAGATCCATGCGCTTCTTACTTAAAAGTGCTTCTTTTTATAAATGTGCTCCACCACCTGTAATGAGGGGACCACTCACCAGATGACTTTGGGCCACCAGGACCCTCACAATTTATATGGAATTCATTTATGTTGGTATGGGCTCAGCATACATCCAGTGTCACCAGCAGGCAGAGATGTATAGTAACTAAGTAGAACTACTTCACTACTGTACTTAAGTACCGAAAGGCGGTATCTGTACTTTCCTGGAGTAGAATTTTTTTCTCCTACTTCCACTTTTACTTCACTACATTTTTTCAATGTTTTCAATACTTCTACTCCAATATTTTGTTTTTGTGCTGCAGAGTTACTTGTTACAATTATAAAAATTACCACTGCCAGAACAGTAGATGGCAGGTTTCATGAAGCTCAAAACATGTGTATTATCAGCGCATACGAAAATAAATGCTACTGTATGTATAAATAAAAGCTGCATTTGAAATAATAAAAAACAATATGATGTTCAAACGTTTGACTTCTTTCTTTAATAACTACATAACACGGTACTTGTACTTTTACTTTCAGTACTTGAGTAGCAATTTTTTTTTCAAAACTACTGGTACTTTTACTTTCAGTACTTGAGTAGCAAAATTTTTAAAAAAACTACTTGCAATACTTAAGTACAAAAAATGTTGAATACTTTAGTACTTCTACTCAAGTCACTTTTTGATCGAGCACTTCCACTTCTACTCAAGTCACTTTTTGATCGAGCACTTGTACTTTTACTCAAGTATGGGTTTCGAGTACTTTATACAACTCTGCCAGCAGGGATATCCCAAAATGAAAAAACAATACCGAATATTCCACCTGCATTCCACGTGAGTCAGACACAATGAAACCAGAAATACCACCGCTACAAGAACATCATACCAAGGGTCCTTGTTACACTGGATGTATGCTGAGCTCATATCAACTTAGAGGAATTCCATATAAGCTATGAGGGTCCTGGTGGCCCAAAGCTATATGGTGAGTGGCCCCCTCATTATAGGTGGTGTAGAACATTTAGATGTGCAGAAGGGGGCGGTGCCACCAGATGATGTAGCCAGGTGGACTTGCCCCTTGCCTGTATAAGAAATGTCAAAGCATGGAGCGGGTATACGGTGGGAGGCCTCCCAGGAGGCGAGAGCGTTTTTAATTTTTTCTATTTTTCGGGGTCACGGACGGCGTTATTGACAATGGATTTACATTGAGGAACACAAATTTTTTTTAATTTTAATTAAGGATTTGTCAAAAACTGTCCCGTGTGGTTATTACTTTTGTACACTTTTTTGGTGAATGAGTAGGAGTACTATTTACCCGATACCCATTCACATGGGGGGGTCTGGAATCTGGGGGCTCCCTTGTTAAAGGGGGCTCCCAGATTCTGATAAGCCCCCTGCCCGCAGACCCCGACAACCACAGCCCAGGGTTGTCAGGAAGAGGCCCTTGTCCCCATCAACATGAGAACAAGGAGCCCCCTCTGCCCCAATGTATCCACACCCCCGTGTTGAGGGCATGTGGCCTGGTATGGTTCAGAAGGGAGGGCGCTTGAAGGGCCTGGTATGGACTGGGGGGGACCCCATGCATTTTTTTTCCTTTATTTTTTCAATAGGCCGGTGCCGGCAATTGTAACCGAGAGTCATTTTAAATGGGTTTTGACTCGTTATTTTTATTTCTTACTTCTTCTCTTTATATCTTTAGAAATTAAATTTTTGCTGTAGCATGTTATATGCATGGTACAGATGTGCCACTTTACAGGCACATTAAGGTGACCCCTCAGGCACTATATTTAAAGGAATTGTTCATTTTTATTGTTGCATTTTAAGCATAATTAAAATCACTGCTCCTTTTTTATTGATACATGTTCCCCTGGTCAATCACTTTCATATAAGCCTTCAAAATGGGCACTTTTGATTTTTTCTGTTTGACTCCCAAGGACTTCAATGGAGTTCGCTGTTTGGGTTAGAACATTTCCCCTGTTCGGGAGTTCTGCAGCAGACTGAACAGGGGGGTTGTTCAGGCCAACACCTAGAGATGACGAGTCAGAGTTAGTAAGGCCACAAAAGGGTTTTAAACTGAACGAACTTAACCACTTGCCGACTGTGCACAGTATATTTACTGCGGCAGTCAGCCCCGGCCAGGTAGAGTGACGTAGATCTACGTCGCTAGCCTGTCACCGGGTTTTGAGCCAATAGCGGGCGAGCACACGCCCGCTGAGGCGCGCGCACGCCTCGGCTCGTTCCACGGAGGAGTGCGGGCGTGTGACCGGCGGACCCGATGTCCGCCGGTCACACTACGATTGTCGGTAGAGCGGGAGAAAGGCGGAGCGGCTTATGTAAACAAGCCGCCTCTCATTCTCCCCTGTGTAAAAATGGAGATCAGACGGTTCTACTATGTAGAACCGTTGATCTCTGTTTTTACACCAATAGCAATGTCCCACTACAGTAAGAAGCACGCCCCTAGGACACACTTAACCCCTCCCTGTCCAATACAGTTAACCCCTTCCCTGCCAGTGTCATTTTTACAGTAACAGTGCATATGTATAGCACTGATTACTGCAGTAATGTCACTGGTAACCCCAAAAGTGTCAAAAATGTCAGTCAAGGGTCCGATCTGTCCACAGCAATGTCGCAGTACCGCAAAAAAAATCGCAGATCGCCGCCATTACTCGTTAAAAAAAACACCAAAAATGACAAAAATCTTTCCCTTTGTTAGTAAACGCGATAACTTTTGCGCAAACCAATCAAAATACGCTTTTTGCGATTTTTTTTTACCAAACATATGTAGCATAAAACAAATTGGCCGAAAATGTTAAAAAATTTTGATTTTCCATTTTTTTGGGGGGGAATTTCATATAAAAAAAAGTGAAAAATATTGTTATTTTTGCAAAATGTACGCTCTTTTTTTGTTTATAGCGCATGATCAAAAAATCGCACAGGTGATCAAATACCACCAAAAGAAAGTTTTTGGGGAAAAAAGGACGTGAAATTCGTTTGGGTACATCGTTGCACGACCGCGCAATTGTCCGTTAAAGTCACGCAGTAAAAAATCGCAAAAAACCCCCTGGTCAGGAAGGGGGTAAAATCTTCCGGGGCTTAAGTGGTTAATGCCTGATAAATGGGGGAGGGCGAAAAAACATTCCATTGTAAGAAATTGCTACAGTTCAAACCCAGAGGAAAATTGGGATCTCCCACTATTGGAGTCAGAGGACAAGAAAAAGCATATCTACGAATCAAAGAATCCCAGATTCACAAAAGAACAATAATCAGTAAAGAGCAAGATGACATGGATGGGCAGTGTTGAGGACAAGTCCAAGGAAGCGAGGGCAAAAGAATTGGGGAGATACTTTTCTCAAGATCAACCCATTGTTTATTTTGAGCATGGTGATGCCAGAAGCATGATGCTCCAGCACATCCCCCCACAATTATTACCTCTTGTATCTCCTGACCCTCCCTCTTAGATTGTAAGCTCTAACGAGCAGGGCCCTTTGATTCCTACTGTATTAAAGTGTATTGTAGTTGTACTGTCTACCCTCAAGTTGTAAAGGGCTGCGTAAACTGTTGGCGCTATAATCCTGTATAATAATAATAATAATAATAACAAAGCAATTGTTAGACCAATGAAAGGGAAATGTGTCCTGAAGAATTTATTTCCTGTTCAGGGGGGTTAGTGAGATGTTTACCACTTGCCGATGGGTCACTGAGCTGCTACTGCGGCAAAGTGGCTCGTTATTGTCTGGCGACATAGACCTACATCACCAGACTCTCCCCTCACTCGGCGGCGCGCGCGCGCCGCCGGAGGCTCGCTCCTGCTGTATTCAGACACAGTGGGAGTCGAGCCAGGGGAGGAGAGGCGGTGATCACCGCCGCTCATCCCCGATCGTCGGGATTGAGTGAGGAAATTCGCCCGCTTGTGTAAACAAAGCGGGCGGATCTCCTATGTGACAGACAGGGACAGATGACAGGATTCAGCATAGCTGAACCTGCGATCTGTGTCTGTGTCACACAATCCCCTCCCCCCACACACGTCAGTAAGCATGAGGCATACATTTAACCCCTTGATCACCAATAAAGTTAACCCCTTCCCTGCCAGTGTCATTATTACAGTAACAGTGCATATTTTATTTTAGCACTGATTACTGTAGTAATGTCACTGGTACCCCCAAAAGTGTCAAAAATGTCAGTTAGGGGGTCCGATCTGTCCACCGCAATGTCGCAATCCCGCAAAATAAATCGCAGATCGCCGCCATTACTAGTAAAAAAAAACCCAATAAAAATGACATAAATCTTTCCCGTAGTTAGTAAACGCTATAACTTTTGCGCAAACCAATCAAAATACGCTTATTGTGATTTTTTTTTACCAAAAATATGTAGCAGAAAACAAATTGGCCTATAATGTTAAAACAATTTTGATTTTTAAATTTTTTTTGGGAATGTTATATATCAGAATGTAAAAAATAGTTTTTTCTTTTTTCAAAATTGTCGCTCTTTTTTTCAAAAATTAAAAATCGCACAGGTGATCAAATACCACCAAAAGAAATCTCTATTTGTGGGGAAAAAAAGGACATAAATTTAATTTTGGTACAGCATTGCATGACCGCGCAATTGTCCGTTAAAGTAACGCAGTGCGGAATCGCTAAATATAGCCTGGTCAGGAATGGGGTAAAATCTTCCGGTCTTAAAGCGGTTAATAATACGCTCATTGAGAAGTTTTTTGTCAAAGACATGTAGCTAAATACATTTTGGCCTAAATATATGACAAAAATTTAATATATTGGATATTTTTTAACTGTCAAAGTAGAAAATGTAAATTTTTTCGCAAAATTTTGCTCTTTTTTTATTAATATCGCAAAAAATAAAAAGCGCAGAGGTGATCAAATACCACCAAAAGGAAGCTCTGTTTGTGGGAAAAAAAGGATGTAAATTTTGTTTGGGTACAGGGTTGCATGCCCGCACAATTGTCAGTTAAATATCGCACAGTGCCAAGTTGCAAAAAGTGGCCTGGAGGTTAACCACTTAAGCTCCGGAGGATATGGCTGCTAAACGACCAGGGGGTATTTTGCGATTCGGCACTGTGTGACTTTACCGGACAATTGCGCGGTCGTGCGACGCTGTACCTAAACGAATTTGACGTCCTTTTTTTCCCACAAACAGAGCTTTCTTTTGGTGCTATTTGATCACCTGTGCGATTTTTTGATTACGCGCTATAAACAAAAAAGAGCGTAAATTTTGCAAAAATAACAATATTTTTCACATTTTTTATATGAAATTCCCCAAAAAAAAATGTAAAAATCAAAATTTTTTAACATTTTCGGCCAATTTGTTTTATGCTACATATGTTTGGTAAAAAAAATCGCAAAAAGCGTATTTTTATTGGTTTGCGCAAAAGTTATCGCGTTTACTAACAAAGGAAAGATTTTTGTCATTTTTGTTGTTTTTTTTTAACGCGTAATGGCGGCGAGCTGCGATTTTTTTTGCGGTACTGCGACATTGTGGCGGACAGATCGGACCCTTGACTGACATTTTTGAAACTTTTGGGGTTACCAGTGACATTTCTACAGTAATCAGTGCTATACATATGCACTGTTACTGTAAAAATACACTGGTAGTGAAGGGGTTAACTTTATTTGAGAGGGAGGGGCTGTGTGTGTCCCTAGGGGCATGCTTTCTACTGTGATTGGCTGTGGCTTGAGGTGTAAGGACACTGATCAACGGTTCTAAATAGTAGAACTGTGTGATCAGTGTTTTTACACCGAGGAGAATGACAGGTGGCTTGTTTACACAAGCCGCCTGACTTTCTCCCTCTCCCCTGACGATCGCCGAGTGACCCGCACGGGGGGGTCCGTGACCGCGCGGGAGCGGGAGCGCGCCTCCGCGGGCGCGCGCTCCCTCCCCAGACCCTCCCAGGCTAGTGACGTTAATTACCGTCACTCTGCCTGGCCGGGGCTGACCGCCGCAGTAAATTTACTTGCGGCGGTCGGCAAGCGGTTAAGCAGGAAAATCCTCCGGTGGTAAAGTGGTTAAGGCAACAAAATTTAGAGGCGTTTATTTTAAAATTACTAAAAGTACCAAACAAGTCCAATTCTTGAAGTATCGATGGAAACGCAATTTGGGGATAAGAAATTTATAGAAAGTATATCACCAGTAAATAGGCTCAACTTGTAATGTTTCTCTTTTAAGTGAATCCCTTTGATTGAATTGTTAGCTCTTATTGCATTAGCTAGGTGTTCTATGGCAATAATGTAGAGTAATGGCGATAAAGACTCTAAACACATGCTGGTAGGTTAATTGGATCCTGTATAAAAAAAAAAAAATGTCCCTACTGTGTATGTATGTGAGTTAGGGACCTTAGATTGTAAGTTCCTTGAGGGCAGGGACTGATGTGAATGTACAATGTATATGTAAAGCGCTGCGTAAATTGACAGCGCTATATAAGTACCTGAAAGAAATAAATAAATAAAGGTCACCTTTGTCACATACCTTTTTTATGTGTACGGGGCAGAGAAGAGGTCATTAACTCTAATACATGCAGTAGGACAGGAATATAATGCCATAACTTTGTGTAGGAAAGAGGAGGGTAGTCCCATATGTTCTAGAGCTGATCTCAAAAATGTTCAATTAGGGCAATCAAATGCCTTTTTGGTGCCCAAGGATAAGAGTCAGAAAGGTCATTTATGAGTTTGAGAATAGGAAATATGAGAGATATGTTTTTAATAGTGTTATCACGGGCCTCACATTTAGGTACAAATCCCACTATCCAAATGTATTACAGAAGGAATATGAGGTTAACGTCTATTCGCTAAGATTTTGGCATATAAATTTAGGTCTAAAATAATGAGAGAAAATGGTCGGTAGCTAGAACATTAGGTTTGATATTTTTGATCCTTGGGAATTAAAGTTATTTTAGCCCATTGGGACTGAGTTGGGAAATGACAAGTGTTAGAAATAGCGTTGAATTCAAAATCAGACTCAAAATATTATTAAATTGTTTGTAAAATGATGCAGAAAAACTATCAGAAAATTGACAGGATTTCATGAGTTGTAAAAGGTTCTGGGTTAAGTTATGTAATTAGTTAAGTTTTGATTTAAGATGAGCATTTTTTCCATGTATGCAAATAAAGGCAAAAAATACTATGGCAGTTAAAAGGTCAGTGTCAGTTGGCTGGCAGGCTGCCAAGATTTGAAATTTGACAGTTAATTCCTCCATAAGGGATCGTTCTAAAGCACCTACCAGGCATATGAAGAAAAGGTAAACAGGTTACTCCCTACAGTGTGGGCACTGCCAACAGTGAAAAGTGAAGATCTTTTCAGATGAACCCTAACCGCAAGCGCGATGACATCAGTGTTCCGAGGGCTATATAAGGAGCCGCTGCGACTTTCCCCAAAGTGTTCACACAAACCGCCGAGCGAGCAGCATCACTTAGTGTGACTCTGCCAGTCTACGATTTTGTGACAGTGCGATTTTGTTCTTAACGTTCAAATATTTGCTATACTATGATGGAGGAGAGGAGGAGAGATAGAGGAGAGGAGAAAATGAGGAGAACAACAATGACTTTTATGGAGAAAGTCAGAGCTCTTCTAGGGCTGAAAAAGCCCCAGACACCCAAAGAGCAGACATTGGAAATATCAATAAATGGCCAGAGCGATGAAAGCTCCAGAAAGGTAAGTATATGTTAAGTCAATACATTAATTGAGACTACATATTTTATATAGTCTCCTTATGAGCTAAATTAAAATGAAAATCTTTGTAAAATCTCTACCTTCCATTGATACATTGGAAAGGCAGGTTAAACAGTAAACACAGGTTTATAATCAGGAATAAAACTGTATAGGAGATGATCATTTATTGTGCAGTAAAGTGGGTTATAATTAATGGATGTGACGGAACCACAAAAAAGGGGCTCTAGCCTGTTGTGTCTGGGATTCTACCTATCAGCATTGAAAAGCACATACCAAAGTGACAGTTATTTTAAGTCGCCAGCTCTGACATTTGAAAATTACAGTCATGTGACCAACTTTCAAATCTCATTGTATTCATCTAAACTGATCAGTTTTATTAAAATAAGAATCCTTTATATTCCTGATCTGTTAGCATTGTAAGTTCAGTCTATAGTAACATTAGAGTTAGAGGTAACATTAGGATATTCGTTAGAAATAAAGTTAGCACTAGGGTTAAGGTCTGTGTTTCTTGGTAGAAGAACAGGTCTGGGATATAAAAAGCAGTTCTCCAAACTCTCAGGAGACATTATACGCTCATTGCATCCTTAACCACTTCAGCTCCTGCAGATTTTATTCCCTTAACCGTTTGCCGACTGCGCACAGTATATTTACTGCGGCAGTCAGCCCCGGCCAGGCAGAGTGACGTAGATCTACGTCACTCGCCTGTCACTGGAATTGGAGCCAATAGCGGGTGAGCGTGCGCCCGCTGAGGCGCGCGCCAGCCTCGGCTCGTTCAGGGAGGAGTGCGGGCGTGTGACCGGCGGACCCGATGTCCGCCGGTCACTCGCCGATCGTCGGTAGAGCGGGAGAAAGGCAGAGCGGCTTATGTAAACAAGCCGCCTGTCATTCTCCCCTGTGTAAAAATGAAGATCAGACGGTTCTACTATGTAGAACCGTTGATCTTTGTTTTTACACCAATAGCAATGTCCCACTACAGTTAGAATCACGCCCCTAGGACACACTTAACCCAATACAGTTAACCCTTTCCCTGCCAGTGTAATTTTACAGTAACAGTCCGTATGTATAGCACTGATTACTGCAGTAATGTCACTGGTACCCCCAAAAGTGTCAAAAATGTCAGTCAAGGGTCCGATCTGTCCGCCGCAATGTCGCAGTACCGCAAAAAAAAATCGCAGATCACCGCCATTACTTGTTAAAAAAAAAAAACACCAAAAATGACAAAAATCTTTCCCTTTGTTAGTAAACGCGATAACTTTTGCGCAAACCAATCAAAATACGCTTTTTGCAATTTTTTTTACCAAACATAGGTAGCATAAAACAATTTGGCCGAAAATGTTAAAAAAATTTGATTTTTACATTTTTTTGGGGGGGAATTTCATATAAAAAAAGTGAAAAATATTGTTATTTTTGCAAAAATTACGCTCTTTTTTTGTTTATAGCGCATTATCAAAAAATCGCACAGGTGATCAAATACCACCAAAAGAAAGCTCTGTTTGTGGGAAAAAAAGGACGTGAAATTCGTTTAGGTACAGCGTCGCACGACCGCGCAATTGTCCGTTAAAGTCACGCAGTAAAAAATCGCAAAAAACCCCCTGGTCAGGAAGGGGGTAAAATCTTCCGGGGCTTAAGTGGTTAATGACCAGGCCATTTTTTGTGATTCGGCACTGCGTTACTTTAACTAATAATTTGCGTGGACGTGCGACGATGTACCCAAATACGATTGATGTCCTTTTTTTTCCCCCACAAATAGAGCTTCCTTTTGGTGGTATTTGATCACCTCTGCAGTTTTTAGATTTTGCGCTATAAACAAAAAAAGAGCGACAATTTTGAAAAAAACACAATATTTTTTACTTTCTGTTAGAAAACATTCCCAATAAAAAAATGTTAAAATTTTTTTTTTTTTTTTTACCAGTTTAGGCCAATTTGTATTCTGCTACATATTTTTGGTAAAAAAAAAAAAAATCCCAAAAAGCGTATTTTAATTGGTTTGCGCAAAAGTTATAGCGTTTACAAACTACGGGATAGATTTTTTGACTTTTTATTTTTTTTGTTTTTATTAGTAATGGCGGCGTTTAGCGATTTTTAGTGGGACTGTGACATTGCGGCGGACAGATCGGACCCCTAACTGACATTTTTAACACTTTTTGGGGACCAGTGACATTAATACAGTAATCAGTGCTAAATAATATGCTATGTTACTGTATAAATGACACTGGCAGGGAAGGGGTTAATACTGGTGGTGATCAAGGGGCTAAATGTAAGCCTAAATGTGCTTACTCACTGTGGGGGGGGGGGGGGGCTCTGTGAAAGGCACACAGAGATCGGTGTTTCAGCTTAGCAGAAACACACAATCTCACTGTGCATGTCTGACAGGAGAGCCGCCTGCTTTGTTTACATAGGCAGGCGGCTTTTCTGTCAGGTTCCCCGAAGATCGTGGGAGGCTGGCAGCGATCGAGCCCGCTTCTCCCGCGGTCTGCCTCCCGCTGTGTCTAATCACAATGATCAAATCTCATTGTACTCATCCAAAATGATCAATTTGATTAAAATAAGGACCTTTCTATTCCGGATCTGTAAGTTCAGTCTATAGCAACATTAGAGTTAGAGGTAACATTAGGATATTCGTTAGAAATAAAGTTAGCTCTAGGGTTAAGGTCTGTGAATTTTGGTAGAACAGGTCCGGGATATAAAAAGTAGTTCTCCCAAACTCTCAGGACCCATTATACGCTCATTGCATCCTTAAAGTGGTAATAAAGTCAAACTGTTAAAATCTGCTGACAGGTGGGGGTCTCTAGATCTAGACTTCTTTTCTGTCATAAATGTCCCCCCCGCCTGTCAGTGGTAAGTGTGATCTGGGGCACGTATTTGCAGCTTAGACCACATTTAGGACCTACTCTGTGTGCTGCGGTGATGTCATTCCTGTTGCACGTGCACAGGAATGACATCACCGCAGCCCAGCCATTCAAATGGCTGAAGATACGAAACCCAGAAGGAAGACCGGGTAAAGATGGAAGTGCAGAGGGAGCCGTGACATTGTGCCCTGGAGGGCTCCGTCTGCAGGTAAATCTGTCATAATGCGCTATTATGATATAAACCTGCAAGGGGACATTTTTTTCTTTGTCCCAGAGACTTTAGTACCGCTTTAAAAATCACAATAAATGTGGCTTTCCTATTGACTTTAATGCATTAAGCAGAAAAAGCGACATTTAGTAAATTTACAGTTAAGAAAAATCTCCCAACTTTGTCTGACCGTCATTCTTGTAATACCATTTGCCTGGTAGGCAACCTAATCCAGAGGCTTCAGTATTTATAGAGTCACTGATTAC
This sequence comes from Pelophylax lessonae, assembly GCF_965119305.1. Classification (NCBI taxonomy): domain Eukaryota; kingdom Metazoa; phylum Chordata; class Amphibia; order Anura; family Ranidae; genus Pelophylax; species Pelophylax lessonae. The sequence continues at coordinate 42,679,171 of NC_138777.1, read as the reverse complement.
AAGTATGCAGATGGAGAATTTTGACTTCAGTTGCTGCTGCATGCTTGTCCACTTCAGTGACAGGGCACCCTTCCATAAGGCCTGATCCAGGATTGTGGTCTGCGTTTGCACGGGCACAGCAGTCTATTCATTTGAATGGGCTGCCGTTCCTGCGCTTCCCGCAGAAAAAAGGTACACGGTGCATTTTAACCACTTTACCACCGGAGGATTTTGCTGTCTTAGGGTCCTTTCACACGGCCGATCCGTGTGTCCGCAAATCATCCCATCCGTTTGCGGATGATTTGCGGACATAATGTAAGTGAATGGCATTGCGGATGTCAGCGGAATACCATCCGCTGACATCCGATTTGAATGGAACAGAACCCTATTTTTTCATCCGTGTAAAAAACGGAAATTTTTTAAATTTTTGGCCAATTTGTTTTTCTGCTACCTATGTTTGTTAAAAAAAAATTGCAATAAACTTATTTTGATTGGTTTGCGCAAAAGTTATTGCGTTTAGAGTAATGGCGGCGATCTGCGATTTTTTTTGCGGGACTGCAACATTGCGGCGGACAGATCGGACCCTTGACTGACATTTTTTACACTTTTGGGGGTACCAGTGACATTACTGCAGTAATCAGTGCTATACATATGCACTGTTACTGTAAAAATGACACTGGCAGGGAAGGGGTTAATTTTATTGGAGAGGGAGGGGTTAATGTATGCCTGGTGCTTACTAACGTGTGTGGGGGGAGGTGACTGAGTGACACAGGGACAGATCGCAGGTTCAGCTATGCTAAACCCTGCAATCTGACCCTGTCTGTCACTTAGGAGATCCGCCCGCTTTGTTTACACAAGCGGGCGGATCTCCAGACTCGATTCCCCGATGATCGGGGAAAAGCGGCGGTGATCACCGCCGCTCCTCCCCTGGCTTGACTCCCGCTGTGACTGAATACAGCGGGAGCGAGCCTCCAGCGGTGGCGCGCACCGCCCACAAGGGGAGGAGTCCAGCGACGTAGGTCTACGTCGCTGGACGGGAACGAGCCACTTTGCCGCAGTACAGTCAACGTGACTGGTCGGCAAGTGGTTAAAAATGCAGCGGCCGGGAAATCGCATGATGCAATTTCCCACAGCCACAAACGTGCAGTGTTTTTAGATGCATGGGGGAGCTATTAAGAATGAATGGCAGTTCCCCGCAGAGATGTATAGTAACTAAGTAGAACTACTTCTCTACTGTACTTAAGTACCGAAAGGCGGTATCTGTACTTTCCTAGAGTAGAATTTTTTTCTCCTACTTCCACTTTTACTTCACTACATTTTTTCAATGATTTCAATACTTCTACTCCAATATTTTTTTTTTGTGCTGCATAGTTACTCGTTACTATTATAAAAATTACCTCTGCCAGAACAGTAGATGGCAGGTTTCATGAAGCTCAAAACATGTGTATTATGTGCATACGAAAATAAATGATACTGTATGTATAAATAAAAGCTGCATTTGAAATAATAAAAAACAATATGATGTTCAAACCTTTGACTTCTTTCTTTAATAACTACATAACACAGCACTTGTACTTTTACTTTCAGTACTTGAGTAGCAACATTTTTAAAAAAACTACTTGCAATACTTAAGTACAAAAAATGTTGAATACTTTTGTACTTCTACTCAAGTCACTTTTTGATCGAGCACTTGTACTTTTACTCAAGTATGGGTTATGAGCAGAGTTGTATAAAGTACTCGAAACCCATACTTGAGTAAAAGTACAAGTGCTCGATCAAAAAGTGACTTGAGTAGAAGTGGAAGTGCTCGATCAAAAAGTGACTTAAGTAGAAGTACTAAAGTATTCAACATTTTTTGTACTTAAGTATTGCAAGTAGTTTTTTTTTTTAAAAAATTCTACTCAAGTACTGAAAGTAAAAGTACCAGTAGTTTTGAAAAAAATTTGCTACTCAAGTACTGAAAGTAAAAGTACAAGTACTGTGTTATGTAGTTATTAAAGAAAGAAGTCAAAAGTTTGAATATCATATTGTTTTTTATTATTTCAAATGCAACTTTTATTTATACATACAGTAGCTTTTATTTTCGTATGCGCTGATAATACACATGATTTGAGCTTCATGAAACCTGCCATCTACTGTTCTGGCAGTGGTAATTTTTTATAATTGTAAGGAGTAACTATGCAGCACAAAAAAAAGTATCGGAGTAGAAGTATTGAAAGCATTGAAAAAATGTAGTGAAGTAAAAGTAGAAGTAGGAGAAACAAAATTCTACTCTAGGAAAGTACAGCTACCGCCTTTCGGTACTTAAGTACAGTAGTGAAGTAATTCTACTTAGTTACTATACATCTCTGGTTATGAGTACTTTATACAACTATGGTTCCCCGTGTTTTTAAACAGCAGCGCGTTTTGACTGCAGGTGGTTTTGGGTGCGGGAATCGCTGCCATTCCTGCGCGTGAACCAAAGCTAAATGTTCTGTTAATAAATTATTTAAATAAATGTCCAAAAAACAAAACATCAGTTTACAAACTTGAAAACTGAAACAAAAGTTAATACATTTGGCCAAAAACAATTTTAAGTTTGCTAAAGTTTGTCTTTTCAGCTAAAATGTATAGCCTACGTAATCATATTAATTCTTTAAGTGTTGAAATTGTCATTGCTGTGCACTTTTCTTTTCTTTTTTTATGTGTACATTCTTCTAACTATTGAAAACAACAAAATATTTACATAAAAAAAACTAATAAAAAATCTTTGAATTTCAAAATAGGTGAGAGCTCCAGAAGAAGACCGTAGTAAACAGCTACCCAGGACCAATGAAAAGAGCTGCAAAACTTTCTGGAGGTCTAGAGAGCAGAGAGCAGCTCCTGAGGTCCCGAAAGAGGAGAAGAAAGATGAGACGAAGACAGCAAAACCAAGTTTCAGAGCTAAATTTGGTGCTCTTCTAAAGAGGGACAAGAAGCCTAAAGGAGCTCCAGAGATCCCTAAAGAGGAGGAGAAGGCTGCAACAAAGACAGTGAAAGGAGATTGCAAGGCTAAAGCTGGCACTTTTCTAAAAAGAAACAAGAAGCCTAAGGGGAAGTCGGCAGCTCTTGAGATCCCCAAACAGGAGGAGAAGGCTGAAATCAAGACAGTGAAAGAAGATTTCAGAGCTAAAGCTGGTGCTTTTCTAAAGAGGAACAAGAAGCCCAAGGAAAAGTCAGCAGCTCCCGAGATCACCAAAGAGGAGAAGGAGGCTGAAACAAAGACAGAGAAACAAGGCTTTGTTTCTAAAAATGTCCATATGAACTTAGAAAAATTTGACTTCCATAGTGTACTTGGAGAGGGGGGCTTTGGCAAAGTCTTTCTGGCAACCAATCACATTCTAGGAGAACACATTGCCGTTAAAATATCAAAGAAGAAACGACTTTTAAAGTATGATTGTGTAGAGGAAATGATGGTGGAGCACAATGTCCTCCAGCTAGCCAACAAATGCCCATTCTTGATTCATGGGTATGCAGCATTCCAAACAGATTACTATGTGTGTTTTGCGATGGAGCTGGCAAGAGGGGGGACACTGTATCAGCTGATTTACCACTACAAACGCCTAGAAGCCGAAGAGGCGAGATTTATTACTGCAGAACTGGTGTGTGGCCTCCAGTTCTTACATTTCAATGGGATTATCCATCGAGACTTGAAACCTGAAAACATCTTACTGACTAGTGATGGACATGTAAAGATTAGTGATTTTGGCCTCAGCATAGGGGGCGTGTTTAAGCGTACTAAAGTTTTTGGAATCACTGGGACAAGTGGGTATATGGCACCTGAGATGCTAAACGATTGTTGTTACAATCAAAGTGTGGACTGGTTTGCCCTTGGAATTATTTTGTATGAGATGCTGACTAGAGAGCACCCACTTTTACGATGTATAGTATTAGAAAGCATAATAACCCTCAAAAGGAAGCCAAACTACAAGGCCCTTAGCCCAGAAGAAGGCGACCTTTTAAAGGGACTGCTTTGTAAGAACCCTAATAAGCGATTAGGGGTCTATGGTGACATAAAGAGTCACAAATATTTTGAATGTATTCAATGGAGTGAGCTGGAGGCTGGCAGGATGACCTCCCCCATTAAACTCCCTAAAGACAAAATTGATTCCTGTTTAAAGAAAAAGAAGGCACCCTACAACAAAGCCCATAAGAAACCTCTCAGCCATAATCAACAGTGGAGATTTAAGGACTTTGGCTTTGTCTGTCCCAAATGGGCTACCCATTATGGGCGTTCTTCGGGTTAAAAACAAGAAAGGGACTGTAGGTTTGTTCCTATGTCGAATTTGTTTGAATGTAGGAACAGGTACATTTCTTAAGTTTAGCTCCAGCCAAAAGAATCATCTTTAAGTTTTTTGGATAGCATAGGGAAGGGTTAACACCCCTGTACCATTTTTTTTGCTGTCTGTACCCCTGTTCAGAAGATTTCACCTCACTTTCTGTCCCTATGACAACTGGATTTTGTACATTTTGGGTTGTTGCGGAAACCAGGATTAGTGATAAAACTTCATTGGAGACACCTTTTTCCCATTATAACTCTTCCAGGAGTGAATTTCCCTTCCTAGGGCCAGATTTCTCCTCACTTCCTGTTGTCTCTTTCTGTTTGTAAGTAGGAGTCGTTTTGTAGGTCGAATGTTTGCAACCCGGGGTTTGCCTGTACTGCATTTTAGCTAGGTAGTCAGACAAGATGCTACTTAAAATTTTTAATGATGAAGATGACAATCTTTAAGAAAGAAGACTTCTAAACCAGGGAATATCTGATCACCTTAGGGGGTCAGGAAGGATTTTTTTCCCTATTAGAGCAAATGATATCATGCTTTAAATGTTTTTTTTTGCCTTCCTCTGGATCAACTGCTGGACAACAGAATGTAAATGAAAGAAGTGTCGGCTTTAGGAAATGTAGAAAAAAACAGTGTGCTTTAAAAAAAGGCCTGAATTCTTTCCGAGGTGTGCATAATATAAATGAGTACTAATATTTATAGGTAAAGTTGATCCAGGGAATATCCGATTGCCCTTCGGGGGATCAGGAAGGAATTTTTTCCCCCTGCTGTAGCAAATTGGATCATGCGTTGCTGGGGTTTTTCGCCTTCCTCTGCATCAACTTTGATTTAGGGATAGACCGATTATCGGCAAAGGCCGATATATCTGCGGCCAATATGCCCTTTCCTCGATATATCGGTATCGGCCCCGAAACAGACCGATATTGCCGATATTTTTGTGACATCATTCTGCCTTCCGTTCCTATGCCGCCTCCCTCGCCTTGGACAGCCTCGTCTGGAGTCGGGACTAGTCTCGCAGGAGTGTATCACAGCCATACACCCACCCAGGCACTGTACCAGCCAGCAACCCACAGGCCCTGTACCAGCCAGCCACCCACAGCCCCTGTGCCAGCCACCCACCCACCACAGGGTGCCAGACAGCCAGCCACCCACCAGAGGGTGCCAGACAAGCAGCCACCCACAGACAGGGTGCGAGACAGACAGCCACCCACAGGCAGGGTTCCAGACAGCCAGCCACAGGCCCTGTACCAGCCAGCCACAGGCACTGTACCAGCCAGCCACCCACAGTCCCTGTGCCAGTCACCCACCCACCATAGGGTGCCAGCCAGCCACCCACCCACCATAGGGTGCCAGCCAGCCAGCCACCCACCACCGGGGGCCAGCCAGCCACCCACCACAGGGTGCCAGACAGCCAGCCACCCACCCACCACAGGGTGCCAGCCAGCCAGCCACCCACCCACCACAGGGTGCCAGCCAGCCAGCCAGCCAGCCACCCATAACAGGGGGCCAGCAAGCCAGCCATTAAGCATTAAACAAAAATTAACATGTTCAGTAACAGATTTGTGTCAAAATTTTTCTTTATTTTTCAAAACTTTAAATGTACAAAATATCGGCCCATATTGGCACTCTGATGGTGACACATTGTGTAAGGGGGGACTCTGATGGGGAAACATTGTGTAACGGGACACTCTGATGGGGACACATTGTGTAAGGGGGCACTCTGATGGAGACACTGTGATGGGGACAAATTGTGTAAGGGGGCACTCTGATGAGGACATTGTGATGGGGGCACATTGTGTAAGGGGGCACTCTAATGGGGACACATTGTGTAAGGGGATACTCTGATGGGGACACAATGTGTAAGGGGGCACTCTGATGGGGACACATTGTGTAAGGGGACACTCTGAAGGGGACACATTGTGCAAGGGGGCACTCTGATGGGGACACATTGTGTAAGGGGGTACTCTGATGGGGACACATTGTGTAAGGGGACACTCTGATGGGGACACATTGTGTAAGGGGACACTCTGATGGGGACACATTGTGTAAGAGGACACTCTGATGGGGGACACATTGTGTAAGGGGGCACTCTGATGGGGACACATTGTGTAAGGGGGAACTCTGATGGGGACACATTGTGTATGGGGACACATTGTGTAAGGGGCACTGTGATGAGGCAGCTGATGTAACAGGGGACTCTGATGGGGACAACTGATCTAAAGGGGACTCTGATGGGGGCTCTTGATGAAAAGGGAACACCTTATGTAAAGGAGAACACTGATGGGAACATCTGATGTGAAGGGTTACACTGATGGGGACATCTGATGTAAAGTTTTGACTCTGATGGGGACATCGGATGTAAAGGGGGACTCTGATTGGGACACCTGCTATAAAGGGGGACTCTGATTGGCATACCTGATGTAAAGGGGGACTCTGATGGGGACACCTTATGTTAAGTGGTTTTATCTTCTTTTAATCAGAGTGCCCCCTTACACAATGTGTCCCCATCAGAGTGCCCCCTTACACAATGTGTCCCCCATCAGAGTGTCCTCTTACACAATATGTCCCCAGCATGGTGTCCCCTTACACAATGTGTCCCCATCAGAGTGCCCCCTTACACAATGTGTCCCCCATCAGAGTGTCCTCTTACACAATATGTCCCCAGCATGGTGTCCCCTTACACAATGTGTCCCCATCAGAGTGTCCCCTTACACAATGTGTCCCCATCAGAGTACCCCCTTACACAATGTGTCCCCATCAGAGTGCCCCCTTGCACAATGTGTCCCCTTCAGAGTGTCCCCTTACACAATGTGTCCCCATCAGAGTGCCCCCTTACACATTGTGTCCCCATCAGAGTATCCCCTTACACAATGTGTCCCCATTAGAGTGCCCCCTTACACAATATGCCCCCATCACAATGTCCTCATCAGAGTGCCCCCTTACACAATTTGTCCCCATCACAGTGTCTCCATCAGAGTGCCCCTTTACACAATGTGACCCCATCAGAGTGTCCCGTTACACAATGTGTCCCCATCAGAGTGCCCCCTTACACAATGTGTCACCATCAGAGTGCCCCCTTACACAATGTGCCCCCATAAGAGTGCCCCTTTACACAATGTGTGCCCATCAGAGTGCCCCCTTACACAATGTGTCCCCGTTACAGTGTCTTCATCAGAATGTCTCCTTACACAATGTGTCCCCATCTGAGTGCCCCCTTACACAATTTGTCCCCGTTACAGTGTCCTCATCAGAGTGTCCCCTTACACAATGTGTCCCCATCAGTGTATCCCCTTACACAATGTGTCCCCATCAGAGTGCCCCCTAACACAATGTGTCCCCATCAGAGTGCCCCCTTACACAATGTGTCCCTGTTACAGTGTCCTCATCAGAGTGTCCCCTTACACAATGTGTTACCATCAGTGTATTCCCTTACACAATGTGTACCCATCAGAGTGCCCCCTTACACAATGTGTCCCATCACAGTGCCCCCATCAGAGTGCCCCCATCACAGTGCCCCAATCAGAGTGCCCCCTTACAAAATGTGTCCCCATCACAGTGTCCCTATCAGAGTGCACCCATCACAATGTCCCCATCACAGTGTCATCATCACAGTACTCCCATCATATTGTCCCATCACAGTACCCCCATCACAGTGTACCCATCGCAGTGTCCCCATCACAGTGCCCCCATCACAGTGTCCCATCATATTGTCCCCATCAGAGTGCCCCCATCACAGTGTCCCCATCAGAGTGCCACCCTCACATTGCCCCCATCGCAGTGTTCCATCATAGTGTCATATCACATTGTCCCCATCACAGTTCCCTAATCAGAGTGCCACCCTCACAGTGTCCTCATCACAGTGTCCCATCACATTGTCCCCATCAGAGTGCCCCCATCACAGTGTCCCATCACAGTGTCCCCATCACAGTGTCACCCTCACTGTGTCACATCAGTTTCCCCATCACAGTGTCCCCACCACAGTGTCTCAATCACAGTGTCCCCATCACAGTGTCCCCGTCAGAGTGCCACTCTCACAGTGTCCCATCACAGTGTCCCCATCGGAGTGTCCCCATCAAAGTGACACCCTCACAGTGTCCCATCACAGTGTCCCTATCACAGTGTCCCCATCGGAGTGTCCCCATCAAAGTGCCACCCTCACTGTGCCCCATCACAGTGTCCCATCACAGTGTCCCCATCACATTGTCATCTATTGTTAGTGGTAACATGTGTTCACACCTCTTTAGCACTTCATGGGTTATATATATTTAGATATATATATATATATATATATATATATATACACAGTATCTCACAAAAGTGAGTACACCCCTCACATTTTTGTAAATATTTTATTAAATCTTTTCATGTGACAACACTGAAGAAATGACACTTTGCTACAATGTAAAGTAGTGAGTATGCAGCTTGTATAACAGTGTAAATTTGCTGTCCCCTCAAAATAACTCAACACACAGCCATTAATGTCTAAACTGCTGGCAACAAAAGTGAGTACACCCCTAAGTAAAAATGTCCAAATTGGGCCCAAAGTGTCAATATTTTGTGTGGCCACCATTATTCTCCAGCACTGCCTTAACCCTCAGGCACTGCCTAACCTTAAGGCATAGAGTTCACTAGAGCTTCACAGGTTGCCACTGGAGTCCTCTCACATTTTTAGAGCCGGTTCACACTGGGGCGACTTGTCAGGCGACTTGGTCGCCTGACAAGTCGCCGTGGGTCGTCTGCCATAGATTAGCACAGGACCTGTTCTAATAGGAGCGACACAAGTCGCTTCGACTTAGAAAAAGGGTCCTGTACTACTTTGGGGCGACCTGGAGCGACCTGCATTGACTTCAATGATATGAAGTCCGTGCATGTCGCCCCGAGGTCGCGGTGCGCGCTGTGCACCGCGACTTCACAGGTCGCCCCGGCAAGTCGGATCGCCTCAGTGTGAACCGGCTCTTAGGCATTTTTTGTTTATTTAACAAAAAAAGAACAACTCATTGGAGATTAAATACCACCAAAAGAAATCTCGATTTTTCTGAACAAAATGAAAAAAATTTAGTTTGGGTACAGTGTTGTATGACCGCAGCAAGTGGGTAAAATTTCCCTGTATTGAAGTGGTTAAAATAAACACACATACTATCCTAGATAGTTATGGAGGGGGCAGCAGCAGCTGGCTCAGGACTGAGAGGCTAATGCCCCGTACACACGTACCGATTGTCGGCCGTAAATATTTGGCCGACGACCGATCGGCCGATTGTAGGCTTGTTAGTATGATGCTTCCGACAGCGCATTTTTCGGCCGAACAGAGTCTGTCGTGCAAGCATTAAAATTTTTGTTGGCCAACACCAGAACGGCCGATTGTTCGCCAGTCAGTACAGATTTCGGCCGACAGACAGCAGATTAGCAAGACTGGGCATGCTCAGAAAAGAAAAAACACACGGAAAGTTAACCATCCCATGACATCACTTCTGCAGTCGGCTGTTGTTGGCCGACAAAATTCGTGTGCAGTCTTTTGCAGTTTTCAACAGACAGGACAGCCCTGGACAAAAGACGGCCGATTGTTCGGCCGACGATCAGTACGTGTGTACGGGGCTTTAGTGAGCTGCTGGTCCAGGCATCTGGGTGGATCCCAACTTTAAAGTCTGAATCTTTCCCAAAGGCTGGACCAGCTGAGTGACGTCAGCTGACAATAGGCTTTAGCCCGCTGTCGGCTGAAAACGGGTCACAGGATCATTGCACTCCTGAGATGCATAGGAGAAGTATAGCCAAAATAGCTTTGGCAATTCTCTTAAATTTGCTGATACATCTTTGTAAATATAACAACTGACCTCCAACTTTGAGAGCTGTCATTACATGCCCAGGCAAAACTACAGATCACTTTGTTTACATCTTGCTTGTCTGCAGTCTGCACTGAAAAGCCAGCAATGCAGAGAGCAATTGATTTAATGACATCTGTGCCAGAAGTCACAAATGATGAATTATGTACTGCATTACAATAGAAAAACAGATCTCAAACCTTTACATTTTTGTTCTTGCATTTATACTGTGTGCAGTTTAATTCCATATGCAATGTTTCACAATATATTCACCCTGGGATGACTGTTGAGAGCAGCACTTTTTCAATCATATTAACATGGAGGAACCCTTGAAATAACTTTCTGGTTATAGGAAACTCCTGATAATAAGTGTTTAATCTGAAGCTTAACAGTACATTAGCATGATGGAAAGGAGAATGGTTCTTACATTTGTGGTCAGTAGGAAGAACTCCCCCCCCCCCCCCCCCACCTAAAAGATCATTGGTATCAGTGGTTAACTATTTGACAGTCAGGGTATTGTCCAAGGAGTGATTAGTTACACTGGAGGAACCCCAAAGTTCCATGGAATCTGGTTGAGAAAAGCTAGTTTATCAGTAAGGCTCCATGTACATGGGACGTTGTTAAAAGTCCCTTTGAATGCTGGAATTTTTAGGACGTTTGAAACGTCCGTTCGGTCGCGTTTGTACCCGCGTTTAGCGGCGTTTGCGGGCGTTTGCGTTTAGAACCGTTCCTAGAGGTCAAAAAAAATTATTCCCCTTTAAAATGGAAAAACGCGAACGCTAAACGCGGGTCATCGCGTTCAGACACGTTTGGACGCGTTCAGACACGTTCGGACGCGTTTTACGTTTGAAACGCCGGGAAACACACGTTCGAACGCAAATAATTGCGTTCTAAAAAAAGTCCCTGAACGCAACTGCCTGCAAACGACTGTAAACGACCTGGTGTACATGGACAGATAAGATAAAATGTAGATGGGTTCAGGGGCTTCTGAAAAAAACGCCCAACTGCTCCTAAACAGCCATTTCCAGCATCCCGTGTACATGGACCCTAAGGCCCCTTTCACACATGTGCGAAAATCGCGTCAAAATCACGGTAAAATCGTGCAACTTTGAAGTCGCACAAGTGTGAAAGGGGCCTTAGGCATGCTAAAGTGACCCTTCCATAAATATTATCATATGATGATTTCCCTGTGAGTTTGATGTGAGATGCACTGTCCATTGCTGTCCATTACAACAATCCTTCTGCAGTTTTCTGTTCTGTCCAATGGAGGTTGTGCAGTAACAAAAAACAACTTCAGAAGTGATGTCATGTGATGGTTTACTTTCAGTGTGTTTTTTCTTCTCTGAGCATGCCCAGTCTTGTTCATCAGATTTTTGTCTGCCGAAATCTGTACTGACTGACGGAAAATCGGCCGTTCTGTTGACGGCCAACAAAAATTTTATAGCCTGCACACCAGATTTTTTTGGCCGAAAAGTCGGAGTCGGTCAACTATCGATCCGTGTGTACGAGGCACAAGTGTAGCAAGTACATAACTGGTACATAATATATAAAAAGGGAAACGTAGGCTTAAAAAATCTTCTTTTGAAATGTCTGGATATAACAGAAGAAGCTGCGGATGTCATTTGCTAGGACAGAGAAGGGGAGGGAGTCAGACCTGAGCTAGTGATCTCTGTAGGTGGGGGGGAGAATGAGTCATCCACTTACGCGCTCTTCTTCTATTATCGTATGACATCACTTTTCATTCATGGCTTTCCACCATGTAAACAAATTACTGCTATTTCCACGGTGATCTCAGCATGCCGATTTCAAATGAATTTATGGATATGTATTCCTATCAGACAGTCCTTCACGGCCAGCTTTGGACCGTCTGACATGAATTCCAATTATGCTGACATTTAACAATAAATGAGAAGAAAGGCCAAGGAGATGTACACAGAGGAGAAAGCATGATGATTACCGGAGGAGAGAACAAGCTATAGAAAGAATAACCAGTGCAAAAATCCAATATCTGTGAAGTCGCATAATCTCTCAGATGAAATGGATGGACTGTCCCTTGGAAATGCATGCTACTGGGACCGGGGGGGAACTGATCATCGTTGGCCTGGGGGCCATATACAAATAACTGGTCCTTTTGGGACATGTTACTACCCCTTCCAGTGGGTTTGTCTAAGCCTCGGAACTTGCAAGGACAACTTTACCACCGGAGGATTTTGCTGTCTTACGTGCAGGCCACTTTTTGCGATTCCGCACTGTGCGCCTTTAACTGACAATTGCGCGGTCGTGCGACGCCGTACCCAAACAAAATTTATGTCCTTTTTTTCCCACAAACAGAGCTTTCTTTTGGTGGTACTTGATCACCTGTGCGATTTTTACTTTTTGCGCTATGAACAAAAAAAGAGCAAAATTTTTGAAAAAATAACAATATTTTTCACATTTTTTATATGAAATTCCCCCCCCCCCCAAAAAAAAATGTAAAAATCTTAATTTTTTAAAATTTTTGGCCAATTTGTTTTCTGCTACCTATGTTTGGTAAAAAAATCACAATAAGCGTATTTTGATTGGTTTGCGCAAAAGTTATTGCGTTTACTAACTAAGGGAAAGATTTCTGTCATTTTTGGTGTTTTTTTTTTAACGAGTAATGGAGGCGATCTGCGATTTCTTTTGCGGGACTGCGACATTGCGGCGGACAGATCGGACCCTTGACTGACATTTTTGACACTTTTGGGGTTACCAGTGACATTACTACAGTAATCAGTGCTATACATATGCACTGTTACTGTAAAAATGACACTGGCAGGGAAGAGGTTCATTTTATTGGAGAGGGAGGGGTTAATGTATGCCTGGTGCTTACTAACGTGTGGGGGGAGGTGACTGAGTGACACAAGGACAGATCGCAGGTTCAGCTATGAACCCTGCAATCTGACCCTGTCTGTCACTTAGGAGATCCGCCTGCTTTGTTTACACAAGCGGGCGGATCTCCAGACTCGATTCTCAGACGATCGGGGAAGAGCGGCTGTGACTGAATACAGCGGGAGCGAGCCGCCAAGAAGGGGAGGAGTCCAGCGACTTAGGTCTATGTCGCTGGATGGAATCGAGCCACTTTGCCACAGTACAGTCAATGTGACTGGTCGGCAAGTGGTTAAAGATACGTACATTATAGAAAGCTCAGTAATTCAGGCCATAACTCCTTGCTCGCTACTAAACAGTTCAAAATTATAAGGTCGACAAAGATAGAAGACACCAACAGGTAACCAGACCCTGTGTGAGGGGGGCAGTCTCTGTATAAATAGTTCATAAGAAGTTCATAGGAAGCCCATAGGGCAGGAAGAAGTGATTCAACAAGAATGGGGGGATCGGGATCGTGAGACATGGTGTCCAAGTACTAGGGCAGGCTTGTTTGCAGGATCAGGGTTCAATGACAGGCAGGAGAGAGAAGAAAAAGCGCCTCTAAGTGCCAACAGTTTACAGGTTTATTAGGTGCAAAATATACAAGGGGCAACTCTCATGGAATGAAGTAAAACAAGCTCATGAGGAAGGGGAGTCTGGGATGTTAGCGCCGGATGCCTGCGATGTGGACCGCCAGGGTCTGCTGCTGCATGGAGGAGGCCAGGCGGAAGTCCTCAGGTGGAAAGCAGAGCAGAGGGGATGAAGCTGGACCGTGACGTGGACCACAGCGTGTGCGGATGACGTCACAGGAGGGGAGGAGGTCGCAACGCGTTTCCGAGTCTGCACGATGCCGGTCCTGGGCATGCACACTCCTCCGTCAGGCAGGAGCCTCCTCCATGCAGCAGCGGACTCTGGCCTTCCACATTGCAGACATCCAGCGCTAACATCCCGGACTCCCCTTCCTGATTAGCTTGTTTTACTTCACTCCATGTGAGTTGCCCCTTGCATTTTATTGCACCTAAAAAACCTGTAAACTGTCTGCACTTAGAAGCAGGGGCGGCCAATCCATTGAAGGTGCGGGGCGCCGCCCCCTATCCATGCGTCCGCCCCCTAATCTACATGCATGGCGCCGGACGCATGAATTCCAATAGGGGATTTTTTTTTTTTAAACACGTGATTATAGCCAGAGGCTCTAATAGGCTTCAGAAAAGGGTAGGCTCTGCGCCCCGACCCCACCCAGTTATGTGACAATAGCGAATTAACATTTGCTGTTGTCACACTGACTCTCCTCCCAACCAATCAGGAAGAGGATTGTGAGACCCCTTTCCTGATTGGCTGAAAAGAGAATCGAAGAGGCAGAAGACACACGGCGGCTGGAGGAGGACAGCGGCTCAGCCATCCAGCACTCCCCGGCACCCGACAGGAGGAGGGGGGGGGAGGAATGTGTCGCCTGACTGACTGAACCGACTGACCGGGGCAGGGAGCACATTGGTTTGCCGCCCCCCCCCCCCCCGAATTACAGAGCACCAGCCGCCACTGCTTAAAAGCACTTTTTCTTCTCTCTCCTGCCCAACACTATAGGGTACATTTTCTCCATAAAAGGCCTCTCTAATAATGGTAACTGCAAGTCACTGTCTTGGGGCCTGTAAAACGCAAAGGACCATGTGTAGACAGGTGCAGGTTTTCCTCCATCCAGTAAGTGGTGTTGTGTCATTGTACAAATGAGTGGAGTTTGTAGAGGGAATTGTCCCCTTATGGACTCCGTTGGTGTCTCAGAGGGTACCAGCTGTTTGATTGGACGCTGCAACTTCTGGTGACCTTTGGCATTTATCTTGGTGCGGGACCTTATAAATTAGTTTACCTGCATCATTCAGGTCTCCCAGGAGCGAGTGGTAGGTCAGGGAGAGAAACCCAGTTGTTAGGGAAGGGATATAGCACAGGGAAAGGTTTCTGGTGAGTAGGGTCAGGAAACATTCTGGTAAGAGGATTAGGAACATGGGCTCTTTCCAGCAGCACTGTTGTGTCGCCCCAGTGCACCGCCAACTACCACCCCTCCAGCTGAGGCCATCCTCTGGTAACACAGACAAAGCCTGGTAATATTGTATAGCAAACACTGCTTTATTGGTTCACATCAATATATTTAACACTGTCTTCACTCATTAATGCTAATCTGTACACAGTAGAACAGATAGCCATTACATTAAGAACTTGTGTGTCTTTTCTTAATTGGGTACTCCTGGACCTAGGTCCAGCCTATACGTGTCTAGATGGCAATTTTCAGGAGATGGAAAATTCCACTGCTCCATACTGTCTACAGGTCTTCACAGTGACAGATCAACGACCCCATTCACTTCCAAAGCCCACCACCAACTTCTTTGCCGAGGCATTAAGTACACCAATAAGGAAAGAATGGGAGAGCAGTCCAGAATATTTGGTTGCCAAACCTTTTACTTTTCAACTTGACTTTTCATAATGGCAAAGTATACAATTTAACTATTTAATAACACAGAACACAACATTTACCATACCAAGCACACATCTTATCTTACACTTTATGGGGTATTTGTCACCAGTACCAGGCTCTCAGTTCCCCCATTTGGCTTACAGTCTCTAGTCTGCTTTTTCAGAGGATAGTAACATAACACATTATTTCCTAACTAGAGACAATTCTGTACCTTCCCTCCAAGTGGGAAAGGGAGTCACAATGCCACTACATAGTGATGCCTATGGTACTTTTGTCCAGGAATTTAGGTCCTGTCTGTTTTCAACACCAGTTTTTTCCATCTGACTATGACTCCATCCCCTTATATCCCCCTAGGAGCATGGCTGATTGACATGGGTGCACTCTAGTAACCCCTGGGTAGGACTACACCATAAATGGAACCTCCACACCAATAATGCCATGGTACCTTAATAACTGGTGGACATGGTAAAAGTTGGGTGTTCCTAAAAGCCATGGTTTATTTTGACTTTTCACATCTTGCCGCATTACTTTCCTTTTGGCCTTATGTCACATTTCAAAGTCGCAAAGGAAGTCAGTACTGAACTCCCCATGCCTGGCGGTGTGATCACAGGCCTGGACAAGGTTCAGGTCTCTATATAATATCCAACATGTGTTAATGATTGCAGTTCCTGCTCCAATCAATGTCTGAATGGTCGGTTACTTCCAGTCAGGGCCACCAGCCAAACACGCTTATTAGTACTGGCTCAGGGTCCCCTGCATCCCAGTCCAGTTCTCCCAGTATAGGCAGGTGCCTATTTCTGTGTCTAACTCACTCATGCTATTCTTTGCTTTATAACGCGTTTCATGTTTATTAAAGTTCTGCACTGTATAATGTGACTGTACTGGGGTTGGTGCCTCCTAGTTTGTAAGAGGTTATGTGTACTGCTAGCCCAATTCCCGGATGTTCATAATACAGCCCTCTTCTGGTGGCTTATAAATACCTGGGGAGGCAAGCTTCTGGGAGTTGGTCCTTGTATGGGAGAGTGATCATGTAACTGGACATTTTTTTTTTTTTTCCAAACCAGTGAGTTTATTGGACAAAAAAACAAATAGATGATAAACATCGTTTACAGAAATGAACACGGAAAATCAACAAGTGTCAATTAGGACCATGCATATAGACACAATCAAAACAATGCGCGTCATTAGGGCATAACATTTTCGCATAACAAGCACATAACACCAAAGAGGAAAATCCACCCGCGGGGACCACAACCATTAACAGAGAGTGTCTCAGCTCCCCGTATTCTTGGTGAATTTAGCTGGATTTCCCCTGTTTTTGTATATAAATTTATGGTACGGTAGGACATTATTGATCTCAGCCTTCCATGCACCAAATGTGGGTGGGGAATCACGCATCCACCTTCGGGCAATTAACTTCCGGGCTATAAACAGTGTGGTCTGCAGGAGAAGTAACTGGACATTTTTACTTATCCAGCTCTTGGTGGGAACCCGGTTAAGGTTCCAGAACACAGACTTTGTGGATTAACTGGCCTACTGCTTTTCTCCAAAAGAGGTATGGACCTGAGGATGGTCATGGGCTGTGTAATGTCTGTTGGGACTGAGTGGCATGTCAAGTTGTAATGTGAAGAAGTTACTTTAGTAAAGAGACTGACTAAGGTATTAAATATGGCTTGTTTTTAAATGCTATACCAAAAAACCCCCCTTCCAGTAAAATAACCGCACCACAACTGATTGGAGGTAAATTGGCCATAGCAGCCTTTTTTTAACCAAAAATATAGATAACAAATAAATAACTGATCAATAACATAATAACCTGAACACAGTGCATAAAATAAAATGGAACCACAAGGTCCTAATAGGCATCAAATCAAAGACAGTACCTGCGTCTCACTTGTCAGGCCTCCAGCTGCAAAAACACTGACTCGGAGACAATTCGCAGGTACACCTACACCAACTGGGAGCCTTACCTCAGACGGGTCCCTATACCATACCTTTTTTGTGCCCATATGAACCTAAAAGGACCTTGCACCCCACTATCATCAATATAGGCTCCCCGCCACATCCAATAACAAAACTCAAAAATACCACCAAATTCAAGGCGGGAGGGTAGGAAGTTGTTCCCTGCTTGCTGACCTCTGATTGACTCCCCTTCCTTCAGGTTAACAAAACCCCATCCCCCAAGGCTCCTCCTAACTCTCCCCATGCCCCCCCAATCAGCTAACCGTCCTGTTTATCCAGCCATAACAAACTGCTTTCCCTCCTATACCCAAACCCTTTTAATCCTGGTCATGGCGGCCCTCCGTTTATTGCCTTCTGGTTTTACTCCGGGCCTCTCTTTCCATTGATAAAGAGCTCTGCCTGGTCTGAAGTTTATTCTGGAATACTAAAGGAGTGCATGTATGGCATACCATATACCATTTGGTCACAAACAGGGCAAAATACAATCTTACATAGAAAAATATACCAGTGTTCTACATAACAAAATGAGGTTGAAGGATTGAAATGTGTGTCAACTAAACCCCTGTTCTTTGTACCAAGAGACAGGTCTTATTTGGTTGGTGACAGACTGGAAGGTGAGTACATCAAACTGGGGGCTGGCTGACTTTCATGCACCTCTTACAATCCTTCAACCTCATTTTGTGTTTTGTTATAGGGATGGAGACGCCGGGCAACACCAGCTTGGGTCTCATCTAAAGTCCCACCTAGTCCAATATGTTTAAAGCAACCAGGGATGGAGACGCCTTGCTTACAGCTTGGTGCCTCATCTAAAGTCCCACCGTGCGATTTTCGTGCGTTTTTGGTGGATGCAGTTTTGATTTGACCCTAGTGTTTTCCGTATACAGGGATGGAGACCAATAGCATGACCTGCTTGTCTCGTATAAAGTCCCAAAGGAAATAAGGGATTTCAAAGGCAGTGTGCTTTACAGGCCATGCCCCATATATAAAATCCCTTCCTATTCATATACTGCATCCACCAAGGGGATGGAGGTGTAATGCTTTTCAGCTGGTCTTCTCCAGTTTGCACCATGGTTATATTATAACCTAATTATTTGAACTTTTTGAGACAACAGCCAGTCGTGCATGGGGATGGGTTGGGGGAGGTTGGGCTGTCTCCCTCTCACCTGTTCCCCATCCACCCATTAGCGGCCATGTGCCTCCAGTGTGAGGACACTAAATTAAGAGTGTAGGACTGCAGATTTAAACAGGGTGCCGTGACGTGGCTCTGCAGCTTTCACATGCGTTTGCAAATGTGTGTCAACTAAACCCCTGTTCTTTGTACCAAGAGACAGGTCTTATTTGGTTGGTGACAGACTGGAAGGTGAGTACATCAAACTGGGGGCTGGCTGACTTTCATGCACCTCTTACAATCCTTCAACCTCATTTTGTGTTTTGTTATAGGGATGGAGACGCCGGGCAACACCAGCTTGGGTCTCATCTAAAGTCCCACCTAGTCCAATATGTTTACAGTGTTCTACATGGGGCAGGGTTAACTGTTGTGGGTGACATTGTTGCTGTGGTGAGTCAAGGTACAATTAAAGATAGCAGCCAGCCGGCCAGGAAGTGGGGTGACTTGGCGTAGGTCCCCGGAGGTCCCCAGTAGCAAAGGTATGGTGTGCTGGATCCCTTCTTTAGCACTTCATACCCCAACATTGAGTCTGACTGCAGTATATGGAGTTGACTCCTAGAGACCTTGCCTGGCAGTCACGAAGGAGAAGCAAGTGAGGCCTCGGGAGAATACACCACAGGTTGGGCTTCCTGGAGAATAGGCAGTATAATGTTGCAATATTAGAGAGTAATGAGGTTCACTTATGAGTGGAGCAAAGTAGGATAAAATTGTGATGGGAAATGGCTGGTGTTTGCTATGCAGCACCGGTTCAGAAATGCTTGCGGAGCAGTAGCTAAGTTGAGGTCTAAGAGGATCTGTGGAAGTGCAAACCAAGTTGCCTACTAAAGAGAAAATTAAACAGACTGTCCCCACCTGAATCTGTTTACACCATAGCTGATACCCACAATAAATTCTCCACCAGCACAGGAAAAGATATACTGTATATGGTTATTGGGCGGAGATGATATACAGTGCCTTGCGAAAGTATTCACCCCCCTTGAACTTTGCGACCTTTTGCCACATTTCAGGCTTCAAACATAAAAAACTAAAAAAATAAAAAACTGAAAAATTGGGCGTGCAAAATTATTCAGCCCCCTTAAGTTAATACTTTGTAGCGTCACCTTTTTCTGCGATTACAGCTGTAAGTCGCTTGGGGTATGTCTCTATCAGTTTTGCACATCGAGAGACTGACATTTTTGCCCATTCCTCCTTGCAAAACAGCTCGAGCTCCGTGAGGTTGGATGGAGAGCGTTTGTGAACAGCAATTTTCAGTTCTTTCCACAGATTCTCGATTGGATTCAGGTCTGGACTTTGACTTGGCCATTCTAACACCTGGATATGTTTATTTGTGAACCATCCATTGTAGATTTTGCTTTATGTTTTGGATCATTGTCTTGTTGGAAGACAAATCTTTTGCAGACTCCATCAGGTTTTCTTCCAGAATGGTCCTGTATTTGGCTCCATCCATCTTCCCATCAATTTTAACCATCTTCCCTGTCCCTGCTGAAGAAAAGCAGGCCCAAACCATGATGTTGCCACCACCATGTTTGACAGTGGGGATGGTGTGTTCAGGGTGATGAGCTGTGTTGCTTTTACGCCAAACATAACGTTTTGCATTGTTGCCAAAAAGTTTGATTTTGGTTTCATCTGACCAAAGCACCTTCTTCCACATGTTTGGTGTGTCTCCCAGGTGGCTTGTGGCAAACTTTAAAGACACTTTTTATGGATATCTTTAAGAAATGGCTTTCTTCTTGCCACTCTTCCATAAAGGCCAGATTTGTGCAGTATACGACTGATTGTTGTCCTATGGACAGAGTCTCCCACCTCAGCTGTAGAGTTTGCTGCACTGAAAGTAAAGGGGCTGAATAATTTTGCACGCCCAATTTTCAGTTTTTTATTGATTACCAAATTTTGAAATATCCAATAAATGTCATTCCACTTCATGAATGTGTCCCACTTGTTGATTCTTCACAAAAAATTACAGTTTTATATCTTTATGTTTGAAGCCTGAAATGTGGCAAAAGGTCGCAAAGTTCAAGGGGGCCGAAATCTTTCGCAAGGCACTGTACATACTGTATATATGAATGCTGGGAGGGGATAGTATATATGGCTGCTGGGAGAAGGTGATATACAGTATAGGGCTGCCTGGGTAAGGTATGGCTACTTGGGGTAGATGATATATATTATATGGATGCTGGGGGAAAATATTATATATGGCTGATGGAAGGAGGTGATATACAATATAGGGCTGTTTGGAGAGGTAGTATACATGGATGCTAGTGGAGAATGAGGTGATATATGTACTTTAGCTAGTGAGGGAAGGGGGGGGGGGATATAAATATGGCTTCTACAATGAGATTATATTTTATAGTTCTAGTCTATGAAGCTTTTTGGAGCATACATCAGGTGAATATTACATTTTGCAGAATCTACTGTACCCTGTACTGTGCAGTGTAAGATGGAAATGTAATGAAGTAATACAGTTCACATAATTTTAAATCTGGGACAACATACGACAGCTGGCCTAGGGGAGCAGAAAGTATGAAGACAACCTCAATCATCATAGACAGAAAAGGATGAAATAATGTGGAGTTTAGGAGGCGCTCAATCTAATCTAGGAACAAGCAGCCATTTGTGAGGAGCCAGGGGACCCATGCTTCTCTTCACTTCAAACACACAAAAAAAATTAGACACTATCTGCAATTTTAAGGCACACCGGCCACCAAACTCCTGGGATTTGCATGATGAAGGATCTGTAAAACCTATTTTGCTTCTCTGATCTCTTCTCTTCTACCTCCTTCTCTCTCTAGTAGATTCTGAAAAGGTGGAGAAGACAATGTCTTTCCTTCTGCGTTAACAGCTTTCCTGAATGCCGCAGTGTTAAACAGAAAGCTTTTGAAGACGAGTAACACAAATTTGCAGTCCCTCCGGAGGGGAGTGGGTCTGCCTCTTGAACTGGCTTCTTCTGTACAAGCAATTTACTTTTCCTGTATACCGCAAGAGAGGAGACTGGATAGCGGAAGATAATGGATCCGTTTGATGGCGATCATGTAACGCCATTACCGCAAAAGCAAAAGGATATAGCTGGAGGCTTTGGGTGGGACAACACTGTGTCCAGTGGCACTGTTCAATGTCGTCATCAAGCTTATGTGGACATGGGCAGCAGTGGAACAAGGTCCTTTAGCATCCAAGGTGAAAAGTCCAAAGTGTCCCCTCACTTCCCATGAGCTCTGAACTACTTCAGCACTATAGGTTGCACTAAATGTGTTCAATGGCATTGTTTTTCACCAAGCTTACAGGGACATAGGCGGATCAGTGGCTATGGGCAGTGGTGGAACAAGGTCCTTTAGCACCCAAGAAGAAAAGGTCAAAGTACCCCTTTCCCATTCAATACAGAAACATAGTTTTCACTGGACATGTCCAATGAAATTAATGTTATCATCAAGCTTATGTGGACAAAGGCAGATCAGTGGCTATGGGCAATAGTGAAACAAGGTCCTTTAGCATCCAAGGTGAAAAGTCCAAAGTGTCCCCTCACCTCCCATGAGCTCTGAACTACTTCAGAAACATAGTTTTCACTGGACATGTCCAATGAAATCAATGTTATCATAAAGCTTATGTGGACAAAGGCAGATCAGTGGCTATGGGCAATAGTGAAACAAGGTCCTTTAGCGCCCAAGAAGAAAAGACCAAAGTGTTCCCTCTCTTCCCATGAGCTCTGATTTACTTCATCACTATAGGTCGCACTAGATGTGTCCAATGGCATTGTTTAATGTTATCCCCAGGCTTACGGGGACATAGGCGGATAAGTGGCTATGGGCAGTGGTCGAAAAAGGTCCTTTAGCACCCAAGAAGAAAAGGTCAAAGTACCCCATTCCATTTCCCATTCAATACAATAAATATAAGTTGCGCTAATAGTGAGTGTCCATAAAATATCAAATCAATCCACATGTGATGAAATAATGATTCCTTGATATGGGAAAACACCGCTGTCCATCACCTTAAAGTGAACTCGGGTAACACCACAACCTCCAAAGGCTGAAATATTCGCTTACCAGCTCTTATTGACCTCATGTTAGAAGGTCAATGGCGCTTTTGGCTTAATACCCAGTCGGGCCTTTATATAGTCCAGGGTCCTCTCATAGCTCCACACACCGATATCTCAAATGGTAACATCATAGAGATACCCAAAAATACAAAGAGTTCCACATAGTGTAAAAACGTTAACACTTTTTATTAAATGTCCTTAAAGATTGCACTTAGATGGTTTATAATCCTTCCGGGATTGCACAATTGCGGTGAAGTCAGCACGTCGCTCCACCTTATGTGTTTATTATTTGGGTATTCAATACATTTTTGCTGGCCCAAAGCCAGTAATGCTATTGATCAAGACAGCTAAGTACTGTATTTTTTTACATTTGATTACCCTTCATCTAGACACATCTGGATTTCTTGGACAATTCAATAACTGTTTTAGTTTACTAGGTGCAAATGAGCTGTGGATGAGACAACTTTTTTGGGATCCCTTTAAGGACTCTTTTACACCAGCAGCCGTGCTGTGCACAAAGCTGTTGGTGTGCGCTGGGAGGAACAGTGTCAATGCACTGATTGGAGGAGAAGGCAACGGTTTTCTTTTTTTTGTGTGCTAACATTATCCAAATGTTAGAAAGGGAGACTTATTAAGACTGGCACACACAGAATCTGGTGCAGTTGTGCATAGTAACCAAGCAGCTTCCAGGTTTTATTGTGAAAATTTAATTTAAAAAAAAGCCTAATGCCTCGTACACACGCAACGATTATCGGCCGACCGATCGGCCGTCTTTTGTCCAGTGTTGTTGTGTTGGTTGAAATGTGCTCTAGACTGCACACGAATTTTCTCGGCCAACAAAAACCAACTTCAGAAGTGATGTCATGTGTTGGTTTACTTTCCGTGTGTCTTTTCTTCTCTGAGCATGCCCAGTCTTGCTCATCAGATTTTTGTCTGCCGAAATCTGTACTGACTGAGGGAAAATCAGCCGTTCTGTTGACGGCCAACAAAAAATTTATAGCCTGCACACCAGATTTTGTTTGGCCGAAAAGTCGGAGTCGGTTGTCGAAAGCATCATACTAACAAGCCGAAAATCGGCCGTTTGGACGTTGGCCTGAAAATTCACGGCCAACTATCGATGCGTGTGTACGAGGCATTAGTTTGACACTGATTGGTTACTTTACACAGCTGCACCAGATTCTGTGTGCACTAGTCTTAGTAAATCTCCCCCAAAGTGCCAATTTATTAAGCTCTGTTGGCTACAGTGCAACGTGATGGATTTGCATTATGCTGCATGCCGTACTTTTTTCGACGCTCATCACAGCAGCCCAGTTCTGTGAACTGGCATAATAGGGATCAAGGCTTTTTTGCTTTATTTTGCGTTGGAACTGCGCTGGGCAAGGTATAATCTCATTATGAGAGATTTTAGTGATTGGGTTTACATCTATTTTAAAGAATGAGTGTGCTTTTATTGCATTTATCCTTCTTAACAATTCCCAGTGGTGACTATTTTCACAAATAGGATATACTTAACTAAACCACAAGGCTCCTGTGATCTTTACTGCTAGGCTCCTGGTGCCAAAAGGCCTTGTCTTCAAAACCTACCCAGCCAGACAGTGAGCCTGCCATGCAAACATTGCACAATTTCCAATAATTTTATTGGAAGACCATTCTGCAAATGTTTATCCCAAAGTTCCAGGGGGTCCTCATGAAGTCACGTGGGCAGTCATAGCAGTACAGAGCACCTAAGGCATGCTAAAGTGGGCTCTCTGTCAGTCTTATTGTTTGCCAGTGTAGCATGCCATAAATGCTATTACACATGTCTTAAAGGACAAAGTTATCCTTTAAATGTGACCCTCACCCCTCTAAATGGCAGCCACCTAGCTAAATACTGAACTTTGTCCCTGCTCCTTAGTTACTGTGCCTCACTGTCTGATGTTGCACAACCTTTGCAGAACAGAGCCCCTGCTGGGTCTATCTCTTCCTGTACATGCATAACCTTTGGCCAATTAACTCCTATGGCTGGAGCCATATTCCTGTAGTTGGCTGGAGGCCACCATAAAAATGGGCCAGGTGGGCAGGGCTGCTGTTAGAAATCACGGGGCCCCATACAGCCTACCGCTACCTGACAGGGCCCCCTTCCTCCAGCCGAAAGTGACTGAGAACATAGATGTATCAGTCCCTTTCTTTGCAACCTGAGCAGCACAGATGAATGAAAAGGAAACACTCTGAGGCTGCCTGCCCATTCACAAATGGAAGCATTGTTAACACAGTTTACTGTGATTCAGTGATAAATGGACACAGTAGTGATTGGTACTGATCACTCACTGTGTTCATTCAGGAAAGGAAGGTTACAGTAAATGACGTATTTAACATCCCCTTCCCTGCTCTCTATCCTAAAATGTATCCCCTCATGCCCACAGCAGCTGCTGGGGGGAAAGGAGGGAAACTGGAATTGCTTCAGGGGAAAGGGGCAAACAGTGGGCCCAGACAGCAGATGGAAGGGGCTCATGTGCTAGGACCAATCCCCCTGCAGTGCAGCCTGAGGGAGAAAGAGGAAGAGAAGCTGGCAGCGCTGCAGTGGGAGGCAGAAGAGGATTAGTGGCTGTAATAATAAAGTACTTCTTTATCAGCGGCCCTGCAGGAGGGGGACAGGTGCAGTAGGCTCTGGATGCTTCTGGGACTTTTTTCTGCACAGTGAAGAACTTGGGAGGAGGGCTGAAGGTAAGTATTAGGCCTCATGCACACTGAGACTCGGTTCACATTAGCGCGACTTGTCAGCCTGACAAGTCGCGCTCCCTCGCGGTCCATTGACTGCTACAGGACCCGTTCTAATAGGGGTGACACAAGTCGCTCCGACTTAGAAAAAGGGTCCTGTACTATTTCGGGGCGACCTCGGAGCGACTTGCATAGACTTCCATTATGTGAAGTCCCTACAAGTCGCTCCGAAGTCGTGGTGCACGGGACTGACAAGTCGCCTCCCGAAGTCGTGCAGAGTCGTGTCGCCCCAGTGTGAACCGACTCTGAACATTATAAAAATGCCAGTAGCTTTAGCTGTAGAATGCTGCGTTAAAAACACAAGTTTTTTTAGCGTTTTGCAGCGTATTTCATTAACGTTTAATAGTTTTTTTAGCTTTTTTTTTTTTGAGAAACTATACTCCCGCAAAAGCTTGATGAGGAAATACAAGCTTATGGCTCAAAAACGCTCATTAACGCCGAATAACTACGTTAGAGTTAGAGCGTTTTTACAGCTGAAAAACTCCTCGTCAAACCCACTAGTTCTGGGTTTTTTTTCCATTCAGAAAACACCCCTGCCAAAAAAAAATGCTTGTAAAAGTCTATGTGTGCATGGACACATAGAAAAACATGCTGGCAAGTTTACTAGCTGCAGAAACTTAGGCCTCATGCATATGGGTGCTTTCAGGTACACAGAGTAGACAATGGGCGCATTTTGGCTTCTGCTCTATGTGACTTTAAGTACATCTGAGCATTACTCGCAGTCAGGACTGTACATTCACAGGGGTGTAAGTCCTGATCCCCGGAAGGAAAAAATTCAGGGTGTATGTCCCTGACTGCAAGTATTGCTCAGATGTGCTAACAGCCATATACAGCCAAAGTGCATTTCAGCTTGTCTTTGATTTTGCCAGGCTGCTGTGAGCGGGCTATGCACAGTACCTGTGCCTCTCAGGCACTGAAGCGCGCCAATTTTTATGCTGTACAGGCAAATCCACTTGCGTGCATGAGGCTTATAGGACAACTTCACCAAAAGTGCTAAACTATCATATAAGATGCACCCCACTGTATTTTTTGCTGAGCTGCAACAAGCTCTATGACTCCCTATAAGTAAGCCCATTGGGTGAAACGCGTCAGTCACATGTGATGGGGGAGAGAACGTCTGTCTGATCTCATTTGGTACCAATAAAGCCTGTTGCAGTTCAGCAAAAAAAAAAAAAGAAAACAGCAGAGTGTGACTTGTACATATGTATGTCTGGAGGGCAGATGCTGCAGTACCTGTACACCCGTGGCTGATTGCTGCATGTGTTTCCCTGGAGCAGCGTCATTTTTACACATTCACTAGAAGAGAAGTTGTCCTTTAAGTGTCATTGCAGCTGCATGAATCAGAGCCATGGTCATACTGGTGAACAACCAGCAAAATAAGAACCAGCAGACGTCAACAAGACAGGATGCATGCTGGGAAATGGGCGAGATGGTTCAGAAAAGGACAGCAGATACACTATACACCGGGGACACTGTCAGTGTTTCTGATTCTGTTCAAGCAGCTGGAAACAGATCACATCCATTATACCAATCCCTGGAGTGCAGTGCAAGCGCAAGATAACCGGAGAAAAATCCGATAAATGGCAGCCAAGATATAAAGCAATGAATCTTATCAGGGGATGGGGTGGATGTAATTAGGATTCCACTTCCAGGTGTTCACTCCTAAAGCTGGTCATACACCAGGAGAAAAAAATAATTTTTTGAACATTTGTTGGATTTTGTAATAGGTAATGGGGTCAAACCAAACCAATGAATCATTTTTTGACCGTAGCGACAAGATAAATTGAAGGAAAGCAAACTAAATTCTAAGGCGCCTTACACATGGGACGATTAGCTCCTGTGCGTGCAATCCCTGCGTTTTAGTGCACCTAGGAGGCCCGCTGCCTGCAGCATGTCAAAGTCTATGACAGGCTGAAATATGCTGCAGCTGAATGCTGTTCTAAGTGGTACTCGTGTTTAGTGCCATATACGTTCAGGGACGTATGCCTGGAACGAGGTTATTCTGCATTCCGCCATTTTGCTTCCCTGCTTGCAATACTTCCCTGCTGGGGTAGCTGTGAGCAGCACACTGCAGGAACTGCAGTTAGGCTGGTCATACACATGGCAATTTTCAGTCAATTTTGATCAGACACTAAGCAGTCTACCACCCACATGGGTAATGGACCAGCCTGTTGGCTAAGATTAAGTTTAGTATTGTCAGGTCACCTGTGGCCAGGTGACAACTGCACCCTGTTGGAGGCAGGGGCGCAGCGCAAGGTAGTGAACCCGATAGCAGACTTCTGTGGATGGACCGGAACTTGAGCCCAAGATTCCCCAGGGCGCGGAGTCTAAGAACCAGCAGGTGTTCACCAGAGCCTCTAGTGGTGAGGATGGACTTGGCTGCAGCTGGGCCCAGGTCACGGCCCCTGGGGTCCCCCAGGTCACGCTCCGTAGGGAGAGAAGGGAAGCAGCCACTCAGGACACACGGAATGGTGATGGGTAAGCCGAGGTCGGGGTAACAGGTAGACAAGGGTAACCAAGGGACAGGCCAAAGGTCAGAGTAACAGGCAAACAGGAATAGTCAGAGACAAGCCAGAGTCGGTACACAGAAAAGTAGATCAAGCTCACGGCAAACAGGAAACAAACACTGTTGAACAGCAAAGCAGACCTGCAGTGCACTGGTTAATATAGACTTCCTGTGATGACCTGTGGGGGGCAGGAACAGGAAGTAGAGGTGATAAAAATGAACCAGAAGTGCAGTCTGACCTCTAATACAGACATGAAGGGACAGGTAAGCTTGCCAAACCCTATTGCAAGTCCATGACAAGTATCTGTTCTTATCAGTGATCCAGTAGGGGGCGCTGTGCTATCATCTGACCTGACTAAGATTGGGTGGTGGCTATGCAAATCTGCTAGAGTGATGGGGACTTGGAAGGTTAGTATCGGCTGGAACAGAAACCGGGGCGTCCACAGGCAGTTGGGGCATGGGAGTAATTCCCCTGGGAAAGCTGGAAGAGCCCATTACCTCCTGATTTGAACGTTCTAACTTGTCTGTCCATGGGCTGGGAAGGCAGAAGGTCCGCAGTGTCTGTGCCCCCTGGGAGTGGTCCCCCTAGGGGTGCTCTAAATAACACTTGGGTGTGGGACCCCACTGTGTGAAAAGGTACATGGTCACAGTCACTAAATGCTTCTCTTTAGCACTGCGCCTTTTAGGGCTAGGCCTTTTGGCTAAGTCCGGGGGCAATTTTTGTCTACCAGTCCTCAGGGCCTAGCCGATGCACAATCTGCACAGCCACTTTTTTATTTATTTTTTTTCTCCCACTGTTTGTCACTACTTTCACTTTTGTGTGGGTTTTTGGATGAAGGGTGTGAGTCCTCGGGCTTACCCTGACATCTAGGGGGAGGATGTGTGGCTCTCAGGTTCCTTCCTCCCCTGCCTCTGGGGGGGTCTCTCCTCGGGAGAGCTTCCCTGACCTAGTATTCAGGGTCAGACTCAGCTGGCCTAGAAGAACAGGGTCTGCCTGGGTAATGGACCAGCAGAATTTAATAGATTATGAAGTCAAATTTGGACTTGTAGTGATCAAGTGTGCCTTTGAATACAAACATTTTTAATAGCAATCAAATTGAAATGAGAAAAAAACTCTGGCAGTCTTGTTAATATTGGTTGGATTTTCTGCCACATTAGATTGAAATCATTTTAATTCCATCTCTTTGCGGTCAATTGAAACCACCATTTAACCTCATTGATTGGGTCAATGATTGTCTATGGGTCTACATATCCTGTATGTCTGAAAATAATGATTCTTTGCATAGGTAACATGAGCAGTCTAACCATGGCCATATGTTAAAGTATGCCCAGGCATGGTCCATATATACCAAAACACATAAAAAGGGGAGCACACCAGCCTTGTGCATTAACCACTTGCCGACCGCCGCAAGTAGATATACTGCGGCGGTCAGCCCCTCACAGGCAAAGTGACGTATATATACGTCACTAGCCTGTGAGGCTCTGGGGAGCGCGCGCGCGCCGCCAGCGCCGCGCCCCCGCGCGGTCACGGACCCCCCCGCGCGTGTGACCGGCGGACCCGATGTCCGCCGGTCACTCGGCGATCGTCGGGGGAGAGGGAGAAAGGCAGGCGGCTAGTGTAAACAAGCCGCCTGTCATTCTCCCCTGTGTAGAAACAATGATCATATGGTTCTACTATGTAGGACCGTTGATCATTGTTCCTACAGCTCAAGCCACAGCCAATCACACTTAGAATCACGCCCCTAGGGACACACATAACCCCTCCCTCTCAAATAAAGTTGACCCCTTCACTGCCAGTGTAATTTTACAGTAACAGTGCATATGTATAGCACTGATTACTGTAGTAATGTCACTGGTAACCCCAAAAGTGTAAAAAATGTCAGTCAAGGGTCCGATCTGTCCGCCCCAATGTCGCAGTACCGCAAAAAAATCGCAGATCGCCGCCATTACGCGTTAAAAAAAAAAACAACAAAAATGACAAAAATCTTTCCCTTTGTTAGTAAACGCGATAACTTTTGTGCAAACCAATCAAAATAGGCTTTTTGCGATTTTTTTTTACCAAACATATGTAGCATAAAACAAATTGGCCGAAAATGTTAAAAATTTTGATTTTTACTTTTTTTTGGGGGGGAATTTCATATAAAAAAAATGTGAAAAATATTGTTATTTTTGCAAAATTTACACTCTTTTTTTGTTTATAGCGCGTGATCAAAAAATCACACAGGTGATCAAATACCACCAAAAGAAAGCTCTGTTTGTGGGAAAAAAAGGACATCAAATTCGTTTAGGAACAGCGTCGCGCGACCGCGCAATTGTCCGTTAAAGTCACGCAGTGCCGAATCGCAAAATACCCCCTGGTCAGGAAGGGGGTAAAATCTTCCGGGGCTTAAGTGGTTAACCAAGACACCATTTATTTAGGAATAGATATGACATATTCGCAAACAATTTAAAGCAATAAGCCCATTACACATTTCAAACCGATCAACCAGAACTGGTAACCAGATAGGCCAACGGGATGTCCCAGAGTTCCACAGACGCTAAAGATAGATTGTAAGCTCTAATGAGCAAGGCCCTCTGATTCCTACTGTAATAAATTGTATTTGTCCACAAAGTCATGGATGAGGGAGTTTGGGGTGGAGGAAATTGACTGGCCTGCACAGAGTCCTGACCTCAACTTCAATAGAACATCTTTGGAATGAATTAGAGCAGGGACTGCGAGCCAGGCCTTCTCGTCACTCTTAAGCGCACTTTTTAGTGTGTGTTTTACATGCACGTTTTTGTTCACTACAAGTTTTTTTCGTTTTAGGTTTTGCATCACCGCGGACTTTAAAAAAAAAAAAAAAAAAATGGGTAATGGACCAGCAGAATTTAATAGATTATGAAGTCAAATTTGGACTTGTAGTGATCAAGTGTGCCTTTGAATACAAACATTTTTAATTGCAATCAAATTGAAATGAGAAAAAAACTCTGGCAGTCTTGTTAATATTGGTTGGATTTTCTGCCACATTAGATTGAAATCATTTTAATTCCATCTCTTTGCGGTCAATTGAAACCACCATTTAACCTCATTGATTGCTTTGTAATTTAGCAAAAATGCCACATGTATGGCCAGCTTAAAGGACCATACACACGATAAGAAAATCGGAAGTAAAATTTCATCCGGTGAACGATCTGCCGATTTTTGGATTGTTAGTATTGTGCTTTCAACAGCCGATTCTGAATTTTCGGACGACAAAAACTGAATGTGCAGGCTATAAAATTTTTATCGTACTTGAACACAGCATCCGATTTTCGTTTATTTAGTACAGTTTTCGTCCGAAAAAAAAAACGTAAGAGCAAGACTAGGCATTCTGGGAAACAAAAGAACACATACAAAACAATTCAACACATTACATCACTTCTAAAGTTGAATTCTTTTGTATGAGAATTTTTGTATGTTCAGTAACCTCTTCACTTTCCATATGAGACTAGCAAACAACAAAACGGACGAAAATTCGTCTGATAATCTGATCGTGTGTACGAGGCTTTACAGTCTGGAGGTTGCAATTGCAATTTTTTTTTTCAGCTTTCTGTGCTTGTTACTCAGGGCAACAAAACCAGCCAGAAAAACAAGATAAAGCAGAGAGACTTTTGAAGATATGCAATAATATTCAATCAGTACATAGGCAGGTTTGGCTTCCTATTTAGTAGTATGATACAGTGATTGCACTTTACAGCTCCAGCGCAGGTCTATGGGTCTACCTATCCTGTATGTCTGAAAATAATGACTCTTTGCATAGGTAACATGAGCAGTCCACCCATGGCCATATGTTAAAATGTATGCCCAGGCATGATCCAAATATACCAAAACACATAAAAAGGGGAGCACACCAGCCTTGTGCATTAACCAAGACACCATTTATTTAGGAATAGAAAGTGACATATTCGCAAACAATTTAAAGCAATAAGCCTATCACACATTTCAAACCGATCAACCAGAACTGATAGTGCACCTCCAGATGGGCCGACGGGATGTCCCAGAGTTTCACAGATGCTAAAGATAGATTGTAAGCTCTAATGAGCAGGGCCCTCTGATTCCTACTGTAATAAATTGTATTGTAATTGTACTGTCTGCCCTTATGTTGTAAAGCGCTGCGTAAACTGTTGACGTTATATAAATGCTGTATAATAATAATAATAGAGTGTTTCGAGGGTGTCCCCTCTTCATCAGAGCTCTGAATAAGAAGGGGCACCCTTGAAATGCTCTGCTTGTTGCTCTATATTGTTTGTGAGTATATCTCTTTTGATTCCTAAATACATGGTGTCTTGGATAATGCACAAGGCTGGTGCAAGGTCCATAAAGACATGGATGAGCGAGTTTGAGGTGGAGGAACTAGACTGGCCTGTCCTGACCTCGACTCGATAGAACATCTTTGAATTGAATTAGAGCAGGGAAGGCAAACCAGGCCTTCTCGACCACATCAGTCCCTGACCTCACAAATGCGCTTCTGAAAGAATGGTCAAACATTCCCATAGACACTTCTAAACCTTGTGGCCAGCCTTCCCAAAAGAGTTGAAGCAAAGGGTGGGCCAACTCAATACTGAACCCTACGGTCTAAGACTGGGATGCCATTAAAGATCATGTGGGTGTAAAGGCAGGCGTCCCAATACTTTTGGTAATATAGTGTGTATGTGTATATATATATATCATTATTTTGGCACTAAGAGTTAAGGAACCCCAACATTTCACAAATGATGGATTGGTGCATGCAGAGATGGCAGAGTTCCAGATCCTCTCACACCAAAACAGTGAGTTTACTCCACGCCAGATATAGTTTTCAGGACGCTCCTGCCCACTTTTATTTAAAAGAAAGTCAAAATTGATACAGTCTTCCCACGCAGGGTTCCTCACTATTATAATGAATCAAACTAAAAATATAGCCTCAAGTATCTTCAAGTACCTCTTCAGGATCTTCCTGACCATCAGAACCTTTTTGGTCCACCTGATGACGAAACGCGTCCCAGTGTTTATGCACAGACACTGCATTTCAGCTCTACATTTTCCTTACAGCTACCTAGCTGCTCTGTACTTCATGGACTTTCTCTACAGCTTTGTAGCTGCTCTGTCTCTCATGGACTCTCTCTTGGGCTCAGGCCTTGCTCTGTCCTGACTTGGACACTATGGTGCACACTAGCACCTCTCACGGCTCCCTTCACACACTGACCCCCTCGGGAGGGTGGGCCCTGAGCTCTAACTATGGCTCCCCTATTAAGCCAGCACACACCTGCCTCAGTGTGCTTGCTTCTTACAAAATATGGTGTAAAGCTTCATATTAAACAGCGGCATATGCTCGTCCTGCCACATTATATATACAGTATATACAGTATCTCACAAAAGTGAGTACACCCCTCACATTTTTGTAAATATTTTATTATATCTTTTCATGTGACAACACTGAAGAAATGACACTGCTACAATGTAAAGTAGTGAGTGTACAGCTTGTATAACAGTGTAAATTTGCTGTCCCTTCAAAATAACTCAACACACAGCCATTAATGTCTAAACCACTGGTAAAAAAAGTGAGTACACCCCTAAGTTAAAATGTCCAAATTGGGCCCAAAATGTCAATAGATTGTGTGGCCACCCTTTTTTTTCAAGGACTGCCTTAACCCTCTTGGGCATGGAGTTGACCAGAGCTTCACAGGTTGCCACTTCAGTCCTCTTCCACTCCTGTATGACAACATCACTGAGCTGGTGGAAGTTCTAGACCTTGAGCTCCTCCACCTTCTGTTTGAGAATGCCCCACAGATGCTCAATAGGGTTTAGGTCTGGAGACATGCTTGACCAGTCCATCACCTTTACCCTCAGCTTCTTTAGCAAGGCAGTGGTCATCTTGGAGGTGTGTTTGGGGTCGGTATCATGTTGGAATACTGCCCTGCGGCCCAGTCTCTGAAGGGAGGAATCATGCTCTCCTTCAGTATGTCACAGTACATGTTGGCATTCATGGTTCCCTCAATGAACTGTATCTCCCCAGTGCCGGCAGCACTCATGCAGCCCCAGACCATGACACTCCCCCCACCATGCTTGACTGTAGGCAAGACCCACTTGTCTTTGTACTCCTCACCTGGTTTCCGCCACACACGCTTGACACCATCTGAACCAAATATGTTTATCTTGGTCTCATCAGACCACAGGTCATGGTTCCAGTAATTCATGTCCTTAGTCTGCTTGTTTTCAGCAAGCTGTTTGTGGGCTTTCTTATGCATCATCTTTAGAAGAGGTTTCCTTCTGGGACGACAACCATGCAGTGTGCGGCGTATGGTCTGAGCACTGACAGGCTGACCCCCCACCCCTTCAACCTCTGCAGCAATGCATCTATTTTACAAAGACAACCTCTGGATATGACGCTGAGCACGTGCACTCAACTTCTTTGGTCGACCATGGCGAGGCCTGTACTGAGGGGAACCTGTCCTGTTAAACCGCTGTATGGTCTTGGCCACCATGCTTTAGCTCAGTTTCAGGGTCATGGCAATCATCTTATAGCCTAGGCCATCTTTATGTAGAGCCACTATTTTTTTTTTCAGACCCTCAGAGAGTTCTTTGCCATGAGGTGCCATGTTGAACTTCCAGTGACCGGTATGAGAACGTGAGAGCGATAACACCAAATGTAACGCACCTGCTCCTCATTGACACTGGAGACCTTGTAACACTAATGAGTCACATGACACAGGGAGGGAAAATGGCTAATCTGGCCCAATTTGGACATTTTCACTTAGGGGTGTACTCACTTTTGCTGCCAGAGGTTCAGACATTTATGGCTGTGTGTTGAGTTATTTTGAGGGGACAGCAAATTTACACTGTTATACAAGCTGTACACTCACTACTTTACATTGTAGCAAAGTGTCATTTCTTCAGTGTTGTCACATGAAAAGATATAAAATATTTACAAAAATGTGAGAGGTGTACTCACTTTTGTGAGATACTGTAAATATATATATATATATATATATATATATATATATATATATATATATATAATCCAGATGTCATTGGCTGATCACATCTCTTGCCAGTATTCTTTCACGCCTGCTCCAGTCTTCCTAATGGGGACGGTCTTGTCTTCTGGGGCCCTTACAAAAAAGTAATACATGGCTCTCAATGAAAACGTGTTAATTTATCTGGTTTATTTTTGCATGTCCTATTTGTCGGTACCTAGGTGTAAAGAGGACATCACTTGGTCGATAATGAGATTGCTGAGTGCTAGATTTCGTAGGGTGGATAAGACACATCAGAGCAATGGTGCGGAATGGCCGCAATAACAATTAGCGGCTCATTTTTTTATTCCTTACACTTAACTGAAAAAAAAAAAATGAATGCTGCCTTATTTGGTACACCCCTCAATATGAAATGGATAATCCCCGCTTAATTGGGCTAATCGCGGGATTAGGCAGACATCTCTATCTAATCCCAAATCAACCAAATGCTAGGCAAGTATCATAAGGCAAATTTGCTGCCAGAAGAATTAGCAGTGAAGGTCAGTCTGTTAAAAGACGAAGCACAGAGTTTAAAGTGGACCTGTACAAGTCTGCATGACCCAATGTGGAGAAACAGTATCAGTTCTCTTTGTTATCATGGAGCTCCAACAAGGTGATTTTGCCTAGGTTGTGATGATGTCATCAATTTGCTGCAGATAAGAGGAAGCATTTCCGCAGTGTAGCACTGCCCCCGTAGGGACTGCTAGATATCCACTCTGCGGGTCCCCCTGCTTACCAACACTTGGCCACAATCAAATGTAATTTCCTTAATTCCTCTTGGCTCTCACTTCAATAATCAGTCCAGGGGTATTTGGTTGTTTTGTTGTTTACTTTATAATGGGGATAGGAGAAGGAAATAGTGAGATCCTCTGATTTAACTATTCACAGTACTTGAGGACTTCTATCTTCTCTACTTAATTTTTAAGTATGGAACAGCCAGGCTGTTAGTTCATCCTGCCACTTTGTATGAATAGGGGTTAAGTCTCTTATTTCCTTCAAGACGACTTGGTGGACATTTTCTTATCCTCAGGACACTCTCCCTAGTATCCTCTCTCCGCTGACACTCGTCCACTGACTATCCTATGAGCAAGGGTGGCCCCCCTCAGGTCAGGCCCCTTGACACGAGTCCCTGTACTCACGATACTGAAGCCACAGGGTCTCCAGTGTCTCCCCTCCCCCAGCTAGTAGCCCCAGCAGACTCAGAGCTGACTTTCAAGTGACACTCTATCTATAGCAATGGTTGTCAACTTATTATGAGCTAAACGGGGCCTCAAATGTGGCCACCAAAGGGCCGCACATAATGTTCAATATATGTAATGCTTGAGAAGACTGTCAGAAACTGCTGACCTTACAGAGGAAATGAGGATCAGAGTGTGGACATACTCATAGGTGTGCGCAGCCTATTGCATTAGGGTGTGCACCCCAAAGCGCAAACACACTTGGGTGTGTGTCTACATATATATGACCCTGGCACATAGATCTCCCTGCCGGCATAGTAAAAGAGAAGTGCGTAAACACTTCTCTTATGGCAGAGCTGATAAGAGGGAGATCTTTGCCATCTTCCTACCGGCACACAGAACAATAATGCTAATGTGCATGGGGTGATTAGGGTGTGCCCGGGCACACCCTGAACACCATGTGCGCACGCCTATGGACATACTACAATTTGGGCTGGAGACCTCCCAACTTTCTGAGATGGGAATGAGGGGACACCTATTAGGAAAAGAAGGTAGGCATAGGACAACCCCCCCCCCCCCCCCCCGCCAAACCACCCTTAAAGGAGAATTATACAAAAAAAACAGGATTGGTTAAACCTGCAAGTGCCTATTTTACCACTACTATTCCTTGTTTATTGACTTTTGGAGTTTACAAATGCAGCAATTTAGAAATTAAATGAAAAGTTTAGCACAGGTAAACACTTTTTGAAAGATAAATAGTGCATTTTATATACAACTATATAGATCAGACAAAAAATGAGGGACAAATGAGGAGGAAAGAGGGACTTTGTTCCAAATCAGGGACAGTCCCTCAAAATCAGGGACAGTTCCTTAAAATCATTGACAGTCCCTCAAATTCAGGGACAGTTGGGAGTTATGCATGCTGCAGAATACAATATGAACCCAGGAACATTTTACATGAGGCTAGTAGAGATTAAAGCTATTACCCTATCAGGCCTATTTCTGACACGTTGTTTACAAGTTAAAATCGGTATTTTTTGCTAGAAAATTTCTTAGAACCCCCCAAACATTATATATATATATATTTTTTTTTTTTTTCAGCAGAGACACTAGAGAATAGAATGGGGATTGTTGCAATACTTTATATCACACTATATTTGCACAGCGGTCTTACAAATGCAATTTTTTAGGAAAAAATACACTTTTTTTAATAAAAAAATAAGAAAACAGTAAATTTAGCCCAATTTTTTCTATAATGTGAAAGATAATGTTACACTGAGTAAATTGATACCTAACATGTCATGCTTCCAAATTGCGCACTCTGGTGGAATGGCAACAAACGATGGTACTTAAAAATCTCCATAGGCGACACTTTAAAAAATTCTACAGGTTACCAGTTTAGAGAGGAGGTCTAGGGCTTAATTATTGCTCTCGCTCTAACGATCGTGGCGATACCTCACATGTGTGGTTTGAACATCGTTTACATATGTGGGCTCGACTTGTGTAGGAGTTCGCTTCTGCTTGCGAGCTCGGAGGGACGGGGCGCTTTACATTTTTTTTATATTTCTTTCTTATTTATTTTACCATTTATTTTTTATTTTTACACTGTCCCTTTAAAAAAATGTTTTTTGATCACTTTTATTCCTATTTCAAGGAATGTAAACATCCCTTATAATAGAAATAAGCAGGACAGGTCCTCTTTAATGTTAGATCTAGCTTTAACAAGACCTCACATCTCACATCTACACTTAAAAGCAAAAAAAAAGTAAAATTTTTAGGTTAAAAAAAAAAAAAATAGGCCCTTTAAGGTCATTGGGCGGAAGCGACATATGACATCGCTCTGGTCCTCCAAGGCCATAGAGTAGAGTGCTCATCTTGCCCTCACTTGACTTTCTGCCTTGGACCCTGAAGGACCAGATCATTTTCCCCACTACTGACGGCTCTGGTAAGCGGGAAAAACAACGGAGAGGCGGCCCGGGGGGAGGGGGGGGGCGGTGGTTTGGCTCCTCTCCCCCCACCCACAAAAGTGATCCATCGGCAAATCTGCTGCTGGGACCACTTTTATGTGAAAGATCTGCTGCCATAACCCTGGTATGTACCGTCAAAGTAGCGACGTAAATACGCCGCGATCAGTCCGAAAGTGGTTAATATAAAATCATACTTACCTAGTTGTATGCAGAATCGGTCTGATGCTGCATCTGTCCCCCGCCGGCTCCAAGACTGAGAACCGAGCAATCAAACACTGCCGATCGCTCAGTTCTCAGTGCTCCCTGAGCAGAGAGCTGGTGGCTGTCAGTCACAGCTCTCTGCTCTGCCCCCCCCCCCCCCCAGACCACTGTGGGGGGAGCATCCGGTTCAGGCTCTCAGTGGCTCGCTTTGAGGCTGAGCTGGATGCCGGTCCAGGCATGTGGGTGAATCCCGACTTTATTGTCTAGATCTTGCCTGAGCCTGGACCAGCTCTGTGACATCAGCCCCAGCGGGCACTGCCACTAATCCCACCACCACCACTCATCCCATCCCACCACCACCGCTGCCACTTATCCCATCCCAACACCACCACTGCCACTCATCCCATCCCCCACCTCTACCACCACCATTGCCACTCATCCCTCCCATCACCAACGCTGCCATCCATGCCATCCCACCACCACTGCCACTGATCCTACCTCCCCCACTACTGCTGCCACTCATCCCCTCCCCCCCACCACTACCACCACCACTGCCACTCATCCCATCCCCCCACCTCTACCACCACCATTGCCACTCATCCCTCCCATCACCAACGCTGCCATTCATGCCATTCCACCACCACTGCCACTGATCCTATCTCCCCCACTACTGCTGCCACTCATCCCCTCCCCCCACCACTACCACCACCACTGCCACTCATCTCATTCCACCACCACTGCCACTCATTCCATCCCCCCACCTCTACCACCACCATTGCCACTCATCCCATCCCATCTATCCCATCACCACTGCTGCCACTAATCCCCCCCACCGCTGCTACTGATTCCATCCCCCCACCACCGCTGCCACTCATCCCATTCCATCCCCCCATCACTACCACCACTGCTGCCACTTATTCCAACCCCATGCTCCAGGGGGCAATGCCTTACCGCTGTACACCTGGATAGGAGAGGTGGCGTGGGTGGCATATAGAAGAACCAATCCCCTCTCCACTGCAGGAAGAGAATGGAGGGGATCAGTTCCTCTATATGCCGCCCCTTCTATCCAGGTGTACAGGGATGGAGCATGGGGCTGGGTCGCTCTGGGTGTCAGGGGGGCCCTTCATGGTTTTTTGCACCGGGGCCCTGAAGGTTCTAGTTACGCGTCTGGGTCACAGGAGTGCAGGATGAACTATACTCCTCTGATCCACAGGAGAACTACAGCTAAACGAACATTGGCTGAACTTCTCCTTTAATGTTCCCACTATAGACTGCTGAGGTCCGAGGGCCACACATCATATACTAGAGGGCTTCATGTGTAGGTTGGGCACCAGGACTCTAAAATATTCTACTTCCCTAGCAGCTATATAAAAGAGAGTGTGAAGGACAGAGGAGCTGGGCCAGCACAGACAGTAATGACCAGAAGAGGAGAGGGCCATGACATGCAGGGAAGGAGGGCTGTGCTAGGGAACTGACTCTTCCAGGAGTAGTCAAAATGTTTAGCAAGCTCCAAGTTTTAAAATACTTGATTCTTCTTTGCTTTAACCTGAAATATTTGAAGTCACTGACAAGAAATGTGCATTTGCTGCATATAAAATCTGTGTGGAATGTTTTACCATGTTTATCCTTTTATCTTCTGGAACTGGATGACACTTTGGGGACATCAGGAAACGCGTGTCCTGTGATAGATGATTCACCGTTCCTGTGGAATCTATTTAAAGGAAACCTTTCATCACAAATATATGAAAGCTGCCATTGCCAACATCTCCATCTGAAAATACCATTTGCCTGGCCCCCGCGCGTGTGGCCGGCGGACCCGATGTCCGCAGGTCACTCGGGATCGTCGGGTGGAGAGGGAGAAAGGCAGGCGGCTGATGTAAACAAAGCCGCCTGTCATTCTCCCCTGTGTATGAATAGTGATCATAAGGTTCTACTATGTAGGACCGTTGATCACTGTTCCTACAGCTCAAGCCACAGCCAATCACAGTTAGAAGCACACCCCTAGGTACACACACAGCCCCTCCCTCTCAAAAAAAGTTAACCCCCTCACTACCAGTGTCATTTTTACAGTAACAGTGCATATGTATAGCCCTAATTACTGCAGTAATGTCACTGGTAACCCCAAAAGTGTCAAAAATGTCAGTCAAGGGTCCGATCTGTCCGCCGCAATGTCGCAGTACCGCAAAAAAAATCGCAGATCGCCGCCATTACGCGTTAAAAAAAAAAACAACAAAAATGACAAAAATCTTTCCCTTTGTTAGTAAACGCGATAACTTTTGCGCAAACCAATCAAAATACGCTTTTTGCGATTTTTTTTTTACCAAACATATGTAGCATAAAACAAATTGGCCGAAAATGTTAAAAAATTTAGATTTTTACATTTTTTTGGGGGAATTTCATATAAAAAAAATGTGAAAGATATTGTTATTTTTGCAAAATTGACGCTACTTTTTTGTTTATAGCGCATGATCAAAAAATCGCACAGGTGATCAAATACCACCAAAAGAAAGCTCTGTTTGTGGGAAAAAAAGGACGTCAAATTAGTTTAGGTACAGCGTCGCACAACCGCGCAATTGTCCGTTAAAGTCACGCAGTGCCGAATCGCAAAATACCCCCTGGTCCGGAAGGGGGTAAAATCTTCCGGTACTTAAGTGGTTAAAGCGTAGTAAACAAAGTTTACTGTGCTTCTGTGATGAATAGACACAGGAGTGATTGGTACTGATCACTCAGGAAAGGAAGGGGTTAGTAAATTACATATTTACTGGCCCCTTCCCCCGTTCTCCATCTTGAAACATCCCCCTGTGTGCCCGCAGCAGCTGCTGGCGGGAGAGAAGGGGAGGGCAGCCGGCAGTGCTGTAGGAGAAGGGGACACACAGGGGGCCCAGACAGCAGAAGGAAGGGGCGCATGTACTAGAAAAAATCCCCCTGCAGTGCAGTTGGAGGGGGAAAGAGGAGGAGAAGCTGGCAGAACTACAGGGGGAGGCAGAAGAGGATCGGCGTCTGCAATAAGACAGTACAGCCAGACCTCCTGTTTAACAGGTGCCCGGGCCCCCCTTTTAAACTGATGGGGCCCGGGCACAGTATAGGAGGGCTGGCTGTACTGCCTGCGATCTCTTTGAGAGGTAATAAATACCTGGAACTGTTGCCTCTTTCATATAAGCTTAGAAATGCGTCAAAAACAAGTTTTTACCTCTCCCGTTCATCTGCCAGCACACTAGGACAGCGGTGTCAAACTCAATTCCATCACTGGCCTCATCAGCAATTATGGTTGCCCTTATAGACATGTGCATGACGAAAACAAATATTTCGTTCCGTTTAGATTTGTCATTCTAGTTATTTAGTTTTGTTAAATTTGGTTGATTCGTGTTCGAGATTCGTTTTATGTATTTTTTAAATTTTCTTAAAATTTACCAATTTATTTGCTTGATTCGAATTGTTCCAATCGATGAATTTTGAATCGGTCGAATGAAAAATTTTAGATTTTTTTTTTTCAATTTGAATGCAGCACCTGAATAACCAAACATCTGATAGTTATTGATACACATTGATCTTGTTTGTATTAAAGCGGAGTTCCGGCCGCAAAATCGTTATTTTAGATTTTGTGGCACCCGCTTCCTTATTGTACCCTGAAAAATAATTGGATATTTCTGAATTTTTTTTTTTATAACTTACCTTGTTTCAGCAGAAAATATACTCACCTTTCCTTCCACTTCCTCCCTGTGCGGCCGCAGCCCGCACCGTCACTTCCTGTCCCGCAATGCGTCCTGGGAGCTCTTACTGATCACTCCCAGGAGGCAATGGGCAGTCACGTAGGCGGCCGGCCGCTCCTCTCATCGCGTTATTTCCAAACAGAAAATGACGCGATGAGAGGCGGAGCACAGGGCGGACGGCGCCAGCCTATTGCCAGTACTTTCCTTTGTACTGGGCATGCGCGAGATTTCACGCTGCATTGATCGGACCCCCTCCATCTACAACCAGGAAGCAGGGCATATTTGTGCACACTGCGGCTTCGAGGGACCATGGAAAAGATGGCGGCGCTCTGCAAAAATTTTATAAAGTAAGATTTTAGTATTGCCAATCTATTATTTACATGTATTAAATCGGATTAGCGGATGTAAGAAGGGCGGTGGATCACTGTTTGGGAGGTATTTAAAAAAAAAAAAAACAATCTGTGGCCGGAACTCCGCTTTAATAACATGTTTATTCAAAAAATGCAAAGTGTTCTAATTAACCTGTTACCGACTGCCCGCCGCAGTTATACAGCGGCAGGCAGCCGCTCACACACAAATCGCCGTAGCTGTACATCGGGTTCGTTCACGAACTGCCACCCCTGCTCGTCAAAAAAAAAAAAACAATATTTTTAACATTCTGATACATATCATTCCCCCCAAAAAATTTACCAATCAAAATTTTTAAACATTTTAGGCCAAATTTGTTTTCTGCTACATAGTTTTGGTAAAAAAAAATCACAATAAGCGTATTTTGATTGGTTTGCGCAAAAGTTATCGCTTTAACTAACTACGGGAAAGATTTGTCATTTTTATTGTTTTTTTTTTTTTTGTAGTAATGGCGGCGATCTGCTATTTTTTGCGGGACTGCGACTTTGCGGCGGACAGATCGGACCCCTAACTGACATTTTTGACACTTTTGGGGGTGCCAGTGATATTACTACAGTAATCAGTGCTATAAATATGCACTGTTACTGTAATAATGACACTGGCAGGGAAGGGGTTAACACTGTTGGTGATCAAGGGGTTAAATGTGTGCCTCATGCTTACTGACGTGTGTGGGGGGAGGGGACTGTGTGACATAGACACAGATCGCAGGTTCAGCTATGCTGAATCCTGTGATCTGTCCCTGTCTGTCACAGAGGAGATCCGCCTGCTTTGTTTACACAAGTGGGCAGATTTCCTCACTCTTTTCCCCAATGATCGGGGAGGAGAGACGGTGATCACCACCTGGCAGAGCTGTGTACAGATGGTGATGGTGTACAGAACGTCCCCCCCAGGAATGTCATTTCCGGCCTGTGTGATTGGCTCACTGATTTTCCCAGAAGTCTGCACTAAGATACAAATCAGATTTTGTCATCCCCTGCAGCAAAAATCTCATTTTTGGTGAGATACTCCCAAAGAGAAAGCACATGTAAAGGGATGCAGACCCTGCCACTGTCCTCATTAGAGCCCTGCAGGTGCAGCAGCTGATTGATAATTACAAAATCACTCCCATAGAGATTCACTTTGTACATGGACAGACAAACAGCTATTTTCTTCAGAAAAACAAAAGGTAGGAATCTGCAACAAAGTTTGCATCACCCAGAGGGGAATGTTTTTTTCTCAACATAAGTGGAATAAGGATTTGGAGTTAACAGTCATTGGTCAACGATTGGTAATAGCTGTTGCCAATATATCAAAATGCATGCAATATATATTCTAATGCACTGCCATTGAGGCCTCCCAATGCACTGAAAGGCCTTCTTCACATGAGCGTACACATGTGCGAGGGCCGTCTTTGCGCACATGGGGATGTACAGGTGTTCCCTGCATTCCTGTGCAGTCAGTGCAGTCATCCATCGGGATGCAGCGTCTGCATGGACACAGCCAATGCTCCAAATTCCACAGCCATGCAAAGAAAAGGGGCCCTCGCAGGGGTGTACACTGTAGTACGCTTGTCTGAACATGGCCAAACACAGAAAAATGAGGCGTGTCACACTTTTTGAAACGCACTTTACTGGGGCACTATTTTTATTAAGGGAAAGCTGGACCCGTGGCGGCTGGTGCTCCATGAGCCAGGTGGTGGCAGACAGACCACACCATACCCCCCGCCCGGACCACACCAGCTCACACACCATCCCCCCCGTCGCCGGCTCACTCACC
Organism: Pelophylax lessonae; assembly: GCF_965119305.1. Classification (NCBI taxonomy): domain Eukaryota; kingdom Metazoa; phylum Chordata; class Amphibia; order Anura; family Ranidae; genus Pelophylax; species Pelophylax lessonae. The sequence continues at coordinate 42,635,075 of NC_138777.1, read as the reverse complement.
CTGGACTGACATGCAGGCATGTCAGTCCAGGGACAGGCAACGGTGGCTTCCCCCAGCGGCGGCGGCGGCATCCCCTGTGTTTCCTCCCTCCTCCTCCTTGGCCAATGGCATGGCCTCTCCTTTTGGCCAATTGGGAAATGGGTCTCAGGACCCGCTTCCTGATTGGCTGGGAGGAGGATCCACATGATAATAGTGAATATTCATTCACTATTGTCACACAACTGGGTGGGCTCAGGGTGCAGTGCTCTGCGCCCCGAGCCCACCCTTTTTTGAAGCCTATTAGAGCCTCTGGCTCTAATCACGTGCTTAAAAAAAAAAAAAACCCATTGGAATCCATGCGTCCGGCACCCTGCATGTAGATTAGGGAGCCGGATGCATGGATAGGGGGGGGGGGGGCAGCGCCCCTGCACCTTCAATGCACCAGCCGCCACTGAGCTGGACCCGTGCATTTTAACACGCTTAAATACAACAATGTAAGGGCCCACTTGCATATCACGTAGTGGGAATGAGCATACTCGCTAAGCGATTTTCAAAGCGCAATAGTCAGGCTATTTTGTGCGTCACACAGGGCCAGCCTATTCGCTTGAATGGGCTGCCCAATGCACATGTGTTGCCCGGAAAGAAGCTCCTGCTCCTTTTTAGGCAACGCGCTTCACGCGATTTTTAAAGATGAGGATTGCCACAAATGCTGTGCGATCCTTTTACTAATAATCACGGCAAAATTGCATCACGTTTAGGGTGCCATTGAAGGAAATTGCCAGCCAAACCTGTTTCTCAAATTTGTCACGCAATTTGGAATGGCAAGGAGCTTTTAGGTGCCATTAAAATGAATGGCATCTGAAATTTGCGTTATGAAATTTGTCATTATAAGAGAGCATTTTGAAATTGGAGGCAGAATAGCAGCGATTTTGCCCAGGATTCAAAATGCCCAGGTGTAAATGCAGCCTTAGTATTACATGTGAATACAGTTTCTGACTGACCCTGGGCACAGACAGCGTGCATCCGAGGTCGCCATTTTTGCGGAGTTTGGCCAGCTTGTAACTTAAGTAGGCATAGCACAGAGTGTTGCTACGTCCAGAGGTGTCATTTTGAAAACCATCCACAGATATACACCCGTGTGAATGTAGCATATGAATCCTCTGCCAGAAAATGCTATTTTTCTGGCTGCCTCTGGCTTTAGTACTTTCTGAGTCGCTGACCGAGAATAAGGATGTGTATTGTGAGTGCTGAGTGATTTCACTTGTTCCTGGTTAGTGACTCAACATAGAGACAGCAAGCCAAGCCCAAATCTCTCTCAGTGCAATTCAAAGACGCACAAATGTGAATGCAGCCTTAGTGTTACATGTGAATACAGCTTCTGACCGACCCTGGAGGCAGACAGTGTGCATCTGAGGTCGCTATTTTTGCAAAGTTCAGCTAGCTCGAATGCAACCATAGCACAGAGGCGCCATTTTTAAAACCATCCACAGATATACACCCTAAGTGCACATTCTAGTGATCGACCAATATCGGTTTTTCGTTGCAGATACTGATACAGATATTTTGGCCATTGAATATCAGTATCGGACAATATTGGCCAATATTTTTGTACGTTTAACAAAAACATTTTATTTTTATTTTTAGCACCTGACAGGTACTGTTGTGGAGGGATCTTGGGGTCTGAAAGACCCCAAACACCTCCTCTGCACTTAAAAGCATTCAAAACGCCAAGTTTGGCTGTTTTGAATGCTGTCATTTTTCTGAATCGGGCGCCGAGTACCCAGAAGTGATGTCATGACATCACTTCCGGGTTTTTACATGGAGACCAAAACATGGCCGAATGCGGCTTTGATCAGGTCTTCAGCGGCCGTGCTGGCTGGTTGCCCGGGTCTCGCAGTGGGACGGGAGACCCGGGCGAGCTGCGGAAGGCAGCAGGAGGGGGGGGAAGTCCCCTCCCACTCCATGTAGTGACAAAAAAAAATGAGGTTGAAGGATTATAAGAGGTGCATGAAAGTCAGCCAGCCCCCAGTCTGATGTACTCACCCTCCAGCCGCATCGGTTGTCATTACAAGACAGCCGACCGTCGGCTATGGACGCCGGTACCGGGGTGATGCTTCTAGCTGCAGGCATCATTCCGGTACATGCACTTTCCCGAAATATAGGCAATATCGTTAACCTCCGAGGCCGATTCCGATATATCGGGGAAAGTGCATATCGGCCCCTGATATACTGGCTTTCCCGATAATCAGTCGCTCCCTAAAACATTCACGCTGATCCGTAGCAAAAACGCAGTAAAAATGCATGTGTTTATTTGCCGCCTTTGCGTTTGCGGTGTGTTTTTTACATGACATGCGACTCAAAAATTGCATAAAAAAAGCAACCGTGGATGCGTTTTTTCTGCATTTTCTATGCATTTCCATAGGGAGGTGCATTTTTGGTGCTGTTTTGTTCAATGCACCAAAAGTGCAGCAAGCAGGATTTTACTAAACGCAGCGGACCCGCGTCGGATCAGTGTGAAGAGTTCCATAGGGTGACATTACACAGTCACACATTTTTCTTCTTAACACAAAAGCAGAAGAACAGATCAGTGTGAAGGCAGACTTAGATGAGGTGCCGGCCATTGATTTATACAGAGGACAGCTGCTGGCGCTCGTACACGGCGTGTGCAGGCAGCGTTTACAGCCACCACCAAAACTCTACTGATTCTTGCCGGCGGCCAGCACTATTGGGTCGTGTGAGATCAGCCTGACTTCTCCCAGTACAGGTTTATATTCGGAGCAGACACAGCGCCTTGCTGAGCTGCGTTACAACACGAGCAAACCGTCCGATCGCCTCCATTCATGTCGCCCAGCGCCTGAGCACTGATCATCTAATGACCCCCCAGGACGAGGTCTCTGCCTGGATGGTTAGCTCATGATGGGGCTGCTGGTCATTATCACAGGCTCTTTTAATTGCTCTATTTGCTGAGCCCAGTCAGGCTGCAGTAACTCCCAGTGAAGAGCATTCATCCAGGAAAGGAGCGATCAGCACTAGCCGCTCTGATGGCTCGCCCGCCCGGGGCTTGCTGGAGCTGGTACACGTCTTCCATCCACCCCCTGCAGCGTCCCGGCCATGGACACCCTTCTGTGACCAGGGTCAGGACTGCTGTTAGAAATCATGGGGCCCCATTCAGCCTAACAGGGCCCCCTTCCCTTGGCCAAAAGTGACTGAGGACAAAGATTTATAAGTCACTTTCTCTGTAGCCTCAGCTGCACAGATGAATGCCGACTGCCTTAATGACTGCCTTAATGAATACTTCTGTTCAGTTTTTACAGAAGAAAAAGAAGGAGAAGGACCTCCACTCGAAAGGATGACTAATGAATCATTTGATGCATGTGTCTTTACAGAGGAAGACGTTCTAAGATTGCTGTCTAAAGTGAAGACAAATAAGTCACAGGGTCCTGATGAGATACACCCAAAATTATTAAAAGAGCTTAGTGGTGAGCTGGCAAAACCATTAACAGATTTATTTAACCAATCATTAGTAACAGGAGTCGTCCCGGAAGATTGGAAATTGGCAAATGTCGTGCCCATTCACAAGAAAGGTAGTAGGGAGGAATTGAGCAACTATAGACCAGTGAGTCTGACATCAATAGTAGGCAAATTAATGGAAACCCTATTAAAGGAAAGGATTGTGGAACATCTTAAATCCCATGGATTGCAAGATGAAAAACAACATGGGTTTACTTCAGGGAGATCATGTCAAACAAATCTTATAGATTTTTTTGACTGGGTGACTAAAATAATAGACGGTGGAGGTGCAGTAGACATTGCATATCTAGATTTTAGTAAGGCTTTTGACACTGTCCCACATAGAAGACTTATCAATAAACTGCAGTCATTGAGCATGGACTCCCATATTGTTGAGTGGATTAGGCAGTGGCTGAGTGACAGACAACAGAGGGTTGTAGTCAATGGAGAACATTCAGAACAAGGTCATGTTACCAGTGGGGTACCTCAGGGATCTGTACTGGGACCAATTTTGTTTAATATCTTCATAAGTGATATTGCAAAAGGCCTCGATTGGTAAGGTTTGTCTTTTTGCTGATGACACAAAGATATGTAACAGGGTTGATGTTCCTGGAGGCAAACGCCAAATGGAAAAGGATTTAGGAAAACTAGAAGAATGGTCAGAACTCTGGCAACTGAAATTTAAAGTGGATAAGTGCAAGATAATGCACCTGGGGCGTAAAAACCCAAGGGCAGAATATAGAATATTTGACACAGTCCTGACCTCAGTATCTGAGGAAAGGGATTTAGGAGTAATTATTTCAGAAGACTTAAAGGTGGGAAGACAATGTAATAGAGCAGCACGAAATGCCAGCAGAATGCTTGGATGTATAGGGAGAGGTATAAGCAGTAGAAAGAGAGAAGTGCTTATGCCGCTGTACAGAACACTGGTGAGACCTCACTTGGAGTATTGTGCGCAGTACTGGAGGCCATATCTCCAGAAGGATATAGATACTCTAGAGAGAGTTCAGAGAAGAGCTACTAAACTAGTACATGGATTGCAGGAAAAAACTTACCAGGAAAGGTTAAAGGACCTTAACATGTATAGCTTGGAAGAAAGAAGAGACAGAGGGGATATGATAGAAACTTTTAAATACATAAAGGGAATCAACTCGGTAAAGGAGGAGAGCATATTTAAAAGAAGAAAAACTACCACAAGAGGACACAGTTTTAAATTAGAGGGGCAAAGGTTTAAAAGTAATATGAGGAAGTATTACTTTACTGAGAGAGTAGTGGATGCATGGAATAACCTTCCTGCAGAAGTGGTAGCTGCAAATACAGTGAAGGAGTTTAAGCATGCATGGGATAGGCATAAGGCTATCCTTCATATAAGATAGGGCCAGGGACTATTCATAGGATTCAGATATATTGGGCAGACTAGATGGGCCAAATGGTTCTTATCTGCCGACACATTCTATGTTTCTATGTTTCTATGTAATGAATAGGAGGCACTCCGAGGCTTCCTGCTCATTCACAACCAGAAGCATAGTAAAGTCATAAATGGACACAGAAATGAATGATAGTGATTGCTCACTGTGTTCATTCAGGAAAGGAAGGGCACAGTAAAGGACATATTTACCGGTGTTCTATCAGAATACCGCTAGTCCACTACCTATCAGATTCTGCAACCAGAAGTGACATACGGACGAGAGCAACTTACTGCGCATGCGCCATGCGTTCCAACATGGCCACTATGCATTTCAATAGGTTTCCTAATGTGACAGAACACGAAGCAGAGGCGGACATCTTCTTGAATTTTACATTTATTTTAGCAGTAAACTCACATTATATACTGAATCACAGAATTACATTTCTATTTTTATTGTATTCTAGTAGCAAGAAGCCTGCAGGAAGAAGGTGGTGAAGGCCATCTTGGTACACCCTGCACTGCTCAGCCACAAACTGATTGTATAGTGAAATAGACTATCTCACTCTGTCGCCGTGAAATAGTCTATTTTAGTATATAAGGTGAGTTTACTAATAAAAATAAGGTGCGTATTAATCATGGATAACTAATCAATATGCACAAGTATCGCTGTGACTAAAGACCTTTAGTCTGAATAAATAATTCTAAGATATTATGTCTCACATAAAACCATATGTCACACATATGAATAGATAAAACATAGTCCAAGAAAAAACAAGTCCATCACAAACAGAACTTCATGTGGGATCCCAGTGGGAGATGTGTTTCCAGTGTGGAACGCAGATATTCAATAGGTCCCTCCAGCTCACCACGTGTGAAACACCCAAATATACACGCTTACCAGATGTCTCTGTAAGCAGAGCCTGTAAGATAAAGTAATCACGTCCGGACCTTCCAAGTGATCAAATCCTGCTGCGATTTCCTCAACGGTGCAGTGCATAAGAGGGAGTGAAAGATGCACATAGAGCAGTATTGCTTGATAAAAACATGCACTTTTTATTGGTTCCTCCCCCCCCCCACCCATTACACTCACATCAAGTAAATAGAAACACAGCATATAAACCACAATTGTAAGCACCACGGACTCTGCCGGCTGCTTACCGGTCTCCCGCCCGCTCGTCAGCGTTCCGGAAGTTTCCGATCTCAGTTGCCGTGCAGTGTACCGTTGCCTGGGTGACCGCGCAAGTCACCGATCTAACGCGTTTCGTCAGAGCTCTCCGTTGAAGTCCTCTGACGAAACGCGTATTCGTGTTGGTATGGGGGATTTTGGGGTTTGTTTTAGAAAAAGGTAATCTGGTGGTAAGGGGGGGATTTGTGCTAGGAGGGGAAATTTTTTTTGGAAGAGGAATTTGTATTAGTAGTGATAACTGGGGGGCATTTGTACTAGGGAGGGGAACTTGGGGCAGGGTTTGTGCTAGGATGGGGGATTGGGGAAGGGGAATTTGTGCTGGGAGGGGGGGGGGTTAGAGTGGGGAGATGGGGACTTGTGCTTGGGGGTAAATTTGAAGGGCAGAGGATTTGTGGTAGGAAGGGGAATTTTTTTTTTGGGGGGGTATTATTCTGGGAGCATATTTTGAATGAAGGATGCTTAGGACCTAAGCATGCAGATTAGCGCTTGATTGTTTTTTTTTTTGGGGGGGGGATTTTTGCTGACACATAATGCTCATACATCTTGGGGAGGGGGGGTGAAATTTGGCATGTTCGCCCTGGGCTCTAGATGACTGTGCCGTCACTGGGTAGTAGTATTCTGATAGAACACTGGCCCCTTCCCTTGCTCACCATCTTAAAGCATCCCCCTGTGTGCCCACAGCAGCTGCCAATAGGAAAGGAGAGAAGCTGGCAGTGTTGCGGGGGAAGAGGGCACATGGGGGTGGGGGGGCCCAGACAGCAGATAGAAAGGGGTGAATGTGCTAGAACCAATCAATGCTAGCAGCACTGCAGGGGGAGACAGTAGTGGACCAGGGTGCACCCACCATGCCATGGGGGACTAAAAATACCAACAGGCCTACGCTAAGGAAAGGGCCAATAGCAACACCAACAAGCTGTGTTCTGGTGACTACCCAATATTGGGGACATGCACAGTAATAAAAACCTGACAAGAGGCCCAATCCATATCATCTCTATCCAAAGCAAAAAACTGTCTTTTCACTAAACTTTAGGCTGTGACCTAAGAGACAGTTACTCTACATTAGCACTTAGAACCAGCGACTATACCAGCAGGCAAATGGTGGCCTAATTCTGTTACCAGTTTAAACCCTAAGTGTGTGATCTTCCGGCAACAAGAAGGACCCAGATAGAGAAGACCGGCAGGCAGGTTATCAGTCTGCAACATTTTATTATGCAGGGAGCATAGGTGTGCACAAGGGGTGTGCCAGGTGTGCCTGGGCACACGCTAATCACTCTGTGTGGTGCCGGCTCCCTCTGCTGCCTGGGATTCCCCCTGTGTTGCCCCCCTCCTCCGCAGTTCTGCTTCCCTTCTCTTCTCTCCTTTTGGCTGCTGCGGGGATGTTTCAGGATGGAGGGTGAGGGAGAGGGCTATTCAATGTGTAATTTACCGGCCTCTTCCTTTTATAAATGAACATAGAGAACACATTTACCTACTGTGTTCATTCATGAACTGAAGCATAGTAAACACAGTTTACACAGAGTGCAGTGGTCAGTATCATGTCATATACAGCCCAGTGTGCAGAGTGCAGTGGTCAGTGGTGTGTCATATATAACCCAGTGTACAGAGTGCAGTGGTCAGGAGCATGTCATATACAGCCCAGTGTACAGAGTGCAGTAGTCAGTATCATGTCATATACAGCCCGGTGTACAGAGTGCAGTGGTCAGGAACATATCATATACAGCCCAGTGTATAGAGTGTAGTGGTCAGGAGCATGTCCTATACAGCCCAGTGTACAGAGTGTAGTGGTCAGGAGCATGTCATATACAGCCCAGTGTATAGAGTGTAGTGGTCAGGAGCATGTCCTATATAGCCTAGTGTACAGAGTGCAGTGGTCAGCAGCATGTAATATACAGCCCAGTGTGCAGAGTGCAGTGGTCAGGAGCATGTCATATACAGCCCAGTGTATAGAGTGTAGTGGTCAGTACAATGTCATATATAGCCCAGTGTACAGAGTGCAGTAGTCAGGAGCATGTCATATACAGCCCAGTGTACAGAGTGCAGTGGTCAGCAGCATGTAATATACAGCCAAGTGTACAGAGAGCAGTAGTCAGGAGCATGTCATATACAGCCCAGTGTACAAAGTGTAGTGGTCAGGAGCATGTCATATACAGCCCAGTGTACAGAGTGCAGTGGTCAGAAGCATGTCATATACAGCCTGGTGTACAGAGTGCAGTGGTCAGGAGCATGTCATATATAGCCAATTGTACAGAGTGCAATGGTCAGGAGCATGTCATATAAAGCCCTGTGTACAGAGTGCAGTAGTCAGGAGCATGTCATATACAGCCCGGGGTATAGAGTGTAGTGGTCAGGAGAATGTCATATATAGCCCAGTGTACAGAGTGCAGTGGTCAGCAGCATGTAATATACAGCCCAGTGTACAGAGTGCAGTGGTCAGGAGCATGTCATATACAGCCCAGTGTACAGAGTGCAATGGTCAGGAGCATGTTATACACAGCACAGTGTGCAGAGGTCAGGAGCATGTCATACACAGCACAGTGTGCAGAGTGCAATGGTCAGGAGCATGCCATACACAGCACAGTGTGCAGAGTGCAGTGGTCAGGGGCATGTCATACACAGCACAGTGTGCATAGTGCAGTGGTCAGGAGCATGTCATACACAGCACAGTGTGCAGAGTGCAGTGGTCAGGAGCATGTCATACACAGCACAGTGTGCAGAGTGCAGTGGTCAGGAGCATGTCATACACAGCCTACCCTGCCATCACCCTGGTGTCCTGTGCACCCAGGAGCCTCTGGGATTCTCTCTTTCCTGCAGAGCACAGCTCAACCTGTGGCTTTCTCTGCTTCTCTTGCTGTACAGTACATTCTCCTAAGTCCAGCTTTATCTCCTTTCTCCGGCTCCCGGCACCATGCAGCCTGCGCTGTGTGTCCAGTGGTCAAAGGTAAACGTTTGGCTGCAGTCAATCAGGTCCCTCCTTCCCCCCCTTAGGCAGAGCTTTCCATTCCAGGAGGATTTTAGCTGGTGAAAGGATGCCAGGGTGTGTGGATGCCATCTCTTTAAGTGTTTGCCAGCCTGCGCCATGGATGGATGCTCTATGGAGGAAAAGGGGTTTGGACACCCATACCCCCCCCCCCCCCCTTATCTATATCCCTGATGACATTCTACATACGTTTTTCAGTACGGGTTTCCTGCACTACACGATTACTATACACAGCTGGATGCCATCCATGGGCATCTGAAATAACAACTGCCTGTATTGCCTTCTGGCAATCAATCAGATTTAAATTCTTTTTTTATTACCTTTATTTTTGATTGGTTCCCGTTGTATAATATCCACAGTTCTCATTTAGAGTGCGATTTACATCTATTCGTTGTAGCAAAAAAATTTGTGACACATGCGATTTTTGGGACGCTTTAGTGCCTCAAAAGCTCATTGATTTCAATAGGCTGCCTTAATGCAAGGCACTTTAATGCCTGACATTCCATGCATTAACCTCACATGTAAATGGACCCTTAGACATTTTCAAGGCTGAGTCAACAGGCCACAGATGTGACATACAAGCGGAACACAGCACCCAGCATGCCGATTTTGGCATGGCAGCAATACAGCAGCTGGGCTTTATTACAATGAGCAGGCGCGGATTGCTGGCACTGCCACCTCCAGAAATCCCCAATGGATGCACACCAAGCATCAACTAATTACCAAGCCCAGAGGCAATAATAATAATCATGCTGATTATGGGGGTCTGGAGGTTATAGGAAGGAGACGGTGGGCTCTCCGCACAACACAAACCGCCCACTTTACTACCCACTGCCAACCTCACTGTGCTAACCTTCCCTCCTCCATCAATTTACTGACTACTGAGCCACCCCATCACCTTCTATTATTACAGATCCTATCTCCTCCGCTCGCTAGGCCTCCCTGTCTTCTGGTACCTCCAGGCTACCCCCTCCCACACCTGTTTATCTACTCCAGGCGTATAGAAGCGGGAGGGATGAGGAATACGCCGTAACCCATTGCATGCCGCGCCGCTGCTACAAATCACATAAATCAGAACACATCATCGTCATCATATATAGAAATACCAACACCACACCCGGGGATATTATATGTGGGGGGGGGTACATATCTATAGATGGATAGATAGATAGATAGATAGATAGATAGATAGATAGATAGATAGATAGATAGATAGATAGATAGATAGATAGATGATCAATTGATTGATTGATAGATGATCAATTGATGGATAGATAGATGATCAATTGATGGATAGATAGATGGAGATTGATAGATGGAGATGGATAGACAGACAGACAGACAGACAGACAGATAGATAGATAGATAGATAGATAGATAGATAGATAGATAGATAGATAGATAGATAGATAGATAGATAGATAGATAGATAGATAGATAGATAATCAATTGATGGATAGATAGATGGAGATTGATAGATGGAGATGGATAGATAGATAGATAGATAGATAGATAGATAGATAGATAGATAGATAGATAGATAGATAGATAGATAGATAGATAGATAGATAGATAGATAGATAATCAATTGATGGATAGATAGATGGAGATTGATAGATGGAGAT